>NC_091977.1:518561160-519761160 GCF_044704955.1 Pristiophorus japonicus | reverse complement strand
GGAAGCCCCCGACCACAATTCTTGGCCCATTGTGCCTCACATTCCCATTAAAGCTGCTTTGTAATCAAACAGAGACTCGTGTATGAGTCATGTGTGAGTGCACCATTTCCAAATTTCCCTCCATCACGTGATGCTTCTTTCAGACTAAAAGCGGGAACTTCCCCACGCTGGAGAATCTCCGATTGAAATTGGGAGATGTGAACGCATTAGCGCACTTTTATTCATTCACGGGATGCAGGTTCCGCTGGCAAGGCCGGTATTTATTGCCCATCCCTAATTACCCTTGAGAAGGGGGTGGTGAGCCGCCTTCTTGAACCGCTGCAGTCCGTGTGGTGAAAGTACTCCCTCAGTGCAGACTTTGTTGCAGTGGTTTGGCACAACTGACAGACATTGCTGTGGGTCTGCAGACATGTATAGGCCAGACCAGGTAAGGACAGTATATATGCTTCCCTAAAGGAAAGGGCATTGCCCTTTCTTTATCAAAATATTTTACCAAGCAAGACACTTGAATAGCGGAATGCATCAACTGCATTTAAACACAGTAGACCGATCAATTCATGGTGAAAGTTATTGGGATAGAAATTCGTTGGTGCCCAGTTTCAGGATCAAAAGGATAGTGATGAGGCTGCAAGGTGCTCCCAAACTGGGAGACCCAAATCTGGTCTGAAATTGGGCCCCGTCTAAATGTCAGGGTGAGCTTCCTGCACCTGTTGCACCTCCACAGGCAGCTCAGCCTTTTACAAGTACCAATTTCTGGCACCTCACCGGTGGCCTCGGGTAAGTGCCTACGGGGATTGAGTGAATGGGAAGAGCGGGTGTGGATAGCAGTAAGGGAGACAATTGCAGCTGAATAGCAGCCGTCAGGAATCCTGTCGACCTCGCTGGAGCACTCCTGCTACTCCTGGCTCCACATCAAAATAAAAAACAAAACATTTTCATACTTACCTTTTCGGTGGCGGCCGCTTTGTAGGTCACATCCAAGCCAGAAAAATCTGAGTGGAGCACAGGCCCCCTAAGGACAGCCCAATTTCTCATCAAAAGAAAGAAAGACTTGCATTTATATAGCGCATTTCACGACCACCAGACATTCCAAAGCATTTTACAGCCAACTTTTTGAAGTATAGTCACTGTTGTAAAGCAGCAGCCAATGTGCACACAGCAAACGCCCACAAACAGCAATGTGATAATGACCAGATAATCTGTTCTAGGAATGCTGGTTGAGGGATAAATATTTGCCAGCACACTCGGGGATAATTCCCCTGCTCTTTTTCAAAATAGTGGCCATGGGATCTTTTACGTCCACCTGAGGGAGCAGACAGGGCCGCGGTTTAACGTCTCATCCAAAAGACGGCACCTCTGACTGCATTGTGAGTGTCAGCCTGGATTTTTGTGCTCAAGTCTCTGGAGTGGGGACTTTAACCCACAATCGTCTGACTCAGAGGCGAGAGTGCTGCCCACTAAGCCGTTAGCATATGCAAGGGGCCCCTGCCTGTTTTAGGAAGCCTGAAAAATGGCCTGGCTCAATTACAGGTCAAATGTCTTTCAGGCATCACTGGGCCCTGAAATTGGGCCTATAAACTGAACGCAACAAAGTAAACATTTCTAGGCCGATAACTCTAAGATGCAGGTTTCATATGTACCATCAAAAGAAAAATAATAAAGGCTGACTAAGCATTATTGACCATACATTTTTGAAATTATTACAAAATACTGGCACAAATGTCTCAGCACACTACTGCTTAGCAAGGTTCTTGATTTCTGTGACAAGCATGTTATCTTTTTTCGTCCAGTTCTCATTCTGATGTAATTAGCCTTGGAAACTCTATACATTATTAAACCAGTGCAAACGCTGCCAAAAACATTAAGCTTGAACAATTCGGCACAGTGTGGCTGCTGATTACTTTAAAGTAGCTGTTTTCCTGAATTTCAGGCAAAATGATTCTGATGATGTGCTTTGAAAATGTTTTCATTTGTTAGTTCTAGCTCCCATGTGTTCACTTCCAGACTTTGCCTTTTTTTTCTTCCTGAGCCTGGTTCTGTTTGAGCAGCGAGACCCACAGAGTGAATATGTAAACATGTAATAGATCATTAAGATATTGGTTTGCCTCACAGCTGCATAGACCGCGCAGGGTAGTTTCACAGTGACACCGTGAGGGATTAGTTCCAAGCAGCAAGCATGGCCATTAGCAGCTGAGCAAAGCCTTTGGCCAAATGTTTGCCAGACAGTCTTTTGAGAAAAATTACAGGGGTGGGAGGGTGAGGGGCCAATTAGCTAAAAATCCTTTATGATAATAGGAGTGTAGAAGGAGTTTGTAGCAGAATTTCTTTCAAAAGGGAGTTTGATAATGGGTTCTTTGATTAAGAATTCAAAGCAACACATTGCTATTAAGAAATATAGAAACATAGAAAGTAGGTGCAGGGGTAGGCCATTCGACCCTTCGAGCCTGCACCACCATTCAATATAATCATGGCTGATCATGCAACTTCAGTACTCCATTCCTGCTTTCTCTCCATACCCCCTTGATCCCTTTAGCCATAAGGGCCACATCTAACTCCCTTTTGAATATATTTAACGAACTAATAGGTTTATTTGCAAAAGTTTTAACAATCACACTACACATTACCAGTTCATCCACCTACTTAACCGTTGATACCCCGAACCCAACTGGCTGGGGTTTCATTGAGTCTTGTGAACATCACCTGACTGGCTAAGTCACTCCCACTCAGCAGCGCAACCAACTTGTGAGCATACTCACAGGTGCATACATTACAGGTAATAACTTTCAAAAGGGAATTGGATAAATACTTGAAGGGGAATATTTTGCTCGGCTATGGGGAAATTGGTGAGCTCTTTCCAAGAGCCGGCACAGGCACGATGGGCTGAATGGCCTCCTTCTGTGGCTGTATCATTCTATGATTCTATGAAATAAATAAATTAAAAAGCAAACGGACTTGCATCGATCACATCATGATGTTTAAAATAGAAAGAAAACAGCGTGGGGATACCTGCTCTACAAAGTACCACAAACATCTTTCACAATTATTATACCCGAGACTCTCTGAGAGAGTCATCTTATAACCCTTTCGGCTCACGCATCGGGGTCAATTTAAATTTTAAATTGTTTTGCGAGAGTTTCATTTTTGTTACAAACCTAGCTAATTAAAAAAAGTATAAAAAAATCCTCCTTTTTAGTCAAGATAAAGAACTGAAGTAACTATTCGAATCTGCTATTTCTGCGTCTCCCCCCCCCCCCACCTCGGATGGATTTGCCTCAATTTTAGTGCACCACCATGGGGGTGTTAAGTATCAGGATCAAGCAACCTGACCCCATTCTCGCCTCTTTAAATTTAACATACACAAATCAGGACTTTGACAAGGCTCCCACAAAAGGCAGGCAGGGGGCCTAAATAAACTTCCAAAATCGCGGCCTGATGACATCATTGGTGGCGAGACTCACATTTAAACTGGAAGTAAGCGGGAGGGCCGAGCTGTTGGCAGCTAATCCGAGGCGAGAGCTGCTGATTCCAGAAGGCATGTTCTAACTGTTGGCTCTTTAAGCACTCCATGTGGCCCAGGAGGAGCAGGAATGCACCCCCGCCCCACCCACCCCACTTCACAGACTTCACAAGGAAGCCTTCCGCATCACTCTGGCCCCGATTACTGCCCGTAGCCTCTAACTCATCCCAGGGCCTGAGCTCTGCCCAGAGCCTTTTTCTCCCCCCATCCCCCGGCCCCAATCTCTCAGAGGGTTGTAAATCTATGGGATTCTATACCCCAGAGAGCTGTAGAGGCTGGGTCATTGAATATATTTAAGGCGGAGATAGATAGATTTTTGAGCGATAATGGAGCATTGGGTTATGGGGAGCGGGCAGGGAAGTGGAGCTGATTCCATGATCAGATCAGTCATGATCTTATTAAATGGCAGAGCAGGCTCAAGGGGCCAAATGGCCTACTCCTGCTCCTATTTTTTTATGTTCTTATAAGGTCAGAACAGAGATATTAGAAAAGAGGGCAATAGATTATACCAAAACTAAAATGCATATTGTCCTTGAGTAAGAGGTAGTTTTAAAGGCCTAATTGCTACCCGAGCATAGAATTTAACACTTCTTTTGACTTCAGCAAGGTGAGCACACATTTTTTCTCCCCTCCTAGAACATATATGTTTGTTTGTACTCATTGGGTTGAGATGTGTCAGTACAGGGAAATGGAACACAATTGCACATTATCAGCATTAATCACTTCAGAGTCAAGTCATCATCATCATAGGCATTCCCTCGGAATTGAGGAAGACTTGTTTCCACTCCCAAAGTGAGTTCTCTGGTGGATAAACAGTCCAATACGAGAGCCACAGACCCAGTCACAGGTGGGACAGACATCCGTCGAGGGAAGGGGTGGGTGGGGCTGGTTTTCCGTGCGCTCCTTCCGCTGTCTGTGCTTGACCTCGTCACGCTCTTTGCATTGAGACTCGAAGAACTCAACGCCCTCCTGGATGCACTTTCTCCACCTCGGGCGGTCTTTGGCCAGGGTCTCCCAGGTGTCAGGGTGATGTCACACTTTACTAGGGAGGCTTTGAGGGTGTCCGCTGCCCACCTTTGGCTCATTTACCAAGAAGGAGCTCCGCATAAAGCATTTGCTTAGGGTGTCTCGCATCTGGCATGCGAACTATGTGGCCTGCCCAGTGAAGCTGATCGAGTGTGGTCAGTGCTTCAATACTGGGGATGTTAGCCTGGACGAGGACACTGACGTTGGTGCGTCTGTCCTCCCAGGGGATTTGCAGGATCTTACGGAGACATCGTTGGTGATATATCTCCAGCGACTTGTGGTGTCTTCTGTACATCGCCCATGCCTCTGATCCATTCAGGAGGGCGGGTATTACTACAGCCCTGTAGACCATGAGCTTGGTGGTAAATTTGAAGGCCAGGTCTCCAAACACTCTTTTCTTCACTCGGCCAAAGGCTGCACTGGCGCATTGGAGGTGATGTTGAATCTCTGTATCAATGTTTGACTTTGTTGATGAGAGGCTCCCGAGATATGGGAAATGGTCCACATTGGCGAGGGCCACGCCGTGAATCTTGATGATTGGAGGGCAGTGCTGTGCGGCGGGGACAGGCTGGTGGAGGACCTTTGCCTTATGGATGTTAAGTGTAAGGCCCATGCTTTCATATGCCTCAGTGAATACATTGACTATATCCTGGAGTTCAGCCTCAGAATATGCGCAGATGCAGGCGTCGTCCGCATACTGCAGCTTAATGGCAGAGGTTGGGGTGGTCTTGGACCTAGCCTGGAGGCGGCGTAGGTTAAGCAGCTTCCCACTGGTTCTGTAGCTTAGTTCCACTCCAGTGGGGAGCTTGTTGATTGTGAGGTGGAGCATGGCGGTGAGGAAGATTGAGAAGAGAGTTGGAGCGATGACGCAGCCCTGTTTGACCCCGGTCCGGATGTGGGTTGGGTCTGTAATGGATCCGTTGGTAAGGATCATGGCCTGCATGTCATCGTGAAGCAGGCGAAGGATGTTGACAAACTTTTGGGGGCATCCGAAAGGTAGGAGGATGCTCCATAAACCCTCATGGTTGACAGTGTCAAAAACCTTTGTAAGATCGAAAAAGGCTATATATAAGGGCTGGCGCTGCTCCCTGCATTTTTCCTGCAGCTGTCGTGCTGCAAAGATCATGTCCGTTGTGCCTCATAGGGGACGAAATCCGCACTGCGATTGCGGGAGGAGCTCCTCGGCCACAGCGGGAAGATGGTTGAGGAGAACTCTAGCGACACCCTTCCCAGTGGCTGACAGCAGGGAGATTCCCCTGTAGTTGCCGCAGTTGGACTTGTCCCCTTTTTTCAAAATGGTCACAATCACTGCATCTCTGAGATCTCCCGGCATGCTCTCCTCCCTCCAGATGAGAGAGATGAGGTCATGTATCCGCACCAACAGTGCCTCTCCGCCATATTTTAGCGCCTCAACAGGGATTCCATCTACACACGTAGCCTTGTTATTCTTGAGCTGCTTTATGGCTTTGCTTACCTCGTGCAACGTTGGAGTTTCACTGAGTTGGTGGCGGGTGGCATGCTGCGGGATGGAGTTGAGAACACTCGAGTCAAAGGCAGAGTCTTGATTGAGGAGATCTTCAAAGTGCTCCTTCCATCGGGCCCTGACAGCCCCAGTGTCCTTGATGAGTGTTTCTCCGTTCTTGGCCAGGAGTAGGGTGGGGCCTTGGGAGTTTGGACCGCAATGAAGAATCGTCGCATATCATGGCTGTCGGCCAGTTGTTGTATCTCCTGTGCTTTCTCCATCCACCACCTGTTCTTTAGGTCCCGGATTTTTTGTTGGCTCTCAGCCTTGAGCCGTCTATAATGTTGTTTTGCAGCTCCCGAGTTGGGTTGTTACTTGAGGCTCAGAAATGCTTTGCACTTGCGATCTATTAGTTCTTCGATCTCCTGATCATTTTCATCAAACCAGTCCTGGTGTTTTCCGGTTGAGTGACCAAGTGTCTCTTCACAGGCACTAGTTATGGAGCCCTGGAGGGCAGACAAAGTGCTGTGGCATTCAGCATCTCAGGTCATCAAGGCACACCAGATTGTCTGTGAGGTGCTGGCTGTATAGGGCTCTCTTAGCTGGGTCTTTAAGTGCCCCGACATTAACTTTTTTGCGGCACTGCTTCTGCTGTCTCCTCTGCTTTGGGGCAATGTTAATGTTGATGATGGATCGGATTAGACGGTGGTCCATCCAGCAGTCGTCAGCTCCTGTCATGGCACGGGTTATGCGCACATCCTTGAGATCCCTGGCTTGGACGATGATATAGTCAAGCAGATGCCAGTGTTTGGAGCGAGGGTGATGCCACGATGCCTTGTATTTGTCCCTCTGGTGGAACAGGGTGTTGGTGATGAGGAGTTCATGTTCTAGACATTTTGTCAGGAGTAGGGTACCGCTGGAGTTGGCTTTCCCTACCCCCTCTCTGCCAATCACACCTCCCCAGAGGGCTGCATCTTTGCCAACCCTGGCATTAAAGTCACCCAGGAGGATCAATTTGTCGCCCATGGGGACGCGGGACAAGGATGTCTCGAGGTTGGAATAAAAACCGTCTTTAGCCTCGTCCGTTGCATCGAGTGTAGGGGCGTATGCACTGATGACTGTGACGCATTGGTTCTGGGATAGGGTAAGACAAAGAGTCACGAGACGTTCGTTAACCCCACAGGGGGAGTCTTTGAGGTGGTCGACCAGCTCATTCTTGACGGCAAAGCCGACTCCATGAAGGTGACATTCATCCTTGGGTTTTCCTTTCCAGAAAAAAGTATAACCTCCACCATGTTCCTTGAGCTGGCCTTCCCCTGCCCGCCGGGTCTCGCTTAGGGCGGCGATGTCAATGTCAAAATGTCTGAGTTCCCGGGCAACTATGGTGGTGCGGCGTTCCGGCCTGTTGCTGTTGGGATTGTCCATGAGGGTCCTGACGTTCCAGGTCCTGAACTTCATACTGACGAAGTGGTAGATGCCTGTGCGTGAGTTCTTTTAACATGGGGTGGCCGCTGCACACCGGCAACCGCACGGGTTTAGCCGAGCAAGGTCTTTGTCCAGTGGCAAGGGGGTCCAAGGCAACTGGAGACCAGGCACAGCTTTATAAACCTAATTGCCTTCGGCGAGATGTTGGCCGCAAGCTTGGTGCCGAGTAGCGCCATTGATGGTAGGTGGCCCAAGGCTTGGTTGGGAGCAGGAATTAGGAAGGTTATTTTTAAGAGTTAAAAGTTGACAAAATTCCCAATTTGTTTAAAAAGTTTATAAGAGTTGTTAAAAAGTCTAAGATGTAGATCAATAATAGGTTATAAAAGTTTCCCCAATTGTTTAAAAGTTTAAGATTGATTAAGAGTCCGAGGAATGTTTTAAAAAGATTTTCCAAAGTTTTTAAAGGTTTCTCCAAGGTTTCCAAGCATTTAAAAATTTAAAAGTTTAAAAGTTTTTCTAAGTTGTTTAAAAAGTTACTCAGGTTGATTAAAAGTTTAAGAAAAAAAATAGATTAAAAGTTGATTAAAAATTGATTAAAAAGTCTGAGGTGTAAGTCAGGCTATTCCTCTGGCACTACTCCATGGGTGCCGCCAGCCCTCTGTTGTCCTGGACCAGCCCTGGAGTCCCTTCGGCCGGTTAGACGTTGGTTCCGGAGTCCCTTCGGCCGGTTAAACGCCGGCCACGGTGTCCCTTCGGCCAGCTCGGAGCCGGCCTCAACACTAACGCCGGAGTCCTAGCGGCCCAATCCTCGTGTTATTTCTGGGTCCGTTGTAGAGTCAGTGAGGGCCCAGTGCAGGTCAGTGAAGGTCCTGAGAGACTGAATGGTTGTCTGCTGGGGAGACCAGTGCTAGCCTTTGTGCATCAAGTATCGTATAGGTTGTGTGCAAGATAAAAGTCCTGAAGCAGAACTTCATGAGGTGATAAAAAAGCTCCAAAAAAATATCCCAACTCCGAGGCTCTTCACACAAAGGGCAGTGGAAATCTAGAATTCTCTTCCCCAAAAAGTGGTTGAGGCTGTGGGTCAATTGATCATTTTGAAACTGAGATTGATAGATTTTTGTTCAGCAAGGGATGCAGAACCAAAGCAGGCCGATGGAGCTAAGATATAGATCAGCCATGATCTAATTGAATGGCGGGACAGTCTCTCGGAGCTGAATGGCCTCCTGCGTCCCTGTACTCTGGCTCAACACTGTGCCACCGCGACTGTATATTCCCCACAAGCTGCTCTTGTGGCTACTCTGAATTAAATTGCCAAATGTAGGGACAGTCTTTTTTTGCTGTGGGCCCACACTCACTCAGAAACTGTGTTCAGATTCTACAAACTAATTTTATAATTGGATGCTTGCAGCTAACAGTAAGGGCTAGATTTGGATCCAAATCGCAAAAGTGACAGGGCAGATGCGTTGTTTCATCCTTCCCCGCAAGACATCGTTCATTGGTCCAATAGGAACTGGAAGTGCCTCATGGTCTCTGACAAGCTTCTTCAAAAAAAAAGGTCTCTAAATCACAGGCCCAAATTTCCCCATGAGTTGCACCATTTTTTTTGGTGTAACTTGATTTTTCTGGTGTATCTTTTTAGTTGCAAATATGGCCATTTAATTTGTGCCGGTAGAAGTGAGTTAGTTACGTTTTTTGTTCGGTCAGTTTTTTTTTCAAAAGGGGGCGTTCCCAG
Source organism: Pristiophorus japonicus (assembly GCF_044704955.1). Taxonomy (NCBI): domain Eukaryota; kingdom Metazoa; phylum Chordata; class Chondrichthyes; family Pristiophoridae; genus Pristiophorus; species Pristiophorus japonicus. Next base: position 519,751,998 of record NC_091977.1, on the reverse strand, counting down.
CCACTTACACCATTTATGCCAATTTGGCCAGAAACAAGTTGGACTAAACTAACGTAGGGCAGCGTATGTGTCCACTTTTGTCCGCACAGAAAGACCTTATTTACAGTTAAGGAATTGGCGCAAGTAACAAAATTTCAAGCACCACCAAGCACCAAATAAAGCACAAAAAGTAATAACCATTCAATAAAAAATAAAGAAGTGGAATAAAGAATTAAATTAACAAATAAAAGTACTGAATCAAATCCTACCTTAAACTGAACTGTGCAGTGGCTGGCTGTGCAGGAGTCCATTCAGCCAGGGCAAGTTGTGGGACACTGGCAAGCCCTTCGGCCAGGGCAAGAATCGGGAGAACGCAGCATACCGGGGCTAAAGGAGGGAGGAGCATCAACGGAGAACGCGGCAGTTGGTGGCGGGGGCGGGGAGAGTATCAATGGAGAATGCGGCAGGCTGGTGGGGGAGGGGGGGGCGCTAATTGTGGGAGAAAGAGAGAAGGCTGAACTCTGTTATTGCCCCACTGAGCATGCGCAAACGCTGCAACGCGCATGCGTGTGTTGCCAGCACTCTCTCAGGCACTCCGATCAGGCCACGCTCCCCACTGCCGGCTCTGCGCAACCAGCACGGACCTAGCTCTGCCCCCTCTCTGTGTTCTGCACCATGCCACCTCGACAGACAGCCCGAGAATCGGCCATAATTGCAAGTCTTTTTTTTGGCGCTGCTTTTGCTCTACAATGTCGGCGGGGGGCTCGGAGTTGTGCCGTTTTACCTTTGTGGGGAAATTTGGGCCCTACATCTCTCATTTTTTTTGTTACTTTCAGCTTGTACAGCTCCTCATCAAATGCAGGACTTCAGCGACAAATAACGAGGTAAAAGTTGGGTTTATGGATAGCCAGCCTGTTGGTGCTGGAGAGCTGGAGGCTTTTCACAATCCAGGGAACCACCACCTAAAATCAAAGACCACCAATTGCTTGATCTTGAGAGCTGTACTCTATCCACAGTATATGCATTTTAAAACCAGCTTCATAAAGAAATTGCCTTCTTTGGGCTCAAATTTCCCCAGGAGTTGTCCTGCTTTTTTGGAGCAAGTAGCTTTTTTTGGAGTAACTTAAAAATCGCAAATTTCACCATTTAACTTGCTCCAATGTAAGTCAGTTAGTTAGGTTTTTTTTTAAGTTTCGTTTTTTTTCTCCAAAAGGGGGCGTGACCAGCCACTTACATCTGTTTTGGCCATAGAAGCAAATTTGGCCAACTGAAAGTTACTCCAAACTAACTTGGACCAGTGTATGTGGCCGTTTTTGGAGGCACAGAAAAACCTTACCAACATTTAAGAAATCAACGCAGGTAGCCAGTGATGGGGGGAGTAGGGGATGGGGGGGGGGGTGGTGGGGGAAGGTGAGTTAGAGGATTCCAAAGCTCTAAAGACCTTCACAACATCAGCACAACATTACAGCATCTTCAGCACAACAGCTGCACAACATCACAACAAATAAATGAAAGATAAATCAGCTACAGAAAATAGAGCAGTCCTACCTTGCCGACTGCAGAATTCCCCGGCAAGCCCTCCCGCCAGGGCTAGGGGCGGCAGGCACGCATGACTGTTGGGGTGAGGGATCTTAACTTTTTACAGTTGACCCTAAATGTTGTATGGTCCTAATGGAGGATGATTCAGTTTTGATGCAAAATATCTATTATTGTGAATTTGACAGTGCACTTCAACGATACAAACAACAACAACGACAGCCACAACAGGAAAGAAAGTCTGCACCCATCCCTCACCCACATCTCGGGGAAAGTGCACTTCCTTATAGGGTCGGTGATGGTGGTGCAGGTGGTGGGGCGGGGTTGGGGGCCCGGCTTGGGTCTAACCAGTGGCTGGTGTGCTGAGTGAAGTGGGAGTGAAATTTGAGTCTCCGGCCTTTGTGCCCTGATTGCAGAAACCAGCTCCCTCATGGCATCTGCCATCGTCTGCACACCCTCTGAAATGCTCGCCCTGACTTCCCATCTTAGTGCAGAGATTTTACCCGATAGTGTGGCGACCTCATCACGCACCCCACTGACGGCCGCTACGAGTGATCTTGTGAGGGCATTGGTCTCCTCACCCAATGAAACAACCTGATTTACTTTTGCTAAGGGCTGCCTCTCAGGAGAGACTGGCCGGCTTCTCTTTCCCCTTGCTGTGGATCTACCTAGTGGCACCCCTCCAGTGTGAGGCGCAGGCTGGGATGGTGGGGCACTGGGTGTCCCAAGATGCATTTCCCAACCGCCACTCGGATCCACGACCTCGGAAGGTGTGAACCCATGGAAGGTTGCCGAGGAGCTAATGGAGGGCTCTGGCTGTGTGATTCCCTGTGATATGTCCTGATCGATATCGCGGTCAGCATTCTCCTGAGCACACATTTCCATGGACCCCTCCCCCCCTCGGTCTGGAGCGCACGCAACTGGATCCTCAGGATTGTGAGGAGTGTCTTCTTCTTCTGCAAAAGACATCAGAACAGTCAAATGGTTAGCAGCACAGGAGGGGGCAGGATGGATGGCATGAGTAGTCTCTCGCCTAGCAGGCCAGACACCAGGTTGATTTGAAGGGCCACTATGCATTTTAATGACTCACCCTCACCCTCACGTGTGGGTCCAGTTTGCGCAGAGCTTATTCTTTTTCTGCCAGTGTGAGTCAGCAAGGCAGCAACCCTCTGTTGGTGTCAGTTGGTGCAAATTTGGCAGACCTCCTCCTGTTCTAGTTCTCTCCCTCTTGTTCTGGCCCAATTTCTTCTGCAAAGATGAAAATATAAATTGTCATACATGGTGCACTTCTGATGGTTGGGACATATATAGATGCTTACATTTTCCACTGCAATTCAATTTAAAGATGAAGATATTACTTACACTCACTACATGACCAATGTCCTGCCATTTCTTCTTGCACTGGCTTCCAGATCTTGCAGTGTTGACCCCAACGGAGAATTCTTTGGCAACAAGGTTCCACCTTTTCCACATTTCCTTGGGGGAGACCTTTGACGGACCACTCTTGCTGACATCCAACTCCAGCCATTTCTCCTCAATAACCGTTACTAATTTCTCCACTTCCTCATGGAGGGAATTCTTCGTTCGTCTTGCACGCTCTTGCGCCATTCGTCTATTGGACTCAAAGGCAGGTAATGTTCAAAGATCACACTTACACCTCCCTCATACCTATCCAGCACTCCTTTCCACTCCCTCAGCCACACAAAAATCAATATTTAGATCTCACCTTTATATATGCTCCATAGCCACTCATTCTGAGGATGTTCTCCCTTTAATTGGCCACTTGCCAAGTTTCCTGTTACACTGTGTATGCGCGCAGACTGAAGTGCCCATTGCGCATGCGCGCACACTGAAACAGTCATGTGTGCCCCTGCCAGCACTGCACGACACGCTGGGCCCAAGCCCCGCACCCCTGCCGGCCGCACTACGCCCCGCCCACACTCTGCTGCGTGACGCCGATGGATCTGGATGACAAGGGAACGGCCAAATTACAAGATAGATTTTTGCCGCTTTTCTCCTCCAGGAAGTCGGCACAACACATCGAGATACGCCGCTCTAAGCGGCTGGGAAAATTTGGGGCCATAATTTCTAATTCAGTATCATGTTTTGAGAAAATAAAAGACAGTTTGTTTGGTAGCATTGCTGGTGAGTTCAAAGATGAATCGCATCGTTAGCGGACGGATCAATACGTTGGATGTTAGTTGCGACACTTCTGATTCACCGCTATGCGCGATTGCTGTGTTAGACGGCACAATTTGCAGAGTATGTCGCCGATCTTGCCAGTGCAGGAACGTACAAGACAAAATTCTACTTCATACAAGGGCTGCTGCAATAAAAGCCAACAAAACTCCTTTAAATTCTAAATAGCATCAACTTAAATTTAGTTCTCTTTATGCTTTTTAACTTTGTTTTATATTTTATTGTCTACTGAAAATCGTACAATTGTGCTTAGATTTCCTCTGAATTGAAGGAAGTTATTATTTTAGGTGAATATGAAGTTTACACAGGAAAGGAATTGAATGCAAACTATTGGGCAGAACATACATCTGCTGCTACAGTGCGTCATTGTAAAGGAGTTGTAGACCTTGACTGCTGTAATTAGTAATGGAATCATCAATATTATGGTTCTACCATTAATCGCCATCAATTACAAATATACCATATGTCTTAGTCAGTACATTCAGTATTATGCTGAGAAATAAGATCATAAGAACATAAGAAATAGGAGCAGGAGTAGGCTATACGTCCACTGGAGCATGCTCTGCCATTCAATAAGATTATGGCTGATCATTGACCTCAACTCCACTTTCCTTGATTATCCGAGACTCTAAAAATCGATCTGTCTCAGCCTTGTATATATTCAGAGACTCAGCATCCACAGCCCATTGGGGAAGAGAATTCCAAAGATTCACAACCCTCTGAGTGAAGAAATTCCTCCTCATAGAAACAGAGAAACATAGAAAATAGGTGCAGAAGTAGGACATTCGGCCCTTCGCGCCTGCACCACCATTCAATAAGATCATGGCTGATCATTCCCTCAGTACCCCTTTCCTGCTTTCTCTCCATACCCCTTCATCCCCCTAGCCGTAAGGACCATATCTAACTCCCTCTTGAATATATCCAATGAACTGGCATTAACAACTCTCTGCGGCAGGGAATTCCACAGGTTAATAACGCTCTGAGTGAAGAAGTTTCTCCTCATCTCAGTCCTAAATGGCCTACCCCTTATCCTAAGACTGTGTCCCCTGGTTCTGGACTTCCCCAACATCGGGAACTTTCTACCCGCATCTAACCTGTCCCATCCCGTCAGAATCTTATACGTTTCTATGAGATCCCCTCTCATCCTTCTAAATTCCAATGTATAAAGGCCCAGTTGATCCAGCCTCTCCTCATTTGTAGTCCAGCCATTCCGGGATTCAGTCTGGTGAACCTTCGCTGCACTCCCTCAATAGCAAGAATGTTCTTCCTCAGATTAAGAGACCAAAACTGAACACAATATTCCAGGTGAGGCCTCACCAAGGCCCTGTACAACTGCAGTAAGACCTTCCTGCTCCTATACTCAAATCCCCTAACTATGAAGGCCAACATACCATTTGCCTTCTTCACCGCCTGCTGTACCTGTATGCCTACTTTCAATGACTGATGAACCATGACACCCAGGTCTCGTTGCACCTCCCCTTTTCCTAATCTGCCGCCATTCAGATAATAATCTGTCTTTGCGTTTTTGCCCCCAAAGTAGATAACCTCACATTTATCCACATTATCCTGCATCTGTCATACATTTGTCCACTCACCTAACCTGTCCAAGTCACCCTGCAGCCTCTTAGCGTCCCCCTCACAGCTCACACCGCCACCCAGTTTAGTGTCATCTGCAAACTTGGAGATATTACACTCAATTCCTTCATCTAAATCATTGATGTATATTGTAAAGAGCCGGGATCCCAGCACTGAGCCTTGCGGCACCCCACTAGTCACTGCCTGTCATTCTGAAAAGGACCCGTTTATCTCGACTCTCTGCTTCCTGTCTGCCAACCAGTTCTCTATCCATATTAGTATATTACCCCCAATACCATGTGCTTTGATTTTGCACATCAATCTCTTGTGTGGGACCTTGTCAAAAGCCTTTTGAAAGTCCAAATACACCACATCCACTGGTTCTCCCTTGTCCACTCTACTAGTTACATCCTCAAAAAATTCCAGAAGATTTGTCAAGCATGATTTCCTCTTCATAAATCCATGCTGACTTGGACCGATCCTGTTACTGCTTTCCAAATGCGCAGCTATTTCATCCTTAATAATTGATTCCAACATTTTCCCCACTACTGATGTCAGCCTAACCGGTCTATAATTACCCGCTTTCTCTGTCCCTCCCTTTTTAAAAAGTGATGTTACATTAGCTACCCTCCAGTCCAGAGTCGATAGGTTGTTGGAAAATGATCACCAATGCATCCACTATTTCTAGGGCCACTTCCTTAAGTACTCTGGGATGCAGACTATCAGGACCCGGGGATTTATCGTCCTTCAATCCCATCGATTTCCCTAACACAATTTCCTGCTTAATAAAGATATCCTTCAGTTCCTCCTTCTCACTAAACCCTCGGTCCCTTAGTACTTCCGGAAGGTTATTTGTGTCTTCACGAAGTATTTGTTCAATTGGTCTGCCATTTCTTTGTTCCCCATTATAAATTCACCTGAATCTGACTGCAAGGGACCTACGCTTGTCTTCACTAATCTTTTTCTCTTCACATATCTATAGAAGTTTTTGCAGTCAGTTTTTATGTTCCCGGCAAGCTTCTTCTCGTACTCTATTTTCCCCCTCTTCATTAAACCCTTTATCCTCCTCTGCTGAATTCTAAATTTCTCCCAGTCCTCAGGTTTGCTGCTTTTTCTGGCCAATTTATATGCCTCCTCCTTGGATTTAACACTATCCTTAATTTCCTTTGTAGGCCACGGTTGAGCCACCTTCCCTGTTTTATTTTTACTCCAGACAGGGATGTGCAATTGTTGAAGTTCATCCATGTGATCTTTAAATGTTTGCCATTGCCTATCCACCGTCAACCCTTTAAGTATCATTTCGCAGTCTATTCTCACCAATTCACCTCTGTCTTAAATGGCCGACCCCTTATCCTGAGACTGTGCCTCTTAGTTCTAGACACTCCAGCCAGGGGAAACAACCTCTCAGTAATGCGATCACCTCTGATTCAGACAGGCATTCGCTATCCCAGTTCAATAATTGAACCATAAGTGAGCAATCGCCAGCACCGACAGGGGAAAAAAATGAAGAAAATAGAAAGAGATTACATCAATCAATGAAGAAATATATTAATGATTCAATAGGGCAAAAGAACCAGCAAGTTGTTATGCTCTAGAATGATTGCCTGAAAGGCTGGTGGAAGCAGATTCAATAATAACTTTCAAAAGGAACTGGATAAATACTTGCAGGGAAATATTTGCAGGGATATGTGGAAAGAGCAGAGGGAGTGGGACGAATTGAGTAGCTCTTTCAAAGAGCCAGCACAGATACGATGGGCCAAATGGCCTCCTTCGGTGCTTTATCTATGATTCTATGAAATAAATAAACAAACAAACAAACTTGCCTAATGTCTGCAGGAGAAGGAATGCAGTGTGCGAATACTTGCTTTGCTGCAAACATTGTCCACAATTATTAGCCCCAAGCGTTCACCAGCTCTCTGTCCGAGCCATTTTTATAAATATTTCAGGTCACACATTGAGGTCAATTTAAATTTTAGATTGCAGTTGTTAAGGCAAAGCATGCGGGACCTTCTTAAAATATGCAGTGTGGACTCCGATAACGTCACTGAGGCCCCACTGCTATTTTCCACTGCACCTCGAGTCTCGTCGCCGAAAGCATGCGGAAACCAAGCACAACCAAGCGGAAGGAGTGTGCGGCATACCAGGCTCCCCACCCACCCTTTCCTTCAACCACTGTCTGTCTCACCTGTGACAGAGACTGTAATTTCTGTATTGGACTGTACAGTCACCTGAGAACTCACTTTTAGAGTGGAAGCAAGTCTTCCTTGATTTCGAGGGACTGCCTATGATGATAGAAACATAGAAACATAGAAAATAGGTGCAGGAGTAGGCCATTCGGCCCTTCAAGCCTGCACCGCCATTCAATGAGTTCATGGCTGAACATGCAACTTCAGTACCCCATTCCTGCTTTCTCACCATACCCCTTGATTCCCCTAGTAGTAAGGACTTCATCTAACTCCTTTTTGAATATATTTAGTGAATTGGCCTCAATAACTTCCTGTGGTAGAGAATTCCAGAAGTTCACCACTCCCTGGGTGAAGAAATTTCTCCTCATCTCGGTCCTAAATGGCTTCCCCCTTTTCCTTAGACTGTGTCCCCTGGTTCTGGACTTCCCCAACATTGGGAATATTCTTCCTGCATCTAACCTGTCTAACCCCGTCAGAATTTTAAACGTTTCTATGAGGTCCCCTCTCATTCTTCTGAACTCCAGTGAATACAAGCCCAGTTGATCCAGTCTTTCTTGATAGGTCAGTCCCGCCATCCCGGGAATCAGTCTGGTGAACCTTCGCTGCACGCCCTCAATAGCAAGAATGTCCTTCCTCAGGTTAGGAGACCAAAACTGTACACAGTACTCCAGGTGTGGCCTCACCAAGGCCCTGTACAACTGTAGCAACACCTCCCTGCCCCTGTACTCAAATCCCCTCGCTATGAAGGCCAACATGCCATTTGCTTTCTTAACCGCCTGCTGTACCTGCATGCCAACCTTCAATGACTGATGTACCATGACACCCAGGTCTCTTTGCACCTCCCCTTTTCCTAATCTGTCACCATTCAGATAATAGTCTGTCTCTCTGTTTTTACCACCAAAGTGGATAACCTCACAATTATCCACATTATACTTCATCTGCCATGCATTTGCCCACTCACCTAACCTATCCAAGTCGCTCTGCAGCCTCATAGCATCCTCCTCGCAGCTCACACAGCCACCCAACTTAGTGTCATCTGCAAATTTGGAGATACTACATTTAATCCCCTCATCTAAAAATGATGATACTATTTGTACCAGAGTCCTGAATGGGGAAACAGTGGCGGCTTCCCCGTCAGACCAAAACTACAGGGATCTGGATCCAGGGCCAGAAGAGACTCAGATAAATATCATTTCCAATGTTTTTTCTCCAGGTTTCCTTATGGACCAGTAGGTCCAGGAGTGATCCTCTTGGCCCCGTATGAGGAAACCTTGGATCTCCACTGTCCTGGACTGCCCCCACCTGGTCCCCACTTCCCTGTCCAGGATATCCTCTCCCTGCCTCCTGATCGCTACAATGCACTTACCTTGTGCCATGGGGACCATTTCCCCGGGTCCCCGGCAGCAGCCTCTGAGATGTCCAGTTCCTCTGAGTCACAATGTCATGGGTTCAAGCCCCATTGCAGTATTTGGCCATATAGGGCTGGAAATTGCACAGCAGCCCGGTTTGGGGCGATTACTTTTGCGCTAGTATCAGCAGGCGGAAAAGTTTTGCAGTTGACGGAACTTCCTCTTTAGAGCTCTGAGGGAAGTGGAGCGCTAAATCAAGCGCTATCATTACCCTTAGAGCGCGAGAGTGAGAGGGGCGGCAGGGCGCTGCACAATGTTCCGCGCAGCACTGCCACCTTTGGAGGCTCCTTCCCTCGCTTAAAGAGAAGGGCCAATGATGGCGTGGAACAGTTTTCCTGCTGCCTGTGTTGGGCCACGCCACCTGCGCTATGTCCATAGCAGCCCCAAGCACTCTAAGAGAGTGCAAGGCGGGGTCCAGAAAAAGCAAAATACACCACACTGGGGAAATAAATTGAAGTTTGCCTTACCTGACCACCACTGCCTTTAATTAACACTCTCCAAGCGGAGAGCTGAGGTGACAACACCTCCTGCAGCTGCCGTTGTTGATGACTGGCAGTGCTACCGGGGCGGGAGCGAATATTGCCCGCGGGGCGGTAATGGGGCGCTGCACACCGGATGAAGTCACCATCTCTGGGGGGGCCACAAAAGAGCGAGGTGGTAAGTGTTAGCACCGGTGCAAAACCGCAGGGGGAAGTTCGCAGGCGACGGTGATCTCGGTCAGTAACCCCTTAGCGCCCTGTTGCTGCCCACGCAGGCGCAAACAGGAGGCGCAAATCAGGCCAATTTCTCCCTAATAATCTAGGCTGAATCTTTACTGCGGTTATGAGGGAGTGCTGCATTGTTGGACGTGCCGTTTCTTGGGTGAAATCTTAAACTGTCTGGCGTTCAGTTGGACAGGGGTACTCGTTGAAGAAGAGCAGAGAGGTTCTCCTGGTCTGCTGGCTGACACCATCAAAGCAGAATATAGGTTCATTTACCTCAGTGCTGTCTGTGGGTCCTTGCTGTGTGCAAAACTGCCTGCCGTGTTTGCCTACATTACAACAGTGACTGCACTTCAAAAGTCATTCGATTGCTGTGAAGTGCTTTAGCGTGTCCTGAGAACAGGTATACAAGACTTGTTTCCTTTCAGCCTATCTATTATAATATTTCTTATTTTCAAAAATGTTAATTTAAAAATGACTGTTGGTGATATTATGGGATAAAATTCATACATTTGGATATTTTTCTGCCCACTAATTTTAGTGAAGGAGCTAACTATACTGTAATAAGTTAAAAACGCTTGCTTTTCTTCCTGAGATTTGGTTCTGATGTCCTTTTTGGGGGTAGGAAAAAAATGTCCTTTCAGAAAATTGAAACCTACAGATTTTGTGGGTGAAGTTTAATCTTTAATGCAATTTTCTTTCATTTGATTGACAATCCCTTTATCAATAAAATGTCTTAATATTGGAGATTGAGTAGTACACTGGGTTAGCACACTTATCTTTGACCTTTGGGATCTGTATTCAAATCTAGCCTAGATTGATGGGATCAAAGTTTCCTCTCTCTATTGTCTGGTAGCTCCATATCAAATTAATTGGGTTAATCTCAGCCCAGTCCTTGGTGGGTCTTGGCTTACATTATAAAACTGTGCTTAATTTGTCATCAAATTGTCGCTCTCACTCAGAGACATCACAAATGTGGTTGGCACCAGAAATAGAAATGCCAGACTTATAGTCAGAGGTGGTTCTTTAAGTTTAAAAAAGAAAGACTTTTATTTCTATGGCAACGTTCATGAACTCAGGACTTCCCGAAGCACTTTACAGCCAATGAAGTACTTTTGAAGTGTAGTCATTGTTGTAATGTAGGATATGCGGCAGCTAATTTGCAATAGCAAGCTCCAACAAACAGCAATGTGGTAATGACCAGGTAATCTGTGTTTTGTTAGTGATGTTTATTAAGGGATAAATATTGACCAGGACACTGGGAAGAATTCCCCTGCTCTTCTTAGAAATAGTGCCATGGGATCTTTTACATCCACCTGAGAGAGCAGACAGGGCCTCAGTTTAAAATCTCATCCAAAAAACGGCACCTCTGACAGTGCAGTGCTCCCTCAGCACTGCACTGGAGTGTCAGCCTATGTTTTTGCGCTCAAGTCTGTAGTGTGGGCTATGGTGTTGGACAGACTTATTCTACAGCTGGTTGGGCTGGTGCGGAAAGCAGATCAGAGAAATGTTAAATTATCCCATTTCTTAGCACCAGCATTGGAAAGTAGGAATGTATGGGCCGAAAAAAAGATCAGTGTCCATCTCCGTCGCAGTGTCGAGGAAATATCATATCGCATGGTACCTGTCATGTACCTGTGTTCATTTTTATCTCCAGGTACTTATCCAACTCTTTCTTGCTACTTGGCAGTCCAGTCCACATATTCACCATCACTACATAAAGTTCTTAAATCTAAACTTTCTTTTCACCTTCACTCTTCTAAATTTCAAACTATGTCCGCTTGCTGTACATTTTGTGACAGTGTTAAATATGTTGACGTTTATCTTGTCTATATCCTTTAGGATCTTGAATTTTCCTATAAGATCAGCCTTGAGCTTCTCTTCTCCAGTGTAAATATTCCCACCTTTGGCAGCCGTTCCTCATAACTCATGTTTCTAATCCCTTATATCAACTTAATTGCTTTTAACTGCACTCTTTCCGATGCCTGAATGTCATTCACACGAACATAAGAACATACGAAATAGGAGCTGAAGTAGGCCATTTGGTCTTTCGAGCCTGCTGCCATTCATCAACATCATGGTTGATCGACCTCAACTCCACCTTCTTGCACTATCCCCATATCCCTTAATTCCCTTTGTTCCCAAAAATGTAATCGACCTCTGTCTTAAATATAATTGACTGAGCATCCACAGCTCTCTGGGGTAGAGAATTCCAAAGATTCACAACCCTTTGAGTGAAGAAATTTCTCTTCATCTCAGTCCTAAATGGCCAACCCCTTATCCTGAGACTGTGACCTCGTGTTCTAGACTCCCCAGCCAGGGGAAACATTTTTCCAGCATCTACCCTGTCAAGCTCCTTAAGAATTTTATGTTTTAATTAGATCACCTCCCATTCTTCTAAACTCCAAGGACTAGTCTACTCAATCTCTCCTCATAGGGCAATCCCCTCACCCCATGAACCAGTTTAGTGAACCTTCACTGCAGGCCCTCTAAGACAAGTATGTCTTTCCTGAGGTCAGGAGACCAGTACTGTACAATGTACTCCAGGTGTGGCCTCACCAATGCTCTGTATAATAATGACCAAGAATTGAACACAGTACTCCAGTGCAGTTGGATTAGCACTCTGCACAAACTCAGAATTACTTCCTGAGATTCTTGTTCTATTCCTCGGACTATATAGCCCAAGATCCTATTTACTGTTGTGCTGATTGTTGGACAATCCTTATCCTTTTTATAACAGATTCGTGGAAGCTAGAGACAGTAGTATGTCTTGACAATTAACCACATTTATTATTGCTTCAACACATTCATCTCAAGGCTTCATACAGAGTTGTACACACCTGTCCTACTTCTAGAAACCCTTGATTATAATCCCTCAACCATCGGTGGCCGTGTCTTCAGCTGCCTGGGCCCTAAGCTCTGGAACTCCCTCCCTAAATCTCTCCGCCCCTCTATCTCTCTTTCCTCCTTTAAGATGCTCTTTAAAACCTACCTCTTTGATCAAGCTATTAGTCATCTGCCGTAATTTCTTCTTTTGTGGCTCGGTGTCAAATTTATTTGTTTTGTCTAATAATACTGCTGTGAAGCGCATTGGGATGTTTTACTACATTAAAAGCACTATATAAATAACAGCTGTTGTTGTTGTAGCTAAAGTTTCTAACTGAGTTTTGCTTTGTATCTCTTATTCATACCGCTTTAAAACAAGCATCCTGCAGAATAATACAATTTAGCTTATACTGTATTGCTTCTATCTATTATCATTTCCCAATCTCATGAGTTTGCGTTTGTCTACATTGAATTACATCTGCCACTCATCAGACCAGCACCTCAATCTATCCGGGTCCTTTTGTATTTGATCAGCCTGTTCCCTGTTCTTTGCTGTCCCTCCCAATTTCTTTTACCATCTCAAATTTGTAAAGTTTTGTTTCTGTTCCCACTCTCAAGTCATTTATATATGTATATTGTAAACAACAATAGCTCTAGCATTGATCCTTGAAGGCATTCCAATAATTACTTCCTGTGTAGGACTAGCATTTGCTTTCTCTTTTTCCGTCAATTTTTTATCCATTTCAAAAGCATTCCCCTCCCATGCCATGTCTTCCAATCTTGTACAACATTTTCCTACATGGCATTTTATCAAAAGCTTTGCTGAAATCTAAATAAACGACATTCGTTGAGATCCCAACAATTGTGATGCCTTGTGCATCTCAGTACATACACTCAGCATCTACCCCAAGCCATATAATCTCCTGGGAGAAGTGAAAAACCAAATAAAAACCCAGGCCAATTAGCAAACAAAAACTGGAATATTCCCCTCTGACCCCTTTAGGGGATCGAAACTAGTCCATGTGATCACAATGGCCCTGATATACGTTAGAGGACCTAGCTCCTGTATGAGATGATCTCTGCTGCAGCCAGAAACAGGCCGAGCTCTCTCATGAAGGGATACAATGAATCAGTGTTCACTGCACAAGCTGGAAACTTGTTCCATTGGTCACTATTCTCTGGAAAAATGTAGATTCGCCTAGGGGTACGGTAGCATAGTGGTAATGTTACTGGACGAGTAATCCAGAGGCCTGGACTAAAGCTCCAGAGACGCGAGTTCAGATCCAACCACAGAGCTGGGGGAATTAAATTCAGTTAATTAAATAAATCTGGAATAAAAAGCTAGTATCATTATCATAGGCAGCCCCTCGGAATCGAGGAAGACTTGCTTCCACTCTTAACATGAGTACTTAGGTGGCTGAACAGTCCAATATGAGAACCACAGTCCCTGTCACCAGGTGGGACAGACAGTCGTTGAGGGAAAGGGTGGGTGGGACAGGTTTGCCGCACGCTCTTTCCGCTGCCTGCGCTTGATTTCTGCATGCTCTTGGCAACGAGACTCGAGGTGCTCAGCACCCTCCCGGATGCACTTCCTCCACTTAGGGCGGTCTTTGGCCAGGGACTCCCAGGTGTCGGTGGGGATGTTGCACTTTATCAGGGAGGCTTTGAGGTGTTCTTGTAACATTTCCACTGCCCACCTTTGGCTCGTTTTCCGTGAAGGAGTTCCGAGTAGAGCGCTTGCTTTGGGAGTCTCTGTCTGGCATGCGAACTATGTGGCCTGCCCAGTGGAGCTGATCAAATGTGGTCAGTGCTGGGGATGTAGGCCTGGTCGAGGACACTAACATTGGTGCGTCTGTCCTCCCAGGGGATTTGTAGGATATTGCGGCGTCATCGTTGCTGGTATTTCTACAGCGACTTGAGGTGTCTACTGTACATGGTTCATGTTTCTGAGCCATACAGGAGGGCAGGTATTATTACAGCCCTATAGACCATGAGCTAGGTGACAGGTTTGAGGGCCTGGTCTTCAAACACTCTTTTCCTCAGGCGGCCGAAGGTTGCACTGGCGCACTGGAGGCGGTGTTGGATCTCATCATCAATGCCTGCTCTTGTTGATAGGAGGCTTCCGAGATAAGGGAAGTAGCCCACGTTGTCCAGGACCGCGCCGTGGATCTTGATGACTGGAGGGCAGTGCTGTGCGGCGAGGACAGGCTGGTGGAGGACCTTTGCCTTACTGATGTTTAGTGTAAGGCCCATGCTTTCATACGCCTCGGTAAATACGTTGACTATGTCCTGGAGTTCAGCCCCTGTATGTGCGCAGATGCAGGCGTCATTCGCATACTGTAGCTCGACGATAGATGTTGGGGTAGTCTTGGACCTGGCCTGGAGATGGCAAACATTGAACAGGTTCCCACTGCTTCTGTAGTTTAGTTCTACCCCAGCAGGGAGCTTGTTGATTGTGAGGTGGAGCATGGCAGCGAGGAAGATTGAGAAGAGGGTTGGGACGATGACGCAGCCCTGCTTGATCCCAGTCCAGATGTGGATTTGGTCTGTGATGGATCCGTTGGTAAGGGTCATTAATGGTGATCATTAATGGTGACCATGAAACTACTGGATTGTTGGGAAAAACCCTTCTGGTTTACTAATGTCCTTTAGGGAAGGAAATCTGCCGCCCTTACCTGGTCTTGCCCACAGGTGGTTGGCTCTTAACTGCCCTCTGAAATTGCCTAGCAAGCAACTCAGTTGCACCAAACCACCAGGAAGATGTATATACCACTGTGGGAATTCCTTCACCACACAAACTGCAGCGGCTCAAGAAGGCGGCTCTCCACCACCTTCTCAAGGTCAATTAGGGATGTGCAATAAATGCCGGCCTTGCCACATCCCGTGAACGAATAAAAAGATGTCCAATCTAGTTCTGCTCTCACATAACCTGTAAGTGTGCCTTCAGGTCCTCCCTAACATATCCAGTTGAAATAATTGTTGATACATAAAGATTATCTAGCCCCTTCATTACTTTGATAGAATCTCATAGAAACATATAAAATTCTGACAGACTGGACAGGTTAGATGCAGGAAAAATGTTCCCGATGTTGGGGAAGTCCAGGACCAGGGGTCACAGTCTAAGGATAAGGGGTAAGCCATTTAGGACCGAGATGAGGAGAAACTTCTTCACTCAGAGAATTGTGAACCTGTGGAATTCTCCACCGCAGAAAGTTGTTGAGGCCAGTTCGTTAGATATATTCAAGAGAGAGTTAGATATGGCCCTTACGACTGAAGGGATCAATGGGTATGGAGAGAAAGCAGAAAAGGGGTACTGAGGTGAATGATTAGCCATGATCTTATTGAATGATGGTGCAGGCTCAAAGGGCCTATTTTCAATGTTTCTATGTTTCTATGTTTATAAACCTGGTAATCAAAACTCCACTTCTCTAATGTTCTCCGTAATGTTCTTTTTGGGTGCGCGGTCTTTTTAACGGGCTGCACAGCTCATTCACAGTTTCATAACTTTAACATTGCAAAAGCCCGTCTCTGGCTGCGAGGGCCCAGCAGACAATGACGTGGCCTCACAGCTTATAGGGAACATTGGTGGAGACCTAAAGGTATTTTAAATTAGGAATTAATCTTGTGGCCCTGCTCTGCACCCTTTCCAGCCTTCATATCCCCAGCCATGTGAGGAGTCCGAAACTGGACATAGTATTCTAACTGAGGTCTTGTAGAGGGACAAAATGTTATGCTTTGTTTTATAGTGAATTGTTCTGTATATACACCCTAGAACCCTGTTTGCTTTCATCATCATCATAGGCAGTTCCTCGGAATTGAGGAAGACTTGCTTCCACTCCTGAAGTGAGTTCTTTGTTGGCTGAACAGTCCAATACAAGAGCCACAGACTCTGTCACAGATGGAACAGATAGTCGTTGAAGGAAGGGGTGGGTGGGACTGGTTTGCCGCACGCTCTTTGCGCTGCCTCCTCTTGATTTCTGCATGCTCTCGGCATTGAGACTCGAGGTGCTCAGCGCCCTCTCGGATGCACTTCCTCCACTGAGGGCGGTCTTGGGCCGGGGACTCCCAGGTGTCAGTGGGGATGTCGTACTTTATCAGGGA
Organism: Pristiophorus japonicus; assembly: GCF_044704955.1. NCBI lineage: Eukaryota > Metazoa > Chordata > Chondrichthyes > Pristiophoridae > Pristiophorus > Pristiophorus japonicus. The sequence continues at coordinate 519,735,486 of NC_091977.1, read as the reverse complement.
GACTTTGAGAGTGTCCTTGTAGCGTTTCCGCTGCCCACCTTTGGCTTGTTTGCCGTGAAGGAGTTCCGAGTAGAGCACTTGCTTTGGGAGTCTCGTGTCTGGCATGCGGACTAGGTGGCCTGCCTAGTGGAGCTGATCGAGTGTGGTCAGTGCTTCAATGCTGGGGCTGTTAGCCTGAATGAAGACACTGATGTTGGTGCGCCTATTCTCCCAAGGGATTTGTAGGATCTTGCGGAAACATCGTTGGTGATATTTCTCCAGCAACTTGAGGTGTCTACTGTACATAGCTATAGCTTCACGGCATTGGTCATGAACCTTAAGATATTGTTGCATTAAAACACCCAAATCTCTTTTTTTCACATGTGCCTTTAATTCTTTTAGTTATAGGGTATATGTACATTTAGCATTTGACCTGCCCACATACAGAATACAGCACTTTACTAAGCTAAAATTAATTTTCCAATCTTGAGACCAATCCCCCAGCACATCAGGATCTGCTTGCAGTAGTTGAGCAGCATCTACAGTCCTAACACTCTCACATATCTTGGTAATTTGCGGATCATTTCCCCAACACCTACATCTAGATCATTAATGAAAATAGCAAAGTGTCTAACACCGATCCCTTCAGGACACCACTGGTAATTAGTCTCCAAGCAGATCCAAATCCATTGACAAGCACTTATTTCCTATGGGCATTTTGCAAATTCTCAGTCCACCGCAGTAGATTACCACTAATTTCATAAGAAATTATGTGCTCCTTTTCATGGATGATATATTGTTGACATACTCACCTGGGGATTTAATGTGCTAATGTGCATCTTGAACAATTGCCTAACCAGTGATATAGTGCTGGGTGCATCAAGTGTGGTATGATGCCTCAAGACAGGATCTCAGTGGTATTGACTGGAAGACATCACAGCCATTCTAATTGTTGATTCATGTCAATACCTAAAGGTCCCGATGGTTTTCAGCTTTATGGACATAGAAAAGGGATGAGGGGCTTTATTGTTTTTTTAATGACAACAAAATCCCATTGCAGGTTTGGCTTGTGTCATATAAGACATATTGAAACAGTTTCTTTCATGGTTGAGAACTTCTAAATGCAGGAAGGGCTTTCTCTGCTCCATGTATGCGATCCAGGTCTATGGCCTCGCCTCACCCTATCGCTCTACCCTCCTCCATCCCTAAAACCATCCGAGATCTCTTCACTCCTCTAATTCAGGCCTCTTGCACACTCCAATTTTCATCGCTTCAGCACTGGTGGCCATGCCTTCAACTAGCTGGGCCCTAAGCTCTGGAATTCCCTCCCTAAATTCTCCAACTCTCAACCTCGCTCTCTGCTCCTTTAAGATGTTCCTTAAAATGTATCACTTTGACCAGGCTTTTGGTCATCTGTCCTAATATCTCCTTATGTGGCTCGGTGTCAAATTTTTTTGATAACGCTCCTGTGAAGCGCCTTGGTATGTTTTACTACGCTATATAAATGCAAGTTGTTGTTGTTGAATCTGTATTATTGGGTTGTTTAAAATATGATTAGTGGCAGATTAAATATACGAGAAAAATTCAGCAGGTTTTCTCCTTTGAGGCAAATCATTTTCAATGCAGATTTATAGTATTACCTTAAGAAGGGTATTTTGAGTACTGCATTGAAGCCAGGATCATTTTACTGTTGTGAAAAGACCCAGGTAATAATGTACCCAGCTAATGGAAAGAAACAATATTGTCTAAACAATGTAAACAATTGATCAGTTATTATAGGGAATTAAAGTTTTGCTCTTGGAAATCATGTTACAGTACAGCCTATGAGACCTGATTTTAACTCCCAGGAGCAAGCCAGGAAAGAAGGGTCTGAGAGCCAGCAGTTTTTAACTGGTGGGTCTCATTTGAATGCCGTCATCAGCTGCTAGGACGCTTCTGCTGCACAGAAGGGTGGGAAAAAGAGTGGGAAAGCTATAGTGATGGGGGATTTTATTGTAAGGGGAATAGATAGGAGTTTCTGCGGCCGCAACTGAGACTCCAGGATGGTTTGTTGCCTCCCTGGTGCAAGGGTCAAGAATGTCTCGGAGCGGCTGCAGAGCATTCTGGAGAGGGAGGGTGAACAGCCAGTTGCCGTGGTACATGTAGGTACCAACGATATAGGTAAGAAGCGGGAAGAGGTCCTACAAGCTGAATTTAGGGATCTAGGAGTTAAATTAAAAAGTAGGATCTCAAAGGTAGTAATCTCTGGATTGCTACCAGTGCCACGTGCTAATCAGAGTAGAGGGAGCAGAATAGTTAGAATAAATACGTGGCTTGAGCAGTGGTGCAAGAGGGAGGGATTCAAATTCCTGGGACATTGGAACCAGTTCTGGGGGAAATGGTACCTGTACAAAAGGGACGGTCTGCATTTGGGCAGGACTGGAACTGATGTCCTAGGGGTAATATTTGCTAATGCAGTTCGGGAGTGTTGAAACTAATATGGCAGGGGGATGGGAACCTATGCAGCGAGACAGGGCGAAGTAATATGGAGTCAGAAACAGATGGTAGAAAAGTAAAAAGTAATAGTGGAAGGCCGAGTAAACAAAGGCAAGAAACAAAAAGGGCCACACTACATCATAATTCTAAAAGGACAAAGGGTGTTAAAAAAACAAGCCTGGAGGCTTTGTGTCTTAATGCAAAGAGTATCCGTAATAAGGTGGATGAATTAACTGTGCAAATAGATGTTAACAGATATGATGTGATTGGGATTACAGAGACTTGGCTCCAGGATGATCAGGGCTGGGAACTCAACATCCATGGGTATTCAACATTCAGGAAGGATAGAATAAAAGGAAAAGGAGGTGGGGTAGCAGTGCTGGTTAAAGAGGAGATTAATGCAATTGTAAGGAAAGACATTAGCTTGGATGATGTGGAATCAGTATGGGTGGAGCTACGGAATACCAAAGGGCAGAAAACGCTATTGGGAGTTGTGTACAGACTTCCAAACAGTAGTAGTGATGTTGGGGAGGGCATCAAACAGGAAATTAGGGGTGCATGCAATAAAGGTGCAGCATTTATCATGGGTGACTTTAATATGCATATAGATTGGGCTAACCAAACAGGAGGCAATACGGTGGAGGAGGATTTCCTGGAGTGCATAAGGGATGGTTTTCTAAACCAATATGTCGAGGAACCAACTAGGGGGGAGGCCATCTTAGACTGGGTGTTGTGTAATGAGAGAGGATTAATTAGCAATCTCGTTGTGCGAGGCCCCTTGGGGAAGAGTGACCATAATATGTTGGAATTCTACATTAGGATGGAGAATGAAACAGTTAATTCAGAGACTATGGTCCAGAACTTAAAGAAGGGTAACTTTGAAGGTATGAGGCGTGAATTGGCTAGGATAGATTGACGAATGATACTTAAGGGGTTGACTGTGGATGGGCAATGGCAGACATTTAGAGACCGCATGGATGAACTACAACAATTGTACATCCCTGTCTGGCGTAAAAATAAAAAAGGGAAGGTGGCTCAACCGTGGCTATCAAGGGAAATCAAGGATAGTATTAAAGCCAAGGAAGTGGCATACAAATTGGCCAGAAATAGCGGTGAACTCAGCAGAGAAGGACAAATGGTTTGATTAGGGCAGGGAAAATAGAGTACGAGAGGAAGCTTGCAGGGAACATTAAGACGGACTGCAAAAGTTTCTATAGATATATAAAGAGAAAAAGGTTAGTAAGGGCAAACGTAGGTCCCCTGCGGTCAGAATCAGGGGAAGTCATAACGGGGAACAAAGAAATGGCGGACCAATTGAACAAGTACTTTGGTTCAGTATTCACTAAGGAGGACACAAACAACCTTCCGGATATAAAAGGGGTCAGAGGGTCTAGTAAGAAGGAGGAACTGAGGGAAATGCTTATTAGTCGGGAAATTGTGTTGGGGAAATTGATGAGATTGAAGGCCGATAAATCCCCAGGGCCTGATGGACTGCATCCCAGAGTACTTAAGGAGGTGGCCTTGGAAATAGTGGATGCATTGACAGTCATTTTCCAACATTCCATAGACTCTGGATCAGTTCCTATGGAGTGGAGGGTAGCCAATGTAACCCCACTTTTTAAAAAAGGAGGGAGAGAGAAAACAGGGAATTATAGACCAGTCAGCCTGACATCGGTAGTGGGTAAAATGATGGAATCAAATATTAAGGATGTCATTGCAGCGCATTTGGAAAGAGGTGACATGATAGGTCCAAGTCAGCATGGATTTGTGAAAGGGAAATCATGCTTGACAAATCTTCTGGAATTTTTTGAGGATGTTTCCAGTAGAGTGGACAAGGGAGAACCAGTTGATGTGGTATATTTGGACTTTCAGAAGGCTTTCGACAAGGTCCCACACAAGAGATTAATGTGCAAAGTTAAAGCACATGGGATTGGGGGTAGTGTGCTGACGTGGATTGAGAACTGGTTGTCAGACAGGAAGCAAAGAGTAGGAGTAAATGGGTACTTTTCAGAATGGCAGGCAGTGACTAGTGGGGTACCGCAAGGTTCTGTGCTGTGGTCCCAGCTGTTTACATTGTACATTAATGATTCAGACGAGGGGATTAAATGTAGTATCTCCAAATTTGCGGATGACACTAAGTTGGATGGCAGTGTGAGCTGCGAGGAGGATGCTATGAGGCTGCAGAGTGACTTGGATAGGTTAGGTGAGTGGGCAAATGCATGGCAGATGAAGTATAATGTGGATAAATGTGAGGTTATCCACTTTGGTGGTAAAAACAGAGAGACAGACTATTATCTGAATGGTGACAGATTAGGAAAAGGGGAGGTGCAACGAGACCTGGGTGTCATGGTACATCAGTCATTGAAGGTTGGCATGCAGGTACAGCAGGTGGTTAAGAAAGCAAATGGCATGTTGGCCTTCATAGCGAGGGGATTTGAGTACAGGGGCAGGGAGGTGTTACTACAGTTGTTCAGGGCCTTGGTGAGGCCACACTTGGAGTATTGTGTACAGTTTTGGTCTCCTAACCTGAGGAAGGACATTTTTGCTATTGAGGGAGTGCAGCGAAGGTTCACCAGACTGATTCCCGGGATGGCGGGACTGACATATCAAGAAAGACTGGATCAACTGGGCTTGTATTCACTGGAGTTCAGAAGAATGAGAGGGGATCTCATAGAAACGTTTAAAATTCTGATGGGTTTAGACAGGTTAGATGCAGGAAGAATGTTCCCAATGTTGGGGAGGTCCAGAATCAGGGGTCACAGTCTAAGGATAAGGGGTAAGCCATTTAGGACCGAGATGAGGAGAAACTTCTTCACCCAGAGAGTGGTGAACCTGTGGAATTCTCTACCACAGAAAGTTGTTGAGGCCAATTCACTAAATATATTCAAAAAGGAGTTAGATGAAGTCCTTACTACTAGGGGGATCAAGGGGTATGGCGAGAAAGCAGGAATGGGGTACTGAAGTTGTATGTTCAGCCATGAATTCATTGAATGGAGGTGCAGGCTCGAAGGGCCGAATGGCCTACTCCTGCACCTATTTTCTATGTTTCTATGTTTCTATGTTTCTGACGGAAAACGGCAGCTGCCACGTGGTGGGGGGAGGGGGGTGCAAAAAACATCAGGGTTGAAGCCTGCTCGCACACGATATGTCTGGGTCGACTGGGGAGGGAGGATCTGTTGTGAAAATCATGCGGCTGGGGAATGGAGGGGGTGGCACATAGGGCAGTAGAGCCCTGGACTTTCAATCTAGGATCTGGGGAGCTCTCTGGAAGATCAGACAGCAGGTATTGTCAACAGGAAGGGCTTTCATTCCATTAATGTCCAGCTGGTCTCTGGTCATCCCAAAAGGATCATGAGAATGCCAGGTGCACGGCAGTCATCACTGTGCACTTATCCTGCGTCAGTCAGCCATCTCCACCATTATTGCACACCTTCCAAGACTATCAGAGGATGGCTGTTTGGGCCTTTGTTGTACTATTGCTAAGCTTTGATCCCACTGCTACATTTTTATTTGTTTGCGAAAAGAAAGAAAGACTTCCATTTATATAGCGCCTTTCACGACCACGGGACGTCCTAAAATGCTTCACAGCCAATGAAGTCGTCTTGTATGTATACTCTGTTTGTAGCCACAAGATGGCATCATTGTTGGAGACCACTGAGCAGCATGCACATGGTGCTGCTCTGGTACAAAAGGCCTGCCATTTTGAGAGTCAGGCACTTTGGACCTAAATAAAGCCAAGCCCAGGGTGTACCTTGCTTAGTTAAACAGTACTCAGTTTGAACCTTTATTGCATACATAACAGTTGGCGACGAGAATACAAGAACCTTTGTTTGCAAAATGAGTACGATTGGATTTTTAGAGCGATTTTTGGAGGGAGAAGATTGGGCAGACTTTGTGAGCCATTTGAACCAGTACTTCGTGGCCAACAAAATGAAGGGGGTCAACAATGCAGATTGCGCCGGCCGTGTTCCTCACTGTGTGCTGTTCAAAGATCTACGGTCTGATAAAGAATCTACTCATACCTAGTGATCCAACAGAGAAAACATACGAGGAGTTGTGTACATTGGTACGGGAGCACCTCAAACCAGATGATGGCTTCATCATTTTGGGATATAGGTTTTATACACATGTTCGATCGGAGGGCCAGAGCGCGGCGGAATTTGTTGCTGACCGGAGACATCTAGCGGGACCATGCAAGTTCGGGACGGTGTTGGCAGACATACTGCGGGACTTCTTTGTTATCGATATCAACCACGAGGTGACCCTGCGCAAACTTCTGGCAGTGGAGGAGTTGGATTTAAAAAGGGCCATCCAGATCGCTCAATCATTTATAACGACGGACAGGGGTCTAAAGCAAATAGCGGTGAAGAATCGAACCTCGGCAAGTACTGTAAACGCAATTGATTCAGCGATTGGCAGAGCGGCACATGGCAGGGCTTATACGGAAGCGTTCGCGAAACCTGTGGCTGCCCAAAGTCCGCCAGCGGGAATGTATCCGACTTCTCCGTGTTGGCGTTGTGGGGGAAATCACCGGCACCAGCAGTGCCGATTTAAGCAATATAGTTGCAAAGGCTGTCTGAGAGTGGGGCATCTCCAGCGCAAGTGTCCGCAGATGAGCAAGCGAGCTGCGACACACCACGTGGAGGATGAGAGTCAGACTAGTGCAGATCCGGATTAGCAATCCAAGATGCCAGAGGAGGAAGTGCATGGACTGTACTCCTTCATAACCAAGAGTAAACCAATTTTGATTAATGTGAAGTTTAACGGGATAACGGTATCGATGGAACTGGACACAGGGGCGAGTCAATCGATCATGAACGAGAGGGCATTTTATAAGTTGTGAAATACTAAGACTGTGAGGCCCAGGCTGAGCCCTGAACACCAAGCTGCGCACGTACACCAAAGAACTGATAAAGGTGATTGGCAGTGCACAAATTAATGTGTCATATAACGGTGCAGTTCACGAGTTACCGCTGTGGATTGTTCCAGGCAATGGCCCAACGCTGCTCGGCAGGAACTGGTTGGAGAAAATCAGATGCGACTGGAACGATTTAAGGGCGTTGTCATCGGAGGAAGATACATGTGCCCAAGTATTGAGCATGTTCCCCTCGCTGTTCGAACTGGGTATCGGTCACAGGAACCAAGGTGGACTCAGATGTAAGACCCGTCCATCATAAAGCTCGTGCAGTGCCATATGTGATGAGGGAGAAGGTCGAAATTGAACTGGACAGACTCCAGCATGAAGGGATCCTATCATTGGTCGAATTTAATGAATGGGCCAGCCCCATTGTTCCTGTGCTGAAAAGTGATGGCACAGTCAGAAGCTGTGGAGACTGCAATGCTACACTCAACAGGGTTTCAAAACAAGATCAGTACCCGTTACCGAAGGCTGATGACTTGTTTGCGACACTAGCCGATTGACGTCGGCCTATATGACACAGGAGTTGGTCGAGACGTAGAAGAGATTTACATGCATTAACACGCACAAAGGACTGTTAATTTACCACAGGTGCCCTTTCGGAATTCGCTCGGCTGCAGCAATATTCCAGAGGAATAAGGAAAGTCTACTGAAGTCCGTTCCCAGACCGTCATGTTCCAAGATGACATCCTGATCACCGGCCGTGACTCCAAGGAACATCTGAACAACCTGGAAGAGGTTCTACTGCGTTTTGATAGAGTGGGACTCAGACTGAAATGGTCGAAGTGCGTCTTCATGGCACCGGAGGTCGAATTCCTCGGGAGGAAAATCGCCGCTGATGGCATCAGACCTACTGATGTGAAAACCAAGGCCATCAAGAATGCACCCAAGCCACAGAATGTGACGGAGCTGCATTCGTTCCTGGGCCTACTCAACTACTTTGGTAACTTCCTACCTAAATTGAGCACCTTATTAGAACCTCTGCTATTGAGAAAAGGCGACAACTGGGTGTGGGGGGCATCGTAAGGCAGAGCTTTCGAGAAAACCACCAATCTGCTTTGCTCGAACAAGCTGCTGGTACATTATGACCCATGTAAACATTTAGTTTTGGCCTGTGATGCATCGTCATATGGAATTGGTTGCGTACTCCAACAATCCAATGAGTCGGGGAAACTTCAACCTGTTGCTTAAGCATCCAAAAGTTTGTCTAAAGCGGAAAGAACCTACAGCATGGTAGAAAAAGAAGCTTTAGTGTGTGTGTACGGTATTAAAAAGATGCATCAATACCTGTTCGGTCTGAGGTTAGAATTAGAGACTGATCACAAACCGAGAGCAAAGGTATCAATACCAATGCTTCATCCCGTATCCAAAGGTGGGTGCTGACATTATCTGCCTATGATTATGTCATTCGCCACAGACTTGGCACAGAGAATTGTGCTGATGTTTTGAGCCAGAGGTGGAACTGCCACAACCGGCAGATTTAATGTTAATCATGGATGCTTTTGAGAGTGAAGGAACCCCTGTCATGGCTCAACAAGTTAAGACCTGGACCAGCCAGGACCCGATTTTATCGGTGGTAAAGGATTGCATCCTCAAAGGGGATTGGTCTGCCATACCTAAGCAAATGTGCGAGGAGACCAAACCGTACATTTATCGCAAGGGCGAAATGACTATTCAAGCAGATTGCATATTGTGGGGCAATCGCGTTGTAATGCCCAAGATAGGGAGAGAGAAGTTTGTGCGTGAGTTACACAACACACATCCAGGTATAGTGATGAAGAAGGCCATCGTCAGGTCCCATTTATGGTGGCCAGGAATTGATTCTGAGCTGGAAGCATGCGTGCATCAGTGCAACACTTGCATGCAGCTCAGCAAAGCACCAGCGGAATCGCCACTGAGTCTGTGGTCGTGGCCATCCAAACCTTGGTCCAGGATCCATGTAGATTTTGCAGGTCCCTTCTTGGGCAAGATGTTTTTAGTGGTGGTGGACGCTTATTCGAAGTGGATAAAATGCAAAATCATGTCATCCAGCATGTCCACGGCAACCATAGAGAATCTCAATGTCATATTCATGACACATGGTCTGCCTGACATAGTGGTGAACAACAATGGATCGTGCTTCACCAGTCAGGAGTTTTAGGAGTTTGTGAAACTTAATGGCATAAAACATGTAAGGTCAGCACTGTTCAAGCCTGCATCCAATGGGCAAGCTGAACGTGCAGTACAAATTATCAAGCAAAGCAGGAGGAGAGTAACCCAAGGATCACTGCAGATCCGCTTGTCCTGCTTACTGCTGAGTTACAGGACAAGATCCCACACACTCTTAGGGGTCTCGCCTGACCGAACTCATGATGAAAAGAGGTCTTAAGACCAAGCTATCTCTGGTACACCCAGATTTAAATAATCATGTTGAATACAGAAGACAAAGTCAACAAGGGTACCACGAGCGCGCAACTGTGTCACGCGAGATTTCTGTTAATGATCCTGTATATGTGTTGAACTATGGTCAGGGTCCTAAATGGATCACTGCTATGGTCATGGCTAAGGAGGGCAACAGAGTATTCGCTATTAAGCTCAAGAATGGGCAAACTTGCAGGAAAGACATAGATCAGTCAAAGCTGAGGAACACAGTCGAGCCAGAACAGTCGGACGAAGAAACTGTCGACGACCAACCAACCTACCAGCAGTCTTCAGAGGACTCGAGGATCATCAGTGAACCCGGAATTTCCATTACGGACCTGTTCAATAAAAATGGACTTGCAATTCCTGACATGGCCCCTGCCACCCCCAACAAGTCAGTCATCCAGCCATCAACCACAACAGACCCCGCACACTCACCCAAGGCTGGAATCGAACTGAGTCGGTCAACCCGAGAGCGCAAAGCACCGGACCGTCTCAACCTGTGAAAGACTGTGATAAGATCTCAGAGGGGGGTAATGTCATGTATGTACATTCTGTTTGTAGCCACCAGATGGCGTCATTGTTGGAGGCCACTGAGCAGCACGCACATGGTGCTGCTCTGGTATAAAAGGCCAGCCATTTTGAGAGTCAGGCACTTTGGGCCTAAATAAAACAGAGCCAAGGTTGTACCTTGCTTCGTTAAACAGTACTCAGTTTGAACCTTTATTGCATACTTAACAGAAGTGTAGTCACTGTTGTAATGCAGGAAACGTGGCAGCCAATTTGCACACAGCAAGCTCCCACAAACAGCAATGTGATAATGACCAGATAATCTGGTTTTGTTACGTAGATTGAGGGATAAATATTGGCCAGCACACTGGGGGATAACTCTCCTGCTCTTCAAAAGAATGCCGTGGGATCTTTTACATCCAGCTGAGAGAGCAGACGGGGCCTCGGTTTAACGTCTCATCCGAAGGACGGCATCTCCAACAGTGCAGGAATTGCATTTTTCAGAAGCAGACATCTGCCCAACTTGAATTCATGGCATTTGGTAATTTGAACAAAAAGATCTATTTTGCACATTTTAACACACAACTGGCATTTATATAGTGCCTTTAAATAGAAATATGTCCCAATACCTGCATCCAAGAGGCTTATGGAATAGCCTTCACCTAGCTCAGTAAATCATTTCGCTGTAACCATATTTATGTTTCTGCCCTAAGCAACAGAGCCATTTTGTTAAGAAATTCTGTTGACTGAACTGTTTCCTTTACGAGTTGATGAGATCAACATTTGAGTGTGTTACATCTGAGAAAGCTCAAATACTCCTTCATCTTGGATTCATTTAAATGAAGAGTAGAAATTTTATAGTGTGGTTGAAAACGGTTTTTAATCCTTTCAGTTAATTACTGTATGGATTCTCCAAAGTCTCAATGAGCATGTTAAGTGACCACAAATGTCCACAAAGATAAATGAAAATCATTCCTAACTATGTCTTAATTGAAATTTGGGTATCTATTTTGTGTTACGGATTACAGTTTCATATTTTCTATATATAAAAGTATGTAACTGAAAACTGTAATACATATATAATATGTAATGTATATATAATAAATATATATAATATATTTTATATATAAATGCAGTATAAATAAATGTGTACAGTAAGTATATTGATATTATCAATGATGTGGTTGAACCATTACCAGTCCTTTTTTTCTCTGCTTGAGTTCTCTTTAGTACTGTTGAAATATTAATATGCTCAGAAGCTTGGAACATCATTCATTTACTGGCTGATGGTAACTGCACAAATTTAGATTAAATAACCAGCAAGAAACATCACGGACAGATGTCTTTCAATAGACCGCTTTCTGTAAATGGCTCTGTTACCGGCATTCATGTGATGCCAGTTAGAATAAGAAAATATTCATGTTCAACTCAATCCTTCAAGAGGTACCTTCGGGGATGTGGTTTTGCTAAAAAGATAATCTCAGATTTCTATGAAATTAAACTAAAGTCATAGTTCGTATAAATGACTGTCATTAATTGTTTTAGTTAAAACTGCCTGCGTTTTAATTTAATAGAAAGTACAGGTCAACATAAAGCAAACGAGTTCTTCTTCAGAAAATGCAGATATTGGTACAAAATATGCCATCATTTTATTATCTATGCTAGTCCTTCTTTTTCCAATCTCGGTGTGTTGAAAACAAAAGGGGCAATCAAGGAATTCTTTAAATGTCTTAATCGTTCCTTTTTCCAACAATCTGTAGGATTTTAAAATGAAACAATTGACCCCTTGGCTTAATTGGTTACACTCTTGGCTTCAGGTCAGAAGGTTAGGGGCGGGGGGCCAGGAAATACTTGAAGGGTAGGCAGAGACCTGGCACAGCAGGAGGATATAAAATCTGTTGCTATTTAGAGGGTCAAGGCAATCTGGGCGATAAGGATGACAAGCTTCACAGAGCCAGACATGCCTGTTCTTCTCATCATCATCATAGACAGTCCCTCGGAATCGAGGAAGACTTAGGTGGCTGAACAATCCAATACAAGAATCGCAGTCCCTGTCACAGGTGGGACAGCTAGTCGTTGAGGGAAGGGGTGTGGGACCGGTTTGCCGCCTGCGCTTGATTTCTGCATGCTCTCACCGATGAGACTCGAGGTGCTCAGCGCCCTCCCGGATGCACTTCGTTCACTTAGGGCGGTCTTTGGCCAGGGACTCCCAGGTGTCGGTGGGGATGTTGCACTTTATCAGGGAGGCTTTGAGGGTGTCCTTGTGACGTTTCCTTTGGTTCGCTTACCGTGAAGGAGTTCCGATTGGAGATTGGAGATATGACAGGAAGGATGGTCTGTTTGGTGTCAAGGTGAGGATGGGGGTGGGGGCGGTTTGACTTGGTAAGAATGCGGTAAGTATTTGTAGCGGTGACATGGTCTGCCCTTTCCTTGAACCCCAGAACGGCGGTGTTGAAAAAAGTTTTTGAAACAACTTCAGCACAGTAACAATGGTAAAATATCTCTCCACCCCCGCACCCCCCTCCCCTGATCCTTTCTTGCAGTCTGTTATATATGAAAACCTGTATATACCTTGTGTAGCCACCAGAGGGCTCATCCCCTGGATTCCTAAGGGATCCCACAATCCCTTGGGAGCACCTGTACTTAAGGAGGCGTCACAGGCTGGAGAGGCAATCTGAAGACCTGAAATAAAAGGCTAAAGTCACACTTTACTTTGAGCTCACAGTATCCAGTCAGGCTCTTTATTCATACATAACAACTGGCAACGAGATACAGATGACAAACCCAACGATGCAGAGACCAGTGGGCATCCTGGAGAAATTTTCGGAGGGAGATGATTGGAAAATCTTCTTGGAGCGACTCGACCAATACTTCGTGGCCAACGAGCTGGAAGGAGAAGTGAACGCTGCCAAATGAAGGGTGATTCTCTTCACCGTCTGCGGGGCACCAACGTATGGCTTCATGAAAAATCTGCTTGCTCCAGCGAAACTCACAGAGAAATCGTACGATGATTTGTGCATACTGGTCCGCAGCATCTGAACCCGAAGGAAAGCGTTCTGATGGCGAGGTACCGGTTCGACACCTACAAAAGGTCTGAAGGGCAGGAAGTGGCGAGCTATGTCGCCAAACTGAGACGCCTTGCAGGACATTGCGAATTTGAAGGACATTTGGAGCACATGTTCAGAGACTTCTTTATACTTGGCACTGGCCATGAAGCGATACTTCGCAAACTTTTGACGATAGAAACCCCAACCTTGAGTAAAGCCATAGCGATAGCCGGTGTTCATTGCCACCAGTGACAATACTAAGCAAATCTCTCAGCACACGAGTGCTGCTACAAGTACTGTGAACAAAGTAATGTTGTTTTTAAATCGCAACGTACAGACCAGGCCCCACATGCCTGCAGCTGCACATCTGCAGATGTCTCAGAGTCCACCATCAAGGGTGATGAATGCAAGACCATTAACATCTTGTTGGCGCTGCAGGGGTGATCATCGTTTCCATTCATGCCGCTTCAAAGGCTATGTTTACAAGGGCTGTGGGACAATGGGACGCCTCCAACGTATGTGCAGGCGAGCTGCTAACCCTGCTAATTCTGCGAACCACCATGTTGCAGAGAAGGACAGATACACGGCAGATCACGACGAACCAGGGCCTCAGACCAAGGAGGCAGAGGTATATGGAGTGAACACATTTACCACAAAGTATCCCCCGATAATGCTGAAGGTTGAATTAAATGGACTCCCTGTGTCAATGGAGCTGGACACATGCACAAGCCAGTCCATTATCAGCAAAAAGACTTTCAATAAATTGTGGTGCAGCAAGGCCTGAAGGCCAGTCCTGACTCCCATGCGCACAAAACTGAGAACTTACACAAAGGAACTGATTCCCGTAATCGGCAGTGCTACTGTAAAGGTCTCCTACAATGGAGCGGTGCACAAGCTACCACTCTGGGTGGTACCAGGCGATGGCCCCACGCTGCTCGGCAGGAACTGGCTGAGAAAGATACTCTGGAACTGGGACAACGTCCGAGTGTTCTCGTTCGCTGATGACACTTCGTGTGTCCAGGTCGTAAACAAATTCCTCTCGCTGTTCGAACGAGGCATCTGGAAGTTCCAAGGAGTAAAAGTGCAGATCCACCTAATTCTGGGGGCCCATCCATCACAAGGCGAGAGCAGTACCGTACATGAGGAGAGAGAGGGTGGAGTTCGAGCTGGACCAGCTGCAACAAGAGGACATCATTTCGCCGATCGAATTCAATGAGTGGGCCAGTCCGATTGTTCCAGTCCTCAAGGAAGATGGCACCGTCAGAATCTGTGGTGATTACAAAGTAACTATCAATCGTATCTCCCTGCAGGATCAATACCCACTACCAAAGGCTGACGACCTTTTCGCGACGCTGGCAGGAGGAAAGACGTTCACGAAGCTGGACTTGACCTCGGCCTACATGATGCAGGAGCTGGAGGAATCATCAAAGGGTCTCACCTGCATCAAAATGCACAAAGGTCTCCTCATTTACAACAAATGCCCGTTTGGGATTTGATCAGCCGCGGCGGTATTCCAGAGAAACGTGGAAAGCTTACTGAAGTCGGTCCCGTGCACCGTGGTCTTCCAGGACGACATCTTGGTTACAGGTCGTGATATAGTCGAACATCTGCAGAACCTGGAGGAAGTTCTTAGTTGACTCAATCGCGTAGGGCTCAGGTTAAAACGCTCAAAGTGCATTTTCCTGGCGCCTGAAGTGGAGTTCCTGGGGAGAAGAATCGCGGCGGATGGCATCAGGCCAATCGATTCGAAGACCGAGGTAATCGAGAACACACCAAGGCCACAGAATGTGACGGAGCTGCGGTCGTTTCTAGGACTCCTGAACTACTTGGGAACGTCTTACCAGGTCTCAGCACACTGTTAGAACCACTGCACGCCTTACTGCATAAAGGAGACAAATGGGTATGGAGCAAAATCGAAGAAAATATCTTTGTAAAAGCTAGAAAATTGTTATGCTCAAACAAATTGCTTGTGTTGTATGATCCATGTAAGCGTTTGGTACTGGCATGTGATGCGGCGTCGGGTGTGTATTGCAACAAGCTAATGAATCTAGGAAATTGCAATCGGTTGCTTATGCATCCAGAAGTCTGTCTAAGGCTGAGAGAGCCTACAGCATGATAGAAAAAGAAGCGTTAGCGTGTGTTTATGGAGTAAAGAAAATGCATCAATATCTGTTTGGACTCAAATTTGAATTGGAAACTTACCATAAACCACTGATATCTCTTTTTTCCGAAAGTAAGGGATATACGAATGCATCGGCCCGCATCCAGAGATGGGCGCTCACGTTGTCCGCATACAACTACGCCATCCGCCACAGGCCAGGCACAGAAAACTGTGCCGATGCTCTCAGTAGGCTGCCATTGCCCACCGCGGAGTGGAAATGGCACAGCCCGCAGATTTAGTCATGGTAATGGAAGCATTCGAGAGTGAGCAATCACCCGTCACAGCCCGGACGAGCCAGGACCCTTTACTGTTCCTAGTAAAAAATTGTGCGCTTCACGGGAGCTGGTCCAGTGTCCCAGTGGAAATGTAGGAAGAGATAAAGCCGCACCGGCGGCGCAAAGATAAAATGTCTATACAGGCAGACTGCCTTCTGTGGGGTAATTGGGTAGTGGTCCCCAAGAAGGGCAGGGACACTTTCATCAGTGATCTCCACAGTACTCACCCAGACATTGTAATGATGAAAGCGATAGCCAGATCCCACGTGTGGTAGCCCAGTATCAATGCAGACTTAGAGTCCTGCGTGCACAAATGTAATACATGCTCGCAGTTAAGCAATGTACCCAGGGAGGCGCCACTAAGTTTATGGTCTTGGCCCTCCAAACTGTGGTCCAGGGTCCATGTCGACTATGCAGGCCCGTTTTTGGGTAAAATGTTCCTTGTGGTTGTAGATGCATACTCCAAATGGATTGAATGTGAGATAATGTCGGCAAGCACGTCCGCTGCCACCACTGAAAGCCTGCGGGCCATGTTTGCCTCGCACGGACTGCCTGATGTCCTTGTGAGCGACAATGGGCCATGTTTTACCAGTGCCGAGTTCAAAGTGTTCATGACCTGTAATGGGATCAAACATGTTACATCTGCCCCGTTCAAACCAGCATCCAATGGTCAGGCAGAGAGAGCAGTGCAAACCATCAAGCAGAGCTTGAAGGGGGTAACTGAAGGCTCACTGCAGACTCGCCTATCCCAAGTCTTGCTTAGCTACTGCACGAGACCCCACTCGCTCACTGGGATTCCACCCGTTGAACTGCTCATGAAAAGGGCACTTAAGACAAGGCTCTCGTTAGTCCACCCTGATCTACATAAACAGGTAGAGAGCAGGCGGCTTCAACAAAGTACATATCATGATAGCGCAAATGTGTCATGCAAAATTGAAATCAATTATCCTGTATTTGTGTTGAACTATGGACAAGGTCCCAAGTGGCTTCCCAGAACTATTGTGGCCAAAGAGGGGAGCAGAGTGTTTCGGGTCAAACTTTCAAATGGACTCATTCACCGGAAACACTTGGACCAAATCAAACTCAGATTCACGGACTATCCTGAGCAACCCACCTTGGATCCGACCTTCTTTGACCCCCCAACATACACACCAGTGGCAACCGGCACCACCCTTTGCCACGGAGCAGAGCCTATCACCCGCAGCAGCCCAGCAGGACTCACCACACCACACCAGGCAGCCCAGCAAGGCCAGCTGCATAGCAGCCCAGCAAGGGCTCAACAAACGATTCACCAAAATCAGCATTTGCACCGAGACAATCAACCAGGGAAAGAAAGGCCCCAGATCGACTCGCCTTGTAAATAGTTACACTATTGACTTTGGGGGGGGAGTGTTATTATATATGTAAACCTGTGTATACCTTATGTAGCCACCAGAGGGTTCATCCCACAAGGGATCCCACAATCCCTTGGGAGCACCTGTACTTATGGAGGCCTCACAGGCTGGAGAGGCACTCTGGAGACCTGAAATAAAAGACTAAGGTCACACTTTACTTTGAGCTCACAGTATCCAGTCAGACTCTTTATTTATACATAACACAGTCTCTGTGTGTGTAGCACTCCTTCATTTATTAATTTTATGGTGCAAAGTGAGTCAGAAGTAAAAGTGTGGTCTGACAGTGGGAAATAGGTTCTGGAGGAGTCAGCCCCTGGTTTCTGAGCACACAGACTCAGATCTGTA
This sequence comes from Pristiophorus japonicus, assembly GCF_044704955.1. NCBI lineage: Eukaryota > Metazoa > Chordata > Chondrichthyes > Pristiophoridae > Pristiophorus > Pristiophorus japonicus. Next base: position 519,717,982 of record NC_091977.1, on the reverse strand, counting down.
GGGTCCAGCTCTAAAAGGAAGGATATTCAATGAGACTCACACTCACATGGTGTGAGGACAGATGGCGGGGGTAAAGGCAAATTCTCAGGCCGCCATCCCCAGTGTCAATATCTGAGAAGGATTCGACATAATACAATATTTGCTGGAGTATACGCTGGCACCAGCCTCCTGCTCTGACAGAAAGTCTTCCTGACCAAACAATGCATCCAAAGTGAATATTATGACCACTGGATTTCAGACCTTGAGAGATTGTTTGGAGAACATGATGGAAAGTGGCTTCTGAGAGCTTCAGAGCAAATCACTTAGGGGCTGTTATCATTCTACTTTTAGTTTAAGTTACCATCACATTACCAGCACAGCCTATTCTGAAAAGAACTACTGAGTGCCCACTGTAGTGTTTGCTTGGATAACTTTACACCACTGCACCTACAACATCTTGATATGTATTATGCTTTTTGGGGGAAAGGGAAAAGTGTGTTGTGAGATTTTTTTTCAGAAAAAAATTATTTGTGGTGGCATACAGCATGATGTCATCACATTACCAATTGCAAAACTGTGTACTCCTTTGTTTTAATTTTTGAAGCTTACTTTGCCCGATTGTTTTCTCATGTGGAATCCGGACACTGCATCTCATTTTCACACTGTCTTACTATTGACTGCAGTTATATCTCCGTCTTTGCATCAATATAAAGTAACTCAGGTTCTAATCTAACTCCCAAGTGAACTGAACCCCTAAGGTAATATGGGGATGTTTACACCAGGTGAAGTATAACTACTATCCAATGTGAAGCTGCTCACTTGATTTTTTTAAAATGTTTTAAAATTACCTGCCGAGGGAGGGGATGTGTATAAACACACATGTGCATCCTATGCTAGCTGATCGCAGCATCACCAGCAACGATGTGGAGTCAGCAGTATAACTCCAGTCTGAGCACTGCGCATCATATTCCACAGGCAAAGGTATGAGACCAGTAGCATCAGTATAAATGCAGTCTAAAACTAAAAGGATTTAGGACTTGAGACGTTATCACTTTGAACTATGTATTTATCAGTCTGAAATGTTAAAAATCAATGGGGAACACATTGTAGTCAGCATAGTAATTAAAAGAGAGCATGAAAGGCGGACTGGAAGTAAAGTTTAACTGTAGGAAATTTGAAATATGAGGAAAGAAGGGCGGGCAAACATACAATTGAGTGCAATAAGAATGACTGCAAGAGTGCTGCGAACAGACTATTATAAAGAGTAAAAATTCTAAAGAAAAATTCAGATTAGTATGGTAATTATTATGAAATGATACTCTTGCCCACTGGAGAGCAAATTGGGAATTCTGGCATGTTTCTCCCTGATTTTGCGTCTATTGGGTAGAAAATTGTGGAGGGGGAAGGCACATGCCCAAATTCCTGAGATGCTCTCCCACGGGGGCGGATTAACCATGGGGGTACGGATGGGGCTGCAGCCCCAGACCCACCAAAGAACATAGGCCCACCAACTAAATGTAGGAAAAATAATATAAAGGTTGAATAGAATTCAAATTTGAGAGAAATTTGCATATATGTACAGGAATCTAGTATTGCAATGTAACCAGAACCAGAATATAAACCTACTTTGTACAGAATATATGCTTTCATTGTTGAATATACTGGCCTATGTTTTCATACTCAGAATCAGAATCATATACGTAATGTAATGAACATGAACAAACATAACTATAGGCCCATTTGGGTCAGTTTGTCCCAGGCCCATCAGGCCTTTAATCTTGCCCTGCTCGCCCAGCAGGCCTGGCACCATGCTGGAAGCTAGATTTTATAACACTAACTCTTGTCAGTTACATGAGCACAAAAAAATGCTTGCTCCCAAAAAAGTTACTAATTTTACCAGGTAGATAATACATATTGAAACAAACACGATGCTTGCAGCCATCAATATGATCCATAGGTGGAGCCTGTACTTCTTTGTCTTTTGAAGAGCAAAAGATGAACACTGCTCCATATCTGGACTCATCAATGTCAGTATAATCCTGTTTCAAATTACATTTTCAGAGGTCTATTCATACACCTTGACACACTTGTTTGCTTTGGTAACTGATGCCATAAAATGTGATGGTCAAATATGACAGGCAGATCCTTGCACTTTATTTAATCACACGCTATATTGAAATAATAGCATCAGTCCAGCAAGATGTGATGGACAAATATTTTTTCTTTGTACTCTTAGGTTTTAAAAATAGCAAAGATTACATATTGTTCTGGCCAAATACTTTGGTGGATCAATTCAATTTCTTTGAAATAAAATAAATGTGGGGATGTGGTGTTATAATAGCTATGAGGCAGCAAAGCATTATATTCACAATTTTAATTTGAAATAAATTGCACACCGCAAGCAGATTAACCGACGGTTGACAATGAAAACTCTCAAGTACAGACATCTGCTACTCATATTGATGGCTGCAAGCATTAAGTGTTTGTTTTAATGTGTATTATCTGCCTGGTAAAATTAATAACTTTTTTGGGAGCAAGCATTTTTCTGTGCTCATGAAACTGACAAAACTTAATGTTAGAAATTTCTCATTTTTCTACTTTGGACACCAGTCTAAGGGCGCAAATTTCCACAACCCCTTTTTCCGGCACACTTACCCGAGGTGCGCCGACTTTCTGCTCCTAAAACGGCGCCGCAAATGTAGCTCCTTATTCTCCCCGCTCCATGGACCGTCCTAGGGCTTAGCGTGGCGTGGCAATCACAGTGGGAGGCGGAGTTACAACCCTGTGCCGAAAACAGTGCCGGCAGCTGTGCGCATGCTCAGTGGAGTTTGCGCGTATGCGCAGTAGCTCCTCACCCTCCCAGCGCATCCCGATGCTCGCCGCCCCTATCCCTGGCCGAAGGGATGACCCGATGCTCGTCGCCCTTATCCCAGGTTGAGTGGCCTGCCGCACAGGCCAGCCGCTGCTTTCCCTGCCTCAACCACGCTCCACGATCGGACATCCTGAGGCATCCAATCTCCCTCTGACCTCCAACTCCGAGACCTCCGATTCCACCTAGGAGATCTCTGTTGCTCCCCTCCCCGAGAACTCTGACCCTCCACTCTGGCCGACAATCGCCTTCCCGGCCTCCCCCATTCAGTCCCGATGCTCCCCTGGCTCCTGAGTCCCAACCCTGTCCCTCGGCCCCCCCCCATGCTTCTCCGGCCCCCGAGTCCCAAGTCCCAGTCACCCCTCCCCCAATGCTCCTCCAGCCCCAAACGCTTCTCCAGCTCCTGAGTCCCGACCTCTGCCCCTGCTGGAAAAGTGTTCACATTTGGGAATGTTAGACAAGTAAAAAATTGGCTGTGAAGCCTTCCTCAGTAAAATAGCCCCCTAAACCTAACTTCCTAAATTCACACCTGATGATCTTGGAGAGCTCAAGACTCAAATCACTCTGAGGGCTACAAGAAACAGGTTGGTGCGGGGAGACTTTTGATGGGGGGCGGGGGGAAGAGTTTAGATCGAGGCAAGGGGGTGGGGGAAGGAGGAGAGTTTCTTTAAATGATTTAGAAAAATAACAAGCTGTTCGAATTCGAAAAGTTTCCCCTCGACTGTCTGCTGATAAGAGCAGTAAGAAAGGCAGTCAGCACCATCAAAATTCAACTTCTAATATAAATGATATTACAAAGTGCATATTTTATGAAGCTTGATATATTGGAATGTCTAAATTATGCAAAAGTTACAGTACAAGATCTGTATTAGTTGTTGTGAAGGTGTTTAGTGCTTTGCAAAGTCCTCTCACTTCCCTTCCCCCTGCCCCCCCCGCCCCTTATCTCTGGCTACCTGCGCTGATTTCTTAGTTCACTGCAAGGTTTTTCTGTGCGGACACAAATGCCCACATACGCTGGCCTAAGTTAGTTTGGAGTAACTTTTAGCTGTCTAAACTTGCTTAAATGGCCAAATTAAATGACAAAACTAAAAAAAAAACTAACTAACTCACTTACACTAGAGCAAATTAAATGGGCAGAATTGCGATTTTTAAGATACTCCAAAAAAAATCTAGTTGCTCAAAAAAAAACGGAGCAACTCCTGGGCAAACTTGGGCCCATGCATCAAACACTCCCAAATCAGGTATAGCATGGCTAGGTGTGGTGTGAAACACCTTCTGCTCAACCCCAACAATGTAGAGCTCGTGGGATTGAGGATTGGTTAACAGACAGAAAACAGAGAGTAGGAATAAACAGGGTCAATGCTTGGGCCTCAGCTATTTCCAATCCCTAGCAATGACTTAGGTAAGCATCCCGAGTGTAATGTATCCAAGTTCGCTGATGATTCAAAGCTAGGTGGGAAAATAAGCTGTGAGCAGGATGCAAATATGCTGCAAAGGTATATAGACAGATTAAGTGAGTGGGCAAGAAGATAGCAGATGGGGTATAATGTGGGAAAATAAAAAGTTATCCACTTTAGTAAGAAGAATAGAAAAGCAGAATATTTTTTAAAAGGTGCGAGACTAATAGATTTTGGTATGCAGAGGGATTTGGAGGTCCTTGTACATGAATCACAGAATGTTAACATACAGGTACAGCAAGCAATTAGGAAGGCAAATGGTATGTTAGCCTTTATTGCAAGGGGGTTGGAGTACAAGAGTAAGGAAGTATTGCTGCAATCGTATAGGGCTTTGGAGAGACCACACCTGGAGTACTGTATACATTTCTGGTCTCCTTACCTAAGGAAGGATATACTTGCCTTAGAGGGGATGTCAGTTGTATGTTAATCTGTTAGAGGGGGTACAATCAATCACTAGATTGATTTCTGGGATGAGAGGGTTGTCCTATGAGGAGAGATTAAGTAGATTAAGAACATAAGAACATAAGAAATAGGAACAGAAGTAGGCCACAAGGCCCCTCGAGCCTGCTCCACCATTCAATAAGATCATGGCTGATCTGATCATGGGCTCAGCTCCACTTCCCTGCCCACTCCTCATAACCCCTTATCCCCTTATCGTTTAAGAAACTGTCTATTTCTGTCTTAAATTTATTCAATGTCCCAGCTTCCACAGCTCTCTGAGGCAGCAAATTCCAGAGATTTACAACCCTCTGAGAGAAGAAATTTCTCCTCATCTCCGTTTTAAATGGGTGGCCCTTTATTCTACGATCATGCCCTCTAGTTCTAGTCTCACCCATCAGTGGAAACATCCTCTCTGCATCCACCTTGTCAAGCCCCCTCATAATCTTATACGTTTCGATAAGATAACCTCTCATTCTTCTGAATTCCAATGAGTAGAGGCTCAACCTACTCAACCCTTCCTCATAAGTCAACCCCTTCATGTCCGAAATCCACCTAGTGAACCTTCTCTGAACTGCCTCCAAAGCAAGTATATCCTTTCTTAAATATGGAAACCAAAACTGACCCATAATACATTATTTGCATTTTTGTATTTCCCACACATGCTATCCTTATAGACTCCCCACAACAATAATAACAACTTCCACAATGTAATGAAAGTACTTCTTATGGGTCATCAGACACTGCGCAAGAATTAGGAGAGAGTAAGAGGACATGAAGAAGTGGTTGAATTGTAGGCCTCATGAAGGCTTTTAAATCTGGGGAAAGATGAAGTAAGGCATATAAGAATAATAAGAATGGGCCTATATTCTCTGGAGTTTAGAAGAATGAGATGTGATCTCATTGAAACTTATAAAATTATTAGAGGGCTTGACAGGGTAGATGCTCAGAGGCTGTTTCACCTGGCTGAAGAGTCTGGAATGGTCATAGTCTCAGGATAAGGGGTCGGCCATTTAAGTCTGAGATAAGGAGAAATTTCTCAGAGGATGGTGAATCTTTGGAATTCTCTACCCCAGAGAGCAGTGGAGGCTCAGTTGTTGTGTATATTCAAGAGTGAGATCGCTATATTTTTGGACACTAAGGGAATCAAGGGATATGGGGATAGGGCAGGAAAGGCAAGTTGAGATAGAAGGTCAGCCATGATCTTATTGAATGGTGGAGCAGGCTCGAGGGGTGTTATGGCCTATTCTACTCTTATTTCTTATGTTCTTATGTGTCAAAATGTAAACCCATACATGAATGACCCATAATACATTATTGGCATTTTTCTATTTCCCACACATGCTATCCTTATAGACTCCCCACAACAGTAATAACAACTTCCACAATGTAATGAAAGTGCTACTTATGGGTCATCAGACACTGTGCAAGAATTAGGAGAGAGTAAGAGGACATGAAGATGTGGTTGAAATATAAGCCTCATGGAGGCTTTTAAATCTGGGGAAAGATGAAGTAAGGCAGAGAGGTTTTGGAAGAGAATTCTCGGATGAAGGAGCACACAACAGCTGATGGTGCAGTGGACACAGGAGGGGAGCACACAATAGTTGGAATTGGAAAAGTTGTGGGTGCGATCTGGGACATATAGCAGGAGGAGGTTGAAGAGATGAGGTGAAGGAAGGGCAGAAGAAGATTGTAAATTAGGACAAGAATTTTGAAACCAATGTGGTGGTGAATTCACTGAGAACATGTATGACAATGAGCAGAATGAATTATGGGATAGGATATCACAAATTGGAATTTGTACAAGCTGGAGCTAGAAAGACCATTGAAGAGAGTTGGAGAAGTCTTGCCTGGGGGTGACTAAAGTACGGATAAGGGTTTTAGCAGGGATGAGATAGGAGTATCACAGAGGTAGAAATAGGAGTCATGGTGATGGATAGTTTGCAGTGTTTCAAGCTTAACACAAGGTCTAACAGAACGCAGAGACACCTTTAGATTCAGCCTGAGTGAGCGGCTGTGAAGGGGGATGGAATTAAAGTCAATGGTGTGGTGCTTTTGGCAGGAGCTAAACAAGATGGCTTTAGTCATGTCAACTTTAAACTGTAGAAAGTTTTAACTCACCCATGACTTGGTGTTGGACTGGAAATTGGAGAGCAGAACTAATATTCCAGAAGTCAAGGATGGTGGTGAAGAGGGAAAGTTTGATTTTGTCAGTGTACTTATGGGAGCTGCTTCATACTTAAGGACAATACTGCCAAGGTGCAACTTGTATACGAGATGGCTCCGGGTGAAACTTTGACCACAGCAGAGGTGATCATACAGGTGCTGGAGAAAATGGTTACACCAGCATTTGCACTGCCAACTTCACATCAGGAACCACACAGCAGTGAACTGAGTGAGGGAATTGACCCTTTATTGACAACTATCAAAGAAGTCAGGCCCGGAGTGATAAAATTCAGGAGCGTCCCCTAAAGCTGTGCTACGCGGTGACAGCGACATCTTCAGGGAGTGCGTACCGGGCGGTCTGTCACTCGCGGGGCGCTAGTTAAAATGGAGTTGGCATTTGCAAGAAAAAAAAAATCGGCCGGCTTACGGCCGCGGTCGCGGGCCACTGCATTGTAGATCCGCTCAAGTGTCGGGCTGGTGCCACAGCACCCCCACTCCCCAGTGGTCCAGGCAGAGTCGGCAGCTTGGCTCTCCCTTTTAATGAAGGGGCGGGTCTGTTTCACACGGCCCAGCGCATAGCGCTGCGCCCCTCTCCGTTTGCTTCTTCCCGCTCGCGCCCCACAGAGCAAGTGGAGCACGTTATTTTGCGCTTCACTTGCTCTCGGGGGCGGTAACCTCAATATCGCGAGCGGCGGACAACCTCCATGCCTGGCACAGGATGTCCCACTTCATGGCTGTTACTGCCCCCAAACGGGGCACTACGAAATTCACCCTCCCGCCTTAATGTCTGTAACCTGCTCCCCCTCTGTTGGAGATACGCTTTACCAAGAAACTCTGACATATAAACATAGAAACATAGAAAATAGGTGCAGGAGTAGGCCATTCACCATTCAATATGATCATGGCTGATCATTCGCCTCAGTATCCCTTTCCTGCTTTCTCTCCATATCCCTTGATCCCTTTAGCCGTAAGGGCCAAAACTAACTCCCTCTTGAATATATCCAATGACCTGGCATCAACAACTCTCTGCGGTAGGGAATTCCACAGGTTAACAACTCTCTGAGTGAAGAAATTTCTTCTCATCTCAGTCCTAAATGGTTTAGCCCTTATCCTTAGATTGTGTCCCCTGGTTCTGGACTTCCCCAACATCGGGAACATTCTACCCGCATCTAACCTGTCCAGTCCCATCAGAATTTTATATGTTTCTATGAGATCCCCTCTCAATCTTCCAAACTCCAGTGAATACAGGCCCAGTCGATCCAGTCTCTCCTCATATGTCAGTCCAGCCATCCCGGGAATCAGTCTTGTGAACCTTCGCTACACTCCCTCAATAGCAAGAATGTCCTTCCTCAAATTAGGAGACCAAAACTGAACACAATATTCCAGGTGAGGCCTCACCAAGGCCCTGTTCAACTGCAGTAAGACCTCCCTGCTCCTATACTCAAATACTCTAGCTAAAAAGGCCAACATACATAGAAACATAGAAACATAGAAAATAGCATACCATTTGCCTTCTTCACCACCTGCTGTACCTGCATGCCAACTTTCAATGACTGATGTACCATGACACCCAGGTCTCGTTGCACTTCCCCGTTTCCTAATCTGCCGCCATTTAGATAATATTCTGTCTTCGTGTTTTTGCCCTCAAAGTGGATAACCTCACATTTATCAACATTATACTGTATCTGCCATGCATTTGCCCACTCACCTGACCTGTCCAAGTCACCCTGCAGCCTCTTAGCGTCCTCCTCACAGCTCACACCGCCCCCAGTTTAGTGTCATCTGCAAACTTGGAGATATTACACTCAATTCCTGCATCTAAATCATTAATTTATATTGTAAATAACTGGGGTCCCAGCACTGAGCCCTGCGGCACCCCACTAGTCACTGCCTGCCATCCTGAAAAGGACCCGTTTATCCCGACTCTCTGCTTCCTGTCTGCCAACCAGTTCTCTATCCATGTCAGTACATTACCTCCAATACCATGTGCTTTAATTTTGCACACCAATCTCTTGTGTGGGACCTTGTCAAAAGCCTTTTGAAAGTCCAAATACACCACATCCACTGGTTCTCCCTTGTCCACTCTACTAGTTACATTCTCAAAAAATTCTAGAAGATTTGTCAAGCATGATTTCCCGTTCATAAATCCATGCTGACTTGGACCGATCCTGTCACTGCTTTCCAAATGCGCTGCTACTTCATCTTTTATAATTGATTCCAACATTTTCTCCACTACTGATGTCAGGCTAACCGGTCTATAATTACCCATTTTCTCTCTCCCTCCTTTCTTAAAAAGTGGTGTTACATTAGCTACCTTCCAGTCCATAGGAACTGATCCAGAGTCGATAGACTGTTGGAAAATGATCAGCAATGCATCCACTATTTCTAGGGGCACTTCCTTCAGGGATGCAGACTATCAGGCCCCGGGGATTTATCGGCCTTCAATCCCATCAATTTCCCGAACACAATTTCCTGCCTAATAAGAATATCCTTCGGATCCTCCTTCCCACTAGACCCTCGGTCCCCTAGTATTTCCGGAAGGTTATTTGTGTCTTCCTTCGTGAAGACAGAACCAAAGTATTTGTTCAACTGGTCTGCCATTTCTTTGTTCCCCATTATAAATTCACCTGAATCTGACTGCAAGGGATCTACGTTTGTCTTCACTAATTTTTTTCTTTTCACAATACTGGACAAAGTACTACTTAATAAGTACTAGAACTAAATACAGAACTCGGGACGAAGGACTGAAAACTGAAGACTAAGAACTGAGACTAAACTTAAGTCTCAAAAGGACTATCTGGTAGATCCTTCATTTCTGAAGGCACCTCTTCCTCAATCCTACTGACCAATCTGAGTGACACATTTTAGAAGGGTTTTACAAACATACAAAATTGACAAGCAGGAAAAGATTAGCTTCTCCATCAAGCCAGCCCCATACCTTGATGGCTCGAGCATCATGACATTTAGTGTCAACCAGCTCACCCAGCCTATTGGTACCCTTGATGACCTCCGAATTGTTGAGGTATTGACACTTAGACATGCCAGGTCACTCTTTTACGCACGAACTTCAGCTCCTTGCAAACAAAAGACCTCACATAAGTTCAGACAAGGTAGGAGATATTTATGTCCCCCTTTAATGAGCCATTTCCTGGTTTGTACTCTTGACAGATTGTTCATTGTCCCTGCTAAGGAGTGTGTTGTTTGCATAAGCATTCATGGTTAATTTAGCATTACTCTTTCCTTTCCTATCATTCAGTCTGACTACTGACTGAATCTTGAGGGCACATTTGAGGCAATTCTTACAGCATTTCCCCTACAATTCAAACAGCACAATCTGGATTCTGGAAACGACATCCATTCATTCAGCATTTTTTGTTTTCTACCAATGTCAATCATCCATTTAAAACTGATTGTTGCTGCGTAAAGACAATGCTGAGTGCTATCACTATGCTAAGCATGTACCTGTGAGGATGCACACAGGTTTGTAGAGCTGTTGCATTGTGAGTGGCTTAGGAAGTCACGTGATGTTCACAAGACTCAATAAAACTCCAGTTAGTTGGGTCTAGGTCATCCACGATGAGTTGTGAGTCCAGTGGATGAACGGGTAATGTGTAGTTTGATTGTTAAACCGCTGTTAATAAACCAACTAGTTCTTAATAGCAATGTGTTGCTATGAATTCTTAAGCAAAGAATCCATGAAGCAAATACATTACACAATGGGCTCAAGTTTCCACATGATTTGCGCCTGATTTTTAGGAGCAACTGGTGGAGAACGGACTATCTTAGAAATCGCAATTCTCCACATTTTTTTTTTCTGCAGTTCTAGTCAGGTAGAACAGTTCTACTTTGGAACAGAATTTTTTCTTCAAAAGGGGGCGTGTCCGGCCACTGACGCCTGATTTGAAAGTTTCCACAGTGAAAATGTACTCCAAACTAACTTAGAATGGAGCAAGTGAAGATTTTTGTAGAACTGAAAAAACCTGTTCTACACATTAAAAAATCAGGCGCAGGTTACAAATTAGGCGTCCAGAACGAGGTGGGGGAGGGGGGAGGGAAGTAATTAAATTCTACAATAAATCCTTATTTATACTTATACAAATATTATACAAATAAATCCAACCTGGATAAAAATTTATAAGCAAAGAAAAGATTAAATAAACCATCTTCCTACCTGTGTGAAAGTGCTTCAGCCAGGGAGAATGTTGCAGCAAGCCTCACAAAACGAGGCAGCCGTTCCCGAACGCGGGAGGGAGGGAGGGAACCGACCGCCGACCGAACGCGGGGGGGGGGGGGGGAGGAAGCCGTTTCACACGGCCGGCGGGCGGGTGGGAGGGAGGGAGGGAAGGAGACAGAAGGCTGCAGGAAGCCTCAGAAATTGAGGAGCCATTTCCCGACGGCAAAAGGGGAGGTCGTCGGGAAACGGCTGCCTCAACTTTCTGAGGCTTCCTGCAGCCTTCTCAGAGCTGATGTGCTGATGGCAATGTGCTTTTATTAAAAAATGTTCAAAAATTAAACAGCTACAAAGAACTACAAAAATGGCCGAGTGCCAATGTTTTTTTTCACACTGAGCGTGCGCCAACGCTCCAACGCGAACGCGCAGCGTTGCCGGCAGGAAAAAAACTAATTTAAATAGTACCCGCCCCCTCCCACTTACAAAATCGGCGCGAGTGTAGGCTCCGACCCCCTGGGCGCCGCGCCAAACAGACAAGGAGCTGCAAAGCGCTCCAGAATCGCGAGTTTTTTTTCTGGCGCCGTTTTAGGCGCAAAAAACGGGCGCCCAGCTCGGAGGGGCGCCCGTTTTTTATCGTGTGGAAACTTGGGCCCATTATATGGCAACAGAAGTGAGTTTTTTCTTCACCTATTTTGACACATCCAAAATAGCCGCAGCAGTTTTTGTTCAAGGCCCTTTTGTAAGCAAAAGTTTTTTTTTAAATTGTTCTGGGATGTGGGTGTTGCTGGCAAGACCGGCATTTATTGCCCATCCCTAATTGCCCTTGAGAAGGTGGTGGTGAGCTGCCTTCTTGAACTGCTGCAGCCCATGTGGGGAAGGAACTCCCGCCTTGCTGTCAAGGAGGCAGTTCCAGGATTTTGACCCAGCGATGTTGAAAAACTACAAATCAGATTGCAGTATTACCGTCAGCAGATTCTGAAGGTTGAGAGTTGCTGACTGGGATGTCTGACCTCACACTGAATGCTCACGAACACTGCCTCCACATTACTCATTGTAAATAGGCAAAATATCGACACCAAGGCAGCGTTGGCTGAGGAACTGTCAAGCTTGCAAATCATCATGACGTGAGCTACTAATACGGGTGCCAATAACTAGCGATCCACTTCCTTCCCACCTGCTCTATGACATCTCAAGACTGCCAATTTATACAATCTGTAGTAGATTATGAACAATGTTGTCATGTGGAGTTGTACCCATTGGGAACTAGGTTAAGAATTTCCAAAATAATTTCTTGTCTGGCTTTTAAAATTAGCAAGGAGAGCAAAATTTCATTAAGTCATTCTGGTTTAGACCAAAACCTGAGATAGAAGGTCTCTAAAAGAGTCTGCAGTTCATAGAAACATAGAAACATAAAAAGTAGGTGCAGGAGTAGGCCATTCGGCCCTTCGAGCCTGCACCACCATTCAATATGATCATGGCTGATCATGCAACTTCAGTACCCCATTCCTGCTTTCTCTCCATACCCCTTGGTCCCTTTAGCTGTAAGGGCTACATCTAACTCCCTTTTGAATATATCTGACGAACTGGCCTCAACAACTTTCTGTGGTAGAGAATTCCACAGGTTCACAATTCTCTGAGTGAAGAAGTTTCTCCTCATCTCGATCCTAAATGGCTTACCCCTTATCTTTAGACTATGGGCGACTTTAATCTACATATAGATTGGGCTAACCAAACTGGTAGTAATACGGTGGAGGAGGATTTCCTGGAGTGTATTAGCGATGGTTTTCTAGACCAATATGAGGAACCAACTAGAGGGCTGGCCATCCTATATTGGGTGATGTGTAATGAGAAAGGACTAATTAGCAATCTTGATGTGCGAGGCCCCTTGGGGAAGAGTGACTACAATATAGTAGAATTCTTTATTAAGATGGAAAGTGACACAGTTAATTCAGAGACTAGGATCCTGAACTTAAGGAAAGGTAACTTCAATGGTATGAGACGTGAATTGGCTAGGATAGACTGGCTAATGATACTTAAAGGGTTGACGATGGATAGGCAACAGCAGACATTTAAAGATCACATGGATGAACTTTAACAATTGTCCCTCTGAATATCAACATTTCCCAATCTCTCACCATTTAAAAAATATTCTTTTCTATTTTTCCTACCAAAGTGGTTAACTTCATATTTCTCCACATTATATTCCATTTTTCATGTTCTTGCCCACTATATATAGCCTGTCTATATCCCCTTGAAGTCTTTTTGCAACTTACAACTTACATTCCCACTTAGCTTTGTATCATCAGCATACTTGGATATATTACATTTGGTCCCTTCATCCAAAGCATTGTTATAGATTGTGAATAGCTGGGGCCCAAGCACTAATCCTTGTGGCACCCTACTAGTTACAGCCTGCCAATCTGAAAATGACCCATTTATTCCTACTCTCTATTTTCTGTCCATTAACCAATCCTCAATCCTCATTCATCTCATGAGCCCAAATTTTGTTCAATAACCTCTTGTGTGGCACCTTAGATGCCTTCTGAAAATCCAAATACACCACATCCACTGGTCCCTCCTTACCTATTCTGCTAGTTTCAACCTCAAAAAACTCTAACAGATTTGTCAAACATGATTTCCCTTTCATAAATCCATGATGACTCTTCCCAATCCTATTATTATTTTCTAAGTGCCTTGTTACCACGTCCTTAATAATAGATTCTAGCATTTTCCCTACTACTGATGTCAGGCTAACTGGTCTGTAGTTCCCCGTTTTCTCTCTCCCTCCTTTCTTAAATAGCAGGGTTACATTTGCTACCTTCCAATCTGTGGGAACCGTTCTAGAATCTATGGAATTTTGGAAGATGACAACCACTATCTCTATAGCCACCTCTTTCAACACCCTAGAATGTAGGGGATTTATCTGCTTTCAGTCCCATTAATTTCTCCAGTACTATTTTTTTACTAATACTAATTTCTTTCAGTTCCTCATTCCCACTAGACCCTTGGTATTCCACTCTTTCCGGGAGGTTTTTCGTGCCTTCTTCCGTGAAGACAGACATAAAATATTTGTTTAATTTCTCTGCTACTTCCTTATTCTCCACTATAATTTCTCCTATCTCAGGGGTCAATTTCCCCAAAGCTTATTTTTGGCGTACTTGAAGAGTTACGCCCGTTTTTTGGGGGCCCAAGTACGGCAAAAAAAAAAGTTCTAAGTTTCCCCATTGGATTTCCTCATTTTGTCTTGGCCTAACTTGTTCTTTAGTTTTGGGGGTGGAGCCTTGATCTGCGCCAAAAAGATCGGGTTGCCACAGTAACCGGGGGCGCAAAGTGAAACATACAGCCAGCCCGCAACACATTAAAATACATTGCAATACATTGCATCAAGTTAAAAACACATTAAAATATATTGCAGCAGCTCACCTCCAATTATTAAAGCCGGTCCCACAACCCGCCCTGAGCCATGGCTGAAGGGCTTGCCGGTCCGCTACCTTGCCCCTATCCCAGGCCGAATTACCTCCTTCCTCCCAGTGCACCTAACTACACCCAAAAGGCTTCCCCTCACCCCTCACCCCCTCTCCCTGCCCCACATCCCCTTCTATCCACCACCCCTCTCTCTCTCCCCCTCTCTCTTACCTTTCCTGCTGCTGCTCCAGGCATCTGTTGCACTTACCTGCGCCGATTTCTTTACCTGCGCCAATTTCTTTAACTCTACAGAGGCCACATACGTTGGCCTAAGCAGAACTGGAGTAACTCTCACCTGGCCAAACTTGTCTAAATAGCCATAATTGGCGCAGGTAGCAGCTTACGTCCCTTTGGCTGAAAAAAATCGTTCCTAAAACTGGTGCAAATTGATTGGGGAAACTGGATTTTTAACTTAGGCCAAAAAAAGCAGCCAGCTCAAAAAAAAACGGCGCAAATCACTGGGGAAAATTGAGCCCTCAGTATGTAGAGGACCCACATTTACTTATGCTAATATTTTCCTTTTTATATACCTATAGAAGCTTTTACAGTCTGTTTTTGTGTCGCTCGCTAGTTTACTCTCATGCTCTATTTTCCCTTTCTTTATCGTATTCTTGGTCCTCCTTTGCTGAATTCTAAAATGCTCCCAATCCTCAGGCTTACTATGCTTTTTGCCAACATTATAAGCCTTTTCCTTTGATCAAATACTATCTTTAACTTCTCAGATTAATGATTCCAGAATCATTCCTAAAATGATATTCCCATGTGAATGAGAGAGAACTTGCATTTATATTGCTCCTTCAATGAGCTCAGGATATCTCAAAGCGCATCACAGCCAAATGAAGCATTTTTAAGTGTAGTCACTGTTGTACTGTAGGAAACGCGGCAGCCAATTGGCACACAGCAAGCTTCCACAAACAGCAATGAAATAAGTGACCAGATAATCTAATTTTTAGTGATTTTGGTTGAGGGGTGGATGTTGGCCAGGACTCCGGGGAGAACTCCCCTCTTCTTCTTCGAAATACTTCCATGCAATCTTTTACATCCACCTGGGAGGACTGGTGGGTCCTCGATTTAACATCTCATCCAAAAGACGGCACCTCCAACAGTGCAGCACTCCCTCAGTGTCAGCCTATATTTTTTTATGTGCTCAAGCTCCTGGAGTGGGAATTGAACCCACAACCTTCTGACTCAGAAGCAATGTGCTACCCACTGAACCACAGCTGACACTGTGAACTACACACATGAACTCCACAGCTGACACAGCTAGCTATAAACGTGAACTTTTGTACCAGCTTGCTCAAGGCACGAAGCCTGCCTACAAAATTCACTGAAAGTGCAGTGATCACATTAGCTAAAAATGCTGGCCAAAACCACATTATTTCTAGCATAAACAATTAGAAGAGTTTGACTGCAGCATCAGAGCAAGAGCTATTTTCTGTTACCTTGTTTTATTTCTTTCAATGAAGCACCACTATCACACAAGTCAGGGTTTTAGCCTTGTTTTCCTGTAAGTTGAGTACTTACTGGAAATGCTTTTTCTGCCGAGAGTAACTTCAGTGGCTGCTGTGATAATGGTTTAAAACAGTTCCCATCACCTGCCTCTGATTGATTAAAATGTCAATCCAGTTACCTCATAAAAGGAAAGGATCTGAGTTGTAGTTAAGATGCATTTTAATCAACTGACTACCACTGCATCCCACAGCCACCTTGACTACACTTCCTCCCACCCCACTTCCTGTAAAGACTCAATTGCATTCTCACAGTTTCTCCATCTCCGTCGCATCTATTCTGACGATGCCACTTTCCACGCCAATGCTTCCGATATGTCTTCCCTTTTCCTCAATCGAGGAGTCCCCTCCACTCCACTGTGGTTGGCAGGGCCCTTGACCATGTTTGTTCCATTTCCTGCACTTCTGCTCTCAACCCTTCCCCTCCCTCCCAGAGCCATGATAGGGTTCCCCTTGTCCTCAACTTCCACCCACCAACCTCCCCATTCAACGGAACATAAGAACATAAGAAATAGGAGCAGGAGTAGGGCATACGGCCCCTCGAGCCTACTCTGCCATTTAATACGATTATGGCTGATCTGATCATGGACTCAGGTCCACTTCCCTGCGGTTCCCATCATCCTCCGCGGTTTCCATCCCCAGCGTGATCTCACCACCAAACACATCTTCCCCTTCACTTTCAGCATTCAGAGGGGACTGGTCCCTCCGCGATATCCTAGCCCATTCCTCAATCGCCCCCAACACCCCCTCCCCTTTCCATGGAATCTTCCTGTGCAAGCGCAGGAGATGCGACACCTGCCCTTTTACCTCCTCCCTTCCCACCATCCAGGGCCCCAAATACTCCTTCCAGGTGAAACAGTGATTTACTTGTACCTCTTCCAAATTAATATAGTGCATTCGCTGCTTACGAAGCGGTCTCCTTTACATTGGGGAGAAGAAACGCAGATTGGGTGACCGCTTTGCAGAACATGTACGTTCACTCCGCAAGCATGACCCCGAGCTTCTGGTTGCCTGTCACTTTAATTCTCCACACCACTCCCACTCTGACCTCTCTGTCCTCAGCCTCCTTCACTATTACAATGAAGCTCAATGTAAGCTCGAACAGCACCTTGCCTTTCGATTCGGCACTTTATAGCCTTCCAGACTCAACATTGAATTCAACAATTTCAGATCATAACCTCTGCCCCCATTTTTTTCGAAGAGCAGCTGTTGATTCTGCAATTCCCATTGGCACCTCTCCCAGACCCATCTTTTGTTCCTTTACTTGTCCCATTACCATCTCCTTTCACCTTGCGTCATCATCCCTTTTATCGATAATCTCTCCTGCCTTCCCTTTTGTTCTTTTCTGCCCATTCCCTTTCCCTCCCCTCGCACTTGCTTAAAACCTGGTACATCTATAACATTTTCCAGTTTTGACAATAGGTCGTTGACCTGAAGCGTTAACTCTATTTCTCTCTCCACTACCTGACCTCCTGAGTATTTCCAGCATTTTCGGTCTTTATTTCAGATTGCTAGCATCTGCAGTATTTCACTTTTGCATTTTAATCACGGTGCTGGCAAAGAAAGGAAGACTTGCATTTATATAGCGCCTTTCACGACCTCAGGATGTCCCAAAGTGCTTTACAGTCAATTAACTACCTTTTGAAGTGTAGTCACTGTTGTAACATAGGACGTTATGTGATGCAGTAAAGCAGGTGATAACCAGTCAGCAGCCGATTGTACATATCTCCCGATTTTTATATCCGTTGACTTCAATGGAGAAATGTAGAAGGGGCTACCAACTCACTACCACCAAGTTTTACACTATCACACAAAATCAAAGGGAACAAAATTCCCCCGCACCCCATTTGGAGGCAGTAACCTTCCGGGACTGGGATATTTAACGTCCGGCCTGGAAGTTCTGCCCTTGGCATGGTTTTCAGCCCTCCCAGCCCGCAATGGAGGGGGAGCATTATTTGAGTCGCTCCGTGTCCGTGGAGGGGCTCTCCTGGGACGGTAACGCGGCGCTGTGGCACTCCGGAGTCCAGCGCCCCGGTGTGGCAGAATGCCCCCTCCCCTTCAATTAAAGGGGAGGGCTGCTGCGCTTCCTGCACTCCCATTGGCAGCCGCCACTGGACCATCAGGGGTGTCCACAACTGGGCCAACAGCCCGGCAACCAAAATGGAGTGCCGGGCTGCAGAATGGCGGCCTGATCGAGGCGAGGGCCACCATTGTCGGGCCGACAAAAGAGTCAGCTGACAGAAAAATACGGCCGCAAACGGCCTCCCCTTTAAGGGGCGCCCCGGTGGTGGATGTCCGTGATCCGTGAAACTGGCGGCGACATCGGCCAGTGCCATCCTCGCCGCACGCGGGACAAATTCCCCCTTGGGGTGCAAAGCGGTCGGTGCAGAGCGCTGAGGGGTCAGAGTGCATGGCGATGACATCATCACCGTGCGTGCGCCTGCCCGGCGCGCAAATCACGGGGAGCGACGCTAATGACATAATGCCCCCTAAACCTTCATGGCAATTTCCCCGGAGGCGCTATCGACCCCTTCTCCCAGCCGATAACCTTGTTGCATCCCATTAGCATCTCCCGGAGACACCAATGGGGCTATGAGAAAGGGAAATTTCGCACCCAAAATCTACGTCAATCTTTTGGAAGCAGATATAAAGAATGGCAAGTTAAAATTGCGCAACTCAGTGGACTCCTAAATAAGACATTGGCTTGAAATCACTATTGCTGATGAATACATAACACATTCATATAATATTCCTTTGTCTGCTAAGCAGGTTAATGTCGCCATTAAAATAGCAGAAAGATTAATATCATAAGAACATAAGAAATAGGAGCAGGAGTAGGCCATATGGCCCCTCGAGCCTGCTCCGCCATTCAATAAGATCATGGCTGATCATCGACCTCAACTTCACTTTCCCGCCTGATCTCCATATGCTTTGATTCCCCGAAACTCCAAAAATCTATCTCACTCAGCCTTGAATATATTCAGAGACTCACTATCCACAGCCCTCTGGGGCAGAGAATTCCAAAGATGCAAAACCCTCTGAATGAAGATATTCCTCTCCATCTGTGTCTTAAATGGCCTACTCCTTATCCTGTGATTGTGCCCTCTAGTTCCAGACACTACAGCCAGGGGAAACAACCTCTCAGCATTTACCCTGTCAATTCCCATCAGAATCTTGTATGTTTCAATGAGATCACCTCTCATTCTTCTAAACCCCAGAGAGTATAGGCCCATTCTGCACAATCTCTCATCATAAGACAGCCCTCTCATCCCAGGAATCTAGTAAACCTCCGTTGCACTGCCTCCATGGCAAGTATGTCCTTCCTTAGATAAGACCAAAACTGTGCACAGTACTCCAGGTGTGGTCTCACCAAGGCTCTGTACAATTGTAGCAAGACTTCCTTACTCTTATACTCCAACCCCCTTGCAATAAAAGACAACATGCAATTTGCCTTCCTTATTGCTTGCTGGACCTGAATGCTAGCTTTCTGTGTTTCTTGCACAAAGACACCCAAATCTCTCTGAACACCAGCATTTAAAAGTTTCTCACCATTTAAAAACGATTCTGTTTTTCTATTCTTCCTACCAAAGTGAATAACCTCATATTTCCCTACACTATACTACATCTGCCAATCTACCTACCCTTCATACCTATGTAATTGGCTTTATTTAAGTTTAAGTCTCTAGTTTCGGACTTAGGCAAGTCACTCTCAAACATAATGTGAAATGATATTGTATTATGATTACTTCCCCAGAGGATCCTTTACTATGAGATTGCTAATTAACGCTTTCTCATTACACAATACACGATCTAAAATAACCTGTTCTCTGGTTTGTTCCATGACATAATGGGGCAGAAATTCCTCTGGGGGTCTTCTTGCGGGCAATTGCCTCCTCGTTGGAGATTTTTAACGAATTTACCTGGTGTTCTAGGAGGCGCCCTGCATTCCGTTGGGGAGGCCTTCTCCTCCCACGCTGCGAAGCGCACTCCCGCCCAGAGGGTTCCCATGGAGAAGATGCAGTCACGTGTGACTGCTCAGCCAATCAGGTAGTTCACAGGTTCCCATTATTAGCACAGACTCGCATAGCTACGAGTTCTCAGTGCTATTAATGGGGAAAAAAATAAACACACACTAATAAAAAATAAACAACAGACCTCACATAATTAAAATTAATTGAAATTAAAGTTAATAAATGCCTTAGAAAAAAACAATATATTTCCGATTTTTTAAAGTTTTGTAATTCGGGTTAAAAATAAACTTACCTTAGTGGGCAGAGTTTTTAACAATACAATGTGTTTATTTTATTTAATTTTAATTATGTTTATATTTGTTTTAAAATACTTGTGCCTGTAAAAGTAGGCTAAGCGCTTGCTTTTTCAGACGCAAGATTTTTGAGGATATTTGCCGGGCAAGATATGGTAAATAGCCCAATCTTGCCTGTACAAATGTCCTCGCTCCCGATCTGTCATCCTCGCTCCTGATCTGTCATCCTCGCTCCCGATCTGGCTACGATCTCTCAAGCTCCAGCTTGACAGATCGGAAAAGCGGGTTTTCAGCGCTGAAAACCGGCTTTTCCCACACCTTCCCAGGTCTGTAGAAACTTCGTTCAGGTCCGGGACATCGGAATTTCTACTCCAATGTTCTAGGAAACTATCCCGAATGCATTCCATGAACTCGTCCTCCAGGCTACCTTTGCCAATTTGATTTGTCCAGAAGATTAAAGTCCCACACGATTATTGCATTACCTTTGTTACAAGCTTCTTCTATTACTTGATTAATATTTTGTCTAACGGTATAGCTACTGTTAGGGAGCCTATATAGCACTCCCACCAGTGTTTTCTGCCCCGTGTTATTCCTTATCTCCATCCATACTGATTCTACTTCCTGATCTTCCGAGCCGAGATCGTTTCTCTCTACTGTCCTTATGTCATCCTTTATTATCAGGCCAACCCCACTCCTTTGCCATTCTGCCTGTCTTTTCAAAACGTCAAGAACCTTGGAACATATAGTTTCCAACCTTGGTCACCTTGCAACCATGTATCTGTAATGGCTAGTAGATCAAATCCACTTATCTCTATTATGCCACTAGTTTGTCTGTCTTGTTACGAATGCTCTGTGCATTCAGATAAAGAGTCTTTAATTTAAATTATTACCATTATTCCCTGCTGTGACCTTATTCTCTGGTGTACTGCTACCGTTAAACTTCTGTCCCCTCCTGTCACACTCTGCTTATTTTTACCCAAATCGCTACGCTGCTCTATTGCATTGACCTTTCTCTTTAGATATCAAAATTTCCCCTCATCTGACCCTTCCTCCATGTGAACGTATTAAGCATTTTATCCAGTAGTATCACCTATAATTCTAGCTTGTACTTACATATATTGTAATTATTTTTATTGGAAGCTGTGGTACCATTTTTAAAAATTGCAATTTCTGGAATATATTTTTTTCAGATTCTTCTTAACAAATGGATGGAAATAAAATGGGCACAAAGTATACCAATTGGACTGCGCAATCTGCTCAAGTGGATACCTAAAATAGATGTTAGGCTCCTTAATAAAGTAAATTAGGGGCTTATTCCCTGTTGAAGGACCTCATCGAGAAATTAGTTGTCAATGAGTGGGTCAGTTGTTGGGCCTGCCCTACTCGGGATTCTTCAGCAGCCTCCAAGTCCACCAACTCTTGTTAAGTTTTTAAAAATATGTTTGCATTTAAAAGCCATTGTGGAGAGCTATAAGGAGGGGGAGTGCTCCCCAACTCCACAAGAATCATGATTCCCTCCTCCCCCACCCAAAGCCCACTCCAGTTACTCCCCTCCCCCTTGGAAGGGAGGGATTACCTGAAGGCCGCTGCCCGCGAGGCAGACGGACTGTCATTGATCTCTGCATTTGGAGGAGCAACTAGCACCAGCTGCTTACACTGAGTATGTCGATTGGGCCCAAGGATCGATTCCCATTGACCCCTGGGCTTCTTGGTTTCTGGCGCATTCTGGTCACGCTGCGCCAAGTGTGGGCCTACAAAACGGGTCCAGACTAATTTCTAGACCAATAATATTGGCACGTATAACGTATGCACCTGTGAATATGCTCACAGGTTGGTATAGCTGTTGCGTTGGGAGTGGCTTTGCCAGCCACATGATGTTCACAAGATTCAATAAAACCCCAGCCAGTTGGGTTCAGGGGATCCACAATGAGACAGGTGATTGTGAGCCTGGTGGATGAACTGGTAATGTGTAGTGTGATTGTTAAACCTTTGCTGATAAACCAACTAGTTCTTAATAGCAATGTGTTGCTATGAATTCTTAAGCAATACACACATGAGCCAATGCATTACAGTAAACAAATGCTTATTTTATTTTAAGTGTGTCTTCCTTTACTTTACTTAATCATGAAATAACATACAAGATTAAAGCCCCGAATTTTCTGAGCCTGTGCCAATGTTACCAGACCTGGCTTACAGCCAGAAAGTATTGGAAAATCGTGATGTGCTACTCTCAATTTTATGTCCATTAAGGACAGAGAGCCACAGGGTTTGGGGTTAGGGCTACTTGCTGACACTGGGAAAAGTAATTCACAACCTGCATGGACATGCAAAAGTAGTTAAGGAGAACTCATTTTAAAAAGCCAAACGAGTATCCAAGCATCGCAGTGCATGCAACTCAATAATTGTGTGCAAAAGACAAAGGCAGTGGTAACAGATAGCTGTTTCCTGTGTTGCAAACTGAACACATTTGTTGGTTGTTTTTTGTGTTTGTTGATACGAAGGAGAAATACAATCCCTTTGTCATTCCATGGGCCATTTGGAGTATTTAATTCAGTGTTGGAATAGACCATGCTATTTTTCCTAGCAACTATATCTCGTTAAATCACCAGCATAATGACAATGTGGTGAAAACAATCATGGTATTGACATTCTCCTTCACTGTTCCATAGAATTAATGTTTTCCTTGCAAGCAAGCCGGTCCATTAATGTTTTGCAGTCTGCTCTATCTACTCTTTATAGATATTTGTGCACGCAAGCACACACAGTGTATCATAGATCATAGAAATTTACAGCACGGAAGGAGGTCATTTCGGCCCATCATGTGCCGACCGACCAAGAGCTATCCGGCCTAATCCCACTTTCCAGCTCTTGGTACATAGCCCTGTAGGTCACGGCACTTTAAGTGCACATCCAAGTATGTTTTAAATGTGGTGAGAGTTTCTGCCCCTAGCACCTTTTCAGGCAGTGAGTTCCAGACTCCTCTGGGTGAAGAAATGTCCCCACATATCACCTCTAAACCTCCCCCCCAATTATTTTAAATCTATGCCCCCCTCGTTGTTGACCCCTCTGCTAAGGGAAACAAGTCTTTCCTATCCACTCTATCCAGGCTCCTCATAATTTTATACATCTCAATCAGGTCTTCCCTCAGCCTCTCTGTTCCAGAGAAAACAGACCCAGCATCTCCAATCTTTCCTCTTAGCCAAAATTCTGCAGTCCAGGCAACATTCTTGTAAATAATAAGAGGAATTTAGGTGTTGAAACGACAGTATCATGTTGAAAGTATCATCATAGGCAGTCCCTCGGAATCAAGGAAGACTTGCTTCCATTCTTAGCATGAGTTCTTAGGTGGCTGTACAGTTCAATACAAGAACCACAGTTTCTGTCAGAGGTGGGACAGATAGAGTTGTTGAGGGAAAGGGTGGGCAGGGAGTCTGGTTTGCCGCACGCTCCTTCCGCTGCCTGCGCTTGATTTCTGCATGCTCTCGGCAACGATACTCGAGGAGCTCAGCGCCCTCCGAATGCACTTCCTCCACTTAGGGACGTCTATGGCCAGGGACTCCCAGGTGTCAGTGGGGATGTCGCACTTTATCAGGGAGGCTTTGAGGGTGTCCTTGTAGTTTTTCCTCTGCCCGCCTTTGGCACATTTGCCGTGGACAAGTTCCGAGTAGAGCGCTTGCTTTGGGAGTCTCGTAGAGCTGACTGTCGTGTAGAGCTGCCTGTTAGAAAATAATCATTTCAGTGTTGGGAACTGATTGGTGCAGTGAGTTAGACATTGGCTTCCCATTTCTGAGGACCTGGTTCAATGCAGCCCAGTCTGACAGGATGAATGTCACTTCTGTCTGCTGTCAGTTTGGACAGTCTCAATCCAGTTCCTAGTGGGCATGGGCCTCCATCACAAAATAGTGCCTATTTTAGCAATAATTGCCAATGTCACTCAGGCAGCAGGGTGTGGCAAATGGAAAAAGTATCTCACATGTATTGTGGAGGATGCCCTTCCAAGTTTGGAGTTGCGGAAAGTTGTTGGAGCAGAATAGAGGAAGTGTTGCTCTGTATCTGTCTATGTTCGATCCTAACACTGGGTGCCTGAAATAGGAATAGTTTCATTCCCCAACCCTAACCCTTCAATCCAGAAAAGTGTGAGGTGATGCATTTGAGGGAATACACAGTAAATGGGAGGATACTGAGAGGTGTGAAGGAACTGAGGAACCTTGGAGTGTATGTCCACAGATCCTTAAAGGTAGCAGGACAGGTCGATAAGGTAGTTAAAAAGGCATATGGAATGCTTTTGTTTATTAGCCGAGCCATAGAATATAAAAGCAGAGAAGTTATGCTAGAACTGTATACAACACTAGTTAGGCCACAGCTTGAGTACTGTGTACAGTTCTGGTCACCACATGTGATTGCACGGGAAAGATGTGATTGCACGAGAGGGTGCAGAGGAGATTTACGAGGATGTTGCCTGGTCTGATGAATTTAAGCTACAGGCGCAGCGTCGAGAATCCGGAACCCTCGGGACCGAGGCCGTTCTGGATTTCGCGCTTTTCCGGACTTTCGATCGTTTTTCTGACATCACGAATCCGGAAACACCCAAGCCCAGGTTCGGGTAATTCCGGATTTCGGAATGTCACAAAGGGAGGGGTTCCCGCTGAGGAATTGTTCGGCCCACCAGCCCTGTCGATGAGGACGTCGGGCGGGGCCTCGCCGAGGAGGAGGTGTTCGGGCCAGCCCCGCCCCGCCGCCAAAGAGGTGTTCGGGTGGACCCCGCCATGGAGGAGCTGTTTGGGCGGCAGGCGAAGAAGCCCCGAGGTAAGGGCAGCGGCGGTGAGGCGAGACCCGAGGTTGGCAGGGTCGGTGGGTCCGGATTCCGGAACATTTTACGGATTCCAGACGACCCTGCCACCGATCGGTCCGGAGTCCGGATTCTGGGACATTCCTGATTCCGGAACTTCGGATTCTCAACGCTGCACCTGTATGAGGAAAGATTGGATAGTCTGGGGTTGTTTTCTTTGGCACAGAGGAGGCCTAGGGAAGATTGAGGTGTATAACATAATGAGGGGCCTGGGTAGAATGGATAGGAAAGACCTGTTTCCCTTAGCAGAGAAGGGGACATAGATTTAAAGTAATTGGTAGCAAGATTTGAGGGGAGATGAGGTAAACGTTTATCACCCAGAGGGTGGTGGGGGTCTGGAACTCATTAACTAAAAGGGTGGTAGAGGTAGAAACACTCATCACATTTAAAAAACACTTGGATGTGCACTTAAAGTGCCGTAACCTACAGGGCTACGGACCTAGTGCTGGAAAGTGGGATTAGGATGGGTAGCTCTTTTACGACCGACACAGACATGATGGGCCAAATGGCATCCTTCTGTGTCATAATTTTCTATGATTCTATGACCATCTCTCACCTTGCTGAGAAAAAACATTTAAAAGGAAAAATTCTTCCAATTTTATAATGGTGTATTGTTTTCCTTTTGATTTTTAGCAAAGGTGAATTATTAAATGGTAATTTTGAGGACAACATTGCTTAATGGCCAGTTGCAATTTGTTTCAATTAATCATTTCTCTAATTAAAACATTCTGGATGCAGCAAACCTGAGATTGAAAATGATGGGAACACAGAAAGTAAGTCAGCTCCTGGAAAGAGACGTTGACATTATAACAAATAGGCGTCATCTGAAACTTAACCTGTCACTACTCTCTCGAATGTTGATGGATTTGCTGTATGGTTCCAGCATCTTTATTTGTTGCACGTGGTTAGTTTGGCTGAGGTTACAATTGGCTGTGGAAAGCCTCACCACTTGGGGTTTGGATCAATTGTAATCAGATTAAACCAAAGCTGAATTTGAACAAGTGGTTAGAAAGTTTTTTTTAAGTGAAAAATATAGAGATTCAATAGGAATTTATTTCTAATGTTACGTGAAGTGACCCAACATTGAGCGCTATTCCGATAAGAAAAGGTTTCGGTTTCCAGTTGAGTTCGAAAAAAAAATTAGTAATTGTTCATTGGGTGTGGGTTACATTGGCAAAGTCACATTTATGATCTATCCTGGATATCCTGAGAGCTTTAAAAGTCAACTGTATAGTGTGGGATTGGTGTCATATGTAGGCCAGATCTGGTAGGTGGGCTTTTATGACAATATGGCAACTTTCATGATTATTTTATCTGATGTCAGCCCACAATTTACCAGATTTGATGAATTCACTTTTACAGATTTGGAGGAAAAAATTGGGGTCATTTGCATTCAAGATAAGAGCGGCAGCTTCAGGAGATGCATAATGGGTAGCCGGCCGCGAACCACGAGAAATTTAAAGGGGAGGAAGCTGGCTGCTCCTGAAAAAAATTTCCGGTTTCCTTTGCCGCACCCGTGCCGATTTGGACATGGGGTCCGTGTCGTGATCGTTCATCCCAGCACTCTGCTGGAGTGCCGGGCTGATCATGTGGCACCTCCCCGGCTCCCCCCTCCCTCCCTGGTGATCGAGATAGGCGTGTTCACAATCTGCAGAGTATGCAGCTTGGGCCCTTCCCTTTAATTCAGGGAAAAGCCCTTCCTACGTGGCAGCGCTACGCGGCCCAGTGCATTGCGCTGCTGAACCGTGCGCCCCGCTCCAGAGTCGTGCGCTCCGCTCCCGAGTCGTGCGCCCCGCTCCCGAGTCTTGTGTTCCGCTCCCGAGTCGTGCGTCCCACTCCCGAGTCGTGCGCCCCGCTCCCGAGTCGTGCGCCCCGCTCCCGAGTCGTGCGCCCCGCTCCCGAGTCGTGCGTCCCACTCCCGAGTCGTGCGCCCCGCTCCCGAGTCTTGTGTTCCGCTCCCGAGTCGTGCGCCCCGCTCCAGAGTCGTGCGCTCCGCTCCCGAGTCGTGCGACCCACTCCCGAGTCGTGCGCCCCGCTCCCGAGTCGTGCGCCCCGCTCCAGAGTCGTGCGCTCCGCTCCCGAGTCGTGCGTCCCACTCCCGAGTCGTGCGCCCCGCTCCCGAGTCGTGCGTCCCACTCCCAAGTCGTGCGCCCCGCTCCCGAGTCTTGTGTTCCGCTCCCGAGTCGTGCGCCCCGCTCCAGAGTCGTGCGCTCCGCTCCCGAGTCGTGCGTCCCACTCCCGAGTCGTGCGCCCCGCTCCCGAGTCGTGCGTCCCACTCCCGAGTTGTGCGCCCCGCTCCCGAGTCTTGTGTTCCGCTCCCGAGTCGTGCGCCCCGCTCCAGAGTCGTGCGCTCCGCTCCCGAGTCGTGCGTCCCACTCCCGAGTCGTGCGCCCCGCTCCCGAGTCGTGCGCCCCGCTCCCGAGTCGTGCGCCCCGCTCCCGAGTCGTGCGCCCCGCTCCCGAGCTGTGCGCCCCGCTCCCGAGCCGTGCGTCCCGCTCCCGAGCCGTGCGCCCCACTCCCGAGTCGTGCGCCCCGCTCCCGAGCCGCGCGTCCCGCTCCCAAGCCGTGCGCCCCGCTCCCGAGCCATGCGTCCCACTCCCGAGTCATGCGCCCCGCTCCCGAGTCTTGTGTTCCGCTCCCGGAAGGAAGTGAGCCGTTTGATTTAGCTCGCCTCTTCCATTCGGGGGTGGTAGCCCCAATTTCTCGCGAGAAGCAAGACTTCTGCGCCTGACGCAAAGCCTCGCGCGCACAAATTTCTAGTAGTTGAGCTCACAACCTAGATATTACTGAAGGCCTTGGTAAGTTGTTGATTTTTGATAAACAATGTTACCAAAATATGTTTCGCCAAAAAATGTTACGCTTGGATCAATATTTCAATAAGACAGCTTATATTAAAATTAAGTTTTCAGTTTTTTGGCTCATTCCGTTTTTTACAGTGGCAATTTCACCCCCAGGATCCTGGATTAAAAATCACATGGTATTAATATTAATAACATCTTGTTTTGTTCTACAACTTGTGTTGCTTGGGAGTATTGTGTTTTGAACGGTGAGTGAAGATGACGTGGAATTGGAAAAGAAACACAAATGCTGGAAATCTGAAATAAATCAGAAAACACTGGTAATATACAGCAGGCTAGTTTTCATCTGAAATACAAAGACCAAGTTAACAGGTTGAGTGTAATCTTTCTTCCACTTTACACAGGTACCAGCTTGAATGAGCTGCTGAGGCTATAGTGTTGCGGCGTTGAATTGGTAGCAATAAACATGAGCCTAATTGTGTTTTGTCATCATTTGTGGATATTATTTTAGTTCTCTCACACTGCTTTGCTGAATAACTATTCCATTAATACCCAATGATAAAATCAGCATTTGCTTAAAATATTCAACACATTGATGGACAAATAAAAAATGTCAGAGTTAGTCTTGATTCAATGCATTGGTTAAATTTTTCAAGAGTTTAGTTTTTCAAACATTTATTTTTCCCTTGCTCTTCTAGATTCCTCTGATGCCACGAACAAGCCATTCCTTGACCGAGAGCAGAGAAATGTTCTGTTCCCAGTCACTTTATAACTAGTTACTAGGATGTGCACAAGAGTAGCCTAGGATCGTTAATCCATGGATTTTTCTTTTCATCACAGTAGCGAGTCGCCTATCTTCTCATCATCATCATAGGCAGTCCTTTGGAATCGAGGAAGTCTTGCTTCCACTCTTAAAAATGAGTCCTTAGGTGGCTGAACAGTCCAATATGAGAACCACAGTTCCTGTCACAGGTGGGAAGATAGTGGTTGAGGGTAAGGGAGGGTGGGACAGGTTTGCCGCACGCTCTTTCCGCCACCTGCGCTTGATTTCTGCATCCTCTCGCCGATGAGACTCGATGAGCCAATCTTCTATTTAGTGTGTGGAATACCTGGGGACCAAGTGAATTCTGCTTAGTATGTCAGTAAGCCAAATCGCGTGCAGCCATTTTGTTCTTGAATGTTTTAAGAAGTTGCTTGTCAGCTAGTTTGAAAAAGCCACAAACCATCTTAAATTTTTTGTATAATCTTTAAAACCAACTTGCAATACAAACTGTTTCTTTCACATCTAGTGTCTCTTAAATCTTTAAGGAACTTGTGGAACCTATTAAAACTTTGTCTCATTGTGTATCTATTTATGTATATGTACATTTGTTTGGTAAATAAGTGTTTGTGCGAGAGTTTGGTAAACATGTGTGTGTGTGAGAGAAGAGGAGATAGCCAGAAGGACATGTGTTATTTCAGTCACTATATTATGTCGAAATTAATCACAATTCTGCAACATGCACCCTATCTCTGATCTCTCCGCAAACACAGCTTCCTCACTGGGTCCATGATATTGCAGAATTGACATTAATGTGTTTCGTAACAATACAAAAAACGTTGCTAAGCAGTTTTCATGAAGATCCAGCAATGCAACATGAAGCTGAACACTTTATGAGCAGGATGTATCAATTCAGTATTCTCGTCAGTAATGGGAGCACAAGCAATCGGAAAATAATTCATGTTTGGATCAGGATTATAGATTTAAATAGTTCACCTGTGTAATGTATTTGCTTCATGGATTCTTTACTTAAGAATTCATAGCAACAGATTGCTATTAAGAACTAGTTGGTTTATTAGCAGAAGTTTAACAATCACACTACACATTACCAGTTCATCCACTAGGCTCACAACTGCATACCTCATCGTGAATTGCCTAGGCCCAACTGGTTGGGTTTTATTGAGTCTTATGAACATCACGTAACTGGCTAAGCCACTCCCGACTCAACAGCTCTACAAACCTGTGAGCATACTCAGAGCTGCATACATTACAGCCTGGATCATGAATTTTGTTTAACACTGATATGTCGAAAATTATTTCCTACCTTGGAGTTCTGCACTTGGAGTAGCTAAGCTTGGATTGCACAAGCATTGACCATCGGTAGAGAGGGATACAAATATCAAAACGGGGAAAGAGTGGGGGAGTGGGACTAGCTAAATTGCTCTTGCAGAGAGCTGGCATTGCCTCGATGGGCCGAGTGGCCTCCTTCTGTGCTGTAACCATTTTATGATTCTATCAGAATACTACAGGTGGAGAGTTTACAATTATCATTAAATAAGAATTCTACTCAAAATCCTAAACTGCAGCAATCTTCCATCAAAAATTTTAAATGTTGAATTTTTTTTGGAGAGCATGTACAAACATACACTACTTGGAAAAGCTGTGTACAGCTGTTGCTTATATGCAAGTACCATGGATGATCACATTTAAGCCAGAGGGTGCAATTAAGCCAGTGAATTTCAGAATAAATACAGAACAGTTTAACAAACAAAAGTACTCAGAATGACTTAAGGCCAATAAAACAAAGTGATTAAGACTGAAGGCAAAATTGGCCAAGTAAAGCATCTTGCGGATGAAAAGCTGCTATCTAGGAGGTATTTTACTGGTGGGGATGTTCCAAGGCCAGATGGAAAGTATAATAGGCTAGACAGGAATTTTATCTGCCAAACATTAAGGTTTAAACTCAATAGTGGATATGCAGCAAATAAAACAGGAAATAAGGCATAGTTACTGTAATATCATAAGAACAAACTGTCTGTAATATATACTGACCCAAGTTAAGTGCAACAAACAACTCTTTTGGTAGAATATTCGTATGCTTTTACACGACACGTTTAGTGTTAGTGTGAAGCAGTTTCTGCTTCTGATCTACGCTAAATTGTGTAACCCAAGTCTGAAGGAAAAGCTCAACTTGACTCCAGAGTAAAGCAAAGCAAGTCTCCTTCCTCGTTCTGTTTCACTCTGATGAGGGATTGAGGCCTGACTCTGGATTTAGGTTACATTTACAATATAGGGCCAATTTTCTGAATGCATGGAGCCTCACCCACTGGCAGCAGAATTCAGGAAATTATGAGATACTCTCCACAATTTTTCAACTATTAAAATTAATGGGTAGAAAATCATGAAGAGTGCACGTACAATTTTCCTTTGCCAATAAATGCACTTTGCCAATTAGTCTGTTTTAGTACATTGTTCCAGAGGGACCATATGGTTCCTCCATTTCAGCATCTAATTGATTCTTAAATAGACAGTTTTCAGCTCCACCACTCTATCTGGACCCAACTGGCTGGGGTTTTATTAAGTCACTCTTTGAGTGAAGAAGAATAGTTTAATTTATCATCCTCTGTTTTCAACCTGTATCCTCTTTTTCTACTCTTGCAAATTAATTAAGGTAATATTCCTCATTTACCTTTCCCAGGGCCCAAATTTCATCTTCATTTAGTTCCAAAATCAGTGTTTTTTGGAGCTAACTTAATTTTGCAAGTTTCGCCAAGGGTATAATGCCGTCCTTAACAGGTAATGGATAATTTTTTTTAGTTAAGGTTTTTATGATGTCACTCTGGGTCAAACCCACCCATAATGTAATTTTTGCCCATTTTTGCGAGTTTCGCTAATAAGGATTTTTTCAAAAACGGCGTTGGGGACCACTGGAGTTTGTCTTGAAAAACCTTACCTTACCAAATCGGAGTCAGATAGAAATCGGCGTTACAGCTGCCATCTTGTTTATCGGAGCTGAGTTTTGGAGTGAGGGAACAAGACTTATATTATACCCAAACTAGTTAAAAATGTTTGTTTGTGCGGAGAGAAAAGAGAAACTTTATTTATCGCAGTAAATTGCGAGTTGAAGTTCTACCAGCGAACCGCCACTCACCGGGTTCGAGGCACACAGGGTCGGAGTGCCAGTCAGCAGGATCGCTCCCTCGGCCGGACACAGGAGCTCGGTGCTGGGCTTCCAAAGAAGCCTGGAGGGGGGGGGGGGTGACGGGGGAGGTGGAAGCCAAGCCAGGGAGAGGGGCGGCAGCAGCGGGGGTTCCTTTCGGCTGGGGATAGGGGCAGAAATTGCTGGAAATCTCAACGGATCGGCACAGGCAAAATCAGCACGGGTTAGCTACAGAGTAAAGCTGTACAATTACACGTTACCCTGGAAACCTAAATGTTTGGGCATGCGCAGAATGGGGCCTCAGTTTTTCGGCGCTATCAATTAGCTCCACCCACAGAAGCTAAGGTCTTTCTGCATGGCGCCAAATTCAAAGGGAAAAATGGAAAAACATTTTTGGCGCTACTTCACCTTAAAAAAATCGGCCGTTAATCTTAAATAGTGCCAAAAAAAGACAATGTGGAATTTCGGCCCCCATATCCTTAACACTCTTAATTTTTCAAAAAGAGTACCTCTCAGATATCTCCTTTCCAGCTGAATTCCAATGGTGTGGTAGGCCGTAAGCACTGCTGTTGTAACTGGTAGGGGCTAGTATATGGGACTTGGAGAAGATATGCCAATTTTACACTGTCTTTAAATTCCACCTAAATTCTACTATAAATTAGGAATGGCGCAAGCTAAGTGCAACCATGCAATGATAGTGTTCAACCAGGATGATAACATACGTCCCAACATTTTGACATTTAGGTCCTAAAATTTTTTTTAAATGAGTTCATGTGATGTGGGCGTCGCTGGCAAGGCCGGCATTCATTGGCCATCCCTAGCTGCCCTTGGGAAGGTGATGGTGAGCCGTCTTCTGGAACCACTGCAGTCCGTGTTTTTTTTAAATTTCAAAATATACTTTATTCATATAAAAATTTATACAGTACATTCAAAAGCAGTTCAGTCCATTTAGCTGTGGTCAGCAATCCCATTCACTACATTTGGGTGCTGACGGCAGTTCCGTTCAATACATTTCCCTGCTTTTCAGTTCAAGTACAATTCGGTACAATACGGGATACATTGTAGTACATTCAACAAATTACATATACCGCTGCAGTCCGTGTGGTGAATGTACTCCCACAGTGCTGTTAGGGAGAGAGTTCCAGGAATTTGACTCAGCGACAATGAAGGAACGGTGATATACTTTCAAGTCAGGATGGTGTGGAACTTGGAGGGGAACTTGGAGGTGATGCTGCTCCCATGCACCTGCTGTCCTTGTACTTCTAGGTAGTAGAGGTCGCGGTTTGGGAGGTGCTGCAGAAGAAGCCTTGGCGAGTCGCTGTAGTGCATCTTATAGATAGTACACACTGCAGCCACGGTGCGCCGGTGGTGGAGGGAATGAATATTTAAGGTGGTGGATGGGATGCCAATCAAGATGTAAATTTTTGTCTGATTACGCTTCTATGAAACACCTTTGAATGTTTTCCTCCGTTTAAGGTGCAATATAAATGCAAGTTATTGAGTAAGATCTGCCAATCAATCTTGTGTCACTACCAGACAGGGTAGCCTAGACCAGCAGCTTAGCAAGGCTGATGCTGGGACCTGCTTTGATTCATTGTGCCATTAGATAGGGGCTCATAACTTAACTTTGCATTGGTCTTTTATTAAATGTTCTTTGCTCTTTATTTTTGAGGCTCCTAGCTTCCTCTGGGAGTCGCCCGTGAGACGCGTTCTTGTCTGGGGAAATTTCTGAAGATAAAAGGTTCCTGCAAAATGTTTTGCCTCATGGGGTTCCCATCTGTATCATTTATTTGTTGGAGGAGGAGGGACAGCAGGAAAGCTGAGGTGCTATAAGGCAGCACTGCAGAAGATCCAGACCCTCCTGTAGATACCCAGCTACCAGGCTGTATAGCCCCTGATTATCATTCCCCAAAAACAGAAAATGCCGAGAAACATTCAGCAGGTCAGGCAGTTCCTGTGGAGAGCGAAGCAACATTATTGTTTCAGGTTGATGACCTTTCATCAGAACTGAACGAATTTAGAGATGAACAGGTGCAGAGCCAGGGAAAAGGGAGGGGTGGAAAGAACAAAAGGTGCAAAGCAGGCATGGCCAAATGACAAAAGGGATGATGGTGCAAGGCAAAAGGGGGTAGTAATTGGATAAGTAAGGAAATAACAGATGGATCCAGAGGAGGTGTAAATGGTTACAGCAGACTATCATCATCATCATAGGCAGTCTCTCGGAATCGAGGAAGACTTGCTTCCACTCATAGAATGAGTCCTTAGTTGGCTGAATAGTCCAATACGAGACCCACAGTCCCTGCCACAGGTGGAACAGGCAGCCGTTAAGTGTAAGGGAGGGTGGGACACGTTGGCCGCACGTTCTTTCCGCTGCCTGCGCTTGTCTTCTGCATGCAGTCGGCGATGAGACTCGAGCCGCTCAGTGCGCTCCCAGATGCACTTCCTCCACTTAGGGCGGTCTTTGGCCAGGGACTTCCAGGTGTCGGTGGGGATGTTGCAGTTTATCAGGGAAGCTTTGAGGGTGTCCCTGTAATGTTTCCTCCGTCCACCTTTGGCTCGTTTGCCATGAGGATTTCCGAGTAGAGTGCTTGCTTTGGGAGTCTCATGTCTGGCATGCGGACAATGTGGCCTGCCCAGCGGAGCTGATCAAGTGTGGTCAGTGCTTCAATGCTGGGGATGTTGGCCTGGACGAGGACACTGATGTTGGTGCATCTGTCCTCCCAGGGGATTTGTAGGATCTTGCGGAGGCATCGTTGATGGTATTTCTCCAGCGACTTGAGGTGTCTACTGTACATGGTCCATGTCTCTGAGCCATACAGGAGGGTGGGTATTACTACAGCCCTGTAGACTATGAGCTTGGTGGCAGATTTGAGGGCCTGGTCTTCGAACACTCTTTTCCTCAGGCGGCCGAAGGCTGTGTTAGTGCACTGGAGGCGATGTTGAATCTCCTCATCAATGTCTGCTTTTGTTAATAAAAGATTCCCGAGGTATGGGAAATGGTCCATGTTGTCCAGGGCCGCACCGTGGATCTTGATGACTGGGGGACAGTGCTGTGCGGCGAGGACAGGCTGGTGGAGGACCTTTGTCTTACGATTGTTTAGCGTAAGGCCCATAAGAAACATAAGAACACAAGAAATAGGAACAGGAGTAAGCTATACGACCCCTCGAGCCTGCTCTGCCATTCAATAAGATCATGGCTGATCTGACCATGGACTCAGCTCCACTTCCTCGCCCGCTCCCCATAACCCCTTATCCTCTTAACATGCTTTCATATGCCTCAGTAAATACGTCGGCTATCTCCTGGAGTCCAGCCTCTGAATGTGCGTTGACGCAGGCGTCGTCCGCATACTGTAGCTCGACGACAGAGGTTAGGGTGGTCTTGGACCTGGCCCAGAGGCGGCGAAGGTTGAACTGCTTGCCACTGGTTCTGTAGTTTAGTTCCACTCCAGTGGGGAGCTTGTTGACTGTGAGGTGGAGCAAGGCAGCACTTATACATGGCCTTCTTCGACCTTACAAAGGTCTTTGACACTGTCAACCGTGAGGGTCTATGGAGCGTCCTCCTCCATTTCGGATGCCCCCAAAAGTTCATCAACATCCTCCGCCTGCTCCACGACGACATGCAGGCCATGATCTTTACCAATGGATCCATTATAGATCCAATCCACATCCAGACCGGGGTCAAACAGGGCTGCGTCATCGCCCCAACCCTCTTCTCAATCTTCCTCGCTCCACCTCATAGACTAGCAGAGGGGGAGGGAAGCATGGAAAATCTGACAATTTGTTTTTCTTATCATTTGTTTTGTTACCACTACTCAATTAAGACCATGGCGTTATGGATCAGAAAGCTTCTGTCCTGTGGGATGCGTGCAGATGTTCCTGGAGCTGCCATCACTGAGAGCCCAAACAATGGTACTGGAATGACATTATTCCCACAATTTTCTGCAGATCTTTAGAGAATCTTTGCCTTCGTGTCTTTCTAATGCTCTACAAGCATTCATCTTTCTACAACAGGACACCTGACAATATTGTCCGAATGCTGAAAGAAGTATATTTTCCTCTGACAACTCCTTACCCTCCACTCAGGCACACCATGATCTATCTGCAATAGTTAATTCTCCGGTTCCTTTGCGAGTTTTGAGTCCCCTAGGTCAATTCCCGTGTGGCCTGCTGAGTACATGAGATAGGTTCATGATGCAGTGGGCCAATTTCTGCTGTCTAATGCCAAATTTTGAAGGTTTTGGAAATACTCAGCAGGTCAGGCAGTATCTGTGGAGAGAGAAACAGAATTAACGTTTCAGGGCGATGAACCAAAAGTCATCGACCTGAAACGTTAACTGTATTTCTCTCTTCACAGATGCTGCCTGACCCACTGAGTATTTCCTGCATTTTCTTTAATTTTCAGATTCCCAACATCTGGAGTATTTTGCTTTTGTTTGCAGGTTCTGGCATTTGTTCCTTCTCTCCCTCTGCAACATATTTCTTTGCTTCTGGCTTCTGTGCAGATGGGAGGAAAGAGAAATGTGGTGAATTTCCGACTGTCCCGATTTTCCTTCCTGTTAGACTGGTGTCAGGGTCTCCGTAGAGTACAAGCCTCACAATAAATAAATCAACTGTGGATTCAGATCTATCTCCTACAACATTAGCTGAGTAAACTTTTAAGATTTGCTTTGCTGTTCGACTGGTAAGTATAACTCTCTTTTAGACTGACTTTTAGATTAGTTTAATTGGCAGCGAACTACTAAGTAGCTGTTTGGTGTTCAGGTAAATTTTAGTAAGTAAATTAATTTAAGGGTTAAGTCATGGCAGGAGAGCTCGGACACGTGTCATGCTCCTCCTGTGCTATGTGGGAAATCAAGTGTCCCTGACTACTATGTGTGCGGGAACTGTGTCCAGCTGCAGCTCCTGACAGACCGCATGACGGCACTGGAGCTGCGGATAGACTCACTCTGGAGCTTGCGCGATGCTGAGAATGTTGTGGATAGCACACTTAGTGAGTTGGTCACACCGCAGGTAAGGGTTAGGACAGATAGTGAATGGGTGACCAAGAGACAAGGCAAGAGCAGGAACGTAGTGCAGGAGTCCCCTGCGGTCATCTCCCTCCAAAACAGATATATCGTTTTGGATACTGTTGGGGGAGATGACTTACCAGGGGAAGGCACCAGCAGCCAGGTTCATGGCACCGTGGCTGGCTCTGCTGCACAGAAGGGCGGGAAAAAGAGTGGGAGAGCTATATTGATAGGGGACTCTATTGTAAGGGGAATAGATAGGAGTTTCTGCGGCCGCAACCGAGACTCCAGGATGGTATGTTGCCTCCCTGGTGCAAGGGTCAAGGATGTCTCGGAGCGGCTGCAGAGCATTCTGGAGAGGGAGGATGAACAGCCAGTTGCCGTGGTACATGTAGGTAAGAAGCGGGAAGAGGTCCTACAAGCTGAATTTAAGGAGCTAGGACTTAAATTAAAAAGTAGGACCTCAAAGGTAATAATCTCTGGATTGCTACCAGTGCCAGATGCTAATCAGAGTAGAAGGAGCAGGATAGTTAGAATAAATACGTGGCTTGAGCAGTGGTGCAAGAGGGAGGAATTCAAATTCCTGGGACATTGGAACCAGTTCCAAGGGAAGTGGGACCTGTACAAAAGGAACGGTCTGCACTTGGGCAGGACTGGAACTGATGTCCTAGGGGTAACATTTGCTAATGCAGTTCGGGAGTGATAAACTAATATGGCAGGGGGATGGGAACCTATGCAGCAAGACAGTGCGAAGCAATATGGAGTCAGAAACAGATGGTAGAAAGGTAGAAGGCCGAGTAAACAAAGGTAAGAAACAAAAAGGGCCACACTACATCATAATTCTAAAAGGACAAAGGGTGTTACAAAAAACAAGTCTGAAGGCTTTGTGTCTTAATGCAAGGAGTATCTGTAATAAGGTGGATGAATTAACTGTGCAAATAGATGTTAACAGATATGATGTGATTGGGATTACAGAGATGTGGCTCCAGGATGATCAGGCTGGGAACTCAACATCCAAGGGTATTTAACATTCAGGAAGGATAGAATAACAGGAAAAGGAGGTGGGGTAGCATTGCTGGTTAAAGAGGAGATTAATGCAATAGTTAGGAAAGACATTAGCTTGGATGATGTGGAATCTATATGGGTAGAGCTGCAGAACACCAAAGGGCAAAAAATGTTAGTGGGAGTTGTGTACAGACCTCCAAACAGTAGTAGTGATGTTGGGGAGGGCATCAAACAAGAAATTAGGGGTGCATGCAATAAAGGTGCAGCAGTTATCATGGGTGACTTTAATATGCATATAGATTGGGCTAACCAAACTGGAAGCAATACGGTGGAGGAGGATTTCCTGGAGTGCATAAGGGATGGTTTTCTAGACCAATATGTCGAGGAACCAACTAGGGGGGAGGCCATCTTAGACTGGGTATTATGTAATGAGAGAGGATTAATTACAGAGAGACAGACTATTATCTGAATGGTGACAGATTAGAAAAGGGGGAGGTGCAATGAGACCTGGGTGTCATGGTACATCAGTCATTGAAGGTTGGCATGCAGGTACAGCAGGCGGTTAAGAAAGCAAATTGCATGTTGGCCTTCATAGCGAGGGGATTTAAGTACAGGGGCAAGGAGGTGTTAATACAGTTGTACAGTGCCTTGGTGAGGCCACACCTGGAGTATTGTGTACAGTTTTGGCCTCCTAACTTGAGGAAAAACATTCTTGCTATTGAGGGAGTGCAGCGAAGGTTCACCAGACTGATTCCCGGGATGGCGGGACTGACATATTAAGAAAGACTGGATCAACTGGGCTTGTATTCACTGGAGTTCAGAAGAATGAGAGGGGATCTCATAGAAACGTTTAAAATTCTGACGGGTTTAGACAGGTTAGATGCAGGAAGAATGTTCCTGATGTTGGGGAAGTCCAGAACCAAGGGTCACAGTCTAAGGATAAGGGGTAAGCCATTTAGGACCGAGATGAGGAGAAACTTCTTCACCCAGAGAGTGGTGAACCTGTGGAATTCTCTACCATAGAAAGTTGTTGAGGCCAATTCACTAAATATATTCAAAAAGGAGTTCGATGTAGTCCTTACTATTAGGGGGATCAAGGTGTATGGCGAGAAAGCAGGAATGTGGTACTGAAGTTGCATGTTCAGCCATGAACTCATTGAATGGCGGTGCAGGCTCGAAGGGCCGAATGGCCTACTCCTGCACCTATTTTCTATGATTCTATGTTTCTATGTTTCCTCATGTAGCTTGTCCTTCTTGGAAATTGTTCACTATTCTTTCCTGCATGTCAAAATGATGCTTCTTATTATCAGTCACAAACTGTTTAATTTGATAATTCTATTCTCTTTCCCATTGGAATTTCCATCAAATTAGTAAGGCTTCAATGGGCATGTAAGCACCACAGCATGCTGTATCCATTTAAATGGAGCCTTCTGTGTGCAGGTGTAACTAGAGATCATTTAGAACAAAGGGTAAAACCCTTGGATGCACTAATAAGGTATGTGAATATGGGAACTGTTATATATGTGGACTTGTAAAGCCCTCTGGTGGCAGTACTCTGTACAGCCACCAGAGGGCTCATCCCCTGGAGTCCCAAGGGATCCCATAAACCCTTGGGAGCACAGGTATTTAAGAAGGCTTCACAGGTTGGAGAGGCACTCTGGAGACCTGCAATAAAAGACAAAGGTCATACTTTACTTTGAGCTCATAGTGTTCAGTCTGACTCTTTCTCCATACATAACAACTGGCGACGAGATACCGACAGCAAACCCAAAGATGCAGAGAACAATGGGCATCCTGGAGAAATTTTCAGAGGAAGATAATTGGGAAACTTTTGTGGAGCGACTCGACCAATACTTCGTGGCCAATGAGCTAGATGGGGAAGCGAGCACTGCCAAATGAAGGGCGATACTCCTCACCATCTGTGGGGCACCAACGTATAGCCTCATGAAGAATCTGCTCACTCCAGCGAAACCTACCGAGAAATCGTATGATGATTTGTGCACACTGGTCCAAGAGCATTTTGAACCCGAAGGAAAGCGCTCTTATGGCGAGGTATCGGTTCTACACCTACAAAAAGTCTGAAGGCCAGGAAGTGGCGAGTTATGTCGCCGAGCTAAGACGCCTTGCAGGACATTGTGAATTTGAAGGACATTTGGAGCACATGCTCAGAGACATTTTCGTACTTGGCATTGGCCAGGAAACCATATTTAGCAAACTTTTGACTGTAGCGACTCCAACCTTGAGTAAGGCCAAAGCGATAGCCCAGGCATTCATTGCCACAAGTGACAATACGAAGCAAATCTCTCAGCACACAAGTGCTGCTACAAGTGCTGCTACAAGTACTGTGAACAAAGT
Source organism: Pristiophorus japonicus (assembly GCF_044704955.1). Classification (NCBI taxonomy): domain Eukaryota; kingdom Metazoa; phylum Chordata; class Chondrichthyes; family Pristiophoridae; genus Pristiophorus; species Pristiophorus japonicus. The sequence goes on along the minus strand of NC_091977.1, from coordinate 519,677,732 downwards.
GATGTTGTTTTCGAATCGTAATGTACAGGGCAGGTCACACATACCTGCAGCTGCACATCCGCAGATGACTCAGAGTCCACTATCCAGGGAGCTGAATGCAAGGCCATAACACCTTGTTGGCGCTGCGGGGGTGATCATCATTTCCATTCATGCTGATTCAAAGAGTACGTTTGCAAGGGCTGTGGAACAATGGGACACCTCCAACGAGTGTGCAGGCAAGCTGCTAAGCCTGTTAAACCTGCAAACCACCATGTTGCAGAGGAGGACAGATCTACGGAGGATCACGATGAACCAGAGCCTCAGACAGAGGAGGCAGAGGTACATGGGGTGCACACATTCACCATGAATTGTCCCCCGATAATGCTGAATGTTGAATTAAATGGACTCCCGGTGTCAATGGAGCTGGACAAGGGCACAAACCAGTCCATCATGGGCAAAAAGACTTTTGAAAGATTGTGGTGCAACAAGGCCTCAAGGCCAGTCTTAACTCTAGTTCGCACGAAACTAAGAACTTACACTAAAGAACTGATTCCTGTAATCAGCAGTGCTACTGTAAAGGTCTCCTGTGATGGAACAGTGCACAAGCTACCACTCTGGATGTAGCGGGCGATGGTCCCATGCTGCTCGGCAGGAGCTGGCTGGGAAAGATACACTGGAACTGGGACAACGTCCGAGCGCTATCACCCACGGACGACACTTCATGTTCCCAGGTCTTAAACAATTCCCTCGCTGTTCGAACCAGGCATCCGGAAGTTCAAGGAGCAAAAGTGAAGATCCACCTAATTCCGGGGGCGCGACCCATCCATCACAAGGCGAGAGCAGTACCATACATGATGAGAGAAAGGGTAGAGATTGAGCGAGACTGGCTGCAAAGGGAGGACATCATTTCAATGATCGAGTTCAGCGAGTGGGCCAGTCCTGTTGTCCCAGTCCTCAAGGGAGACGGCACCGTCAGAATCTGTGGCGATTACAAAGTAACTATCAATCGTTTCTCCCTGCAGGACCAATACTCACTATCAAAGGCCAACGACTTCTTTGCAACGCTGGCGGGAGGAAAGATGTTCACAAAGCTGCATCTGACTTCAGCCTACATGACGCAGGAACTGGAGGAATCATCGAAGGCCCTCATCTGCATCAACACGCACAAGGGTTTTTTTGTTTATAACAGATGCTCGTTTGGAATTCGATCATCCGCAGCGATATTCCAGAGAAACATGGAAAGTTTACTGAAGTCGGTCCCGCACACCGTGGTCTTCCAGAACAACATCTTGGTCACAGGTCGGAACACAGTCGAGCACCTGCAGAACCTGGAGGAGGTTCTGAGTTGACTCAACTGCGTGGGGCTCAGGTTAAAACGCTTGAAGTGCGTTTTCGAAGTGCGTTTTCCTGGCGCTTGAAGTGGAGTTCTTGGGAAGGAGGATTGCAGCGGACGGCATCAGGCCCACCAACGCGAAGACGGAGGCAATCGAGAACGCATCGAGGCCACAGAACGTGACGGAGCTGCGGTCATTTCTGAGAATCTTGAACTATTTGGTTACTTCTTACTGCGTCTCAGCACCCTGCTAGAACCACTGCCTGTCTTACTATGAAAAGGGGGCGAGTGGGTTTGGGGCAAAAGCCAAGAAAATGCCTTTGTAAAAGTGAGAAAATTGTTATGCTTAAACAAATTGCTTGTGTTATATGATCCATGTAAGCGTTTGGTACTAGCATGTGATGCGTCGTCATATGGCGTCGGGTGTGTATTGCAACAAGCTGATGATTTCGGAAACTGCAACCGGTTGCTTATGCATCGAGGAGTCTGTCTAAGGCCGAGAGAGCCTACAGCATGATTGAAAAAGAAGCGTTTGCGTGTGTCTATGGGGGTAAAGAAAATGCATCAGTACCTGTTTGGGCTAAAATTCGAATTGGAAACTGACCATAAGCCACTTATATCCCTGTTTTCCGAGAGTAAAGGGATAAATACCAACGTATCGGCTCGCATCCAGAGATGGGCGCTCACATTGTCCGCATACAACTACGCCATCCGCCACAGTCCAGGCACAGAAAACTGCGCCGATGCTCTCAGTAGGCTGCCATTGCCCACCACGGGGGTGCAAATGGCACAGCCCGCAGATCTAGCCACGGTTATAGAAGCATTTGAGAGTGAGCAATCACCCATCATTGCCGGGCAGATCAAAACCTGGACAAGCCAGGACCCCTTATTATCTCTAGTCAAAAGCTGTGTGCTTCACGGAGCTGGTCCAGTATCCCAGTGGAAATGCAGGAAGAGATAAAGCCATTCCAGCGGCGCAAAGATGAAATGTCTATACAGGTAGACTGCCTTCTGTGTGACAATTGAGTAGTGGTCCCCAAGAAGGGCAGAGATACCTTCATCAATGACCTCCACAGTACCCACCCAGGCATCGTAATGATGAAAGCGATAGCCAGATCCCACGTATGGGTGGCCCTGTATCTATGCGGACTTAGAGTCTCGTGTTCACAGATGTAATACATGCTCGCAGTTAAGCAATGTACCCAGGGAGGCGCCGCTAAGTTTATGGTCTTGACCCTCCAAACCGTGGTCTAGGCTACATGTCGACTATGCAGGCCCGTTCTTGGCTAAATGTTCCTTGTGGTTGCAGACGCGTACTCCAAGTGGATTGAATGAGAGATAATGTCGGCTAGCACGTCCGCTGCCACGACTGAAAGCCTGCGGGCCATGTTTGTCACACACAGCTTACCCGATGTCCTGGTGAATGACAACGGGCCATTTTTTATCAATGCTGAGTTCAAAGAATTCATGACCCGTAATGGGATCAAACATGTCATATCTGCCCCGTTTAAAACAGCGTCCAATGGTCAGGCAGAGAGAGCAGTGCAAACCATCAAGCAAGGTTTGAAGAGGGCAACTGAAGGCTCACTGCAGACTCGCTTGTCCCGTGTCCTGCTTAGCTAGGAGACCCTACTCACTCACTGGGATCCCATCTGCTGAACTGCTCATGAAAAGAGCACTTAAAACAAGGCTCTCGTTAGTTCACTCGAATCTACATGAACAGGTAGAGAGCAGGCGGCTTCAACAAAGTGCATACCATGTTCGTGCACGTGTGTCACACGAGATTGAAATTAATGACCCTGTATTTGTGTTAAATTATGGACAAGGTCCCAAGTGGCTTCCCGGCACTGTTGTGGCCAAAGAGGGGAGCAGGGTGTTTCGGGTCAAACTTTCAAATGGACTCATTCACCGGAAACACTTGGACCAAATCAAACTCAGATTCATGGACTATCCTGAGCAACCCACCTTGGACCCTACCTTTTTTGATCCCCCAACATACACACCAGTGACAACCGGCACCACGGTTGACCACGAAGCAGAACCCATCATCCACAGCAGCCCTGCAGGGCCCAACACACCAGGCAGCCCAGCAAGGCCAGCTGCACAGCAGCCCAGCGAGGGTCCAACAAATGATTCAACAACACCAGCTTTCACACCGAGATGATCAACCAGGGCAAGAAGGGTCCCAGATCGACTCACATTGTAAATAGTTACACTATTGACTTTGTGGGGGAGTGTTGTTATATATGTGGACTTGTATTTACTCTGTACAGCCACCAGAGGGCTCATCCCCTGGAGTCCCAAGGGATCGCATAATCCCCTGGGAGCACAGGTATTTAAGGAGGCTTCACAGGTTGGAGAGACACTCTGGAGACCTGCAATAAAAGACTACGGTCACACTTTACTTTGAGCTCACAGTGTTCAGGCTGACTCTTTCTACATACGCTACAGGAACCACATTAGCCTGTTTCCAATTTACTGGAACCTTTCCAGTGCCTAGTGATTCGCTCATAATTATTGTCAATGTCTCACAAATCTACTAGCTCGTGGTGCTCAGCTCTGGGATAAATGCCAGCTATCCCTGGAAATTTATTTGCTTTGAGCCGTATTATCCTGTCTAGGACTTCCACCTCATTTATAACAAGGTCATTAATTTTGCTTTGGCCATCTCTGATTGGGGAGGACATGTTGTGCATGTGAATATTTGGAAAAAGTAATCAGTCAGAATATTTTGAATTTTGTTCTTATCCTCAGTTCCAAGTCAAAGACAGCCCTTTCGCTACAGTAGCAATCTAAAACATTTTTTTACTGTAATATTTCACCCCTGCAGCTATGCTTTTTGCTAAGCCCCTCTTTGCTCAGCCGATTATCCTTATTTTTCATGTTCTTATATTCATCCTGGTGAACCCTCTCCCGTTTCTTCCTGTAGGATCATGTGCTTTCTTTTGATAACATGACGGAGAATGCAAATTTATTTTTTGGTGGCACTATATAATGTGTTCCATCGCAGTGTAACACCAAGTGTGTGCAGCGTAGGTTTACCAGAATAATACCCAGACTTCAAGGGTTAAGTTACGAGGAGAGATTACACAAATTAGGGTTGTATTCCCTAGAATTTAGAAGGTTAAGGGGTGATCTGATCAAAGTTTTCAGGATATTCAGGGGAACAGATAGAGAGAAACTGTTTCCACTGGTTGGGGATTCTAGGCCTAGGGGGCAGAGTCTAAAAATTGGAGACAAACCTTTCAGAAGTGAAATTAGGAAACACTTCTACACACAAAGGGTGGTAGCAGCTTGGAACTCTCTTTCACAAACGGTAATTGATGTTAGATCAATTGTGAATGTTAAATCGGTGATTGGTAGTTTTCTGTTAACCAAAGATATTAAACACAGAAACATCGAAACATAGAAAATAGATGCAGGCCATTCGGCCCTTCGAGCCTGCACCGCCATTCAATAAGATCATGGCTGATCGTTCCCTCAGTACCACTTTCCTGCTTTCTCTCCATACCCCTTGATCCCCTTAGCCATAGGGAACATATCTAACTCCCTCTTGAATATATCCAATGAATTGGCATCAACAACTCTCTGCGGCAGGGAATTCCATAAGTTAACAACTCTCTGAGTGAAGAGGTTTCTCCTCATCTCAGTCCTAAATGGCCTACCCCTTATCCCAACACTATGTCCCCTGGTTCTAGACTTCCCCAACATCGAGAACATTCTTCTCGCATCTAACCTGTACAGTCCCGTCAGAATCTTATACGTTTCTATGAGATCCCCTCTCATCCTTCTAAACTCCAGTGAATAAAGGCCTAGTTGATCCAGTCTCTCCTCATATGTCAGTCCACCATCCCTGGAATCAGTCTGGTGGACCTTCGCTGCACTCACTTAATAGCAAGAATGTCCTTCCTCAGATTAGGAGACCAAAATTGAATACAATATTCCAGGTGAGGCCTCACTAAGGCCCTGTACAACTGCAGTAAGGCCTCCCTGCTCCTATGCTCAAATCCCCTAGCTATGAAGGCCAACATACCATTTGCCTTCTTTACCGCCTGCTGTACCTGCATTCTAACTTTCAATGACTGATGTACCATGACACACACAGGTCTCATTGCACCTCCCCTTTTCCTAATCTGCCGCCATTTAGATAATATTCTGCCTTCATGTTATTGCCCTCAAAGTGATAACCTCTCATTTATCTACATTTTACTGCATCTGCCATGCATTTGCCCACTCACCTAACCTGTTCAAATCACTCTGCAGCCTCTCAGCGTCCTCCTCACAGCTCACACCTCCACCCAGTTGAGGGTCATCCGCAAACCTGGAGATATTACACTCAATTCCTTCATCTAAATTGTTAATATATAGATTGTAAAGAGCTGTGGTCCCAGCACTGAGCCCTGCGGCACTCCACTCGTCACTGCCTGGCTGAAAAGGTCCCGCTTATCCCGACTCTCTGCTTCCTGTCTGCCAACCAGTTCTCTATCCACTTCAGTATATTACCCCCAATACCATGCGCTTTGATTTTGCACACCAATCTCTTGTGTTGGACCTTGTCAAAAGCCTTTTGAAAGTCCAAATACACCACATCCCCTGGTTCTCCCCTGTCCACTCTGCTAGTTACATCCTCAAAAAATTCCAGAAGATTCGTCAAGCATGATTTCCCTTTCATAAATCCATGCTGACTTGGTCCGATCCTGTCACTGCTTCCAAATGCGCTGCTATTTCATCCTTAATGATTGATTCCAACATTTTCCCCACTACTGATGTCAGGCTAACCGGACTATAATTACCCATTTTCTCTCTCCCTCCTTTCTTAAAAAGTGGTGTTACATTAGCTACCCTCCAGTCCATAGGGACTGATCCAGAATCGATAGACTGTTGGAAAATGATCACCAATGCATCCACTATTTCTAGGGCCACTTCCTTAAGTACTCTGGAATGCAGACTATCAGGCCCGGGAGATTTATCGGCCTTCAATCCCATCAATTTCCCTAGCACAATTTCCTGCCTAATAAGGATATCCTTCAGTTCCTCCTTCTCACTAGACCCACTGTCCCCTAGTATATTCGGAAGGTTATTTGTGTCTTCCTTCGTGAAGATAGAACCGAAGTATTTGTTGAACTGGTCTGCCATTTCTTTGTTCCCCATTATAAATTCACCTGAATCTGACTGCAAGGGACCTACATTTGTCTTCACATATCTACAGAAGCTTTTGCAGTCAGTTTTATGTTCCCCGCAAGCTTCCTCTCGTACTATATTTTCCCCCTCTTAATTAAACCCTTAGTCCTCTTCTGTTGAAATCTAAATTTCTCCCAGTCCTCAGGTTTGCTGCTTTTTCTAGCCAATTTATATGCCTCTTCCTTGGCTTTAACACTATCCTTAATTTCCCTTGTTAGCCATGGTTGAGCCACTTTCCCTGTTTTATTTTTACTCCGGACAGGGATCTACAATTGCTGAAGTTCATCCATGTGATTTTTAAATATTTGCCATTGCTTATCCACCGTCAACCCTTTAAGTATCCTTTGCCAGTCTATTCTAGCCAATTCACGCCTCATACCGTCGAAGTTACCTTTCCTTAAGTTCAGGACCCTAGTTTCTGAATTAACTGTGTCACTCTCTATCTTAATAAAGAATTCTACCATATTCTGGTCACTCTTCCCCAAGGGGCCTCGCACAACAAGATTACTAATTAGTCCCTTCTCTTTACACATCACCCAGTCTAGGATGGCCTGCTCTCTAGTTGGTTCCTCGACATATTGGTCCAGAAAACCATCCCTAATACACACCAGGAAATCCTTTTCCACCGCATTGCTACCAGTTTGGTTAGCCCAATCAATATGTAGATTAAAGTCGCCCATGATAACTGTTGTACTTTTATTGCACACATCCCTTATTTCTTGTTTGATGCTGTCCCCAACCTCACTACTACTGTTTGGTAGTCTGTACACAACTCCCACTAGCGTTTTCTGCCCTCTGGAATTCCGCAGCTCCACCCATACCGATTCCACATCCTCCAGGCTAATGTCCCTCCTTACTCTTGCATTAATTTCCTCTTTAACCAGCAATGCCACCCCGCCTCCTTTTCCTCTCCGCTTATCCTTCCTAAATGTTTAATACCCCTGGATGTTGAGTTCCCAGCCTTGGTCACCCTGGAGCCATGTCTCCGTGATGCCAATTACATCATATCCGTTAACTGCTGTCTGCGCAGTTAATTCGTCCACTTTATTCCGAATAATCCTCGCATTGAGGCACAGGCTTGTCTTTTTCACACACTTTGCCCCTTTAGAATTTTGCTGTAATGTGGCCCTTTTTGTTTTTTGCCTTGAGTTTCTTTTACTTTTCTTCTTTCTATCTTTTGCTTCTACGTCCATTTTATTTCCCTCTGTCTCCCTGCATAGGTTCCAATCCCCCTGCCATATTAGTTTAACTCCTCCCCAACAGCACTGACAAACACTCCCCCTCGGACATTGGTTCCGGTCCTGCCCAGGTGCAGACTGTCTGGTTTGTACTGGTCCCACCTCCCCCAGAACCGGTTCCAGTGTCCCAGGAATTTGAATCCCTCCCTTCTGCACCACTCCTCAAGCCATGTATTCATCCGAGCTATCTTGCAATTCCTGACTAGCACGTGGCACTGGTTGCAATCCTGAGATTACTACTTTTGAGGTCCTACTTTTTAATTTAGCTCCTAGCTCCCTAAATTCGTCTCGTAGGACCTCATCCCGTTTTTTACCGATATCGTTGGTACCTATATGCACCATGGCAACTGGCTGTTCACCCTCCCTTTTCAGACTATCCTGCACCTGCTCCAAGACATCCTTGACCCTTGCACCAGGGAGACAACCGACCATCCTGGAGTCTCGGTTGCAGCCGCAGAAACGCCTATCTATTCCTCTTACAATCGAATCCCTATCACTATGGCTCTCCCACTCTTTTTCCTGCCCTCCTGTGTAGCAGAGCCACCTACGGTGCTATGAACTTGGCTGCTGCTGCCCTCCCCTGATGAGTCATCACCCTCAACAGTACCCAAAGCGGTGTATCTGTTTTGCAGGGGGATGAATGCAGGGAACCCCTGCACTACCTTCCTTGCACTGCTCTTCCTGTAGGTCACCCATTTACTATCTGGCTGTTACCCTTTACCTGCGGTGAGACCAACTCACTAACTGTGCTATTCACTTCATTCTCAGCATCGTGGATGCTCCAGAGTGAATCCACCCGCAGCTCCAGTGCCACAATGCGGTCTGTCAGGAGCTGGAGGCGGATACACTTCCCGCACACGTAGTCGTCAGGGACACTGGAAGCATCCCTGACTTCCCACATAGTACAGGAGGAGCATAGCACGTGTCCGAGCTCTCCTGCCATGACTTAACCCCTAGATTAACTTAATTTGGCAACAACAATGCTGAAGGTTATTTACTGATATAGAAAAGGAAAAGAAAAACTACTTACCAATCACCAACCAATCACTTACCCCCTTGGCTGCGATGTCACCTTTGAATTTCTTTCTACTTTTTTGCCTTCTCTCCCTGCTGCAGCTGCACCAGCTGGGCTTTATAGGCCTCACCAACGTTGCTCCTCGATCTCCCGCCTCTCTGACCCATATTAAAGGATATGAACCAAAGGTGGACAGATGGACTTCAGTCACAGATCAGCCATGATCTCATTGAATGACGGAGCAGGCTCGAGGGGCTGAATGGCCCATTCCTGTTCCTATGTACCAGTGAATCTCACTGCCCTGTTTATCCAGAAAGTTTTGAGACACTTGACAAAGGTTTATGCTAGCAAATGGGTTATGGTGGAGAATGCCATTGTGAAAAAAATAACAGGTTAATTGGATGCTGAATCACAGGACAATCTGTGAATTGCTATTTGTATTTTTTAAGATTCTACTGAAGTCTTTGAAATCTTCTGAGCAATGATAATCATAATTAATTGCTTTGTGCTTTATTTTTACCAGGCACAGATTGGGAAAAGTCCTTACGACAGATAGGATTTGAAAGGTGAGTGTTTGTTATTGTTTTTATCAAATACGTAATAGTTTTTAAAACAAATCATAATTGTTGTACTGATGATTTTACAGGGTTTTGCTTGAATTAATGGAACAGCCTATTTTGATATAGGATAATATGTACTGGATAATGAAGCTCCTGGTAATCAACTGCAGGGCTCACCCTATGTACTAAATAGTCTTCAGTTTTTCTGTGTAGCTTTAAACATCTTCCTGTGTACTATCGCAAACAAAAAATATACAATTTAGGTGTTATTTAAGTGAGAAACAAATAAATGCTCTCCTTTTCACAGTTAGTTGTAATTCATAGTTAATCTATAATGAAAATCAGCAGCCTTTTGAATTGATGCCTGACTTGGAGGCTCAGATCTGCTGACAGATCATAGACTGGACTTAATAAGAACATAAAGAACAAAAGAAATAGGAGCAGGAGTGGGCCATAGGGCCCCTCGAGCCTGCTCCGCCATTCAATAAGATCATGGCTGATCTGATCATGGACTCAGCTCCACTTCCCCGCCCACTCCTTATAACCCCCTTATCCCCTTATCTTTTAAGAAACTGTCTATTTCTGTCTTAAATGTATTCAATGTCCCAGCTTCCACAGCTCTCTGAGGCAGCAAATTCCACAGATTTACAATCCTCTCAGAGAAGAAATTTCTCCGCATCTCTGTTTTAAATGGGCGGCCCCTTATTCTAAAGTCATGCCCTCTATTTCTAGTCTCCCCCATCAGCGGAAACATCCTCTCTGCATCCACCTTATCAAGCCCCCTCATAATCTTATACATTTCGATAAGATCACATCTCATTCTTCTGAATTCCAATGAGTAGAGACCCAACTTACTCAACCTTTCCTCATAAATCAACCCCCTCATCCCCGGAATCAACCTAGTGAACCTTCTCTGAACTGCCTCCAAAGCAAGTATATCCTTTCGTAAATATGGAAACCAAAACTGCACGCAGTATTCCAGGTGTGACCTCACCAATACCTTATATAGCTGTAGCAGGACTTCCCTGCTTTTATACTCCATCCCCTTTGCAATAAAGGCCAAGGTACCATTGGCCTTTCTGATCACTTGCTGTACCTGCTTATCATCCTTTTGTGTTTCATGCACAAGTACCCCCAGGTCCTGCTGTACTGCAGCACTTTACAATCTTTCTCCATTTAAATAATAACTTGCTTTTCGATTTTTTCTGCCAAAGAACATGACCTCACACTTTCCAACATTATATTCCACCTGCCAAATTTTTGCCCACTCACTTAGCCTGTCTATGTTCTTTTGCAGATTTTTTGTGTCCTCCTCATACATTGCTTTTCCTCTCATCTTTTATCATCAGCAAACTTGTCTATGTTACATTCAGTCCCTTCTTCCAAGTCGTTAATGTAGATTGTAAATAGTTGGGTTCCCAGCAATAATCCCTGCGGTACCCCACTAATTGCCAACCAGAGAATGAACCATTTATCCCGACTCTCTGTTCTTCTGTACAGAGCAGATTTCAAGTGTTAGTCATCTTACAACAACAACAACTTGTATTTATATAGTGCCTTTAACATAATAAAACGTACCAAGATGCTTCACGGGAGTATTATGAGACACAAAATTTGACACCGAGCCACATAAGGAGAAATTAGGGCGGGTGACCAAAAGCTTGGTTAAAGAGGGAGGTCTTAAGGAGTGTCTTAAAGGAGGAAGGAGATGAAGAGATGCGGAGAGATTTAGGCAGGAAATTCCGGGGGTGGAAGAGATTATAGATAGGGAGAGGCAAGGCCATGGAGAGATTTGAAAACAAGGATGAGAATTTTGAAGTCGAGGCATTGCTTAAGCGGGAATCAATGTAGGTCAGCGAGCACTGGGGTAATGTATGAGTGGGACTTTTGTGAGTTAGGACATGGGCAGCCAAGTTTTGGATCATCTGAAGTTTACGTAGGGTAGCATATGGGTGGCCAGCCAGGAGTGCGTTGGAATAGTCAAGTCTAGAGGTAACAAAGGCATCGATAAGGGCTTCAGCAGCAGATCAGCTGAGGCAAGGGTGGAGATGGGCGATGTCACGGAGGTGGAAGCATGGGGGATCCTTAGGGGAAGTTTGACCTGATGGGCTAGGGGAAGGAAGGGAAGTGGCAGAGGCAGCTGAACGGATGGTCCCAATCTTCGAGACAAAGAATTCGATGAGCTCCTCACACTTATTGTTGGAGGTGAGGGAGGAGACAAAGGAGAGACGTTTAAGAAGATGGTTAGAGTGGAGAATAGAAGCCGGAGTTCATCGTTGCATTCCAGAATGATTTTGGAATGGAACATAAGAACATAAGAAATAGGAGCAGGAGTAGGTCACCTGGCCCCTCGTGCCTGCTCCGCCATTTAATAAGATCATGGCTGATCTGATCATGGACTCAGCTCCACTTCCCTGCCCGCTCCCCATAGTGAACAATTTTGGCAGAAGAGAGCAGGACTTTAGCCCATGATCCCTCTTCCTGACTCTTCGTTCAAATTCAATCCAATGCTGTGTGATCTTAGTCTCCTACTTGAAATAAGCTGAGTTGTGCTTCAAAGCCCATAATTCATCCGCCAATAGGATTGCCTACTTCCATCTTTGTAAAATATCCCCCATCTCCATCCCTAGCTCATCCCACTGCTGCTGAAAGCCTCATCCATGCATTGGTCACCTCCAAACTGGATTTTGCAACACCCTTCTTGCAGGCCTTCCAAACTCCAACTCATCCAGAACTCTGGTTTCAACCACCTCTCCTAATTTCCCTCTTGTTCCTGTTCAGGTCTGACTCCCACCGGTGAAGCTCCATGGGACATTTTACTATTTTAAGTGCACTATACATAAGTAGGTTCTTGTTGACCACACAATTTGTCACTGTAGATATATTTTGGTCAGTCTGGAGTAATAATGTGACAGTTGTTCACCTTGTGAGAACTTTATGGTGAAAAATGTGGGATAAATGTTGCCTTTGATATCTGTACCGGCAGCTGATGCTGGAATACAAAATTGACTTAAAACAGAATTTCAAAATACCATGTAAGTCAAACACTATAATAGGAATAATAACAGATACTTAAGAAGTGACTTCAGAGGTGAAATATTGCGATATGTTTTCAATTTGTGCAGAGAAAGACAAGTCCCCTGGACCTGATGCCTTAAATCCTAGGGTCTTAAGAGAAGTGGTTGCAGAGATAATGGTTGCAAAATTCCCTGGATTCTGGGGCGGCCCCAGCGGATTGGAAAACGGCAAATGTAATCCCACTATTTCAAAAAGGAGGCAGACAAAAAGCAGGAAACTATAGACCAGTTAGCCTAACATCTGTCGTTAGGAAAATGCTGGAGTCCATTATTAAGGAAGCAGTAGCAGGACACTTGGAAAAGCATAATTCAATCAAGCAGAGTCAGTATAGTTTTATGAAAGGGAAATCATATTTAACAAATTTGCTGAAGTTCTTTGAGGATGTAACGGGCAGGGTGGATAAGGGGGAACCAGTGGATGTGGTGTATTTGGATTTCCAGAAGGCATACATAAGAGGTTACTGCACAAGATAAAAGCTAATGGGATTGGGGGTAATATATTAGGATGGATGGATTGGCCAACTAACAGAAAACAGAGAGTCGGGCTCAATGGGCCATTTTCCAGTTGGCAAACAGTGACTAGTGGGGTGCCGCAGGGATCAGTGCTGGGTACTCAACTACTTACAGTCTCTATTAATGACTTGGATGAAGGGACCGAGTGTAATGTTGCCAAGTTTGCTGATGAGACAAAGATGGGTGGGAAAGCAAATTGTGAGGAGGACACAAACAATCTGCTAAGTGATATGGACAGGCTAAGTGAATGGGCAAAAATTTGGCAGATGGAGTATAATAGGAAAAATATGAGGTTATCCACTTTGGCAGAAATAATAGAAAAGCAAATTATAATTTAAATGGAAAAAAATTGCAAAGTGATGCAGTACAGAGAGACCAAGGGGTCCTTGTGCATGAAACATAAAAAGTGAGTATGCAGGTACAGCAAGTAATCAGGAAAGCAAATGGAATGTTGACCTTTATTGCAAGGGGGATAGAGTATAAAAGCAGAGAAGTCCTGCTCTAACTGTACAGGGTATTGGTAAGGCCACACCTGGAGTACTGCATGCAGTTTTGGTCTCCGTATTTAAGGAAGGATATACTTGCATTGGATGCTGTTCAGAGAAGGTTCACTTGGTTGATTCCGGAGATGAGGGTGTTGACTTATGAGGATAGGTTGAGTAGGTTGGGCCTATACATATTGGAGTTCAGAAGAACAAGAGGCGATCTTATTGAAACTTATAAGATAATGAGAGGGCTTGGCAAGGTAGATGCAGAGAGGATATTTCCACTCATAGGGGAAACTAAAATTAGGGGACATAGACTTAGAATAAGGGACCGCCCATTTAAAACTGAGATGAGAAGAAATGTCTTCTCTCAGAGGAATTCTGTGCCCCAGAGAGCTGTAGAGGCTGGGTCATTGAATAGATAGACAGATCTTTGAACGATAAGGGAGTAAAGGGTTATAAAGAGCGGGCAGGAAAGTGGAGCTGAGTCAATGATCAGATAGTAACATAGAAACATAGAAACATAGAAAATAGGTGCAGGAGTAGGCCATTCAATGAGTTCATGGCTGAACATGCAACTTCAGTACCCCATTCCTGCTTTCTCGCCATACCCCTTGATCCCCCTAGTAGTAAGGACTACATCTAACTCCTTTTTGAATATATTTAGTGAATTGGCCTCAACAACTTTCTGTGGTAGAGAATTCCACAGGTTCACCACACTCTAGGTGAAGAAGTTTCTCCTCATCTCGGTCCTAAATGGCTTACCCCTTATCCTTAGACTGTGACCCCTTGTTCTGGACTTCCCCAACATTGGGAACATTCTTCCTGCATCTAACCTGTCTAAACCCATCAGAATTTTAAACGTTTCTATGAGATCCCCTCTCATTCTTCTGAACTCCAGTGAATACAAGCCCAGTTGATCCAGTCTTTCTTGATATGTCAGTTCCGCATTCCCGGGAATCAGTCTGGTGAACCTTCGCTGCACTCCCTCAATAGCAAGAATGTCTTTCCTCTAGTTAGGAGACCAAAACTGTACACAATACTCCAGGTGTGGCCTCACCAAGGCCCTGTACAACTGTAGTAACACCTCCCTGCCCCTGTATTCAAATCCCCTCGCTATGAAGGCCAACATGCCATTTGCTTTCTTAACCGCCTGCTGTACCTGCATGCCAACCTTCAATGACTGATGTACCATGACACCCAGGTCCCGTTGCACCTCCCCTTTTCCTAATCTGTCACCATTCTGTCTCTGTTTTTACCACCAAAGTGGATAACCTCACATTTATCCACATTTTACTTCATCTGCCATGCATTTGCCCACTCACCTAACCTATCCAGGTCACTCTGCAGCCTCATAGCATCCTCCTCGCAGCTCACACTGCCACCCAACTTAGTGTCATCTGCAAATTTGGAGATACTACATTTAATCCCCTCGTCTAAATCATTAATGTACAATGTAAACAGCTGGGGCCCCAGCACAGAACCTTGCGGTACCCCACTAGTCACTGCCTGCCATTCTGAAAAGTATCCATTTACTCCTACTCTTTGTTTCCTGTCTGACAACCAGTTCTCAATCCACGTCAGCACACTACCCCCAATCCCAAATGCTTTAACTTTGCACATTAATCTCTTGTGTGGGACCTTGTCGAAAGCCTTCTGAAAGTCCAAATACACCACATCAACTGATTCTCCCTTGTCCACTCTACTGGAAACATCCTCAAAAAATTCCAGAAGATTTGTCAAGCATGATTTTCCTTTCGCAAATCCATACTGACTTGGACCTATCATGTCACCTCTTTCCAAATGCGCTGCTATGACATCCTTAATAATTGATTCCATCATTTTACCCACTACCGATGTCAGGCTGACCGGTCTATAATTCCCTGTTTTCTCTCTCCCTCCTTTTTTAAAAAGTGGGGTTACATTGGCTACCCTCCACTCCATAGGAACTGATCCAGAGTCTATGGAATGTTGGAAAATGACTGTCAATGCATCCGCTATTTCTAAGGCCACCTCCTTAAGTACTCTGGGATGCAGTCCATCAGGCCCTGGGGATTTATCGGCCTTCGATTCCATCAATTTCCCCAACACAATTTCCCGACTAATAAGGATTTTCCTCAGTTCCTTCTTCTTACTAGACCCTCTGACCCCTTTTATATCCGGAAGGTTGTTTGTGTCCTCCTTAGTGAATACCGAACCAAAGTACTTGTTCAATTGGTCTGCCATTTCTTTGTTCCCCGTTATGACTTCCCCTGATTCTGACTGCAGAGGACCTAAGTTTGTCTTTCCTAACCTTTTTCTCTTTACATATCTATAGAAACTTTTGCAGTCCATCTTAATGTTCCCTGCAGCTTCCTCTCGTACTCTATTTTCCCTGCCCTAATCAAACCCTTTGTCCTCCTCTGCTGAGTTCTAAATTTCTCCCAGTCCCCGGGTTCTCTGCTATTTCTGGCCAATTTGTATGCCACTTCCTTGGCTTTAATACTATCCCTGATTTCCCTTGATAGCCACGGTTGAGCCACCTTCCCTTTTTTATTTTTACGCCAGACAGGGATGTACAATTGTTGTAGTTCATCCATGCGGTCTCTAAATGTCTGCCATTCCCCATTCACAGTCAACCCCTTCAGTATCATTCGCCAATCCATCCCAGCCAATTCACGCCTCATACCTTCAAAGTTACCCTTCTTTAAGTTCTGGACCATGGTCTCTGAATTAACTGTTTCATTCTCCTTCCTAATGCAGAATTCCACCATATTATGGTCACTCTTTCCCAAGGGGCCTCGCACAACGAGATTGCTAATTAATCCTCTCTCATTACACAACACCCAGTCTAAGATGGCCTCCCCCCTAGTTGGTTCCTCGACATATTGGTCTAGAAAACCATCCCTTATGCATTCCAGCAAATCCCCCTCCACCGTATTGCTTCCAGTTTGGTTAGCCCAATCTATTTGCATACTAAAGTCACCGATAATAAATGCTGCACCTTTATTGCATGCACCCCTAATTTTCTGTTTGATGCCCTCCTCAACATCACTACTACTGTTTGGAGGTCTGTACACAACTCCCACTAACGTTTTTTGCCCTTTGGTGTTCTGCAGCTCTACCCATATAGATTCCACATCATCCAAGCTAATGTCCTTCCTAACTCTTGCATTAATCTCCTCTTTAACTAGCAATGCTACCCCACCTCCTTTTCCTTTTATGAGCCATGATCTTATTGAATGGTGGAGCAGACTCAAGGAATCAAATGGCCTGCTCCTGCTCCTATTTCTTCTGTTCTTATGTTCTTAAGAGATAATAACATTGGAGTAAATTGTACAGTTTTTGCACTTCCAGCAGAGCGCTTTGCATGGTGCGAGCCACATGTCGGGAATTCTGTCGTGGAGCACAGCATTCTCAATTACAGTCCCTACCACTTACACCATCCCTGCGTATAAACACATAAAAAGAAAGAAAGATTTGCATTTATATAGCGCCTTTCACAACCATCGGATGTCTCAAAACACTTTACAGCCAATTAAGTACTTTTGGAGTGTTGTCACTGTTGTAATGTATGAAACGCGGCAGCCAATTTGCGCACAGCATGTTTCCACAAACAGCAAGGTTATTTTGATTGAAGGATAGATCTTGGATAGGACACCATTCATAACTCCCCTGCTCTTCTTCAAAATAGTGCCATGGGATCTTTTATGTCCACCTGAAGGAGCAGACGGGGTCTCGGTTTAACTTTTCATCCGAAAGATGTCATCTCCGACAGTGCAGCATTCCCTCCTCACTGCACTGGAGTGTCAGCCTAGATTTTTTGCGTTCAAGACCCCGGAGTGCGACTTGAACCCACAACTTTCTGACTCAGAGGCGAGTGTGCTACCCACTGAGCCACAGCTGACACATAAGGAATAGGCTATATAGCCCCTCGTGTTTGCTCCACCGTTCAATGAGGTCATGTCTGATCTTCTACATAACTCCAATTTCCTGCCCGATCTCCATACCCCTTGATTCCATTAATGCCCAAAAATCTATCAATCTCAGTTTTGAATACACTCAATGACTGACCATCCACGGCCTTCGGGGTAGAGTATCCCAGACAGCTACCTATATCGGGCAAATGAATTCGATCCAATGACCTCTGTACCCACATTCCTGACCTCTGTTTCCTTCATGCAAAGTTTTATGTCGGGAGTTCTAGGTTATAAAATTTAAACCCTATTTTTGGTAGGTTCAGTAATTGTCAATTAAAATGATGACACGTACACATATTCATTCTGCTTTCACACTTCCTATGCTGCTAAATTTCCACCAACTTGGTATAACTGGTGAAAAGTTCAGTATTGTTTCTACAAAGTATTTACAGCCCAGAAATAGGCCATTCAGGCCAACAGGTCCATGCCAGTGTTTATGCCCCACAGAAGCCTCCTCCTACCCTTCTTCATCTAGCCCCATAAACATATCCTGCTATTCCCTTCTCCCTCATGTGCTTATCTAACCTCCCCTTAAATGCATCTAAGCTATTCGCCTCAACTACTCCTTGTGGTTGCAAGTTCCAGATTCTAACCACTCCCTGGGTAAAGAAGTTTATCCTGAATTTCCTATTGGTTTTATTAGTGACTATCTTATATTGATGGCCCCTACATCTGGTCTCGTTCACAAGTTTAAATATCTTCTCCAAGTCTACCCTACCAAACCCTTTCATAATATTCAAGACCTCAATCGGACCATCCCTCAATCTTCTCTTTTCTAGAGAAAACAGCACCAGCTTGTTCAATCTTTCCTGATAACAGCTGTGGAGGGTGGTATACGCACCCAAAAATGGATATACACAAGGCTCTATAATTCCAGTTTATGCTTGTCGCCACCTAGGTTTAATGCATAATTGACAGCTAGCATTGAAACTGATATAATTTAAGTAGTTTAAGTTATGTGAAATGATAGTTCATTGAAATAAGCTGTAGTTGTTTATGAAATAAGGGTTAGAATCGGGTCCTCCAAATTATCTGCCGTAACTGCAATGGAAGATCTGCAGAAACCCCGGCGATACAAATAGCATTGACGCTGTCTGTCCACAGTTTCAGCGGATATTGTGCTAAAGGTTATGGCAGATGATTCGGAAAACCTCCGTCTATTCCTGAAATGTTTAAAATTTCATTCACATATTTAAGTCAAAAGTTTACAAATAACAAATTCAATATTAGTAATAAGAAAAATATTTCCAATAATAACTCATAGTTGAATATTGTTGAGGAGAAATCTCCCTTTCTCCCTAGCGGATCCACTGAGATAATGGATCGACACTCTTGATGAATGACAGATAGGTTCTAAATGATTTATTCCGGCATATGCAGGGGAAGGTCTGTTCTTCGTTACCCAAGACAGACTCTTCAAAAATTCAAAAGCCTCACTGGCCTTTATACAGATTTTAGTGGGCTGGTCTATAACGGATCTTTTGAAGTGACAGTGATTTAACTGCCACAAATAAAACAGATATAAGGCAGAGACAAATTTGTTACAGCATAGCAAACATTTAGTTCACAAAGCACAGAAACATTTGTTAACATGAAAGATGGGAATTTTAGTTCAATCTCAGCACAGCATCATTTGTTAACACATTTGTTAACATGAAAGGCAGGAATTTAGTTCAGTTAAACATTGGTTTAAAACATTTGTTAACCCTTATCAGGCTGCCTACTGTGTGAGCTGATCCCTTCATCTTCCTGAGCATTTGGCTTCTTTGAATGTGTTATCTCTGCCTCTCGGAATGTGTTTGTTTCTACAGATTTGACTTTATGGGTTTCTCAGCCTGCTCCACCATTCCTTAAGAGTTAAACACACAAACTGTTCTATGTATTCCTTCAAAATCTACATTCATTTTCCTATCATAGTTTTACATATAGTCTGTCGATAATTCCTTAACCTACTACAAATATGACCGTACATTCTAAACATATTTAATCAGTCAGTTATGACATGCGATACATTTCTACCAGAGAAACATAGAAAATAGGTGCAGGAGTAGGCCATTCGGCCCTTCGAGCTGCACCACCATTCAATAAGATCATGGCTGATCATTCACCTCAGTACCCCTTTCCTGCTTTCTCTCCATACCCCTTGATCCCTTTAGCCATAAGGGCCACATCTAACTCCCTCTTGAGTATATCCAATGAATTGGCATCAACAACTCACTGCGGTAGGGAATTCCACAGGTTAACAACTCTCTGAGTGAACAAGTTTCTCCTCATCTCAGTCCTAAATAGATTACCTCTTATCCTTAGACTATGTCCCCTGGTTCTGGACTTTCCCAACATCGGGAACATTCTTCCCGCATCTAACCTGTCCAGTCCCGTCAGAATTTTATATGTTTCTATGAGATCCCCTCTCATCCTTCTAAACTCCAGTGAATACAGGCCCAGTTGATCCAGTCTCTCCTCATATGTCAGTCCAGCCATCCCGGGAATCAGAGGTGCTACCGATGAAGCCTTGGCAAGTTGATGCAGTGCATCTTATAGACAGTACACATTGCATCCATGATACGTGGTGGAGAGAGTGAATGTTTAAGGTGGTGGATGGGTTGCTGATCAAGTGGCCTGTTTTGTCCTACAGCTTCTTGTGTGTTGTAGCTGCACTCATCCAGGCAACTCATCCACACTCATCAACAGAAATTGATTTCCAGGCAATGACTATCTTCAACAAGCGAGAATCTAATCACTACCTCTTGACATTCAACGGCATTACCATCGCCGAATCCCTCACCATCAACATCCTGGAGAGTCACCATTGACCAGAAACTTAACTGGACCAGCCACATAAATACTGTGGCATCAAGAGCAGTTTAGAGGCTGGGTATTCTGTGACGAGTGTCTCACTCCTGACTCCCCAAAGCCTTTCCACTATCTACAAGGCACAAGTAAAGATTGTGGATGAGTTGCCTGGCTGAGTGCAGCTACAACACTCAAGAAGCTGCAGGACAAAGCAGCCCGCTTGATCGGCACCCCATCCACCACCTTAAACATTCACTCTCTCCACCACGTATCATGGATGCAGTGTGTACCGTCTATAAGATGCACTGCATCAACTTGCCACGGCTTCATCGGTAGCACCTTCCAAACCTGCGACCTCTGCCACCTAGAAGGACAGGGGCAGTGGGCATTTGAGAACCCCACCACTTCTAAGTTCCCCTCCAAGTCACACACACGATCCTGACTTGGAAGTATATCGCTGTTCCTTCATCATCGTTGGTTCACAATCCTGAAACTCCCTCCCTAACAGCACTGTGGGAGTACCTTCACCACACGGATTGCAGCGATTCAAGAAGGCAGCTCACCGCCACCTTCTCAAGGGCAGTTAGGGATGGGCAATAAATGCTGGCCCGGCCAGCGATGCCCACATCCCATGAACGAATAAAAAAAAACATGTAATAGTTACTGAATAACTTCAAACCGTCAGTGGTATATTATAGAATCAGATAAATTACAACATAGAAGGAGGCCAATGGACACATCATGTCTGTGCTAGTTTGAGCTCTACATTGGAGCTATCTACTCTAATCCCATTTCCCTGGTCTTTCCCTGGGCCCATTTAATATTGTTCCAATTCAAGTGTGCATCTAATCCCTTTTAAATGCTGTGATTGACCTAGCTTTAATAGCCACTTGTGATGCATTTTGTTATCTAAAACCTACTGTGTGAAAGAATTTATCTCAAGCTCCCTTTATGCTTTTAGTATTAATTCTCAATTTATGACCTTTTATTACCAATTCACTGAACTGTGAAAATAATCTTAAATGCAATGAGTTTATTATTGAACAATGAATGGTGTTTTATCCTTGGGCTGGTATAGAAGAGGTAATAAGAGTAAGATTGAATAATGCAAGATCCTCAAAAATTGATTTCTGCATATTTTTGCATTTAGGAAATGAAAAACCATGATATGTTGAATTTGTTGAATGGCATTTTCATTTCCGATAAATATATATTCCTTTTTCGAGTAAAATTATAGGAATAATTTTGCAAGACTGTGGGCCAGGTGTGAGTCTTCATTTGTTGGATGTGCGAGTCACAGAGTTGATTCTATAATATTATAATCCTATCTCCAATCCTTACTCCTACCTGGACTATACCTTGCAATTGACTTTTTTGAATATAACATAAGAACTAAGAAATAGGAGCAGGAGTCGGCCATTCTGCCCCTCGAGCCTGCTCCACCATTCAATAAGATCATGGCTGATCTTCGACCTCAATCTGTCCTATCCCCATATTCCTTGATTCCCTCAATATCCAAAAATCTATCGATCTCTGTCTTGAATATACCCAATGATTGAGCCTCCACAGCCCGCTGGGGTAGAGAATTCCAAAGATTCACCACCCTCTGAGTGAAGAAATTTCTTCTCATCTCAGTCTAAAATGGCCGACCCCTCATTCTTAGACTGTGACCTCTGGTTCTAGGCCGCAGGGCTCAGTGCTGGGACCCCAGCTCTTTACAATATACATTAACGATTTGGATGAAGAAATTGAGTGTAATATCACCAAGTTTGCAGATGACGCTAAACTGGGTGGCAGTGTGAGCTGTGAGGGGGACGCTAAGAGGCTGCAGGGTGACTTGGACCGGCTAGGTGAGTGGGCAAATGCATGGCAGATGCAGTATAATGTGGATAAATGTGAGGTTATCCATTTTGGGGGCAAAAACACGAAGGCAGAATATTATCTGAATGGCGGCAGATTAGGAAAAGGGGAGGTGCAACGAGACCTGCATGCCAACCTTCAACCAGTCATTGAAGGTTGGCATGCAGGTACAACAGGTGGTGAAGAAGGCAAATGGTATGTTGGCCTTCATAGCTAGGGGATTTGAGTATAGGAGCAGGGAGGTCTTACTGCAGTTGTACAGGATCTTAGTGAGGCCTTACCTGGAATATTGTGTCCAGTTTTGGTCTCCTAATCTGAGGAAGGACTTTCTTGCTATTGAGGGAATGCAGCGAAGGTTCACCAGACTAATTCCAGGGATGGCTGGACTGTCATATGAGGAGAGACTGGATCAACTGGGCCTTTATTCACTGGAGTTTAGAAGGATGAGAGGGGATCTCATAGAAACGTATAAGATTCTGACGGGACTGGACAGGTTAGATACGGGAAGAATATTCCTGATGTTGGGGAAGTCCAGAACCAGGGGTCATAGTCTTAGGATAAAGGGTAGGCCATTTATGACTGAGATGAGGAGAAACTTCTTCACTCAGAGAGTTGTTAACCTGTGGAATTCCCTGCCACAGAGAGTTGTTGATGCCAGTTCATTGGATATATTCAAGAGGGAGTTCGATATGGCCCTTACGGCTAAAGGGATCAAGGGGTATTGAGAGAAAGCAGGAAAGTGGTACTGAGGGAATGATCAGCCATGATCTTATTGAATGGCGGTGCAGGCTCGAAGGGCCGAATGGCCTACTCCTGCAGCTATTTTCTATGTTTCTATGTTTCTAAACTTCACACCCAGAGGAAACATCCTCCCTGCATCTACCCTGTAAGAATTTTGTGTTTCAAAGAGATCATCTCTCATTCTTCTAAACTCTAGAGAATATAGTCTAGTCTATGCAATCTCTCCTCATAGGACAATCTCCCCATCCCAGGAATCAGTCTAGTGAACCTTTGTTGCACTCCCTCTATGGCAAGTATATCCTTCCTTAGGTAAGGAGATCAAAACTGTACACAATACTCCAGGTGTGGTCTCACCAGGGCCCTATATAATTTCAGTAAGATGTCTTTACTCTTATACTCAAATCCGCTTGTAATAAAGGCCAACATACCATTTGCTTTCTTAATTGCTTGCTGTACCTGCATGTTAACTTTTAGTGATTTGTGTACAAGGACACCCAGGTCCCTCTGAATGCCAATATCTCCCAATCTCTCACCATTTAAAAAATACTCTGCTTTTCTATTTTTCCAAGCAAAGTAGATAACTTCACATTTCTCCACATTAGCTATGTTCTTGCCCATTCACTTAGCCTGTCTCTGTCCCCTTGAAGCCTCTCTGTATCCACCTGATGAAGTGATGATGGTGTGTACTAAAGGTATCTCGTCAGGTGAGGCATGTGAGGCCCTGCGTCACTAAGCTTTCCATTGCAGGAGTTGTAGTTCCGACTCAGACTCATAGTCGCTGACAGTTCTGCCTTGTGATGGTCAGGTAGCACCCGATTCCTTTTATGATTTTTTTTTGTCATTTCACCGCGTAAACTACTTGAAAGTGGCAGACAGATTACCTGGCTTGCGTCCAGGACTGTGGCACAGGGGGATAGGCACATGCGCAAAGGGCCATTGACATGGTACTGAGCTGGTTTGGCTCGGCTCGTGGAGCTTAAGGCTCACCTGGCAAAAATGTCACCATGATGCGCGCTCAAATGCAGTTGGCAGTTGCCTTATTAAAGGTAAAGTTGATCGTCAGTGGGATTACAGGGAGTAAGCATAGAAACATAGAAACATAGAAAATATGTGCAGGAATAGGCCCTTCGACCCTTCGAGCCTGCACCACCATTCAATATGATCATGGCTGATCATGCAACTTTAGTACCCCACTCCTGCCTTCTCTCCATACCCCCTGATCCCTTCAGCTGTAAGGGCCACATTTAACTCCCTTTTGAATATATCTAATGAACTGGCCTCAACAACTTTCTCTGGTTCACAATTCTCTGAGAGAAGAAGTTTCTCCTCATCTCGGTCCTAAATGATTTACCCCTTATTCTTAGACT
Source organism: Pristiophorus japonicus (assembly GCF_044704955.1). Classification (NCBI taxonomy): domain Eukaryota; kingdom Metazoa; phylum Chordata; class Chondrichthyes; family Pristiophoridae; genus Pristiophorus; species Pristiophorus japonicus. The sequence goes on along the minus strand of NC_091977.1, from coordinate 519,653,631 downwards.
GTGATCCCTGGTTCTGAACTTCCCCAACATCAGAAACATTCTTCCTGCATCTAACCTGTCCAATCCTGTCAGTATTTTATCTGTTTCTATGAGATCCCATCTCATTCTTCTAAACTCCAGTGAATACAGGCTCAGTTGATCCAGTCTCTCCTCATTAGGCACACCAGCAGCACCAACAACAACACCAACTTTCAGGAGAAGGGTAGGGAAGGCAGAGTAATGGGGATGTGATGAGAGGCACAGCAGGATGAAGTTGAGTATAATTTTGTACTAACGTTTCGTGATCTACTGAGATCATTGAAATGTTTGCGCCACTGCTCCCAGTTCCTCCTGACCACATCCCTCCTTGTGCCCTCCTCTGCAATGTACGACCAAGCTATGTTGATCTCCTCGGGAGGTCTCTTCCATTCATAAGCATATGGAGGGAGTTATGAGAGAGCCTGGCTGCAGCCCTGCGCCTCTGTGCAGTGTTTATCAATGTTTGTTTTCTCCAATTAAATATTGGGAAGACCGAAGCCATTGTCTTTGGTCCCCGCCATGAATTCCATTCCTTAGCCACTGACTCCATTTCTCTCCCGAGCATCTGTCTGAGGCTGAACCAGACTGTTTGCAAACTTTGTGTCACTTTTGAGCCTGAAATTAGCTCCTGACCACATATCCATGGCATAACTAAAACCACCTATTTCCACCTCCGTAACATCGCCTGTCTCCGCCCCTGCCTCAGCTCATCTGCTGCTGAAACCCTCATCCATGCCTTTGTTACCTCTAGACTTGACTACTCCAATGCACTCCTGGCTGGCCTCCCACATTCTACCCTACGTAAACTTGAGGTCATCCAAAACTCGGCAGCCCATCCTAACTCACACCATGTCCCGCTCACCCATCACCCCTGTGCTCGTTGACCTACATTGGCTTCCGGTTAAGCAACGCCTCGATTTCAAAATTCTCATCCTTGTTTTAAAATCCCTCCATCACCTCACCCCTCCCTATCTCTGTAATTTTCAGCCTCACAACCCCCCACCCACCGAGATATCTGCGCTCCTCAAATTCTGCCCTCTTGAGCATCCCTGATTATAATCGCGCATCCATTAGTGACCGTGCCTTTAGCTGCCTGGGCCCTAAGCTCTGGAACTCCCTAAACCTCTCAGCCTCTGCACCTCTCTTTGCTCCTTTCAGAAGCTCCTTAAAACTTGCCTCTTTGACCAAGCTTTTGGTCATTTGCCATAATTTCTTCTTATGTGGCTCGGTGTCAATTTTTTGTCACAGAACACTGCTATGAGGCATCTTGGGAAATTTCACTACATTAAAGGTACTATATAAATACAAGTTGTCGGTGTTGTTGTTTGCAGCACCTCAATGCTGCAGAACACTGACAGCACAAATGCCAATATAAAGTTGACCATGGTCCCTTTAAGGAAACTGTGCCGGCTTCCTCTAATTGGCCGGGACACATGCTGGGCGGGCTTAACAAGCCCAATCAATGTAAATTCATTTCTCTACGGCCGGGATGGAGAGAGCAGCGGGGTCGGGACCCACCAAGGTTTGTAAAATCCAGTCCTGTGATACCAGACAGTTCCTCAATCACGCCGAAATTCAGCTTATGCCAAACTCTGTTCCATAGAGTGGATTTCAAATATTCATTGACCATCTATCTTTGATCTCTGATTACACAACACAATTATTAACACAAAAGGAAAATACTGCGTATGCTGGAAATCCGAAATAAAAACAGAAAATGCTGGAAATACTCAGCCGGTCGGGCAGCATCTGTGGAGAGAGAGAGAAAAGCAGAGTTAACGTTTCAGGTCGATGAATCTTCGTCAGAACTGGAAAAAGTTAAAGATGTAACAGGTTTGTAAGCAAGTGTAGGGGCAGGGAAAGGGGGGAGGGGAGGAAAGAACAAAAGGGAAGGTCTCGATGATAGGGTGGAAGGCAGAATCGGTTAAGAGACAAAAGGGATAATAGTGCAAGGCAAAAGGAGATGGTAATGGTAATATTTTGTTAAAAACTTTATTTTAAATTGTAAGTACAGTTACTGAACCAACACTATTGATGAAATGGCAGGGGCGCGTTCCAAGGTGGTATATGCCAGGAGAGTAGTTGCACCCATTATTACAGTGAGGTCGCAGAATTGGGAGCCCGGCGCCTATTTCCTCTTGGCCTGCAATTCTGCAAACTGTTGCACTCTGTGCGCTCAAGTGTATGCACCCAGTTCGTGCCTTAGCCTCACGAAGACTTGTGAAAATATTTAAATGAACATTTAGCTTAATTATAACGGCTTTACCCTAGTTTGTTCCTTTTTCTTATTTAGAACGGGAATACAGTAAGCTCTATGAGTGAGGAACAGGCATCTTTTGTTTGCTGTATTTACAGTACCTTTTTAGAAGGATGTATCCCGTCGGGCCCTGGCACTTCCATCTTCCTTTAGCCCAACTAACTTATTTCAAATTTTCCTTTCATAAGAACATAAGAAATAGGAGCAGGAGGGCTCCTCTAGCCTGCTTCGCCACTCAATAAGATCATGGCTGATCTTTGACCTCAATCTCACTTTCCCGCCCAATCCCCACATCCCTTGATTCCCTTAGAGTCCAAAATTCTATCAATCTCAGCCTTGAATATAGTCAGCGACTGAGCATCCACAGCCCTCTGAGGCAAAGAATTCCAGAAATTCAGAGACCTCTGAGTGAGCAGATTTCTCCTCATCTCAGTCCTAAATAGCCAGCCCCTTATCCTGAGACTGTGCCCCCTAGCTCTAGACTCTCCAGCCAGGGGAAACAACCTCTCAGCATCTACTCTGTCAAGCCCTCTCCGAATCTTATATGTTCAATCAGATCACCTCTCATTCTTCTCAACTCCAGAGAGTATAGGCCCAATCTACTCAATCTCTCCTCATAGGACAACCTCACATCCCAGGAATCATTCTAATGAACTTTTCATGTACCCCCTCTAAGGCAAGTATATCCTTCCTTATGTAAAGCAAAAGAAAGACTTACATTTATATAGTGCCTTTCACGACCACCAGACATTCCAAAGTACTTTACAGCCAATGAAGTACTTTTTGAAGTGTAGTCACTGTTGTAATCTAGAAAACAACAACAACTTATATTTAAATAGCGCCTGTAACATAATATGACGCCCCAGGTACGGAGTCCAAAACTGTACACAGTACCCAGTACTCCGCCATCAAGCTCGACCAGTGCCCTGTTGTTTTCATTAGAAATGTTTTAATCTTCTGAAGTTTTTATTAAAGCCATTTTTGGTAACAGATTTTGAGCATTTTAAAAAAATTCCTTAAGATAAGTTTGTTTTTAAAGTGACTGTAATGCAGGATTTCAAGGGCAAGGTGGAGCAACATGAAAGAAGACCAGCCAAAGAGAACCATAAATGCTAGACCATATTTTCAGCCTATGATAAACCTACCAATGACTGAGAACAACTGTCACAGTTTGCTCCAAGCTATCAGGGAACCAGTGGCAGAATTTGGCAACATGGACACATACAACAACTTGTAACACAGACACCACCACTAATGGTTGGTGAGGGCACCACTGCCCTTCAACTGTTATGCCCGTGGATCAATTCTAGCTAACACTTCATTTATCAGCTAATATGCTGCTTACACTTTTACCAAACCAGTCTCTGATCCACCAGCCAATGTGGCCTGAACTTCAAAATTTGCCGCATGCCCAATTTTAGCGAATGTATGTGTTACAATGGCTTATAAAATGTGAATGTAGCATGGCTTTCAATAATAAGTTACCTAATCCTACATTGGCTACTAGACCCTCAGACCCCCCGAATATAAAAAAGTCTCTTCCTTTGTGTAAAATTCTCTCCATGGCTTCACCCCTCCCTATCTCTGTAACTTCCTCCAGCGTTATAACCCCACCCCCTGAACTCTTAGTTTATCTGATTCTGGTCTCTTGTGCATCTCCCCATTGTCTTCACTCCACCATTGGCTTTGTTGATGCCTAAACCTCAGAAAGAAAGAACTTGCATTTATCTCGAGCCTTTCATGATGCCAGGGTGTCCCAAAGCAATTTTGAAGTGTAGTAAATGTTGTTGGCAAATGCAGCAACCTATTTACGCACAGCAAGCTCCCATAACAGCAATGCTACAACTGAACAGAAATTCTGTTTTAGTGATGTCAGTTGAGAGATAAATGTTGGCCAGGACATTGGTAGAGTTCGATGTTCAATTAAAGGGAGAATTTTAGTTAAGTTAGTTAGGCCAAAGGAAGATGAGGCACCTTGGCCCGACAGGATCCTGAAGGACATGAGAGAAGAAATGGCCGAGGCTCCATGAATTACATTTCAAGGTTCTATTATGTGTAGACTACAGAATAGCCAATCTCGTACCTATTTGTTCAAAGGGAGATGGAGATGATCCAGGTAATTGCAGGCAAGTTAATTTAACATCTGTGGTAGGGAAAATTTTAGAGTCTCTACGGATGAAATTACACCATGTTTAGATAAAGAGAAAATTATTAGAAGGAGATTTGATGGATTTCAAAAGGAATAATTGTACTCAGCAAACCTCGTAGAATTATTTAAGGAGGTAACAGACCCTGTGCTCACTGACCTACATTGGCTCCCAGTCCAGCAACACCTTAAGTTTAAAATTCTCATCCTAGTGTTCAAATCACTCCATGGCTTTGCCCCTTCCTATCTCTGTGACTTCTTCCAGCTTGACAACCGCCTACTTCCACTTCCGTAATATGGCCCGTCCCCACTCCTGCCTCAGCCTATCTGCCACAGAAACCCTCATCCATGCTTTTGTTACCTCTACATTCGACTATTCCAAAGCTCTCCTGGCTCGCCTCCCACTTCCACTCTCTGTAAACTTCAGCTCATCCAAAGCTCTGCTGCCCGTATCCTAACTTGCATCAAAGTCCCATTCACCCCTAATTTAGAATTAACATCCTTGTGTTCAAACCTCTCTAAGGCCTTGCCCCTGCCTATCTCTGTAACCTTATCCAGCTCGACAACCCTCTGAGATCTCTGTGTTCCTCCAATTCTGGCCTCTGATGCAACCCCGACTTCTGTCTGTTGCCAGCCAGCCCCAAGATTGGGAATTCCCTCCCTAATTCTCCCCACCTCTCTTGTTCTCTCTCCTCCTTTAAGACGCTCATTAACACCTACTTCTTGGACCAAGCTTTTGGTAACCTCCTCTAGTATCTCTTTATGTGGCTTGGTATCAAATTTTGTCACATAATGCTCCTGTGAAGTGCCTTGGGTCATTTTACTATGTTAAAGAAGCTATATAAATGCAAGTTGTTATGATGGGAGAAATGAAGTGGATGTATTGAACATGGACTTTAGGAATCACTTTGACATGGTACCAAACAGCAAGATTGCCACACATCAGAATGACTACTTTTGTAAACAGATGGGAGATGTAAGGAATCAAATTAATGAAAAATTTGCTGAAAATTAATTATTCAATCTGGAGAAACATTGGTCCAGAATCTGCTGGAAAGGGGAAAATCAAGACATACCCCATTAGTTAGACTTGTTTTTGCGCCTTTAGGGTTCAAAAATCTTTACCCATAAAGTGCAAAAAAAAATTAAATTTTACATTTTTAAAATCCTAAAACAATTCACAGCCTGAAGGAATGAGACTCCACACCTATGATTGTTTACTTTCTGGGCAAGAGAGGTTGATTGTCAGTTAGTAACAATGAAAACATTGTTAAAAGGGTACTTACGTTATTAATTACTAGACTTAACTTTCTGTGGTGAGTTTAATGGGCAATTAACGTACAAGTGCAGCAACTTCATGAAATTCACAGGGAGGTCAAGGGCGAGATGCCATTTTTGCAAAGCTAATGGGGAGTGGCACAAATCAGCCAGCAACTTGTGGTGATTTGCAATTCAGGGAGTATCTCTTCCTCGCAACACGTTGCTGACCAACTTACATATTAATAACGACAGGCATGGTTCAGACACCATTATTTTATCAGCAAATTCTAGTCCATTAAAAGATGCTCGTACGAATAAAAAAATTTAAACACAGGAACATACCTGATATAGAATGCTTCTGATCAGTAATTAAAAAAATAAATATGGAGGCCAAGGCTTAATGCTTACGTGCTGACCTGTTGGCAACTTTCTACCCAACAAAGTGAATGCCAGAGAACCCCCACAGAAAATCCAGACACATGAGTCAAGACCAATCGGCAAAAATGTAAACATAACTGTTTTCTAGAAATGCTCGGTTTATTCAAAATATAGAAAAAATTAACACTGTCAAGAAGCCTGTGTTCTTCCAGTTTACTGTGCACCCTTTCCGGAACCTTTAGCCCGAATTATGATTGTGAGGAGGACGCAAAAAATCTGCAAAGGGATATAGACAGGCTAAGTGAGTGGGCAAAAAATTTGGCAGAAAGAGTATAATGTAGGAAAATGTGAAGTTATCCACTTTGGCAGAAATAATAGAAAAGCAAATGATAATTTAAATGAGAAAAATTGCAAAGTGCTGCAACACAGAGAGACCTGGGGGTCCTTGTGCATGAATCACGAAAAGTTAGTATGCAGGTACAGCAAGTAATCAGGAAGGCAAATGGAATGTTGGCCTTTATTGTAAGGGGGATAGAGTATAAAAGCAGGGAAGTTCTGCTACAACTGTACAGGGTATTGGTGAGGCCACACCTGGAGTACTGCGAACAGTTTTGGTCTCCGTGTTTAAGGAAGGATATACTGACATTGGAGGCTGTTCAGAGAAGGTTCACTAGGTTGATTCCGGAGATGAGGGGGTTGACTTATGAGGATAGGTTGAGTAGGTTGGGCCTATACACATTGGAGTTCAGAAGAATGAGAGGTGATCTTATTGAAACTTATAAGATAATGAGGGGGCCCAGCAGGCGTCGAGGAGGCGGGAGCTCGGAGCAGCGCAAGTCTGGGGATTTCAGGAGGCTTATAAAGGACAAGCAGGTGTCGAGGAGGCCAGCCGGTGCAACTGCAGGGAAAGAAGGAAAAAAGGAAGCAGAAAGACATCTAAAGATGACGTCACAGCCAAGGGGGTAAGTGATTGGCTGGTGATTGGTGAGTAGTTTTTCTTTTTCTTTTCCCTATCAGTAAGTAACCTTTAGCATTATTGTTGTCAAATTAAGTTAATCTAGGGGTTAAGTCATGGCAGGAGAGCTCGGACACGTGTTATGTTCCTCCTGTAATATGTGGGAAGTCAGGGACGCTTCCAGTGTCCCTACATTTGCGGGAAGTGTATCTGGCTGCAGCTCCTGACAGACCACATTGCGGTTCTGAAGCTGCGGGTGGATTTACTCTGGAGCATCCACGATGCTGAGAATGACGTGAATAGCAGTTAAGTGAGTTGGTCTTACCGCAGGTAAAGGGTACACAGCCAGATTGGGAATGGGTGACCAACAGGAAGAGCAGTGCAAGGAAGGTAGTGCAGAGGTCCTCTGCGGTCATCCCACTGCAAAACAGATACACCGCTTTGGGTACTGTGGGGGGGATAACTTATCAGGGGAGAGCAGCAGCAGCCAAGTTCATGGCACCATGGGTGGCTCTGTTACACAAGAGGGCAGGAAAAAGAGCGGGAGAGCTATAGTGGTAGGGGATTCTATTGTAAGGGGAATGGATAGATGTTTCTGCGGCAAAACCAAGACTCCAGGATGGTATGTTGCCTCCCAGGTGCAAGGGTCAAGGGTACAGGACATTTTGAAAAGGGAGGGTGAACAGCCAGTTGTCGTGGTGCATATAGGTACCAACGATATAGGTAAAAAACGGGATGAGGTCCTACAAGATGAATTTAGGGAGCAAGGAGATAAATTAAAAAGTAGTAATCTCAGGATTGTTACCACGTGCTAGTCAGAGTAGGAATCGCAGGACAGCTCAGCTGAATACGTGGCTTGAGGAGTGGTGCAGAAGGGAGGGATTCAAAATCCTGGGACATTGGAACCGGTTCTGGGGGAGGTGGGACCGGTACAAACCGGACAGTCTGCACCTGGGCAGGACCGGAACCAATGTCCTAGGGGGAGTGTTTGCTAGTGCTGTTGGGGAGGAGTTAAACTAATATGGCAGGGGGATGGGAACCTATGCAGGGAGACAGAGGGAAGTAGAATGGGGGCAGAAGCAAAAGATAGAAGAAAAATAAAAGTGGAGGGCAGAGAAACCTAAGGCAAAAAGCAAAAAGGGCCACATTACAGCAAAATTCTAAAGGGGCAAAGTGTGTTAAAAAGACAAGCCTGAAGGCTCTGTGCCTCAATGTGAGGAGTATTCGGAATAAGGTGGACGAATTAACTGCGCAGATAGCAGTTAACGGTTATGATGTAATTGGCATCGCGGAGACATCCTCCAGGGTGACCAGGGCTGGGAACTCAACATCCAGGGGTATTCAACATTTAGGAAGGAAAGGAAGAAAGGAAAAGGAGGCGGGGTGGCATTGCTGGTTAAAGAGGAAATTAATGCAATAGTAAGGAAGGACATTAGCTTGGATGATGTGGAATCGGTGTGGGTGGAGCTACGGAATACCAAAGGGCAGAAAACTCGAGTGGGAGTTGTGTACAGACCACCAAACAGTCATAGTGAGGTTGGGGACAGCATTAAAGAAGAAATAAGGGATGCGTGCAATAAAGGTACAGCAGTTATCATGGGTGACTTTAATCTACATATTGATTGGGCTAACCAAACTGGTAGCAATACTGTGGAAGAGGATTTACTGGAGAATATTAGGGATGGACTTCTAGACCAATATGTTGAGGAGCCAACTGGAGAGCTGGCCATCCTAGACTGGGTGATGTATAATGAGAAAGAACTAATTAGCAATCTTGTTGTGCGAGGCCCCTTGGGGAAGAGTGACCATAATATGGTAGAATTCTTTATTAAGATGGAGAGTGACACAGTTAATTCAGAAACTAGGGTCCTGAACTTAAGGAAAGGTAACTTCGATGGTTTGAGGCATGAATTGGTTAGAATTAACTGGCAAAAGATACTTAAAGGGTTGACGGTGGAGATTACATGGATGAACTTCAACAATTGTACATCCCTGTCTGGACTAAAAATAAAACGGGGAAGGTGGCTCAACCGTGGCTAACAAGGGAAATTAGGGATAGTGTTAAATCCAAGGAAGAGGCATATAAATTGGCCAGAAAAAGCAGCAAACCTGAGGAGTGGGAGAAATTTAGAATTCAGCAGAGGAGGACAAAGGGTTTAGTTAAGAAGGGGAAAACAAAGTACGAGAGGAAGCTTGCCACGAACATAAAAACTGACTGCAAAAGCTTCTATAGATATGTGAAGAGAAAAAGATTAGTGAAGACAAACCTAGGCCCCTTGCAGTCGGAATCAGCATTCGAAATAAAGTAAATGAGTTGACGGCACAAATCATTACCAATGGGTGTGATTTGGTTGCCATTACAGAAACGTGGTTGCAGGGTGGCCAAGACTGGGAATTAAACATACAGGGGTATCTGACGATTCAGAAAGATAGGCAAGAAGGGAAAGGAGGTGGGGTAGCTCTGTTAATAAAGGATGATATCAGTGCAGTTGTGAGAGATGATATTGGCTCGAATGAACAAAATGTTGAATCATTGTGGGTGGAGATTAGAGATAGTAAGGGGAAAAAGTCACTGGTGGGCGTAGTTTATAGGCCCCCAAATAATAACTTCATGGTGGGGAGGGCAATAATCAAGGGAATAATGGAGGCATGTGAAAAAGGAACGGCAGTAATCATGGGGGATTTTAAACTACATATCGATTGGTCAAACCAAATCGCATTGGGTAGCCTTGAGGAGGAATTCATAGAATGCATACGGGATTGTTTCTTAGAACAGTATGTTACAGAACCTACAAGGGAGCAAGCTATCAAATCTGGTCCTGTGTAATGAGACAGGAATAATAAATGATCTCCTAGTAAAAGATCCTCTCGGAATGAGTCATCACAGTATGGTTGATTTGTAATACAGATTGAGGGTGAGGAAGTAGTGTCTCAAATGAGCGTACTATGCTGAAACAAAGGGGACTACAGTGGGATGAGGGCAGAGTTGGCTAAAGTAGATTGGGAACACAGACTAAACGGTGGCACAATTGAGGAACAGTGGAGGACTTTTAAGGAGCTCTTTCATAGTGCTCAACAAAAATATATTCCAGTGAAAAAGAAGGGCGGTAAGAGAAGGGATAACCAGCCACGGATAACCAAGGAAATAAAGGAGAGTATCAAATTAAAAACCAATGCGTATAAGGTGGCCAAGGTTAGTGGGAAAATAGAAGATTGGGAAAATTTTAAATGACAGCAAAAAATGACTAAGAAAGCAATAAAGAAAGGAAAGATAGATTACGAAAGTAAACTTGCGCAAAACATAAAAACGGATAGTAAAAGCTTTTACAGATATATAAAACGGAAAAGAGTGACGAAAGTAAATGTTGGTCCCTTAGAAGATGAGAAGGGGGATTTAATAATGGGAAATGTGGAAATGGCTGAGAACTTAAACAATTATTTTGCTTCGGTCTTCACAGTGGAAGACACAAAAACCATACCAAAAATTGCTGGTCACGGGAATGTGGGAAAGAAGGACCTTGAGACAATCACTATCACTAGTGGGGTAGTGCTGGACAGGCTAATGGGACTCAAGGTAGACAAGTCCCCTGGTCCTGATGAAATGCATCCCAGGGTATTAAAAGAGATGGCGGAAGTTATAGCAGATGCATTCGTTATAATCTACCAAAATTCTCTGGACTCTGGGGAGGTACCAGCGGATTGGAAAGCAGCTAATGTAACGCCTGTTTAAAAAAGGGGGCAGACAAAAGGCAGGTAACTATAGGCTGGTTAGTTTAATATCTGTAGTGGGGAAAATGCTTGAAGCTATCATTAAGGAAGAAATAGCGGGACATCTAGATAGGAATAGTGCAATCAAGCAGATGCAACATGGATTCATGAAGGGGAAATCATGTTTAACTAATTTACTGGAAGTCTTTGAGGATATAACGAGCATGGTGGATAGAGGTGTACCGATGGATGTGGTGTATTTAGATTTTCAAAAGGCATTCGATAAGGTGCCACACAAAAGGTTACTGCAGAAGATAAAGGTACGCGGAGTCAGAGGAAATGTATGAGCATAGATCGAGAATTGGCTGGCTAACAGAAAGCAGAGAGTCGGGATAAATGGGTTCTTTTCGGGTTGGAAATCGGTGGTTAGTGGTGTGCCATAGGGATAGGTGCTGGGACCACAACTGTTTACAATATACATAGATGACCTGGAAGAGGGGACAGAGTGTAGTGTAACAAAATTTGCAGATGACACAAAGATTAGTGGGACAGTGGGTTGTGTAGAGGACACAGAGAGGCTGCAAAGAGATTTAGATAGGTAAGCAAATGGGCTCAGGTTTGGCAGATGGAATACAATGTCGGAAAATGTGAAGTCATCCCCCTTGGAAAAAAAACAGTAAAGGGGAATATTATTTGAATGGGGAGAAATTACAACATGCTGCAGTGCAGAGGGACCTGGGGGTCCTTGTGCATGAATCCCAAAAATTTAGTTTGCAGGTGCAGCAGGTAATCAGGAAGGCGAATGGAATGTTGGCCTTCATTGCGAGAGGGATGGAGTACAAAAGCTGGGAGGTCCTGCTGCAACTGTACAGGGTATTGGTGAGGCCGCACCTGGAGTACTGTGTGCAGTTTTGGTCACCTTACTTAAGGAAGGATATACTAGCTTTGGAGGGGGTGCAGAGACAATTTACTGGGCTGATTCCGGAGATGAGGGGGTTACCGTATGATGATAGATTGAGTAGACTGGATCTTTACTCGTTGGAGTTCAGAAGGATGAGGGGTGATCTTATAGAAACATTTAAAATAATGAAAGGGATAGACAAGATAGAGGCAGAGAGGTTGTTTCCACTGGTCGGGGAGACTAGAACTAGGGGGCACAGCCTCAAAATACGGGGGAGCCAATTTAAAACCGAGTTGAGAAGGAATTTCTTCTCCCAGAGGGTTGTGAATCTGTGGAATTCTCTGCCCAAGGAAGCAGTTGAGGCTAGCTCATTGAATGTATTCAAATCACAGATAGATAGATTTTTAACCAATAAGGGAATTAAGGGTTATGGGGAGCAGGCGGGTAAGTGGAGCTGAGTCCACGGCCAGCTCAGCCATGATCTTGTTGAATGGCGGAGCAGGCTCGAGGGGCTAGATGGCCTACTCCTGTTCCTAATTCTTATGTTCTTATGTTCAGGTGAATTTATAATGGGGAACAAAGAAATGGCAGACCAATTGAACAAATACTTTGGTTCTGCCTTCACGAAGGAAGACACAAATAACCTTCCGGAAGTACTAGGGGACCGAGGGTCTGGTGAGAAGGAGGAACTGAAGGATATTCTTATTAGGCGGGAAATTGTGTCAGGGAAATTGATTGGATTGAAGGCCAATAAATCCCCAGAGCCTGATAGCCTGCATCCTAGAGTACTTAAGGGATACATTGATGATCATTTTCCAACAGTCTAGCGACTCTGGATCAGTTCCTATGGATTGGAGGATAGCTAATGTAACACTACTTTTTAAAAAAGGAGGGAGAGAGTAAACGGGTAATTATAGACCAGTTAGCCTGACATCAGTAGTGGGGAAAATGTTGGAATCAATTATTAAGGATGAAATAGCAGCGCATTTTGAAAGCAGTGACAGGATCGGTCGAAGTCAGCATGGATTTATGAAAGGGAAATCATGCTTGACAAATCTTCTGGAATTTTTTGAGGGTGTAACTGGTAGAGTGGACAAGGGAGAACCAGTGGATGTGGTGTATATGGACTTTCAAAAGGCTTTTGACAAGGTCCCACACAAGAGATTGGTGTGCAAAATCAAAGCACATGGTATTCGGGTTAATATACTGACGTGGATAAAGAACTGGTTGGCAGACAGGAAGCAGAGAGTCGGGATAAACGGGTCCTTTTCAGAATGGCAGGCAGCTACTAGTGGGGTGCTGCAGGGCTCAGTGCTGGGACCCCAGCTCTTTACAATATACATTAATGATTTAGATGAAGGAATTGAGTGTAATATCTCCAAGTTTGCAGATGAAACTAAACTGGGTGGCAGTGTGAGCTGTGAGGAGGATGCTAAGAGGCTGCAGCGTGACTTGGACAGGTTAGGTGAGTGGGCAAATGCATGGAAGATGCAGTATAACGTGGATAAATGTGAGGTTATCCACTTTGGGGGCAAAAACGCGAAGACAGATTATTATCTGAATGGCGGCAGATTAGGAAAAGGGGAGGTGCAACGAGACCTGGGTGTCATGGTTCATCAGTCATTGAAAGTTGGCATGCAGGTGCAGCAGGCGGTGAAGAAGGCAAATGGCATATTGGCCTGCATAGCTAGGGGATTTGAGTCTCGGAGCAGGGAGGTCTTGCTGCAGTTGTGCAGAGCCTTGGTGAGGCCTCACCTGGAATATTGTGTTAAGTTTTGGTCTCCTAATCTGAGGAAGGACATTCTTGCTATTGAGGGAGTGCAGCGAAGGTTCACCAGACTGATTCCTGGGATGGCTGGACTGACATATGAGGAGAGATTGGATCAACTGGGCCTTTATACACTTGAGTTTAGAAGGATGAGAGGGGATCTCATAGAAACATATAAGATTCTGACGGGACTGGACAAGTTAGATGCGGGAAGAATGTTCCCGCTGTTGGGGAAGTCCAGATCCAGGGGACACAGTCTTAGGATAAGTGGTAGGCCATTTAGGACTGAGATGAGGAGAAACTTCTTCACTCAGAGAGTTGTTAACCTGTAGAATTCCCTGCCGCAGAGAGTTGTTGATACCAGTTCATTGGATATATTCAAGAGGGAGTTAGATATGGCCCTTACGGCTAAAGGGATCAAGGGGTATGAAGAGAAAGCAGGAAAGGAGTACTGAGGGAATGATCAGCCATAATTTATTAAATGGTGGTGCAGGCTTGAAGGGCCAAATGGCCTACTCCTGCACCTATTTTCTATGATTCTATGTTTCTATGACAAGGTTGATGCAGAGAGGATAGTTCCACTCATAGGGGAAACTAAAACTAGGGGACACAGTCTTAGAATAAGTGGCCGCCCATTTAAAACTGAGATGAGGAGAAATTTCTTCTCTCAAAAAATTGTAAATCTATGGCATTCTCTTCCCCAGAGAGCTGTGGAGGCTGGGTCATTGAATATATTTAAGGCGGAGATAGACAGATTTTTGAACGATAAGGGAGTAAAGCGTTATGGGGAGTGGGCAGGGAATTGGAGCTGAGTCCATGATCAGATCAGCCATGATCTTATTGAATGGCGGAGCAGGCTCGAGGGGCCAAATTGCCTACTCCTGCTCCTATTTCTTCTGTTCTTATTATACTGTAGTTTCAAATTTGCATTTTTACAGTTGTTTTAGCAGGTGAGATTCAGGGAATCTGACAGGTAATTACTTGTTCAGATCATACACCAATGCTTTCACCCATGGTGGAGATCAAGGTCGGGAAAGAATGAAGAAACTTGCATTTCAATCGCACCTTTTCATATTCTCGGACTGTATCAAAGGATTTTGGAGCCGTGCTTTTGAAGTGCATGCAAATGCAGCAGCCAATTTGCACAAAACATGGTCCCACAACCTGCCAATGACTGAATAACCAGATACTCTGTTTTCAGCTTGGTTGAGGAAGTAATGTTGGCAGTGACGCCAGGAAAACTCTCAGTTTTTTGAATGCCAGGTGATCTTTTACATCTGCCCGCGAAATCAGGTAGTTGGTTTAATCTCTCATCTGAAAGTGGTAACTTTGACAAGGCAGCACTGGTCCAGTGTTACATTGAGGTGCCAGCACTTGTCGTGCTCTGTTGCTTGTCCGACATCCAGTGCTGGATGAGCAGAAACTTTCTCCAATTAAATATTGGAAAGACCGAAGCCACTGTCTTCGGCCCCCACCATAAATTCCGTTTCCTAGCCATCGATTCCATCCTCCTCCCTTGCCACTGTCTGAACCAGACTGTTCACAAATTTGGCATTCTATTTGGCCCTGAACTGAGCTTCCAACCCCATATTGTCACTTACACCATAACCGCCTACTTCCACTTCCGTAATAGCATTGTCTCCACCCCTGCCTCAGGCTATCTGCTGGTGAAACCCTCATCCATGCCTTTGTTACTCCATACTCGACTATTCCAAAGCTCTCCTAGCTAGCCTCCCACTTCCACTCTCCATAAACCTCAGCTCAACCAAAGCTCTGTTGTCCGTATCCTAACTCGCATCAAAGTCCCATTCAACCATCATCCCTGTGCTCGCTGACTTTCATTGGTTCCCAGTCCAGCAATGCATCAACTTTAAAATTAGCATCCTTGTGTTCTCAACTGGGGTAAAGCCAATTTTGCTGAGCTGAGATAGGATTTGGCCAAAGTGGGCTGGAAACAGCTACTTGATGGTCAATCAGTGTCAGAGCAGTGGGAGGCATTCAAGGAGGAGATCCTGAGGGTACAGAGCAAGTATGTTCTCTTAAAGAAAAAGGGTAGGGCTACCAAATCTAGTGCCTCCTGGATGTTAAGGGACATACAGGGCAAGATAAAGAAAAAAATTGAATCTTTATGACAGGTAGAGAACTCAATACTGCAGAAACTCTAGAGGAGTATAATAAGTGCAGGGGTGCAACTAAAAAAGATATCAGGAAAGCAAAGAGAGAGCATGAAAGAATGTTGACAAGTAAAATCAGGGGAAACCCAAAGATGTTTTCTAATTATATTAAGAGCAAGAGCATAACTAGAGAAAGAGTGGGGCCTATTAGAGACCATAAAGGAAATCTGTGTGTGGAGGTGGAAGACATGGGTAGAATTCTTAACGAATACTTCGCATCTGTTTTTACAAAAGAGGAGTGATGCAGACTTTGCAATGAGGGAGGTGGAGTGTGAAATATTAGATGAGATAAACGTAGTGAAAGAGGAAGTATTAAGGGGCTTAGCAGCTTTGAGAGTGGATAAATCCCCAGGCCCGGATGAAATGTATCCCAGGCTATTAAGAGAAGCAAAAGGGGAATTAGCAGAGCCTCTGACCATCATTTTCCAGTCCTCTCTGGCTGCTGGTGTGCTGCCAGAGGACTGGAGGACTGCTAATGTTGAACCTTTATTTAAAAAGGGAGAAAGGGATAGACTGAGTAATTACAGGCTAGTCAGCCTAACCTCAGTGGTGAGAAAATTATTGAAAAAAATCCTGAGGGACAGGATAAATCTTCATTTGGAAAGACATGGATTAATCAAGGACAATCAGCATGAATTTGTTAAGGGAAGGTCGTGTCTGACTAACTTGATTGAATTTTTCGAGAAGGTAACCAGGAGGGTCGATGAGGGCAGTGCATATGATGTAGTGTATATGGATTTTAGCAAAGCTTTTGATAAGGTCCCACATGGCAGAATGGTCACGAAAGTAAAAGCCCTTGGGATCCAGGGCAAAGTGGCAAGTTGGATCCAAAATTGGCTCGGAGACAGGAAGCAAAGGGTAATGGTTGATGGGTGGCTTTGTGACTGGAAGGCTGTATCAAGTGGGGTTCCGCAGGGCTCAGTGCTGGGTCCCTTGCCTTTTGTGGTATATATGAATTACTTGGACTTGAATGTTGGGGGTATGATTAAGAAGTTTGCAGATGACATTAAAATCGTCTGTGTGGTTGATAATGAAGAAGAAAGCTGTGGACTACAGGAAGATATCAATCAGGTGGGCAAATGTGAGGATAAGTGTGAGGTAATGCATTTGGGGAAGTCTAACAAGGCAAGGGAATAAACATTAAATGGTAAGACACTGAAAGGTGTCGAGGAACAAAGGGACATTTGAATGCAGGTCCACAGATCCCTAAAGGTAGTAGGACAGGTAGATTAGGTGGTTAAGAAGGCATATGGAATACTTGTCTTTCTTAGTCGAGGCATGGAATACAAGAGCAAGGAGGTTATGCTTAAACTGTATAAAACACTGGTCAGGCCACAGCTGGATTACTATGTGCAGTTCTGGTCACCATATTACAGGAAAGATGTGATTGCACTTGAAAGGGTGCAGAGGAGATTTACAAGAATATTGCCTGGACTGGAGAATTTTGGCTAGGAGGAAAGATTGGAAATGCTGGGTCTGTTATCTCTGGAACAGAGGAGGCTGAGGGGAGACCTGATTGAAGTGTATAAAATTATGAGGGGTCTGGACAGAATGGATAGGAAGGACCTGTTTCCCTTGGCAGAGGAGTCAACAACCAGGGGGCATAGATTTAAAATAATTGGGGGGAGGTATAGAGGAGATATGAGCGGAAATTTCTTTACCCAGAGGGTGGTGGGGATCTGGAACTCATTGCCTGAAAGGGTGGTAGAGGCAGAAATCCTCACCACATTTAAAAAATACTTGGATGTGCACTTACAGTGCCGTGACCTACAGGCTACGGACCAAGAACTGGAAAGTAGGTTTAGGCTGGATAGCTCTTGGTCAGCTGATGTGGACATGATGGGCCGAAATGGCCGCCATCCGTGCTGTAAATTTCTATGATTCTATTGTGTTCAAATCCCTCTATAGCCTTGCCCCTTCCTATCTCTGTAACCTCCTCCAGCTGTACAACCCTCTGAGAAGTCTGTGCTCCTCCAATGTGCATCCCCGATTTCCTTTGTCCCACAATTGGGGGCAGTCTCTTCTGCTGTCTCGGCCCTAGGTTCTGGAATTCCCTCCCGAAACCTGTCCCACTCTCTGCCTCTTTTAAGACCTCCCTCAAACCAACCCTTTGACCAAGCCTGCCCTATTATCTCCTTACGTGACTCGGTGTCAAATGTTGTCACATAGCCCTCCGTGAAGCGTCTTAGGATGTTTTTACAACATTAAATGCAAATTGTTGTGTTGCTTATGTGCTGAATTCTTGGAATGGGTCTTGAACACACAGCTTTCTGACATGGATGAGAGTGCTAACATCTAGGACGTTGGAGTTTTGTAGCTGGTTATTGTGAACAGTTTGATGTAAATCTCCTACTAGATGTAACATAGCAAATTATCTGTGCATATATCAAGTTACGAATGTAACACCTCACAATGGCAGCCCTTGATATAAACTCTGGAGGTTAGGAGTGCTATTAATTCAGCTGTGTCAGCTGTGGCTCAGCGGGAACCACATTCAACTCTGAGTCAGAAGGTTGTGGGTTCAATTCCCACTGCAGGGACTTGAGCACATAAATCTAGGCTGACACTCCAGTGCAGTGCTGAGGGAGTCTTTTGGATGAGATGTTAAACCGAGGCTCCATCTGTTCTCTCAAGTGGACGTAAAAGATCCTGAGGCACGATTTTGAAAAAGAGCAGTGGAGTTATCCCCGGTGTCCTAGCCAATATTTATCCCTCAATCAGCATAACAAGAAACAGATTAGCTGGTCATTATCACATTGTTCGAGTTTGCTGTGCGCATGTTAACTGCCGCGTTTCCCACATAACAACAGTAACTACGCTGTAAAGCGCTTTACATAGAAAACACAGAAAATAGGTGCAGGAGTAGGCCATTCGGCCCTTCGAGCCTGCACCACCATTCAATATGATCATGGCTGATCGTACAACTTCAGTACCCCATTCCTGCTTTCTCTCCATACCCCTTGATCCCTTTAGCCGTAAGGGTCACATCTAACTCCCTTTTGAATATATCAAACGAACTGGCCTCAACAACTTTCTGTGGTAGAGAATTCCACAGGTTCACAATTCTCTGCATGAAGACGTTTCTCCTCATCTCAGTCCTAAATGGCTTACCCTTATCCTTAGACTGTGACCCCTGGTTCTGGACTTCCCTAACATTGGAAACATTCTTCCTGCATCTAACCTGTCCAATCCCATCAGAATTTTATATGTTTCTATGAGATCCCCTCTCATTCTTCTAAATTCCAGTGAATATAAGCCTAGTCGATCCAGTCTTTCTTCAAATGTCAGTCCTGCCATCCCGGGAATCAGTCTGGTGAACCTTCGCTGCACTCCCTCAAGAGCAAGAATGTCCTTCCTCAGATTAGGAGACCAAAACTGAACACAATATTCAAGGTGTGGCCTCACCAAGGCCCTGTACAACTGCAATAAGACCTACTTGCTCCGATACTCAAATCCTCTTGCTATGAAGGCCAACAAGCCATTTGCCTTCTTCACCGCCTACTGTAGCTGCATGCCAACTTTCAATGACTGATGTACCATGACACCTAGGTCTCGTTGCACCTCCCCTTTTCCTAATCTGTCGCCATTCAGATAATATTCTGTCTTCCTGATTTTGCCACCAAAGTGAATAACCTCACATTTATCCACATTATACTGCATCTGCCATGCATTTGCCCACTTTCTTAACCTGTCCAAATCACCCTGCAGCCTCTTAGCGTCCTCCTCACAGCTCACACCACCACCCAGTTTAGTGTCATCTGCAAACTTGGAGATATTACACTCAATTCCTTTATCCAAATCATTAATGTATATTGTAAAGAACTGGGGTCCCAGAACTGAGCCCTGCGGCACTCCACTAGTCACTGCCTCCCATTCCGAAAATTACCCATTTATCCCGACTCTCTGCTTCCTGTCTGCCAACCAATTCTCTGTCCACGCCAGTACATTACCCCCCCAATACCATGTGCTTTGATTTTGCATACCAATCTCTTATGTGGGAACTAGTTACATCCTCAAAAATTTCCAGAAGAGTTGTCAAGCAGGATTTCCCTTTGATAAATCCATGCTGACTTGGACCGATCCTGTCACTGCTTTCCAAATGCGCTGCTATTTCATCCTTAATAATCGATTCCAACATTTTCCCCACTACTGCTGTCAGGCTAACTGGTCTATAATTACCCGTTTTCTCTCTCCCTCCTTCTTAAAAAGTGGTGTTACATTAGCTAGCTTCCAGTCCATAGGAACTGATCCAGAGTCGATAGATTGTTGGAAAATGATCACCAATGCATCCACTATTTCAAGGGCACTTCCTTAAGCACTCTGGGATGCAGACAGTCAGGCCCTAGGGATTTATCGGCCTTCAATCCCATCAATTTCCCCATCACAATTTCCCGCCTAATAAGGATATCCTTCAGTTCCTCCTTCTCACTAGACCCTCAGTCCCCGAGTACTTCCGGAAGGTTCTTTGTGTCTTCCTTCGTGAAGACAGAATCAAAGTAATTGTTCAATTGGTCTGCCATTTCTTTGTTCCCCATTATAAATTCACCTGAGTCCGACTGCAAGGGACCTACATTTGTCTTCACTAATCTTTTTCTCTTCACATATCCATAGAAACTTTTGCAGTCAGTTTTTATGTTCCTGGCAGGCTTCCTCTCATACTTTATTTTCCCACTCCTAATTAAACCCTTTTTACTCCTCTGCTGAATTCTAAATTTCTCCCAGTCCTCAGGTTTGCTGCTTTTTCTGGCCAATTTATATGCCTCTTCCTTGGATCTAACACTATCCTTAATTTCCCTTGTTAGCCATGGTTGAGCCACCTTCCCTGTTTTATTTTTATTCCAGACAGGGATGTACAATTGTTGAAGTTCATCCATGTGATCTATAAATGTTTGCTATTGCCTATCCACCGTCAACCCTTTAAGTATCATTTGCCAGTCTATTCTCGCCAATTCTCGCTTCATACCGTCGAAGTTAGCTTTCCTTAAGTTCAGGACCCTAGTTTATGAATTAACTGTGTCACTCTCCATCTTAATAAAGAATTCTACCATATTATGGTCACTCTTCCCCAAGGGGCCTCGCACAACAAGATTGCTAATTAGTCCCTTCTCATTTCACATCACCCAGTCTAGGATGGCCAGCTCTCTAGTTGGTTCCTCGATATATTGGTCCAGAAAACCATCCCTAATACACTCTAGGAAATCCTCCTTCACCACATTGCTACCAGTTTGGTTAGCCCAATCAATATGTAGATTAAAGTCGCCCATGATAACTGCTGTACCTTTATTGCACACATCCCTTATTTCTTATTAGTGATAGTGACAGGGGATTCGATTGTAAGGGGAATAGATAGGCGTTTCTGCGGCTGCAACCGAGACTCCAGGATGGTATGTTGCCTCCCTGGTGCAAGGGTCAAGGATGTCTTGGAGCGGATGCAGGACATTCTGAAAAGTGAGGGTGAACAGCCAGTTGTCATGGTGCACATTGGTACCAACGATATCGGTAAAAAAAGGGATGAGGTCCTACAAGATGAATTTAAGGAGCTAGGAGCTAAATTAAAATGTAGGACCTCAAAATTAGTAATCTCAGGATTGCTACCAGTGCCACGTGCTAGGCAGAGTAGGAATCGCAGGATAGCGCAGATGAATACGTGGCTTGAGCAGTGGTGCAGAAGGGAGGGATTCAAATTCCTGGGGCATTGGAACCAGTTCTGGGGGAGGTGGGACCAGTACAAACCAGACGGTCTGCACCTGGGCAGGACCGGAACCAATGTCCTAGGGGGAGTGTTTGCTAGTGCTGTTGGGGAGTAGTTAAACTAATATGGCAGGGGGATGGGAACCAATGCAGGGAGACAGAGGGAAACAAAAAGGAGACAAAAGCAAAAGGCAGAAAGGAGATGAGTAAAAGTGGAGGGCAGAGAAACCCAAGGCAAAAAACAAAAAGGGCCACTGAATATAAAGGGGCTGCAGGAGGGGTCAAAACTAAAAATCATGGTTTAAAAACTAGTATGAAAACACTCTACCTAAACGCACGCAGCATTCGAAATAAAGCAAATGAGTTGACAGCACAAATCATTACAAATGGGTATGATTTGGTGTCCATTACAGAAACGTGGTTGCAGGGTGGCCAAGACTGGGAATTAAACATACAGGGGTATCTGACGATTCGGAAAGATAGACAAGAAAGGAAAGGAGGTGGGGTAGCTCTGTTAATAAAGGATGATATCAGGGCAGTTGTGAGAGACGATATTGGCTCCAATGAACAAAATGTTGAATCATTGTGGGTGGAGATTAGAGATAGTAAGGGGAAAAAGTCACTGGTGGGTGTAGTTTATAGGCCCCCAAATAATAACTTCACGGTGGGGAGGGCAATAATCAAGGGAATAATGGAGGCATGTGAAAAAGGAACGGCAGTAATCATGGGGGATTTTAACCTACATATCGATTGGTCAAATCAAATCGCACGGGGTAGCCTTGAGGAGGAATTCATAGAATGCATACGGGATTGTTTCTTAGATTAGTATGTTACAGAACCTACAAGGGAGCAAGCTATCTTAGATCTGGTCCTGTGTAATGAGACAGGAATAATAAACGATCTCCTAGTAAAAGATCCTCTCGGAATGAGTGATCACAGTATTGTTGAATTTGTAATACAGATTGAGGGTGAAAAAGTAGTGTCTCAAACGAGCGTATTACGCTTAAACAAAGGGGACTACAGTGGGATGAGGGCAGAGTTGGCTAAAGTAGACTGGGAATACAGACTAAGCGGTGGCACAATTGAGGAACAGTGGAGGACTTTTAAGGAGCTCTTTCATAGTGCTCAACAAAAATATATTCCAGTGAAAAAGAAGGGCGGTAAGAGAAGGGATAACCAGCCGTGGATAACCAAGGAAATAAAGGAGAGTATCAAATTAAAAACCAATGAGCATAAGGTGGCCAAGGTTAGTGGGAAAATAGAAGATTGGGAAAATTTTAAACGACAGCAAAGAATGACTAAGAAAGCAATAAAGAAAGGAAAGATAGATTACGAAGGTAAACTTGCGCAAAACATAAAAACGGATAGTAAAAGCTTTTACAGATATATAAAACGGAAAAGAGTGACGAAAGTAAATGTTGGTCCCTTAGAAGATGAGAAGGGGGATTTAATAATGGGAAATGTGGAAATGGCTGAGAACTTAAACAATTATTTTGCTTCGGTCTTCACAGTGGAAGACACAAAAACCATGCCAAAAATTGCTGGTCACAGGAATGTGGGAAGGGAGGACCTTGAGACAATCACTATCACTAGAGGGGTAGTACTGGACAGGCTAATGGGACTCAAGGTAGACAAGTCCCCTGGTCCTGATGAAATGCATCCCAGGGTATTAAAAGAGAAGGCGGAAGTTATAGCAGATGCATTCGTTATAATCTACCAAAATTGAGGTACCAGCTGATTGGAAAGCAGCTAATGTAACGCCTCTGTTTAAAAAGGGGGCAGACAAAAGGCAGGTAACTATAAGCCGGTTAGTTTAATATCTGTAGTGGGGAAAATGCTTGAAGCTATCATTAAGGAAGAAATAGCGGGACATCGAAATAGGAATAGTGCAATCAAGCAGACGCAGCATGGATTCATGAAGGGGAAATCATGTTTAACTAATTTACTGGAATTCTTTGAGGATATAACGAGCATGGTGGATAGAGGTGTACCGATGGATGTGGTGTATTTAGATTTCCAAAAGGCATTCGATAAGGTGCCACACAAAAGGTTACTGCAGAAGATAAAGGTACGCGGAGTCAGAGGAAATGTATGAGCATGGATAGAGAATTGGCTGGCAAACAGAAAGCAGAGAGTCGGGATAAATGGCTCCTTTTTGGGTTGGAAATCGGTGGTTAGTGGTGTGCCACAGGGATCGGTGCTGGGACCACAACTGTTTACAATATACATAGATGACCTGGAAGAGGGGACAGAGTGTAGTGTAACAAAATTTGCAGATGACACAAAGATTAGTGGGAAAGCAGGTTGTGTAGAGGACACAGAAAGGCTGCAAAGAGATTTAGATAGGTTAAGCGAATGGGCTCAGGTTTGGCACATGGAATACAATGTCGGAAAGTGTGAGGTCATCCACCTTGGGGAAAAAAACAGTAAAAGGGAATATTATTTGAATGGGGAGAAATTACAACATGCTGCGGTGCAGAGGGACCTGGGGGTCCTTGTGCATGAATCCCAAAAAGTTAGTTTGCAGGTGCAGCAGGTAATCAGGATGGCGAATGGAATGTTGGCCTTCATTGCGAGAGGGATGGAGTACAAAAGCAGGGAGGTCCTGCTGCAACTGTACAGGGTATTGGTGAGGCCGCACCTGGAGTACTGCGTGCAGTTTTGGTCACCTTACTTAAGGAAGGATATACTAGCTTTGGAGGGGCTACAGAGACGATTCACTAGGCTGATTCCGGAGATGAGGGGATTACCTTATGATGATAGATTGAGTAGACTGGGTCTTTACTCGTTGGAGTTCAGAAGGATGAGGGGTGATCTTATAGAAACATTTAAAATAATGAAAGGGATAGACAAGATAGAGGCAAAGAGGTTGTTTCCACTGGTCGGGGAGACTAGAACTGGGGGGCACAGCCTCAAAATACGGGGGAGCCAATTTAAAACCGAGTTGAGAAGGAATTTCTTCTCCCAGAGGATTGTGAATCTGTGGTATTCTCTGCCTGAGGAAGCAGTTGAGGTTAGCTCAATGAATGTATTCAAGTCACAGATAGATAGAATTTTAACCAATAAGGGAATTAAGGGTTACGGAGAGCGGGAGGGTAAGTGGAGCTGAGTCCACGGCCAGATCAGCCATGATCTTCTTGAATGGCGGAGCAGGCTCGAGGGGCTAGATGGCCTACTCCTGTTCCTAATTCTTATGTTCTTATGTTCTTGTTTGATGCTGTCCCCAACCTCACTGCTACTGTTTGGTGCTCTATACACAACTCCCACTAGCGTTTTCTGCCCTTTGGTATTCCGCAGCTCCACCCATACCGATTCCACATCATCCAGGCTAATGATCCTCCTTACTATTGCATTAATTTCCTCTTTAACCAGCAACACCACCCCGCCTCCTTTTCCTTTCTGTCTATCCTTCCTAAATGCTGAATACCCCTGGATGTTGAGTTCCCACCCTTGGTTACCCTGAAGCCATGTCTCTGTGATGCCAATCACATCGTATCCATTAACTGCTATCTGTGCAGTTAATTCATCCACCTTATTCCGAATACTCCTCACATTGAGGCACAGAGCCTTCAGGCTTGTCTTTTTAACACACTTTGCCCCTTTAGAATTTTGCTGTAATGTGGCCCTTTTTGTTTTTTGCCTTGGGTTTCTCTGCCCTCCACTTTTACTATTCTCCTTTCTATCTTTTGCCTCTGTCTCCCTTTTATTTCCCTCTGTCTCCCTGCATAGGTTCCCATCCCCCTGCCATATTAGTTTAACTCCTCCCCAACAGCACTAGCAAACACTCCCCCTAGGACATTGGTTCCGGTCCTGCCCAGGTGCTGACCGTCCAGTTTGTCCTGGTCCCATCTCCTCCAGAACCGGTTCCAATGTCCCAGGAATTTGAATCCCTCTCTTCTGCACCACTCCTCAAGCCACGTATTCATCTGCGCTATCCTGCGATTCCTACTCTGACTAGCACGTGGCACTGGTAGCAATCCTGAGTTTACTACTTTTGAGTTCCTACTTTTTAATTTAGCTCCTAGCTCCCTAAATTCGTCTCGTAGGACCTCATCCCGTTTTTTACCTGTATCGTTGGTACCTATATGCACCACGACAGTGGCTGTTCACCCTCCCTTTTCAGAATGTCCTGCACCCGCTCCGAGACATCCTTGACCTTTGCACCAGGGAGGCAACATACCATCCTGGAGTCTCGGTTGCGGCCGCACAAACGCCTATCTAATCCCCTTACAATTGAATCCCCTATCACTATCGCTCTCCCACTCTTTTTCCTGCCCTCCTGTGCAGCAGAGCCAGCCACGGTGCCATGAACTTGGCTGCTGCTGCCTTCCCCTGATGAGTCATCCCCCTCAACAGTACCCAAAACGGTGTATCTGGTTTGCAGGGGGATGACTGCAGGGGACCCCTGCACTACCTTCCTTGCACTGCTCTTCCTGCTGGTCTTCCATTCCCTATCTGGCTGTGTACCCTTTACCTGCGGTGTGACCAACTCGCTAAAAGTGCTATTCACATCATTCTCAGCATCGTGCATGCTCCAGAGTAAATCTACTCTCAACTCCAGTCCCGCAATGCTGAAATCCTACATCACACAATATTTCATTACTCGTTGTAGATAAACTGTAGCTCCGATCACAATTGCATGAATTTTCTTTGCTTATCACGTGAATAAAAGTCTGATCATCAATTACAAGCTTTATATTTAACTCACAGTTGCTATTACATTGATTGTGAATGTGGAACTGTCCCTTTAAATGTGATGGGTTGCTGGCCTCTTTTAAGAGGGCCTTGCTTTCTTTACCCCAATCCTCTTCTTGGCTCGGTGCCACGTGTTGCTCCATCCGCGCTGCACCTCGTTGTCTGGCCACCATCTTTCTTCCATCCACGATGTCGATTGCTGTGATCCTGTTTTCCCCGGGTTCTGCCACCGAAGCTGGTAAGTCCCTTTTGGATCTGATTTTCCTCCTCCGGAGTCCTGTCACTGGAGCCTGGAAGGTGCATTCAGGTCGTCTCAGCTGGATCATCTCCACGCAGTCATGCTGAGCGGTCTGTGTCTCGGGTGCTGTGCTGGTCTGCTCTCTGGTGCCGGATCCAACCTCAGGTAGGGGCTTGCTTTGCCTCTGAGCGCAGGGGATGTCGATCGCTGGAGGGGTGAAATCTTCCCAGCTCCAATGGATCGTCTTCATCCACCTTCTTCCGAGTAGCGTTGGTCCATCACCTGCAACAATCCACAGAGGTAACTTGTGTGCCACGCCATCATGGAGTACCTTTACATCTGCACTACAAATGACTTGGATAAGTTCATTGGTGTAGGTGCGCAACTTTGCCTGAACCGAGACTAACTTGGGTCGTTCAGCTTGATTGTCCCATAGCCTCTGAAAGACTTCTTGATTCATTACTGACTGGCTCACCCCCATGTCCACTTCCATGGAGACTGGAACGCCGTTTATCTCGACTTCCATCCTCAATGGGGTACATTCTGTGGTGTAGGTAAACATGCCATACACCTCATCGTGGGGCTGAGCTGCCTCTGACTATCGCTTCATAATCCGCGCTGGATTCATGGCCATCTGCAGACTCTTCATCAACAAATCATCAGATTTCTTTTACACATTCGCTGGAGGTGGCCCTTTGTGCTGCAGCCTTTACACACATAGTCCTTAAAACGGCACTGGTGAGCCCTGTGATTCCCTCCACAACGCCAGCATGGTGCTACTCGATTAGCCCCCCTCAGCGGACTCTAAGTTAAGGGACTTGGGGACCTGTTCTCTCTCCCCTGAGGAGATTCATGTTCTACAGTCTAGCCCATAAAAGGCGCCATTCTGTGTTCAGTACTTGCCGGGTTTGAGTCCTGAGGATGAGTCTTCCACCTAGAGCCGCAGGTCGAGGTCATGAATGCCTGGCTCATGGTGATGGCCTTCTGCAGTGTGACTGTGGTATCCGCAGACAGTAGTCTGTGCAGAAGGCCCTCGTGGCTGATTCCGATGACAAAGATGTCCTGCAGTGCTTCGGTGAGGTGGTCGCCGAAAACTTCAGTACCCACTTCCTGCTTTCACGCCATACCCCTTGATCCCCCGAGTAGTAAGGACTTCATCTAACTCCCTTTTGAATATATTTAGTGAATTGGCCTCAACTACTTCCTGTGGTAGAGAATTCCACAGGTTCACCACTCTCTGGGTGAAGAAGTTTCTCCTTATCTCGGTCCTAAATGGCTTACCCCTTATCCTTAGACTGTGACCCCTGGTTCTGGACTTCCCCAACATTGGGAACATTCTTCCTGCATCCAACCTGTCCAAACCCGTCAGAATTTTAAACGTTTCTATGAGGTCCCCTCTCACTCTTCTGAACTCCAGTGAATACAAGCCCAGTTGATCCAGTCTTTCTTGATAGGTCAGTCCCACCATCCCGGGAATCAGTCTGGTGAATCTTCGCTGCACTCCCTCAATAGCAAGAATGTCCTTCCTCAAGTTAGGAGACCAAAACTGTACACAATACTCCAGGTGTGGCCTCACCAAGGCCCTGTACAACTGTAGCAACACCTCCCTGCCCCTGTACTCAAATCCCCTCGCTATGAAGGCCAACATGCCATTTGCTTTCTTAACCGCCTGCTGTACCTGCATGCCAACCTTCAATGACTGATGTACCATGACACCCAGGTCTCGTTGCACCTTCCCTTTTCCTAATCTGTCACCATTCAGATAATAGTCTGTCTCTCTGTTTTTACCACCAAAGTGGATAATCTCACATTTATCCACATTATACTTCATCTGCCACGCATTTGCCCACTCACCTAACCTATCCAAGTCACTCTGTAGCCTCATAGCATCCTCCTCGCAGCTCACACTGCCACCCAACTTAGTGTCATCCGCAAATTTGGAGATACTACATTTAATCCCCTCGTCTAAATCATTAATGTATATTGTAAATAGCTGGGGCCCCAGCACAGAACCTTGTGGTACCCGACTAGTCACTGCCTGCCATTCTGAAAAGGACCCTTTTATTCCTACTTTTTGCTTCCTGTCTGCCAACCAGTTCTCTATTCAT
Source organism: Pristiophorus japonicus (assembly GCF_044704955.1). Classification (NCBI taxonomy): domain Eukaryota; kingdom Metazoa; phylum Chordata; class Chondrichthyes; family Pristiophoridae; genus Pristiophorus; species Pristiophorus japonicus. The sequence goes on along the minus strand of NC_091977.1, from coordinate 519,625,334 downwards.
GTCAAGACATTACCCCAATACCACGTGCTTTAATTTTGCATACTAATCTCTTGTGTGGGACCTTGTCAAAAGCCTTTTGAAAGTCCAAATACACCACATCCACTGGTTCTCCCTTGTCCACTCTACTAGTTACATCCTCAAAAAATTCTAGAAGATTTGTCAAGGATGATTTCCCTTTCATAAATCCATGCTGACTTGGACCGATCCTGTCACTGCTTTCCAAATGCGCTACTATTACATCTTTAATAATTGATTCCAACATTTTCCCTACTACCGATGTCAGGCTAACCAGTCTATAATTCCCTGTTTTCTCTCTCCCTCCTTTTTTAAAAGGTGGGGTTACATTAGCTACCCTCCAATCTATGGGAACTGATTCAGAGTCCATAGAATGGCTTGAAAATGAACGCCAATGCATCCACTATTTCTAGGGCCACCTCCTTAAGTACTCTGGGATGCAGACTATTAGGCCCTGGGGATTTATCGGCCTTCAAACCCATCAATTTCCTAACACAATTTCCTGACTAATAAGGATTTCCTTCAGTTCCTCCTTCTCGCTAGACCCTCAGTCCTCTATTATTTTCGGGAGGTTATTCGTGTCTTCCTTAGTGAAAACAGAACCAAAGTATTTGTTGAATTGGTCTGCCATTCCCTTGTTCCCCATTATAAATTCACCTGATTCTGACTGCAAGGGACCTTCATTAGTCTTCACTAATATTTTTCTCTTCGCATATCTATAGAAGCTTTGAGACACGAAAGGTGCTATTTAAATGCAAGTCTTTAGTTCTTTCTTCTTTACCACACTCATTGCCTGTAAGACTGACATTGCAGCTTATATCTGTCACAACACAAACGCAGTCTTCACTGGGTTTTTTTTGCCAGCCTTCAAACATTATGACCTATGCTTTCCTATCGATATAAATGCATGTCTATTGAGAGACCTGAGTGGAGGGCATGGCCCATAAACAGGTTACTATAAGACTGATGAAGTAAGAGTAAAGACAAGACAAGTTGAGAAGCAGTGATTAAATTACATCAAACTTATGATTTAAAAGTTTACAGATTGTAGGAAAAATAAAGGAAAGATTGAAGGGGTTAAGAAACTCCATCGTTTTGAGAAAGAACATTTTAGAATAGATGTGATGAGTCTTCAATATGCAGGAAGAGCAAGTAATCTGAGATATTTGGGGCTCAGGAGTATTAAGGCAGGAAAGATGAGAGGAGCAATGACCATAATAGTAGTAATAAAATAGAGAAAGGTGAAGGTGAGTGAAGGCGTTAATCTAATCCATCTATATGGAATGGGGAGAGCATCCAAAGGGTGTGCAATATTGTCCACAAGATTTGCAAAGTGTTACACAGTATCTGTAGAGCAGGAAACTGTCTTTGGCTCAAACTGAGGAAAAAATGACAAAAAGTCATTATTAACTGAATCATGTGGATTGCTTGAAATATGATTATTCTCTACACTCATGTTTCAGACTAGAAATTTATGTCCTGGAAGGGAACAATTTTGTGATATGTGCAACTGGCATGGGATTGTTTTAATTTTTCAGTTATTTTGAAGATTATGTGCAGAAACAATTTCTTAATTTATTTTTACTGCTGCTGGCATTATCAAATGTCAGCCATGGCTCAGTGAGCAGCATGCTTGCATCTGGGGCAGAAGGTTGTGGGTTCAAGTCCCACTCCGGAGATTTGAGCACAAAAATCTAGGCTGACACTGCAGTGCAGAGCTGAGGGAGTGCTGCACTGTGAGGTGCTGTTTTTCAGATGAGACATTAAACTGAGGCCCCATCTGCTCTCTCAGGTGGACATAATAGATCCCATGGCACTATTTCAAAGAAGAGCAGAGGAGTTATCCCCAGTGTCCTGGCCAATATTTATCCCTCAATCAACATAACATTATCTGCTCATTCTCACATTGCTGTCTGTGGGAGCTTGCTGTGCACAAATTGGCCGCCGTGTTTCCTACATTACAATAGTGACTACACTCCAAAAGTACTTCATTGGCTGTAAAGCCCCTTTGAGATGTCCAGTGGTTGTGAAAGGCGCTATATAAATCCCAGTCTTTCTTCTTTCTCAACCAACATCACAAAAACAGGTGATCTGGTCATTATCCATATCACATTGCAGTGTGTGGGAGCTTGCTGTGCGCAAATTAGCTGCCGCATTTCCAACATTACAACAGTGACTACACTTCAAAAGTACTTCATCGGCTCTAATGGGACGTCCTGATGTCATGAAAGGCGCAAGTCTTTCTTTTTTAAACTGACATATTATAATGTGCCTGTCATTATGAAACAACATATTCTCGTACATACCATGAACAACATCTTGAGAGACTCATTAGCATTGTATAAATATAAGCAAAATACTGCGGATGCTGGGAATCCACAATAAAATCAGAAAATGCTGGAAATACTCAGCAGGTCAGGCAGCAGCTGTGGAGAGAGAAACCGAGTTAACGTTTCAGATCCATGACCTTGCGTAATAAATATAACCTGGCTCTACATATATAGATATATAAATATCAATTAACTGCAGAATTCATCGTCCTGGCCAAGAAATGTTGCCTTTATTTTTAGTGTTACGGCCTTTGGGAATTAGGTAGTTTCTTTAGCTATCTCCATCGAGATAATGTCTGTGATTCGTTGGCAACCTGTAGCTTTTCAGTTTAAAGTTGTTCAATAATAGATTTGTGGGATTTGTGTCTCTAGTAAAGCAAAGACTGTATGGGCAATGGATAATGGAGTAATGTTTCAAGGGGCATTATCTTAATAAAAAAAGTATTTGCTTATAAGCACAAAACATATCGCATAAATCACTTAGAGTATAGAGTCATTATGGCACAGGCCATTCGGCCCATTGAGCCCATGCCGGGATGCAATAAATCATTTCCAGCTTGAAGGGTACTTGTAACAAAAATTATACTTGAGACTTCTGATTCTCCAAAATATGTCAAACATTTTTTGCTGAAGGCAATGTGTTTTTAGATTTCTTATAAGAAATAGGAGCAGGAGTAGGCCATTTGGCCCCTCGAGCCTGCTCCGCCATTCAATAAGATCATGGCTGATCTGATCATGGACTCAGCTCCACTTCCCTGCCCGCTCCCCATAACCCTTTACTCCCTTATCGCTCAAAAATCTGTCTATCTCTGCCTTAAATATATTCAATGACCCAGCTGCCACAGCTCTCTGGGGCAAAGAATTTCATAGATTCACAACACTCTGAGAGAAGAAATTCCTCCTCATCTCAGTTTTAAATCTGAGACTATGCCCCCTAGTTCTAGATTCCTCCATGAGTGCAAACATCCTGGGGCCCGAAATTCAGTACCGCTGGAAAGCTGGTGCTCCCCCACCTTTTTGTGGTCATTAGCGCCGAAAATTTTTCGTGGCTGGGCCAGCCCATATTCAGCTCCAAAAGTGAACAAACGGGTTCCAGCGCTGATGAACCCTTCCCAAGTGAATTTTTACAGCAGCGTGACTGTCTTAATTTGAGCGTTATCACCGCTGAGAAATTCAGCATGCAGGTAAGGGTTTCTAATGAGCCAGCTGCTCACTGGCCTTTTTAAAGGCCAGGGTTTGCAGCAAGGCCCTGAGGGTGGAAGGAGATTGGAAGGATGGCTGGTGTAAGAGGTGCAAGGAGAGCCAACAGGTTCGCTGATATGGAGCTGGAGACACTGATGGATGGTGTGGAGGACAGGTGTTTCCTGACGTGGGAAGACCTGGCAGACAGGCAGTACATAATGCATGGACGAAATTTCGGGGAGTTGTCAGGCACGTCCATATATGCAAGGAGGGTGCTGGCCAGTCTGCACCCGGCCCATCCAAGGTGGCGATGGGTCGACGCCTCCTAGCTCTGGGGCGACGGGGATCCTCTCTCTCCTCCTCCTGCACCTCCTCCTCCTCTTCCTCCTCCTCCTCAGGTGGTACTGCTGGCTCGACCTCCAGCGGCTGTCCCCGTATGATGGCCAGGTTGTGCAGCATGCAGCAGACCATGACGATTATAGAGACCCGTTGAGGAGAGTACTGCAAGATGCCACTAGAGTGGTCCAGGCACCGGACTCTCTGCTTAAAGATACCTATGCACTGCTCGATGATGCACCTGGTGGCACAATGAGCTTCATGTATGCATGCTCTAGCGCTGTCCTGGGGTTCCGCAGAGGAGTGAGCAGCCAAGTGGACAGGGGATATCCCTTGTCCCCAAGCAGCCAACCTCAATCCTGATTCGGGCCGGTGAAGACGGCGGGCACACTGGTCTGGTGCAGAATGAACGAATCATGGCTGCTGCCTCCCTTGCCCGCTGCCTGTCTGCACGGTGCTGATCGCGATGCCTTCTCCTGTGTGCCACCCTGCTTCTGACCATGTGTACCAGGTGTCACCCTCCCAACACTCCTCCCACCCTCAGGGTGAACCCTGCCAAGCAGGTCTCTGCAGCCCACAGGACTCCACTAAAGAGTCAGACCTGAAAATTGTACAAAAGAACAGGGGTATGTGCAAACCTCTGAGCAGCACTCAGCAGGTTTAATGGAGCCAAAACAATTAATAAAATTACATGAAAAGATAAATACTGCAGATGCTGGAAAATGAAATAAAAACACTAATAATTACTAAAACTATGTCAAAAGATAAATACCGTGGATGCTGGAAAATGAAATAAAAACAATAATAAGTAATAAAACTATTTACCTACCAAAGGGTCCCAGCGCTGTCGCGTTCGAGCACCGCATCAAAAACCTCACGGGGGCACTGCCGGGAAAAGTCCTACCCTTTCCTCGGTGAATTTAGTCCCTTTCCAGCGGCCCGCAAGCTGCAGAGCTCACCGCTGGAATGTCACCTTTGCAGTGGCTTCACTGCACCGTTTCCGGCGGAAGTAAGCACTGCTGAAATCCTCCCTGAGCTGAATATGTCTCGGGGAGGGAAAAGTACCCGACTGCGGTGGCCGACCGATTTTTTCGATCAACCGCCTAAACTCCGCGGTAGCCGTCCCTTCGGAGATGGTGAATTTCAGGCCCCCCTCTATGCATCCACCTTGTCAAGCCCCCTCATTATCTTATATGTTTCAATAAGATCACCTCTCATTCTTCTGAACTCCAATGAGTACAGGCCCAACCTGCACAACCTAACTTCATAAGCCAACCCCTTCATCTCAGGAATCAACCTAATGAATCTTCTCTGAACTGCCTCCAATGCAAGTATATCCTTTCATAAATATGAAAACCAAAACTGTATGGCCTCACCAATACCCTGTACAGTTGTAGCAGGACTTCACTGCTTTTATACTCCATCCCCCTTACAATAAAGGCTAACATTCCATTTGCTTTCCTGATTACTTGCTGTACCTGCATATTAACTTTTTTGTGTTTCATGCACAAGGACCCCCAGGTTCCTCTGTACTGCAGCATTTTGTAATTTTTCTCCATTTAAATAATAATTTGCTTTTTTTATTTTTCCTGCCAAAGTGGATAACCTCACACTTTCCCACATTGTACTTCATCTGCCAAATGTTTGCCCACTCACTTAGCCTGTCTATATCCCTTTGCAGATTTTTGTGTCCTCCTCACAACTTTCTTTCCCACCCATCTTTGTATCGTCAGCAAACTTGGCTACATTCCACCTGATCCCTTCATCCAAGTCATTAATATAGATTGTAAATAGTTGAGGACCCAGTACCGATCCCTGCAGCACCCCACTAGTCACTGTTTGCCAACTAGAAAATAACTCATTTATCCCAACTCTCTGTTTTCTGTTAGTGAGCCAATCCTCTATCCATGCTAATACATTACCCTCAACCCCATGAACTTTTTTATCTTCTGCAGTAACCTTTTTTGTGGCACCTTATCGAATGCCTTCTGGAAATCCAAATACACCACAATCACTAGTTCCCCTTTATCCACCCTGCTCATTACATCCTCAAAGAATGCCAGCGAATTTGTCAAACATGATTTCCCTTTCATAAAACCATGCTGATTCTGCTTGACTGAATTCTTCTTGCAATAGATGTCTTGTTTGCTTTTATTGGATCGTATCTGCCACCTGTGAAAGTTGAGAAAACACAGAACTGTGAAGATCCCAAAAAATTAAAACGGAAAAATTGTAAATGCTGGCAGTCTGAAATGTAAAAACTGAATGTTCTGGAAATACACCAGAGGTTAATCAGCATCAGTATAGAAGAAAAAGACACGGTTATGACTTTCAGGTATGTAATTCTTCACGAGAAGTGTTTTGATGAAGGGTTCGAACCCAAAAAGTCAGAATCTGTCTCTTTCCTTTACAGAAACTGACTGGTAAGCTGTGTATTTCGAGCATATTTTGTATTCATTTTCCGATCAGGACGAAGTTTGATAAATAGCCCAGTATAGTAGAACCTTGAAGTTACACACCTGGAAATGTTTAAAAAATTCGACCAGAATAACACTGCTGGTTGCTGTCTTTCTGCTTAAGGTCAGGTGTGCATTTGAATATTGCACAGTGTTATTACAGTATGGGAAGTGACTTCAAACAGTATTTGTGATGTCCACAATAAGACAATCTTAAAAGTTAGAGACTTATTGGGGGGCCAGAATTTTCTGTAGCAGGGCAGGTAATGGGATCTGCCATTAGTTTGACTTGCCCCTGCACCCTTCAGCTCAAAATATTTTAACCCACAAAGTAGGTGAAAGTGTGAGCTGATAATGGCACAACGAGGGCAACAGGGCATCTGGGACCTGAGTGAACGGGGCAAGCAACAGGGTGTCTCCTTAACCAATGAGATTTAAGGAAGGGAAATAAACAGCAGAATGACTGAGAAGGTGGGGTGGGGGGGGGGGTGGGGTGGGGGCGTGAATTAAAGTGGATCAGTTAAATGTTAAATAAGGATCAGGAAGTTAAATAAAGATTGGATTAAGAGAGAGAGAAGAAAGAGATAAAAAGGAAAAGTTAGAAACAAGGTATTAAAATATAAAATTTGTTCATCTTTACAATTTCATAAAACAATTCACAATCTGAATGAATGAGATTCCAGAGTTTTAATTGTTAATTTTCTGTGCCAGAAATGTTGATTTGAAGTCTTTACACTTATCACATCATTAAAAGGATTCTGGCACTTGTAATTACTAGCCCTAAATAACTGCGGAGAGGTTAATTTGTATCTACCACGCAAATCCAGAAACCTCACGACATTCAATGCATTTCCGTTGCGACGCAGTCAGCGTGAAGTTAATGGCAGAGCAGCACAACTCAGACAGCAATGCTTGGATATTGCCATTTAATCGCGCATCTGCCCCTCACCTGAAGTTACTGTACCATTTACGCATAAATAACAGCGAGCGCCATTAACCATGATCAAGCATCCACGTTGATCCCATGATTTGTTGATCCCATGAAAACAAAGGATTTGTAAACAAAGTAAGGCATGAGGTTGATGTATAACAGAATTTGTTCTAATTTGAGAATACATAGATTGTATGTTTTGATAGCTCCACTCCAGATGTTACGTAGAACTGTTTCAATTAAAAGTAACATCATACTGAAGCTATACTCTGATCAGGTTCTAGATTCCTGCATTGAGAGGGCCCAAATGGACTAATTCTTCAAGCAGGATTTTAGGCTTTTCTGTTTTTGGGGTGAAAACGGAGGTGGGGGCACGAAAGCTACCGGCCAGGAATAGTTTGCGCTTTAGTAAGGGAGCTTCAGCATCTGGGTCTTGCGTCAGGGTGCGCAGTGCGAAGGGAGGGGTTGTACTCTTTTCGTGGAGCAAGGATGGGAAACTCGCGAACTAAAGTGCCAGGCCATGTGCGCTCTGAGAGAGGCCTTGTGGGGGGAGCGGGGGGTGGGGGGGTGGGTGTGGGGTGGGGGATGGGGGGAACCTTAAAAAAAAACCCACAAAAACATTCCCAAAACATTGCCCACGCCACCACAACACAAATCGCTAAAAAAACACTCGCAATTACCTTCGGAGTATTTTGATTTGCCCGATCCATCCGGGCGGATGGATCGGGCAAAAATCCAAAGTACCGCCGTTGTCGCAACGAGAGGCGTTGCACACTCGCGCAGTTCTTCCCAGTCGTGCTGCTCAATGCCGCCGCAAAACCGGACCGGAGGATTGTAACAGGGAGCAGGAGACCTGAATGGCGCCTTTCACGCTGCTCCAGGGCGAAACCCAGAGTGCAAAGGACCGGAAAATCCAGGCCCATGTGTCAAAAGAGGCATCAACTACAGGATTCACTGGAACTACCAGCAAACACAACTGACTGGCTGTTGTTCTGAGAAATAAGAAAAATAACACAGGAAATTTGTAATATCTGGGGATTTCTGAAAATAGTTATTTTTTAGACTTTACATGGGACGTGGGTGCTGCAGTATCATCGGGTCAGATTTCTGTTGACAACTTTAAGTCAAAGCACTGTCCAAGCTGACAAGAATGGCTCAGTGTGTTTTGCCAGACAACAATGTTGCCAATGGGCAATAAGTCAACTGCATTGTGAGGGGAGAACATAACAGTGGCTACTTGCTCACATAAACGGTTTTGATGAAAGTTAAGAGGAGATTTTCTAGAAGTGTTCAAAATCATGAACGGTTTTGATAGCGTAAATAAGGATAAATTGTTCCCAGTGGCAGAAGGGTCGTAACCAGAGGACACAGATTTAAGTTGATGGCGACATGAGGAACCAGAGGCGACATGAGGAAACATTTTTGTACACTCTGGGTTGTTATGATTTGGAATGCATTGCCTGATAGGGCGGAGGACGCAGATTAAATAGTAATTTTCAAAAGAGAATTGGATAAATATTGAAGGGAAAAATTTTACAGGGCAATAGGGAAGGAGCAGGGGAATGGGTCTAATTGGACAGCTCTACCAAAGGGCCAGCATAGGCATGATGGGCTGAATAACCACCTTTTGCGCTGAATCATGATACATCAGATACTGCACCATTTGAGCAATTTTATTACTCTCATTTTATAGATATCTCTTCTCGCAATTTCAGAAAGTAATGAGGCATGATCTATTGCTTCCTTGTGGTTGCTGTGCTGTTTAGATACGCACTGATAGGATCTAATATAAATACTTCCAGCATTTTCTTGACAGCAGATGTTGCATAACTTCCAGACTCACATTTTGCTTTTTTTTGTGAATTCTCACCATAAGATTTGCTACCCTCAGGTCATTCAATATTTATGAAGCTCCCAAAAATATCACCGATAAAGACGACGTGATGGGAGACAGACCATTAAAATCTTAAGTATTCGAGGTATGGGTAAGGGGGAGTTGTGGGTTGTTTGAGGTTTAAATGTACTTGGAATTGATGATGGTGCTCTCAGCGCAGTGTTTATTTTCTTCCAATGTTCTGCACTGAAAGCACTGACTTATGCTGAGCTATAATCCTATGCTTGTTGGCAGCTTACATGGACTTCTTCCATCTGGCCATTCTTCATGAGTGAAGCCCAGAAATAGTTCCTGGTACAGAGTCTCGCTCAACAGGAACACAGATTGAAGAACTGGCCATAGAAATTAGCATGTACGGTTCCTGAAGCTGACGATTTTCTGGTCATTAAAATCAATGGGCAGAAAATTGAGAGCACTGCAAACTGGGCAGAATGACCTCCGCACCTAATTCTCCAACTTGTGCTTCCTAAAATGGGAACAGAGTCTCACAATTTTGATGCTAGACTGTCAGTAGATTATTATTACGATGCGACAAGACACTCGATCCCCAATACTGTTTGTCTCTTCCCGTTCCCCCACATGTTGGACACGCATAAAAAAAAAGAAAGACTTGCATTTATGTAGTACTTTTCATGACCCAAAGTCGGTTGCCCCAAAGCGCTTTACAGCCAATGAAGTACTATTTTTGAAGTATGGTCACTGTTGTAATGTAGGAAATGTGACAGCCAATTTGCGCACATCAAGCTCCCACAAACAGCAATGTGATGATGACCAGATAAATTGTTTTAGATGTTGATTGAGGGATAAATATTGACTAGGACACTGGGGATAATTCCCCTGCTCTTTTTGAAATAGTGCCATGGGATCTTTTATGTCCACCTGAGATAGCAGACGGTGCTTCATTTTACGTCTCACCTGAGAGATAGCACCTCTGATAGTACTGCACTCCCTCAGGACTGCAGTGGAGCATCAGCCTAGATTTTTGCGCTCAAGTCTCTGGAGTGGGACTTGAACCCAGCACCATTTTAACTCAGAGGCGAGAGTGCTACCAACTGAGCTACAGCTGACGCTGGCCATTTATAAACACCCACACACAAAATAACAATAGGTATCACTGAATAGTGAAAACTCTGGTTAATTTTTCTCTTCTATACCCTAGGGGGACTGCAGCCAACTGTAGTGTCCCCCACTGCTGCCTCAATTGAGATCAGCTAATAGAGAACATGCTGGGGATCCAACCTGGAACCTTTCAAAGCCACACCAGGCACTAAATCATCAGAAGAGCTATATTCCAAAATTGTTATGTACATTTTATATGAATTAAAAAAATAATCATGGCTAGCCTAGCTTATGTGGATTGAGTCTGTCCCATATAAGATTCTGTCAATCATTGGTGTTATAAACTACAGGAAGTGATGAGTCAGCAGAATTGATACTGACTCCAAGAGCTCAAATTGTTTCGTCTACCCGGATAATTGTTGGATGAGAAATGGTGGCAGGAGGTGCCTTCATGAATTTGTGACTGAATCGTTATTGTTGAGGTCGTGTCCAAGTTCATGTCTGTCTTTACCTTGAGATCATATTGGCCCGGAATTTGCGGTTGTAATGACTGTGGAAAACTGACAACAACTTCTGGCACTCGCACATGCGCAGTTAAACGTGGAAATCCGCAGGTTGCTGACAGTGATACCCTGCTCCTCCAGAGGGTGTGCTATTGGCGTCCTCACAGATATTCATAGGCAGTCCCTCAAAATTGAGGAAGACTTGCTTCCACTCCAAAAGTGAGTTCTCAGGTGACTGAACAGTCCAATACGGGAATTACAGTCTCTGTCACAGGTGGGACAGACTGTCGTTGGAGGAAAAGGTGGGTGGGGAGTCTGGTCTGCCGCACGTTCCTTCCGCTGCCTGCGCTTGATTTCTGCGTGCTCTCGGCGACGAGACTCAAAGTGCACAGCGCCCTCCCAGATGCTCTTCCTCTACTTAGGGCGGTCTGGGGCCAGGGACTCCCAGGTGTCAGTGGGGATGTTGCACTTTATCAAGGAGGCTTTCAGAGTGTCCTTGAAATGTTTCCTCTGCCCACCTGGGGCTCACTTGCCGTGTAGGAGTTCAAAATAGAGCGCTTGCTTTGGGAGTCTTGTGTCGGGTATGCGGACAATGTGGCCCGCCCAGCGGAGCTGGTCGAATGCGGTCAGTGCTTCGATGCTGGAGATGTTGGCCAGATAGAATCATTAGAAATCACTGATTTGTCATGAACTTCAACTATTTACACACTATTCTCACTGTAAAAAACAACGAGAATGTTAAGCCTGTTCAATCAGGAGCAACTGAGTTTTTAATGGCGTACTAAGTCGTTATTATTGCTGAACAACCTCTCTGGCCCTGAAAAACTAAATTTATAAGTGTAAAGTCTCATTCCCTCAGAAGAACATTTAAAAACTGCAGATCTTTTACAAAATAATTTTTTTTAATTTTAAGATTTTGTTCTGAAAGTTACAATTCTGGCTTAACCCCATGTGTATGTCCCAATCTTTATTTCGCTTTCTGTACAGTGATTGAAATGCGATTTATATTCCCTGCATTTTACTTCCTGCTTTGCGGTCTGTGAGAATTCTTTAATCTGACTGGCTGATCGGCCTGCCTGCTGCCTGCCCTGTTACTGGGTGCCAGAGATCGGCTGTAGATGGCGCCAAATTGAAACTGACGTCAGAAATGAGGAAATCTACGCTCTGGAGCCATCTAAATCTTTGTGAGCAGCTTTTTTTGAGGTCAGCGGCGAGTGCCGTCACTTCCCCAAGGAAGCTTTATTATCTTATTATTGTACAGTATGTACAAATCCTCAACATTTAATGTGCACGTGCTGTAATGGCACAGAAGCACTTGATCAATGTCCATATAAATATAATTTCAGACAAAACATAGAAACATACAGTGCAGAAGGAAGCCATTTCAGCCCATCGTGTCCACGCCGGCCGACAAAGAGCCACACGGCCCTTGGTCAGCAGCCCTGAAGGTTATATATAATCCTATGAACAATGGCGGACAGGTAAAGAGTAACCGGCTCAACCAGTCCGTCGCCCCCACAATAATGATTAACAGTCACTTTGTAAATTAATATGATGATTTTCAACCTGTGGTGGGTATAAGCTCCAACAAGTTCTTAAAACCCATTCCTGATACTTGTGGGAGTAGATACACGCTTCACTAAAAGCCATGCTTCTCAAATCTCACATGGATACAATGCTCAACATTTAACAGTTTTTTAAAATCATAATTTTACAAAATATTGGGCTGAAAATTGCGGTCGGAGGCTTCCTTCGGACGATCGCCTCTGACCCTAAAAAAATCTGTGAAAATACCTGGTGGTTCTGGAGGAATGTGGGATTCCGGTCGGAGGCCTTCATTCGCTGCACAAAGTACAGGAACATGTCTTCCACGTATGAATGCATATGCTGGAATCATATGGGCCTGGACCACCAATCACTATGCAGCATTCTCATTGATAATAATGGGAGTTCTGTTTGGACGGGCTCCTATTACTATCAATGAGAAATCCCCCCGAAAAGACCGAACATAGCACAATAAATTAAAAAAACACCTCACATATTTAAAATTAATTGAAATGGAATGTAATTAAATGTTTTAGAAACTTTTTTTCATGTTGTAATAGAGTTAAAAATAGACTTACCTTAATACACAGGGTTTTTAATATAAAATGAGTGATTAAATTAAATTTTTCTATGTTTAAAACTCTTACACTGGTAAAAGTAAGCTATATGCCTGCTTTTACCAGGCGTAAGAGTTTGAAGGACATTCGCTGGGCAAGAGTCTCTGCCCCGCGTTTGTCCTTCCTGCGGGGATGCATGCGATCTGTCTAAATGAATTTTGACAGATTGAAAAAGCTGGTTTTCGGCGCATGCGCATTGCGTGCCGAGAACCGGCATTTGCGAGGCCTTGCCGGGTGCGTGCGCACTTCACCCGGCCAGGCCATAATTTTCAGCCCATAGTTTCCTTCAAATAGTTTCCTTGCCATTGACATTCAGCCCTAACTCAGTCCACCTGCTGGTGAAACACTTAACCATACCTTTGTCACCTCCTGAGTCAACTACTTCAGTCAATCGCCATAAACTTTAACTTATCCGAAACTCTGCTGTCAGTATCTTATCCAAGTCCCGCTCACCCATCTCCCCTATCCCTCGCTGACCTACATTGGTTCCCAGGCCTTCAATGCTCCCAAATGTAAAACTCTCTTCCCTTGTGTAAAATTCTCTCCATGGCTTCACACCTCCAAATCTCTATAACCTCCTTCAGCCCTACAATTACAACCCCTTAGCTCTCCATTCACCTGACTGGCCTCTTGTGCGTCCCACTGTTGTCTTCACCCCACCATTGGTTTTGTCGATGCCGAAATCTTCAGAAGAAAGAATTTGCATTTATTTTGCACCTTGCACTATCTCAGGACATCCCAAAGCACTTCACAGGTAATGAGTACCTTTTGAAGTGCATTGTTGAAGATTAGCGGTCAATGGTTGTTTTTCACACTGGAGGAAAGAATACAGTTGGGAGTGGAAATTTTGTTTGAGGCTAATTAGGGCGCTAATGGCGGCAGGACCGTAAATTTTGCGCCGTAAAATGCTTTGTGTCTGCAGCCGCAAAATTCATCAGCTGGGCCCTGAGTGTGGGGCGGAGCACTAGGCGAGGCGTTCCACACCTCTCATGGGTCACTAGGCCGGCAGAGCAACTGAAAACCCGTTGCTAAAGAGCCAGCCTCGGAGAAAAAGAGAAAAAAAAAATCGTCAAAAAAACCCCACAATAAACATTCCCAATACCTTTCTCATCCCACATAAACATAAATCACTAAAAATAAAAACAATCACATTTACCTGGTGTATTCATTCCTTCCCTCACTGCTGCCGGAACAGCTCTGACCGCCCGCTTTCCCAGGCGGTCTCACGAAGGTGCGTTACGGGCGGTACTGCTCTGCGCCGCCGACACCAGCACACTGAATGTGCCGAGCGACACGAATGCCAGTGCTTGCAGCTCCAAACCCCTTTAGCGCCCCTGTTCTGACCTTCCCTGGGGCACTAAGCTAACGAATTTTGTGTCGCCCAGGGGTTGGTAAATAGTAGGAGCATAGTAACAGGAGGACAAAGACAGACTGGTGAAATGGGCAGCCACATGGCAGATGAAATTTAATGCAGAGAAGGGCGAAGTGATGCATTTTTGAGAGGAAGAATGAGGAAAGACAATGGGCTAGAACCTCCACTTTTTTTGCATGCTTAACGCCCACCTAATGCCCATTTTACCGCTGAAATGACCTATAACGCCCATATATCGCACATTCTGGCACAAAATGGAAACAGGCGAGGTTTTTTAGGAGACTTATCACCGAGCATTATTTTCCCAGTTGGCTTAACACTGAGAATAAATACCACTGCCCGCCCACATTTTTGGGGCGGAATCAGCAAAATGGGCGAATTCAACGCCCATAATATCGCCCAGCGTTACTTTCCGAACAGAATTAACGCCGAGGTTCAATTTTAACGCGCGGCGACTGTTTTTTGTCGTGAAGAGCATATTTATCTAAACTAGCGGCCACGGAGATCGCCCATCTTTAATTTCACCACCTCGCACACATATCGCCCACAATATCGCTCGCTCAAAAAAAACGTCCACAAAATCTGGAACTAACCGGAACGACACCAGCGCTGTGGCTGGCATTTGTTAAATCCTACTCTCACGTGAGGAGCTGATATCGGAAAGATTTGACTGAAAGATGTGAATGACAACGCTAACACACTGCTGTATGTGTGCAGCTCAGACATCAATGGTGCCCATCATCTTGGTGCCAGTTAAAGTTTGCCAGTTAAAGTTTACGTTGATTGATGTTAAGTTGTATTTAACCCTTTCATGGTAAGGAATCACCAGTGTGTAATAGTCCAGCTATCTGAGACAATGTGCAACAAGGTTATGTTCAATAATAAAAGTTTAATACCAACATTGGTCTGAAATCATAAGTATCACAGCCAATAACACCCAACCCCTGCCCACACCCCACTTTTTCCACCATTGACATAAATCACATGGTCAACATATCCAGCAACACAGAATACAAAGGCAAAGCAGGAGCATGGTCCCCAGCCCCCATACATTGCAACAAATTGCATACACCCAGATGGAGATATAACACAGCCGTCACCTGCACACATACACCTCACTTTCCTTCCGACCTCTCCTTCTCCCCACCTCCACCCCTTCCCCTCCTCGCTCCACGGCGCCTGGCCGAGGATCTCCTCAGGCGGTGCCTCATTGGAGGGGGGATGAAGGCAGATGCATTGGTTGGACGGGTATGGGAGTAGGGGGTGCCGAGGGGGCAACATTCTCTGATGCAGAAGCAGAATCTTTGTCCTTGATCTCATCTGTCATTCACAGTGGTGGTGCAGGACCTAGGGGTGGAGTGCCGCGCTCTGGGACCGCTGGAGGGCTATGGCAGCAGTGTTCCTGGCTATCACATTCAGGGACGCCGCCATGGGGAAAAACGGGGTGCTCTGTGGAGAGGCACCTCCAGAGTGGAGGCGGGAATGACCGGAGGACCCATAGATGGCCTTGGGGTGGAATGGGTTCTGGAACGTGGCGATGCAGATTCTTCGAAGTATGCGCTCTCATCCATGGAGAACAGACCCAGCGGATTGACAGGCGACAATCGGAGCTCCTCAGCACCAGATGTAGTAGGATCATCGGCCGATTCCTGTCC
The DNA here is from genome assembly GCF_044704955.1 of Pristiophorus japonicus. NCBI lineage: Eukaryota > Metazoa > Chordata > Chondrichthyes > Pristiophoridae > Pristiophorus > Pristiophorus japonicus. The sequence goes on along the minus strand of NC_091977.1, from coordinate 519,609,439 downwards.
CACACCTCCACCTTCTGGCCTGTGTGGCCTTGCCTGGGGCCGCGCTGCTGGCTGAGCTGCAAGACACAAATGAGGTTGTTAGAGGAGACGGGGGTGCTAGGGTGACAAGGTGAGTCCAGCGCTACACACAGCATATGCACGACAAAATCATCGCAGACATCACATTTCATCACCATCAACACATTGTGCATTGCAATGATTTTCATTAGGCCAGCATTATTTCTATGAAACTTTTAGAAATCATCTATTATATGTGATTGGTCAGATATGAGTGGTGTGGCATCTATTGACTTTGCATCACGCAATGGTGTAAGCTTTACTCATGTGGCATCACTTCAGGGTCTGTAGATGCGTCCATGGCTGTCTGGGGGTGCTTCCCCATGAGTGCTAGCACTCGCTCCTCTATCTCTGTGATGTCGCTGGGGACTGGTGGCCTGCCTCTGCATGGACCTCATCGTCGATAGCTTCTTCTGTAAAAGATGACAGGATGACATGGCATGAGATTACTGCGTGATATCATTGCTAGGTACTGTCACAGAGACTGATGCAACACATAACCGACAAATGTAATCATGATTATTATGATAATTATCATTCTTTACCTAAAGACGTACACCGTGACCGCAGGCTTTGAGTAAAACATTCCCGGTAAAAGTGTAAGACCTCACATCTGCTGATAGTCACTCATGACATAGAAACATAGAAACATAGAAAATAGGTACAGGAGTAGGCCATTCGGCCCTTCGAGCCTGCACCGCCATTCAATGAGGTCATGGCTGAACATTCAACTTCAGTACCCCATTTCTGCTTTCTCGCCATACCCCTTGATCCCCCTAGTAGTAAGGTCTACATCTAACTCCTTTTTGAATATATTTAGTGAATTGGCCTCAACAACTTTCTGTGGTAGAGAATTCCACAGGTTCACCACTCTCTGGGTGAAGAAGTTTCTCCTCATCTCGGTCCTAAATGGCTTACCCCTTATCCTTAGACTGTGACCCCTGGTTCTGGACTTCCCCAACATTGGGAACATTCTGTATCTAACCTGTCTAAACCCATCAAAATTTTAAACGTTTCTATGAGATCCCGTCTCATTCTTCTGAACTCCAGTGAATACAAGCCCAGTTGATCCAGTCTTTCTTGATAGGTCAGTCCCGCTATCCCAGGAATTAGGCTGGTGAACCTTCGCTGCACTCTCTCAATAGCAAGAATGTCCTTCCTCAAGTTAGGAGACCAAATCTGTACACAATACTCCAGGTGTGGCCTCACCAAGGCCCTGTACAACTGTAGTAACACCTCCCTGCTATGAAGGCCAACATGCCATTTGCTTTCTTAACTGCTTGCTGTACCTGCATGCCAACTTTCAATGACTGATGTACCATGACACCCAGGTCTCGTTGCACCTCCCCTTTTCCTAATCTGTCACCATTCAGATAATAGTCTGTCTCTCTGTTTTTACCACCAAAGTGGATAACCTCACATTTATCCACATTATACTTCATCTGCCATGCATTTGCCCACTCACCTAACCTATCCAAGTCACTCTGCAGCCTTATAGTATCGTCCTCACAGTTCATACTGCCACCCAACTTAGTGTCATCCGCAAATTTGGAGATACTACATTTAATCCCCTTGTCTAAATCATTAATGTACAATGTAAACAGCCGGGGCCCCAGCACAGAACCTTGCGGTACCCCACTAGTCACTGCCTGCCATTCTGAAAAGTCCCCATTTACTCCTACTCTTTGCTTCCTGTCTGCCAACCAGCTCTCAATCCATGTCAGCACACTACCCCCAATCCCATGTGCTTTAACTTTGCACATTAATCTCTTGTGTGGGACCTTGTCGAAAGCCTTCTGAAAGTCCAAATACACCATATCAACTGGTTCCCCCTTGTCCACTTTACTGGAAACATCCTCAAAAAATTCCAGAAGATTTGTCAAGCATGATTTTCCTTTCACAAATCCATGCTGCCTTGGACCTATCATGCCACCTCTTTCCAAATGCGCTGCTGTGACATCCTTAATAATTGATTGCATCATTTTACCCACTACTGATGTCAGGCTGACCGGTCTATAATTCCCTGTTTTCTCTCTCCCTCCTTTTTTAAAAAGTGGGGTTACATTGGCTACCCTCCACTCCATGACTGTTACAAATCAAATTATATAAATACATAAGTACATGTAAATCAATGTAATACTTACTCTTGCAGATCCCACAAGATCGTTCTACCATTTGCGGCATTGGTTGCCCTCACGCACCTCGTTGGTCGCTGATGAGACCACCTTTGTTATCTCGGTCCATATCTTCTGGCATGCCTTTGGGGTGGGTTTCCCACGCCCTCCCTGTGTCAAATCACCCCAGCGTGACTCGACTTCCTGTAGGAGGGAGGCATTTGCCTCGTCCGAGAACCTCCTCGCTCTTTTGCGCCCTCCAATGTGCTCCTCTCCCACCTCACTGCTCTCGCCAGTGTCAGTCTCCACAGGGTGCTGTGATGCCTCCTCCTCTCCCTCCATTGTAGGGCAAATTCGGTCAAATGTGTGGCTGGTAACAGCTACTTTTTGTTTGACTCCTTGCTGTGAAACTCTAAAGTCTCCCTCCTTCCTCCCAAAGCAGCCACACCACACCCAGCCACACCTTCAGTCCCTCTGAGCTCCTTCTCTCTCTGTCTCCTCTTCTGCGCATTCATGGTGAGCCTTGACCTCCAGAATCACGGGAATCGAGCGTTGCCATGCCGTTGCTAAGGATTGCCACACTTTACGGCCGAAGGTCAAAAAAATTTAACGCTACCGCCCATTTGAGATCGCTCTCAGTAACGCCCATTTTCAAAAATGTAAACTAGGTGTTTTGAAAATGGGCGAGAAGCTGATGATCTGAAAACCCTTTTTTACCGCCCACGACGGAAATAACGCCCATTTTTGGGTGACAACTTCAAAAGCGGAGGTTGTAGCCCAATATAAATTAAAAAGTATAATTTTTAAGAGGATGCAGGAAGAGAGAAACCCGTAGGGTTTGCTTACAGAGGTCTTTGAAGATGGCAGGACATGTTGTTAAAGCTGTTAAAAAACATATGCGAAACTTGGCTTTAATAAATAGTGGCATAGGATGCAAAAGCAAGGAAGTTAAGCTGAACCTTTACAAATCACTGGTTAGGTCTCAGGTAGAGTATTGTGTAAAATTCTGGCCACTGCATTTTAGAAAGGATGTCAAGGCCTTACAGGGTCTGCAGAGGAGATGTACCAGAATGATCGCAGGAATGAGGGACTTCACTTAGGTTTAGATTTCTAGAGAAACTGGGATAGTAACTTTCAAAAGGAAATTGAATAAATACTTGAAAAGAAAAAAAATTGCAGGGCTATGGGGAAAGAGCAGGGAGAGCAAGACTAATTTGATAGCTCTTTCAAAGAGCCAGAACAGGCTTGATGGGCCGAATAGCCTCCTTCTGTGTTGTAAGAATCTATGATTTCACACACAAGTCCAAGTCATTTTTATACATATATTAAGAAGAGCAATGGTCCCTAAAACTGACCTCTGGGAAATGTCCCTGTTTACATCTTCGCAGTATGAAAAACATCCATTAACTGCTGCTCATTGTTTTCTGTCCTTTGCCCAGCTTCCTATCCATCTGTCATATTCCCCTTAATACTGTGCTTCAATGTTATTAAGAAGTGTCCTATTCGGCACCTGATCAAATGCCTTTTGAAAATCGATGTACACAGCATATGCTACATTTCCGTTATTTATACACTCTATTATTTTCTCGGAGAATTCTGTTTAATTTGTCAGACTCCTAGAAATCTGTGCTGGATGCCAATAATTAACCCATGCCTTTCTAAGTGTGTATTATTTTTCCACTGTTAGGCTGCCTGCTCTGGCACTACCTGTTTGTCAGGTCAGTCCATTTCAAGGTACTCGAGATGTTACAGTGAAGATCAATTTCAAGAACCTGTAGCTTGCGCTGATGTCTTTTGACTCTTGGGGGCTAGAAATTGCGTAGCGCCCTGTTTGGGTCGATACCGTCAGGCGCTACACTATTGAATCCGACGCGAACTTCCGGTTTTGCGCTGCAGGATGGATGTGGAGTGCTACCTCTTCCCTTGGAGCGCTAAACGGAGCAAGAGGGGCAATAGCGGCAGAGCGTTGCACAATGTCCCGTGCAGCACTGCGGGATTCACAAGCTCCTTTCCTCCTTGAAAGGGAAGGGCCAATGCTGAGGTCACTTCAGGGTAAGGCTGGGAAGGGTCGATACGTGACGAGCAGCCCCAAGCACTCTGAGAGAGTGTAGGGCTGATCAATCGCCAAATGGAAAAAAATTCAAAAAACAACACACTTGAGGTGATGATAGAACTTTGTCCCACCTGACCTCCACTGCCTTTAATTAGCGCTCCCTTGGCGGCCGGCCGAGGTTACAGCGCCTCCAGCAGCTGCCGTTTTTGACGCCTGGCGATGCTGCAGGGGGCGGAAGCAAATTTAAGATCCAGGGTGATAACGGGGCACTGCGCACCGGATGAAGTCACGATCTCCGGGGAACAGGCGATCGAGGCGATAAGGTTTAGCGCCACGCTAACCCGCCATGCAAGTTCGCGGACGTTGGTAATTTCGCCGCGCCCAGTCGATAAGCCGTTAGCGACCCGTTATTGCCCCCCCCCCCCTGGAGGCGCTAACAGAGGCCAATTTCTCCCCCTTAGACTTTTGTCACTCACTGAGTAAGAATTCAACAACAACTTGCATTTATATAGCACCGTTTCATGTAGTAAAACGTCCCAAGGCATTTCGCAGGAATGTTAGCAAACAATATTTGATACTGAGCCACATTGGGACAGCTGACCAAAAGCTTGGTCAAAGAAGCAGGTTTTAAGGAGTGTCTTAAAGAAAGAGAGAGAAGCAGAGTGGTTTAAGGAGCTTTGGGCCTTGGCAGCTGAAGGCACAGCCGCCAATGGTGGAGCGATTAAAATTGGGGATGTGCAGAATTGGAGAAGCGCCGAGATCTTGGAGGGTTGTAGGGCTGGAGGAGGTTACAGAGATAGGGAGGGGCGAGGCCATGGAGGGATTTGAAAACAAGGATGAGCGTTTTAAAATTGCTGGACTGGGAGCTAATGTCGGTCAGCGAGCACAGGGGTCAGGAGAGAACAATGGCATATGGTAGGATGAGTAAACAAATTGTGCATTTCTGAAATTGACCTGTGATACAAAGACTTCAGCTTCTTCATAATGCACAGTAATGGAACAAACATGTTTCAGCTATTTTGCATTTTAAGATCACCACAGCTTACTCAAAATATTTTTCTGTTTGCAGTAAATGTAGGGCATTGCAGCAATATTTGTCTGATGCAGTGTGTGTTTGTTGACATTCCCATTAAAAGACTGCGAGTTATTCAAAAATAATAAGTGTCTGCATTATAGCTGAAAGTATACCAGGAAAGATGCTGTATGCAGTATGTTAATGTTTGAATATGAATTCCCGTTAAGTGAATATATCTCAGAAAATAAACAATTTATTTTTTGGCAAGTGTGATTTGCTTAACAGAAGTTAACACTGTTCTAAATATGCTGCTTCTTATATTTCCGCAAGTTGGCACACTGAATGTCTGGCTGTAAGAATATGAAGAATTGTACTTGGGCTTTACAGAGTTGACCACTGGATGTCTCAAAGCGCTTTACAGCCAATTAAGTACTTTTGAAGTGTAGTCACTGTTGTAATGCAGGAAATGTGGCCGCCAATGTGTGCACAGCAAGCTCCCACACACAGCAATGTGATAATGACCAGATAATCTGTTTTTTGTTATGTTGATTGAGGGATAAATATTGGCCGGAACACCAGGGATAACTCCCCTGCTCTTCTTCAAAATAGTGCCCTGGAATCTTTTACGTCCACTTAAGAGCAGACAAGGCCTCTGTTTAACATCTCATCTGAAAAACAGTGCATCATTCCCTCAGTACTACAGTAGGGTGGCAGCTTAGAATTTTTGTGTTCATATCCCTGGAATGGGACTTGAACCCACAACCTTCTGACCCAGACATGAGTGTGCTACTTACTGAGCCACTGGCTGACACTAGCAGAAAAAGAAAATGCTATTTTTTAAATCTTGTGAAATTGGCAAAGAAGTTAGTATGGCAATAAATTAATATTTTAAATTACGGATCAAATCACATGAATCAAACTATCCAAACAAATTTTGAAATTATACGCTTTGAAAAAAGAGGAATTTCCTGAAAGTGTTCGAGCACTGCAGTTGTTTCTCTGCACAAATGATAACACTACAGCAATTTTTTTTAATTGCTTATTCCAGTAACACGGTAAGAAAAGATGTGCAGTTATTTGATGTGTAGCACAGTACTTAGCTTTGGGAACTTACACAAAGTCACTCTGCAGGTGAGAGATTATACAGGCTTGTTTTGGCAGCTGAAACTGTCTTATAGTACAGGGCAGAGCACGGGATTCCAGACTGTTTTCAATAATTGCATTGGCTATTGTAGCTAACTATTTATATGAACCTTAATTTTCAGTTCAGGAATGTTCCTTTACTGCCACTAGAAAACATGGCTTCCTCACACATTAAAACTGCCCGATTTAAGTGCTCTGAAAGTGCTTGTTCATGCTGGTTGCTACTTAAGAAAATAAGAAATATGAAAGGGTGTAGGCCATTTGGCCCCTCGAGCCTGCTCCGCCATTCAATAAGATCATGGCTGATCTGATCTTGGGCTCAGCTCCACTTCCCTGCCCGCTCACCATAAGCCTTCACTCCCTTATCGTTCAAAAATCTGTCTATCTCCACCTTAAATATATTCAATGACCCAACCTCCACAGCTCCCTGGGGTACAGAATTCCAAAAATTCACGACCCTCGAAGAGAAGAAATTCCATTATAAATGGGCGGCCCCTTATTCTGAAACTATGCCCCCTAGTTCTAGATTCCCCCATGAGGGGAAACATCCTCTCTGCATCGACCCTGTCAAGCCCCCTCAGAATCTTATATGTTTCAATAAGATCACCTCTCATTCTTCTAAACTCCAAGGAGTATAGGCCCGACCTGCTCAACCATAAGACATCCCCTTCATCTCAGGAATCAACCTCGTGAACCTTCTCTGAACTGCCTCCAAAATGTTACACTTTGTGAGCTAAGCAGGAGTTCTATATCAAAAAATACATCAATTAATATGCATTGTGAATTTTGAAAGCAATAGCACTGAGCATCTGCTCATGGCAGAGTTGAATATGGGTGATAGTGCCACCCAGGACTATCACTTGTTACCAAGAGGGAGGTGGCACTAGAAGTGCATCTCCTTACTTTAGCCTAAGGACTCTTTCTTAGCCTCAGGATCTAAGGCCAATTATAGAGAGAAAGAGAAAAAGGAATGACTTGCCTAGCGCCTTTCACCACCTCAGGATGTCCCAAAATGCATTTGAAGTCACTGTTGTAATGTAGGAAACCTGGCAGCCAATTAGCGTACAGCAAGGTCCCACAACAGCAATGTGATAATGACCAGATAAACTGTTTTCGTGATGTTGGTTGAAGGATAAATATTGGCCAGGACACCAGAGATAACTCCTCTGCTCTTCTTCGAAATAGTGCCGTGTTTTTTTTTACATCCACCTATAAGGGCAGATGAAGCCTCGGTTTATCGTCTCATCCGAAAGATGATGGGGCCGAAATTCAGGCCCTCCAGAAAACTGGCAGACTTACGATTTTTTGCATGTTTTTACCAACGTCTTGGAAGAGGTCATAGAAACATAGAAACATAGAAAATAGGTGCAGGAGTAGGCCATTTGGCCTTTCGAGCCTGCACCACCATTCAATAAGATCATGGCTGATCATTCCCTCAGTACCCCTTTCCTGCTTTCTCTCCAAACCCCTTGATCCCTTTAGCCGCAAGGGCCATATCTAACTCCCTCTTGAATATATTCAATGAACTGGCATCAACAACTCTCTGCGGCAGGGAATTCCACAGGTTAACAACTCTCTGAGTGAAGAAGTTTCTCCTCATCTCAGAGCTAAATGATCTATCCCTTATCCTAAGACTGTGTCCCCCGGTTCTGAACTTCCCCAACATCGGGGACATTCTACCCGCATCTAACCTGTCCACTCCCGTCAGAATCTTATATGTTTCTATGAGATCCCCTCTCATCCTGCTAAACTCCAATGTATAAAGGCCCAGTTGATCCAGTCTCTCCTTATATGTCAGTCCAGCCACCCCTGGAATCAGTCTGGTGAACCTTCGCTGCACTCCCTCAATAGCAAGAACATCCTTCCTCAGATTAGGAGACTAAAACTGAACACAATATTCCAGGTGAGGCCTCACCAAGGTCCTGTACAATTGCAATAAGACCTCCCTGCTCCTATACTCAAATCCCGTAGCTATGAAGGCCAACATAACATTTGCCTTCTTCACCACCTGCTATACCTGTATGCCAACTTTCAATGATTGATGAACCATGACACCCAGGTCTCACTGCATCTCCCCTTTTCCTAATCTGCCGCCATTCAGATAATATTCTGTCTTCCTGATTTTGCCCCCAAAGTTGATAACCTCACATTTATCCACATTATACTGCATCTGCCATGCATTTGCCCACTCACCTAACCTGTCCAAGTCACCCTGCAGTCTCTTAGCTTCCCCCTCACAGCTCACACCGCCACCCAGTTTAGTGTCATCTGCAAACTTGGAGATATTACATTCAATTCCTTCATCTAAATCATTGATGTATATTGTAAAGAGCTGGGGTCCCAGCACTGAGCCCTGCGGCACTCCAGTAGTCACTGCCTTCCATTCTGAAAAGGACCCATTTATCCCGACTCTCTGCTTCCTGTCTGCCAACCAGTTCTCTATCCACGTCAGTATATTACCCCCAATACCATGTGCTTTAATTTTGTACACCAATCTCTTGTGTGGGACCTTGTCAAAAGCCTTTTGAAAGTCCAAATACACAACAGCCACTGGTTCTCCCTTGTCCACTCTACTAGTTACATCCTCAAAAAATTCCAGAAGATTTGTCAAACATGATTTCCCTTTCATAACTCCATGTTGACTTAGACCAATCCTGTCACTGCTTTCCAAATGCGCTGCTATTTAATCCTTAATAATTGATTCCAACATTTTCCCCACTAGTAATGTCAGGCTAACCGGTCTATCTCACTTTCTCTCTCCCTCCTTTCTTAAAAAGTGGTGTTACATTAGCTACCCTCCAGACCATAGGAACTGAACCAGAGTCGATAGACTGTTGGAAAATGATTACCAATGCATCCACTATTTCTAGGGCCACTTCCTTAAGTACTCTGGGATGCAGACTATCAGACCGCGGGGATTTATCGGCCTTAAATCCCATCAATTTCCCTAACACAATTTCCCGCCTAATAAGGATATCCTTCAGTTCCTCCTTTTCACTAGACCCTCGGCCCCCTAGTACTTCCGGAAGATTATTTGTGTCTTCCTTCGTGAAGACAGAACCAAATATTTGTTCAATTGGTCTGCCGTTTCTTTGTTCCCCATTATAAATTCACCTGAATCCGACTGCAAGGGACTTATTGATACTCAGATCTTTGTTTTTTTTCCGAGCTGACTGGAAGTCGGTCAAAATGGGGGTGGACGTGCGGCGGTAAGTGCTGGTGAGGGGCGGAAGTGGAGGCAGGAGGGATTCTCTGCGGCGGGCACTCAGCAGCGGAGCGGTGGTGACGTCATTGCGCATCTGCGCCACCACCTTTAAAGGGGAGATAATCAGCGAATAGTTAGGATCGGCCACTGGGCCACCAGGGAGGGTTTCGGCTGGGCCAGCGGCCTGGTACCCATGAGGGGGTGCCAAGCTGCCTATTGGCAGCCCGGCCGAACCCGGAAGCACAATAGTCCGGCTGACATGGCGGCCGCGGCAGTGGGCCCTTGCCTTTAATGGCCACCGCGCAGCCAGGACTCGCAGTGAGAAGACAATGTGCACCGACCGAAAAAGCTGGCCGGGGCACCGCTCAGCGTGGATTAAATTTTTCGGGCTGAATATGGATGGTGGTAAGGGGTCCCGGCGGTGCGTGCACCGATGACGCACTTACTGCCACTCGGCAACGGCGGGGCGGAAGTGGGAACTGCCAGAAAAAAAACCCTGCCTAATTTAGCTTGCGGCGGCCATTCGACCAGAAATCGCCAGCCATTTAATTCCGCCGCAGGGCCGCCGCAAATCTCGGCCTCCGACTGGAATCTCTACATTCCTCCGGGACCATCAGATACTTTCGTAGATTTTTTTTCGGGTCGGAGGAGTTCGTACGAAGGAAGCCTCCAACCGCAATTTCCCCCCCCCATTAAATGAAAAGGATTCTGTCTGGGTACAGTAAATGGTGGAGCTCAGTAAGGGTTTGATCTTTTATAATATATACAGAAAATGTTCGAAATCTCAGCAGGTCAGGCAGCATCTGTGAAGAGAAAAACAGAGTTAACGTTTCAGGTCGATGACCCTGGATTTTCTCCCCACAAATGCTGCCTGACCCGCTGAGATTTCCAGCATTTTCTGTTTTTATTTCAGAATCCAGCATCCGCAGTGTTTTGCTTTTGTATTGTGTGTAGGGGTCCGTTCTTCCCTTCTTACTATTTACATTATTGATCTGTGATGGTATGAAGTTGCCCTCTGTTTTCCACCCAGATATCAGCAAAATCTGGGCGGAATCAACTAAAATAGTGCAATGATATGCTTTTTGTGCAATGCTTACGAGTCATTGATGAAACCTCCAGGAATACGTCCAACTGGAGTTGACAACCCGACTTGGGACATAAAAATCAACATCATCTTTGCCTTCCAAGCCACAGCCCACCTCAGGTGCACTGTGTACGCAGCGGGAATGGGGAGAGGAAATAAGCTCTGACATTGCAAATTTCATGCTGCCTGTTGGCAAGATGTGGACTTGATGATGCTGAGCATTAGCCATGTTTTCTCAGTGACATAGAAACATAGATTCATATGAATCATACAGCACAACAGGAGGTAATACGGCCGATCATGCATGTGCTGACGCTTTGAAAGAACTACACTATTAGTCCCACTTCCCTGCTCTTTCCCTATGGCACTGCAATGCTCTCCCTTCTCAAGCATATATCCAGTTCCCATTTGAAAGTTACTATTGAATCTGCTTCCAATACTCTTTCAGGCACTATGCGCACTCCAGATCACAACTACTCGCTGGGTAAAAACATTTCTCTGTGATCAAATTGATGCTGAACATAAATTTGATCTCTGCTTCACTCAGATCTCCATTTAGCTTCTCCGACGGGGTCATTGATCTAAACAGGAGAGGAAAAACAGAAGGGAGAGTCATACCTGGCTAGTCCTTGGCACCTCCGCATGGACAGTCACAGACATATTAGTGGCAGGCTAGGATCAGGCATATGTTCTTGGTAGCAGAAATATCAAGAGAAGAATGAAAGGTGATCTCATTGAAACATATAAAATTCTGAGGGGGATTGACACGGCTGGAGTCTAGAACTAGGGGGTCACAGTCTCAGAATGAGGGGTCGGCTCTTTAGGACAGAGATGAGGAGAAATGTCTTCACTCAAAAGTTGTGAATCTTTGGAATTCTATACTCTAGAGAGCTGTGGAGGCTAAGTCATTAAGTATATTCAAGACAGAGGTGATAGATTTTTGGATATTAAGAGAATCAAGGGATATGGGGATAGTGCAGAAAGGTGGAGTCGAGGTAGAAGATCAGCCATGATTTTATTGAATGGATGTGCAGGTTCAAAGGGCAGAATGGCCTACTCTTGCTCCTATTTCTTATGTTCTTACCAGACAGATCATTGATAGGAGATAACTTCCAAGCAAGAAATATTACATAAAGTATGTTGACATTCATTAAGAAAAATGGACCTGATGGGCTTAATGGCTTTTTCAAGCACCATGGGCTAGAACCTCCACTTTTTTTGCGTGCTTAACGTGCACTTAACGCCCATTTTACCGCTGAAATAACGTATAACACCCATATATCACCCATTTTGGCACAAAATGGAAACTGACGGGCTTTTTAGGAGACTTATCGCTGAGCATTATTTTCCCCATATGCTTAACGCCGGGAAAAAATATTACCTCCCGCCCACTGTTTTGGGGCGGAATCAGCAGAATGGGCGAAATCAATGGCCATAAAATCGCCCAGCGTTACTTTCCACACGGAATTAACACCGATATTAACGCCCGTCCACTGTTTTTTGTCATAAAGAGCATATTTACCCAAACTAGCGGCCATGGAGATCGCCCATCATCAATTTCACCACCTCGCATACATATCGCCCACAATATCGCTCGCTCAAAAAACTGCCCACAAAAAGTGGAACTAATCGGAATGAACGCCAGCGGTGTGGCTGGCATTTGTTAAATCCCACTCTTAAGTGAGGAGTTGATATTGGAAAGATTTTCCTGAAAGGGCGCTGATGTGAGTGATAACGCTGACACATTGCTGTGTGTGTGCAGCTCAGACAATAATGGTGCCCATCACCTTGGTGCCAGTTAAAGTTTACGTTGATTGATGTTAAGTTGTATTTAACCCTTTCCTGGTAAGGAATCACCAGTGTGTAATGGTCCAGCTATCTGAGACAATGTGCAACAAGGGTATGTTCAATACCAAAAATTTAATACCAACATTGGTCTGAAATCATAAGTATCACAGCCAATAACACCCAACCCCCGCCCACACTCCACTTTTTCCACCATTGACATAAATCACATGTTCAACATGTCCAGCAACACAGAATACAAAGGCAAAGCTGGAGCTTGGTCCCAGCCCCCAAACATTGCAACAAATTACATACACCCAGATGGAGATATAACACAGCCATCACCTGCACACATGCACCTCACTTTCCTTCCCCACTCTCCTTCCCACCTCTACCCCTTCCCCTTCTCACTCCACAGGAGGAGGGGCTGCAGAGGGGGCAACATTCTCTGATGCAGAAGCAGGATCTTGGTCCTTGCTCTCATCTGTCATTCGCAATGGTGGTGCGGAACCTAGGGGTGGAGTGCCGCGCTCGAGGACCACTGGGAACCCTCTGCCACCAGTGATCCTGGCTACCAGCTCCAGGGCCTCCTCCATCCCTTCCATGTTATTTCTTATTTGTTGGATAAAAACTCTGTGCTTTTGACACTGGTGAATCTCCGTCATGCCTCCTAGAACAGCCAGACAAGCACGCACCACAGCCACACACGCTTTCAGTGCCTCTGAGCTCCCTCTCTCTCTGTCTCCTCTTCTCCGCATGTCATGGTGACCCTTGACCTCCTGAATCGTGGGAATTGAGCGTTGTCATGCCACTGCTAAGGACAGCCACACTTGACGGCAGAAGATCAAAAAAAATTGATATCGCTCGCGGTAACGCCCATTTTCAAAAACTTGGTGTTTTGAGAATGGGCGAAAAGCCAGCGATCTGAAAACCCTTTTTTACCGCCCACATCGGAAATAATGCCCATTTTTGGGCGATAAGCCCAAAAGTGGAGGTTCTAGCCCCATATCTTTTGTGTCCTATTTATATGCAATGTATTATAAGCATTACATTTTGTGTTGGCTTGCGCATATGTATATGTGCATGCAAAATATTGAAGAAGTGCAGCAAAACAAGATAATTGAAATTATTTTTTAACTAATCAGCACATCATAAGTTTGACGCACAAAGTACATCTCAATCAAGTACCAGTCTTATGATTAAAGTGCAGACAGTAGTGAAAGTGAGGAACGGGATATACAGCTTTATTTGAAACATGTGTAAATCTTTTTCTACTTCGCTTGAGGCTTATTTTCTGCCATCCTAAAAAATGAAAAATTTTCTATTGATTTTTCTAACAGAGCTCTTACTGTTGCAAACGGTGTAATTAACTGAGCTACACATTTCTCTCTTATTCTGAAAGTTCAGTTTAGGCTATATAAATGCAAGTTGTTGTTGTAGTTGATAACTGGACAGATTTAAAGTACAGATAATAAATGGACTGTGGCTTATTTATCTAGAGAAAATCATGTCGATTCCAATCTCTACTTTCAACTAAAATAAGAATCACAACTGCACAATGTCTTCTTTCATTGTCTTTTGGATGTTTTCCAAATGAAACAACACTAAAATTTAGATTCTAAATCAGGAGTTAATTATTTCGTTTTGCTCTCTTTTCTTAATCTTCCTGGCTGGGTCTGCATGATGTGATTCAGTGTCATTCTACAAAATGGGACAGATTTTGCTGTCAAAATAACAGTGAGGTTCTTGGCGCTCGCCCTTATTTCTGCACAAAATTGTACAGCAACATCAGGCGACAGGTAGATGCACGGTTAAAACTCAAATATCCAAAAGTTGCCGGCCGAGATGTGTCATCTCGCTGTGTGCCTCGCCATGGACATGCATTGAACGGCATGGAGTTGCTGTATTTGCGCAGTAGATACAAACTAAACTCATCATAGAACATTAAGTCTAAGTACTCTTTTAACAACGTGATAACTGTTAATTACTGCCGAACAACACCTCTCACACTGAAAATTAGCTATTACAAGTGTGGAGTCTCATTCCTTCAGGTTTTAATTTTTTTTTCCTTTTTCTTTCCCTCTTTTTTATTCTCTCGCTCTTAATCCAATCTTTCTTTCCCTCTCATTATTTTTTTTTGTATAGCAGCTTTGACATTAAATTCACCCATTTTAATTTACACTTCCTTCTAAGCCCTTGAGCTCTTTACTTCTCAGTCCTACGATCTGATTAGTTCAGGAGATACAAAGTTGGTTGCACTGTTCAATCAGGTGCCAGATGCTTGGTTTCTCTCGCTGCGAAGTTGTCGCCTCACAAGAAAACCTAAACATGCAAAGGGCAAGATCAGCTAACGGTAGATGCCATTAGACGAGCTGCAACACCAAAATCTGGCTCAATATTTATTTTCATTTTCGGGTTTGTATTTTCTATTTTGTCGTCGTTATTTTAAGGCATTCATTAAAGTTTTCCCGCTCCTGTGCTAAAATGTGCTAAATATATTTCGAACACTAATACTCTATCATTGGGGCCAATTTTGTCTTGGCCAAATCACTGTTGAGGAGGCACTAAAGGATTCAAAATGGGGGCAGTAGTCTTGCCACTCTGTGAGTGCTGATGCTTGGGCTGCCATTTTTGAAGGAGGGTGCCGCTTGTTGGTCAAAGAGTCCATGTGGTTCAGGCAATAGGCTCCTCTAAGAACGTAGGAACAGGAGGAGGCCATTCAGCCCCTTGAGCCTGTTGCGCCATTCAATCAGATCACAGCGGATCCACACCACAGCTTCATTTCCCCGCCTTTGTTCCACATCCAATGATACCCGTTCATAACAAAATATCTACCAATCTCAGTCTTGAAGATTTAAATTGGCCCCCAGCATCCACAGCCTTTTTGGGAGTGAATTCCAGATTATCACTACCCTGTGTGTCAAAAAGTACTTCTTGATTTCACTTTTAAATGGTCTAGCTCTAATTTTAAGAGCTCTTCTTCTGGATTTCCCCCACCAGAAAAAGTAGTTTCTCTCTATCTATCCTATGAAATTCCTCAATTAGATCACACCTTAACCTTCTAAACTCTAGGGAGTCTGCATTTATGCAACCTCTCCTCATAATGCAACCCTTGTGGCCCTGGTATCAATTTAGTGAATCTGCACTGTACCCTTGCCAAGGCCAATATATCTTCCCTGTGGTTCGGTGCCCAAAGCTGAATGCAGTACAACTGAAGCATCACTTCCGCACTTTTGAATTCCAACCCCCTTGAGATAAAGGCCAACATTCCATTCGCATTTGCTCCTTCTCAGCTCCTGGTCTCTCACCATTAAGAAAATATACCAATTTGTCTTTCTCAGATTCAAAGTAGATGACCTCACACTTCCCCACCTGGAATTCCTTCTTCCATGGTTCAGACAACTCACTTAATCTATCTATTTACAGTCTTATATCCTCCTGCTCCCATCCACCCAACTTACTGTGCCTCCTGACTCAGTGTCAACTGCAAACTTGGATAGACAATGCTCTATTCCTTCATCCATCACGATGAAATATATGTTGAAAAGCTGAGGCCCCTGTACAGATCCCTGGGTAATACTGCTTGCTACCTCCCATCAACCAGAGGATGTTCCTTTTATCCCTACTCTGTCTCATCTCCCAACCAATTACTGGCCCATGTCACAATGGCCATATCCAATTCTGTGCGCTCCCTTTTTTTTGCTAATAATTTCTTGCTCATAACCTTATTAAATACATTCTGGATGCTCATGTAGAAAACATTTATAAACACTCCCCATGCTAGTGACCTCCTCAAAAATTCCACTCGACTACTCTGAAATGACCCACCTTCATAAATCCATGCTGACTCTCTTTGATCAACTCATATTCAAATCAGTGTACATGGGAACCCCAATTGTCATTTTGTGAGACTAGTGAGAGGAGAGTGCGCCACACACACTCTGACCATTTTTATTGGCAATACAGCAGAAGAGGCCGCATAACTGAAAGGATGTTGTTCTCCTCCATGTGCCACAACAATAACCTAGACAGCAGCTGCTCCACCCTCCTGCACTGCCTGCCTCCCTCCCCCCTCCCCCCTCCATAATCACAAAGCCCCTCCCTCACCAACACCTACCCTGTGGCTGCCAATTATTGTGCCAGTCTGAATCTGGTGGGCTATATCGGGATGCTTATTTTGGGCGGGCAACTCGCCATAAACGATCCATGGCCTTAAATGTCCTTGGCCTCTTCACTCCGGCCATGAAAGATTGGCCAGTCAGTTGGAGGTGCCGTCTTTCAGATGAGTCATTAAACTGAGGTCCCGTATGCCTCTTGTGGGTGTCAAAAGGTCACATGGCACTATTTGAAGAAGAGCAGGCGAGTTATCGCCAGTATCCTAGCCAATATTTAACCCTGCACCAACATCGCTAAAAACAGATTATCTGGCCATTATCTCATTGCTGTTTGTGGAACCTCGCTGTGTGAAGTTTGGCTGCTCCGTTTCCTACATTACAACAGTGACTACATTTCTAAAGTATTTAATTGGCTGTGAAGCACGTTGGGATGGCCTGAGGTCATATAAATGCCAACACTTTCTTTCTTTATTGTTTTCTAAGTTTTTTTTATCATCAGTAACTTGTTGAGTCTTTCTGCTTTTGTGTAATTATTTTGTGAATAAACATGCTATAATTTTAGCCTACATGAATAAACCTGAGCATAGACAGGAGAATGTGGTGGTTTGTGGTGTGACGCAGCGTGATTAAAGGGTAGTTGTTAGTCCCATGGCACATACAAAGGGAGCGCTTTGCAGTTTGTAGGAAACTAGTCTGCTTATGGGAGCTACATTTTTTGCCGTACACAATTTAAGTGTGTTAAAAACAGCCAGATTCATAACAATATAATCATTTATTTTTCAACGTACGCTTTTCACTTGTTGCCATTTTCAAGAAAGAAACAAGAGTGTGTCTGTTGCAGTTAAACACATTGGTACCAATTAAAAAACCTCATGTCAGTGCACTTTAAAGTGGTGCAGACAGCAGGAAATGCCTAAAGGAGGGCTGCTCAGTGCGTGAGTAGAGGACCAGAATAGAATGGCCAAGGTAGTGCGATTTGTGAGGGACAGAACTGTACAGAGGGGATGCTAGGAGGTTTAGTAATGAAGTGGCTAGCCCAGCTTGTTGAAGCATAATTTTCATTTCCTGTGTAATATGTTTTTCATTAATTTTATATGTTTGCCTCAGGTAATAGTCGTAATCAGAAGGAAGCAATAACTGGAACAACTGTTGTGTGTTTAATCTGAAATAGTGTATAGACATGGGGAATTTCTAATTAATAAGATCAAAATTTATATTCCCCACCTATTTATCTTGTTCTGAGCCTTGTACTTTCTCCAGTGGCTATTTACTAGAATATATTAATTATGAGGTTGAAAACAAAATGTTACGCTGACGTTTAGTTCAACATTGTCGATCTTAACTAGTGAATTGTTTTACCATCTTTCATGTTGACTTTGGCTGCACATGAGTGTTTACAGTGTAGGGAAAACCAGAGCTATACAGTTATGTAATTGTAGATTTTGAATTGGCTTAAAATTTAATCCATACTGCAATTATGGTGCGGTCATTGTGATGTTCTGTGAATGGCTTGTACCTTGCTATTTATAAGCAAATCATGTAGGAATGAATAGAATATTTGTTTGTAGGGTCTGGAATTCTTATGAATGCTGTGCATCTACCTTTAAAATAAATCTGCTCCACTGTTGACTTGATGTGATCACAGTTTTATAAGTAGTATCTGCTACTGTTCTAGTAACAGTGCCTTAATAGAGTGTAAGAGTGAGATAGGTGCCTGAAATTTATTGCAGTTCTTTAAATGAACAAATAATCATGTTGATCATGGCATTAGTATTGAAATACTCTATTTAAACTGCAGAATTGTTGTTAAACATATTCTCAAGTGCATTGCATAATATGACCCATTCTTTCTTTCCCTCTGCACAACTGCACAAAACAAAATGATGATTAGGTGTCAACCTTGGCTCTCGCCTCTGGGTCTGAAGTTTGTGGATTCAAGTCTCACTTCAGAGACCGGAGCGTATAATCTTGGCTGACACCTCGGGGCAGAGCTGAGGAGACGCTATACTGTCGGAGGTGCAGTCTTTCAAATGAAATGTTAAACGTCTGCTCTCTCAGGTGGACCTGAAAGATCCTTTGGCACTATTCCGAAGAAGAGTGAGGGAGTTCTCCCTGGTGTTCTGGGCAATGCTTATCCCTCACCCAACATCACTAAAACAGATTATCTGATCATCATATTGCTGTTTGTGGGAGACTTTTGTGTGCAAATTGGTTGCCGTGTTTCCTAAATTACAACAGTGACTACACTTGAAAAAATACTTCATTTGCTGTAAAGTGCTTTGGGACATCCTGAGGGTGTGAAAGGAGATAGTTCTATCTTCTTTCTAAAAATTAAAACTACAACAAGTCCACTGCTGCCATCAACAAATGAAAATAGTTTCAGACATCAATATGCAGATCTAAATGATAGCTTATAAGTTTATATTCAATTAAGGTAGATGCAGAGTACATTCAAAATGTCAATATATATCAACTGAAAGAGTGGTGGAAGCAGATTGAATAGTAACTTTCAAAAGGTAATCGGATATATACTTAAAAAGGAAATATTTGCAGAGCTATGGGGAAAGAGCAGGGGAGTGGGCCAAATTGGTGACTCTTTCATACAGCCAGCGCAAGCACAATGGGCCAAATGGCCTACCGTACTATATGGTTCTATGGGGCCGAAATTCAGGGTCTCAAAGAGACCCGTTAATGCCCTTTGTGGCAGCCATTCCTAAAAATCGAATGGCTGCCGCTTTGGGGTCAACAGGCTGACCCGACCTAAATTCAGGTTGCCAATTTTTCGGCCTGGACCCCATTCTGCCCGAGCGGTTACACCGCCAATTTAAAGCAATAAAAAAATACTTACCAGCGATTTTCAGCTCCATCCGTCGATCACCCGCCGTGCGGTGCCCCCGGCAGGTTTTTCTGCCGGTGCACCATCTCCGAACTGAGTGCGGCACGGCAGCGCGGCCGCCCTTAAAGGGGAGGGCACACTGCCATGGCCGCAGTGAAGAAATTTTTGCCGGCTGATTTACCGATCGGCTGGCAAAATACTGCCCCAGGTTTGGCCGGGCCGCCAACGGGCAGCCTGGCACCCGCTCTTGACCCAGTGGCCAAAGGTTAAAAAACTATAGATTCTTTCCCCTTTAACAGAGGGTAGAGAGCATGGTGATGCACATGCACTGTGACGTCACCATGCTTCCATCGCGGTCGGAGGCTCGGAGCGACCCATTTTCAGCCAGTCAGCCTGGCTTTGAGTCTAAGGCCCGCCTCCACTATGATCCATTTCCTGTAGGACTTTGAAAAAATGTCAAAGTCCTGAAAATGGATCTACTTACCGTACCAGGAGTTCCAGCAGTAAGTACCAGTCAAAAACTCCAGCATAGATGCACCTGAATTTCGGGCCCCATGAGTCGATGATTACAAAATTGTTATATATGTTTCCCAAGCATGCTTTGGTACTGCCTTCATATGCAGTTGAACAGAGGAAGCACTGTTGGTGTGTTTATATCATGCGAATAGCGTGAAGGTAAGTTTGAGTTTTTGTGGTGGAGGCTTTCCAGATTGAGTCAAACTTTGGCTCTGACCTTCTAATAAACCTGTGACTTTCATGTGCCCCTACTGGTCAGGGTGTAGAAGGAAAGTATTCACGTTCAACCTCTTCAACACCTTATGGATGAAAACCGTTTGTAGTATTTAGGATAGTTTTGCACAAAAATCTCATCTGCAAAATAAATGTGGTGTATAATAAGTACCTCTACTATGCAGTGTTTCGGGACTTTGGGCAGATTGCAGAGCGCTCTTGCTTTGGCTTAGTCCTGAACTTATGATCTGCCTTCATAGAATCATAGAAATTTATAGCATGGTAGGGGGCCATTTCGGTCCATTGTGTTCGTGCCAACCGACAAAGAGCCATCCAGCCAAATCGCACTTTCCAGCTCTTGATCCGTAGCCCTGTATGTTACAGCACTTCAAGTATACATCCAAGTACTTTTTAAAGTGATGAGGGTTTCTGCCTCTACCACCCTTTCAGGCATTGAGTTCCAGACCCCCACCACCCTCTGGATGAAAAGATTTCCTCTCAAATCCCCTCTAAACCTCCTACCAATTATTTTAAATCTATGCCCCCTGGTTGTTGACCCATCTGTTAAGGGAATAAGAATTAATTCCTAAAGTACTGAATAGTGCAGAGATCATTTACTAAATCGCTGTAGAACAAGAATCTATGGCGAGCAACGTTATTGCGCCTTAACTTAAGCTACAAAAATTTAATGTTAGCATTATTTCACCTCGCGTACTTTCCGCAAACACACATTACTTAATCCCCAAGGAATATAATTATATGTTGTACGTGGTTTTTGAGATACTTCTCCACACAGTCTTCTTATTAATCTGAAACAAATAGCTTTTGTTAGTGTTGATGACGAATGAAGTGTTTTCGCATTTATGTACAGCTACCCCTTGATTTATTTCCTGAGTTGAATTTTCTCATTTGCAAATTTGAACAACTTAGGCTTTTTCGTGCCAAACACAATATCACTGGGGCATTCGACACTTTGAACTTATTTTGTAAATTGCTTTTGGCTTTCTGCAACATCTTTCACTTTTAAAGTTGAATGATCGATGCTACTTTCTGATGGACATTTTTAAATTGAAGTTACTTGATAGACGAGCTGCGTTACAAGTAACCGACGATCACTGAATGCTTTTACTTCCAACTGGTAGAATTTCCGATTTGCATCTAGTTACTGCCTGCATTAAAATCATGCAAAAATGTTGCACATGCACACCAAGGGCTGGATTTTAGACTTTTATGTTTTCGGGGCGATAATGGCGGTGGGGTGGGAAAGTTAGCGGCTGGGAATAGTTTGCTTCTTCGTTGTTAAGTTTGGGCATCTGGGTTCTGCATCGGGGGCCAACGCTAAGGGAGGCTTTGTACATCTCTCTTGGCGCAAGGATGGAAAACTCCTGAGCTAAAGAACCGGGCCGGGAGAGTGCTCCGAGAGAGACCTTGGGAGGAGTGGCGGGGGTGGTGTGGGATCTAAAAAACCCACAAAAACATTCCCAAAGCATTGCCCACGCCACCGCAACACAAATCGCACAAAAAAATATAAGAAAAAACACTCGCACTGACTTTCGGAAAAACATTACCGTCCTCTCCGCCAATGGGATGGTGGGACCGCTCTGATTTCCCAGGCGGTCATTGCGGGCGCACTTACAGGCAGACGGGTCGGGCAAGACTCAAGACCCGCGCTGGTGTCGCACACCGGGCGCAGCTTTCCCGGCGCTCCTGCTCAGCGCCGCCGTAAAACCCGACCGGAGGATCGCTGCGTTGGCGCTGGAGACCTCACCACCGCCTTTCACGCCGCTCCGGGGCGCAACCCGCAGCGCAAAGGAGCGGGAAATTCAGCCCTAAGCATTTTCAGGAGAATAGCCTCGATTAGAATTTCTACTCTTGCCTCTCTCAGCTGGCTCTGCAAAATTGGATTATTGTTTCTTTCTAGGAAGCTTAAATATGAAAAAATATTTTAAAAGTTGAAATAATTTCTTTATCTATATTATGCTTACTTTTGGGGGATTCCTAAACTAGGGACCATAAATATAAGATAGTCATTAATACATCCAATAAGGAATTCAGGACAATCCTCTTTGCTCAAAGTGGTGAGAATATGAAACTCACTATCATATGGAGGAGTTGAGTCGAATACCATAGATGCATTTAAGAGGCGGCTAGATAAGTACATGAGGGTGATTGGAACAGATCAGTTGATAAGGTGAGGTGAAGTAAAATGAGCGGAGGATTGTGTGGAACATAAACACTGGCATAGAACCGTTGGTCCGACTGGCCTGTTCTTGTGCTGTAATTTCCATGTATCTATGCACTTGAATTCAACAGCTCAGGGAACTTTTGGAAAATTTATCCCAGAGGTTATTTACGCTGTACCATCCAGATTTTCCTGCAAAGGCGAGATTGGTGACCTACACCTTAAATTAAGCTGTCTGTGGCACCAATCCCATTGGCAGGGGGCCCGGCCAGTTTTTTTCCAGTGATTCGCCGAATGCATTAAACATGGTGGCAATGTAAAGACTTAAAACTGGATTTCATGTGGAGCCGAGGTGTGACACTCATCCAAAGTGCTACCCTTACAGGACCCATCTCTTCTCGGTGGAATCAGTTGGCCTCCTCCCATTTAGACCATGTCGATAACGTGATCTGAATTTGAGTGCGGATATTTCCATGGGTTTGCTGAGCCTGTTTTCTGACCGCTGACTGGCCCGTGTGGGAGCTAATACATCAGTTTACCATAACTGTGCAACCAATTTTTAAAGAAATCGTTCTATGAACAAGAAAGCACACTTCTGCCAGGCACCATGGGGGTGAAATTCGGTCGTGCCTCAGTTGGGTAACCCAGGCGGAGCGGTAATTTTAGCACCATGAAAAGGTTTGCACCTACCACTGAGAAGTTTGTCGGAATTGGACCAAGAGGTGAAAATCAGCCATTACACATTTGTCCTGGGGGGGGGGGGAAGGGCCCTAACGAAAATACCGCCGGAAATTTAACCGACCCGTTGCGTTTGCGCCGATCTCCGATTCAGAACCCAGGAAATGCCGTGTCTTAAAGGCACGGCATAGTAATGCACCCATTAAAATTTCTAAAAATCACTTTTTTTCACAGTCTACTGTTATGTCTGTCTGCCGCTGCGAACTCGGAGGCTCACGCACCATGCTCTGTGTAAAAGTTGCACTGAATTTAACCTCCGAGGGAAGCGCATCCTCATCCCTTTAAGCAGCCACCAGTTAACAACTCTGCAAGCCTGTACCGACTGTTTTTCCAGACGTTGTTATTGACGGGCGCTAAATGAAATGGCTGCACCTAAGTTAGCAAGCTGGGCGCAAACGTGGATGTTGCACCAGGACTGAGGTCATGATCGGAGTGATCGTTTGCGCCCCCGCTAAACTACTAACTAATTTTTCGGCGGGACGGTAAAAGCTAATTTCCTCTTTCTTTTGTTCCATACAAGGGTCCCAATGACATAGATGGCGCCATTGTAATGGTGTAACCCCCCCCAAGAAAATATGAGCCTCTGAAAAATCGAACATTTTTTCTTATAAAGAACTATACAAGAGTAAATCTGAGGACTAGGAGAAATTTAGAATTCAGCAGAAGAGGACAAAGGGTTTAGTTAGGAGGGGGAAAATAGAGTATGTGAGCAAGCATGCCGGGAACATAAAAACTGACTGCAAAAGCTTCCATAGATATGTAAAGAAAAAAAGCTAAGTGAAGACAAACATAGGTCCATTGCAGTCAGATTCAGGTGAATTTATAATGGGGAACAAAGAAATGGCAGACCAGTTGAACAAATACTTTGGTTCTGTCTTCACGAAGGATGATACAAATAACCTTCCGGAAGTACTAGGGGACCGAGGGTCTAGTGAGAAGGAGAAACTGAAGGATATCCTTATTAGTCAGGAAGTTGTGTTAGGGAAATTGATGGGATTGAAACATAGAAACATAGAAACATAGAAAATAGGTGCAGGAGCAGGCCATTCAGCCCTTCTAGCCTGCACCGCCATTCAACGAGTTCATGGCTGAACATGAAACTTCAGTACCCACTTCCTGCTTTCACGCCATACCCCTTGATCCCCCGAGTAGTAAGGACTTCATCTAACTCCCTTTTGAATATATTTAGTGAATTGGCCTCAACTACTTCCTGTGGTAGAGAATTCCACAGGTTCACCACTCTCTGGGTGAAGAAGTTTCTCCTTATCTCGGTCCTAAATGGCTTACCCCTTATCCTTAGACTGTGACCCCTGGTTCTGGACTTCCCCAACATTGGGAACATTCTTCCTGCATCCAACCTGTCCAAACCCGTCAGAATTTTAAACGTTTCTATGAGGTCCCCTCTCACTCTTCTGAACTCCAGTGAATACAAGTGAATACAAGCCCAGTTGATTCAGTCTTTCTTGATAGGTCAGTCCCACCATCCCGGGAATCAGTCTGGTGAATCTTCGCTGCACTCCCTCAACAGCAAGTATGTCCTTCCTCAAGTTAGGAGACCAAAACTGTACACAATACTCCAGGTGTGGCCTCACCAAGGCCCTGTACAACTGTAGCAACACCTCCCTGCCCCTGTACTCAAATCCCAATAAATCACCGGGGCCTGATAATCTGCATCCCAGAGTACTTAAGGAAGTGGCCCTAGAAATAGTGGATGCATTGGTGATCATTTTCCAACAGTCTATCGACTCTGGATCAGTTCCTATGGACTGGAGGGTAGCTAATGTAACACCACTTTTTAAGAAAGGAGGAAGAGAGAAAACGGTTAGCCTGACATCAGTAGTGGGGAAAATGTTGGAATCAATTATTAAGGATGAAATAGCAGCGCATTTGGAAAGCAGTGACAGGATTGGTCCAAGTCAACATGGATTTATGAAAGGAAAATCCTGCTTGACAAATCTTCTGGAATTTTTTGAGGATGTAACAGATAGAGTGGACAAGGGAGAACCAGTGGATGTGCTGTATTTTGACTTTCAAAAGGCTTTTAACAAGGTCCCACACAAGAGATTGATGTGCAAAATTAAACCACATGGTATTGCAGGTAATGTACTGACATGGATAGAGAACTGGTTGACAGACAGAAAGCAGAGAATCGGGATAAACAGGTACTTTTCAGAATGGCAGGCAGTGACTAGTGGGTTGCCGCAGGGCTCAGTTCTGGGACCCTAGCTATTTACAATATACATTAATGATTTAGATGAAGGAATTGAGTATAATATCTCCAAGTTTGCAGATGACACTAAACTGGGTGGCGGTGTGAGCTGTGAGGAGAACGCTAAGAGGCTGCAGGGTGACTTGGACAGGTTAGGTGAGTGGGCAAATGCATGGCAGATGCAGTATAATGTGGATAAATGTGAGGTTATCCACTTTGGGGGCAAAAACACGAAGGTAGAATATTATCTAAATGGTGGCAGATTAGGAAAAGTGGAGGTGCAGTGAGACCTGGGTGTCATGGTACATCAGCCATTGAAAGTTGGCATGCAGGTACAGCAGGCAGTAAAGAAGACAAATGGTATGTTGGCCTTCATAGCTAGGGGATTTGAGTATAGGAGCAGGGAGGTCTTACTGCAGTTGTACAGGGCCTTGGTGAGACCTCACCTGGAATATTGTGTTCAGTTTTGGTCTCCTAATCTGAGGAAGGCATTCTTGCTATTGAGTGAGTGCAGACTGATTCCCGGGATGGCAGGACTGACATATGAAGAGAGACTGGATCGACTGGGCCTTTAGAAGGATGAGAGGGGATCTCATAGAAACATATAAAATTCTGACGGGACTGGACAGGTTAGATGCAGGAAGAATGTTCCCGATGTTGGGGAAGTCCAGAACTAGGGGACACTGTCTAAGGATAAGGGGTAAGCCATTTAGGACTGAGATGAGGAGAAACTTCTTCATTCAGAGAGTTGTTAACCCGTGGAATTCCCTACCGCAGAGAGTTGTTGATGCCAGTTCATTGGATATATTCAAGAGGGCATTAGATGTGGCCCTTATGGCTAAAGGGATCAAGGGGTATGGAGAGAATGCAGTAAAGGGGTACTAAGGTGAATGATCTGCCATGATCTTATTGAATGGTGGTGCAGGCTCGAAGGGCTGAAAAGCCTACTCCTGCACCTATTTTCTATGTTTCTATTATGAGAAAAGCCCAATTAGTTTGGAAGTGTTAGTTTCCTTCGAAGCCCTGAAGCAAAACAGGAAGATACACGAATAAAGCTGGACTTGGTCTGAGCCAGAGTGCTATAACTGTTAATGTGTCCATCTATCTCGTCTTCACTTTGACATGACTGTCTGTTTCTCTGGATGCTTACTCATATATATCTTTCTCTGATACGTTTGCATTCTATTGCTTGAGTACCCTCTCCTATTTGAGTAGTGACATGGGGCTCAATTTTCTCCAATGCCATTTTCTGACGCATTGCAACAGTTACGCCCATTTTTTTTGGCCCCGTCTACCAAAGAAAAACGAGCAAGTTTCCTCGTTCTATTTTTAGAAATTGGCGCCGCGCAGCCTGTCCTTTAGCTTTGGGGGGCGGAGCCTAATGTCTGCACCGAAAAAAATAATACCCCCCCACTTCTGCGCATGCGCGAAAAAAGGGACGTTTTTGACGTGATTGCTATGGGCACCCATGCCCAGTACAGCTCCCGGTCTGCATTCGGCCATTTCTAAAGAGCCAGTTGTGTGTGAGAACTTTAATTCTAATTGGAAAAATCGGAGCTGCAATACAAGATGCAACGCGGCTCAAGGACCAAGAATTTCTTACAGGGTGAAGTGGAGGCACTGGTTACTGTACTTGAAGCCAGATGGCATGAGCTGGACACCAGCAGAGGTCACATAAAAGTTTCACCAAAAGAAATGAAATAATGCTGGAATCAACTTGCAGAAGATTACCCGAGGTCTGGAGACCAGTGAAAAAGTAGTTAGTGTAAGTAATATTTTCATTTATTCACTGGAATTGCAATTGTAAGTGTGACCATCTGTATGACCCACCCAGCAGAAAGACACCCTCTCTAAAAAGTTTTATTTTCATCTTTGCAGAGGAAGGTGGCACACAAAAAACAGGAAAAAACTCGAACAGGAGGAGGCCCGGCAAATCTGCACCCACTGACACCCTTGGAAGACAGGGTCGCTGCTTTGATGGGTCCTGCCTGGAGAAAAGCAACCACCACTGCACAAGCTGGGCCCACACTCGAGGGAGAGGGTAAGTCCTGTAAATTCCACAGTCTGGCTTTGCTAAATGTTAAGTACTGCGCGGGCTAGCCATGCTTCGGTTCATGGGGATGTATCCGTCTGCTACACTTCGTGGTCCTTCAAATCAGCCTACTGCCTGCGCTGTGTGAGCCTACTCATGCAACCCACCCTGCCCCCTCCTCTGCTGCTAGTCATTTGTCTGTTCTGTTATATTTTGCAGAACTTGAGGCCAACCCTGATGAGGCTGAAGAAGATTCAGATGAGGACAAGCCTGAAGAGAACATCTTCCAATCCCACCTTCCAGACCAAGAGCATGGGGGTGAGGGGTAGGGGGAAATGATGGATGATGCCCACACTGTTGCACTCACTCTGGAGGAGGTGCAGCTGCCTCCCATTGAGGTGCCAGCCCCTTCCCTGAGTGGTACGAGTGTTGGAACATTCCATGGTTTCTCACAGTCCGAGGCTGGGAATTCCAGTGGGGTGCAGCGAGGCACACCCAGGCCCCACTGTCCAAGGCTGTGGGTCCCAGTGCGATACAGCGAGCCACACCCAGGTTTAGGGGAAGGAGAGCTCAACAACGCTCTCCTGAGGTGCAGGATCTAACAGATGCAATTCAGATGATGGCAATGAGTGCAGAGAGCATTGAACTTACACGATCGCTCCTGGACATCATCGGTGGGATGGGTGATAAGGTATTGGGACTGTCTGGAGAAGTAACAACACTCTCATGAGAAATGGGAACACTATCCGGGCACATGAGGAAGGGAATGTCGCACGTAGCTGATACAATGTCGGTACTCATGAGGGAGGGAATGTCGCAGGTAGCTGATGGAAACATAGAAAATAGGTGCAGAAGAAGGCCATTCGGCTCTTTGAGCCTGCACCGCCATTCAATGAGTTCATGGCTGAACATGCAACTTCAGGAGACCATTCCTGCTTTCTCGCCATACCCCTTGATCCCCCTAGTAGTAAGGACTACATCTAACTCCCTTTTGAATATATCTCACGAAATGGCCTCAACAACTTTCTGTGGTAGAGAATTCCACAGGTTCACCACTCTCTGGGTGAAGAAGTTTCTCCTCATCTCGGTCCTAAATGGCTTACCCCTTATCCTTAGACTGTGACCCCTGGTTCTGGACTTCCCCAACATTGGGAGCATTCTTCCTGCATCTAACCTGTCTAAACTCATCAGAATTTTAAACTTTTCGAAGAGATCCCCTCTCATTCTTCTGAACTGCAGTGAATACAAGCCCAGTTGATCCAGTCGTTCTTGATATGTCAGTCCCGCCATCCCGGGAATCAGTCTGGTGAACCTTCGCTGCACTCCCTCAATAGCAAGAATGTCCTTCCTCAAGTTAGGAGACCAAAACTGTACACAATACTCCAGGTGTGGCCTCACCAAGGCCCTGTACAACTGTAGTAACACCTCACTGCACCTGTACTCAAATCCCCTTGCTATGAAGGCCAACATGCCATTTGCTTTCTTAACCGCCTGCTGTACCTGCATGCCAACCTTCAATGACTGATGTACCATGACACCCAGGTCTCGTTGCACCTCCACTTTTCCTAATCTGTCACCATTCAGATAATAGTCTGTCTCTCTGTTTTTACCACCAAAGTGGATAACCTCACATTTATCCACATTATAATTCATCTGCCATTCATTTGCCCACTCACCTAACCTATCCAAGTCACTCTGCAGCCTCATAGCATCCTCCTCGCAGCTTACACTGCCACCCAACTTAGTGTCATCCGCAAATTTGGAGATACTACATTTAATCCCCTCGTCTAAATCATTAATGTACAATGTGAACAGCTGGGGCCCCAGCAAAGGACCTTGTGGGGCCCCAGCACAGGACCTTGTGGTACCCCACTAGTCACTGCCTGCCATTCTTAAAAGTACCCATTTACTCCTACTCTTTGCTTCCTGTCTGACAACCAGTTCTCAATCCACGTCAGCACACTACCCCCAATCACATGTGCTTTAGCTTTGCACATTAATCTCTTGTGTGGGATCTTGTCGAAAGCCTTCTGAAAGTCCAAATACATCACATCAACTGGTTCTCCCTTGTCCACTCTACTGGAAACATCCTCAAAAAATTCCAGAAGATTTGTCAAGCATGATTTTCCTTTCACAAATCCATGCTGACTTGGACCTATCATGTCACCTCTTTCCAAATGCGCTGCTATGACATCCTTAATAATTGATTCCATCATTTTACCCACTACCGATGTCAGGCTGACCGGTCTACAATTCCTGTTTTCTCTCTCCCTCCTTTTTTAAAAAGTGGGGTTACATTGGCTACCCTCCACTCCATAGGAACTGATCCAGAGTCTATGGAATGTTGGAAAATGACTGTCAATGCATCCGTTATTTCCAAGGCCACCTCCTTAAGTACTCTGGGATGCAGTCCATCATGCCCTGGGGATTTATTGGCCTTCAATCCCATCAATTTCCCCAACACAATTTCCCGACTAATAAGGATTTCCCTCAGTTCCTTCTTCTTACTTGATCCTCTGACCCCTTTTATATCCAGAAAGTTGTTTGTGTCCTCCTTAGTGAATACCGAACCAAAGTACTTGTTCAATTGGTCTGCCATTTCTTTTTTCCCTGTTATGATTTCCCCTGATTCTGACTGCAGAGGACCTACGTTTGTCTTTACTAACCTTTTTCTCTTTACATATCTATAGAAGCTTTTGCAGTCCGTCTTAATGTTCCCTGCAAGCTTCCTCTCGTACTCTATTTTCCCTGCCCTAATCAAACCCTTTGCCCTCCTCTGCTGAGTTCTAAATTTCTCGCAGTCCCTGGGTTCACTGCTATTTCAGTCAATGAACATGAGGGAGGGAATGTTGGAGGTAATTGAGTCACTATCAGTGCCCATGAGGGAGGGAATGTCGCAGATAGCTAATACACTGTCGGTGAACATGAGGGAGGGAATGTTGGAGATAATTGAGACACTGTCAGGACACGAGTGAGGGAATGTCGGAGTTAGCTGCTGCAATAAGGCAACATGCCCAGATCCCACGCCACTCCCATTCCAATCCCCAGACCAGCCTCTGAAGAGGCCCAAGCTGGGCCTTCCACATTACCGCCTGCCCACCCCCCATCAAGAAGTGCGCATTACCCAAGATGTTCGAAAGAATAAACATGGTACCACCCGAGAAACGCTGTGCCACTGCCTGAGGGCAGGGGTGGAGTCACCAAGACCAAGCGCAGCGAGTGGACTAAGAATAAGATGGAGGGGAGATGGGTGCAGCCTTTCTTTGCTGCTGTTGTTGTTATTATTATTGTTGTTACTGTAGTAATTGTTCTCAAATTAAAAGTTTTTTCTAAGTTATGTAAATTTACAAGTTTAAAAGTTTTTAAGTGATCTTAGAGTTTGGAAGTGATCTTAACTGAAAACTTTAAAGTTTGATACAAGAATATTTTTATTAAAGTTAAGTACAAAGAAATGTTTTTTAAACTTTTGAATAAATAACATTTTAAATTATAACTGAATCATTTACATTATTTGTTCCATTATTAACACAACTTTGGAAGTAGACAAGAATCATTTCCATCTTCTGTTCCATTAACACACCACAACATACAAAACAGATCCAAACAGTAAACGTAAACATGGTCCATTTGGAATAGTTGCCGCTGAGCCTTCAGGCAGCAAAGCGTTCACGGATGAATTGCTGGCACAAGGCTTGAGCAATCATTAAAGGGGCACGACTGCCCGCCCTCCTCCACTGTCGTGCTCTGGGTTCAGGTAGTTGCATAGCTTCCTCATTATTCTCCTCCTCGTCATCTGTATCTTCCTCCTCATCATCAGCCACTATCACCTCAGGTGGGTCTTCTACTACCAGCTGATGCTGCCTCATGATGGCTAAGTTATGCAGCCTGCAGCAGACATCAGTGAACTGACTGACAAGGTCAGGGGAGTATTGCAAGTAGTCTCCGGAATGGTCCAGGCATCGGAAACACTGTTTCAAGATACCAATGGTCCTCTCTATTATGCTGCGTGTTGCAATGTGCGACATGTTGTATTCCCGGTCAGCTTC
Organism: Pristiophorus japonicus; assembly: GCF_044704955.1. NCBI lineage: Eukaryota > Metazoa > Chordata > Chondrichthyes > Pristiophoridae > Pristiophorus > Pristiophorus japonicus. The sequence goes on along the minus strand of NC_091977.1, from coordinate 519,578,096 downwards.
CGTCTGGGTTACGCGTAGGGGTTTCATGAGCCAGGTGGTGAGGCCATACCCTTTGTCTTCCAGTAGCCAGCTCTGCCCTTCTGGCTGCTGCTGCTGAAACATGGCAGATGTAGCGCTCTCGCGTAGGATGAACGCATCATGGTGCTCCCAGGGTATCTTGCATCAACTGACATGATGCAATGCATGTCATCACACACGAGCTGCACATTAACAGAGTGGAAGCCCTTTCTGTTCCTGCACATCTTGGAATCCTCCAAAGGTGCTCGCAAGACGATGTGGGTATATTCAACGCAGCCCTGTACCTTTGGGAAGCCAGCAATCCTGGAGAAGCCCACAGCCCTTTCACGCATTGCCTGGGCAGTCATGGGGAACATTATGTAGTCATTCCTCTGGGAATATAGTGCAGCAGTCACCTGCCAAATGCAGATATGTGTTGCCTGTTGAGAAATGGTGCACACATCTCCGGTTGTGGCTTGGAACGATCTGGATGCATAGAATGAAAGTGCAGCTGTAGCCTTCACTTCAACTGAAAAAGCAGTCCTTCTGATGCTTCTAAGTTGCAGGTCTGCTTTTATTAACTCACAGATCTCAGTTACAACTTATTTGCAGAAACGCAGCCTTCTGACACAGTCTGCATCACTCAGGTGCAGGTACGAACGCCTGTTTCGATATACCCGATGTGGGTAAGCCCTCCTGCCCATCATCCTACGTGCTCTGAGGTTCCTCATGCGATGATTCAAATCAATCGTCTCCTCCGCAGCACCATCATGCAGAAGGCTTGCACGAGATATGGCATTGTCAGTATTGCCCCCATGGTTAAATTGTACCTTTGCAAGAAGCTCAAAACAGTAGGACAAGCTTCTTAGTTGCCTCCCTCCTCAACACCCTAGTATGGACCACCCCCAGGTCTACGCATGCGCAATAGGCTTGCTTAGAACGGGAAGCTAGGCATTCAAATGAGGACATTTTGGGCAACAAAGTCTAATGCAATTCTTTCATTTTAGATTTTTTTCAAAGTACCACCCCACCACTGACCAAACGTCTCCTCGCCGGGCTCGAGGCGGTGATGGCGTGGCACTTTCAAAAAAATCCAAAATTAAGGAATTGCATTCGACTTCCATTTTCTGTGTTTTAAGTTTGAAAAAAATTAAACGTCATGATGCATATTTAATGTCTCCTTGATTCCCTCCAAAACTTGGTATAAAAACAATGGCGTCTTTCTACGGCGATCTTTTAATGAGCGCTGGTTTTTCTTAAGTGCCCAGAAGGTATTTTGCGAGTGGTCACATACACCATCCTCGGAAAAATGTAATTTGGCCAAACTTGCATAAATGTGAAAAACTGGCGCAGACATCAGGTTACGCCCCCTATGACACAAAAAAAACCTAACCTAAAAAAAAATCATAACTAACTGAGTTACACTGCCGCACAATCTTTGGGGAAACTTGGATATTTTAATTTAGGCCAAAAAAGTGGCACGCACCAGAAATCGGCGCAGATAACTGGTGAAAATGGAGCCCCATTCTCTTTATCATTCCCATGTGTGTCCTCTGTCTCTCATGTTTGAGTATTTTCCATGTCCCTCACTCCCTCCCACTTACTTGAATTTCCTCCCCTCCCTTTCCACGTGAGCTACCTCTCTCCATTCTTGCTTATTCACGATTTATTCTTTATGGTTGCAAGAAGTCTGTCCTCTGCTTAAGTATTCACACACTTCCTTCTCCTAGTTGTATCCATGTCACTCAGCCTCTCAGCAGCTACGGTACACCAACAATTAACGTAACACCCTCTCATGATTTAGAGAGCTTTACCTCATCTGCCTTATCCTTTCACTGAACAGAAATCTGTTTCCAAAAACACCACCTAGCACTTACAAGCTCCAGAATTAATAACAGACTTCTGTTCCACTTGCCTGCACTTTAGCAAGTTATTATTTAATTTTCACTTGTGTCTGTTGCCAGTCTCAGTTACAAAAAAAAAATGATGTACATACAGAGACATTTAATTATTAAGAGGTTGAGTTTCTTCTGGGGCGCTCTTAATCATCCTCTGTAACGTCAGTGGAAGATCCACAAATACCACAGAGAAACCCCTGAAAATTATGTAGCTAATTGGAAGGACCACTACGGAAATTCAACCTCTAAATCTTTTAGACCCTCACTAAAGAAAACCCAATGGGAATATCAGAGATAAAGTGAACAGTCAGGAGCATCTGAAATGGGGAAGTGAAAGTACAAACCTTTGCACGGAAGTAATTGGAGACACTTTAACACAACAAGCTTAAGGGCAAGTGCTGTATTAAAATTGTAATACTCACCACACCACCAGAACTGATTCATAACCTGGAAATAAGCAAACACTTGGAGTTCCAGTAAGCACTGTGTGGAAGAATTTCATGTGCAGTCAAATCAAGGCCAAACATAACACTATGATTGTGCAAGGCTTGAGATGGGAAAGTAGGAATTCAAAACCAGAACTAGAAAATAAAACAACAGAATAATATGGAATGTTTTCAGGGCTATTTTAAGGGATATGGAAAGCAATTTTGTGGTGCATTTCACTATTCAATCTGCTCAATGCAGAAAAAAAGTTATGATGACAATGGGGCTGATAATGTGATCTTTGAGTGCTGGTGTCCCACATTACGGCAGGCTATCAGATGACAGAGGAATGTCATATTATGGGGGCTGTCACATTAGCTAGGTCTGTGATATTACGGGGGACTTTTACATTACGGAGAGCTATCACATTAATGGAGGTCTATCACATTATGGAGGTATATCACATTATGGAGGTATCATCATCATCATAGGCGGTCCCTCGAACGAGGATGACTTGCTTCCACAAGAGTTCACAGATGTTTCAAGGAAGGACTTCGATGTTCCTGTCCTGAACTCCAATTGAGGGGGTGGAAGATGCCTGTGCGTGGATTTTTTTAACGTGTGGTGAGGGTTGCACATCAGCCACCACACGGGCTCGACAGAGCCAGGTGTTGGTCCAGTGGCAAGGGTTAACCAAGACGGCTGGAGACCTGCTCTGCTGCACAGACCTAGTGCGCACACATATCGCAGTGTGGGCTGGGCCCGTGCTGCCCCTGGGCTCTGGGCTCTTCTGGGCCCCATACCCTCATTCACCGCATCTCCACCACAATCCCTCACCGCTCCTCTGCCACAAAAACAGTCGCCGCACCTCCACCAGGATCTCCCGCTGCACCTCCGCACCAATCATTCACCGAACCTCCATCATGATCACCCACCAAATCTCAGCCACGATCTCTCATCACTCCTCCACCCCAATCATATCACATTATGGTGAGCTGTCACATTATGGAGGTATATCACATTATGGTGAACTGTCACATTATGGAGGTAGATCACATTATGGCGAACTGTCACATTATGGAGATCTGCCACATAATCGAGAGCTGTCACATTATGCAGGGCTGTGGCCTTTTCAGTGCTTCATTTTAAGTGAGTCTGTGATTTCCCCAACCTCAGCCGGTCTGGGGCGGGTGACTTTGGAAGCGGGTCCACTGTAGAGAATGATTTTACGTTGATGGGCTTGTTAAGTCCACCCAGCGCGATTGCCGGCCAATTGAAGGAAGCGTGTCTGATGTTGTCATTTGATGACGAGTCATCAGCTGGTTTTCATAAGAACATAAGAACATAAGAATTAGGAATTCAATAAGATCATGGCTGATCTGGCCGTGGACTCAGCTCCACTTACCCGCCCGCTCCCCATAACCCTTAATTCCCTTATTGGTTAAAAATCTATCTATCTGTGACTTGAATAAATTCAATGAGCTAGCCTCAACTGCTTCCTTGGGCAGAGAATTCCACAGATTCACAACCCTCTGGGAGAAGAAATTCCTTCTCAACTCGGTTTTAAATTGGCTCCCCCGTATTTTGAGGCTGTGCCCCCAAGTTCTAGTCTCCCCGACCAGTGGAAACAACCTCTCTGCCTCTATCTTGTATATCCCTTTCATGATTTTAAATGTTTCTATAAGATCACCCCTCATCCTTCTGAACTCCAACGAGTAAAGACCCAGTCTACTCAATCTATCATCATAAGGTAACCCCCTCATCTCCGGAATCAGCCTAGTGAATCGTCTCTGTGCCCCCTCCAAAGCCAGTATATCCTTCCTTAAGTAAGGTGACCAAAACTGCACGCAGTACTTCAGGTGCGGCCTCACCAATACCCTGTACAGTTGCAGCAGGACCTCCCTGCTTTTGTACTCCATCCCTCTCGCAATGAAGGCCAACATTCCATTCGCCATCCTGATTACCTGCTGCACCTGCAAACTAACTTTTTGGGATTCATGCACAAGGACCCCCAGGTCCCTCTGCACCGCAGCATGTTGTAATTTCTCCCCATTCAAATAATATTCCCTTTTACTGTTTTTTTTTCCAAGGTGGATGACCTCACATTTTCCGACATTGTATTCTATCTGCCAAACCTCAGCCCATTCGCTTAACCTATCGAAATCTCTTTGCAGCCTCTCTGTGTCCTCTACACAACCCGCTTTCCCACTAATCTTTGTGTCATCTGCAAATTCTGTTACACTACACTCTGTCCCCTCTTCCAGGTTATCTATGTATATTGTAAGTAAACAATTGTGGTCATAAAGGGATCACGTGCAAATTTATTTTGACAGTTGTGCTGTCAGTGTTCTACAGCATTGAGGTGCTGCAAACACTGACAAACACTGCACAGAGGTGCACGGCTGCACCCAACCTCTCCCACAACTCCCTCCATATGCTTATGGAGGGAGTCACAGCACGCAGGGAGGTTCTCTTCCCTCCTATGGGTGGAACAGCCTTCCCCAGGAGACCAATGCAGCCTGGTTGCATATGGAAGATACAAGCAGGGATGTCGGCAAGAGGACCAGGCAGCAGTGGATCAAACCTTTCAATGATCTCAGTAGATCACAAAACATTACTGCAAAGCCACAAGTAACCACATCCTGCTGTGCCACTCATAACATCCCCATCACTTTGCCAAATTAAGTTAATCTAAGGGTTAAGTCATGGCAGGAGAGCCCAGACCCGTGTCATGCTCCTCCTGTGCTATGTGGGAAATCAGGGCCACTTCCCTGATTTCCCACTGGAGCTGCGCATGGATTCATTCTGGAGCATCCGCAATGCTGAGGATGTTGTGAATAGCACGTTTAGTGAGTTGGTCACACTGCAGGTAAAGGTTACACAGGTAGATAGGGAATGGGTGACCATCAGGAGTAGGAAGGTAGTGCAGGAGTCCCCTGTGGTCATCTCCCTCCAAAACAGATATACCGTTTTGAATACTGTTGGGGGAGATGGCTCATCAGGGGAAGGCAGCAGCAGCAAAGTTCATGGCACCATGGGTGGCTCTGCTGCACAGGAGGGCAGGAAAAAGAGTGGGAGAGCTGTAGTGCTAGGGGATTCTATTGTAAGGGCAATAGATAGGCATTTCTGCAGCTGCAATCGAGACTCCAGGATAGTATGTTGCCTTCCTGGTGCAAGGGTGAAGGATGTCTCAGAGTGGCTGCAGGGCATTCTGGAGGGGGAGGGTGAACAGCCAGTTGTCGTGATGCAAGTACCAACGATATAGGTAAAAAATGAGATGAGGATCTACAAGCTGAATTTAGGGAGCTAGGAGTTAAATTAAAAAGTAGGACCTCAAAGGTAGTAATCTCAGGATTGCTACCAGTGCCACGTGCGAGTCAGAGTAGGAATAGTAGGATAGTTAAGATGAATGTGTGGCTTGAGGAATGGTGCAAGAGGGAGAGATTGGAACCAGTTCTGGAGGAGGTGGGACCAGTACAAACTGGATGGTCTGCACCTGGGCAGGACCGGAACCAATATCCTAGGGAGAATGTTTGTGAGTGCTATTGGGGAGGGTTTAAAATAATATGGCAGGGGGATTGGAATCTATGCAGGGAGACAGAGGGAAGTAAAATGGGGGAAGAAGCAAAAGGTAGAAAGCAGATAAGGAAAAGTGGAGGGTAGAGAAATCAACAGCAAAAATCAAAAAGGGCCACATTACATAATTCTAAAAGGACAAAGAATGTTAAAAAAAACAAGCCTGAAGCTCTGTGTCTCAATGTGAGGAGCATTCGTAATAAGGTGGATGAATTAACTGCGCAGATAGCTGTTAACGGATATGATGTAATTGGGATTACGGAGACATGCCTCCAGTGTGACCAAGGCTGGGAACTCAACATCCAGGGGAATTCAATATTCAGGAAGGATAGATAGAAAGGAAAAGGAGGTGGGGTAGCGTTGCTGGTTAAAGAGGAGATTAACGCAATAGTAAGGAAGGACATTAGCTTGGATGATGTGGAATCTGTATGGGTAGAGCTGCGGAAAACCAAAAGGGAGAAAACGCGAGTGGGAGTTGTGCACAGACCACCAAACAGTAGTAGTGAGGTTGGGGATGGCATCTAACAGGAAATTAGGGATATGTGCAATAAAGATACAGCAGTTATCATGGGTGACTTTAATCTACATATAGATTGGGCTAACCAAAGTGGTAGCAATACGGTAGAGGAGGATTTCCTGGACTGTATAAGGGATGGTTTTCTCGACTAATATGTCGAGGAACCAACTAGATGGCTGGCCATCCTAGACTGTGTAATGAGAGAAGATTAATTAGCAATCTTGTTGTGCGAGGCCCCTTGGGGAAGAGTGACCATAATATGGTTGAATTCTTCATTAAGATGGAAAGTGACACAGTTTATTCAAAGACTAGTGTCCTCAACTTAAAGAAAGGTGACTTCGATGGTATGAGACGTGAATTGGCTAGGATAGATTGGCGAATGATACTTAAAGAATTGATGGTGGATAGGCAATGGCAGACATTTAAAGATTACATGGAAGAACTTCAACAATTGTACATCCCTGTCTGGCATAAAAATAAAATGGGAAAGGTGGCTCAACCGTGGCTAACAAGGGAAATTAGGGATAGTGTTAAATCCAAGGAGGAGGCATATGAATTGGCCAGAAAAAGCAGCAAACCTGAGGACTGGGAGAAATTTAGAATTCAGCAGAGGAGGACAAAGGGTTTAATTAGGAGCGGAAAAACAGAGTATGATAGTAAGCTTGCAGGGAACATAAAAACTGACTGCAAAAGCTTCTATAGATATGTGAAGAGAAAAAGATTAGTGAAGACAAATCTAGGTCCCTTGCAGTCAGAATCAATTGCATTTATAGTGGGAAACAAAGAAGTGGCAGACCAATTGAAAAAATACGTTGGCTCTGTCTTCACCAAGGAAGGCACAAATAACCTTCCGGAAATATTCGGGGACCGAGGGTCTAGCGAGGCGTAACTGAAGGAAATCCATATTAGTCAGGAAATTGTGTTAATGAAATTGATGGGATTGAAGGCCAATAAATCTCCAGGGCTCGATAGTCTGCATCCCAGAGTACTTAAGGAAGTGGCCCTAGAAATAGTGGATGCATTGGTGGACATTTTCCAACATTCTATAGACTTTGGATAAGTTCCTATGGATTGGTGGGTAGCTAATGTAACCCCACTTTTTAAAAAAGGAGGGAGAGAGAAAACAGGGAATTATAGGCTGGTTAGCTTGACATCAGTAGTGGGGAAAATGTTAGAAGCGATTATTAAAGATGTAATAGCAGTGCATTTGGAAAGCAGTGACAGGATCGGTCCAAGTCAGCATGGATTTATGAAAGGGAAATCATGCTTGAAAAATCTTCTACAATTATTTGAGGATGTAACTAGTAGAGTGGACAAGGGAGAACCAGTGGATGTGGCGTATTTGGACTTTCAAAAGGCTTTTGACAAGGTCCTACACAAGAGATTTGTGTGCAAAATTAAAGCACATGGTATTGAGGGTAATGTACTGATGTGGATAGAGAACTGGTTGGCAGACAGGAAGCAAAGAGTAGGAATAAACGGGTCCTTTTCAGAATGGCAAGCAGTGACTAGTGGGGTACCGCAGGGTTCAGTGCTGGGACCCCAGCTATTTACAATACACATTAATGATTTGGACGAAGGAATTGAATATAATATCTCCAAGTTTGCAGATGACATTAAACTGGGTGGCAGTGTGAGCTGTGAAAAGGATGCTAAGAGGCTGCAGGGTGACTTGGACAGGTTAGGTGAGTGGGCAAATGCATGGCAGATGCAGTATAATGTAGATAAATGTGAGGTTATCCAATTTGGTGGCAAAAACAGGAAGGCAGAATATTATCTGAATGGTGACAGATTAGGAAAAGGGGAGATGCAATGAGACCTGAGTGTCATGGTACATCAGTCATTGAAAGTTGGCATACAGGTACAGCAGGCAGTGAAGAAGGCAAATGGCATGTTGGCCTTCATAGCGAGAGGATTTGAGTATAGGAGCAGAGAGGTCTTACTGCAATTGTACAGGGCCTTGATGAGGCCACACCTTGAATATTGTGTACAGTTTTGGTCTCCTAATCTGCGGAAGGACATTCTTGCTATTGAGGGAGTGCAGCAAAGATTAAGCAGATTGATTCCCGGAATGGCAGGACTGACATTTGAAGAAAGATTGGATTGACTAGAAGAATGAGAGGGGACCTCATAGAAACATATACATTTCTGACGGGATTGGACAGGTTAGATGCAGGAAGAATGTTCCCGATGTTGGGGAAGTCCAGAACCAGGGGTCACAGTCTAAAGATAAGGGGTAAGCCATTTAGGACCAAGATGAGGAGAAACTTCTTCACTCAGAGAATTGTGAACCTGTGGAATTCTCTACCACAGAAAGTTGTTGAGGCCATTTTGTGAGATATATTCAAAAGGGAGTTAGATGTGGACCTTATGGCTAACAGGATCAAGGGGTATGGAGATACTCCCTCAATAGCAAGAATGTCCTTCCTCAGATTCGGAGACTAAAACTGCACACAATATTCAAGGTGTGGCCTCACCAAGGCCCTGTACAACTGCACCTATACTCAAATCCTCTCGCTATGAAGGCCAACATGCCATTTGCCTTCTTCATCGCCTGCTGTAACTGTATGCCAACTTTCAATGACAGATGTACCATGACACTCAGGAATGTGGTACTGAAGTTGCATGATCAGCCATGATCATATTGAATGGTGATGCAGGCTGGAAGGGCCGAATGGCCTACTCCTGCACCTATTTTCTATGTTTCCATGTTTCTATGTTTCCTTACCCTACTCCTACACATCCTTACTCACACCAACTTACCTTGCACCCGCACCTATCCCTCTCTATCTACATCACCCTCTTACTAATTCAATCATACCAACTAACAACACACAAGGTTAGGCACGTGGGTGTTTTAGCCATTGTTCATGCAAAGTTTCTATTAATGTGCTGTCAAACATTGAAACCTTTATTCTCAACACTTTATGTTCTTGGACAGATCTGTGTACAACTTTAGAAGTGGCTTAGTGAGTTGCAGTGAATGGTGAGACATAACAGTACCTCCCGCAATGGTCATGAGTATGAAAGGAATTGCTTGGGCATTGTAGGCATGCTTTATGGTTTTGGTGTGGGGTGATGCCAACCTGGTGTATCATGTGGCAGCCAGGGTGTCCAGCATCAAATGAAGTAAATCTGTCCATGGTGAGGCCATTCCTGGCCTCCCGGGCAGCAATGTGGCCGGGTGCTGATGCCCTGTGTCAGTTAATTGCGAAGAAGGTTGTTGTTGTTGTTGTTGGTGCTGCTGGCGCACCTAGTACTGCTGGTGTTGGGGCTGATCGTGGTGAGATTCTGAGGACCAAGTTGAGATAGTTTCAAGGGCACCGATACTGATGTAATAGATGGCAGGTGAACTTGGGATGACAGAGGCGATCTGTCAATGGTGAGAGAGGTTGTTCCACTGAGATGACCCTGGATAGAGAGTTTGCTCCAAACATTTGCAACCTGCATAAAGCTCAATCTGTCTTCCTAATGCAGTGAGTAATAACTTCTGAACTTGAAAAGTGAACAGCTGTGAGATGGGAGCTTTTATAGCCCCTTTGTAGCTGTCAAGTAATGAAATGATTCCACGGCCACTCATCTCCCACCCTGCTTACCTGACGGAACCTCGTTTTAATGTCTCATCCGAAAGACGGCACCTCCGAATTTACAGCACTCCCTCAGCACTGCACTGGAGTGTCAGCCTAGATTTTTTGTGCTCAAGTCTCTAGATAGCTCTTTCAAAGAGCTGGCATAGGCATGGTGTACGGTGAGCCAAATGGCTTCCTTCTGTGCTATAAGTTTCTGTAAGTCTGATTCTGTTTGCCAGGATTCATTTACCTTTGGCCATATCATGATGACCACCCCGATTCAATAGGCAAGACAACTGGGTGGGTGGTTCCAGGGGAACCAGATCATTCTGGACCGGAAGTTGCGGCCAGAGGCTTACTTCCAGAGTGCTCTTCCAACCCGAAAAAAAGCCACAAACCTACCAGCTGCCTCCCAGGCTTCGGGGACTTCAGGTCCTGGGCCTGCAGGAGTACGTCTGTGTAAAGGTTCACGGATCCCAGGAATGCAGGTCGATTGAAAGTATCCCTGGGATCACTTGGGCCAAGTCCTGCTATCCGAAAAGAGGATTCCTCATATGCTTATCGGGATTCCATTTAAGAATGAAATCTCCATAAGCCTATGAGGAATCCCCAAATAATTAAATAATTTACACAACTGGAATAAAAGTAAATGTTCCCATTTTCAAATGTAATTAAAAGTCCCTTTAATGAAGCATTCACAATAAAAATTTGCATAAATTAATTTTAAATGTTTGTGGATGGGTTTTTTTTCATTTTAAATTTAATATTTATATTAACTCTTACGCTGGTGAATAGCAGGCACTATGCCTGCTATTTACCAGGAGTCGGGGTTTATGTGGGCAATTGCTGGGTGATAGTTGGGCAAATAGTGCCAATGAAAGTGATTTTTTTATCTGTCAAGGCATACCTTAACAGATCACAAGTTCCGGGTTTTCGCGCATGCACAGCGCATCCGGAAACCTGGAACTTGCGTGGCCTTCATCATCGGCCCCGCAAAATCTGTGCCCAAATGGCAAGCATTATTGCACTGTATTTACTATGATGGTATTTTCGGTAAAATATATAAGCTTGGCCAGAGGAAGGATGCAACAATGTGGATCCATGTTTGTAATGTTCTTGGTGCTTATAACATTCTGATGTGGAAAATCCTTTTTGTAGTTTTTTTTAAGCATTGTAAAACTGTGCAACATCTAGCACGTGCTAGAGGGTCTCATGCTTTAGAAATAATCTAAATTGCAGGAGGGTCCATGCATGTTTAGAATATTGGGTGGCGCAGTGGCACACTGTCCATTCATTTCTGGGACCCGATTCGAAATCCTGTCTGGACTCTGGGTTGAAACTCTTTTTTTTGTCTGACAGCTGCTCCAGCCATATGTGAAGTGTAGACCGAGGAGGGCACAGCAAAAAACGATCCAAAATTTCACTCAGATTCGCATACAATTGTCACTGTCTCATAGGCCACAAACAAGGCAGAGGCGGGAGATAAAAATGCAGGATTATCTTTCTAAAGTTGAGATTACAGCACATTGTTGGGGCAGAGTAAAAGCAACTTTTCTTTGCCTCGGCCATACCTGATCTGGGCCCTCAAAGCGGGAAATGTGTTAGCTAGCACCGACCTTCTTTATCTGCTGAACACAAACAAAATTCATCAAAAGCGTATATATTTGACTTAAAATTATTGAAAAGTTGTTGAACGAGTATGCCTCAGCCAACCACTCAAAGGATTTTTTTTCCTATCAAAGTAATGGTGAGAATCATATTTTTTCTATTTGTGCCTATTCTCTGATGGTCGATTGCCATGAAGTAATATCTAGTGAGCTTATTTGTTAAATAGTTGGCAGTTTAAGTGAAGGCCAATTCACCACTGATGTACTGCTAAAGTGGGATATATTTGATCTGAACCGCACATCTGCAAATAGTTTAAAACTGTATTTCAGTTTTATTTATGCGAGCACCTTGAAGCATGCACATTTGGGATATTTTGAAAAATGAACAATGAAATAAAGGGTTTAGAGAGTGATTTACTTTACAGAATTAAAGATTAGGTAAGTTAGGAGATCTGATAGAGATGTTCAAAATCATAAGGGGTCTGGACAGAGTAGATAGAGAGAAACTGTTCCCATTAACACAAGTTTTGAGAACTAGAGGACACAGATTTAAGGTGATTGACAAAAGAACCAAAGTCGACATAAGAAAAAACTTTTTTACACAGGGAGTGGTTAGGATCTGGAATGCACTGCCTGAAAGGGTGGTGGAGGCAGACTCAATCACGGCCTTCATAAGGGAGTTGTATAAGTACCTGAAGGAAAACAAATTGCAAGACTACGGGAAAAGGGCCGGGGAGTGGAACTAGCTGCTCTTGTAGGGAGCCGGCATGGGCCTGATGGGTCGAATGGCCTTCTTCCGTGCTGTAACCATTCTATGGTTCTAAGTTATATAGTTTTAACAAAAGCATGGGGTTTGGCAAAGTGTGAGGAGGATTGTAAAAGATTTCAGGAAGCTATAAGCAGATTCATGGAATGGGCAGTCAGGTGGAGAGGAGCGACTTAACGTACTTGAGTGTGAGCTAATGCATTTTGAGAAGAAAAACAAGAAATGAAAGCAGACTGTCAATGGGAAGATGCTGAAGGGTGTGGATGAAGAGAGAGACCTCAAAGTTGAAATTCACATTTCCTGTAAGTGTGAGTTCAGGTAGGTGAAGGCATAAAAAAGACCAAGAGCATTTTGAGTTTTATAAATAGGGACTTAGGGGAAGACATTGGCCAGGTTTGCGCCGGCCGTTAACGCCTGCGGAGGGCGGTAATGGGGCGCTAAGGGGTTACCGCACGTGCACGGCAAAATCACCGACGCCTGCGAACTTCCCTGGCGCTTTTGCATTGGCACTAACACTTACCACCTCGGTCTCTTGCGCCCTGTAGGTCGTGAAGTCATCCAATGTGCAGTGCCCCGTTACTACCCCGGATGTAATATTCGCTCCCGCCCCCTGCAGTATCGCCAGGCATCAACAACAGCAGCTGTAGGAGACGTTATCACCTTGGCTGGCCTCTTGGGGAGCGATATTTAAAGGCAATAAAACTTTTGATAAGGTCCCAAATGGTAGACTGGTCACGAAAGTAAAAACCCATGGGATCCAGGGCAAAGTGGCATGTTGGATCCAAAATTGGCTCAAAAGCAGAAAGCAAAAGATAATGGTTGATGGGTGTTTTTGTGACTGGAAGGATGTATCCAGTGGCGTTCCGCAGGGCTCAGTGCTGGGTCCCTTGCTTTTTGTGGTATTTTTCAATGAATTGGACTTAAATGTTATGGGTATGATTAAGAAATTTGCAGATGACACTAAAATAGGCTGTGTGGTTGATTATGAAGAAGAAAGGTGCAGACTGGTTAGGCAGCAGCTGGAATATTGTGTGCAGTTCTGGTCACCACATTACAGGAAAGATGTGATTGCACTAGAAAGGGTGCAGAAGAGATTTACAAGAATGTTGCCTGGACTGGAGAATTTTGGCTATGAGGAAAGATTGGAGATACTGGGTCTCTTTTCTTTGGAACAGAGGAGGCTAAGGGGAGACCTGATTGAGGTGTATAAAATTATGAGGGGTCTGGATAGAGTGGATAGGAAGGACTTGTTTCCCTTGGCAGAGGGGTCAACAACCAGGGGGCATAGATTTAAAATAATTGGGGAGAGGTTTGGAGGAGATATGAGGGGAAATTTCTTAACCCAGAGGGTGGTGGGGGTCTGGAACTCACTGCCTGAAAGGGTGGTAGAGGCAGGAACCCTCGCCACATTTAAAATATATTTGGATGTGCACTTAAAATGCCATAACCGACAGGGCTACGGACCAAGAGCTGGAAAGTGGGATTAGGTTGGATAGCTCTTGGTCGGCCGCGCGGACACGATGGGCTGAAATGGCCTCCTTCCGTGCTGTAAATTGCTATGATTCTATGATTCGATGTATGGTCAGGTAGGGCCAGATTTATTTATATCCCCATTCTGTTGTCTCCTAATTTGTTTTGATGCTGCGATTCCTCAGCCCTGCACTCTCTCAGAGTGCTTGGGGCTGTTATGCACTTAGCACAGGTCCCGTGGCCGCACAGAGATAGCATGAGGATTGATTCAAACCTTCACTGGTAAGCGAGGGAAGGAACCTCCAAAGACAGCAGCGCTGCACGGAACATTGTGCAGTACTCTGCCGCCATCGTCCCTCTCACTCCCTTTAGCACTCTGAGAGAACTGATAGCGCTTGATTTTGTGCTCCACTCCCCTCTTGGAGCACTGAAGTGGAAGTTCCCAGGAGCAAAACATTCTTTTCGTCTGGCGATACTTTTGCGCTCCCTGAAACTTTATTGCCCTAAACGGGGCACAACGCAATTTCTAACCCATAGAGAAAACCAGAGCAGGGGAATGAGACTAGTTGGACAGCTGTTTGACAGAGCCGGCATAGGCAAGGTGAGCCTAATGTCCTCCTTCTGTGCTTCATCATTCTATTTATACAAAACATTGATAGTTATAAAGTACTTTTCAATTTTGGGCATGCCAATATAGAAAAGACTTTGAAACCACAGCGAGCATATCTTTTAGATTAACTAGGATGATGCCAAGGATGAGAAGCAGAATATTATGGGCTGAAAATTCGGTTGAAGGATTTTTAAGGTGGTTATGTTGGGCATTGGCTAAATTTAGCGCCAGGAAAGGGTTTGTGGTGGCAGCCAAAAAATTCAGTATGTGCCCTGACCGCGGAGTGGAGCACTAAGGTAAGCATTCCACACTTCTCTTGGGGCGCTAGGCTGGATGAGCAACTGAATAACTCGAACTGAAGAGCAGGATTCATAGCTCCCTAAGACAGGACTCCTTGTCAAAATAAAGAATCAGAACAAAAAAACACAAAAAACTTTCCCTATACATTACTCACCCCAAAATAAAGTTAAATCGCAAAAAAAACATCAATCACACTTACTTCATGCAGTCATTCCTTCCCTTAATGCCCCGGGGACAGCTCTGCAAGGCAGCTTTCTCTGGCGGTGTCACTACGGGGCTCCACTGGTGCAGTGCAAAACAAAGTCTGACTGAGTGTCGATACTGGGGGCATTGCATCCAGCGCAATGCCCCCGGGCGATACTCCTGTGAGTCACTGCTACCGGCACACTGAATTTGCCGAGCGGCGTGAACGCCGGCGTTCGCGGATGCAAACCCTTTAGCGCCCCTGTTTCAACCCTCCGAGGGGCGGTATCCAACCAAATTTCTAGTCTTCCATGTATCTTTAAGTATAAACATTAAAGTTTCAAGCCATCTAACCATTATTCATGCAGATTAGGAACGTTCAATCGTGCAAGCTTTTCAATGTTAAATATGATTCATACTGAAGCCATAAAGATGCATTCAAAGAAACCAATAATACAGAGCAAATCTCAGTGAGGTAACAAAACAAAATCAGAGCATCAAAGAATAACACAGCATGGAAGGAAACCATTTGGCCCAGCGGCTGGTCAACTCTTTGAAAGAGCTATCCAAATAGTCCCACTTCCCTGCTATTTCCTCATAGCCCTACAATTATTTTCCCCCTTCAAGTATTTATCCAATTCCCTTTTAAAAGTTATTATTAAATCTGCTTCCACCACTCTTTCTGACCATAACAACTCGCTGCGTAAAGAAATGTCTCCTCATCTCGTCTCTGGTTCCTTTGCCAGAAACCTTTAAATAGCTTAAATGAAATCATATGATAACACCAAAAAAATGACTTTGTTTCCTGCTGCACTTTGTTTTGTTGTGGTTTTAGTTTTACATCGGCTTTGAACCAGCTTGTTTGCAGGAAACTCACATGTAAGGCTGTTTAGCATGAGGACAGAACCATTATAACGAGCGTGATGCGTTTGGGCGCAAGGATTGATGGAGGAGTGTAAACGATTGGGGAAATTCAGGCATAACATAATTACATGCGTAACATACTGTTGCACGAGTTTGCTCAATCCTTTATGCCGCGTATTTGTTTTGTGCCCCGATTACACATGGCTGGGTGCAAATAAACAGGAAATTCCATCTCCAGATGATGAGTTCCATGTTTAGAGGACAGAAATGCTGAATCTGTCTTTAGGGGAACAGAAGAACCAATAGATTCCCAATATGTTCTTTAAGGTACAGGAGAGGTGAATGTTTCTGTTTTAAACTAAACTCAATAAGAACATAAAAACATAAGAAATAGGAGCAGGAGTAGGCCATACGGCCTCTCGAGCCTGCTCCGCCATTCAATAAGATCATGGCTGATCTGATCATGGACTCAGCTCTACTTCCCTGCCCGCTCCCCATAACCCCTTATCTCCTTATCGTTTAAGAAACTGTCTATTTCTGTCTTAAATTTATTCAATGTCCCATCTTCCACAGCTCTCTGAGGCAGCAAATTCCACAGATTTACAACCCTCTGAGAGAAGAAATTTCTCCTTATCTCTGTTTCAAATGGGCGGCCCCTTATTCTAAGATCATGCCCTCTAGTTCTAGTCTCCCCCATCAGTGGAAACATCCTCTCTGCATCCACCTTGTCAAGCCCCCTCATAATCTTATACGTTTCGATAAGATCACCTCTCATTCTTCTGAATGCCAATGAGTAGAGGCTCAACCTACTCAACCTTTCCTCATAAGTCAACCCCCTCATCCCCGGAATCAACCTAGTGAACCTTCTCTGAACTGCCTCCAAAGCAAGTCTATCTTTTCGTAAATATGGAAACCAAAACTGCATGCAGTATTCCAGATGCAGCCTCACCAATACCCTGTACAACTGTAGCAAGACTTACCTGCTTTTATACTCCGTCCCCTTTGCAATAAAGGTCAAGATACGGCCTTCCTGATCACTTGCTGTACCTGCAAACTTTCCTTTTGTGTTTCATGCACAAGTACCCCCAGGTCCCGCTGTACTGCGGCACTTTGCAATCTTTCTCCATTTAAATAATAACTTGCTCTTTTGATTTTTTTCTGCCAAGTGCATGACCTCACACTTTACAACATTATATTCCATCTGCCAAATTTTTGCCCACTCACTTAGCCTGTCTATGTCCTTTTGCAGATTTTTTGTGTCCTCCTCACACATTGCTTTCCCTCCCATCTTTGTATCGTCAGCAAACTTGGCTACGTTACACTTAGTCCCTTCTTCCAAGTCATTAATATAGATTGTAAATAGTTGGGGTCCCAGCACTGATCCCTGCTGCACCCCACTAGTTACTGGATAGTGAAATCTCTTCCCCTTTTAAACTTTGGTTTCTATTGCAACCGGTGAAACAGCCTGTATTTTGCATAAAGAAACTGACTTTTGTAGCTGGGGTACAGAGAAAAAAATACTAAGGGAGATCAGAGGTACCAATATGGGCAAAAACACAGATCTGCAGCTGTAAATTATTACTCTGATGGGGGGAAAAAATGCATGCTGTAAAAGTGATTAATATTAAAAAGTCGCTCTGTAATTGTGTGCTGGGAGTAGCTCGGGTACATTCGGCTTCTGATTTTTCTTCCGTTTTCTTTTGATGAATTGCTTGCCTTGATTTAGGGCTTCTGTTGACCACCCAACTAGATCACAAACTCACCATGTGGCACAGCACAGTCTGAACGTCCGTCCCACCACTCTGTCACTGTGTGTTGGCAACCCAATACATCGTGCATCTAAATTGCCTGCACAGCTAAGGGAAATTTACTCCTTTGCTACAAATGTTACATTAAACTGCACTAGTGGTTCACTGTTACTGATCTTTAAATATCCTTTGTTTGTAAATAACCAATCTGCCTAGCATTGTTTTCTGGCAGTCAAATATATTTAAAAAAATGTCAGCCCTCTATACTATCAGACTGCTTGTCCGACATCCAGCACTGGATGAGTAGAAATTTCCTCCAATTAAATATCAGGTAGCCGAACCCATTGTCGTGGCTTCACGCCACAAACTCCATTCCCTTTCCACTGATTCGATCTCTTTCCCCGGCAATAGTCTAAGGCTGACCAAGTCTGTTCCAACCTTGTTGTCAAATTTTATCACAAATTGAACTTCCTGCCTCGTATCTGTTCTATCACTAAGACCGCCCATTTCCAACTTTGTAATATCGCTTGTCTCCGCCTTTACCTCAGCTTACTTGTTGCTGAAACCTTCGTCCATGCCTTTATCGCCTCTAGACTTGACTATTCCAAAGCTCTCCTGGTCGACCTCCCTAGTTCTACCCTCCATAAACTTTAGGTCTTTGCAAAACTTTGCTGCCTTTGCTAACTCGCACCAAATCCCGCTCACCCATCTCCCCCTGTGCTCGCTGACCTGCATTGGCTCCCAGTTAAGCAACACCTCAATATATCTCTTATCTCTAATCTCCTCCAGGCCTATAATCCCCCTAGACCTCTGCACTCTGCCTATTCTGGCCTTTCGAATATCTCCGATTTTAAATATTTTACCATTGGCAGTCATGCCTGGAATTTCCTCCCGAAATCTCTTTGCCTCTCCATTTCTTTTTTCTCCTTAAAACCTAACTTTCCAACCAAGCTTTTGGTCATCTGCCCTAACATCTCCTTATATGGCTCGGTGTCAAATTTTGTTTCCTATCCCTTGATACACTTAAGTGATACCTGGGTGTCATGGTACATCAGTCATTGAAGGTTGGCATGCAGGTACAGCAGGTGGTTAAGAAAGCAAATGGCATGTGCCTTCATAGCGAGGGGATTTGAGTACAGGGGCAGGGAGGTGTTACTACAGTTGTACAGGGCCTTGGTGAGGCTACACCTGGAGTATTGTGTACAGTTTTGGTCTCCTAACCTGAGGAAGGACATTCTTGCTATTGAGGGAGTGCAGCGAAGGTTCACCAGACTGATTCCCGGGATGGCGGGACTGACCAATCAAGAAAGACTGGATCAACTGGGCTTGTATTCACTGGAGTTCAGAAGAATGAGAGGGGACCTCATAGAAACGTTTAAAATTCTGATGGATTTAGACAGGTTAGATGCAGGAAGAATGTTCCCAATGTTGGGGAAGTCCAGAACCAGGGGTCACAGTCTAAGGAGAAGGGGTAAGCCATTTAGGACCGAGATGAGGAGAAACTTCTTCACCCAGAGAGTGGTGAACCTGTGGAATTCTCTACCACAGAAAGTTGTTGAGGCCAATTCACTAAATATATTCAAAAAAGAGTTAGATGTAGTCCTTACTACTAGGGGGATCAAGGGGTATGGCGAGAAAGCAGGAATGGGGTACTGAAGTTGCATGTTCAGCCATGAACTCATTGAATGGCAGTGCAGGCTCGAAGGGCCGAATGGCCTACTCCTGCACTATTTTCTATGTCTATGTTTCTATGTTAACAAACAAAAACCTATCTCAATCTTGAAAGCTCCAATTGTCCCAGCATCCACAGAGTTCCAGAATTCCATTACCATTTGTGTGTAAAAGTGCTTCTTGATTTTCTTCCGAAATAGCCTTACTCTAATTTTAAGATGATGTCCCCTTGTTCTTGATTCCCTCACCAGAGGAATTAGTTTCTCTGTATCTACCCTATTGAATCCTTTTAACGTTTTAAACATCTCGACCAGATCACTCCTCAATCTTCTATACTGGGTGAGGGCTGGGAGGAGGGGGTGTAGAACCAGCGTTTACCTGATCCAGTGGGTTTCACACCAGGCGAGTTAGGTTAAAATGACCCCCATTGTTTCACAAAACTTTTACGACTTGAGCTGTTTTGCATCCTGCTACTGCATCACTACTGTCAGGAGGTCTGTAGACAGCCCTCACCAGAGTCTTACATCTTTTGCTGTTTCTTAATTAATTTTGAATGGCCAGAAAATCATGGGAAGGGGACAGCGAATTTCTGCGAGAAGTGCATAGTCAGTAAATAAGGTCCAACCAGCTTGTCTCCTCCTCCAGAGACACGTATAAATGGAGATAAAACAGATACCGAGCGTAAAGTTTGAGCATAAGTATATTACGCATGTAATTACGCTATACTTGAATTTCCTCAATCTATCATGCCCCTCTATTGATCCTTGCCCCCACATGCATCTCGGCTCTGCCCCCAAGCTAAAGAGCCATATGTGAAATTCCTGCAATTATGCTGGGTCAAAACAGGTGTAAAACTGAGCCTAGTATTTGAGGAGCAGCAAGAAGCAGTCATTTTTTGGGGTATTTTGTTGTGATTTTTTTAAAACAATTATTCTTTAATTTGAACAAAAGGAAAATACTGTGGATGCTGGAAATCTGAAATAAAAACAGAAAATGCTGGAAATACTCAGCAGGTCAGGCGGTATCTGTGAAGTGAGAAACAGAGCTAACGTTTCAGGTCGATGACCCTTCGTGAGAATTGGATAAAGTTAGAGATATAACAGGTTTTTAAGCAATTGTAGGGGCCGGGAAAGGGGGGAGGGGAGGTAACAACAAAAGGGAAGGTTTGTGATAGGGTGGAAGGCAGAAGCGATTAAGAGACAAAAGGGATGATGATGCAAGGCAAAAGGAGATGGTAATGGAACAAGTTAAGAAACAAAAGATGAGTCTAGATAGGGTGTAAATGGATATATAATCAACTGATGCCGTGGGAAAGAGAAAAAAAACAGGAAAAAAAAAATGGGAGCAGGGATTACGGTTGAACTCAATGTTGAGTCCAGGAGGTTGTAAAATGCCTAAATGAAAGATGAGGTGCTGTTCCTCGAGCTTAGGTTGAGCTTCATTGGCACAGTGTAAGAGTCTTTAATTTATACTCTCTGAGACCTGCACTGTATTTTCGGTTTCTTGGAATGCATTTTTATGGCTTCGGTATGAGTCACGCTTAAAATGTAAAAATTTCCACGATATATACCATTCCTGACCGAAAGGGTAATGTGCCCCCTGGTATCTTGCAGTACAGTTCTACAATTAGGTACTTAGAAGTGCGGGGATAAGCTCCTGCTAATTTCTCTATCCAGCTCAGTGCAGTTACGCCTGACCTCAACTTAGCATCTCGCACCGAGGACACAGCTGCGATCAGAACCCCCCCCCCCCCGCCACCCTGTGGGGAACCAGATGTGGAGTGGGTGATAGGGGTGGGGGCAGGTGAGTGAAACCAAGTACAAGCCGATGTACAATGAATGTTATGTGCAGCTCTTTTACAGACTAGGCAGCTAAACATAACACTGCAGTTCTGTGGGCTCAAGGAAATCTTATCCAGACAGGACTGTGAGATCTTGTGTGAATGTTTGTGGATGACTCATACTATTTTTATTGCTGTGTTTGCTGCAGACAGGGTGAATGATTCCTTGCCAATATTTGTCCACATTGCAGAACAGATGTAGAAATAAATATGTCTTTTTGGTGTGAAGGTCAGTTTGTTCCCTTTGGTTTTCTAAAAAAAAAGTATGCTTCATCTTCCAACTTTGTTGATTTTTACATCGGTATTGAAACATGGAACTTTTCCTGATTAGCATTCATAACATGTGTGTTCAGGTTTTCGTTTCATTAAATGATTGAATGTAAAAATATAATTATTTCTGTGTTTTTACTCTTGGGGACAGTAGAATATTGGATTAGAACACTGCTCTTTCACCTCTGAAACTAGGTTCAGATGTATCATGCATCCTACTCTAAGTGGTTACTGTCCAAAACTGTAGTTCTCCTTACCTCCATCAGCTTACCCTTCTTTGTCGTCACATAATCATTGCATCAACTGTGTCATCTGTGGCTCAGTGGGTAGTACTCTTGTCTCTGAGTCCGAAGGTTGTAGGTTCAAGACCCACTCCAGAAATTTGAGCACAAAAATCTAGGCTGACACTCCAGTGCAGTGTTAGAGGTGCCGTCTTTCAGATGAGACATTAAACAAAGGCCCCCTCAGCTCTCTCAAGTGGATATAAAAGATCCCATGGCACTATTTCGAAGAAGAGCAGGGGAGTTATCCCTGGTGTCCAGGCCAATATTTATCCCTCAAACAACGTAACAAAAACAGATTATCTGGTCATTATCACATTGCTGTTTGTGGGAGCTTGCTTGTGTGCAAATTGGCTGCTGCGTTTCCTACATTACAACAGTGACTACACTCCAAAAGAGCTTCATTAGCTGTAAAGCGCTTTGAGATGTCTGGTGGTCGTGAAACGTGCTAGATAAATGCAAGTCTTTCTTTACTTCCTGATTTACCTTGTCTTCCCAACCATGGTACAGTTCTGCACTATGCACCTTTACCCTTCCTCTAGGTATCTCAATAAAAAAGAAACAAGATGAGTAAAAAATAAAAAATAGATTATTTAAAAAGGTCTTTTGTACTCTGCTTTCAATCTTATTTTTATTTACTTCTTTAAGCTTGCACTATGGCAGCAGTTGAAAGAATGTGGTAAAACAAAAGGATATCCGTTGCCTCTCATAGAGTACAGTAGTTATTTCTACAGGTGAGCTTCCCCAGATAAAGAAATACTTGAAAGAAAGATTTGCTTTTATATAGTGCTTTTCCTGACCTCAGGATGTCCCCTAAGCACTTTAATGCCAATGAAGCGCTTTTTGTTTGAAGTATAGTCAATGTTGTAGGAATGCGGCAGCCAATTTGCGCAGAGCAGAGTCCCACAAACATCAATGAGATAATGACCCTATAATCTGTGTTCTAGTGGTGTTGGTCGAGTGCCTATTGGAATGATTTAACACAAGTGTGTTTGAAATGAGCTATTTACATCTTTTTATGAGGATTATGGTGCGGGTGCTGTAGTGTGCTTTTTTTTTAAACAGAATTTTATAACCTTCTCACAATCCTCCATGTGCTACTTGCTAATCTGAGCCATACAGAGCCAAGGAGATGGGGAAAAACAGGAGGAAATCGTTTGAAATATTGGAATATATTTTTGTCTTCACCCCTTGGGTGGCAATCTGCCAGTGCAGTTCGCCCAACTGGTATAGCAAGCCCCTCAACATTGGTTGGGAATGGTGCATGCCATGGGATTCTGGTGAAATAAGGGAAGAAAGCACCTCAAAGACAGGGACTCTAACTGCTTAATAACGCTTTTGAGTAAGTATTGTAAAAGATGAAAGCTTGTGATCAAGATTGTGCTTAGTGTTACATTAGATCTGGAACTATGAATTCTTGTTGCAATTTAATATCCAAGGCCAATCTCATCTTCAAAGGACTCGCGCCTCTCCTGGGCCCTGATCACATCCCTCTACAGTTCCTCGCCGCTCCTGAGTAAGAAGGGACTTTGTTGCTGTCAGATGGCAGTGACCTGTTTTAGGATAGGAAATGAGAAACGTAACTGTGTGAAATTTGCACTATACGTGAATCAGGTTTTTTTAAAAATAAAATGATCATACTGCAGATGGGTTTGTAAGAGCAGTCTTTTAATCATAAGGTGAAGCAAAGACGCATTTTAACCAAATGAAGAGTGATTAATACAAGTTTAACTTGCTTTTATTTGCTACTTTTTAAGAAATCGAATATTGCTCCAGGGATGAATTTATGGTCTTGTTGCTGATGCAAGTTAATAAAAACCTTAAAAACATAAAAAGTGGAGAAAATGGAACTTACTTTTGAAATCAGAAAAACGATTCTCTGTTTATATTTTTCTACTTTCTCATTTTCTACTGGCCAACCCAATTAGCACATCTGTCTGCTGAAAAATACAAACTGCCTGGGGGCAACAACGGTTGCCTTTGTCAGAAACAAATCTGAGAATTTTTTTTAATTTGGAAAATTGTTTAAACCCAGAAAAAAAACAGGAAAGTGATGTTCATTTTACCGTAAACAAACTTGCAGAATGGGCATGTAAATGACAAATGATTTTCCATATAGATAAGTGTGAAGTGGTGCATTTTAGTCGGAGGAATAAGGAAGAAAATACTCCTTGGAAAATAAGATAGCATCAGTACTAGTCTCTTAGTACTAGAAAGATCAATTGAGTATTAATATTGTATACAAAATGCAAGTACATTTAACTAAAGTGCTACATTAATTTTTTTTAAATATTCACATTTACTTAAGATGCATATTTTTTTTTCTTCACAGTGTGAGTGGGGCAGATGCTGGGAACATTATAAGACTTTTTGCTCCAGATGTTGGAATGTTTGTTGCTGGCTTGGCTACATGGCTCATCTGTAAAAGCTTAGTTCAGAAGCCACCGAAAGACGACATGGCAGTGTACAACCCAGAGTTCCAGAATGAAGAACTGGTAAAACTCTTTTTTTTTCCTTTTCATTTTCTTTTACCTTAGCTTTGACAATGAAACAGGAACCTTGTTTGCAAATCCAAGGTTTTGGGCTTCTGTGTAACGAGGTTGTTGCTTTAGTGACTCTTTGTTTATTTGCCAAACTGTTAAAAAGCAGATGGTTCACTGACATAATGGATAAGGCATGTGCTTCAGGCTGTTGTGGTGCCATTTTCCAGTTTAGTCCTGGCACTGATGGACCCTGAAACCTATCACCCACGTCGTGATTGGTTTTGTTACTTGTCAGTTGAGCCATTGTTCAACACTACCTCCAGTGCGCCAGCGCAACCTTCGATCGCCTGAGGAAGAGAGTGTTCGAAGATCAGGCCCTCAAATCTGGCACCAAGCTTATGCTCTAGAGGGCTGCAGTGATATCCGCCCTCCTGTATGGCTCAGAGATGTGGACCATATACAGTAGACATCTCAAATCGCTGGAGAAATACCACCAACGATGTCTCCGCAAGATCCTGCAAATCCCCTGAGAGGACAGATGCACCAACATCAGTGTTCTCAATCAGACCAGCATCACCAGCATCAAAGCACTGACCACACTCGACCAGCTCCGTTGGGCAGGCCACATTATTCGCATGCCCGACACGAGACTCCCAAAGCAAACGCTCTACTCGTAACTCCTACAAGGCAAGTGAGCCCAGGTGGGCAGAGGAAACGCTTCAAGGACACCCTAAAAGCCTTCTTCATAAAGTGCAACATCCCCACCGACACCTGGGAGTCCCTGGCCAAAGACTGCCCTAAGTGGAGGAAGAGCATCCGGGAGGGCGCTGAGCACCTCGAGTCTCGTCGCCGAGAGCATGCAGAAAACAAGCGCAGGCAACGGAAGGAGCGTGCGGCAAACCAGACTCCTCATCCACCCTTTCCTTCAATGACTGTCTGTTCCACCTGTGACAGAGACTGTAATTCCCGTATTGGACTGTTCAGTCACCTGAGAACTCACTTTTAGAGTGGAAGCAAGTCTTCCTCGATTTCGAGGGACTGCCTATGATGATGATGATGACTTGTTGAATTGTAGTAGCTGTTGTAAAGTAGGTAATCAAGAATAACATCTCTTAGTATGACTTTACGATTTGCCTCAACTCAAGACTGGAAAACAGCTCCTGGTGTTTCTCTGTCCAATGTTACGTCTCCCACACATACACTACACATTCATGCTAAGTTTGAACTATGTGTTCATCAACCTTAATTGCACCTGTGTAAGGATGATTTATTCATCTTTAATCTCAAACTTCTAGCGATCGAGACTAAAATCCCAAACTGACTTATCCCACTTCTATTTTGGGCTGCAATTTTGTTTTCAGACTCTGTCCTAATAAAGATGCCCTGGAAATAGATAGAGATAATGCTCCAAGCTGATACATGAATCACTATCCATGGGGACTATTTTATAAACGGGCCCTTTGATAGCATATATAAAATAGTTACTGAGACTCTCGTGCATTATACATACCTGCATTATTTACTGGGAGGATTTCACTTTTTTTATAGTGCGAGCTCTGTTTATTTTCTGAATGTCAGAGTGACAGGAACTCACACAGAGTGGCAGGGAATTCGTGGAAACTTGAATAGAGGGAAAGGAAGAAACAAAGAATGAAAGAAAAACAGAAGATAAGAAAAAAAAAATCATCTGGATGAGGAAAAACAAAGAGAGACAGAGGATTACTTGATAAATAGTTCTGAGGAAGGATTGTTTTTCCGCCCATCCCAGTTCATTACTTTAAAAAGTCCCGACAGACCCCCTGTCACAGTATCCAGCTGTTTCTTAAATGATTTCAGGGTTTTTGGCTCCACTAACCTATACAAGAGCCTATTACACAGGTTGAATCTTGGTCTCTGGGAACATGTTTCTGACATGTTTCTGATTTGTGTTGCAATACTTTGCTAGTTGTTCTGCTGCCACAGTTTAACTTAAAGTAGAGTTTCACACTTGCCTTTCAAGGCGGGTGCTCGGAGTCTGACTTGTGGACTCTGCACGTGGCTTAAATTTCTCAGTGACCAAAGCGAGTAAAGTCTGACTCGAGATAGTCTGACCAGAGCACTAGATAGGCTCAGCATGTTTTGATCTGATATGATACGTTCCAGTTTTCGCTATATAGTCGAGTTTTTTGCTGAGCTACAGTGACTGGACATGTTGAGGTCGAGTCTACCAATATCCTATTCCCTGGAAATTTGTCAATGCTGTGCCCATTTTACAGGCATAAAACGGGCAGCCAAAGCATCCAGTTTGGTGGTTGGAGTGCATGCGCATATTCTGGCAGTGGATGTGTGCTGCCTGCCATATTGGTAAAGGCAGAAAAGGTGGCGTCCAAGGCCCATGTCTCAAACGGGCATCACCTTTACATGGGCCCTCTACTGTAGGGCTGAAGAACATTGCTGACTCCCACTTGGCCCTCTACCAATCACCTACCCTCCCTCACGATCACCCCCCTGTCTCCCAATCGCCACCTACTCCCAAACAACAGTGACTACACTTAAAATAAAGTACTTCTTTGGCTGTAAAGCACTTTGAGACATCCGGTGGTCGTGAAAGTCACTATATAAATCCAAGTCTTTCTTTCTTTTTACTCCCAATCGCCTAAAAAGAAAAACTTGCATTGATACAGCGCATTGCACGACCTCAGGACATCCCAAAGCGCTTTACAGCCAAATGAGGTGCTTTTGAATTATAATCACTGAAATAATGTAGGCACCGACTGCCCTCCTGAGGGCCCCCTTGCTCTCTGCATCCTTTCTTGTCTGTACGGTTTAGTGCCGCACCAGTCAATACAATGTCCAATAGACCATTGCAGGAGCTCCAGTAGTGCAGTTCAGCTGAAGCATCCATGAAACATTTGGTTACATTAAACGCACAGTGTGACTCTCCCCTTCCAGGATCTATCTGAGCATCTCTGTCGGCGTCGCTTCGCCAGCGAGCTTGGAAATGCCCAGCTACTAAATGAGGCATGTGACCCGATACTGGGTGTGTCTCAAGCCTACCCATTCCGGCACCTGCTCGAAACTGGTGAGAGTGGGGGGGGGGGGGGGCGGTGGGGAGGGGGGGGCAAGTTGGTGCAGTTCAATTTCAAGGCCGATCTGTTTCAACTTGACTCATAGCTGTTTCAACAACAAGTGGTGTGTGTATGTCACCCATTTTTATTGCTGGGTGTAATACTTTACTAGATTTAATTAAACTTGGGTCAACAAGATTGAAGGAAAAAGTAGAGTATGAAAAAAGTCATTGGCAATCCGAGAAAGAAATGGAAAGTTCTAACCGTATACGAAAACGAACTAAAAATTTGTCGTTATAGACTTGAAAGGCATGGAAACACTTTATTTTCTATACTTTCTCTGTGTATTCATAATTACATGTACAGAAAATATACAAATCAAAATGTGCTTGATATAGGAAAAACCTGATCATGAAGAGTTGTGTAGGACTCTGTGAAGGCCACAACCACAGCATAGTGCTGCATGAAATAAAAGGTAACTCCCTTACTAACTACACTCACTAAATCATTCAGGCCACAAAGACTTTTTCAACTTGTAACTCACAATAAGTGGTATGTTTGAAGATTTATATCTTTACTCCTGATCCATTGAAGCAGCTGCCTTTAATAAGAAAAGCTGGTGAAGAAGGCGACTAATCATATGAATTGAAATGGCTAGATTGTTTAACTAACAGAAAATGTTTTTTAAAAACAGCTGAATATATGTGGGAAAAATCCACAGGACTGACGCCTGGGACTTGCTATTTGGATATTAGGATGTGTAAAAAATACCACTCGAGTATGAAGTTGGTACATTGGTTGATAAACTCTTGCCTGTGAACTAGAAGGTTTTGAGTTTAACTCCCACCACAGGATGTGAGTACACAATTTGGATTGATATATTCCGAGATGTAAAACTGTCTACCAGTCTACATGGATGAAAAGTTTTCAGCATCAATCAATATCATCAAAATGAGCAGATTGGTCAATGATGTTTCTATAGATATGGCCCTTACGGCTAAAGGGATCAAGGGATATGTAGAGAAAGCAGGAAAGGGGTACTGAGGTGAATGATCAAGCCATGATCTTATTGAATGGTGGTGCAGGCTCGAAGGGCCGAATGGCCTACTCCTGCACCTATTTTCTATGTTTCTATGTTTCTATGATCATATTTGGGGTCTTGCACAATTTTTTCCTGACACATCAATCACTGTAACTTAATGTACATGAAGGGCTAGATTTTGCCAACCTCGGGGGACGTCAGTGGCGGGTCCTGGCCTCGCTGCTGGCTCCAGCCCGTTGTCCAAAATTATTTTCCTCTGATTGGGCTTGTTAAGCCCGCCCAGTGCGTTTCCCGGCTAATTGAAGGAAGCGGGTTTGATGACGTCATATAATGACGCATCATCAGCCGGTTTCCTTAAAGGGACATGTAAAAATTAACTCAGACATTTATGCTGTCAGTGTTCTACAGCATTGAGTTGCTGCAAACACTGACCAACACTGCACAAAGGTGCACGCCTGCACCCAGGCTCTCCCATGACTCCCTCCATATACTTAAAGGGAGTCACAACAAGCAGGGAGATTCTCTTCCCTTCCCATGGGTGGAAGAGACCTCCCCAAGAGACCAACGCAGCCTGGTTGCACATTGCACAAGAGGACACAAGCAGGGATGTCATCAGGAGGACCTGGCTGCAGTGGTACAAACCTTTCAATGATCTCAGTAGATCACAAAAAGTTACTGCAAAGCCCCACTCAACCTCATCCTGCTGTGCCACTCATCACATCCCCATCACTCTGCCTTCCCTACCCTACTCCTGCCCATCCTTACTCACACCAACTTACCTTGCACCTCCACCTATCCCTCTCGATCTACATATCATTTCCCCATCTCACTCACCCACTTCATCCTTGTCCAATCATACCAACTATCAACACACAACAGTAGGTACTTGTGTGTTTTCACCAATGTTCATGTGAAGTTCCTGTTAATGTGCTGTCAAACATTTAAATCCTTATTTTCAGCACTTTGCATTCTTGGACAGATCTGTGTGCACATTTGGAAGTGGCTTAATGAGCTGCAGTGAATGTGAGACATAACAGTACACCGCGCAATGCTGTTGAGTGTGAAAGGAATGGCTTGGACATTGTAGGGATGTTTTATGGTGTTGGTGTGGGGAGGTGCCAACCTGGTGCATCATGTGGCAGCCAGGGTGGGCAGCTTCAAGAGAAGTAAATGTGGCCTTGGTGAGGCCATTCCTGGTGTCCTGGACAGTAATGTGGTCAGGTGCTGATGCCCTGAATCTTGTGCAGCATCAGGTGATTGCAGAGAAGGTTGATGTTGTTGTTGGTGCTGGTGGTGCGCCTGGTGATGCTGGTGTTGGGGCTGATCATGGTGGGATTCTGAGGACCAAAATGCAATAGTTTCAATGGCACCGATGCTGATGGAATAGATGGCAGGTGAAGTAGAGATGAAAGAAGTGATCTGTCAATGTTGAGAGAGATTCTTCCAATGAGGTGACATTGGATTGAGAGTTTGTTCCAAACACCCGCAACCTGCATAAAGTTCAATCTGTCTTCCTAATGCAGTAAGCAGCAGCTTCTGAGCTTCGAACGTGAACAGCTGTGAGATGGGAGTTTTTATAGCATATTTCCAGCTGTCAAGTAATGAGATGATTCCACGGCCACTTAACTCCCACCCTGCTTACCTGACGTGAACCCTGAGCAGTGTGGACCACATTGGCGAACTGCTAAACTCTGAAGGTGAGCTGAAAATAATTGTTAATCCTCTGTTAACAAGGTCATAACGACCTGAATTGCTTCCCCCATGGCTGCAGGTCGGGTCTGCTCAGTGCTCACAGACCCGACATTTAGGAAAGGTGGTGGCGGCAGATTGACAGTGGGGTCCCGAACCGCTGTTTAAAAAAAACATTTTTCCAGCCGACCTGCCACCTATCGTGTCCGCCAACCCCCCTAAAAGATTCCCCCCGAAGTAGTTTGAGATTTTGTTTTAATTCACAGGATGTGGACGTCACTGGCAATGCCAGCATTTATTGCCCATCTCTAATTGTCCTTCATCATCACAGGCAGTCCCTCGAAATCGAGGAAGCCTTGCTTCCCCTCTAAAAATGAGTTCTCAGGTGGCTGATCAGTCCAATACGAGAATTACAGTCTCTGGGACAGACAGTGGTTGAAGGAAAGGGTGGGCGGGGAGTCTGGTTTGCCGCACGCTCCTTCATTTGCCTGCGCTTGTTTTCTGCATGCTCTCGGCGACGAGACTTGAGGTGCTCAGCGCCCTCCCAGATGCTCTTCCTCCACATAGGGCGGTCTTTGGCCAGGGATACCCAGGTGTCGGTGGGGATGTTGCACTTTATGAAGGAGGCTTTGAGGGTGTCCTTGAAACGTTTCCTCTGCCCACCTGGGGATCGCTTGCCGTGTAGGAGTTCCGAGTAGAACGCTTGCTTTGGGAGTCTTGTGTCGGGCATGCAGACAATGTGGTTCACCCAACGGAATTGGTCGAGTGTGGTTAGTGCTTTGATGCTGGTTGAGAAGGTGGTGGTGAGCCACCGCCTTGAACCGCGGTTGTCCGTGTGGTGAAGGTACTGTTAGAATTAGTGGTATTGAGTGGTTTGCTAGGCCATTTCAGAGTGCACATTGTGATGGGTCTAGAAACATAGAAAATAGGTGCAGGAGTAGGCCATTCGGCCCTTCTAGCCTGCACCGCCATTCAATGAGTTCATGGCTGAACATGCAACTTCAGTACCCCATTCCTGCTTTCTCACCATACCCCTTGATTCCCCTAGTAGTAAGGACTTCATCTAACTCCTTTTTGAATATATTTAGTGAATTGGCCTCAACAACTTTCTGTGGTAGAGAATTCCACAGGTTCACCACTCTCTGGGTGAAGAAGTTTCTCCTCATCTCGGTCCTAAATGGCTTCCCCCTTATCCTTAGACTGTGTCCCCTGGTTCTGGACTTCCCCAACATTGGGAACATTCTTCCTGCATCTAACCTGTCTAACCCCGTCAGAATTTTAAACGTTTCTATGAGGTCCCCTCTCATTCTTCTGAACTCCAGTGAATACAAGCCCAGTTGATCCAGTCTTTCTTGATAGGTCAGTCCCGCCATCCCTGGAATCAGTCTGGTGAACCTTCGCTGCACTCCCTCAATAGCAAGAATGTCCTTCCTCAGGTTAGGAGACCAAAACTGTACACAATACTCCAGGTGTGGCCTCACCAAGGCCCTGTACAATTGTAGCAACACCTCCCTGCCCCTGTACTCAAATCCCCTCGCTATGAAGGCCAACATGCCATTTGCTTTCTTAACCGCCTGCTGTACCTGCATGCCAACCTTCAATGACTGATGTACCATGACACCGAGGTCTCTTTCCACCTCCCCTTTTCCTAATCTGTCACCATTCAGATAATAGTCTGTCTCTCTGTTTTTACCACCAAAGTGGATAACCTCACATTTATCCACATTATACTTCATCTGCCATGCATTTGCCCACTCACCTAACCTATCCAAGTCGCTCTGCAGCCTCATAGCATCCTCCTCGCAGCTCACACTGCCACCCAACTTAGTGTCATCCGCAAATTTGGAGATACTACATTTAATCCCCTCGTCTAAATCATTAATGTACAATGTAAACAGCTGGGGCCCCAGCACAGAACCTTGCGGTACCCCACTAGTCACTGCCTGCCATTCTGAAAAGTCCCTATTTACTCCTACTCTTTGCTTCCTGTCTGACAACCAGTTCTCAATCCATGTCAGCACACTACCCCCAATCCCATGTGCTTTAACTTTGCACATTAATCTCTTGTCTGGAGTCACATATCGGCCAGACTGGGTAAGGACGACAGCTTTTCCCTCCCTGAAGGACATTAGTGAACCAGATGGATTTTTACAACAAACCGATAGTTTCACAGTCACCGTTACTGATACTAGCTTTTGTTTCCAGATTTATTTAATGAACTGAATTTAAATTCCCCGGCTGCCATGGTGGGATTTGAACTCATGTCTCTGGATCATTAATCCAGTCCTCTGGATTAGTCCAGTAACACACCATACCTGATGTTTCCAATAGAAATGATAAAACGCTGTGCCAGAAAAAAAAAATGAAAACAATTAATACCTACTTTCTTCCACTAGAGAGCACTCTATTCCTTGCATAGTTTATAAATGGCGTCAACTGACAAAAACACACTCGGGTTGAGTTTCCACTCATAGTATTAACAGATTCCATGCCGAAACAGCGCAAAAGAGTAAGGAATTTTAAACGTAATTGAACTATGCCCTCAAGCCACTTGCGCTCATGTTTTCCGCCATCTTTTATTTTGATTCAAGATTCAATTCACCCGAACCAACCCTCCGCCCCGTCCCCATGGAACTGGCCACACCCTCAGGTGAAAATTGTGAGATTCTGGTTCAGGAAAGCTCTTAAACCTGTGCTCAATTTATTAGGCACGCAGGCACGAGTTGTCCATGCTGGTATTTATGCTCCACACAAGCCTTATTCCTTCCCTACTGCATATAACCCTATCAGCATAACCCTCTATTCCTTTCTGCCTCATGTGTTTATCTAGCTTCCCCTTAAATGCATCTATGCTATTTGCCTCAACTGCTCCTTGTGGTAGTGAGTTCCACATTCCAACCATTCTCTGGGTAAAGAAGTTTCTCCTGAATTATCTATTGGGTTTATTAGTGACTATCTTATGTCTATGTCCCCTAGCTTTGGTCTCGCCCACAAATGGAAACGTTCTTCTCTACCTCTACCCTATAAAACCCATTCATAATTCATAATCTTAAAAGTGCTCTAGCAGGCCACCCCTCAGTCATCTATTTTCTAGAGAAAAGAGCCCCAACCTGTTCAATCTTTCCTGATAGTTATAACCTCTCAGTTCTGACCAGATAATATAAGAGAAGCAGGTGGAATAGGGCTCAAAGATAGGGGATGTAAACTGGTGTTCTCAGCTATACTTCTAGGAAAGGAGAGGAGTTAATCAATAAAATTAAGGTTGTAAATGAATGGCTGGTAACCATCAAAATTATAATGCTACATGCTACATTCTGGAGGAGATGGGACCTGTGCAAACCGGGTGGATTGCACCTCAACAGCGCCGGGACCAATATCCTCGCAGGGAGTTTTGCTAGTACTGTTGGGGAGAGTTTAAACCAGCTTGCCAGGATATTAGGAACCTGAGAACAAATTCAATAGGGAAGGAAGTAAAGCAGAAAGTGGATAGCAAGAATTTAGAAAGTGAATCTGTAAAACAAAGAAAACAAGGGTTAGTAAGTAGTAATCAAGGAGGTGTTCCTGTGCTAAATGGTATATACTTTAATGCAAGGAGTATAGCGGATAAGGCGGATGAGCTAAGAGCACAGGTAGACAATTGGGAGTATGACATTATAGCCATTACAGAAACATGGCTGAAAGAGGGGCAGGTTTGGCAGATCAATATTCCTGGTTACAGGATTTTTAGACATGACAGAGAGGGGGAGGGGGGGGTGGGTAAAAGGGGGGCAGGGCGGAGTTGTCGTGGTACTGATTAAAGAAACTATTACAGCGGTGAGGAGGGATGATATGTTAGAGGGATCATCAAATGAGGCCATATGGGTCGAATTGAAAAATAAAAAAGGGGCAATCACACTGCTGGGCATGTATTATAGACCCCCAAACAGTGGGAGGGAGATAGAGGAGCAAATATGTAGGCAAATTGCTGTGAAGTCCAAAAACCATAGAGTAGTAATAGTAGGAGATTTTAACTATCCAAATATTGATTGGGACAAGTATAGAGGGTGCGGAATTCTTGAACTTTTTTAGTCAGTATGTAGCAAGCCCAACACAAGAGGGAGCGGTTTTGCATTTAGTTTTAGGGAATGAAGCTGGGCAGGTTGAAGGGATATGAGTGGGAGAGCACTTGGGTGCTGGTGACCATAATTCAGTCAGATTCAATAAGGACAAGGATGGGCCTGGAATAAAAGTCCAAAATTGGGGAAAAGCTAATTTTGCTAAGTTAAGGAGTGATTTGGTCATAGTGGACTGGAAACAGCTACTTGTGGGTAAATCAGTGTCGGAACAGAGGGAGATATTCAAGGAGGAGATCCGGAAGGCTCAGGCCAAACATGTGCCTTTAAACAAAAGGTGCGAATAATAATTCTAGAGCCCCATGGATGTCTAGCGACTTACAGAGGAGGATAAAGAAAAAAAGGGACGCTTATGTCCTATATCAGTGGCTAAATATTATAGAATCGTTAGAAGAATATAGAAAGTTAAGAGGCAAAATTTAAAAGGATATTAGGAATGCTAAGAGAGAGCATGAAAAATTCTTGGCTAGTAAAATTAAGGAAAACCCTAAGATGTTCTATAAATATATTAAGATTAAGAGGATAACTAAAGAAAGGGTAGGGCGTATTAGAGACCATGAGGGTAATCTGTGTGTAGAGGCGGAAGATATTGGTAAGGTTCTTAACGAATACTTTGTGCCTGTTTTCAAAAAGGAAAGGTGCAATGCAGACACTGCTATCGAGGAAGTATGTGATATTCTGGGTGAAATAAATATAGTGAGAGAGGAAGTATTAAGGGGTTTAGCAGCTTTGAAAGTAGATAAGTCCCCAGGCCCAGATGAAATGCATCCCAGGCTGTTGAGCGAAGTAAAAGAGGAAATAGCAGAGGCCTTAATCATCACTTTCCAGT
Source organism: Pristiophorus japonicus (assembly GCF_044704955.1). NCBI lineage: Eukaryota > Metazoa > Chordata > Chondrichthyes > Pristiophoridae > Pristiophorus > Pristiophorus japonicus. The sequence goes on along the minus strand of NC_091977.1, from coordinate 519,543,301 downwards.
CCTCTTATGGATTTGGGCGTGGTGGCAGGGATTGGAGGACTGCTAATGTAATACCCTTGTTTAAGAAGGGAGAAAGGGATAGGTCGAGTAACTACAGGCCTGTCAGCCTAACCTCAGTGGTGGGAAAATTATTGGAAAAAATCCTGAAAGACAGGATTAATCTACATTTGGAAAGGCAAGGATTAATTAGGGGCATTCAGCACAGATTTGTTAAGGGAAGATCGTGTTTGATTAAACTGATTGAATTTTTTAAGGAGGTAACCAAAAGGGTCGATGAGGGTCGTGCGTACGATGTAGTGTATATAGACTTTAGCAAGGCTTTTGATAAGATCCCACATGGAAGACTGATCACGTAGGTTAAAGCCCATGGGATCCAGGGCAAATTGGCAAGTTGGATCCAAACTTGGCTTAGAGGTAGGAAGCAAAGGGTAATGGTTGATGGATGTTTCTGTGACTGGAAGGATATTTCCAGTGGGGTTCTGCAGGGCTCAGTACTGGGTCCCTTGCTTTTTGTAGTATATATCAATGATTTAGATTTGAATATTGGGAGTATGATTAAGAAGTTTGCAGACGACATTAAAATGGGCTGTGTGGTTGATAATGATGAGGAAAGTCATGGGCTGCAGGAGGTTAGGTGGAATTTAATTCAGAGAATTGTGAGGTGATGCACTTTTGGAGGGCTAATAAGAAAAGGGTATACACATTAAGCATTAGGCCACTTAATAGTGTAGATGAACAAAGGGAACTTGGAGTGCTTGTCCACAGATCCCTGAAAGTAGCAGGCCAGGTGGATAAGGTTGTTAAGAAGGCATATGGAATGCTTGCCTTTTTTGGCGAAAGCATAGAATATAAGAGCAGGGAGGTTATGCTTAAATTGTATAATACTTTGGTTAGGCCACAGCTGGAGTATTGCGTGCAGTTCTGGTCACCGTATTATAGGAAGGATATGATTGCACTAGAGAGGGTGCAGAGGAGATTTACTAGGATGCCGCCTGGAATGGAGAATCTTAATTATGAGGACAGATTGGATAGGCTGGGTTTGTTCTCATTGGAACAGAGGAGGTTGAGAGGAGACCTCATTGAGGTGTACAAAATATTGAGGGGCCTGGACATAGTGGATAGTAAGGGTCTATTTCCATTGGTGGAGGGGTCTATTACGAGGGGGCGTAGTTTTAAGGTGGTTGGTGGAAGGTTTCAATGGGATTTGAGGGGGCGGGGGGCTACTTTACGCAGAGGGTTGTGGGGATCTGGAACTCGCTGCCTGGAAGAGTGGTAGATGCAGAAACCCTCACCACTTTATAGAGATGGTTGGATGGACACTTAAAGTGCCGTAACCTGCAGGGTTACGGACCTAGAGCTGGTAATTGGGATTAGACTGGATAACCTCTTGTTGCCCGGTGCAGATATAATGGTAAGTACTGCAGAGAATCGAATATGGCCAGGGTGATCTCCTGGACTAGTTTTGATCGCCTGGATGGGTCGGAGAGGAATTTTCCCAGTTTTGTTTACCCTAAATTAGCCTGGGTTTTTATCTGGTTTTTACCTCTCCCAGGGGATCACATGGCTCCGGTTGGGGTGGAGTGTAGAATGTTTTTAGTGTAAGGGGTGTCACAGTTGTGTGGGGTGGACTGGTTGGGCTGGGTGCTCTTTGCCTTTCCGCCATTGTTCATTGTTCATCAGTTTATATGTAACCTTCAGGGCTGCTGACCGAGGACCGTGTGGCTCTTTGCCGACCGGCGTGGACACGATGGGCCAAAATGGCCTCCTTCTGCACTGTAAATTTCTATATTTCTATGTTTCTATGCAACTGGGAACATTTTCAAAATAAAAAAGGATTTGTCCAGGAGAGGTGGGCCATTCAAATCAAATCGGAACAAGGAGATTTGCGAGGAACATGGAGGCCGCAATTGAAAGTCATTTATGTTAAATTGGTGAGAGATGGAGGGCAGGGAGGTAATTGAATCCAGATGGGATGGATCATAAGATAGAAGTTAGTCAACAGGTGGGTATGGACCCTGTAATCCAGGGAGACGTACATGTACCGAAGCCTAAGATAAAACTGACACTGTGGGACATGATAGGAGGCAAATCGCCATTAAGATGCTTACACAATGAATGCTAGAAGCATTGGAAATAAGATGACAGAACAGGAGATTGTTGTGCCAGTAGGGAACTATGATGTGATGGAAATATTAGAAACATACTTATCTCCAGGAGATGACAATGAAGGCTTTCCTGTTCAGAAAGGACAGAAGGGACAGTAAAGGGAATGATGTAACCACACATCTTACTGAAAACTAGAGGGTAAATGATGTTGTTCCTGAATTAAGGCTCAGAAACATATTTGATTTAGAATAAGGTTTTGCTTTCTGCTGTCATTGTGGGGTAGATTTTTAAATAGGGTCTCAGAGGTGAAAGTGCAGGTTTTAAGAACATCAGAAGCAGGAGTAGGCCATTTGGCCCCTCGAGCCTGCGCCGCCATTTAATACGATCATGGCTGGTCTGATCATGGACTCAGCTCCACTTCCCTGCCTGCTCCCTATAACTCTTTACTCCCTTATCGCTCAAAAATCTGTCTATCTCCGCCTTCAATATATTCAATGCACCAATCTCCACAGCTCTCTGGGGCAGAGAATTCCATAGATTTACAACCCTCTGAGAGACGAAATTCCTCCTCATCTACTACTTTAGTGACTTTATAATTCAAACTCTAACTAAACTGCAACAACCAATAGCAGCACTTCTAACACTAGATATCTTTCGGTCTGCAACTGCAGATAACTGAAGTTAGAATATTGAGCTATCTAGTTACAGTGTGGGATCTCTAATAGCTTCAGGCAATTCTAGTGTTTTTTTATAAGTCTGTTCAATCTGCAAGATAACTTTTCTTGTGTGGAGAAAGTTAATTAGAAAGATCTGTTTTGCTACTGCCAACAATTGGATGTCGTTACTAAAAGTATGGACCAGTTGTTCTTTTCATGCGATGGGCTGCATGATCGTAGCCACTGTCTAATTTTGGGCAGAGAAGTATTTTACGAAGCAACATTGCTATAGTTTCGTGTCAGTGTACTTTTACATTGCTCATGTTCGATTGGATGCAATACTTCTCTTTATTTCTGCTTTGTCTTTGCAATAGAATCTGTGGGGGAGAAATTGGCTTCCTTTGCCCCTCACGTTAGGGCCTCTGGGGGGTGATAATGGGGCGCTAAGAGCTTACTGACTGGGCGTGGCAAAATCACCGATGACCGCGAACTTCCATGACGGGTTAGCACTGACGCTAAAATTTACCGCCTCGATCTCTTGCGCCCGGCGATTGTGACATCGGTGCGCAGCGACCCATTATTGCCCGGAGAGTAAAATTCACTTCCGTCCCCTGCAGCATTGCCGGGGGTCAACAACGGCAGCTGCAGGAGGCTTTGTCATCTCGGCTGGCCACTTGGGGAGTGCAAATTAAAGACAATGGTGGTCAGGTAGGCTAAAATGTAATAATGTCCCCAGTGTGCTGTAATTAAATTTTTTTCCAGCTCGCGATTGATCAGCATTGAACTCTCTTAGAGCACTTGGGGCTGCAATGCACGTATCATAGATGCCATCGATGACCATACACAGCCTTAGGCTTCAATGACCACAGCATTGGCCCTTCCCTTTAAGGGAGGAAAGGAGCCTGTGAAACCGACAGCGCTGCACGGAACCCCTCTCACTCCCTTTAGCGCTCTAAGGGAAGTGGTAGCGCTTGATTTAGCACTCCACGTCCCTCTTGGAGCGCTAAACCGGATGTTCTCGTCAGAATCAGTTCTATAGAGCCTGGCGATACTTTCCCGCAAAAGTTATCGCCTCAAACAGGGCACTGCGCAATTTCTATATCTCCCTCCTCTTTAATTGTACACTCCAACAGGGTCGATCGAAGCCAAATTTCCACAATGCCAAATAGGTCAAGCTTTGTAATCGGGAACTCGAGTTCTTCAAACATAAACAATGAGTTCCTCTGTGTTTAGATCGACAATTTTTCACCCTTTTAAGGAATGATGAAACATGGAGTCTAATTCCCACCAGATCATAGCGAGGCATTAACATTATTTGACTGAGACCATTAGAATCGCATTAATTTCAATAATGCCACTGAACAATAGTATAAAATTAAAGGAGGATAGCACTCTTTGGGGAAGCATTTTCCCTTTTATGAGCCAGCTATAGAATTTACCCAAAATTTCCTAGTTGTTAGGAAAAATCATTCTTAACAGCACTGTGTGGAACCCTGCGGAGACCGGATATTTAGATTGGGCAGGAGCCTGTTTCACATTCATCCAACGTCAATCCCTGGTTCAGCTGGAGAAGATCTCTCACTATTCACCGATGGGCAGAAGTTTTCAATCATTTAATAACTTAATTACAGCTAAACACTGCCGTGTGAGGGAAAAAAGATAAAATAGAAGTCTTCCTAGATTCAAGGGTAATTATTTCACAAAGTAGCTCATTCATGCTGGGCTTTGGGGGCATTGGGGGGCTGTGGCGGGGGGGGGGGTTGTTGGCTGTGGGGGGGGGGGGAGTTACATAACAGGCCAGAGGGAGTTGGAATTGGAGAGAAAGTTAACCCACACTTCCCTCCTTCACCTCCTGATGAGTAACTTTATCACAGGTTTGAGGGTATCATAAAATATAATGGGGGCCATTATGAACGCCTGGCGGGAAGCTGACTCGATTAAAAGCGGGAATATGGTGTTGAGATAGAGGATCAGCCATGATCATATTGAATGGCGGTGGAGATTCGAAGGGCCGAATGGCCTACTTGCTCCCATGTTCTATTCTAGATCTGGTTGGCCGACTATTTTACACCCCGATCGGGTTTACTCCCCATTGGAGAGTAAAATCAAGCCGGGGTGCAAACCAGAGGGACCACCCACCCACCCACACCCACCTTCCCTCCTGGTGGGTTAGGTTAAAATTAGTGCCAGTCTGTCAGCTTGGCTCTGGGTTCAGACTCTATTCCAGGACTTGAGCACACAAAGGAAAAAAAAAAGAAATACTTGCTTTTATATAGCGCCTTTCAAGACTACCGGACATCACAAAGTGCTTTACAGCCAATGAAGTACTTTTGGAGTGTAGTCAGTGTTGTAATGTAGGAAACGCGGCAGACATTTTGCACACAGCAAGCTCCCACAAACAGCAATGTGATAATGACCAGAAAATCTGTTTTTAGTGATGTTGATTGACCGATATTGGCCAGGACACTGGGGATAACCTCTTCGAAATAGTGCCATGGGATCTTTTACGTCCACCTGAGAGAGCAGACAGGGCCTCAGTTTAACATCTCTTCTGAGAGATGACACCTCCGACAGTGCAGCACTCCCTCAGCACTGCACTGGAGTGCCAGCCTAGATTTATATGCTTAATTCCCTGGAGCGGGACTTGAACCCACAAACTTCTGACTCAGAGGCAAGGGTGCTACCCACTGAGCCATTGGCTGACACTGACACATAACCTAGAGTATAGGCTGATGATTCAGTGTTACATTTAGGCCAATCATTCTGCAAATAGTTTGCAAATGTTGTTGAACAATAATTTTACCTCAATATGAACATCAAAGGCTAGATCATCCACGGGCATTATTAAAGTTCAGCTGGACAGGACTTCTGCCCTCTGCTCTGCCCTGCAGGTTACCCCATCCCAAATCCTGGGGAAAGGGGTTATTTAAATATTTGAGGAGGGAGCCTGTGCTATATAGAGGTGCCCACCCCACATTGTCAACCGGAACATTGAAGCAGCTCTTTGCAAGGGAAGGAGTCCGGGGCTCTTAGCAGCAGAAGATTTTGCGTCAAAATCCTTGAACTCCCTTCCTAACAGCACTGTGGGAGTACCGTCACCTCACCGATTACAGCGGTTCAAGAAGGTGGCTCCCCACCACCTTCTCAAGGGCAATTAGCGGTGAGCAATACATGCTGGCCTTGCCAGCGATGCCCTCAATCCCGTGAATGAATTTTTAAAAAAAGATTGAGAGAAAATTCAAAATCCTCTGGTCCCCACAGGGAACGGAGTGGCAGCATTGTGATCCCAGATGTCTTTCACTTCTCTCATATCTTTAGCAGTCCGAGAACAGATCCCACACCTGCTTTCAGCAGGCAAAGGAACTACTTGCCCTTACGGGAAGACTGGCCGAAATTCCCAGGGTAGCCTGGGAAGTCCCAAAGACGTGTCCCGGTGCTGCCGTTCGGGCCTGGTCGAGGCAGACAGGAGAAGTGACCGCAACAATCCGATCTGGGATTTCCATCTCCATTTCAATGGGGCAGAAATCTAGGGGAAGAAATCCAACAAATCCAACAGGGCCTTGGTGAGACCACACCTGGAGTATTGTGTGCAGTTTTGGTCTCCTTACCTAAGAAAGGATATACTTACCATAGAGGGAGTGCAGTGAAGGTTCATCAGACTGATTCCTGGGATGGCAGGACTGTCGTATGAGAGATTGGGTCGACTCGGCCTGTATTTACTAAAGTTTAGAAGAATGAGAGGGGATCTCATTGAAACGTATAAAATTCTGACGGGGTTGGACAGACTGGATGCGGGGAGGATGTTTCCCCTGGCTGGGAAGTCTAGAACAAGGGGTCACAGTCTCAGGATACGGGGTAGGAAATTTAGGACCGAGATGAGGAGAAATTTCTTCACTCTGAGGGTGGTGAACCTGTGGAATTCTCTACCACAGAAGGCTGTGGAGGCCAAGTCACTGAATATATGTAAGCAGGAGATAGATAGATTTCTAGACACAAAAGGCATCAAGGGTCTGAGGAGAAAGCAGGAATATGGTGTTGAGATAGAGGATCAGCCATGATCATATTGAATGGTCAGGCTCGAAAGGCCGAAGGACTACTACTGCTCCTATTTTCTATGTTCTAACAAATGTAGGTTCTGCCCACAAATTACAACCTCTCCCCTCCCTGCCACAACTGCACTGGAATTTCACATCCCAGAGGAATGGTATGTCTGCCCTTATTTATCTGTTTCATTATCATTCGAGCTTTGTGCATTTTACAATGCAATTCACTTTCAGAATCACTATTCACCACACCTCAGCAGTTTTCCTGAGATTATTTGCCAAAGATTGACAGTCTAACTTTGTGGATAGCAACAAAAATATTTGAGCCATTTTAGTGCTAATATAAATTGTATTAGATTTCTGTAGCTTTTTTTTTTAATAAGTACATTGTAGCTTTGATTAATAGTAGCACATCTGCCTTGTTGGCGCAAGAGTATGTCAATTACTCCAGTCAGTCATGAGTTTCAAAGCAATTCCAGCCGCTGGTGGTATAAAAATGACATTGATTAGGAAAGCAAAAGTGCTAACTACATGTTTCAATGGACAGAGAACTGGTTGGCAGACAGGAAGCAGAGAGTAGGAATAAACGGGTCCTTTTCAGCATGGCAGGCAGTGACTAGTGGGGTACCACAAGGTTCAATGCTGGGACCGCAGCTATTTACAATATACATTAATGATTTAGACGAAGGAATTAAATGTAATATCTTCAAGTTTACAGATGACACTAAGCTGGGTGGCAGTGTGAGCTGTGAGGAGGATGCTAAGAGGCTGCAGGGTGATTTGGACAGGTTAGGTGAGTGGGCAAATACATGGCAGATGTGTTATAATGTGGATAAATGTGAGGTTATCCACTTTGTGGTAAAAACAGGAGGGCTGATTATTATCTGAATGTGATAGATTGGTAAAGGGGGATGTGCAACGAGACCTGGGTGTCATGGTACATCAGTTATTGAAAGTTGGCATACAGGTGCAGCAGGCAGTAAAGAAAGAAAATGGCATGTTAGCCTTCATAGCGAGAGGATTTGAGTATAGGAGCAGGGAGGTCTTACTACAGTTGTACAGGGCCTTGGTAAGGTCACACATTGAATATTGTGTACAGTTTTGGTCTCCTACTCTGAGGAAGGACATTCTTGCTATTGAGGGAGTTCAGCGAAGGTTCACCAGACTGATTCCCGGGATGACAGGACTGACATATGAAGAAAGACTGAATTGACTAGGCTTGCATTCAATGGAATTTAGAAGAATGAGAGGGGATCTCATAGAAACATATAAAATTCTGATGGGGTTGGACAGGTTAGATGCAGGAAGAATGTTCCCGATGTTGGGGAAGTCCAGAACCAGGGGTCACAGTCTAAGGATAAGGAGTAAGCCATTTAGGACCAAGATGAGGAGAAGCTTCTTCACTCAGAAAGTTGTGGGCATGTGGAATTCTCTACCACAGAAAGTTGTTGAGGGCAGTTCGTTAGATATATTCGAAAGGGAGTTAGATGTGGCCCTTACGGCTAAAGAGATCAAGGGGTGTGGAGAGAAAGCAGGAATGGGGTACTGAAATGCATGATCAGCCATGATCATATCGAATGGTGGTGCATGCTCGAAGGGCCGAATGGCCTACTCCTGCACTTATTTTCTATGTTTCTATGTAATAGGTAAGTGCACAAACTTGGACTGATTGCATAGGAAAGCAGTGAATAGCACTGGTAGCACCATTACTGTACAACAATATGGGCCAACAGAAAAAAAGGACTTGCATTTATATAGCGCCTTTCAGGACCTCAGGATGTCCTTTCGCGCTTTGCAGCCAATAAGCACTTTTGAACTGTCGTCACTGTTATAATGTAAGAAACTCAGCAGTCAATATGCGCACAGCAAGGTTTCGCAAGCAGCATTGTGATAGGACCAGATAATCTGTTTTTGCGTGATAATTGGATGATGGATAAATATTGACGAAGACACCGAGGGTGAACTCTCCTGCTCTTCTTCGAATAGCGACATGGGAGCTTTTATGTCCACCTGAGAGAGCAGACGGGGCCTCGGTTAAACATGTCATCTGAAAGATGGCGCCTCCAACTCTCTCAGTACTACACTGTCAAACAATCAGACATGGGAAAGGTGACAGGCATTTGAAATGCAGTGTAAAACAAATTGATTCTTAATCCCGTGAGTCGTGAAAGAGTTTTGTCAGTCTGGTATACAGTATGTCCTCTACAGTTAAGTGCAGAACATAACTACAATTCAGAACTGGGCCATCCTGCACCAGCTCAGCTAAAACAGCAAACAAATCGAGGTTTTTTATTTTTCTTTGCCTAAAAATTAAAACTCAGAAGTGAGCCAGTTTTTCCATGTTCCCCCTGAGGTGAGTGAGGGAGCGGCCTTATCCATTCATCATAGGTTCAGATTTGCTGAGCTTGATTCTATTTGAATCAAAATGAACTGATCCCCTGCTCTTTGGGTTTTCAGTAGTTGTATTTGTGTACTCCAGTCAGAAATAACCTTTTATTTACCCATTTTACTTTTTATGGGCCTTTGTTTTAGCTCTCCAGTTTCACCTTAATTCTTATTGTCATGTGAGTTCTGTTAAGAGTCGACACCTAAATGTGAAACAGTCTTTTCACTCTCCAAATGCATGATGGACCTGATGTGTGTTTTTCTTTTTACTTGGTTGATGTTGGAGAATGACTAAAGTGTACATTCTTCAATCATGAGCCTGGACAGTGAGTGTCAGCAGGCCATTTGACAGTGCAGGTGTCACACAGCTCAGCAAGCTTCTAACCTCGCCCATATCCATGCATACACTTCCTGCAGGGCTTAGTCGGTAGCGATTGATGTCTTTACCGAGAAAGTGGAACTCGTTACCACATGGAGCGGTTGAGGCAAATAACATAGATGCATCTAAGCTAGAAAAGTGCATGCGGGAGAAAGGAATAGAAAGATCCGCTGATAAGGTGAGATGAAGTAGGGCAGGTGGAGGCTTGTGTGGAGCATAAACACCAGTATAAAGCAGTTGGGCCGAATGGCCTGTTTCTGTGCAGTAAATTCTATGTGTTATGTTCAGAATAACTCCATAAGATTGTATGCTGTAAGCTCAAACTATGCTGAAGCAGCATGGCTGACAACCTTTTATACCTGCTTGCACGGGGTGTGCAGGTGACCCTTGGGGCTCCAACAGGTCCGCCCCCTGGTGGCAGGTCTTAAACTATTATAAAGTTTACATACATAACACTATGTACTTCTGTGTAATTAGGAGCGTGAACTAATGCTATTTTCCCCCTCTCTAGCCTGATTTCACTGAGGTTAGTTGCTTCCATCGCACAGTCAATTAAGATTCACAGAACAAAAACTGTTTAACAAATATATTTTGTGCCACATTCTTTATTAAATCTATATGTTTTGAGAATAACAGCTACTTCTCCCTGAACTTAAGTTAGTGACCCAATCTGAAGCCTGTACTAAAAACTATAGCATGTTGCAGCACAGCTGGATGCCATGCGGTCTATAATGCCTGTGCCAGCTCTTTTCTAGGGCAATCTGAGACCAATCTCACTGTTCTGCTCTCCCTCTCTATAACTTTGTATGTTTTTCTGCTTTAAATATTTATCCAACATTCTCTTAAATGATGAAAACATTTCAGTCTCAGCCATTCCCTGTGACAAGGCATTCAACATCCAGGGGTATTCAATATTCAGGAAGGACAGACAAAAAGGAAAAAGAGGTGGGGTAGCGTTGCTGGTTAAAGAGGAGATTAATGCAATAGTAAGAAAGGACATTAGCTTGGATGATGTGGAATCTGTATGGATAGAGCTGCGGAACAGCAAAGGGCAGAAAACGCTAGTGGGAGTTGTGTACAGACCACAAAACAGTAGTAGTGAAGTTGGGGATGGCATCAAACAGAAAATTAGGGATGCATGCAATAAAGGTACAGCAGTTATCATGGGTGACTTTAATCTACATATAGTTTGGGCTAACCAAACTGGTAGCAATACGGTGGAGGAGGATTTCCTGGAGTGTATAAGGGATGGTTTTCTAGATCAATATGTCGAGGAACCAACTAAAGAGCTGGCCATCCTAGACTGGGTGTTGTGTAATGAAAGAGGATTAATTAGCAATCTTGTTGTGCGATGCCCCTTGGGGAAGAGTGACCATAATATGGTAGAATTCTTCATTAAGATGGAGAGTGACACAGTTAATTCAGAGACTAGGGTCCTGAACTTAAAGAAAGGTGGTATGAGATGTGAATTGGCTAGGATAGACTGGTGAATGATACTTAAAGGGTTGACGGTGGATAGGCAATGGCAGACATTTAAAGATCACATGGATGAACTTCAACAATTGCACATCCCTGTCTGGAGTAAAAATAAAACAGGGAAGGTGGCTCAACCGTGGCTAACAAGAGAAATTAGGGATAGTGTTAAATCCAAGGAAGAGGCATATAAATTGGCTAGAAAAAGCAGCAAACCTGAGAAGTGGGAGAAATTTAGAATTCAGCAGAGGAGGACAAAAGGTTTAATTAAGAGGGGGAAAATAGAATATGAGAGGAAGCTTGTAGGGAACATAAAAACTGACTGCAAAAGCTTCTATAGATATGTGAAGAGAAAACGATTAGTGAAGACAAATGTAGGCCCCTTGCAGTTAGAATCAGGTGAATTTATAATGGGAAACAAAGAAATGGCAGACCAATTGAACAAATACTTTGGTTCTGTCTTCACTAAGGAAGACACAAATAACCTTCCGGAAATACTAGGGGACCGAGGGTCTAGCGAGAAGGGGGAACAGAAGGAAATCCTTATTAGTCAGGAAATTGTGTTAGGGAAATTGATGGGATTGAAGGCCGATAAATCCCCAGGGCCTGATAGTCTGCATCCCAGAGTACTTAAGGAAGTGGCCCCAGAAATAGTGGATGCATTTGTGGTCATTTTCCAACATTCTACAGACTCTGGATCAGTTCCTATGGATTGGAGGGTAGCTAATGTAAACCCACTTTTAAAAAAAGGAGGGAGAGAGAAAATAGGGAATTATAGACCAGTTAGCCTGACATCGGTAGTGCGCAAAATGTTGGAATCAATTATTAAAGATGTAATAGCAGCGCATTTGGAAAGCAGTGACAAAATCGATCCAAGTCAGCATAGAGTTATGAAAGGGAAATCATGCTTGACAAATCTTCTAGAATTTTTTGAGGATGTAACTAGTAGAATGGACAAGGGAGAATCAAAAGGCTTTTGACAAGGTCCCACACAAGAGATTAGTGTGCAAAATCAAAGAGCATGGTATTGGGGGCAATGTATTGACGTGGATAGAGAACTGGTTGGCAGACAGGAAGCAAAGAGTAGGAAAACGCTCAAGGTGCTTTACGTCAGAAAAAATATAAAGAAGAATGGATGTGGAGCCATGGGCGGACAGCTCGGCAAAGTTACCAAAACCTCAATTGAAAAGGTAGGGTCGATTTTCGTTCCTGAGGGAGGGGGGGGCCTTCTCTTCTATCTCCTCCTTTTCCTGTCACCCAATCATGCCATCTTTAATTTCTCCTCTTTTAGCTTGAAACCCCCTTAAATAATGTAATTTTACATTCTTCAAAAGAAAGTGGGGTGAGGTTTAGATTCCAGTTCCTGTCTAAAGAAAACATTAATGATGACTTGAATACATCATAGGAATTGAAATGTAGCATTTGGAATGCTGGTTACGTATTTCAATATTTGAAGTCATTTTCAGATGTTCTGTTCGTGTCAGGTTTATATCACAATTCTCACAATTACCTGGAAAATACAATGGTAGTATCCAAAATCTGAGTTGCTTCCAACTGGGAAAATTCAGCAAAAAGTCAAATTAGATCAATTCAGAAACAATTGACATGCCATTTCTAGTTTGGGCTGTATTATATGAAAATCAGAATTTGAATTTGGCTCTAGACTTTAATCTCCATTTTTAAAAAAAATCATATTTTAATTTCTTAATGGTCCTAACGGTGTGATCATAACTGCAGTTTCAATCATACACCTGTCTATAACTTAGTAAAAAGTGAAGAGATAATGGTGGCAGATTTTACCTTCAATGCTTGGATGGGAAATGGGTGAATTGGATCATCTGCCCATTATAGAACCCGTCCAAAATAGAAATGAATATGAAAATTGAGACCTAATCTTGTGTGACAACCGATAGTGTGGCACCTTAACGAATGCCTTTTGAAAATTCAAATATACTACATCCACTAGTTTCCCCTTATCTACCCTGCTAGTTCCAATAGATTTATCAAACAAAATTTCCCTTTAATAAATCCGTGTTGACTCTGCCAATCATTTTCTAAGTGCCCTAAAAATAGATTCTAACATTTTCCTGCTACTGATGTCAGACTAATTGGCCTGTATATCCCGGTTTTCTCTCTCCCTCCTTTCTTAAATAGTGGGATTACATTTGCTACCTTCCAATCCGGGGACCATTCTAGAATCTAGGACATTCTGCAAGATCAAAACCAATGCATCCAATGTCACTGCAGCCACCTCTTTTAAAACCCTAGGGTTTAGGCCATCAGGTCATGGGGATTTGTCAGTTTTCAATCCCATTAGGAATGGTCTGCATTGCAGAAAATAAATGCTGACTATCAGACAACTAAGCAAACAAGGCAGATTCCAAGCCTCCTCAGAGCCCAGGGAATAATATAAACAGAGCAAAAGATTTAACTTTTTAGGTAATCCCAAACATGAATTTCAGGAATAAGATTTATCTTGTACCATTTGACTGCTGCTACATCCTGCAGGAAAACACCAGGGTTAACCTGTCTATAGAACAGGAGTGCAACATGTCTTGGATATTTGAGAGAAAAAGTTGAGAGACTGTGATTGTTAAGCTCTGTTGCCAAGACTTGGGAGCTGGCAATATGGTCTCGATTTAAACCAGATCTATCTGTATGGAAGCAATAAAGATAACTTATGCTAGCAAATGAATGAGCTGTGATGATTGAAAACTGCGAGTAAGAACCTTTAAAGCACACACTGTCAAGCACAGAAAATCACGCAACAGAAATGGAGAGGCATAGATCTCAAACGTAAAATTACTAACATTTTAACATTACTTTTTATCGATCAGAGCCATTTCTAATGCTTTTGATATTGTAAATAAAAAGTTAATTACATTTCATAGCTACAGTTCTTGTGCATTAGTGGTGGTAGTTTTAAAAGATTCATGTTTTGAACCAGTTATGAATTGAGTTTTCAATGAAAATCATGCATGTTGTTCAGAGTTAAGAAAACATTCCAGTTTTCCCACACGGCACATGATCCAGTGTAACATATACAACAGTCAAAACTCCTTTTGTACAGAAAAACGCAATATGTGCTTTGCCTAGCCAGATGTCAAGGATACACTATGATTATGAATATAATCCAGCAACTCTAACTTTATAGGATAAACATTTTGAGGTGAGACTCCAGATGCAGGGCATTGCCGAACAGCAGTAAGAGGTATAGGGGTCGAAATTGCCCACTGCCTGAAATGAGTCGCACCTACCATTTTCAACATGTTCTGGCCGCCCCAATCCATGGGGCTGCCGAACCGGAGAAATTCAGCACTTCGTGCTTTTTTTTTGCGTGGGGCGGAAGTGACCTCATCATGGGGGGGATAAGTGAGGGCGGATCGGAGTGGCTGACACTGCAAGGCATCAGTGCCACGCTGATGATGTCATCATGCAGGCGGGTCACAACGACCCTCCCGATCAGTTAAAGGGGAGGGCCGCTGCAAACTCTGCAGCCACTTTAGTGGCAAACACTGGGCCACCAAGGAGGGTTTTGACCAGGCCAGCGGCCTGGCACTCAAGAGGGAGTGCCAGGCCGCCTGTTGGCAGCCCGGCCGGACCAGCGGCCGTAATTGTTGGCCTGACCTAGCAGTCGACCGACCAAAAAAAAAATAACATGGCATCGCCGGCAACGACACTTCCCCTTTAAAGGCGGCCATGCCGCCAAGCCACAGAGAGTGTACCGACAGCAAAAGCTGTCGGGGGCACCAACAGGCAGTGGGGCTGGGCCGCTCCCCCAGGGCAATTCTGGGAAAGGGGAAATTTGCCATGGAGGAATTTCAGGAAGGGGTCGCCGCTGGTCGGTAAGGGGTCAGCGCGTGCACGCTGCGGCGGGAAAATGGGAGGAGCGGTCCCCTACACCGCCCCAAATCTGAAGAAGGGCAATTAAAAAAATTGCCAGCCCCTCCTCGAGGACTCGGCGGCCATCCTGCACCGACCGTGGCCGACACTTTCAGACGGCCAGAGACCTTCTAGAAAGCGGCAATTTCACCCCCAGAGAATCGGGCACGGCGGTTTAGTGCGGCCAGTTTTACAATGATTAAAATGAAATACTGGAAAATTGGGAGCACACCTAAGGGTCGAAATTCAGGGTCTCGGTAAGACCCGTTACTGCCCGTTTGCGACAGCCATGCGTCGCAATCCCATAGCCATCGCTTTGTGGTCAACTGGCCGACCCGACCCAAATTCAGGTCGGGGATTTTTCGGCCTGGACCCCGATACCGCCCGATGCTGATGATCGCTGCAAGCGCGTCATCAGAACTCACACCATCGCTTTCCCTCACCTGAAAAATCCACCGACTGAAATTCAGCTCCAAAAATCGATCGCCCCCCCCCCCCCCCCCCCACCCCGCGCGGTGCCCCCGACAGTTTTCTCTGTCGATGCACCGTATCCGCAGTGAGTGCGGCCCGGCAATAATTTTTGACGGCCGACTTCCCGATCGGCCGGCGAGATAGTGCCCCCCGAGTTCGGCCGGGCCGCCAGCAGGCAGCATGGCACCCTCTCTTGTGTGCCAGACTGCTGGCCAGGCCGAAACACTCCCTGGTGGCCCAGTGACTGAAGATGCAAACTGACAGATTCTCTCCCGTTTAACAGCTGTGACATCACCGCCACTCCACCGACAGAGTCCCGTTCCTGACCCAAATTCAGCCCCTCAGCCTGCCTTCCTGTCTATCTCCTGCCCCCACTATGACCAATTTCCTTTGGGACTTTGAAAAAATGTCAAAGTCCTGAAAATCGACCGTCTGCCCGCATCATGGATCCCTGTGATAAGAACGTTTAAAAAAATCATAAGTGCGCCAGCTTTCTTGCACTTCTGAATGTCGGCCCCCTAATTTTCTAACCCATGTTTTCAGAATGTCACAGAATGTATCTATAGATACACTGGGGATCATTTTAACCCCCAAGGATGGGTGGGTTGTGCGGGGTATGAAATTACAAAAAAATTACATTTCAAACCCCGCCCCAACCTGCCCACTTTGGGTTTTAACAGCGGCAGGTCGGGAGCTGGTGACCAATCCGCTCTCAGGAGGCAGGTCAGGCACTGAAATCTTTACAGGAGGCTGCGTGCCTAAATTGGGGGTCTGGACAGAGTAGATAGAGAGAAACTGTTCCCATTGGCGGTAGGATTGAGAACCAGAGGACGCAGATTTAAGGTGATTGGCAAAAGAACCAAAGGCGAGATGAGGAAAAATCTTTTTACGCAGCGAGTGGTTAGGATTTGCCTGAGAGGGTGGTGGAGGCAGACTCAATCATGTCTTTCAAAAGGCAGTTGGATAAGAACCTGAAGGAGAAAGATTTGCAGGGCTACAAAGAAAGGACAGGAGAGTGGGACTAGCTGTGGACACTCTTGCAGAGAGCCGGCACGGGCTCAACAGGAAGAATGGCCTCCTTTCGTGCTGTAACCCTTTAATGATTCTATGACTTTTAATTATTTTTATATTTTTTTACTACTGTTGGCCAAGCCTTGGAAATCCTGGCAGGTAAAAGGAGATGAGAAGGGCAGGGAGGAGCAGGAGTGTTTCTTCCAGTCCCAACAAGCTTACCTCTGTATCCCACCCAACCATGCGACATCCATTCCCCATCCTCTCTGTGGGAGGAGCGGCGAGAGATCATGGCGGAGGTGCGGTGAATGTTTGTGGGGGAGGAGTGGCGAGAGATCGTGACGGAGGATCGGCAAATGAGGGTACGGGGCCCAGAAGAGACGAGGGCCCAGGGGCAACAAGGGCCGACCCACACTGCAATATGTGTGCGCACTAGGTCCGTGCAGCAGAGCAGGTCTCCAGTCATCCTGGTTAACCCTTGCCACTGGATAAAGGCCTAGCTCTGTCAAGCCCGTGTGGTGGCTGATGTGCAACGGTCACCACATGTTAAAAAAATTCACACACAGGCATCTTCCACCCCTTCAACTGGAGTTCAGGACCTGGAACATCGGGTCCTTCATTGAAACATCTGTGAACTCGTGGAAGCAAGTCATCCTCGTTCAATGATGATGATTTCCAATTGCCTCCCCCGCCACATCCCCACCTGACCCCCACTCACCTGGCCTCCGCTCCTCGACTGTTTTCCCATCAGACAGGCAGCCACAGCCTGTCAATCAGGCTGTCTGTCGGGCGGGAAACCCACTGAAAATGTTTTAAAAGACATCCTGCAGCTAAATCCTGCAGAGCGTCCAGAAAACTCTTACTTCTGGGTTTCCCATCCGGAAATCTGCCCATCCCCCCCTCCCCACACCCCTCCTCTTCACGATCCTGAGCAAATATCGGGGCCATGATCTCTATTTCTGGCGTTCAAAACATGTGGAACAATTTAAGCTTCTGACATCAGTAGTTTCAAGGCTGCCCAATGTAAATATATAGATTGAAACAGTGACCCATAATGCAGTGACTATGGTGCATTCAGGCCTCCATGTTTTCAATCCTATAAGCTTACAGGGAATGGTGCCAAGTAAGGTAAAATAAATAGGGGAGATCAACACCAGAACATAAGGATATAAGAAATAGGAGCAGGAGTAGGACATAAGGCCCCTCGAACCTGCTCCGTCATTCAATAAGATCATGGCTGATTTGATCTTGACCTCAACTCCACATTCCTGCCTGTTCCCCATAACCCTTGACTCCCCCAATAGTTCAAGAATCTGTCGACCGCAGCCTTGAATACATTCAATAACTCAGCCTCCAGAGCTCTCTGGGGTAGAGAATTCCAAATTCCTCCTCCTCTCTGTCTTAAATGGGCGACCCCTTATTCTGAAACTATGCCCCTACTTCTAGGTTCCCCCATGAAGGGGGAACATCCTCTCAGCATCTACTCTGTCAAGTCCCCTCAGAATCTTATATGTTTCAAAAAGATCACTGCTCATTCTTCTAAACTCCAATTGAGTATAGGCCCAACCTGCTCAACCTTTCATCATAAGACAACCGATTCATCCCAGGCATCAACTTAGTGAAGCTTCTCTGAACTGCCTCCATTGCAAGTATATAAAAGAGGCTAGAATAACAGAACTATCCTGGTTTATTGTGGCTAAATCAAATAAATAAGGAGTGGCCCACCACAATTTGAGGGACGTTTATGTATTATATGAGCATGACCCTGGTATTACTGAGCTCGGGCATATTTGTCCCATTTGGATCTTGATCTGTTTTCTGTGACACGACGTCAAAAGCAAGATAAAAGAATAATATACTAGATATATTACTGCACGTAACATTAAATGGGCAGAGAGGGCATAATTTCTGCCATTCTACAATTTTATAATGGAGAACTCATTGAGCAGCCCTTGGGCCCTTGTAGGGCCTCCTTTGTAGCCTTGTACAAAGTTCTCCTTTTCCAGCTATTGCTCATTGAGACCAGGACTGGGAACAGGGACAATCAGCAATAATTGTCTCTGATTAGTTCATTTACTGATTAAACGTTTTCAAAACACTAGGGAAAACACTGGAGTACCGTGCACAGTTCTGGGCACCACACTGTAGAAAAGATATATTAGCCTTGGAAGGAGTGCAGCGCAGATGCCCCAGAATGTTACCAGGGCTCCAAGGGTAAGATTATGAAGAGAGATATAGAAGGTCGAGGGGTGATCTGATTGAGGTTTTTCTTTTAGAAATTTGAATGGAATTGATAGGGTAGACAGAGTGAAACTTTTTCCACTGTTGGGGGAGTCTAACACAAGGGGACAAAACCTTAAAATCAGAGCCAGGCCATTCAGGAGAGAAGTTATTGAAAGATGTCTTCACACAAAGGGTGGTAGAAGTGTGGAACTTTCTCTCACAAAATGCTGTAGCTGCTAGCTCAATTAATAATTTCACATCTGGGATCGATAGATTTTTGCTAGACAAGGATTTTTGCTGTAAAAGTATATGGCGCCAAGTCAGGTAGATGGAGTTAAGATACAGATCAGCCTTGCACTCATTGAATGGCGGAACAGGCTTGAGGGATGAATGGCCTGCTTACTCCTGTTCCTATGAAAGAGTCCACTACTTGCCTACATCATAAAGCAGGCATTGAAATTACAGGTAAAGGAATATTTTTCTCTACCTTTGAAATCACGTTACAGCTAAATACATTTCAGCATTCTGTATTTCTCATACATCTGTGGCAAATTGTGAATGTGCCAGCTTCAGTGACAGCTGTGTTAAAGTGCCTCCTCTTCTTTCATACAAAAAAATTAATAGCACTATATGCCCATTTAGCCACATGGGGCAACTCAGCTTTTCTGGTGCCAGTTTGCTGTTTCAAAGAAGAACGTTTTGCTAGACATCTTTTCACCAAGATTGCAATTCATTTAGAACTGACAATGATATTGGCTTTCCATCTAGTAATCATTTCCCTTTGGTGCTAACTAAAACCAAACAGGATGTTTGTACCTCAGACTCCAGAACTTGAAAATAAGTGAATGCTGACTCAGAGAGTTGTTGGGATCTGGAGCGCTCTACCTGAAAAGGTGGTGGAAGATGATTCCATAAATCATTTTAAAAGGGAGGCATTTGAGGTCGAAGAACTTACAGGATTATGGACAGAAAGAGGGGGTTGGGACTAAGCATGAATGCTCTTTCAAAGAGTCAGCACAGGCTCGATGGGCCGAATGGCCTCCTTCTGTGCTATAAGTTTCTGTGACTCTAAGATTCTTTTAGATATGGAATCATAGAATGCTTACAGCATAGAAGGAGACCATTGGCCCGTCTTTCTGCAAGAGCACTTCAGCTAGTCCCACTCCCCCGCCCTTTCATCGTAGCCCTGCAAATTCTTTTCCTTCAGGTACTTATCCAATTCCCTTTTGAAAATCATGATTGAGTCTTTCTCCACCACTCTCTCAGGCAGTGCATTTCAGATCATAACCACTCACTGAGTAAAAAAGTTTTTCCTCATGTCGCTTTGGTTCTTCTGCCAATCACCTTAAATCTGTGTCCTCTGGTTCTCGACCCCTCCGCCAGTGGGAACAGTTTCTCTCTACCTACTCTGTCTCGACCCCTTATGATTTTGAAAATATGGTGATTACTTTTTTCTTCTTTAGTTGGAATGTGCAAAAAAAATTTTAACGCCAAAACCAGCGGGGGAAGTTTTAACCTAACGCACCCGTCGGTAAAGTGGTGAGATCGGGTGCAAGGCTGATTTTACATGCCGCCTGATTTTACTCTCCATTGTGGGAGTAATTTTAACTTTCAAGAACAGGTGGGTTTGGGTCAGGTAGGAAGTAACAGTTTTTAAGATTTCAAACCACACCCCAACCCGCCTCCAACTTGCCCACTTCCAGTTTTAACAGAAGCCAGGTCGTGGGATGGTTGACCAATCCACTCTCAGGAGGCGAGTTTGTCATTGCAATCTTTTAAGGAGGCTGCGGCCTCCATGTTCACAGGTCTTTTTTATTGTTCATTAATATCGGCCAGATTTTCCACGCCACGGGAATCCCGGTAGGTAAAAGGATGCAAGAAGGGTCAGATTCAGAAGGTAAGTGCTCTTACAGCACTACTTATGGGCCATGAGGAGCAGAATTGTTTCCTCCAGGCCCAACAAGCTTATCTTTTGTACCCCCGTGATCTCTGATCACTTCCCCCCCCCGCCACCCCACGATCGCCGACTCCCACCCATCCACGATCTTCGACCCTCACTTCCCTGCGATCTCCAGCCCCCATCCAACCCTGTGATCTCTGTCCACCCACTTCCTTGATATCCGCTTCTCAACTTCTTTTCCTGCCAGACAGGCAGCCAGCATGTCAATCAGGCCGGCTGTTGGGCGGGAAACCTACTGAAAAAAATCGAAAAGACGACCCACAATTAAATTCTGCCGGACGTCCTAGGAACCCTTACCTCCAGGTTTCCTGTGCGAAAACCCAAATACCCCCTCTCCCCTTCATGCCGCACCCCCCCCCCCCGCCCCCCATCCCCACCCTCCACACACTCTCTTCGCATCCCCGAGTAAATATCGGACACAGCAAAGTGTAATATTGTGGGAGGGAAGGTGGAAAACCAGCATTACACCCGATCCTGTGGATCTTTAGCGTGGAAAGTTCGGTTAACATTACTCCAACTTTGGGAGGAATTTTTCGCCCTGATCAGCAGGAAAGTAGCGGGGAAGAAGTTAAAATCTGCAGGGCATCCGATGAAGATTCCCACCCGCTTCCTTCCGGCTTCCCACCAGGAGTTAAAATCGGTCCTTTGTTTTTTTTATCATGTTTTTTACTGAAGACCAAATACAATTGTTTACACGAGTAAATTTGCAAACTTACCTCAGTGTGCGCTTACTTTGTCCTCCAGGGCAAATTGTGTATTAGCAGTGGTCCTTGTTAATCTTCATGGAAAATGGTAAAGGACCATTCTATACTCCTTTATAAACATCTTCATTTAGCGCAGAGGAATACTGCTATAAATACCAAGACAGGTACTGAATGTGGCAAAAAAAATTGCTTAAATTTTTTAATTAAATTAACCATTTTTATATTTCTTGATATAAAATTTTAGCTGCTGTTACCAGTTTAAAGTTACGAGAAAAACCATTTAATTTTTATCAGACAGAAGGAAATAGTCCAATTCAAATTCTTAATTAGTTTCTGTGTGGCAGAAATTGAGTTAGTTTTGAACTATCAGGTATGGGTCAAGACATGACAAAGAAGCCAAAGTGAGTGCTTTCTGAGCATTTGCATTCAACATGATCAATGTTGATTCTGATGTTAAGAGAATCACCTATTTTTTTTTAAATCAGCAAAGGAATCATTCTAATTGTAAAACCCAGTCACATTGAAATGTGGGGTTTCAGTCCTTCAGTACAATATTAAACCAATGATATGAAAGTTGCAGCAACAATATTGAAACAAATTCTTGGCACTGTACAATTTTCAATAAATTTACTGATACAAAAACTTTGCAATGCATTATTGAAATTACAGGTGTATTTGAAGGCAATGAACTGATTTGTTTTCTAACACAAAGTAGTAAGTTACATGCAAAATAATCCTGCAAATAATTGTCTTTTTTTATGAAATGAAAATCTAATTTACAGAAGGACTCGTCTTATTGATTTTCTTTGCTAAGTCTCAAAAATGCTCTCAATATAAAGCTATTCCTATTTGCATTGTCTTGTGTGAGCATCAATTTCAGGTAACTTACATAATCAGAATCAATTTGGTCACTGCAGGTAATGCAAAATAAAATTGATATGATTTTTGACAGTTATCAGTAATTACTAACATAATTCTAAATCTATATATGTACTAGTCTTGTCTGCCACACTTTAGGCATCACACTTGATACGTAAAGTATACATTACACTTGCATTAATTGTCTCAAATGTTATATCCATTAAACAGCAACAGATCACAACTGAACAAATACAGACCATTACAATGAGCAAGTAGCTAGCAGGAATGAAAACCACCAATCAAGATGTTCAAAAACTAATAAACAAAAATGGGGTGAAAGCAAACTGATACCAAAAAAAAACCTATCAAATTGCTCAAGTTATTTTGTGAAAATCTTATCAGCCACCGTCTGGTTTTTTTCCTAAGCTGAGGTATTTGGACTGGAAATAAAGTCAGTATCATAATAAAGACATTTACAAGTCACAAAATTTGCAATGAAAAAATTCAACTTACCTACACACTAGCATTTTGTGTTTTTGAAATTCCTGCAGCAATGCTTTCCATTGGAGGCAGTCCCTATTTTAGAAGCCTATGGCTTAAGTTCATGAGCTGCACGAAGCGACTCAAGATAGCAGACTACAATTCGGAGAATTTACGTTGTGCCTAGAATTACCTACTTTCTTTGATTGACAGAAAGACTGCCATTGGTGGAATGTGGTTGTGAAATTAGACCTCGTTGTGCCCATTTTCCAGGCAGATTTTGGGTACATAGAGATCCAATATAGGGGGCCAAGGTCCCGTGCCCAAGAAGTGTTGGGAACATGTCCCATTCAGTATTGGCTTGGGTGCTGCAGAGGAATCCCTGATGGAGTCCTAAAGCAGGCAATAGGCACCTTGAGCATGGCAATATGGGACCTAACACTGGATTTAGGCCCCAAACTGGGAGCTCGCCGGTTCGACACCAATGAGGCTAGCGGACCAATTTGCTGTGGTCCTCCCTTGGCCTCATTAGGCATATGCAGCATGAACTGCACCCAGATCGCACCCCAATTCAGGTGGGATCTGCCTTCTAGACCAACGTTTTTAAGTCTAACCCTGTTTCCATTGTCCAATGTTAGTACAGGGCTGGATAAATGCCAGCGGTGAAAAACCAAGGACGCATATAATAGAAGTAGTGAATTTGTCTATTTAAGCTTTTACAAATAAATCAGAACGATGTATAGCGTAATCCTTTGAGCTGATTCTGATGTACAGGTTAAACCTCCCTTATCTAGAACCCTCGGGACCTGGTCTGTTCTGGATAAGGGATTTTTCCGGACAAGGGGTGGTGACGTTAAATTGGACGGTACAGGTACTAAGCAACTGGATATCGGGGCTGGCTGGCTTGGGGCTGGGAGTGCGGCAGAGAGATCATGGGGGTGGGAGGTGAGGCGATGGATCGCGGGGTCAGGCCAACGATTGTGGGAGTAGGCAGCGAGGAAGGACTTCAATTTGTTCATGTCGGAGTTCTGCGCATGCACCACCCGGTGGCCGGGAATGGTTCTGGACAAGGGGTGGTTCCGGATAAGGGAGTTCTGGATAAGGGAGGTTCAAACTGTATAACTTTAACAGGAAAAGCGATGCATATCAACAAAACCACTGAGAATGTATCTTGAGGCTGAGTCTTGGGGCATATAGCACACTCAAATCTTTTTAAGCTTCACTCTCTTCCCTTCGCAAACACCTTCCCTCTACAATTCTGTCCAGTGCTACCAAAGGCCGAAGGATGAGACCAACATGAAGCTAGAGAAACCATTATTTAAAAAGTTGGAAGGTTAGCTATGGTTTAGTTTATTGTCCCTGTAAAAACATTAAAATAATATGAAGCATGAACGTTCCAGCTGGGGTTTCATGTGTCTGTGCCCGTCCGCCTGTGATTTTCTGCCATTCATTTTGTGGAAAATTGTGGACTGTTGGACAACAAAGTGGACAACTTTGTACTTTAATTCTAGTGAGGTAACTTTATTGAGAAAAATTACATATTCTATAGAACTGATTTTCCAACTGCTTCTGGCATGGAGCTTTCCTTGCCCTTTGGAAATGAATATTGAGAAATCATGTGTACAGTCCCTATAATGTTCCAGCCGGTAAGTATAAGCTCTTCCGGGTGAAACTCCATGCCAGGAGCTTGCACTCAAAAACTCAGCCCCATATACTGCTGGCTGATCTGTGGCATTGCTTACAACAGTGGAAGGAGGATTAGAGCACTTCATGATCGGAACCTGTGGACCTTTTCAGGTCCAAAGTGGATGACCTCACATTTGACTACATTGAAATACATTTGCCACAGTTTTGCCCATTCATTTAATCTATCGACAGCCCTTTGTGATGTTATGATTTCATCTATACTGCCTACAATGCCACCTATCTTTCTGTCATTGGCAAATTTGGATATATGACTTTTTAAGCCATTATTCAGTTGTTAATAAATACTGTGACT
Source organism: Pristiophorus japonicus (assembly GCF_044704955.1). Classification (NCBI taxonomy): domain Eukaryota; kingdom Metazoa; phylum Chordata; class Chondrichthyes; family Pristiophoridae; genus Pristiophorus; species Pristiophorus japonicus. The sequence goes on along the minus strand of NC_091977.1, from coordinate 519,518,668 downwards.
ACTGTGCATAGTTGAAGCCCCAACACAGATCCCTGCGGGACACCACTACTCACATCCTGCCAATTAGAGTACTTGCCCTTTATCCCTACTCTCGGTCTCCTGCCGCTCAGCCAATTTCCTAACCAGGTCAATAATTTGCATTCAACTCCATGGGCTTCTACCTTAGTTAACAGCCTCTTATGTGGGACTTTATCAAATGTCTTCTGGAAGTCCATATAAATAAAATCCATAGACATTCCCTTGTCCTCTACTTTAGTCAGCTCCTCAAAAATTCAATCAGATTTGTCAGGCATTACCTACCTTTCACAAATCCATGCTAACTCTCTCTGATGTTTGAGGTGTTCGGTCCTTAATTATAGACTCTAGCAATTTCCTGACAACAGATGTTAGGCTAACTAGTCTATAATTTCCTGGTTTCCCTCTCTCGCCATTCTTAAATAGTGGAGTGACATCCGCAGTGCTCCAATCTAAAGGAACGATTCCTGAATCGAGAGAACTTTGAAAGATTATAGTTACAGCGCCTGCAATGTGCTCACCTACTTCTTTTAAAACCCTAGGATGAAACCCTGGGGATTTGTCACTCTTTTGACTAAGAAGAAAGGAAGCCAAAAAGGTATCTTTCCAATTCAAATAAAGCTGCCAATCATACATTTAATTAGCAACATAGAAAAAGTATGCAGGTAGGGTTAGATCATTGGTTCATCTCGCCTACCCATTCAACTGCCCACAAGATTCATTTGATTCTCAAGGTCATGGATTCAAACCCCGCTCCAGAGACCCAAGCATATAATCTAGGCTGACGCCCCAGCGAAGTACCGGGGGAGTACTACATTGTTGGCGGTGCCGTCTTTTGAATGAAACATTAAACCAAGGCCCTGTTTGCCCTCACAGGTAGGTGTAAGAGATCCAATGGCATTTTTCAAAGAGCATCAGAGCAGTTTTTTTAAAAATTTGTTCCAGGATGTGGGCATCGCTGGAAAAACCAACATTTATTTCCCATCCCTAATTGCCCTTGGGAAGGTGGTGGTGAGCCGCCTTCTTGAACCAATGCAGTCAGTGTGGTGAAGGTACTCCCACAGTGCTGTTAGGGAGGGAGTTCCAGGGTTTTGACCCAGCGACGATGAAGGAAGGCCGATATACTTCCAAGTCAGGATGGTAAGTGACTTGGAGGGGAACGTGAAGGTGGTGGTGTTCCCATGCACCTGCTGCCCTTGTCCTTCTAGGTGGTAGAGGTCGCGGGTTTGGGAGGTGCTGCCGAAGAAGTCTTGGCTAGTTGCTGCGGTACATCTTGTAGATGGTACACACTGCAGCCACGGTGCACCACGGGTGGAGGGAGTGAATGTTTAAGGTGGTGGATGAGGTGCCGATCAAGCTAGCTGCTTTGTCCTGGATGGTGTCGAACTTCTTGAGTATTGTTGGAGCTGCACTCATCCAGGCAAATGGAGAGTTTTGCATCACACTCCTGATTTGTGCCTTGTAAATGGTGGAAAGGATTTGGGGAGTCAGGAGGTGAGACATTCGATGCAAAATACCCAGCCTTTGACTTGCTCTTGTTGCCACACTATTTATGTGACTAGTCCAGTTAAGATTCTGGTCAATGGTGACCTCCAGGATGTTGATGGTGGGGAATTCAGCGATGGTAATGCAATTGAATGTCAAAGGGTGGTGGTTAGACTCTCGCTTGTTGGAGATAGTCATTGCTTGGCACTTGTGTGGCACAAATGTTACTTGCCACTTATCAACCCAAGCCTGAATGTCATCCAGATCTTGCTACATTTGGGCATGGACTGCTTCATTATCTGAGGAGTTGCGAATGGGACTGAACATCCCCACATCTGACGTTATGATGGAGGGAAGGTGATTGATGAAGCAGCTGAAGATGGTTGGGTCGAGGACACTGCCCTGAGGAACTCCTGCAGTGATATCTTGGGGCTGGAATGATTGACCTCCAACAACCACAACTATCTTCCTTTGTGCTAGCCAGTGGAGAGTTTTCACCCTGATTCCCATTGACTTCAGTTTTACTAGGGCTCCTTGATGTCACACTCGCTCAAATGCTGCCTTGTAGGCAAGGACATTCACTCTCACCTCACCTCTCGAATTCAGTCTTTTGATCATGTTTGGACCAAGACTGTAATGAGGTCCGGAGCCGAGTAGTTCTGGCGGAACCCAAACTGGGCATTCATGAGCAGGTTATTGGTGAGTAAGTGCCACTTGATAGCACTGTCGATGACACCTTCCATCACTTTGCTGATGATTGAGAGTAGACTGATGGAGTAGTAATTGGCTAGATTGGAATTGTCCTGCCTTTTGTGGACAGGACATACCTGGGCAGTTTTTCACATTGTCAGATAGATGCCAGTGTTGTAGCTGTACTGGAACAACTTGGCTAGAGGCACAGCTAGTTCTGGAGTACAAGTCTTCAGCACGACCGCCGGGATGTTGTGGGGGCCCATAGGCTTTGCTGTATCCAGTGCGCTCAGTCGTTTCTTGATATTACATGGCGTAATTTGAATTGGCTGAAGACTGGCTTCTGTGATGGTGGGGACCTCCAGAGGAGGCTGATATGGATCATCTACTCGGCACTTCTGGCTGAAGATAATTACAAATGCTTCAGCCTTGTCTTTTGCACTCACATGATGGGCTCCGCCATCATTGCGGATGGAGATATTCATGGAACCTCCTCCTCCAGTTGTTTAATGGTCCACCACCATTCATGACTGGATGTGGCAGGATTGCAGAGCTTTGATCTGATCCGTTGATTGTGAGATCACTTAGCCCTGTCTATGGCATGCTGCTTCTGCTTTTTAGCATGCATGTAGTCCTGTGTTGCAGCTTCCCCAGGTTGGCACTTAATGTTTAGGTATGCCTGGTATGCTCTTCTGCACGTTTGAACCAGGGTTGGTCCCCTGGCTTGATAGTAATGGTAGAGTGAGCAATATACCAGGCCATGAGGTTACAGATTGTGGTGGAATACAATTCTGCTACTGCTAATGGCCCACAGCGCCTCATGGATGCCCAGTTTTGAGCTGCTAGATCTGTTCTGAATCTATCCCATTTAACAATGGAGGGTGTCCTCAGTGTGATGTTCTCTAAGTAATAAAAACAGAAAATGCTGGAAATACTCATCAGGTCAGACAGCATCTGTGGCAAGAGTAACAGAGTTAATGTATCAGGTCAGAGTTAACCTTTCATCAGAACTCCAAGTACCCTGGCTAATGCAATCAATAACAGATTATCTGATCATTACCTCATTGCTGTTTGTAGGACCTTGCTGTGCCCAAATGGCTGCTGCGTTTCCCCACATTACAACAGTGACTGCACTTCATAAGTGTTTCATTTGCTGCAAAGCACTTTGGGAGGTCCTTAGGTCATAAAAGAATTCTAACTATGCAAGTTATTACTTCTTTCCCAAATCTAATAACCATGAATCTTATTTGCTGACAGGAAGTTGTCTAATTCCTTTTTGAACCCTGTCATAGTTTGTTTTGTCCCACCTTCGCTGGTGCTCTGTCCCAGATAGTTATCACCCTTTTACAACAACAAAAATTGCCTGAAGTTACCATTTTATTTTGATGTCCTTAATTTGAAACTATATGACCCTTTATTTTTGAATTTTGCATAGCTCAGAAAAACTTATCTGAATACTCATTCTCTAATCCTTCAGAATTTTAACTATAAAATCACTCTTTACTCTCCTGAAATGCGCATGAGTGGAAATTCCTTTAGTCCTGCTCTCAGGCCTGAAAAAGACACTGCGTCCTAACCGGGAGGCCCGAGGCCGGCCTGAAATTGGGCTTCGGGCCTCATTAGCATTATTTGGGCAAGCTTCCAGTTCCTGTCACTCATCTGGAGGCAGCTAAACCAATTTCAGGCCCATGAGCAGCGACCCTCAGGTAAATACCATGACAGGGTGAGGGGTGGGGAAAGCAAGGTGAGGGGGGGGGCAAGGATCATATACCGACACTGACTCTCAAGAGTTCAGTGGAGCCAGGAACAGCAGGTGTGCTCCTCATCCTAATTTTTTTTAAACAAATTTACTTTTTGGTGCTGGCCACTTGCTGGGCCTCATCCACGCCAAGAAACCTAAATGGAGCAGGCCTGGCCGTCTTGCTTCGCTCAGAGCCGCCCAATCTCTGAGGGGTGTTAGGCCCCACATTAGCAAATGCAAGGGACCTAACACCTACTTTAGGCGGCCGTCCTGGATGCCTATAAAATGTCAGAACCCCTATGACTGATTTCTTTCAGACGTCCTTTGAGCGCAGGAACTTGGTTCCCCCAAATTGGCCCTTATTGGGGCCATTTTATGTAAAATGGGCATGACAAAGTCAAGTACCCACCCCACAAAGTTCCCTCCTTGTTGGCATTATTCAGATAGGCCCTCCTTGCCTATTCAGATGGATGTTAAAGTTCCCACAGCACTATTTGAAGAAGAGCAGGGAGTTCTCCATGGAACACCGACGACAAACTAGAACAAAGTATATGAAATACAATAAAACCAGAATGTACCAAAAATCTGACATAAAGGCAGAAAATGATATAAAGCACAAAAAGTTGGTCAGTATCTGAAAGAGATAGATTAATGTTCTGGGTGGCGTCCTCCACATATTGGTTGTTCAGATGCAGACTGAGATGCTATGCATTTCCTGATTTGAGACAAGACATATTGGTCAGCATTCAGAGCCCCTTGAGTTTGAAGTTCTATAAAGCACTCACACTTTTATATATGTATATGTTCTACATTAATAATGATGTTTGAAAAGGAAATGAATCAAAAGCTTAGTTGTCTATTTTCATTTCTCAATTATTAACAATAATCTGCTATTACGTACATAATTGACACTGCTGGACCGACCTAGTTTGAGAAATGGGGTGCCTTTATAACCATGATTTCATTGCCACTGCATGTATCCTTACATTTGCTGGGCACTCACTGGACTTAATTTAAATGTTAAAGCAATGCAGATACTGTTGCCCATGCTGTCTAAACATAAATTTTAAATGCTGATTGAGGTGCTCTGTGCACTTGTGCAACCAGACATGCACTGAGCCCTCTTACTTGGCAGGAAAATCACAGTTCAAGCCGAGCAAGTTAAATGGGGTCGGAATCAATCTCAGACCAGTAGCTCCAATGTGAATCAAACAAGAAATTAGGGATGCGTGCAATAAAGGTACAGCAGTTATCATGGGTGACTTTAATCTACATATTGACTGGGCTAACCAAACTGGTAGCAATGCGTTGAGGGAGGATTTCCTGGAGCATATTAGGGATGGTTTTCGAGATCAATATGTCGAGGAACCAACTAGAGGGCTGGCCATCCTAGACTGGATGATGTGTAATGAGAAAGGACTAATTAACAATCTTGTTGTGCAAGGCCCCTTTGGGAAGAGTGACCATAATATGGTAGAGTTCTTTATTAAGATAGAGAGCGACACAGTTAATTCAGAGACTAGGGCCCTGAACTTGGGGAAAGGTAACTTCGATGGTATGAGATGTGAATTGGCTAGAATAGACTGACGAGTGATACTTAAAGGGTTGATAGTGAATAGGCAATGGCAAACATTTAAAGATCAGATGGATGAAATTCAACAATTGTACCACCCAGTCTGGACTAAAAATAAAACGTGGAAGGTGGCTCAACCGTGGCTAACAAGGGAAATTAAGGATAGTGTTAAATCCAAAGAAGAGGCATATAAATTGGCCAGAAAAAGCAGCAAACCTGAGGACTGGGATAATTTTATAATACAGCAGAGGAGGACAACAGATTTAATTAGGAGGGGGAAAATAGAGTATGAGAGGAAGCTTGCTGGGAACATAAAAACTGACTGCAAAAGCTTCTATGAATATGTGAAGAGAAAAAGATTAGCGAAAACAAACGTAGGTCCCTTGCAGTCAGATTCAGGTGAATTTATAATGGGGAACAAAGAAATGGCGGACCATTTAAACAAATACTTTGGTTCTGTTTTCACGAAGGAAGACACAAATAATCTTCCGGAAGTACTAGGGGACCGAGGGTCAAGTGAGAAGGAGGAACTGAAGGATATCCTGATAAAGTGGAAAATTGTGTGAGGAAATTGATGGGATTGAAGCCCGATAAGTCCCCGGGGCCTAATAGTCTGCTTCCCAGAGTACTTAAGGAAGTGACCATAGAAATGGTGGATGCATTGGTGATCATTTTCCAACAGTCTATCGAATCTGGATCAGTTCCTATGGACTGGACGGTAGCTAATGTAACACCACTGCTTAAAAAAAGAGGGAGAGAGAAAATGGGTAATTATAGACCGGTTAGCCTAACATCAGTAGTGGGGAAAATGTTGGAATCAATTATTAAAGATGAAATAGCAGCGCATTTGGAAAGCAGTGACAGGATCGGTCCAAGTCAGCATGGATTTATGAAAGGGAAATCATGCTTGACAAATCTTCTGGAATTTTTTGAGAATGTAACTAGTAGAGTTGCCAAGGGAGAACCAGTGAATGTGGTGTATTTGGACTTTCAAAAGGCTTTTGATAAGGTCCCACACAAGAGATTAGTGTGCAAAATCAAAGCATATGGTATTGGGAGTAATGTACTGACATGGATAGAGAACTGGTTTGCAGACAGGAAGCAGAGAGTCGGGATAAACGGGTCCTTTTCAGAATATCAGGCAGTGACGAGTGGAGTGCAGCAGGGCTCAGTGCTGGACCCCAGCTCTTTATAATATACATTAATGATTTAGATGAAGGAATTGAGTGTAATATCTCCAAGTTTGAAGATGACATTAAACTGGGTGGCGGTGTGAGCTGTGAGGAGGACGCTAAAAGGCTGCAGGGTGACTTGGACAAGTTAGGTGAGTGGGCAAATGCATGGCAGATGCAGTATAATGTGGATAAATGTGAGGTTATCCACTTTGGGGGCAAAAACACAAAGGCAGATTATTATCTGAATAGCAGCAGATTAGGAAAGGGGAGGTGCAACGAGACCTGGGTGTCATGGTTCATCAGTCACTGACAGTTGGCATGCAAGTACAGCAGGCGGTGAAGAAGGCAAATGGTATGTTGGCCTTCATAGCTAGGGGATTTGAGTATAGGAGCAGGGAGGTCTTACTGCAGTTGTACAGGGCCTTGGTGAGGCCTCACCTGGAATATTGTGTTCAGTTTTGTTCTCCTAATCTGAGGAAGGACGTTCTTGCTATTGAGGGAGTGCAGCGAAAGTTCACCAGACTGATTCCCGGTATGGCAGGACTGACATATGAGGAGGGACTGGATCAACTGGGCCTTTATACACTGGAGTTTAGAAGGATGAGAGGGGATCTCATAGAAACTTATAAGATTCTGATGGGACTGGACAGGTTAGATGCGGCAAGAATGTTCCCGATGATGGGGATGTCCAGAACCAGGGGACACAGTCTAAGGATAAGGGGTAGGTCATTTAGGACTGAGATGAGGAGAAACCCCTCACTCAGAGAGTTGTTAACCTACCGCAAGAGAGTTGTTGATGCCAGTTCATTGGATATATTCATGAGGGAGTTAGATATGGCCCTTATGGCTAATGGGATCAAGGGGTACGGAGAGAAAGCAGTAAAGGGGTACTGAGGGAATGATCAGCCATGATCTTATTGAATGGTGGTGCAGGCTCGAAGGGCCGAATGGCCTACTCCTGCACCTATTTCCTATGTTTCTATGTTTCTGTAAATGTAACATCGCACGACTTGCCACGTTGCTATTAGAAATGGTACAATCAGGGCTATGGATCACTTTCATAACTCGTTACGGGAGTTCTTTTAAGTTGCTTTTATAACGGCGTCTGTTTAAATTCAACTTGAGGAGACTGGCATTGAGGAGCTTGCTCCCACATTCACGCTATTCAATCTGATCCTCGTATCCCAATGGGCAGAATTAAAGACCCAGTTTCTCATGGGACTGCAACTCTTGACACTTGCCAGGGACCAAGGAGCTTGGCTTTTTCAAATATTCGTTTGTCTACTGCCCCTATCTGGCAGTGTAAGTGGGCTATTAGGCAAGGAAATCTCAGCCAAATTCTCTTTCTAACATCATTTTAAAAAATGTGGCTTTATTGCAAACTCCCCCCCCTCTGCTCCCCGCCCCCCCCCCCCACCCCCATCACCACCACCCCATTCCCACAAAACTGATGTGTGCTCTTTGACACAAATGGCTTTACTGCAGCCTTCAGTCATACAGACCGACTGAGCATTGTCTTAAACATATGAATAAATGATTAGCTGAATGAGCCTTATTCAGCAAATATTAGTCTAAGCAAGTGAGGCAGGGGCACCCATTTAGCACGTTCCCTGCACCTTGTTTTATAAAACCAAGTATCCTATACGCACATTTTTCAGCTATATCAACTTGCCTTTCTACTTTAAAAGATTTTTATATCTGAATCGTGAAGTCTCTGCCCTTCAATTCTTTTTTGAAGTTTTACAATTACATGTACATTTTCCTATCGTATTCTTCTTCCCCCAAATATATCACCTCATATTTTGCCACATTCAGTTTTATGTGACGTATATCTACTCAATCTGCTAAACTATCCGTCCTCTTGAAGTTGCTTCACAGTTAGCCATGCTCCTTATTTTCTGCTGGGTTCTGTAACAGGTTGATGGTCCGCTGTGACACATGCCCGCCCTGAAAATGACTCCTGTTGCTGTTTCATGCTGAAGTCTTGACAAGTCAAAAAGGAACTGGCCACTCACTCCCCTGAGCAATGGCACTGAATATTTTAGAGGGTGAAATATTTTGGCCTTTCTCTTGCTCAGGAAAGCTCATTATTATCATCTTGGAGTCGCAATCCATCTCTGACCGATAACATCTCCCAGTATTAATAGTAACATTTTTCTTGGATCTTACTTTTGTGAAAATTGAATCATCAAATGACAATCAGCTGACATTTTCAGTCGGTGGCCAACAAACAGTGCCAAAGAAAACTGTTGTGTTTAAACTGTATCGATTACATTTGCTACTGAACTAATCTGCTTCCACCCACATTACGTCAATTCCACAGATGAGGATTATGAAACTAAAGCATGACATTACACAAGGCAGATTTGGTTTAATGCACGCTTACCACTTAAAAGCAAATCACTTGTATAAGGAACACTATTCAGTGTTATAAACTCATATTATAATGTATATTTTAAGGTTTTATAGTATGATGAAGGATTTTGCTTTTGGTATGCAAACAGAAAGCTGATATGCAATCAAAATATCTGTTGTACTTAATACATAGACAACTAAGCTACAATCTGTACCTACCATTCAATGTCAAATCAATGGTTACTAACTATACAGCATTAAATTTTAGTCAGTTTTTCAGTGTAAAATTTAGTAATGATATGCACTCTTCCCTTCGTTTATATTTCGGGTTTTTTTTTCATTGCAACTCAAATCAATGTTAGCATTCATAAGCCTACAAGACAGACTAGTCTCTCTCACTCTATCTCTTTATCTCTTTCTCCCCATTGTATATACACAAATATATACTGTATATGCTTTGTAAGATCAAACAATTGTGTGTCCAGTAGTCAGAGTTTCTTCCACATGCCAGAACCTCTGTAGTCACGTGGGATTTCACATTATTCCACCAAGAAAATCTTGGGGGGGGGCAGAGGGAGGGGGGGGGGGGAATTCGGAGTGTTTGCGCCTCCTTTTAGTGTCCCCGGGCGTGGCGCCGCTATCAGCTCCCGTGAACATCCATGGGAGTTTAGCGGCGGCGGCGGTAACCAGTAGCTTCCCGCTCCGCTATGCCACCGATAATGACATCACCACCGTGCACAGCGACTCGGTTTCATCTCAGAGTGAAAATTCGCTACTTCTCCCTGAAGCTGTCGCTCATGGGGCGAAAATTAAAATGGAGGGAAAAAAATGCCCGACTTAATCACGACCTTCTTGGCAGTCGACCACAGGGTCCTTGCCGCGATCTTGCAGCCCGGCGCTCCACTTGAGCACCCCGCTCCCTGGTGTCCAGAGATGGCTCCGTTTCCCGTCGGCAGCTTGGCACTCCCCATTAATGAAGGGGAGGGCCCTGTCTATACGCTAGCGCTACGCGTCCCACCGCGTGGTGCTGCGAACTTTGCAGAGGCTTTGCGTCCTGCTCCCGCCCCACAGAGCAATTGCAACGCGATACTTTGCGCTCCACTTGCTCTCAGGGGCGATATAGGTCACGGGGCGGTATTGAATTTCGCGGCCCTGTTGTTATAACATGTTATAATACTGGACATCACATGATTAAATACAGCTGCCCATCTGATCTCCTACATGTGCTACACCATTTCTATTCTGTCCCAGAAGCAAACCAAGAGCTCCTGCAGCAAGGAAAAGGGGTATAATGAAAAGGTCGCAATTTTATTGCGTTTACGCTGCTGTTTGGGAACGTAGGGCTCAAGTTTCGGGCCCTGCCTAGAACAGCGCAGCACCGACCTGGACGCCCGTTTTTCGCGCCAGAAAGTGCGCCTAAAAAATACTAACAGATTCTCTGGCTCCCTGCAGGTCCTCTGGAGCTGGGCGCGGCGCAGCACGAGCTGTGGGGCCGGAGCCAGGTCCCTGCGCTGAAAACAGTGCCGGGACTTCTGCACAGGCGCACTACAGTGGGCGCACATGTTCAGTTGCTCCAGGTGCCCGAAACTGGGAGGGGCCGAAGATCGCAGCCCCTAGCCCTGGCCGAATGGGCTCACTGGGGCAGCGTGGATCAGGCTGCACCTCCCATGCCCAGCTCCTGCTTCCTCCCTTCAGCTGGCTCTCTCTCAAACTGCCCCCCCCAGCTCCCGCTCCAATTCCCCCCGGACCCAACCCGACCCGACTCCCCCCCCCGGACCTGACTCAACTCCACCCTGGACCCGACTCGACTCCCCCCCCTGATCCGACCCCCGCTCCCCCCCACCCCGGACCCGACCCCCGCTCCCTCCCGGGACCCAACCCCAGCTCTCCACGCCCCAGACCCGACTCGACTCCCCCCCTGGACCCGACTCCCGCTCTCCCCCCTGGACCCGACCCCCGCTCGGACCTGACTCGACTCCCCCCTGGACCCGACACCCATTCCCCCCCTGGACCCGACTCCCGCTCCCCCCCGGACCCGACTCGACTCCCCCCTGGACCCGACTCCCGCTCCCCCCCTGAACCCGACCCCCGCCCCCCCCACACGAATCCGACCTCCGCGCCCCCCCCCGGACCCGAGTCGACTCCCCCCTGGACCCGACCCCTGCTCCCCCCCCGGACCCGAGTCGACTCCCCTCTGGACCCGACCCCCGCTCCCCCCCCTGGACCCGACCCCAGCTTCCCCCCCGGACCCGACACCCGCACCCCCCCCCGGACCCGACTCGCGCTACCCCCCCAGACCCGACCCAACTCCCGTGCCCCCTCCCCCCGGACCCAACCCGACCCCCGGCCACCTATCTCTAACTCCGGTGCTGGGGGCGGGCCGGGCCTGTTCAGCCTCCCTCTCCTCTCCTCTCTCCTCTCCCCCTCCCTCTCTCCCTCCCTTCCCCCCTCCCTCCCTCCCTTCCCCCCCTCCCTCCCCGCTTCCCCCCTTCCACCCCTCCCTCCCCCCCCGCTTCCCCCCTTCCACCCCTCCCTCCCCCCCTCTCCCCTCCCTTCCTCTCTCTCTCCCTTTCCCCCTCCCTCCCTCTTTCCTCCCCCTCCCTCCCTCCCTCGTTCCTCCCTTCTCCCCTTCCTCCCTCCCTCCCTCTCCCTCCCTCCACCCCCTCCTCCCCTCGCTGTCAGAAACACAGACACTGACAGACAGAGAGTGAGAGAGACACAGACAGACAGACAGAGAGATAGAGACACTGACAGGGACACACTGGGGGGGGCGTCCCAGCATGCTGTTGGAGGACTCCCGGTGCTGCAGTCGGTAAGTAGAAAATGTTTTATTTATTGATTTTTTCATTTTTTAAATTTTTTATTAATTTTTTTGATTGATTTATTGGTTGATTTATTGATGTATTTATCATTTATTATTGATGATGGCTCTTTATTTGTAAAACTGAAGTGTTTAATGTTTGTAAACTTCCCTTTAAACCTCTCCCCCCCCATTCCCTACGCCTGATTTGTAACCTACGCCTGATTTTCTAAGTGTTGGCAAGGTTTTTCTGAGCGTACAAAAATCTACACTTACTCCATTCTAAGTTAGTTTGGAGTATGTTTTCACTGCCTAAACTTTCAAAACGGGCGTAAGTGGACGGACACGCCCCCTTTTGAAAAAAAAAATCTGTTCCAAACTGAAACTGTTCTGACTAGAACTGGAGCAAACTAAATGCCGATAATTGTAATTTCTAAGATACTCCGTTCTAAACCAGTTGCTCCAAAAAAACAGGAGCAACTCAGGCCAAAACTTGGCCCCTTAGAATGTACAGTATTGGAAAATTGGCATTGGCTGCCCATGTTCTTTTTCCTGTTAAAATTAATGAAGATATCGGGTGTGCAGCAACTCAGGACTTTCTAATTTCCTGGTGCTGGTAAGCAAGGTTCACTGCTGGAATGCAAGCTTGGAGAATAACTCCCTCGGTCTTCTGAATCAAAAATCAGTGGAAAGAGACAAAGTTTGTATCCTTCTGTAACAAATCAAAGCACCTCAAAATCTGATTAATTGATAAGTCTGTGGATTTTCCATCAATCTTCCCATGAAAAATGTTCTACCACCATTCCAACGTCAATGCTTTAAAGTGCTTTATTTTTAAGAACTCATATCAGTGATGCAGCCAAGATTGGTATCTGTTTACAGATATAGCATATAGATATTAGGTGGTTTAAATGTCACATCTTGATTCCTTTATGATCGACTTAGTGCACTGTCACTCACTTCCTTGGCAGATGCAGTGAGTTCTCACTGGAAAAGCAAAGCATTATTTTGGAAAATATGAACTCAAACTAACTAGGATTAGAACTGAGTTCCTGCAAGGCATGACTAAATCGGCCCATTCAGGCATCTATTAACTTAATCCGAACTTGTACCATGAGTTCAGCACTGGGAATACTTGCTGTGCAGTAGAAACATAAAAGCATAGAAAATAGATGCAGGAGTAGGCCATTCGGCTATTCGAGCCTGAACCGCCATTCAATATGATCATGGGTGGTCATGCACTTCAGTACCCCAAAATTCCTACTTTCTCTTCATACCCCTTGATCCTTTTAGCCGTAAGGACCACATCTAACTACCTTTTGAATATATCTAACGCACTGCCCTCAACAACTTTCTGTGGTAGAGAATTCCACATGCTCACAACTCTCTGAGTGAAGAAGTTTCTCCTCATCTCAGTCCTAAATGGCTTATCCCTTATCCTTAGACTGTGATCCCTGGTTCTGGACTTCCCCAACATCGGGAACATTCTTCCTGCATCTAACCTGTCCAATCCCATCAGAATTTTGTATGTTTCTATGAGATCCCCTCTCATTCTTCTAAATTCCATTGACTATAAGCCTAGTTGATCCAGTCTTAGAAACATAGAAACATAGAAAATAGGTGCAGGAGCAGGCCATTCAGCCCTTCTAGCCTGCACCGCCATTCAATGAGTTCATGGCTGAACATGAAACTTCAGTACCCCCTTCCTGCTTTCTCGCCATACCCCTTGATCCCCCGAGTAGTAAGGACTTCATCTAACTCCCTTTTGAATATATTTAGTGAATTGGCCTCAACTAATTTCTGTGGTAGAGAATTCCACAGGTTCACCACTCTCTGGGTGAAGAAGTTTCTTCTCATCTCGGTCCTAAATGGCTTACCCCTTATCCTTAGACTGTGACCCCTGGTCCTGGACTTCCCCAACATTGGGAACATTCTTCCTGCATCCAACCTGTCCAAACCCGTCAGAATTTTAAACGTTTCTATGAGGTCCCCTCTCACTCTTCTGAACTCCAGTGAATACAAGCCCAGTTGATCCAGTCTTCCTTCAGATGTCAGTCCTGCCATCCCGGGAATCAGTCTGGTGAACCTTCGTTGCACTCCCTCAATAGCAAGAATGCCCTTCCTCAGATTAGGAGATCAAAACTGTACACAATATTCAAGGTGTGGCCTCACCAAGGCCCTGTACAACTGTAGGAAGACCTCCCTGCTACTATGCTCAAATCCTCTCGCTATGAAGGCCAATATGTCATTTGCCTTCTTCACCGCCTGCTGTACCTGCAATGATACGTACTGTATGTATATATAAATGGCATAGAGGCTTTAAACGTGTATTGTGACTGAATTATTTTATATCATCTTCAGTTTAGCGAATTTATGCACTGACATCCAATAGGCTGCTGAGCACAAGTAGAAATCACTGTCTTAACTCGACCAACCTGACACTCAGCAATGTTAGTGTTACTACGTCCTGCTACACTTCTGCCATCCAGTGGATTCAATTAGTACATGTACTGTGCCCAAATAAGTTTTTAAAGTCAGCATTTTATGTTTTCTTCAGCAAATGACATTTCACTTTTTTTTTTACATTTTCTTTCTTTTAAAAAAAATATAGGCTTAAAATTTGTGAGTTCTGGGGAGAGAAATTAAGGTCGTTAATGGGTTGCAAACGACTCCCACAAAATTCAGCGGGAGTAATCGGTGGCGCTAACTGGTAGCACCCCACTCCTGCCAGTAGTGCCCCGCTACGCTGTGGCGTCATCACCGTGCGCAGTGAACCGTCTTCGCCCCGGAGCGAAAGTTCAGTAGCGCCCCATGAGGTTGCCGCGAGCGATGCCTGTGACAGCTTCGCAAGGTGCGTTACCGGGCTTCAGTATGTTCGCGGGGCAAAAATTAAAGGGGAGGTGCGGCGTTTACATTTTTTAAAATGGCCGACTTACCGCAGGCGGCCTTGCCCTCTTCAAATCACGGGGTCCGTGCCACGATTTTGCAGCTCGGCACACCGCATCTATGCCGGGCTGCTGCCACGTCACCCCAATGGTGTAGTGGTGGCCCCCTTTTCTCCAATGCAGAGTCCGCTGCGTGTTCTCCCCTTTAAGGGAAGAGGAAGGGCCCTTTGCGTAGCGCTGGAAAATTCCCAAACATTAGCGCCTCAGTCCCGTCCCTGAGAGGAAGTGGAGCGCGAGAATGTACGCTCCACTTCATCTCGGGGGTGGTAGGCCCAATTTAGCTGCCGGAGCGGGACTTCTGCTTCTAGCGCCGGAAGTGCCACCTCGCAGCTATTGTCGCCCCCAACTGGGGCGGTGCGCAATTTCGGCCCCTGGTTCGGTGCTTTGCTGAATGGCAGGGCAGATTAGGACAGCAGGAAAAGATTCTGATGTCTGAATAACAGCTCTCCCAATTTTCCGGTTACTGCTTGTCATTGTGTAAGGCCTTGATTAGGCCTCATCTGGAATATTGTGTACACTTTTGGTCCCTTCACATGGTGGGTGATTTGGAGATCTTGGAAAAGGCTCAGAGAGCAGCCACTAGATTGCTATGCTAACTTAAAGGCCTTTACTTACCACAAAAGGCATAAAGGCGCCGTCTGTTTTACTCCAGGAAATTGTAGACTTCAAGTAGTTCATGAAGGGAGTAAACTGTGTCCATGTGGATAGACTGTTTGAATTAGATAGATTAGAGAGAACCAGGGGATATGTGCATAAGTTACTTAAGCACAGAAGGAGGATGGATGTCAGCAGGATAGTTTTTTGTACAGAGGCTCATCCATGTTTAGAACAAGTTGCTGGGTTCTGCAGTGAGTGTGGATATACTGCAGGTATTCATAAGGGAACAAGATAAGTTCCCAACTGTGGCTGATATGGCAGTGCACTGGAAAAACTCACCAAGGCTTTTCCGCATGCACCTCCGAAACCCACGACCTCTATCAACTAGAAGGACAAGGGCAGCAGGTGCATGGGAACACCATCGCCTCCAATTTCATAGCAACATAGAAACATAGAAAATAGGTGCAGGAGTAGGCCATTCAGCCCATCGAGCCTGCACCGCCATTCAATAAGATCATGACTGATCATTCCCTCAGTATCTCTTTCCTGCTTTCTCTCCAAACCCCTTGATCCCCTTAGCCGTTAGGGCCATATCTAACTCCCTCTTGAATATATCCAATGAACTGGCATCAACAACTCTCTGCGGCAGGGAATTCCATAGGTTAACAACTCTCTGAGTGAAGAAGTTTCTCCTCATCTCAGTCCTAAATGGCCTACCCCTTATCCTGTGTCCGCTGGTTCTGGACTTCCCCAACATCGGGAACATTCTTCCCGCATCTAACCTGTCCAATCCCATCAGAATCTTATACGTTTCTATGAGATCTCCTCTCATCCTTCTAAACTCCAGTGAACAAAGGCCCAGTTGATCCAGTCTCTCCACATATGACAGCCCAGCCATCCCTGGAATCAGTTTGGGGAACCTTCGCTGCACTCCCTCAATAGCAAAAACGTCAATTCTCAGATTAGGAGAACAAAACTGAACACAATATTCCAGGTGAGGCCTCACTAAGGCCCTGTACAACTGCAGTAAGACCTCCCTGCTCCTATACTCAAATGAAAGCCAACATACCATTTGCCTTCTTCACCATCTGCTGTACCTGCATGCCAACTTTCAATGACTGATGCACCATGACACCCAGGTCTCGTTGCACCTCCCCTTTTCCTAATCTGCCGCCATCCAGATAATATTCTGCCTTCGTGTTTTTGCCCCCAAAATGGATAACCTCACATTTATCCACATTATACTGCATCTGCCATGCATTTGCCCACTCACCTAACCTGTCCAAGTCACTCTGTAGCCTTTTAGCGTCCTCCTCACAGCTCACCCCGCTACCTAGTTTAGCGTCATCCACAAACATGGAGATATTACACTCACTTCCTTCATCTAAATCGTTAATGTATATTGTAAAGAGCTGAGGTCCCAGCACTGAGCCCTGCAGCACTCCACTAATCACTGCCTGCCATTCTGAAAAGGACCTGTTTATCCCGACTCTCTGCTTCCTGTCTGCCAACCAGTTCTCTATCCACTTCAGTACATTACCCCCAATACAATGTGCTTTGATTTTGCACACCAATCTCTTGTGCGGGATCTTGTCAAAAGCCTTTTGAAAGTCCAAATACACCACATCCATTGGTTCTCCCTTGTCCACTCTGCTAGTTACATCCTCAAAAAATTCCACAAGTTTCGTCAAGCATGATTTCCCTTTCATAAATCCATGCTGACTTGGTCCAATCCTGTCACTGCTTTCCAAATGCATTGCTATTTCACCCTTAATGATTGGTTCCAACATTTTCCCCACTATTGATGTCAGGCTAACCGGTCTATAATTACCTGTTTTCTCTCTCCCTCCTTTTTTAAAAAGTGGTATTACATTAGCTACCCTCCAGTCCATAGGAACTGATCCAGAGTCAATAGACTGTTGGAAAATGATCACCAAAGCATCCACTATTTCTAGGGCCACTTCCTTAACTACTCTGGGATGCAGACTATCAGGCCCCGGGGATTTATCGGCCTTCAATCCCATCAATTTCCAGAACACAATTTCCCGCCTGATAAGATATCCTTTAGTTCCTCCTTCTCACTAGACCAACTGTCCCCTAGTACATTCGGTACGTTATTTGTGTCTTCCTTTGTGAAGACAGAACCAATTGGTCTGCTATTTCTTTGTTCCCCATTATAAATTCACCTGAATTCGACAGCAAGGGACCTATGTTTGTCTTCACTAATCTTGTTCTTTTAACATATTTATAGAAGCTTTTGCGGTCAGTTTTTATGTTCCCTTCAAGCTTCCTTTCGTACTCTATTTTCCCCCTCTTAATTAAATCCTTAGTCTTCTTTTGTCGAATTCTAAATTTCTCCCAGTCCTCAGGTTTGTTGCTTTTTCTAGCCAAATTATATGCCGCTTCCTTGGCTTTAACACTATCCTTGATTTCCCTTGTTAGCCATGGTTGAGCCACCTTCCCTATTTTATTTTTACTCCAGACAGGGATGTATAATTGCTGAAGTTCATCCATGTGATCTTTAAATGTTTGCCATTGCTTATCCACCGTCAACCCTTTAAGTATCCTTTGCCTGTCTATTCTAGCCAATTCATGCCCCATACCGTCGAAGTTACCTTTCCTTAAGTTCAGGACTCTAGTTTCCAAATTAACTGTGTCACTCTCCATCTTAATAAAGAATTCTACCATATTATGGTTACTCTTCCCCAAGGGGCCTCGCACAACAAGATTGCTAATTAGTCCCTTCTCATTACACATCACCAGTCTAGGATGGCCAGCTCTCTAGTTGGTTCCTCGACATATTGGTCCAGAAAACCGTCCCTAATACAATCCAGGAAATCCTCCTCCACCGCATTGTTACCAGTTTGATTAGCCCAATCAATATGTAGATTAAAGTCGCCCATGATAACTGCTGTACCTTTATTGCACACATCCCTGATTTCTTGTTTGATGCTGTCCCCAACCTCACTACTACTGTTTGGGGTTCTGTACAAAACTCCCACTTGTGTTTTCTGCCCTTTGGTATTCCGCAGCTCCACCCATACCAATTCCACATCATCCAGGCTAATGATCCTCCTTACTATTACATTAATTTCCTCTTTAACTAGCAACGCCACCCCGCCTCCTTTTCCTTTCTGTCTATCCTTCTTAAATGCTGAATACCCTTGAATGTTGAGTTCCCAGCCTTGGTCACCCTGGAGCCATGTCTCTGTGATGCCAATTATATCATACCCGTTAACTGCTATCTGCGCAGTTAATTTGTCCACCTTATTCCGAATACTCCTCGCATTGAGGCACAGAGCCTTCAGGCTTGTCTTTTTAACACACTTTGCCCCTTTAGAATTTTGCTGTAATGTGGTCCTTTTTGTTTTTTGCCTTAGGTTTCTCTGCCCTCCACTTTTACTATTCTCCTTTCTATCTTTTGCTTCTGACTCCATTTTATTTCCCTTTGTCTCCCTGCATAGGTTCCCATCCCCCTGCCACAATAGTTTAACTCCTCCACAACAGCACTAGCAAACACTCCCCCTAGGACATTGGTTCCGGTCCTGCCCAGGTGCAGACCGTCCTGTTTGTACTGGTCCCACCTCCCCCAGAACCGGTTCCAATGTCCCAGGAATTTGAATCCCTCACTTCTGCACCACTGCTCAAGCCACGTATTCATCTGAGCTATCCTGTGATTCCTACTCTGACTAGCATGTGGCACTGGTAGCAATCCTGAGATTACTACTTTTGAGGTCCTACTTTTTAATTTAACTCCTAGCTCCCTAAATTCGTCTTGTAGGACCTCATCCCGTTTTTTACATATATCGTTGGTACCTATATGCACCACGACAACTGGCTGTTCACCCTCCCTTTTCAGAGTGTCCTGCACCTGCTCCGAGACATCCTTGACCCTTGCACCAGGGAGGCAACATACCATCCTGGAGTCTTGGTTGCGGCCGCAGAAACGTCTGTCTATTCCCCTTACAATTGAATCCCCTATCACTATCGCTCTCCCACTCTTTTTCCTGCCCTCCTGTGCAGAAGAGCTACCCACGGTGCCATGAACTTGGCTGCTGCTGCTCCCCCTGATGAGTCATCCCCTCAACAGTACTCAAAGCGGTTTCTCCTCCAAGTCACACACCATTCTGATTTGAAAATATATATCGCCATTCCTTCATCGTTGCTGGGTCATAATCCTGGTGCACCGTGTCTGCAGTGCTTACCATCTACAAGATGCACTGCAGCAACTCGCCAAGGCTTCTTCAGGAGCAGCTCCCAAACCTCTACCACGCAGAAGGACAAGGGCAGTCGGCGTATGGGTGCACCAGCACCTGCAAGTTCCCTTCCAAGTTACACACCATCCTGACTTGGAAATATATCTGCGTTCCTTCATCGTTGCTGGGGTCAAAGTCTTGGAACTCACTCCCTAACAACACTGTGGAGTTCCTTCACCACAAGGACTGCAGCGCTTAAAAAAGGCGGCTCACCACCATCTTCTCAAGGGCAATTAGGGACGGGCAATAAATGCCGGCCTTGCCAATGACACCCACATCCCGGAACTACTAAAAAATAAAATTCTTCCACCCCTGCCTCATGTTGCAACCTCCTTCCATCTTCTCTCCACTTCCCACAGTTAATTCTTTCCTTCCTTCCTCTCAGTTCCTGCAGGCACTTTCTTCAGAGTGCAGCTTCCATTTTCTTCCCTCCCACCACACCTAAATGCTGTTCCTGGCTCTCCCCCATCCCCCACCCCCACCCCTGCCCCAACTGCCACCCCACCTCATTCCCTGAAAGTGCTACCCCTGTTTTCAACCCACCCCTAAATCACTGCTTTCAGTTTCTTCCATCTCTCTCTCTCTTCCTCCTCTTAAACTGCCACTACTGGCTTCCCCATTCTCTTCCCCCGCCCAGTGTTGCTCCCAGTTACTACCCTCTTACCCCTAACTGCTGGTCCAATTTCTCTCCTCTCTTGTTTCCCAAAGCGCACCCCTGCACTCCTGTGCCCCCAGAGTTCTTAACTCTTGTTGCTGCTATTGTAAGCTACTTGTCACCACTGCACACGGCAGGTAAAAATTCTCAGGCCTAGAAATTGGCCTCGTTTGCGCCTGAGGGGCGGTCATGGGTTGCGACTGGTCTCGGCAATAACATCGACTCCCGGCATATTTGGCGTGGGTTTTGCGGCGGCCCGAGATCGTGACACCATCGCCGTGCGCTCCGGACCCAAACTTGCATTCCGACCCCCGGCAGCATTACCGGATGAAACCACTCGCAGCTGCAGGAAGCATCCATCGGGAGGCTGGGCGCTTCGAGGGCGATGCTTAAATGGGAGTTGGCCGAGCTAAGTAAAAAAAAAAAATGATCTTCTCTCTTTCTCGCGGGTTCCTGCCCATGATCGATCAGCCCGGCATTCTCTTTGGGTGCCGGGCTAATCGGGTGGGATCGTAGCTGCCGTCGTGGAGACAGTAATTTAAAAAAATCTTTGCTGAGCCTGCAGCAATGGCCCTTCCCTTTAAGGGAGGGAAGGAACCTTTCAATGCGGCAGCGCTGCACGGCCCAATGTGTAACGCTGCTCCAAATACCACCCCGCCTGCAGCCAATAGCGCTCTAGGAAGGAAGTGCCTGATTTAGTGCTCCACTTCCTTGCTGGAGCGCAACCGTCAAATTTTTTTAAAGTTTGAAAACATTAGAGGCTGGCTTGTGAGAATTCCACCAATGGGTACGCAGTGACATCAATCACTTAATAGCACCAGGAAGTAGGATTCCAGAGTGGTGCTTAGGGAGGGATCTGGTCTGCAGCAATTTTTGCCCATGAATGTAGACACATGGCGAGTGCCACTAAACACTGAGGCCTGGAGCTTATGCTCAGTTACACTGTTTTTTTTTGCGCGTTCACTCCAAATCGGTATGCATATGTGTTTGAGCAGAGACTGAGGGGAAAAAAGCACTTCTCAAACCTAGCCTAATTTTGGGTGCGGATTGCCGATTATACCCAAAATGGAAACTCTATCCCTTACTGTCTCTGTCAAACATTTGACACTTGGGTATCTCAAAGCAGTAGTGAGCTTGGAGAAAGAAAGCACAGGAGCTGCCTAACTTTTCTGTCTTGTTCCGTGTGTCAATGGAATGTGAGATCCTGGAATTATACAGTTGGATACTAACATAGAGATGGCAGCATATATGAGGGAGAGGGCAACAGAGGGATACAGGGGCAAGGTATGTAAGATGTATTTAGAGTGGGAGGAGACTCGTGTGGAATATAAACACTGGCAAAGAACAGTTGGGCTGTTTCTGTGTTGTGGATTTTATTTATGGTTATGCATTTGTTTGAAATCTCTGCTGTTTTTGCAGACGCTTTAACCCATTTAATTTAAATGCATGAATGCCAAGGCTAGAATATTGAAGGGAGGCATTTCCAACCAATGTCCCACCCTGTAACTTACCCAATGTACAAAAGTGACTACACTTCAATAAGTACGTCATTTGCTGTAAAGCACTTTGAGGTGTCCAGTGATCATGAAAGGCGTTATATAAATGCAAGTCAGTCTTTCCTTCCTTCCTTCTTTCCTTCCTTCCTTCCTTCCGTGGCTAACAAGGGAAATTAAGGATAGTGTTAAATCCAAGGAAGAGGGATATAAATTGAACAGAAAGGAAAAGGAGGTGGGGTGGCGTTGCTGGTTAAAGAGGAAATTAACGAAATAGTAAGGAAGAACATTACTTTGGATGATGTGGAATCTGTATGGGTGGAGCTACGGAATACCAAAGGGCAGAAAACGCTAGTGTGAATTGTGTACAGACCACCAAACAGTAGTAATGAGGATGGGGACAACATCAAACAAGAAATTAGGGATGCGTGCAATAAAGGTACAGCAGTTATCATGGGCGACTTCAATCTACATATTGATGGGAAGTAACCCTTTCAAACACATGTCAGCCTGTGTCCAGTTTGCGTTCTCGGATAACGTGACTAACTGCAGTGCGAAGTTATCTGTTTTCATCAATGGAGGTGAGAGAGAAAAATGAGCTTGTAACTCAGTAAATGACAAGAGGGTCAGGATGAACTGCTGCCTTCTGTGAGGTCCCTCGGAGCCTTTTGTACTTCACAGTTGCATAAATATAACATGTCATTATAATTCACTACTGACCATATTTAAATGTGGTTTAAATCTTAAATGTAGACTACATCCGTGCTGCTAAGTTTTTAACGAAAGAATAAGCAAAGCAAATTGGTCCAGTGCAAAACTATCCTGAGGTTAGCAAAATCGAACTTGGTAATTTACTGTGAAGATGCACCACCAGGATTGGAGTTAAAGGAGACAGTGCCATTGAATTACACTAGTTTCCTTCTTCCCACAGAGCTGGCCTGTAATCATGTCGAATCATAGAATCTCACAGCACAGAAGAGGTCATTCGTGCCTGTGCCGACTCTTTGAAAGAGCGATCCAATTAGTTCCACTCCCCTGCTCTTTCCCCACGGCCCTGCAAATGCTTCCTTTTTAAGTATATATCCACTTTCCTTTTGAAAGTAACTATTCCACCACTCTTTGAGGTAGCGCATTCCAGATCACAACAACTCGCTGTGCAAATAAAAATCATCTTCCCCCACCATCCCCAGTTCTTTTTCCAATTACCTTAAATCTGTGACCCTCTGCCATATCTAATCTGTTAGAACCCTTGATAATTTTGAACACTTCTATTAAATCTCCTGTTTAACTTCTCTGCTCTAAAGAGAAGAACCCCAACTTCTGTCATCTCTTCACGTAACTGAAGTCCCTCATCCCTGGTACCAACCCCGTAAATCTCTCCTGCACCCTCTCCAAGACCTTGACATCCCTCCTAAAGTGTGTGCCTTACACCAGGCACTATACTTTAGCTGAGGCCAGTGCCTAACCAGTGGTTTGTAAAGGTTTAGCATAAGTTCTTTGCTTTTGTATTCGATGCCTCTTTATTTTGAGTGCAAACCCCAACAATGTGTGCATATGCTGCACATTTCCTGTCCACAGTACAAGATCAACGTCTGCTTATATTGCGCCATTAACATAGCTAATAATCACAAGGTGCTTTGCAAAAGCAGATTGGGAAGTGGCATCAGTCAATGGAGGATGGGGAGGGCACCAGTAAATGGGGGCTAGGGGAAGGGCACCAGTAAATGGGGGATAGGGGAGGGGCACTAGTAAATGGGGGTTAGGGAAGGGGCACCAGTAAATGGGGGATAGGGGAGGGGCACCAGTAAATGGGGGATAGGGGCGGGGCACCAGTAAATGGGGGGATAGGGGAGGGGCACCAGTAAATGGGGATGGGGGGCACCAGTAAATGGGGGATAGGGGAGGGGCACCAGTAAATGGGGGATAGGGGAGGGGCACCAGTAAATGGGGGATAGGGGAGGGGCATGTCAATGGAGGATGGGGAGGGCACCAGTAAATGGGGGATAGGGGAGGGGCATCAGTAAATGGGGGAATAGGGGAGGGGCACCAGTAAATGGAGGATAGGGGAGGGGCACCAGTAAATGGGGGATAGGGGAGGGGCACCAGTAAATGGGGGATAGGGGAGGGGCACCAGTAAATGGAGGATAGGGGAGGGACACCAGTAAATGGAGGATAGGGGAGGGGCACCAGTAAATGGGGGATGGGGAGGGGCACCAGTAAATGGGGATAGGGGAGGGTCACCAGTAAATGGGGGATAGGGGAGGGTCACCAGTAAATGGAGGATAGGGGAGGGGCACCAGTAAATGGAGGATAGGGGAGGGGCACCAATAAATGGGGGATAGGGGAGGGGCACCAGTAAATGGGGATAGGGGAGGGTCACCAGTAAATGGGGGATAGGGGAGGGGCACCAGTAAATGGAGGATAGGGGAGGGGCACCAGTAAATGGGGGATAGGGGAGGGGCACCAGTAAATGGGGATAGGGGAGGGTCACCAGTAAATGGGGGATAGGGGAGGGGCACCAGTAAATGGGGGATAGGGGAGGGGCACCAGTAAATGGAGGATAGGGGAGGGGCACCAGTAAATGGAGGATAGGGGAGGGGCACCAGTAAATGGAGGATAGGGGAGGGGCACCAGTAAATAGGGGATAGGGGAGGGGCACCAGTAAATGGGGGATAGGGGAGGGTCACCAGTAAATGGGGGATAGGGGAGGGGCACCAGTAAATGGAGGATAGGGGAGGGGCACCAGTAAATGGGGGATAGGGGAGGGGCACCAGTAAATGGGGATAGGGGAGGGTCACCAGTAAATGGGGGATAGGGGAGGGGCACCAGTAAATGGAGGATAGGGGAGGGGCACCAGTAAATGGGGGATAGGGGAGGGGCACCAGTAAATGGGGATAGGGGAGGGTCACCAGTAAATGGGGGATAGGGGAGGGGCACCAGTAAATGGGGGATAGGGGAGGGGCACCAGTAAATGGAGGATAGGGGAGGGGCACCAGTAAATGGAGGATAGGGGAGGGGCACCAGTAAATGGAGGATAGGGGAGGGGCACCAGTAAATAGGGGATAGGGGAGGGGCACCAGTAAATGGGGGATAGGGGAGGGCACCAGTAAATGGGGGATAGGGGAGGGGCACCAGTAAATGGGGGATAGGGGAGGGGCACCAGTAAATGGGGGATAGGGGAGGGGCACCAGTAAATGGAGGATAGGGGAGGGGCACCAGTAAATGAGGAGATAGGGAAAGGGCACCAGTAAATGGGAGATAGGGGAGGGGCACCAGTAAATGGGGATAGGGGAGGGGCACCAGTAAATGGAGGATAGGGGAGGGGCACCAGTAAATGGGGGATAGGGGAACCTGCCCACACTGTGATATGTGCGTGCACTAGGTCCGTGCAGCAGAGCAGGTCTCCAGTCATCCTGGTTAACCCTTGCCACTGGTTAAAGGCCTAGCTCTGTTGAGCCAGTGTGGTGGCTGATGTGCAACGGCCACCACACGTTAAAAAAATCCACGCACAGGCATCTTCCACACCCTCAACTGGAGTTCAGGACTGGAACATCGGGTCCTTCATTGAAACATCTGTGAACTCATGTGGAAGCAAGTCATCCTCGTTCAAGGGACCGCCTATGATGACTAACCCTGTGACAATTGCAGCACTAATTGCAGATTCAAAGGTTTCATTCTGTTTTAATGAATAATGTTTATGTATGCTTTGCAAGTTTGCACTGGTAAATGTATAATTCAACACAGTTTTACTTATTGTAGGGAGGGCAGAGTGGAAAGAGCCTTGTGTGTCATTTACCGTTGATGTTATTTACTAACTCAAAAGATTGAGCAACTTTCCCTTATGATGTGAAAGAAAAAAAACTTGCATTTATATAACACCTTTCAGAGCCTCGGGATGTCACATAGCGCTTTACAATCAATTAATTACTTTTGAAGCGTAGCCATTTTTGTAGGCAAATGCCAAAGCAAGACTGCACAAACAGCAATGAGGTAAATGGCCCAATAATCTGTACGGTGATGTTGTCGGAGGGATAAATGTTGACCAGACCGCTGGAAGAACATGATCTGCTCTTCACCGAATAATTTTATATCCACCTCAACAGGTAGACAGAGCCTCAGTTTAACATTTCATCCAACAAACAGCATCTCCAACAATGCAGCAATCTCACAGTACTGCACTATAATCTAGATTCTGTGCTCCAATCCTAGAAAGGGAACAGGCACATCCTGTTAACTAAGAAATGAGAGTGCTACCACTGAGCCATGGTCACAGTAAGGTAGTAAATAATTGAAAAGTAACTGGATGGCAATTGGCATCCGTGGAACCACACCCAGCAGAGTCATCACCTTTAGAAAAAAAGAAGAAAAGGGCCAAAAGGTAATGCATAATTGGGAAGGAAGAACACCGAAAAGCAAAGTAATTTGATGTAGATATGGGCGTGAGCAGCTGTGGATTTGTCATGGGAACAAATGCAAATACCATGCAAATGCAGCTCAAGGTGCATTCGAATCTTACATGTGCAAATAATAGTCTAGACAAAATTATACCTCATAGGTTGGACTATGTGGCTTGGTATGCAAGAATAAGAACATAAGAACATAAGAAATAGGAACAGGAGTAGGCCATATGGCATCGTGAGCCTGCTCCGTCATTTAGTACGATCATGCCTGATCCGATCATGGACTCAGGTCCACTTTCCCGCCCGCTCTCCATAACCCCTTATTCCCTTATCATTTAAGAAACTGTCTATTTCTGTCTTAAATTTATTCCACAGCTCTCTGAGGCAACGAGTTCCACAGATCCACAGCCTTCTGAGAGAAGAAATTTCATCTCATCTCAGTTTTAAATGGGCGGCCCCTTATTCGAAGATCATGCCCTCGAGTTCTAGTCTCCTCCTCCCCCAACCCCTGCCCCCCCCCACCGCCTTCAATGGAAACATCCTCTCTGTATCCACCTTGTCAAGCCCCCTCATAATCTTATATGTTTCGATAAGATCACCTCTCATTCTTCTGAATTCCAATGAGTAGAGGCCCAACCTACTCAACCTTTCCTCATAAGTCAACTCCCTCATCTCTAGAATCAACCTTGTGAACGTTCTCTGAATTGCCTCCAAAGCAAGTATATCCTTTTGTAAATATGGAAACCAAAACTGCACACAGTATTCCAGGTGTGGCCTCACCAATACCCTGTACAACTATTGTACAACTGTAGCAAGACCTCCCTGCTTTTATACTCCATTCCCTTTGCAATAAAGGTCAAGATTCCATTGGCCTTCGTGATTACCTGCTGTACCTGCATACTAACTTTTTGTGTTTCATGCACAAGTATCCCCAAGTCCTGCTGTATTGCAGCACTTTGCAATCTTTCTTCATTTAAATAATAACTTGTTCTTTGATTTTTTTCTGCCAAAGTGCATGACCGCACACTTTCCAACATTATACTCCATCTGCCAAATGTTTCCCCACTCACTTAGCCTCTCTATGTCCTTTTGCAGATTTTGTGTGTCCTCCTCATACATTGCTTTTCCTCCCATCTTTGTATTGTCGGCAAACTTGGCTATATTACACTCAGTCCCTTCTTCCAAGTCGTTATTATAGATTGTAAATAGTTGGGGTCCCAGCACTGACCCCTGTGGCACCCCATTGGTTACTGATTGCCAACCCAAGAATGAACCATTTATCCCGACTCTCTGTTTTCTGTTTGTTAGCCAATCCTCTATCCATGCGAATAATTACCCCCAACCCCATGAACATTTATCTTGTGCAGTAACCTTTTATGTGGTACCTTGTCAAATGTTCTGAATATTTCTTTATGTTGCTGAATAGCAACATGAGTTACAAATCATGTACTTAGCCTCTCTATGTCCTTTTGCAGATTTTGTGTGTCCTCCTCATACATTGCTTTTCCTCCCATCTTTGTATTGTCGGCAAACTTGGCTATATTACACTCAGTCCCTTCTTCCAAGTCGTTATTATAGATTGTAAATAGTTGGGGTCCAAGCACTGATCCCTGTGGCACCCCACTGGTTACTGATTGCCAACCCAAGAATGAACCATTTATCCCGACTTTCTGTTTTCTGTTCATTAGCCAATCCTCTATCCATGCGAATAATTACCCCCAACCCCATGAACATTTATCTTATGCAGTAACCTTTTATGTGGTACCTTGTCAAATGTTCTGAATATTTCTTTATGTTGCTGAATAGCAACATGAGTTACAAATCGTTTAGCAAATTGTTTAATTGGAGTTACATTACATTTTGATCATGTGTTTTTTTAGCCTTCAAGAAAGGGTTCATGCAAACATGTATCGAAGGAATTTCTTCAGAGTTTGTCCTGATTGGCCCCTGCAAGTTCGGGACTAATGGGATTGAAGGTAGACAAGTCCCCTGGTCCTGATGAAATGCATCCCAGGGTATTAAAAGAGATGGCGGAAGTTAAAGCAGATGCATTTGTAATAATCTACCAAAATTCTCTGGACTCTGGGGAGGTACCAGCGGATTGGAGAGCAGCTAATGTAACGCCTCTGTTTAAAAAAGGGGGCAGGTAAAAGGCAGGTAACTATAGGCCGGTTAGTTTAACATCTGTAGTGGGGAAAATGCTTGAAACTATCATTAAGGAAGAAATAGTGGGACATCTGGATAGGAATAGTGCAATCAAGCAGACGCAGCATGGATTCATGAAAGGGAAATCATGTTTAACTAACTTACTGGAATTCTTTGAGGATATAACGAGCATGGTGGATAGAGGTGTACCGATGGATGTGGTGTATTTAGATTTCCAAAAGGCATTCGATAAGGTGCCACACAAAAGGTTACTGCAGAAGATAAAGGTACGCGGAGTCAGAAGAAATGTATTAGCATGGATAGAGAATTGGCTGGCGAACAGAAAGCAGAGAGTCGGGATAAATGGGTCCTTTTCCGGTTGGAAATCAGTGGTTACTGGTGTGCCACAGGGATCAGTATTGGGACCACAACTGTTTATAATATACATAGATGACCTAGAAGAGGGGACAGAGTGTAGTGCAACAAAATTTGCAGATGACACTAAGATTAGTGGGAAAGCGGGTTGTGTAGAGGACTCAGAGAGGCTGCAAGGAGATTTGGATAGGTTAAGCGAATGGGCTAAGGTTTGGCAGATGGAATACAATGTCGGAAAGTGTGAGGTCATCCACCTTGGGGAAAAAAAACAGTAAAAGGGAATATTATTTGACTGGGGAGAAATTACAACATGCTGTGGTGCAGAGGGACCTGGGGATGCTTGTGCATGAATCCCAAAAGGTTAGTTTGCAGGTGCAGCAGGTAATCAGGAAGGCGAATGGAATGTTGGCCTTCATTGCGAGAGGGATGGAGTACAAATGCAGGGAGGTCCTGCTGCAACTGTATAGGGTATTGGTACGGCCGCACCTGGAGTACTGCGTGCAGTTTTGGTCACCTTACTTAAGGAAGGATATACTAGCTTTGGAAAGGGTACAGAGACGATTCACTAGGCTGATTCCGGAGATGAGGGGGTTACCTTATGATGATAAATTGAGTAGACTAGGTCTTTACTCCTTGGAGTTCAGAAGGATGAGGGGTGATCTTATAGAAACATTTAAAATCATGAAAGGGATAGACAAGATAGAGGCAGAGAGGTTGTTTCCATTGGTGGGGGAGACTAGAACTAGGGGGCACAGCCTCAAAATACGGAGAAGCCAATTTAAAACCGAGTTGAGAAGGAATTTCTTCTCCCAGAGGGTTGTGAATCTGTGGAATTCTCTGCCCAAGGAAGAAGTTGAGGCTAGCTCATTGAATGTTTTCAAGTCAAAGATAGATAGATTTTTAAGCAATAAGGGAATTAAGGGTTACGGGGAGAGGGCGGGTAAGTGCAGCTGAGTCCACGACCAGATCAGCCATGATCTTATTGAATGGCGGAGCAGGCTCGAGGGGCTAGATGGCCTACTCCTGTTCCTAATTCTTATGTTCTTATGTTCTTATGAGCTCTGTTTACGCAGTGAATCCAGAGTCTGCGCCAGTCTTTCTCCAAAGTTACGCCAACTGGTCTATAGAAACCCTGTAGGAAATTCTGGCATAAATGTTTAATTTATACAGAGGATTGATGCGAATTTAATACCCCCAAAAAACACAGTATGATGGCTTTACATTCTTACTATTCTTACCTCGATCAGGCTAACATCCCCAGTATTGAAGCACTGACCACACTCGATCAGCTTCGCTGGGCAGGCCACATAGTTCGCATGCCAGATACGAGACTCTCTAAGCAAATATTTTATGCGGAGCTCCTTCACAGTAAACGAGCCAAAGGAGGACAGCGGAAATGTTATAAGGACACCCTCAAAGCCTCCCTGGTAAAGTGCGACATCACCACTGACACCTGGGAGACCCTGGCCGAAGACCGCCCGAGGTGGAGAAAGTACATCCGGGAGGATGTTTAGCTCTTCGAGTCTCAACGCAAAGAGCATGAAGAGGCCAAGCGCAGACAGCGGAAGGAGCACGCGGCAAACCTGCCCCACCAACCCCTTCTCTCGACGAATGCTTGTCCCATCTGTAACAAGGTCTGTGGCTCGCGTATCGGACTGTTCAGCCATCAAAGAACTCACTTTGGGAGTGGAATCAAGTCTTCCTCGATTCCGAGGGACTGCCTATGATGATGATGATGGATAATTGGAGTTACATTACATTTTGATCATGTGTTTTTTAGCCTTCAAGAAAGGGTTCATGCAAACATTTATCGAAGGAATTTCTTCAGAGTTTGTCCTGATTGGCCGCTGCAAGTTCGGCGGGAGCCCTGTTTACGCAATGTATCCAGGGTCTGCACCAGTCTTTCTCCAAAGTTACGCCAACTGGCCTGGAGAAACCACGTAGGAAATTCCTGGCATAAATGGTTAACTTATACAGAGGATTGATTTGAATTTAATACCCCCAAAAAACACAGTACAGTAGTTTTACATTCTTACCATTTTATTTTACAGCTGTGTTATGGGTCCAATAATTTCAGAAATACCATATTGTTCATTAGGAACATATTAAAATATGTCCATCCATATTTCAATAGAATTTCCCATCAAAATTTCCATGTCTATCAATGTAAATTGAGTGGACGTTTCAGCCAAAATGAAGATGTGAAGTTGACCGCTTCAGCTGGATAAGCCTGAAAAGCTTATCTCAATTGGCAACACTCATAGGCTTTTTGGGTGGAAGAGAAGTTAGAAATGAACTCCGATTTATTATGACGGGAAAAGAATGAATATTGATTGTGATTTCACACAAGCTGGTTTCTTGAAATAAAATTTCTGACTTAAGACCAGCTTCCAATGAGATGCACTCGCATCTTTGGGGCCTATTTTTGTGCAGCATAAGGGGAGAGGCATAACTCACAGTTGTCCTGCTGCTAGTGAACCAAGTGACAGTATTGTAAGAATGCTGGGATCGATACACTGACAAGAATATTCATCAAGGGCACCAGACGAATCCTTAACCCCTTCAACTTAACTCTGCAAGGAACCATCTGGGGCTTACTGCCCAGGTTATGCCTCGGAGTGCATGATGCCTAAATGTGTCTCTCCGAACTGCTTACATCGCCACTTTGAATTATATTAGTATTTACACTACAAGCCTCCCGTCAGGATCCACACTAGCTACTGAGTGAAGGAATGAACCCTTTTATGCCAGTTATTAATGGTAACAAAGTCAGGGGGCTACATTTTCAGCTTGTTGCCCCAGAGGGGCAGCAATGGGGGCAGTAAGCTCTTCCAGGTGAGCGGCCAGCTTCCAGTGCTCTGCTGGGGTTTTCGGTGCCGGTTTCGGACCATTACCGCCCGGGAGAGGCGAGCCGGTGTACAATACCCCTGGTTGCAATATCAGCTCGCCTCAATAGAGTGCCCCCTGCTGTGAAAGCGGGCGCTCCAAGCTGTAGCAGCTGCAGTAAGGTAAGTACTGTTGACTTCAGGTAAGTATGATTGCTTTTTAGTTTATTGTTTTTGTGATTTATGTTGTGGTGGCGTGAGTTATTTATTGGGAATGTTTTTGGTGGGTTATTTTCAGGTTTTTTTTCTCCCCAGGCCTCTCGTAGAGCGCTCCCAGTCCGGCTGTTTGGCTCGGGATTTTCATATGCTCAGTGGGCCTAGCACCCGAAGAGAAGTGTGTAACTCCTCCCTTAGCGCTCTGCTCCACACTCAGGGTCCAGCTATCGAATTTTTCTGACTGAGGCACAAACTGTTCCCGGGCACAAACGTTACTGCCCCCTGCCCAAAATGAGTGGAACCGTAACCCTTGGACGATGAGACTGGAGAATTAATTATGAAAAATGGCAGAGACTTTGAACAAATAGTTTGTATCGGTCTTCACGGTAGAAGACACTTAAAAGCATCCCAACAACTGATAATCAAGGGGCTATTGGGGATGGGGGAGGGGGACTTTTATCACTATCACTAGAGAAAAAGTGCTAGGCAAACTAATGGGACTAAACGTGGACATATCGCCTGGACCTGATGGCCTGCATCGTAGGATCTTAAAAGAAGTGGCTTCAGAGATAGTGGATGCATTGGTTGCAATCTACCAAAATTCCCTGGATTCTGGGTTGGTCCCAGTAGATTGGAAAACCACAAATGTAAGGCCCCTATTTAAGAAAGGAGGAGACAGAAAGCAGGAACTATATACCAGTTAGCCGAACATCTATCATTGGGAAAATGCTGGAGTCCATCATTAAGGAAGTAGTAGCAGGACATTTAGAAAATCATACACAGTAAAGCAGAGTCAGCATGGTTTTATGAAAGACAAATCATGTTTGACAAATTTCCTGGAGTTCTTTGAGGATGTAACAAGCAGGGTGGATAAAGGGGAACCAGTAGATGTCATGTATTTGGATTTCCAGAAGGCATTCGATAAGGTGCCACATAAAAGGTTACTGCACAAGATAAAAGCTCATTGGGTTGGGGGTAATAAATTTGCATGGATGGAGGATTGGCTAACTAATAGAAATCAGAGAGTCGGGATAAATGGGTCATTTTCAGGTTGGCAAACTGTAACTAGTGGGGTGCCACAGGGATCAGTGCTGGGGCCTCAACTATTTACAATCTATATTAATGACTTAGATGAAGGGACCGAGTGAAGATAGGTGGGAAAGCAAGTTGTGAGGAAGACACAAAGAGTCTGCAAAGGGATCTAGATAGACTAAGTGCGTGGGCAAACATTTGGCAGATGGAGTATAATGTGGGAAAATGTGAGATTATCCATTATGGTAGGAAAAATAAGACAGCAAATTATTATTTAAATGGGAAGAGATTACAAAATGCAGCCAGAAGGATTTGGAGGTCCTTGTGCATGAAACACAAAAGATTAGCATGCAGCTACGGCAAATAATTAGGAAGGCAAATGGAATGTTGGCCATTATTGCAAGGGGGATGGAGTATAAAAGTAGGGAAGTCCTGTTACAACTGTACAGGGTGTTGGTGAGACCACACCTAGAGTACTGCGTACAGTTTGGGTCCCTTCATTAAAGGAGGGATATACTTGCGTTGGAGGCAGATCAGAGAATGTTCACTCGGTTGATTCCTGAGATGAAGAAAGGTTGAATAGGTTGGGCCTATACTCATTGGAGATTTGAAGAATGAAAGATGATCATATTGAATCGTATAAGATTCTAAGAGAGCTTGACAGGGTAGATGCAGAGAGGATGTTTCCCCTCATGGGGGAATCTAGAACTAGGGGCATAGTTTTAGAATAAAGGGCCGCCCATTTAACACGGAAATGAGGATGAATTTCTTTTCTCAGAAGGTCCTGAATCTTTGGAATTCTCTGCCCCAGGGAGCTGTGGAGGCTGGGTCATTGAATATATTTAAGGTGGAGACAAACAGATTTTTGAATGATAAGGGAGTCAAGGGTTATGGGGAGTGGGCAGGGAAGTGGAGCTGAGTCACTGATCAGATCAGCCATGATTTTATTGAATGGCGGTGCAGGCTCAAGGGGCCAAATGGCCTACTCCTATTCCTATTTCTTATTATGTTCTTATGAAGCAGCAAAGTTAAGGGAATTGGGAACGGCGTTCCAGGGTAGGGCCGCTGCACACTCTGCATGGCCTCTGATGGCCTCCAGTCGACCACCAAGGTAACGTGGAATTGGGCCTGCAGCCCAGCACCCAAAACAGAGTGCCAGGCTGCACGATGACGACCAGGACCACCCTAGGACCACCAACCTGTAGTCGGCCCGGGAGTCGTCAATCCAGAAAAGATGGCAGCCCGTGGCACTGGTGCCCTCCCATTTAAGTAGTGCCCTGAGAGCCGATCTTGGCCAGGTTCGCGACCCGCGGGGCAATTCTCCCCCAAAAATTAAATACACGGGAACTTCCTCCACTACCTAACTGCTGCGGGAAGCCAGAGAAACCCTGTTTCGTGTACAGCAGCGGAGTTTCCAGCAAAGTTACTGTGCCAAACGGGAGAAACTCTGAGGAAATTCCAGACCAAAGAAAAATATGGGGCTTAGTGACAGAAATCTTTGGAGACTGTTTCTCAAACAATCCCTGTTTAGTAAACAATAATTTTCACTATTGAAGTTTGCTTAAAAAAAATCACAAGTATCATTTGATTTGGGTTATGTCAGGTTTCTTTCATAGTTTTAAACACTCTCCTGTTTTATAAATAGCTAATATTGTGCAGTAACAACAACAACTAAAACAGAATGGTGGGTGGATGGGTTCGTTTGTAAAGTTTCTTTTCTACTTTTCTTCCCTACTCTTTTGAAGACACTCATTCTTGGCTAAGGAATGGCTACATGGAGAAACCATAGCTAGGGAATGGTTACATGGAAAGCCTTGGCTAGGGAATGGTTACGTGGACAACCTTGGCTAGGGAATGGTTACATAGAAACATAGCAATATAGAAAATAGGTGAAGGAGTAGGCCATTCGGCTCTTCGAGCCTGCACCACCATTCAATAAGATCATGGCTGATCATTCACCTCATTACCCCTTTCCTGCTTTCTCTCCATACCCCTTGATCCCTTTAGCCATCAGGGCCATATCTAACTCCCTCTTGAATATATCTAATGAACTGGCATCAACAACTCTCTGCAGTAAAGAATTCCAGAGGTTAACAACTCTCTGAGTGAAGAAGTTTCTCCTCATCTCGGTCCTAAATGGCTTACCCCTTATCCTTAGACTGTGACCCCTGGCTCTGGACTTCCCCATGGAAAATCTTGGCTAGGGAATGGTTACATGGACAACCTTGGCTAGGGAATGGCTACATGGAAAACCTTGGCTAGGGAATGGTTACATGGACAACCAGCAACTTCTCGTACCTCACCCCAAATGGCCATTCTCAATGTATAAGCCTTGGCAGTGAGTGTCAGCAAGCTACTCAACAGTGCAGAATATCAGAGCTGAGCCTGATCCTGTCCTCACCCAGCACTCACACATGCACACTGCCAGAGGTGCAATGAATAGCATCCAGGAGTTGGAACACTGGCTGATTTTATTTTCTGTAAAATCGAAGTCAATTGTGGCAGCTGCCATTTGCTCAGATCAACTAAGTCAGAACAAATCGGGGATCAAATTTCTGACTTGGCATGGTTCAGTTTCGCACTAGGTAGCATATTTACAATATTGAGGCATGAGGTGATTTTAAACTGTGTGGTTAGTGTCCAGTGAACTGATAAAATTAGAAATGAGTGCAGTCAATTTTTTTCAAAACTTCTTTTTTTAAACAGGATGACGAAAAGCTTGAACTGGACGATGCATTCACTTATGAGGAAGATTTTGAGGTCGCAGATGTAGTAGAAGAGATGGAAGAAGAGGGAACTAAACAGAACATTCTTCGCAGGATCGCAACATACGCATCGCGATTAAAAGAATTTATTGGCAATATGATAACAACGACTGGAAAAGTAGTTGTTACCATTTTACTTGGTTTAACAGGTTTGTACTGTTATAATTATAATGCATTAAATCTTTGTGCCCTTCATAAACACTTCATTTCCATTTTCCCCGAAATCTCATTCTCCCCTTCACGTATGCAGTGGATGTCCATTGTCAGAAGTAGGCAGAAATACACGAAGAAAATGTCATCATTCACTCTCAGTACTTTGCTCTGCACTACCTTTTCTCTACAGTCTTTAATAACTTGATACTTAATTTCTTCTTTCTGCAGGTATAACGCTACCATCCCTGACCTCAGGAATATACTTCTTTGTATTTTTGGGGTTGTGTACATGGTGGTCCTGCGGTAGACAGTTTGATCCGCTGATATTCAGCTCCTTGTGTGTATTGATGGCCATATTCAGTGCAGGACATCTGATTGGACTTTATCTTTACCAGTTGCAGTTCTTGCAGGAGCTCGTTCCACCTGGTGACTTCTATGCAAGGTAAATCACAACAAGTCTTTGCTTATAGGCAATATTAATATAATGGTTTCTAAATCCATAGATACAGACGCACAATGTGAACCTTCCTCTGGGACAAAATTAATTTTGGGTTTCATAAATAACATGGATTTGCTCAAGGCAAATCAAGTCTGACAAAAGTTCTTTGATGAAATAATGGGGAGGATTAATCAAGTTAGTGCAGTTGATGATGGGTATGGAGACTTTAAAAAGGTGTTTGATTAAGTGCCACATAATAGACTTGTAAGCAAAATTGAAAATTAAAGAGGCAGTTGCAGCATGGATACAAAATTGAAAGCAGAGAATAGAAACATAGAAACATAGAAAATAGATGCATGAGTAGGCCATTCGGCCCTTCGAGCCTGCACCAGCATTCAATAAGATCATGGTTGATCATTCACCTCAGTACCCCTTTCCTGCTTTCTCTCCATATCCCGTGATCCCTTTAGCTGTAAGGGCCATATCTAACTCCCTCTTGAATATATCCAATGAACTGGCATCAACAACTCTCTGCGGTAGAGAATTTCACAGGTTAACAACTCTCTGAATGAAGAAGTTTCTCCTCATCTCGGTCCTAAATGGCTTACCCCTTATCCTTAGACTGTGTCCCCTGGTTCTGGACTTCCCCAACATCGGGAACATTCTTCCTGCATCTAACCTGTCCAGTCCCATCAGAATTTTATATGTTTCTATGAGATCTCCTCTCATCCTTCTAAACTCCAGTGAATACAGGCCCAGTCGATCCAGTCTCTCCTCATATGTCAGTCCTGCCATCCTGGGAATCAGCCTGATGAACCTTCGCTGCACTCCCTCAATAGCAAGAACGTCCTTCCTCAGATTAGGAGACCAAAACTGAACATAATATTCCAGGCGAGGCCTCACCAAGGCCCTGTACAACTGCAGTAAGACCTTCCTGCTCCTATACTCAAATCCTCTCGCTATGAAGGCCAACATGCCATTTGCCTTCTTCACCGCCTGCTGTACCTGCATGCCAACTTTCAATGACTGATGTACCATGACACCCAGATGAAAGGTTGTTTTTCAGACTGGAGGGAAGTATACAATGGAAGTCTACCCCAGGGGTTGGTATTATGATCACTGAACTTTTTGATATACATTAATGACCTGGACTTGGGTATAGGAGGCATAATTTCAAAATTTGCAGATGACACGAAACATGCAAATGTCATAAACAGTGAGGAGTTTAGTAGTAGACTTCAGAATGACATAGACACACTGGTGAAATGGGCAAACACATGGCAGATGAAATTTAATACAGAGAAGTGTGCATTGATACATATTAGGAAGAAGAATGAGGAGAGGCAATATAAACTAAATGGTTCAATGTTAAAGGGGGTGCAGGAACAGATGGGGGTGTACGTACACAAATATTTGAAGGTGGCAGGATAAGTTGATCAAGCTATTAAAAAAACATATGACTTTATAAATAGAGAGAATACAAAATCAAGGAAGTTATGATGAAGCTTTATAAAACACTAGTCAAGCGTCAGCTGGAGTATTGTGTCCAATTCTGGGCACCACACTTTAGGAAGGGTGTCAAGGGCTTGGAGAGGGTGCAGATTTACCAGAATTTGATGAATTCTGCTAGACTTTGATGGGAAGGCTTTTTAAACGCAGAGAGGTGTCTGGAACTATGAGCACACAACATGTGAACATGAGGATAAAAGTAATAAATATTAAGAAAGAGTTGAGGTTGGAAGAGATTTTGAACCCACAGAATAGTTGATATCTGGACCAGGCTCCCAGATAAAGTATTTATTGTTGCATCAATTAGCACTTATATTTAAGAAGGGGGATAGAATATGTCCAGGGAATTATAGACCAGTCAGCTTAAAATCGGTGATAGGAAAAATAATGGAATCCCTGCTAAAGGAGAAAATAGAAGAACATCTAGAAACCCGAAATATATTAATGAAAATCAGCATGGATTTCAAAAGGGAATGTCTTGCTTGACCAACCCCATTGAATTTTTTGAAAAGGTAACAGAGGGAGTAGACAATGGTAATGCAGTAGATGTAATTTATCAAGTTTTTCAAAGGCCTTCGATAAGGTACCCCATAATAGACTGAGGAATAAAGTCAGAGAATGCGGAGTCAGGGGTTAAGTAGCAGAATAGATAGCTAGCTGGCTTCGAGACAGAAAGCAGAGAGTATGGCTAAAAGGTAGCTATTCACAGTGGCAGAAGATGGATAGTGGTGTTTCACCAGGATCAGTGCTGGGACCACCATTGTTCACAATTTATATTAACGATTTAGACTAAGGAATTAAAAACACAATTTCTAAATTTGCGGATACCAAATTGGGGGGTATGGTCAATACTGAGGACTGCAATAAATAACAGGAGAACATTAATAAACTTGCAGAATGGGCATATGATTGGCAAATGAAGTTGAACACAGATAAATGTGAGGTATTACATTTTGGTAGGAAGAATAGGGAGGTCACTTATTACTTGGAGGAGCGAGTCTGGGTGGGGTAGGGGAACAAAGGGATCTCAGAGTACAAATACAAAAATCACTAAAAGTTGCGATACAGATTAGCAAGGCCATAAAAAAGCAAATCAGTCATTAGGGTTTATTTCTAGAGGAAGTTATGCTAAACCTGTATCGAACCTTTGTTAGACCACACTCCATACAGTTCTGGTCACCATATTATAGAAAGGATATAGAGGCACTGGAGAGGGTATAGAAATATTTACAAGGATGATACCAGAAATGCGAGGAAAGGATAAACAGGCTGGCTCTCTTTTCTCTTGAAGGCACTTGGTGTAAAATGAGCAATATCAGATTGGACGCTCGCTATATACCCCACCGAATGATTCTTTCCGTTAAAGTTTTTTAATTCCGAATATTCTTATTTATTCTTTTTCCCATCATTGTCAATGAAATGATGAAAATGTAACTTGTAAAGTCATTATTGTTGCAACTTCGACCAGGTTATTATCTCTCTCTCTTTTCCTCTCTCTTTTAACAGATTGTTTGGTGTATCACCAGTGATTCAAACAAGCTGCACAACTACATGGAAGATTATAGCCAATCCCAATATGTCCTGGCCCCAACATCTCAATCCTATCATGTTGTTATTACTGTACTACACTTTGGCAACACTCATACGTCTCTGGCTTCAAGAGCCAGTTCTGAAGGTGGGTAGCGTTCCAAATTTTGAAACATTTATTCTTGTGTTATACAACATCTCATAATGGCATAGATTTGGCATGAAAGATCCAGTGCCCAATGTGGACATCACAACACATCAGTGCTTTTTGGAACTACACTACATGCAAATCTTAATCATTAGATTTAATCAGTCAGCACCAGCATCCCTTCAGTATGCCTTACTTTATGACTATATTCTCCATAAATAATAAAACATTATATAAACACGTATTCTCATTTAATACAAAGATCTCAAAAGTGACTGGAAGCCAACCTGCTCTTTCCTCACACTGTGCTTCCCATGAGTATGTAAACATGGCCTTCAGTCTCTTAGTCTAGTACTTCTCCTATGTGCAACTTGAAGGTCTTTATCACGAGATGTGGTTGGTTACTACTATAGTACAAAAGGCTGGTGGCACTGAGATGTCCCTTCTCTCATAGGGAGCCACTCCTGGTTACATCTCTGGAGCTTGTGTTTGGGCAGCCCGGTGTCAGCTCCGATGTGGCACTTGCGGAGAAGGGAGAAGGCCAGATGCCTGACATGCACTGCTGTTCTGAGAAAAAACAGCCTCATGCAGTTTGCTTCCAGCCATTGCCAGTCCACTGGATCTCGGATCTATGTCTCCATTGGTCAACGGCCTGGCTGGTCTAATGACAGCTATCGGATCCAGGAAGCTCTGAGAGACAACAACCCAGGGTCTGAATGTGGTATGCAGAGTGCTCATAGAATCATAGAAATTTATAGCGCGGAAGGAGGCCATTTCAGCCCATCATGTCCGCGCCTGCCGACCAAGAGCTATCCAGCCTAATCCCACTTTCCAGCTCTTGGTCCGTAGCCTTGTAGGTTACGGCACTTTAAGTACACATCCAAGTATTTTTTAAGTGTGGTGAGGTTTTCTGCCTCTACCACCTTTTTCAGGCAGTGAGTTCCAAACCCCTACCACCCTCTGGGTAAAGAAATTTCTCCTCACATCTCCTCTATACCTCCCCCAATTACTAAGTGGAGGAAGAGCATCTGGGAGGGCTCTGAGCACCTCGGGTCTCATCGCCGAAGCATGCAGAAACCAAGCGCAGACAGCGGAAGGAGCGTGCGGCAAAGCAGACCCCCACCCACCCTTTCCTTCAACGACTGTCTGTCCCAACTGTGACAGAGACTGTAACTCCAGTATTGGACTGTACAGTCACCTGAGAACTCATTTTTAGAGTGGAAGCAAGCCTTCCTCGATTTTGAGGGACTGCCTGTGATGATGAATGCTTTGGCTAGTTGACAGCAGAAGTGGTACAAAAGCTACCATTTCACAGCTGTTCACGTTCCAATGTCATAAGCTAAAGCCTCCAGGATTTGGAAGACACTTTTGAGCTGTATGCAGTTTAGAAGTGTTTGCAGTGAACTCTCTATTCACTGTCATCTCCTTGGAGCAACCTCTTTCACCATTGACAGATCGCTTCTGTCATTTCAATCTCACCTGCCATCTGTTCCAGCAGCATCGGTGCCCTGGAAAATATTTCACCTTGATCCTCAGAATCCCATCACGATCAACTCCAATACCAGCATCACTAAACACACCAACATTACTAACAAAAACATCAGTCTTCTCCACAATCACTTGATGCTGCACAGGATACAGGGCGTCAGCACCCAACCACATTGCTGCCCGAGAGGCCAGGGATGGTCTCATCGTGGCCCACATTTACTTCACTTGATGCTGTACACCCTGGCTGTCACATGATGCGCCAGGTTGGCAGCACCCCACACTAACACCATAAAGTATCCCTGCAATGCCCAAGCCATTCCTTTCACACTCATCACATTTGTGGGGGGTAAACTTATGTCTCACCATTCACTATAACTCACTAAGCCACTTCCGAAGGTGCACACAAATCTGTCCAAGAATGCAAAGCATTCAAAATAAAGGTTTCAATGTTTGACAACACATCAACATAAACTTTACATGAACATTGGCTAAAGGACCCAAGTGGCTACCCTTGTGTGTTGTTAGTTGGTATGATTGGACAAGGATGAGGATGAGTGTAAGGGATGGCTAGTGAGATGGGGATATGACAATTTATCTAGATAGAGAGGGATAGGTGGAGGAGCAAGGTAAGTTGGTGTGAGTAAGAATGTGCAGGGGTAGGGTAGAGAAGACATAGTGGTGGGGTTAAAAAAAAAAGGTGTTCATGGCCCACACCTGAAACATATGCAAATAAGGGGCCTAACTCCTGTCTGAGACCCCCTATGCAAGAACGGTTTGCCATGAGGTTACTGACGCCAGCGCCACGCAGGAAAACCAGGTCTACATGTGGCCTAACCAGCAGTCCACAAAGCAGGCTGGCACCAAAAAGGTAAAATTGATAGACTTTTGGCTTTATTACCGAAGACTTATGGCAATGCCAAAGGCAATAGAAGTTTGGTTGTTAATGGTGTTGCTTTCACACGAGTATGGAGATAGCACCTTTACAAGTCTTTTTACTTTCAAAAGCTTGGAACATTACTGTGCAGGGGTTATGCTCGTCAAATACACCATTGCTGTCATTATTTGAGCAATTATTTGTGAAATAATGTCACATGTAACAGGTAAGTTCAACAAAAGATGGACACAAGTCATGATCTATTCTCGAAACTTCAGTCTCGACTCAGATTGTTCTCTGGGAGCACTTAATCTGAGACCACTCTGTGGCCATTAGCTGAAGGAGGGGGGAACTATATTGATGGAGTAGGGGTAACGAAGTATGTTCCGCCTCATGAGGACTCAAGTGCCTCTTAACTGTGGCCGGAATGTACATCCGTATATTTGAAAAATGATGTTCTCTTCCCACCTGTACAGAATATTGAAGAGGAAAATTATGCAAGAGGGGAAGAAGAGCAAAATGAACGATTTGGAAGTGATTCACCAGTTACTGCCGACATGAGACGTAATATGTGGTATTCAGCGCACTATGCAACTGATGAGAGAAGGGTAAATGCCTCTTTAAAAAAAACCTTCAAATTCAATCACAAAACTGTAGGAAAGTTCATCAGAATTATTTAAAAGGAAACGAGTGACAATCTTATTTAGTTACATATTTGAAATCTTTACACAGGACGACGCAGTTCACTTGAAACCACCACTGGTGTCCAGTGATAGCCAAAGTGAGATTCTTGACAGATCAAAACTTTGTTATATGTGCCCAGTTACCATTTGTCCCACATAAGTTAAATCTATTGTCTAAATGCTGGAAAATATTGTTTAATTATCATTCTTTTCAGACAATATGCTGATCTTGTACTTCCTTTTGTAACTGCTCTTTTATATGGAATGTGGTAAATCCTAAGCAACATAGGAACAGGAGTAGGCCCCTCGAGCCTGTTCTGCCATTCAGTGAGATCATGGCTGATCTGCGACCTAACTCCATATACCTGCCTTTGGTCCATAGCTTTTAATATCCTTGGCTAACAAGATTCTATCAATCTCAGATTAAAAATGTTATATTGTTCTGGCATCAATTGCTGTTTGCGGAAGAGAGTTCCAAACTTCTACCACCCTTTTGGACTGGATTCTCGGGTCGTTTACCACCCGGTTTTTAGCACTCTGTGGTGAAAAATGGGGCGGTCAGCTGTTTTCCGCTCAGTCGTGATCCTCCGGTCGGGTTTAGCGGCGGTGCTTAGAAGCACTGCTGGGGAGAGCTACGCTGGGTGTGCAATGGCTCTCATTGCAACACTGCTGTGGGTTTCGTCTCGCACCCAACCTGTACACCGCGAAATGCCCCCCGCGATGACTGGCAGGGAAAACACAGCAGTCCAGCCCTGCCAGCAGCGGTGAGTGGCGTAAACTGTAAAAAAGGTAAGTTCCAGTTATTATTCTTTTATTTTTCTGATAGCGATTTGTATTGTAAGGGTGTTGGCAATGTTTTTTTAATGTTTTTGTGAAATTGTTTTCC
Organism: Pristiophorus japonicus; assembly: GCF_044704955.1. Taxonomy (NCBI): domain Eukaryota; kingdom Metazoa; phylum Chordata; class Chondrichthyes; family Pristiophoridae; genus Pristiophorus; species Pristiophorus japonicus. The sequence continues at coordinate 519,475,423 of NC_091977.1, read as the reverse complement.
CCTCCCAAAGCCTCTCTCGGCCCCGCACTAAAGTTGGCAAGGTTCCAGTTTTCGTGCCGCGAAAGTAATGCACCACCTCCCTTTGCGCTGACACAGAGCCCAAATGATGAAAATTAATCGCTGACGTTAATCAGGCGGTAAATTTCCCGCCCCACCTCCGTTTTCGCCCCAAAAATGGCAAAGTAGAAAATCCTGCCCTTTGTGTGTAGAAGTGTTTCCTAATTTCATTCCTGAAAAGTCTGGCTCTAATTTTTAGAATATGCCCCCTATTCCTAGACTCCCCAATCAGCAGAAATAGTTTCTCTCTATCTACCCTATCTCTTCCCCTTACTATCTTGAAAACTTCGATCAGATCGCCCCTTAACCTTCTAAATTCTCGGGAATACAACCCTAATTTGCGTAATCTCTCATCGTAATTTAACCCTTGGAGTCCAAGTATCATTCTGGCAAACCTACGCTGCACACTCCCTCCAAGCTCAGTATATGCTTCCTAAGATGTGATGCCCAGAACTTCTCACAGTGCTCCAGGTATCACCAGGTCACTTTGTATTGCTGCAGCATAACATCAACACCCTTGTATTCTAGTGCTTCAGATATAAAAGCTAGCATTCCAATGGCCTTTTTGATTATTTTCTGCAACTGTTCATGACATTTTAATGATCCAAGTGTATTTGCAAGAATTTGTGTATGGTGTACATCTATGAACACTGGGAAAATATTTTCCAGAATAGTTGTATGAATAATATCAGAAGAATATGGACCAAAAATAAATTGAATGGGAAATGTTCTGTACCAGAAACTAAGTGGATTTGATAGCAAGGGAATGTCCTGCAACAAGATGTGCCCTTAATAGCCCCATCCAGCTTAGGCAAGAGCAGGCCTCAAAGTAACTGTAAATCATGTCAGAAGAAATTGTGAATTTTAATTTTTGAAGAGTCACAGAGTAACTTTGAGATTCCTGCTTAATTTATGTGGGATTGTTACATAGAATATGCAGCACAGAAACAGACTATTCAGCCCAACTGCTCCATGCCGGTGTTTATGCTCCACATGAGCCTCCTCCCACCCTACTTCATCTAACCCTATCAGGATATCCTTCAATTCCTTTCTCCCTTGTGTGCTTATCTAGCTTTCCCTTAAATGCATCTATGCCATTTGCCTCAACTACTCCTTGTGGTAGCCAGTTCCACATTTTAACTACTCTCTGAGCAAGTTTCTCCTGAATTCCCTATTGGATTTACTGCTGACTATCATATATTTATGGCCCCTAGTTTTGGTCTCCCTACGAGAAGGCACATCATCTCTAAGTCTTCGCTAGCAGAAGTAGTTTCTTGGAGGTGCTGCATCAGATGGCCCTCCTCCTTCTCCCCCAACCCCTCTGTCCCCCTCCCCAACCCCTGTGCTTCTTCCCTCTACTTATAAGTATCTCAAGGTCAAAGGTCCACAATTTGAAGATGGTGGTATGCTGCTAGTCACTTTGCCGGAAATTTTTAAATAAATTGTTGAAGCTTCTTTCAATTTGTGTCATCAGACCTGTATTAATATAGCTGTGTAAACTAGCTTTGGGATCAGGAAACTGCATAATACCAATGTATTGGGCCTCAGGGAATGTAGCATTACTATAATGTGGCCATCAAGGTTAGATAGATCATCAGAAACAAGACCCTTTAAGCTCATTTACTTTTCTCGCCATGGTAATATCAGCTGATTGAAAATAATCTTGTCAATTGTTCATGGGAACGGTGGCACAATGGTTATGTTTTACTGGGCTAATAATCCAGAGGTTTGGACCACTGATCTGGAGACATAAGTTCAAATCCTACAATGGCATTTAAATTCAGTTAATTAAATAAATCTGGAATAAAAAAGATATTATTAGTAATGGTGACCATGAAACTACCAGATTGTTGTTAAAAACCCAACTGTTTCACCAATGTCCTTTAGGGAAGAAAACCTGTCACCTTTACCTGTTCTGGCCTATATGTGGTTCCAGACTCTCAGAAATAGTCTTATTTTGTCAAGAAGGAGCTCACCACCACCTTCTCAAGGGCAATTAGGGATGGGAAATAAGTGCTGGCTTTGCCGGGGGCGCCCACATCTCGTGAATGAATTTTTAAAAATGAAAGCATTGTTAACCAATATAAATTGCTGCCTGGCCACAGTCTATGGTGATACCGTTTTAGCCGCATGCACTAATTTTAGAAAAAAAATCACCTTGCACACAATACTTGTAAATGTACATCACATGTGTATATTTACTTAACAATCATTTACCAGCACTCAGTAACCAAGGAAGTAAAGCACTCACAATGATCTAAAACATAGAAAATTATAGAAAATAGGTGCAGGAGTAGGCCATTTGGCCCTTCGAGCCTGCACCACCATTCAATAAGATCATGGCTGATCATTCCCTCAGTACCCTTTTCCTGCTTTCTCTTCAATAGAAACATAGAAAAAAGCAATTGCATACTCTGTTTTTCACTTTATAATCTTACCAACAAACGCACAAAAAGGTAAAGTACACATGCATACATCATGCGAATTAGTATTGAAATCACTTGCCCAATGCCGGTATTTATTAAGTCATTTTTTATTTACTAATCAGAAATGCAATTAGCTATGTCAGGGTCCCCAATTAGCCTGTGGCCAGTGGCCATCATATTGGGCAACAGTGCAGGAACAAGTGCGCTTCTGAAATTGGATTTAAGGTACATTGCTGTGACAGATTAGAAGCCACTTCACCCTACATCTAACATGTGATATACTTGACCAGAATGTTAGCACTGGATATCAAAGGTGTTTCTCACCACTTCATTCTTTAAATTGCTAAACAAATAATGAATGGAGAAATATTCATCTGACAAGCAAAAAAATTCTGGCAAGGAAAAGCTGCCAGTAAGGATTTTATACTATGGACCTTGGACTTTATTTGTTGACAAGAGTACTTACAATCTGAATAAGGGAAGCTATGGAATAAATCCTGTTGGAAAGATCTAAACTACCACTCACATTCCCACAATATATTCTGCATTGGCTATAAAGCTTTTCCTACCCCATCAAGCCCCCTCCTCCATCCAGCCAAACAACCTGCCCCAAAACATTGACTCCTTTCCCTTATTGACCAAGGCAAGTTGTTCAGATACCAACAGCAAGATTTTTCCGACTCAACCTCCGCCTCCAACTTTCGCTAATTTCTCCCAGTTAAACCACCCTGCTCAGATTGCATACAGTTTGGTGATTTCAAGGGGAAAATAGTAAAACGCATGGTCCAATTTGCTAAAGGTTTTTCTGATTTCATAATACAATAAAAATAAAGGCTGATTGACCTTCATGTGGTGTCATTATAGATTCTGTTGTCCCATTATATGGAGTAGATTTTAACTTTCACTGCCTGGCCTTGCAGATCAGCTATTCGTTATGTACCCTGGAAAGGAAAATTGGGTGGTGTGTATAATAGGCACATTGACCCTTTCCTCTTCTTGACCAAGGAAAGTAATTCAGATACAACACCATGCAAACACCAGGTTTCTGTTCGGCGGTGAAAGTTCAAATCTACCCCATCGTTCCTTACCGTTGTCAGGTGAATTTCTGTTTCCTGGATGGTGTTCAGCTCCTTAAGTGTTGCTACTGCAACCGTCTAGGCAAGTGGGGAGTATTTCATCGCACAACTGACTTGAACTTTGTAGATGGTGGAGAGGGTCAGGAGGTAAGCTGCTCATCAGAGTATCCAGCCTCTGCATTACTTTTAAGATCTGACATTGATATGACTGATCCAGTTAAGCTTCTAGTCAATGGTCACCTCCGCACCCCGCCACCCCCACCACCCTCCCCACAAGATGTTGGTGCTGGGACAGGGAGGCGGAGGGGCTCAGCGAAGATGGCTCCACTGCAGATTAGGGATTGGTTCGACTTTCTCCTGTTTGAGATGGTCATTACCTGGCATTTCTGTAGTGCAAATATTAGCCAGATTTTACTAATATTTGTCACCCCAAGCTTGGATGTTATCCTGGTCCTGCTGTACACTGGTATGGGCAACTTCACTGTAATAGTAGCCTTAAAGGGGCAGGTCCCATGATCAGGTAAACATAACAACCATGCTTCGGATCCCAGATGAATTGTATTCAAAACCACAGGAGATCAAGGCGTTTAATAATAATTATAACATCTACCATACACAATAAATCATACTCCATAACTTCTTCCTCTTAGGAAGTCTCTCAGAGTCAAGGATGACTTGCTTCCACACTAAAAATGAGTTCTCAGGTGACTGATGAGTCCACTGCAGGACCTACAGTCCCTGTCACAGGTGGGGCAGACGGTGGTTGAAGGGACGGGTGGGCAGGGTGCTTGGGTTGTCGTGCACTCCTTCCGCTGTTTGCAACTATAACTAATACTAATGAAATGTCACCATAAACTGTCAACAAAGAAATACAAAATCAAATGCACCTTTAACAGATAACTTAAAAAAAATTATGTTGAATAAAATCAGAAAATGCTGGAAGCACTCAGCATCTGTGGAGAGAGAAATAGAGTTAATGAGTTGGATTTTGCGGGGTGTCAGCGGGTGTGATCGGTGGCGGGTCAGGTGGGAAACTGTTTTTTTTCCCTAGGGGGGTCGGGACCCCGCTGTGAACCTGCTGCCATGCGCCTTTACCAAATGTTGGGTCTGTCTGCGCTGAACATACCTGACACGCAGTGGCGGGGGAGGCAATTAAAATCAGTAGTGGCTTGTTTACAGCCACTTAACAATGGTTTCGCCCAGCTTTTTGAATTTGACAGATTACCCACCGCGCCTAGACCGTCTATAAAACTGAGGTGGGAGGTCACTGGCCACTGAATCAGCTGATGAGTTGACAGCTTCAAATGTCAAGTCAAAGCTCCCAGCTGATTGAGAAATGTTCCCCTAACCACTAGCTTCTCTAAACTGCATTTGCACTACAGATTCAGAATGCTGCAAATCTTTACACAAGTCTCCATCCAGTCTGGCCTTATTACCTCTCCCACCATTGACAGATCACTTCTGTCATCTCTACTTCACCTGCCATCTAATTCATCAGCATTGGTGCACTTTATACACTCTCACCTTGGTCCTCAGAATCCTACCATGATCAACTCAAACATCAGCATCACACCAGCAACACCAGGCACACCAGCACTACCACCACCAAAAACACCAACGTTCTCCGCAATCAACTGGTGCTGCACACGATGCTGAGAATGACGTGAGTATCACGTGTAGCGAGTTGGTCTTACTGCAGGAGAAGGGTCCACAGCCAGCGAGGGAATGGAAGACCAGCAGGAAGAGTAGTGCAAGGAAGGTAGTGCAGGGGTCCCCTGTGGTCATCCCCCTGCAAAACAGATACACCGCTTTGAGTACTGTTGAGGGGGATGACTCATCAGGGGAGGGCAGCAGCAGCCAAGTTCATGGCACCGTGGCTGGCTCTGTTGCACAGGAGGGCAGGAAAAAGAGTGGAAGAGCGATAGTGATAGGGGATTCAATTGTAAGGGGAATAGATAGGCGTTTCTGCGGCCGCAACCGAGACTCCAGGATGGTATGTTGCCTCCCTGGTGCAAGGGTCAAGGATGTCTCGGAGCGGGTGGAGGACATTCTAAAAAGGGAGGGAGAACAGCCAGTTGTCGTGGTGCACGTTGGTACCAATGACATAGGTAAAAAAAGGGATGAGTTCCTACGAAATGAATTTAAGGAGCTAGGAGCTAAATTAAAAAGTAGGACCTCAAAAGTAGTAATCTCGGGATTGCTACCAGTGCCACGTGCTAGTCAGAGTAGGAATCGCAGGATAGCTCAGATGAATACGTGGCTTGAGCAATGGTGCAGCAGGGAGGGATTCAAATTCCTGGGGCATTGGAACCGGTTCTGGGGGAGGTGGGACCAGTACAATCCGGACGGTCTGCACCTGGGCAGAATCGGAACCAATGTCCTCGGGGGAGTGTTTGCTAGTGCTGTTGGGGAGGAGTTAAACTAATATGGCAGGGGGATGGGAACCAATGCAGGGAGATAGAGGGAAACAAAAAGGAGGCAAAAACAAAAGACAGAAAGGAGATGAGGAAATGTGGAGGGCAGAGAAACCCAAGGCAAAGAACAAAAAGGGCCATTGTACAGCAAAATTCTAAAAGGACAGAGGGTGTTAAAAAAACAAGCCTAAAGGCTTTGTGTCTTAATGCAAGGAGTATCCGCAATAAGGTGGATGAATTAACTGTGCAAATAGATGTTAACAAATATGATGTCATTGGGATTACGGAGACGTGGCTCCAGGATGAGCAGGGCTGGGAACTCAACATCCAGGGGTATTCAACATTCAGGAAGGATAGAATAAAAGGAAAAGGAGGTGGGGTAGCATTGCTGGTTAAGGAGGAGATTAAGGCAATGGTTAGGAAGGACATTAGCTTGGATGATGTGGAATCTATATGGGTAGAGCTGCAGAACACCAAAGGGCAAAAAACTTTAGTGGGAGTTGTGTACAGACCTCCAAACAGTAGTAGTGATGTTGGGGAGGGCATCAAACAGGAAATTAGGGGTGCGTGCAATAAAGGTGCAGCAGTTATAATGGGTGACTTTAATATGCACATAGATTGGGCTAACCAAACTGGAAGCAATACGGTGGAGAAGGATTTTCTGGAGTGCATAAGGGATGGTTTTTTAGACCAATATGTCGAGGAACCAACTAGGGGGGAGGCCATCTTAGACTGGGTGTTATGTAATGAGAAAGGATTAATTAGCAATCTCGTTGTGCGAGGCCCCTTGGGGAAGAGTGACCATAATATGGTGGAATTCTGCATTAGGATGGAGAATGAAACAGTTAATTCAGAGACCATGGTCCAGAACTTAAAGAAGGCTAACTTTGAAGGTATGAGGCGTGAATTGGCTGAGATGGATTGGCGAATGATACTTAAGGGGTTGACTGTGGATGGGCAATGGCAGACATTTAGAGACCGCATGGATGAACTACAACAATTGTACATTCCTGTCTGGCATAGAAATAAAAAAGGGAAGGTGGCTCAACCGTGGCTATCAAGGGAAATCAGGGATAGTATTAAAGCCAAGGAAGTGGCATACAAATTGGCCAGAAATAGCAGCGAACCTGGGGACTGGGAGAAATTTAGAACTCAGCAGAGGAGGACAAAGGGTTTGATTAGGGCAGGGAAAATGGAGTATGAGAAGAAGCTTGCAGGGAACATTAAGACGGATTGCAAAAGTTTCTATAGATATGTAAAGAGAAAAAGGTTAGTAAAGACAAATGTAGGTCCCCTGCAGTCAGAATCAGGGGAAGTCATAACGGGGAACAAAGAAATGGCGGACCAATTGAACAAGTACTTTGGTTCGGTATTCACGAAGGAGGACACGAACAACCTTCCGGTTATAAAAGGGGTCGGGGGGTCTAGTAAGGAGGAGGAACTGAGGGAAATCCTTATTAGCCGGGAAATTGTGTTGGGGAAATTGATGGGATTGAAGGCCGATAAATCCCCAGGGCCTGATGGACTGCATCCCAGAGTACTTAAGGAGGTGGCCTTGGAAATAGTGGATGCGTTGACAGTCATTTTCCAACATTCCATTGACTCTGGATCAGTTCCTATGGAGTGGAGGGTAGCCAATGTAACCCCACTTTTTAAAAAAGGAGGGAGAGAGAAAACAGGGAATTATAGACCGGTCAGCCTGACATCGGTAGTGGGTAAAATGATGGAATCAATTATTAAGGATGTCATAGCAGTGCATTTGGAAAGAGGTGACATGATAGGTCCAAGTCAGCATGGATTTGTGAAAGGGAAATCATGCTTGACAAATCTTCTGGAATTTTTTGAGGATGTTTCCAGTAGAGTGGATAAGGGAGAACCAGTTGATGTGGTATATTTGGACTTTCAGAAGGCATTCGACAAGGTCCCACACAAGAGATTGATGTGCAAAGTTTGAGCACATGGGATTGGGGGTAGTGTACTGACATGGATTGAGAACTGGTTGTCAGACAGGAAACAAAGAGTAGGAGTAAATGGGTACTTTTCAGAATGGCAGGCAGTGACTAGTGGGGTACCGCAAGGTTCTGTGCTGGGGCCCCAGCTGTTTACACTGTACATTAATGATTTAGATGAGGGGATTAAATGTAGTATCTCCAAATTTGCGGATGACACTAAGTTGGGTGGCAGTGTGAGCTGCGAGGAGGATGCTGTGAGGCTGCAGAGCGACTTGGATAGGTTAGGTGAGTGGGCAAATGCATGGCAGATGAAGTATAATGTGGATAAATGTGAGGTTATCCACTTTGGTGGTAAAAACAGAGAGACAGACTATTATCTGAATGGTGACAGATTAGGAAAAGGGGAGGTGCAAAGAGACCTGGGTGTCATGGTACATCAGTCATTGAAGGTTGGCATGCAGGTGCAGCAGGCGGTTAAGAAAGCAAATGGCATGTTGGCCTTCATAGCAAGGGGATTTGAGTACAGGGGCAGGGAGGTGTTGCTACAGTTGTACAGGGCATTGGTGAGGCCACACCTGGAGTATTGTGTACAGTTTTGGTCTCCTAACCTGAGGAAGGACATTCTTGCTATTGAGGGAGTGCAGCGAAGGTTCACCAGACTGATTCCCGGGATGGCGGGACTGACCTATCAAGAAAGACTGGATCAACTAGGCTTGTATTCACTGGAGTTCAGAAGAATGAGAGGGGACCTCATAGAAACATATAAAATTCTGACGGGGTTAGACAGGTTAGATGCAGGAAGAATGTTCCCAATGTTGGGGAAGTCCAGAACCAGGGGTCACAGTCTAAGGATAAGGGGTAAGCCATTTAGGACCGAGATGCGGAGGAACTTCTTCACCCAGAGAGTGGTGAACCTGTGGAATTCTCTACCACAGAAAGTTGTTGAGGCCAATTCACTAAATATATTCAAAAAGGAGTTAGATGAGGTCCTTACTGCTAGGGGGATCAAGGGGTATGGCGAGAAAGCAGGAATGGGGTACTGAAGTTGAATGTTCAGCCATGAACTCATTGAATGGTGGTGCAGGCTAGAAGGGCCGAATGGCCTACTCCTGCACCTATTTTCTATGTTTCTATGTTTCTATGTTTCTAGGACACAGGGCATCAGCTCCTGACCACATTGCTGCCGGGGAGGCCAGGGATGGCCTCACCATAGCCAGATTTACTTCACTTGACTTTGTGCACCCTGGATGCAATGATGCACTAGGTTGGCACCATCCCACACTCACACCATAAAGCATCCCTACAATATCCAATCCATTCCTTTCACACTCATCACCATTGTGGGGCGGAACCATTATGTCTCACCATTCATTGCAACTCACTAAGCCACTTCCAAAGGTGCACGCAAATCTGTCCAAGAATGCAAAGTGTTCAAAATAAAGGTTTGCCAGAACTTTAACAGAAACTTCATATGAACATTGGCTAAAACACACAAGTGCCTACCCTTGTGTGTTATTACTTGGTATGCTTGCACTGGGATGAAGGTGAGTGTGAAGGGTGGCGAATGAGATGGGGATGTGATAATGTAGATAGAAAGTGAGAGGGAAAGGTGGAGGTGCAAGGTTAGTTGGTGCGAGTAAGGATGTGCAGGAGTAGAGTAGGGAAGGTAGGGTGATGGGGATGTGATGAGGTTGAGTGTGGCTTTGCAGTAATGTTTCGTGATCTACTGAGATCATTGAAAGGTTTGCACCACTGCAGCCTCCTGATGACATCCCTGCTTGTGCCCTCCTGCGCAATGTGCAACCAGGCTGCATTGGTCTCCTGGGGAGGTCAATTCCGCCCATTGGAAGGGAAACATAGAAACATAGAAACATAGAAAATAGGTGCAGGAGTAGGCCATTCGGCCCTTCTAGCCTGCACCGCCATTCAATGAATTCATGGCTGAACATTCAACTTCAGTACCCCATTCCTGCTTTCTCGCCATACCCCTTGATCCCCCTAGTAGTAAGGACCTCATCTAACTCCTTTTTGAATATATTTAGTGAATTGGCCTCAACAACTTTCTGTGGTAGAGAATTCCACAGGTTCACCACTCTCTGGGTGAAGAAGTTCCTCCGCATCTCGGTCCTAAATGGCTTACCCCTTATCCTTAGACTGTGACCTCTGGTTCTGGACTTCCCCAACATTGGGAACATTCTTCCTGCATCTAACCTGTCTAACCCCGTCAGAATTTTAAATGTTTCTATGAGGTCCCCTCTCATTCTTCTGAACTCCAGTGAATACAAGCCCAGTTGATCCAGTCTTTCTTGATAGGTCAGACCCGCCATCCCGGGAATCAGTCTGGTGAACCTTCGCTGCACTCCCTCAATAGCAAGAATGTCCTTCCTCAGGTTAGGAGACCAAAACTGTACACAATACTCCAGGTGTGGCCTCACCAATGCCCTGTACAACTGTAGCAACACCTCCCTGCCCCTGTACTCAAATCCCCTTGCTATGAAGGCCAACATGCCATTTGCTTTCTTAACCGCCTGCTGCACCTGCATGCCAACCTTCAATGACTGATGTACCATGACACCCAGGTCTCTTTGCACCTCCCCTTTTCCTAATCTGTCACCATTCAGATAATAGTCTGTCTCTCTGTTTTTACCACCAAAGTGGATAACCTCACATTTATCCACATTATACTTCATCTGCCATGCATTTGCCCACTCACCTAACCTATCCAAGTCGCTCTGCAGCCTCACAGCATCCTCCTCGCAGCTCACACTGCCACCCAACTTAGTGTCATCCGCAAATTTGGAGATACTACATTTAATCCCCTCATCTAAATCATTAATGTACAGTGTAAACAGCTGGGGCCCCAGCACAGAACCTTGCGGTACCCCACTAGTCACTGCCTGCCATTCTGAAACGAACCTCCCCATGCATATGGGGGGAGTCATGGGGGAGCCTATGTGCAGCCCTGCACCTCTGTGCTGTGCTTGTCAGTGTTTGCAGCACCTCAGTGCTATAGAACACTGACAGCACAACCGTCAAAGCAAATTTTGGCATTGTCCCTTTAAGGAAACCGGCTGATGCCGCGACCCACCACCAACATCGCCTGCTATGGACCCGCTGAGGTAGGGAAATTTGCGGCCAACGTTTCAGGTCGATAACCTTTCATCAGAATTGGTGATTTAGCTGTTTGTAAGTATGTACAGCACTAGGGAAAAGGTGTTTGAGTGGGGGGGGAGGAGGAAAGAACAAAGGAGGAGGGCTATGATAGGATGGGAAAGGAAAATGTCCCATTCTGCTTTGTTGTCTCATAGCAAACTGTTCCCTTTGGGGAACAATCATCTAAAAAGGCTTTCCATTGATCGCCCATAGAGTGTAGCATTGTTATGCTGATATTAGACAGGTGATCCTCACAGACTGCTAATAAGTACCAAATAGTTGGTTTGCAGAGCAATCGGAGCTGTCTTATTATTTCTGAAGTGTTTCTCCGTTGAGTTTTGCTGTGTTGTCCTACTTCTTTTCTGCTTCTCTGTCTCTGGGCCTATTTATCCCCGCTTTCTCTTTTCCTTTTTCCGTTTCCTTTATCTCTGCTTTAGCATCATCTCCCTACTCTGACTCCCAACAATTCTCAGAACCAGCAGAGATTTGATGCCAAGCACACCATTGAGCAACCTCTTCAACTGACCTCTGACCTCTGTTACTGCCCAGCTTACCCTCTTGTCACAAAAGTAAGTTTGTCTAAAATGGGGGAGAAAGTTCTGTTATTGAAGATAAGTTTAATTGTTACCTCCACAAAATAATAATAATACAACAACGTGTAATATAAACAGTGCAGAATGTTTTACTGTTTTAGTGGATGGGAGAACCTATGGGTGTCACTGAACTCTGTCCCTGAATTTGTAAAAATTCTACCTTCAAAGTAAATCATGAAAATTGGTTTAAAATAAGCCAAACTATTTCTTTGGTGTGTATTACCGAAGAGTTTTGTTGTTTTTTTATATATATATATATATATATATATAGGAACAGGATTAGGTCATTCAGCCCCTCGAGCCTGTTCCGCCATTCAGTTAGATCACGGCAGATCTGTAGCTTAACTCCATCTATACGCCTTAACAAAAATCTATCATATCTATCTATCTATCTGTATATATATATGTGTGTGTTGTGTGTGAAATTCATGCCCCTAGTGAAGAGTTTCGCCCACCTGTAGCACATAGAATTCTAGAGATATATGGGTCTGGAGATGTATGGGTTGAAATTGGCTTTCACCAGTACCGCAAAATGGTCTCTTAGTGAATCATTAGCCCGATTTACACCCTGCTGGATTTCCTTTTCCAGTGGTCTAGACCAATTTCACTCCCCCCCCTCCCACCTGTATATTTCAGGAGACCTGGCCGGATTCGAACATCCAGTATGTACTCCTAGTGGGTGAAGCTGCATTCTGGGCACACAGATTCATAAAACGACATCTGTGGCGATAGATGAAGAGATAGAGATCTATAGCCATGTCATTTCTTTATATATTGTAGGCTTATTGAAATAAGCACTGACTAATGCATGACATATTGATACTTGGACCGTTGCAATTATAACATTTTCTTCTTTTTTTTGCCTCTTCCAGCTCCTTACAATTACCCAGGATGACACTAACTCCTCTGATGTTAGTATATATGTATATATATATATGGCATTGTGTTTATGCTTGCTTTAGAAATGCATGGTTGACAGTAACAATAGGCTAGATTTTCAAAATATTTACGACTACAAGGCTATAAGCACTTTGGTTTTATTTTTCTAGAAGTCAGCATTGTTCAAAGCTTCCATACAAATACTTTAAACTGTCACAAGGATACTCTATTGTTTTTTCATTACCAGAAGAGCAAGATAGAAGCTGTAATTTCCAAATTCTTTCCACAAGCCCTTGACATGTAACAGTCAAAAGAAATGATACATAGAGCAGAGCCACCTCAGCAGAATAAAAGATAGCCAGAACCTTGTAAAGCAAAGCTAGTGCTCAAGGAGTGAATACCATTCAATGTATGCCAGATAGCACTAATAGATTTAATTAATAAGGATTAGGGCATAATTGTCAAAAAATGTATGTTAACTGTTAATGTTATAATTGCATTTATAATTGTATTTAGATTTGAGTTGCTTTTTATATTTATAAGCCAAGTGAGTTCTGTCCTGAATCTTTGGTTCAATGATAACACCCTTGCCTCTGAGTCAGAAGGTTGTGGGTTCAAGCCCACTCCAGAGACTTTAGTACATAATCTAAGCTTGGCACTTCAATGAATGAGACGTTAAACAGAGGCCCCGTATACTCTCTCGGGTGAACATAAAAGATCCCATGACACTATTTTGAATAAGAGCAGGGGTGCTCTCCCCAGTGTCTTCACCAATATTTATCCCGCAACTAACATCACTTTAAAAAAAAAAGTTTATCTGATCGTTACCTCTGTTTGTGGGAGCTTGCTGTGCACAAATTGGTTGCTGTATTTTCTACATTACAACAGCGACTGCACTTCAAAGTACTTCATTGTTGTAAAGAGCTTTGGGACATCCTGAGGTCGTGCAAGGCGCTATATAAATACAAGGTCCGACAAAAGTTATTTATTTTGTATTTTTATGATTTTTTTGTATTTTCAAATGCTTGTGTATTTGGAGGAAGTTAAATATTATCTTCTACATTTTTGCTATTATGTTTGCATGCTTCTGGAATTGCCATTCTATAATCGGTTGCTAGGAGATGCCAAAGAATGAACTCCCCAGCAGAGGTAGAATAAATGAAATAGCAAAATTTGCTAGTCACCGAAGAAATGTTTTCTTGTCAATTGCACCAAATAAACTCAGTGGGCTTTACCAAATTACCATATTTGAATGGTTCAATATTAAGTGTTCTTTTAGCTTAAGGAGAATGCCTATTAATTTGTATTGTTGAATCCTTTCTGCATGCCAAGGGAGTAATTTGGACTTCGGGCAATAGTTTAAAAGAACGATATCGGCTCCGCCACCCATTAAACACCTCTCCCAAAGCGGAAATCAGGAAAGGTGTTTAACCAGTGGTCAAGATGATATTACACATCTTACACTATTTCCCAACGTCAAAATTAACCGCCAATTTTTCACCTCCTTCATTAAACTGTTCAAACCAACTTTGATGATACATTTCAGTTTTTGCTGCGATGACCATAAATAATTGCTTATTGAACCAAATACATTATTATCAGTATAGAAGTTGTAACTTACATCTTAATGCTCTGATGCAGAAAAATCACATCACAAAGTTCCTGAATTTAGTGCAGGTACATTTGCAAAACTAACACAGCATGAAAATGATTCGCACTAATTACCCTCGGGCAATATTTTTTCAATCTACAATGTAGTTTTTAAGACTAAAAACCTCTCCTCTCTAATCAAATGAACTTGGCGATTGTTCTTCAACAAATAACCCAGTAATTGGGACCAAGTAGTTCTTCATAATAAAAAGCCATAATATCCTATTGCTGAATTTTAAAAACAGGGTTTCTGGAAAATAGTGTAAAAAAATACTTGATGTTTTTGATTGCACTACAGGCCTTGCTGGTGACAGTAAATGGAAACCCTGTAGACTACCACAGTATGCAGTCTGCATTGCAAGCTGAGAATGGTCCAATCTCACTGGAGATGTATTCCACACCACAGTATAAATGGGAGATGGCCGATGAATCTCCTGGTAAGTTAAATCATCAGTTTTTCTGAGCTCCCATTGACCTTTTTCAAAATTAACCAGCTCAGGAGTTGCAGCCCTCATTTGATCAGAATAGAAATTAAACCATTGCTATTAAGCGAGCTCAGCTGTATCAAACTGAATGAAACAGCTTTCGTACGTTCAGGAGACCTGTTTCTCCTCAAGAAACAGTTTGTCGCTGACTCTGGTCAAAGTAGATCTGGGGCTGGATTTTAGACATTTCTGTTTACGGGGCAAAAACGGAGGCGGAGCGGGAAAGTTACCGGCTGGGAATAGTCTGCGCTTGAGTAAGGAATTTTCGCCATCTGGGGCCCTGCGCCAGGGTAAGCAGCATGAAGGCAGGCGTTGTACAACTTTCGAGGTGCAAAAATCAGGAGGTACAGCAAGTAATCAGGAAGGCAAATGGAATATTGGCCTTTATTGCAAGGGGGATAGAGTATAAAAGCAGATAAGTCCTGCTACAACTGTACAGGGTATTGTTGAGGCCACACCTAGATTACTGCGTACAGTTTTGGTCTCTTTATTTAAGGAGGGATATACTTGCATTGGAGGCAGTTCAGAGAAGGTTCACTCGGTTGATTCCTGAGATGAGAGGGTTGACTTATGAAGAAAGGTTGGGCCTGTACTCATTGGAGTTGAGAAGAATGAGAGGTGATCTTATTGAGACATATAAGATAATGAGGGGGCTCGACAAGATAGATGCAGAGAGGCTGTTTCCAGTCATGGGGGAATCTAGAACTAGGGGGCATAGTTTTAGAATAAGGGGTCGCCCATTTAAAACTGAGATGAGGAGGAATTTCTTCTCTCAGAGGGTTGTAAATCTGTGGAATTCTCTGCCCCAGAGAGCTGTGGAGGCTGGGTCATTGAATATATTTAAGGCGGAGATAGACAGATTTTTGAGCGATAAGGGAGTAAAGGGTTATTGGGAGCGGGCAAGAAAGTAGAGTTGAGCGCATGATCAGATCAGCCATGATCTTATTGAATGGCGGAGCAGGCTCGAGGGGCCAAATGGCCTACTCCTGCTCCTATTTCTTATGTTCTTATATTTTTTAAATGGGAAACTCGCAAACTGAAGTGCTGGGCATGTGCGCTCTGAGTGAGGCCTTGGAGGGGGGAGAAAAACCTTAAAAAAGACCCACAAAAATATTCCCAAAACATTGCCCACGCCACCACAACACAAATCGTAAAAAAATTAAAAGAACAAACACGCGCGCTTACCTTTACAGTGCTTTACCTTCATTACCGCCGCCGGCATGGCTGGACCGCTCTGGTTTCCCAGGCGGTTAGAACGAGGCGCGATTCCAGGCGTACGGGTCGGGTTCGAGTCAAAACTCGGACGGTGTCGCAGTGAGAGGCGTTTGCACATCCAGCGCAGCTCCTCCTGGCGGTGTTGCTCAGCATCGCCGCAAAACCCGACCCGAAGCTCACGACAGGACGCAGGAGTACCTCGCCGCCCCGCTCCATGCCGCTCCGGGGCGAGACCCGGTGGCGCAAAGGACCGGAAAATCCAGCCCCTGCAGTTTGCAGAGTGGATGCTCCCACTGCTGCAAACGAAGTTCAACACTCCCAGTCTGCGATGGGTGCAGGAGCCCCGTGAAGCCCGTCAAAGGCCCTGACCATCTCACCAGGGGTCCAAACACCTGTGCAGGGCTGATGTGGGCCTCTGCCCTGCTAAATTGGTCATTGTTGCACCCACTTTAGGCCTTTAACATGGGTGCATTGATGCAGACTTTAGACCCCAATGTCAGTTAATACCTTGGAAAATTTACCACTATTATTTCAGGAATTTCTTTTCTCCTGTCATGTTATTCTGGTCTGTTTTACTACAGGCATTTATTTCAGCTTACCCATGTAATTTAAAACAAGTGTGTTTTTTTTGTTGGATTGTACGAACCAGAATTATGATGAATTTAAATAAAGGTGATTAAATATTTCTAATTGTTATTGTCAGACAAGACGGAAGAAGAAAAACTGCCAGAGGAGCCAGTTAACAGCAGGCTCAACAGCATTATCACCATCTTTCGTTTTATTATGAAGCAGAGCTATATATGTGCACTCATTGCTATGATGGTAAGTACAATAGATGGAAGACTGATTCTATATTCACCATTACTGACTGCCTCGACACATGATAACAAATGATCTTGTGTGCTGCAGTGCAAGATTTATGCTTAGTGGCTCACGAGCCACAGCCATTTCCTCAGCATGAGAATTTTTATAGGAACAGAAAAACAAGCCTTTTCTCATAGATCAACCCCACCTAGTACGTGGAAGGCGACACGAGACAACTGCCGCTAGTCCCACTGTTAGATAAGCAAGAAAATCCCACCTTCCAGAATTGGAAACTAAAAACAAACTCAAAAAGCGTCACGAAGGCCCTGACATCTTGAGGACCGGAATTTGTACATTATTAGTTATATTTTTATTACCAGATCACAGTGCAAGCAGTCACATGACATTACCGTTACCCCAGCTCCAAGGAGATCTTTCATTGGTGCCACGTCATGCTCTATGTGCCGTCAAACTAATTATGAACATTACTGGAGAAAGCTGGATTTATTGTATTCATTTAATTTCTCCAATACCAGCCTTCTCCTGGCAACGGCATCTTTTCATCCTGACCTTCACTCTCGCCTCAGTCAGAAGGTTGTGGTTCCACATCCCACTACAGAGATTTGAGCATGTAATCCAGACTGACACTCCGGTGCAGTACTGAGAGATAGCTGCACTGGTCTCTCAGGTAGACATAAAAGATCTGATGGTGCTTTTTGAAGAAGAGCTGGGGAGTTATCCTGGTGTCCTGGTCAATATTTACCCCTTAACTAACACCACAAACATTTTTTTTTTAGTTTAAAAAAATATATATATTTTTATCATTATGGAGAAATTTGACACTCCAGAAATATAAAAAATAATTTTTCAGGGCTATAATGTTTGCTTACCAGTCAATACCCTGTTTAAACCCCAGGTACACCTATTCCAACACGGCTTAACATTTAATGGGGTATTTAACAGCACTATGACCGCGGAAAAGCCCAAGTTATTGTTACTTTCACTGATTAAATTGACTGTCGGCTGTGAGTAGGCTGGAGGTGGGAAGTGTGTGGGGAGGGTAGCGTGTGGGGATGTGGGGGAGGTGTCCACATTGAAGCCAGTGTCGCAGTTTCTTCTGTATTTCCCGGTTTAGATGCGCATGTGCTACATCCTGAAGTTGCGGTCAGTTTCAAAGGGGTAATGAGGGCAAATGCTGACCATTCGTTGTTATTACCCACTGCAAATTCCAGCCCAATATTGAGCCTGAAATTCCAATGTCCTGGGTCCGTACAAAGTTTTCGCATGCGCTGAAAACCGGCTTTTCCGATCTGTCAAGTTTCTGGCTTGACAGATGCCGCGCATATAGGGAGCGAGGACACTTGCAGGGCAAGATTTGCGATATTTATGCATTTGTTGCCCTCAAATGTCCTCAAAAATCTTGCGCCTGAAAAAGCATGCGTATAGCCGACTTTTATCGGCGCAAGTGTTTAAAAACATACATAAACATTAAAATTAAATTAAATAAGCACATATGAAAACATATTTTATTGTTAAAAACCCTCCCCACTATGGTAAGTTTATTTTAAGGTACAATTAAAAAAACTTTTTAAAAAAAGTCGGGAAATCTTTTTTATAAGAACTTTCATTTAAATGAATCTTAAATATATAGTGTATTTTTTTTTATTAGTCTTTTGTATGTTTGGGGGAGTTTCTCATTCATAATAAATGGAACTCCAACTTACGGAGTTCCCATTATTATGAATGAAAAAATACTGTACCTTGATTGGCTGCCCAGAGCCATGTGACCCCAGCTCCAGCATACGGACGTCCCAATGTGCATGCGCTCCAATACGTAGCGAGTGAAGGCCTCAGGATCGGAAGTTCGAGCGAGCGCAGCACGTTCAGGTAAGTGCGCATTTTTTTTCCATTTTTTCAGTAGTTTGCCTACGGGAAGACCTCGATCGGAATTTCTGGGCCATTATATTTTGATTTTAATGAATATCCATTATGTTCAGTCCCACAGTTACGGCTTGAGTGCCAAGGTGCTTTAGAATGTTTGGGTTTATCTGAGCATTTTTTTTTAAATCATCTTAATTGGTTTCCTTTAGGCTTGGAGCATTACTTACCATAGCTGGCTGACCTTTGTGTTATTGATCTGGTCCTGTGTACTTTGGATGGTGCGTAACCGGCGGCGATATGCTATGCTTACCTCTCCATTCATGGTCTTCTATGGAAATATGCTACTAACCCTGCAATATATATGGAGCCTCGACCTCACAGAAGATGAACTTCCCGTGCCTACAGGAGTCTTAACAAGGATGGAGACCCCAGGTGCTGAACTGGGTTCACAGGTCAGTTTTAATGATAAAAAGGCCTCACAGTTAATTTGTGTTTGCATGCAAACGTTCAGCATGTTTGTCTGAGATTCCACTCGCTGCTACGTTAACCGAGACCTAAACCCATTTCAATGGTCAGGTAATGGTTATGTTATTGGTCCGAGTAATCCAAAAGACCGGACTTGCTCATCTCGAATAGAATAGGATTTCAAATCCCACCGTGGGAGTTTGAGAATTTTAATTCAGTTCAAAAAAAATCTGGAAATTAAAAAAAACAAGTAAAAGTGACGACAAAGGGGTCTGGACAGAGTAGATCGAGAGAAACTGTTCCCATGGGCGGAAGGGTCGAGAACCAGAGGACACAGATTTAAGGTGATTGGCAGAAGAACCAAAGGCGACATGAGGAAAAACTTTTTTTACGCAGCGAGTGGTTAGGATCTGGAATGCACGGCCTGAGAGGGTGGTGGAGGCAGTTCCAATCGTGGCTTTCAAAAGCGAATTAGATAAGTAGCACCAGAGAGGGGCGCCGCACTGTCAGTTCCTGCCGCAAACTTCAGTGAAGGTTTATCAGCGACGCTGACAGTTTGCACCCTGGCACCGTCACCATCTCAAAGTGGGCGATAATGAATTTCTAGCCCTAAGTATTCTGTGGTCCATCTACTTCCTAATAATACTCATAGGAGGAGAAATTCAGTCGGTTAGCACCACACCTTAGCACCCCTCTGGGACCACATTCCTCCTTACCACTCTCTTAATATATTTATGAAAATCTCTATTGGTAGCGTTGATATTCAAGGATTCTGGCGTTGGTGTGCGAGGATTCTTCACCGCAGCCAAATCCACCTACAGCCCAAGCACCCAAGGCCCCACCCCACTGCTGGCCAAGAATGGGGAGGCACTCATCAAGGACTCCGAGGCAGTCAGGACCCGCTGGAAGGAGCACTTCGAAGATCTCCCTAATCGAGACTCTGCCTTTGGCACAAGTGTCCTCGACTCCATCCCACAGCATGCTACCCGCCACCATCTCAGCAAAACCCCAGCACTGCGCGAGGTAGAAAAGGCCATCCATCAGCTCAAGAACAACAAGGCAATGGGAGCGGATAGAATTTCCGCTGAGGCACTGAAGGATGGCGGAGAGGCACTATTGACACGAATGCATGACCTCATCTCTCTCATCTGGAAGGAGGAGAGCATGCCAGGAGATCTCAGAGATGCAGTAAACGTGACCATCTTTAAAAAAGGGGACAAGTTCGATTGCGGCAACCACAGAGGAATCTTCCTGTTGTCAGTCACTGGGAAAGTCATCGCTAGAATCCTCCTCAATCATCTTCTCCCTGTGGCTGAGGAGCTCCTCCCAGAGTCACAGTGCGGATTCCGTCCACTACAGGGTACAATGGACATGATCTTTATGGCACGCCAACTGCAAGAGAAATGCAGGGAACAGCACCAACCCTTGCACATGGTCTTCTTTGAGCTTACAAAGGCCTTTGACACTGTTAACCGCGAGGGACTATGGAGCGTCCTCCTCCGTTTCGGCTGCCCCAAAATGTTGGCTGCCATCCTTCACCTGCTCCACGATGACATGCAAGCTGTGATCCTGACCAACGGATCCACCACAGACCCATTCCATGTCTGGGGTCAAGCAGGGCTGCGTCATTGCGCCAACCCTCTTCTCGATCTTCCTCACTGCAATGCTCCACCTCACACTCGACAAGCTCCCTGCTGGAGTGGAACTAAACTATAGAACCAGTGGGAACCTGTTCAACCTTCGTCTCCTCCAGGCCAGGTCCAAGACCACCCCAACCTCTGTCGTCAAGCTACAGTACATGGATGACGCTTGGGTCTGCGCACATTCAGAGGCTGAACTCCAAGTCATCGTCAGCATCTTCATCGAGGCGTACGAAAGTATGGGCTTTATACTAAACATCCGTAAGACAAAGGTCCTCCACCAACCTGACCCCGCCACAGAGCACTGCCTCCCAGTCATCAAGGTCCACGGCACGGCTCTGGACAACGTGGACCACTTTCCATGCCTCGGGAGCCTATTATCAACAAGGACAGACATCGACAAAGTGTTTCAACACCGCTTCCAGTGCGCCAGTGCAGCCTTCGGGCACCTGAGGAAAAGAGAGTTCAAAGATCAGGCCCTCAAATCTGGCACCACGCTTATGGTCTACAGGGCTGTAGTGTATCCTCCTGCATGGCTCAGAGACATGGAACATATAGTAGACACCTCAAATCACTGGAGAAATACCACCAACGATATCTCTGCAAGATCCTGCAAATCCCCTGGGAGGACAGATGCACCATCGTCAGGCCAACATCCCAAGCATCGAAGCACTGACCACACTCAACCAGCTCCGTTGGGCGGGCCACATTGTTTGCATGCCCGACACAAGACTCCCAAAGCAAGCGCTCTACTCGGAACTCCTACACGGCAAGCAAGCTCCATGTGGGCAGAGGAAATGTTTCAAGGACACTTTCAAAGCCTCCTTGATAAAGTGCAACATCCCCACCGAAACCTGGGAGTCCCTGGCTAAAGACTGCCCTAAGTAGAGGAAGAGCATCCGGGAGAGCGCTGAGCACCTCGAGTCTCAACGTCGAGAGCATGCAGAAAACAAGCGCAGGCAGTGGAAGGAGCGTGCGGCAAACCAGACTCCCCACCCACCCTTTCCTCCAACGACTGTCTGTCCCACCTGTGACAGAGACTGTAACTCCTGTATTGATTGGACTGTGCAGTCTCCTGAGAACTCAGTTTTAGAGTGGAAGCAAGTCTTCCTCAATTTCGAGGGACTGCATATGATGATCTCTTGCAAGTTTTTTTATCCCTTTTTGCATGTCTTCTAACTTTCTTTGTATCCCTCTGTTGCTCTGTTTATAGTTATCTCTGTCTGCTGGATTTCCAGTTTTCTTTAAATTTTTTTTTTTTAAATAAGCCTTTTCCTTTAGCTTAATGCTGTCGCTCTCACTGAGAAGATTTTTGATAGGCCACCTCCATAACTGCTACTTGTATGGCAGAGGAAAATTAATTTGCTGTATGTTTGCTGTCTGTATCCTAACTTGCACCATGTCCCATTCACCCATCACCCTTGACCTACATTAGCTCCTGGCTCGACAACGCCTCAATTTTAAAATTCTCATCCTTGTTTTCAAATCCCTCCATCGCCTCATTCCTCCCTCCCTCTATAACCTCCTCCAGCCTTACATCCCTCCGAGATCGCTGCGATTCTCCAATTATGACCAATTTTCTACATGGCCTTGTCCCTCCCTATCTCTGAAGCCCCCTTCAGCCCTCCTCCTCCACCATTGGTGGCCACGCCTTCAGCTGGCAAGGCTCTAAGCTCTAGTATTCCCTCCTTAAACATCACCTCTCTACCACTTTCTCCTCCTTTAAGACGATCCTTAAAACCTATCTCCCTGACCAAATTTTTGGTCACTTGTCTTAATATATGGCTCGTTGTCAAATTTCTGTAAAGCGCCTCGGAACATTTTAATACGTTACAGGTGCTATATGAATACAATTTGTTATGTTTTGGACACTGCAACTTTTATTGCGTTGGCAGCATTTAAGCATAAAAATCACTAAAAAATGAACTAAAAGTGAAACAGAGTTTTACATTTCCAAAAATGTCACAATGTAATTGATTATTTCTATATTCAGAATACTTACAAACCTGCTTTATTCGTTAGATCCTGTGTGCACTGACATTCTGGCTGCTGCTCCGCCAATATATTACGGAGCGCCGTGAAGCAGAGAAACACAAGGAATGTGCCTTATCAGAAGTCAAGGTGGAGGAAAAAGGTAAATGAGGATTATTAAGTCGCTTACCTGAGAATATGTTTGAAGAGTAGCTTCTGGATTGAATTGTTATAGAACACAATAAACCTCTTGACTTTCGTCGCATGAGTGAGATTAAATAAGACGGGGTAGATTTTGGTCTTCACAACCTGGGCGGTAATGTGACATAAGAACATCAGAAATAGAAGCAGGAGTAGGCCATTTGGCCTCTCGAGCCTACTCCGCCATTTAATAAGATCATGGCTGATCTGATTTTGGGCTCAGCTCCACTTCCCTGCCCGCTCCCCATAACTCTTGACTCCCTTATCATTCAAAAATCTGTCAATCTTCACTTAAATATATTCAATGACCCAGCCTCCACAGCTCTCTGGGGTAGAGAATGCCACAGATTTATAACCCTCTGAGAGAAGAAATTCCTCCTCATCTCAGTTCGAAATGGGCGACCCCTTATTCTTAAACTATGCCCCTAGTTCTAGATTCCCCCACAAGTGGAAACATCCTCTCTGCATCTACCTTGCCGAGCCCCCTCATCATCTTATATGTTTCAATAAGGTCACCTCTCATTCTTGACAGAGCAGATCACCCGGCTTACCTATTGAAAATCGGGCAGGTTCTTTAAAGGGCGGGTGATCCATTCTGCCAGATTACCTTCCAGGCAATTACGGACGAAAATCTAACCTTTGGGAACGGAAACCTTCTGTTTAAAAAAAAAAATTGTCCAGTAACCCTGGTATTTTTGTTTCATATAGATGATGACCAACAAGGAAAGGAGATAATGAAAGTATTTGGAAACCTGGTGATGGGAATGTTTGTCAAATATTGGATTTACATCTGTGGTGGAATGTTCTTCTTCGTCAGTTTTGAGGGCAAGATTGTCGTGTACAAGATTATCTACATGATGCTGTTTCTGTTCTGCGTTGTTCTATATCAGGTATATATTTCTGATAGCTTAATGATCCTGCCACATCTTGTATAAACAGTGAAACTACACATCTCAAACATCTTAGCTATGGCACTTTTTTTTAGTTTTTCTCTTCTTTGGTACATAGTATATAAGTTTTAAACAATAAATGTTAGCTGTTGCCCAAGCTGCCTTACATACAGATTATTGTATACCTGCAGTTTTGTTGTTAAAATAATTTACATGCTGTGTTACAATTTAATTGAGGAATTATTACGTCTGATATTAAGTTGCTCTTCGATCCATGTTTATATTTCCTCCAAATCTAAGGTACATAAGAACATAAGAAATAGGAGCAGGAGTAGGTCATTTGGCCCCTCGAGCCTGCACCGCCATTCAATAAGATCATGGCTGATCTGGTCATGGACTCAGCTCCACTTCCCTGCCCGCTTCCCATAACCCTTGATTCCCTTATCGTGCAAAAACCTGTCTATCTCCGCCTTAAATTTATTCAATGACGCAGCCTCCACAGCTCTCTGGGGCAGAGAATTCCATAGATTTATAACCCTCTGAGAGAACAAATTTCTCCTCATCTCAGTTTTAAATGGGAAGCCCCTTATTCTGAGACTATGTCCCCTAGTTTTAGTTTCACCTATGAGTAGAAATATCCTCTCTGCATCCACCTTGTCGAGCTCCCTCATTATCTTACAAGTTTCAATCAGATCACCTCTCATTCCTCTGAACTCCAATGTGTATAGGCCCAACCTACTCAACCTATCCTCATAAGTCAACCCCCTCATCTCCGGAATCAACCCAGTGAACCTTCTCTGAACAGCCTCTAATGCAAGTATATCCTTCTGTAAATACGGAGACCAAAACTGTACGCAGTACTCCAGGTGAGGCCTCACCAATACCCTGTACAGTTGTAGCAGGACTTCTCTGCTTTTATACTCTATCCCCCTTGCAATAAAGGCCTACATTCCATTTGCCTTCCTGATTACTTGCTGTACCTGCATACTAACCTTTTGTGTTTCATGCACAAGGACCCCCGGGTCCCTCTGTACTGCAGCACTTTGCAATTTTTCTCCATTTAAATTATAATTTGCTTTTCTGTTATTTCTGCCAAAGTGGATAACCTCACATTTTCCCACATTATATTCCATCTGGCAAATTTTTGCCCATTCACTTAGCCTGTCTGTATCCCTTTGCAGATTTTTTGTATCCTCCTCATAATTTTCTTTGTATCATCTGCAAGCTTGGCTACATTACACTCAGTCCCTTCATCTAAGTCATTAATATAGTCTGTAAATAGTTGGGGACCCAGCTCCGATCTCCGCGGCACCCCACTAGTCACCGTTTGCCAAGCAGAAAATGACTCATTTATCCCGACTCTCTGTTTTCTGAATAGTTAGCCAATCTTCTATCCATGCTAATATATTACCCCCAACCCCGTAAGCTTTTATCTTGTGCAGTAACCTCTTATGGGCACCCTATCGAACACCTTCTGGAAATCCAAATACACCACATCCACTGATTCCCCCTTATCCACCCTGCTCGTTACATCCTCAAAGAACTCCAGCAAATTTGTCAAACATGATTTCCCTTTCATGCTCTGCTTGATTGAATCATGCTTTTCCAAATGTTCCGCTACTGTTTCCTTAATAATGGACTCCAGCATTTTCCCAACGACAAATGTTAGGCTAACTTGTCTATAGTTTCCTGTTTTTTGTCTGCCTCCTTTTTTAAATAGTGGCGTTATATTTGCGTTTTTCCAATCCTGTAGTGACATATATCTGATGAATCTGGGAGTCTGTTCTTTTGCAGGTCATAAAGATCTACATAAGAACATAAGAAATAGGAGCAGGAGTAGGTCATTCGGCCCCTCGAGCCTGCTCCGCCATTTAATGTGATCTGATGTTGGCCTCAACTCCACTTCCCCGCCCACTCCCCATAATCCTTGACTCCTTTATCGTCCAAAAATCTGTCTATCTCCACCTTAAATATATTGAATCGCTACATTGTTATCTTTTTACATTAATTTTCAGACAGACTCAATACTGGAACAACTTAAAATGGTTTTGGTTGCTACTAGCTAAAAGAAGTTTAGTCTTTCTGTTATCTATGAACATTTAATCTTGAGGAAATGGCAGGATAGTGGTTATGTTACTGGACTAGTAATTAAGAGGCCTGGACAAATGCTCCAGGGATGTAGGTTCAAATTCCGTCACGGCAGCTGGGGAATTTAAATTCAGTCAATAAATAAAATCTGGAATAAAAAGCTAGTATCAGTAATGGTGACCATGTAACTATTGGCTTGTTGTAAAATCCCATCTGGCTCACTCATGTACTTTAGGGAAGGATGTTGTGTATAGAAGAACTCTACGAGGCTGAGTACTTAGTGTGACCTTAGTCTTCTTTATTACAACTCCAGAGTGCCTAAACAACATGGCAGCCAACCTGTTATGCTGGCCCTGCACGTGTGTGCAGGTGACCATTAGGACTCCAACAGTCGCGCCCTCTGGTGGCAAGTATTACATAGTTACATACATAACAAAGGAAATCTGCTGTCCTTACCCAGTCTGGCCTATATGTGACACCACACCCACAGCAACCTGGTTGACTCTTAACTGCCCTCTGAAATGGTCTAGCAAGCCACTCAGTTAAGGGCGATTAGGGATGGGCAATAAATGCTGGCCTTGCCAGCGATGCCCACATCCCGTGAATGAATAAAGATTAAAAAATCTACCGGCATCACACTGATAGGTTGCATCAGGAATTCGCTCCTGACTATGAAAATTTTAGATTATCACAGTAATTGTTGAACTCTACTAATCAAGCTATGGATGCTGTGTGGTTTAATGACTGGTTAATTGGTACTTTCCTATTAGACACATGTTCATTCTACAAAAAGCTACTGGTATTGCTTAAAAAATGTTAGAAGATGCAAAGCTAATAAGGAAAGAGTATACATATTAAACGGTAGGCCACTTAGAAGTGTAGATGAACAAAGGAACCTTGGAGTGCTTGTCCACAGATCCCTGAAAGTAGCAGGCCAGGTGGATAAGATGGTTAAGAAGACAAAGGGAATGCTTGCCTTCATAGGCCGAGGCATAGAATAGAAGAGCAGCGAGGTTATGCTTAAATTGTACAATACTCTGTTTAGGCCACAGCTAGAGTACTGCGTGCAGTTCTGGTCACCGTATTACAGGAAGGACATGATTGCACTAGAGAGGGTGCAAAGGAGATTTACTAGGATGCTGCCTGGAATGGAGAATCTTAGCTATGAGGACAGGTTGGAAAGGCTGGGTTTGTTCTCATTTAACAGTGGAGGCTGAGAGGAGACCTCATTGAGGTGTCTAAAATTTTGAGGGGCCTCGATGTAGTGGATAGCAAGGGCCTATTTCCCTTGGTGGAGGTGTCAATTACGAGGGGACATAGTTTTAAGGTGGTTGTTAGAAGGTTCAGAGGGGATTTGAGGGGAAGCTTCTTCATGCAGAGGGTTATGAGGGTCTGGAGCTCACTGTCTGGAAGTGTGCTGGATACAGAAACCCTCACCAGGGTTATAGACCTATAGCTGGTAAGTGGGATTAGACTGGATAGCCTCTTGTTTGCTGGTGCAGATATGATGGTAAGTGCTGCAGGGAATCGAATACGGCCAGGTTGATCTCCTGGACTAGTTTCGATCACCTGGATGGGTCAGAGAGGAATTTTCCCAGATTATTTTCCTTAATTGGCCTGGGTTTTGTCATGTATTCAACTATCATTGCAACCCATGTATCAGCTGACCTAAGTTGTACACCTTGAGAACATTGACCACAAGGTGGTGAACTTGTGGGAGACACTCCTAACCTGGACTTTCAGGTATAAAAGGGGAAGCTCCATCCACTTTCATCACTTGAGGTCTTGGTAATAAAGATAACTGGTCACAAAGTAACCTTCTTTCAAGTATGGGCCTCATGTGCATTTGTATTGTATAGTAAGGACATATCATTGGCGAAGAGAAACTGGAATTTAAACCACGCAAGCATGGCCACTAGCAGCACAGGAGAGAGGTACTGTGTTGATGATGATTGGGACGGCTTTATTGAGAGATTACAGCAAAGTTTTGTCACTAAGGAATGGTTGGGACAGGATTCGACCGACAAACGCAGGGCTCATGTCCTGACGGTTTGTGGATCCAGAACGTACTCCATGATGAAGGACCTTCGAGCGCCAGAGAAGCCGGCAGACAAGACGTTCGAAGAGCTCAGTAAGTTGATTGGGGAACACCTTAAACATGGCAAGACATCGGTTTTACACGCACTGGCGGCGAGAAGGGCAAAGCGTTCCAGACTTTGTGGCAGATCTCTGGCGACTAGCGAGCCTATGTAAGTTCACAGAGCGGAGATGCTGCGAGACTTTTTTATTGAGGGCTGGGGTTTTCAGGAAACTGATTGAGACCAAAGACTTGACTTTGGAAGTGGCGGCTCTGATAGCCCAGACATTTATCTCAGGAGAGGAAGAGACCAGAATGACGTATGACAAAAATCTTGACTCAAATGCGGCAAACGACCAGGGAGTCAACATTGTTAACGCGGCACACAGTTCTCTAGGCAGACAAGGGCAATCGGAGATGCCCCAGCATGTAATCGAACCTAGAGGGGGAATTCAACAGAGACAATGGCTAGCTGAACGTCATTTCATGCCATCGCAATGGACAATGTGGCCAGTAATGGGGCCATCAACACCTGTTAATGGTGTGCTTAAGGACAGTTACAGAGACAGTCAGAGACGATCGACTGGTAATGGACCTTTTGTTTCCAACAACGGGGCCTCCAGCTCATGCTGGAGGTGTGGAGGCAAACACCCAGCCAGAGCTTTCGGGTATCAGCAATATACTTGCAGAAACTGCAACGTCAGCGGTCACTTGACGCGTATGTGCAGGAAGCCTGCAGCCAGGTTGATGTACGAGGAGGACGGGCCCGATAAGAACATAAGAACATAAGAACGTAAGAATTAGGAACAGGAGTAGGCCATCTAGCCCCTCGAGCCTGCTCCGCCATTCAATAAGATCATGGCTGATCTGGCCGTGGACTCAGCTCCACTTACCTGCCCGCTCCCCGTAACCCTTAATTCCCTTATTGGTTAAAAATCTATCTATCTGTGACTTGAATACATTCAATGAGCTAGCCTCAACTGCTTCCTTGGGCAGAGAATTCCACAGATTCACAACCCTCTGGGAGAAGAAATTCCTTCTCAACTCGGTTTTAAATTGGCTCCCCCGTATTTTGAGGCTGTGCCCCCTAGTTCTAGTCTCCCCGACCAGTGGAAGCAACCTCTCCGCCTCAATCTTGTCTATCTCTATCATTATTTTAAATGTTTCTATCAGAATCACCCCTCATCCTTCTGAACTCCAACTCCGATGTAAGCCCTACGAGGCCAAATGAATACTGGGGGAAATCGCTGGAAGCTGAAGTTCAGCGAGTTCATGTGGAGCACATATACAGTTCATATACCAGGGCGCCACCGATAATGATGAAAATGTTCCTCAATGGCATCCCGGTATTAATGGAGCTGGACACGGGGGGAGACAGTCTCTGATGAGTATCAAACAGTTTGAAAGGTTGTGGGTGTCCAAGGCCAAAAGGCCAAAATTATTGGCGATTGACGCACAGCTACGGACATATACAAAGGAGATCATTCCGGTGCTAGGCAGCGCCACGATAGTCGTGACCCACAAAGATTCGGAGAATAGGTTGCTACTCTGGATTGTCCCGGGGAGGGTCCCGCACTACTGGGGAGGAGTTGGCTTGCTGTCATGAACTGGAAATGGGGCGATGTCAGTGCAATTTCTTCTGTGAAGCGAGTATCATGCTCATAGGTCCTGGACAAATTTGACTCATTATTTCAACCCGGCATTGGCACTTTCATGGGGACCAAGATAGTGATTCACATAAACCCGGACACCAGGCCAGTACACCACAAGGCCAGAGCGGTGCCGTACGTGATGCGGGAAAAGATAGAATGCGAATTGGACCGCTTGCTGAGGGAAGGCATCATCTCGCCAGTCGAATTCAGTGACTGGGCGAGCCCGATCATGGCGGTGCTCAAGGCAGATGGGTCGGTCAGGATATGTGGTGATTACAAGACCACCATCAATCGGGAGTCACGCCAAGGCCAGTACCCACTACCGAGAGCGGAGGACCTCTTTGCGACGCTATCTGGTGGCAATCGTTTTTCAAAATTGGACCTAACCTCAGCTTACATGACCCAGGAGCTGGCAAGTGAGTCGAAGAAGCTGACCACCATCACGACACACAACGGGGTTGTTTGAGTATAACAGATGTCCGTTCGGGATTCATTCGGCCGCCGCGAGCTTTCAGCGAAATATGGAAAGCCTCCTCAAGTCGATTCCAAGGACGGTGGTTTTTCAAGATGACATCCTCATCATGGGTCATGATACTGAAGAATACCTCCACAACCTGGTGGAGGTGCTACGCAGACTGGACCGGGTAGGGCTGCGACTGAAAAAGGCGAAGTGCGTCTTCCTAGCTCCAGAGGTAGAATTCCTGGGGAGGAGGGTAGCAGCAGACAGGATCAGACCTACTGCGTCCAAAACGGAAGCAATCCAGAGAGCACCCAGACCCCGTAACACGACGGAGCTGCGTTCGTTCCTGGGGCTCATGAAGTATTTTGGCAACTTTCTTCCCAAATTGAGCATGCTGTTAGACCACTACACGTGCTCCTACGCAAGGGTCACGATTGGGTCTGGGCGGACAGCCAGGAAAGGGCTTTTGATAGAGCACGCAATTTATTATGCTCAAACAAACTGTTAACCTTATATGACCCGTGTAAGAAACTTGTTTTAACGTGCGATGCGCCGTCCTATGAGGTCGGGTGTGTGTTGCAGCATGTGAATGCCAATGATCAATTACAGCCAGTAGCTTATGCCTCCAGAAGTTTGTCCTAGGCAGAAAGAGGCTACGGGATGGTAGAAAAGGTAGCATGTATATATGCAGTAAAAAAAATGCACCAGTATCTGTTTTGCAGGAAATTTGAGCTGGAGACAGATCACAAACCCCTAACATACCTTTTGACCGACAACAAGGCCATAAATGCGAATGCATCGGTTCGCATACAGAGGTGGGCATTCACGTTAGCCGCCAATGACTACACAATTTGGCACAGACTGGGCACCGAAAACTGCGTCGATGCACTCAACAGGCTCCCACTAGCCACCACTGAGGGGGCTACCGAGCATGATGCTGAGATGATCATGGCTGTTGAAGCTTTCGAAAGCAAAGGTTCACCTGTGACAGCCTGTCAGATTAAAGTCTGGACAAATAAAGACCTGCTACTGTCTTTAGTTAAGAAATGTGTCCTGAATGAGGACTGGGCAGCCACGTACGGAACATGCCCTGAGGAATTTAAACCGTTTCATAGGCGCAAGGATGAACTCTCGATTCAGGCCGATTGCCTACTATGGGGAAACTGAGTAGACATGCCCCAGATGGGCAGAGTGGTGTTTATCAGAGAACTTCACAATGAGCACCCGGGCATTGTCTTGATGAAGGCAATTGCCAGGTCACACGTTTGATGGCCAGGGATAGATGCAGACCTGGAACACGTGTGCTCAGCTGGGCAACGCATCCAGGGAAGCCCCCCTTAGACCCTGGTCCTGGTCCGCCAAGCCATGGTCATGCATCCATGTGGACTACAGAGGTCCTTTCATGGGAAAAATGTTTTTGGTTGTAGTAGACGCCTACTCCAAATGGATTGAGTGTGCCATTTTAAATTCAAGCACATCCTCTGCCACGGTAGAAAGTCTACGGGCAATGTTCGCCGTCCATGGTCTACCGGATGTCAGCGACAATGGCCTGTGCTTCACAAGCATTGAATTCCAGGACTTCATGGCAGGCAATGGAATCAACCATGTCAGAATGGCACCGTTCAAGCCAGCCTCAAATGGCCAGGCGGAACGAACAGTGCAGATAATCAAACAGGGGATGCTCAGAATCCAAGGGGATTCCCTACAAAGCCGCTCATCACGCCTCCTGTTGGCCAATACATCCCGACAACACTTGCTCACAGGGGTTCCACCCACAGAGCTGCTAATGAAAAGGACACTCAAAACCAGGTTATCCCTTATACATCCCACCATGAAAGAAATTGTTGAGAGCAGGCGTCAGTCACAATGTGACTACCATGACAGGAATGCGAGGGCGCGATGTATTGATGTCAATAACCCTATTTTTGTCCTTAATTACGCTGCAGGGCCCAAATGGCTTGCAGGCACTGTGATTGCCAAAGAGGGGAATAGGGTTTTGGTAGTTAAACTTACCAATGGACAAATCTGCCGCAAACACGTGGATCAACTAAAAGGAGGTTCAGCAACCCATAGAAGAAGCAGAGGAAGAACACGATGTAGAGTTTACTCCACCACAGGTGACCGAACACCGGAACCAAGTGGAGGAGAGCCCAGTCACTGTGGGCAGTCCGAACAGGCCTGAGGCACCGCAAACAGCAGACACTCAGGCCAGCGCCCAACAACCGGTGCTGCAACTCAGGCGCTCTACAAGGGAGTGCAAACCACCAGAGAGACTTAACCTGTGATCCCAATAAGACATTGGGGAGGGAGGTGATGTCATGTATTCAACTGTCATTGTAACTCATGTATAAGCTGACCTAAGTTGTACACCTTGAGAACATTGACCACAAGGGGGTGAACTTGTGGGAGACACTCCTAACCTGGACTTCCAGGTATAAAAGTAGAAGCTCCACCCACCTTCATTACTTGAGAGAAGGTAATAAAGATAACTGGTCACAGAGTGACCTTCTCTCTCAAGTATGGGCCTCGTGTGCATTTATACTGTGTAGTAAGGACATATCAGGTTTTTAATCTGTTTTTTTGCCTCTCCCAGGAGATCACATGGCTCAGGTTGGGGTGGAGTGTAGAATGTTGCGGTGCAAGGGGTGTCGCAGTTGTGTGGGTCGGACTGGTTGGGCCCGATGCTCGTTACCTTTCCGCCATTGTTCATTGTTCATTGGTTTATATGTAACCTTCAGGGCTGCTGACCGATGACCGTGCGGCTCTTTATCGGCCGGCGCGGACACGATGGGCCGAAATGGCCTCCTTCTGCGTTGTAGATTTCTATGTTTCTGAAGCCCGTCCAGAAGAATTGCATGGTTCTTACAATTTGTTTCCTGCACAGTTGCAACCTATTTTGATTGATAATCTTGATTAATTGTGAATGATTCCTATTTATCTTCCTTGAACCAATAAGGGAATTAAGGGTTACGGGGAGCGGGCGGGTAAGTGGAGCTGAGTCCACGGCCAGATCAGCCATGATCTTGTTGAATGGCGGAGCATGCTCGAGGGGCTAGATGGCCTACACCTGATCCTAATTCTTATGTTCTTATGTTCTTATGAACCAACTTGGACATTAAAGGGAAACAGAGAAATATAGCCAGATTGCAGCTCCATGTTCTTCAGGTTTATATTTCGCTGTGCAGCTACTTGGGTTGTGACTTATGAGGGCACAATTAGGTTAATTTCCCATGGAAAACTTCAAATGTTTGACTCGTGGTCAAAAGATATCAAAGAGAATAAAAAAGAATATCAAACTTTTATAATTGGAACATTTGTATGCAGGTGAGTGAAGTAGCTTAATGTGTCTAATCTGCCTTTGATTCTGTGTAATCTTCTTCAGAAGATCATCATTTTTAGCTTGAGCTTCATAATATGGCAACGTGGTATTATGCCGCAGGTGTGCAGAGATTAGAAAGATGTTACAATCTGCTTCTTGTGCGACCTGTGTCACTTCCAGTACATACCTCAGAGAACAACAAGCTGCTGAGTTGGGCTGGCGGTGGTTACTTTGTGTATACGGTCACATTTAGGTTCTTAGAGGTGTAGGCTTGCCTTAGGAAATTGATTTCTGCATTTCCAACTGTATATATTTCTAGTACAATGTATTTGGCCATCTTTCAGATGAAATGTGAAATCGAGTACGATTGGCAAACGGTGACTAGTGGGGTGCCGCGGGGATCAGTGCTGGGTCCTCAACTATTTATAATCTATATTAATGACTTGGATGAAGGGACCGAGTGTAATGTAGCCAAGTTTGCTGATGATACAAAGATGGGTGGGAAAGCAAATTGTGAGGAGAACACAAAAAATCTGCAGAGTGATATAGACAGGCTAAGTGAGTGGGCAAAAATCTGGCAGATTGAGTATAATTTTGGAAAATGTGAAGTTATCCACTTTGGCAATAAAAATAGAAAAGCAAATTATTATTTAAATAAAGAAAAATTGCAAAGTGTTGCAGCACAGAGGGACCTGGGGGTCCTTGTGCATGAAGCACAAAAAGTTAGTATGCAGTTACAGCAAATAATCAGGAAGGCAAATGGAATGTTGGCCTGTATTGCAAGGGAAATAGGGTATAAAAGCAGAGATAACATGCTACAACTGTACAGGGTATTTAAGGAAGGAAGGATATACTTGCGTTGGAGGCTGTTCAGAGAAGGTTCACTAGGTTGATTCCAGAGATGAGGGGTTTGACTTATGATGATAGGTTGAGTAGGTTGGGCCTATACACATTGGCGTTCAGAAGAATGAGAGGTGATCTTATCGAAACATATAAGATAATGAGGGGCTCAACTAGGTGGATGCAGAGAGGTTATTTCCACTCACAGGGGAAACTAATACTAGGGGACATGGGGCTCAATTTTGCCCAAGCCCATTTTCTGGCGTATTGCCAGAGTTACGCCAGGTTTTCTAGGTCAGAAATGCGGCATAAATATTTGTCCAAACTTTCCCCGATCTATAAATGGAATTTGGAATCGTGCAGCGTGTTCAGTTGCCTTGGGGGGGGGGGGGGTGGAGCTTGCTGTCTGCGCCGAAAAATGAAGCCGGGCCTTCTGCGCATGCACGGGAAAAATAACGTACATTTTTGATGTCGCTCCAATGGACGCGCATGCTCAGTACAGCTCGGATATGGCCATCAGCCATATTTAAAGAGCCAGTTGTGTGTAATCCGCTCCCCCGCCCGACCCTAGCCCCGAGTGCCCTCCCGGTCCGCTCCCCGAGCCTAGCCCAGGCCGAATGGCCTCCTCCGATTTCTTTACCTGCGCCAATTTGTTTAACTCTCCACAAGGTTTTTTTGGAGTGGCCACATACGCTGGCCTAAGCAGAACTGGAGTAACTCTCAGCTGGCCAAAGTTCCCTAAATGGCCAGAATTGGCGCAAGTGGCTGGTTACGCCCCCTTTGGCTGAAAAAAAAAAGTATCTAAAAAAAATCGTAACTGAGTTACGCTGGTGCAAATTGATTAGGGAAACTGTGGATTTTTAACTTAGGCCAAAAAAAGCAGCCTGCTCCGAAAAAATGGCATAAATCACTGGGAAAAATTGAGCCCATAGTCTTAGAATAAGGGCCGCCCATTTAAAATTAAGATGAGGAAGAATTTCTTCACTCAGAGGGTTGTAAATCTGTGGATTTTTCGGCCCCAGAGAGCTGTGGAGGCTGGGTCTTTGAGTATATTTCAGGTGGAGATAGACAGATTTTTGAGCAATAAAGGAGTAAAGGGTTATGGAGAGCAGGCAGGAAAGTGGAACTGAGTCCATGATCGGATCAGCCATGATCTTATTGAATGGCGGAGCATGCTCGAGGGGCCGAATGGCTTAATCCTACTACTATTTATTATGTTACTTATGAGACCCCCATCTGCTCTCTCAGGTGGCTGTAAAAGATCCCATGGCACTATATTGAAGAAGAGCAGGGGAGTTATCCCCCGTGTCCTGACCAATATTTATCCCTCAATCAACATCACCCAAAAAAAAAGTTTATCTGGTCATTATCACATTGCTGTTTGTGGGAGCTTGCTGTGTGTAAATTGGCTGCTGCATTTCCCACATGACAACAGTGACTACACTTCAAAAGTACTTCATTGGTTGTAAAGCGCTTTAGAACACCCTGAGGTCGTGAAAGGCGCTATATCAATGCAAGTCTTTCTTTACATAATGGTTGCCAACTTTCTATATTACACCAGGAAATTTAATATAGATGAGTTGACCAGTCAAGACCTTTAATTGCCCCGCCTTTCTCAATTTCCCACAACACTACAGGTGGAATTCATCATTGTTACATAATCGTATTTTCTACTGTATTTAGAAATTTATTGATGGGTTCAGCAATTTATTGACTTTATTTCAATCAAGCTACTTTCCGTGGCTTCTGACATTCTAAGGTGGGTGTTTGAGTGACTCCGTGTCTTCTTGTAGAATTTCTCATGACGGCAACCTCAATTTAGAGCTGGCTTTCTTCGTTCAAATTTGCACAGTTTTTAGCGAATAAAAGTATTGGGGTGAAACCAAGCCGGTGCAATTCGGGCAGTGGCAGATCAGCTGCCCATTAAACGCCAGGCTCGATTTTCTGATCAATTAATTGGGCAGGGTATATAATGGCCCAGAAGTTGTGGTCGGAGGCTTCCGACCTGAAAAATTTCCACAAATCTACCTGGTGGTCCCGGAGGATCGGAGACTTCTGGTCCTTGCCCGCTATGCGAAGGCGCACAGGCGTAGACGCACATGTATCCCAGGATCGTAAGGGTTTCAAACGCATCAATGGGATCACGTGGGCTGGCACAACCTATCAGAGTAGGGGGATACCCATTCATACTTATGGTGAATCCGTATGTACGGAACCACCATAAGTATGAATGGGGATACCCCCAAAAACACAGAAACACTGAAAATACCTTTTTAAAAAAAAAAAATCACATATTTCAAATTAATAAAAATTGAATTTAATTAATTATTTAAAACACAAATTTATTTTTTGAAAAATAAATTTGCATATTTTAAATGTTTAAATTATGTTTTTTAATGTTTTTTTCGGTACTTTAAAAGTCTTACGCTGACAAATAGCCCGATTCTCCACCTGCGGAGGCCCTTTAGTTTCGCAAGCGTGCGATTTGTCAACAGAATGTTTGACAGAGCGCAAGTGCTGGGTTTAGGTGCATGAGCTTCACATACCTAAACCTGGAACTTGCAGGGACCCCACGGGCGCATGCGTACCTCGTAATTACCCGTGGGGAAGTGCAATTTCAGGCCCAATGAGTGGCTGATCTGCACTCTCACTGCCCTTCAATTTCACCGCCACCCTCCCTTACCTGTTGTATTTTCAAATACTGTGATCAAACCACATAGGATTACACAGGTTATACGGCACAGAAGCAGGCCATTCGGCCCAACCAGTCCATGCCGGTGTAATGCTCCACTTCTGTCTCCTCCCGTCTTTCCTCACTAAATCTATCAGCTTAACCTTCCATCCCCTTCTCCTTCATATATGCTTGTCTAACCCCCTATTAAATGCATCTATACTATTCGCTTCAATCACTCCCTGTGGGAGCGAGTTCCACATTCACACCACTCTCTGGGTAAAGAAGTTTCTTCTGAATTCCCTATTTGATATCTTGTACATAATATGTCTTACTACATTGGCAGATCCAAATGAGCAAAATAAATTAAGGATCACAGATTAAAATAATTTGTCACTTTAAGTCAACATTCACACTAGGAAAAG
This sequence comes from Pristiophorus japonicus, assembly GCF_044704955.1. Taxonomy (NCBI): domain Eukaryota; kingdom Metazoa; phylum Chordata; class Chondrichthyes; family Pristiophoridae; genus Pristiophorus; species Pristiophorus japonicus. The sequence continues at coordinate 519,438,139 of NC_091977.1, read as the reverse complement.
TATTAAACTAAATTGGAAGCTACATAAATATGTGGGAACACAGGGTTTTCTGAGGAAATGGACAGAATTCAGAAGATCCACAGGGACCCAAAAATTGCACAAATGAATTGCGGATGCTATCTAGTATTACAGTCTATTATAAATGAAATGATAAAACTCATTTCAACAAGAGTAAAGATAGTGGCCTAGATTTTCCACTCAGTTTATGTCAATCCGCAACGTGAGCTAAACGGACAGGAATTCTCAGGAGCCACTTCAATGGCTCTTTGCTTTCCCTGCTACTTCTGAGATTTATTGCCAAAAGTGATGGGTGACAAAGACGGACGGACATAATGTAAAATCATGGAAGTACGTCCAACAATTTTCTATCCATTAACTTTAATTGGTGGAAAATCACAGGTTGCATGTGTATGATTTTCCAAAGAAATAAGCCTGGAATAATGGGCCTGGCCCCACAAAAGTAAGTTTTAAATAAAGCTGAAATGGACTGTTATGTATGTAAACTTTACTTGTGTGTAAGACTTGCCACCAGGGTGTGCACCTGTTGGAGACCCAAGGGTCACCTGCACACTCCGGGCAAGCAGGCATAAAAGACAGTCTACCATGCTGCTGCCTCACTCTGGAGTGACATTAAAGAGACCAAGGTCACAACAGTTTGAGCTTACAGCACACAGTCTTGTGGGGTTATTCTGAACATAACAATTGGCGAGAAGTAACAGATCAAGAACTTTCACGTGGTTATGGCTGCTGTTGGTATTCTTCAGAGATTTGTTGAGGGTGATGATTGGGAAGCCTTCATTGAGCATCTTGACCAGTACTTCGTGGCCAACGAGGTGGATATGGAAGAAACCGCGTTCAAGCGCAGGGCGATTCTCTCACCGTTTGTGGGTTCACAATATATGGCCTTGTCAAAAATCTGCTAGCACCGACGAAACCAACGGACAAGACATATGCAGAGTTGTGCACGCTAGTTCAGGAACATCTCAAGCCGAAAGAGAGCATCTTGATGGCCAGGTATCGGTTTTATACGCACCATCACTCCGAGGGCCAGGACGTGGCGAGCTATGTCGCCGACCTAAGACGCCTTGCGGGACTGTGTGTATTTGCTGGATTTTTGGGGAAAATGTTGCGAGACTTTTTCTTGCTTGGAATCGGCCACGAGGTCATTCTTCGCAAACTGCTGTTTGACGAATCCCTAGATCTGAGCAAGGCCATGACGATAACCCAGGCTTTCATGTCCACAAACGGTAACACTAACCAGATATCTTTGCAGCATCAAAGCTCACCGGCAAGTACTGTACATAAAATAACACCTTCAGCAGGCAGAACTGTACATGGCAGGGCCTACACGCCCACAGAGGCCAGACCTAGGATGACTCAGAGTCCGTTGTGGGGCGTAAATTTGAAACCATTAACACCATGTTGGCACTGCGGGGGTAATCATCGAGCCCATCAATGTTGATTCAAGCACTACATGTGCAAGGGCTGTGGAACAATGTGGCGCCTGCATGGAATGTGCAGACGTGCTGCGACTCACCATGTGGCAGAGTCGCCAGAAGATGTCCGATCCAGCGCGGATCACGCTGAATGAATAAGAGAGGCAACTCAACCCGAGGCTGAAGAGGAAATGTATGGGGTACACACCTTTACCATCAAAAGCCCTCCGGTAATATTGAAAGTCAAATTAAACGGCATTCCAATTTCCATGGAATTGGACACGGAGGCGAGTCAATCAATTATGAGCCAGAAGGCTTTTGAGAAACTGTAGGGAAACAAGGCACAAACACCAAAATTAAGCCCGATTCACACAAAGCTGCACACTTATACCAAAGAGCTCATACCAGTCATTGGTAGTGCAGCAGTGAAGGTATCGTACGATGTAACTGTGCATGATTTATCATTATGGATTGTACCAGGCGATGGCCCAACGCTGTTCAGCAGAAGCTGGCTAGGAAAGATCCGATGGAACTGGGACGACATCAGAGCACTGTCTTCGGTGGATGATGCCTCGTGCGCCCAATTGCTAAACAAATTCCCACCATTATTTGAGCCAGGCATCGGCAACTTTACAGGCGCCAAAGTGCAGATCCATCTAGACCCTGATGCATGGCCCGTTCATCACAAGGCCCAAGCAGTTCCATATATGATGCGAGAGAAAGTCGAGATCAAGCTGGACAGACCTCAACAAGAGGGAATCATATCGCCAGTCGAGTTCAACGAGTGGGCCAGTCCAATTGTTCCGGTTTTGAAAAGCGATAGCACGGTCAGAATCTACATGGTAACGATCAACCGAGTCTCGTTAGAGGACGAGTACCCACTACCCAAAGCGGATGACCTGTTCGCAACACTAGCAGGGTGAAGTCGTTCACCAAGCTGGATCTAACCTCTGCTCACATGACACAGGAGCTGGCTGAACCTTCGAATAAAATTGACGTGCATCAACACGCACAGAGGACTGTTCATATACCACAGATGCCCTTTTTGGGATGAGCTCGGCTGCGACCATCTTCCAGAGGAACATGGAGAGTCTGCTGAAATCAGTTCCACGCACCGTGGTGTTTCAAGATGACATCCCGATCACTGGTCGCAACACACCGAACACTTGCACAACCTGGAAGAGGTTCTAAAGCTACTGGACAGAGTGGGACTCAGGCTGAAACACTCCAAATGTGTTTTCCTGGTGCCAGAGGTCAAATTTTGGGGGAGAAAGATTGCGGCAAATGGCATCAGACCCACGGACTCCAAGACGGAGGCCATCAAGAATGCAGCCTGATCACAGACTGTGATGGGGCTGCGTTCGTTCCTGCGATTCCTCAACTATTTTGGTAACTTTCTACCGGGGTTGAGCACGTTGCTGGAACCTTTGCATTTATTGCTACACAAGGGTGACGACTGGGTTTGGGGTAAATCTCAAGAGACGGCCTTTAATAAGGCCAGAAACCTGTTATGTTCTAATAAGTACTTGCATTGTATGACCTGGGTAAACATTTAGTACTAGCTTGTGATGCATCTTTGTACGGGGTCAGTTGTGTGTTACAGTAAGCCAATGGGTCAGGCAAACTGCAACCGGTTGCATAAGCATCCAGAAGTTTATCTAAGGCTGAAAGAACCTTGAGAAAGAAGCATTAGCATGCGTATATGGGGTTAAGAAAATGCACCAATACCTATTTGGACTCCGGTTCGAGCTCGAAACCGACCACAAGCCGCTCATTTCGCTGTTCTCAGAAAACAAAGGTATTAACACCAATGCTTCATCCCACATCCAAAGATGGGCACTAACGTTATCTGCGCATGATTATATAATCCGCCACAGACCAGGCACTGAGAACTGTGCTGATACCCTTAGTCGGCTACCATTGCCCACCACCGGGGTGGAAATGACGCAACCTGCAGACTTGCTTCTTGTAATGGATGATTTTGAGAGCGAGGGGTCACCTGTCACAGCTTGCCAGATCAGGACCTGGACTAGCCAGGACCCTGTGCTATCACTAGTAAAAACCTGCGTCCTTAATGGGAGCTGTCGGCTGTCTCCGGGGAAATGCAAGACGAAATTATGCTGTTTTACCGATGCAAGGATGAAATGTCCATCCATTCGGATTGTCTCCTATGGGGTAATCGCGTTGTTTTGCCAAAAATAGGCAGGGAAACGTTTATACGCGACCTACACACTACCCACCCAGGCATAGTCATGATGAAGGCTATCGCCAGGTCGCAAGTTTGGTGGCCCAGCATTGGCTCGGAATTGGAGTCATGCGTACACCAATGTAACACTTGATCACAGTTGAGCAATGCACCAAGGGAGGCCCCACTGTGGCTATGATCATGGCCCTCCAACCGTGGTCCAAGGTCCACGTAGATTTTGCTGGCCCCTTTCTAGGAAAGATGTCCCTTTTAGCAGTGGATGCTTACTCTAAATGGATTGAATGTATAATAATGTCATCATGTACGTCTACTGCCACCATTGAAAGCTTCCGGGCCATGTTCGCCACCCATGGTTTGCCCAATGTCCTTGTTAGTTGACAATGGACCATGTTTCACCAGCTCAGAATTCAACGAGTTCATGACCCGTAATGGCATCAAGCCTGTCAGGTCTGCCCCGTTTAAGCTCGCGTCCAATGGTCAAGCGGAACAGGCAGTCCAAACTATCAAGCAGAGCTTGAAACGTGGGACGGACAGTTCCCTGCAGACCCGGTTATCTCGGGTTCTGCTCAGCTACCGGAAGCGACCCCACTCGCTCACTGGTGTTCCCCCTGCAGAATTATTAATGAAGAGAGCACTCAAAACCAGGCTCTCCTTAGTCCACCCGGATCTCAATGATCATGCAGAAACCCGGCGTCACCGGCATAATGTGCACCACGATCACGCGGCTGTATCGTGTGACATTGAGGTTAATGACCCTGTGTTTGTTCTTAATTACGGTCATGATCCCAAATGGATTGCTGCCACTGTTTTAGCCAAGGAGGGGAATAGAGTATTTGTTGTCAAACTTGTGAATGGACAAACGTGCAGAAAGCATTTGGATCAAACCAAACTTTGATTCACTGACAACCAAGAACAGTTTGAAGAGAACATTACCATCATTGATCCACCAACACACACCCAACCAGCAACCAACCTTGCTGTCAACCATGAGGATGCCCGACAGTCCAATCAGACCAGCCATGCTGCCATGCAGCAATGATCCGACCAACTCACCCAGGCCAGGACTTCAACTCAGGCGATCAACCCGGGAATGTAGAGCCCTGGATCGCCTTAACTTGTAAATAACTTGTACCTAAGACTTTGGGGGGGAGGAGGGAGTGATGTTATGTATGTAAACTTTACTAGTGTGTAAGACTTTCCACCAGGGCACCTGTTGGAGACCTAAGGGTCACATGCACATCCCGAGCAAGCAGGTATAAAAGGCATCTACCATGCTGCTTCCTCACTCTGGAGTTACATTAAAGAGACCAAGGTCATAACAGTCTTGTGGAGTTATTCTGAACATAACATGGACAAAGTTCCCCCCACAATGTGGAACGTGTTGAAAGGCGGTTACACATTGAGGAGTTCAGATGACGGCATAAACCAGCGGTTAAAAGCTTGAAAGCTAGTCAATGATAACAGTCCTTAGTATAGAAACGGAAAAATGCTGGAAATACTCAGGAGGTCAGGCAGCATCTGTCGAGAGAGCAATAGAGTTACCGTTTCAGGTTGGTGACCCTTCGTCAGAACTGGAAAAAGTTAGCGATGTAACGGGTTTTTAAGCAACTGTTGGGGCAGGGAAAGGGGAGGGCGAGGAGGAAAGGCGAAAAGGGAAGATCTGTGATAGGATGGAAGGCAGAAGAGATTAAGAGACAAAAGGGATGATGGTGCAAGGCAAAAAGAGATGGTAATGGGACAAGTTAAGAAACAAAAGATGAGTCTAGTTAGGGTGTAAATGGAGATGGCAGAATCATCGACAGCTGTTGTGGGAAAGAGAAAAAAACAGAAAAAAATAGGGATAGAGGTTATGGTTTAAAATTGTTAAACTTGATGTTGCGTCCAGAAAGCTATAAAGTGCTTAAACAAAAGATGAGGTGCACCATCATGCCTTTTGTCTCTTAATCTCTTCTGCCTTCCACCCTATCACAGACCTTTCCTTTTGATCTTTCCTCCCCTCCCGCTTTCCCTGCCCCTACACTTGCTTAAAAACCTGTTACATCTCTAACTTTTTCCAGTTCTGACAAAGGGTCAGCGACCTGAAATGCTAACTCTGTTTCTCTCTCCACAGATACTGAGCATTTCCAGCATTTCCTGTTTTTATTTCAGATTCCAGCATCTGCAGTATTTTGCTTTTGTATTAGTCCTTGGTTTAGAATGTATTGTACTTTGTAATATATAGAATGTAGCCATTTGTTACATTTCACAGCATTTGGAATCTTGTTTTCCATTTGTTTCATGCAAACAAGGATGTCACAGTGCAATAACCTTTTTTTCCATTAATTCCTGGGATGTGTATATTGCTGGCAAGGCCAGCATTTATTGCCCATCCCTAACTGCCCTTGAGAAGGTGGTGGTGAGCCGCCTTCTTGAACTGCTGCAGTCTGTGTGGCGAAGGTGCTCCCACAGAGTTGTAAGGGAGGGAGTTCCAGGATTTTGACGCAGCGACGATGAAGGAACGGTGATATATTTCCAAGTCAGAATGGTGTGTGACTTGGAGGGGAACTTGCAGGTGGTGCACCTGCTGCCCTTGTCCTTCTAGGTGGTAGAGGTCGCAGGTTTGGGAGGTGCTGCCGAAGAATAAATATTTTGTCCATGTTGTAATTATACAGGAAGCGATATTAGGCATTATTTCACCATCTTGCATTCCCAGCGGAAAGCTGCAATCTCAGGGAGTGTGATTCAGAGATGGGCTTACACCATTGTAGGCCCAATTCTTCAACCATAACTTGCAATTATGCCACCCCAGCAGGAGTGTGGCATCAAAAATTACCACTGTTTGGGCCACAGCGATTATTTTGGTGGCTGATACAGAGAATAAACAGCTTTTATATAAAATACATGTTCTGTAATTCCACTTTCCTTGGCAGTTTATACTTGTTTTATTCATTCATGGGAATCCATGTTTATATTTCCAATACAGCTTTGCATTTTAATTTAATTTAAATTCCCCAACTGCCATGGGGGAATTTGAACTCATGTCTTATGGATATCCAGGCCTCTGGATTACTAGTCCAGTAACATAGCCACTAAGCTACCGTACCAGGTACACTCAAGAAGTCATTTTTTTTTTCAGGTGCATTATGATTGGTGGCGGCGGATCCTGAAATATTTTTGGATTATTGTTGTTTCCTATACGATGCTGGTCTTAATCCTGGTGTACACATATCAGTTTAAATCATTCCCAGCACTGTGGCAAAACATGACAGGAATGGATATTAAAAAGTGAGTAACCAAGAGAAGGTATTTTGTACAGTAGTCCAAAATAATGTTTTATTTGACCTCAAATGCCTGTTAATTTCACAAAGACATTGTAATGAATGACGTAAGTGCATAGCTTTTCTTAAACCAAGTTGGGTGGAGCTGCACTTTACGTTAGATATGATACTTAATAATACTACAAAGAATAAGAAAGCTCACCACTACTTTCTCAAGGGCAACTAGGGATTGGCAATAAATGCCAGCCTTGCCAGCGATGCCCACATCCCGGGAATGAATGTTTAAAAAACAGTTACAAACCAGTAAAGAACTAACAAATGTCACGAATCAAAGTGGCAAATTGAATACAATCCACATACAGCTAGGGCAGATAAGATGCACTGGATTATGACTCAATTGAAACAAGATAAAATCAATGAAAATGTATTACTGCACACGCACAGAATGATAAACATGTAAACTTACATCTTTAGCTGTCTTTTACCACTGAAAACCTGCTCTGCATTCCGCAATTGAAAACAAAAAACTTAAACAGCTTATTTTGATCAGAATTTAATACATGTTCCTTTCGGAATTTTATAAATGATATTATTTATTTTTTAATTAAAGGTTGAAGGATCTTGGATTAGAACAATTCACCGTCTCAGATCTGTTTACCAGTATTTTCATCCCCACGTCTTTCTTGCTGGTTTGTATATTACATCTACATTATTTCCATGATCGATTTCTGGAGCTCACTGACCTCAAAGCGGTTACCAGCAAACAGGAAAGCAGTATCTATAGGTGAGGAACAATTCTTGATACATTGGCAAATCAGTCATTAGAGCTGAATATATCTGTTCCCCGTGATCTCTAATATGATATTCTGACTCTGATCCTCCTGGCCTGTTGCAATAGCCTAGCATGTGAAATGGATTATATACTGTAAATATATACCATGTATTAATACTTTTGGTTTTTTTAGCCATTGAGAAGATTTGACTGTTTTCAGGCACAGTGAAATATATGTGCTAGCTTCTTACCATTACATGTGTTAAAATCAGCTGTTGAAAGTATAAAGGTTCAGTCGATGGCTTCAGTTAGATTTCACCTTAAGCACCCGGGCAGTAATCTGGTGAAATGGATCACCCGCCTGCTGTAGAACCCTGTCCCATATTCAGCTCATTGATTACAATAGAATGAATATCGGGCAGGTTCGACCATAGGGCATCCGATCCACTCCGACAGGTCACAGCCCAGCTGAAAATGACCCTCCACGTAGATATTTTGTAAACAAAAGGTGTTACAGTTCTGAATTACAGACCAAAAATGCCAATTACTGTGAAACCATTGATGGTATGCATCCTGCACAGGGATATATTTGAACTATTGTGATGGATTTTTGTCCAGACCCAGACCTGGTGCTGTGGAAGCAATGCGCGCTTGAATCAAGAGGCCCGAGGATCGGCAGGGATTGGTCCTTGTGCCTGATCTATGTAGTTGGGGCGAGCTACTAGTGCTGGTCGCGCCTCCGCAGGCAGCTCGCCCGACGAGTAAAATCAATTTCCAGGGTGGGCGAGGTCGCCATTTTCCTTGTGGGGTCCGGAGAAGCAGAGCCTCGTTAAAATCAAATCAGGCTCCTTTTGACACAATGGTACCCTGATTTGTTAGATTCATAAGGGCTCCGTCTGCTTTAGGTAGGAACCTCATCCACTTGCAGAGCCCTGCAGGTTAAAATGGAAAATGGCAGAACAGGATCGAGATTTGAGAGGGCAACTAACCGACTCGTAGTTAACAGTCCACCTGCTCCGCTCCTTTCCACCAAGCAGGTTGGGTTAAAATTGACCCCAGTTGCTCCAGTATTTGGATCCCTTATTAGGCTAGGTGCATTATTGGTTGTCTTCGTTTGTGTAATTTTAACATTTAATTTTCCAGTGCAGCTCAGCATCAGCATGATAAATATTATGTACTTGTTTTCCCAATCAATCTATCAATTGATGAATCATCATTCATTTTGGCGGCCCTATTATTCATGTTACGTTCATCATCCCTTCACACGACTCATTCCTTAGCTAAAGGATGGGCAGGTGATTTTCATCCATGCATGTGAGGTGCAACGAGCCAATGAATAATCACTTGGAAATGTTGATAATCACCATCCATAACCAAAAGTTTATTCACAGCCAGTATAGCTGATCTCTTTGTTGTAACAGCGGGAGAAGTGAGAGTCAGAACTTTTTGGGACAAATGTGTCTGAACTAAGTGGAGTTGTTCTTTTATATTATACCCTGCCTTACCTTTGCTAATATTTATCATTTTCAATTGCTTCTGTGGTAACTTTAAGCTTACTAACCATTTAACAGTATGTGTTGTGCTGTGTTGGCTAATTGTTGTGACAGTTCTTAGTGGTTTCTTATTACCTCTGTCTCTTTCTTCTTTCTGTGTTTGTCCATTTATGTGCTTCCCATTACTCCATTTTCCAGCCATGCCAAAGTTAATGGGCGTGTTTATCTGTTAGTAAATAGGTGGGTACTGTTGTGCTTTCCATTAGCAATCACAGAATTTCATTGCATTTTATTATTTACCTGCCATAAATTATAGCATGCAAGTCACACCCTTATTTTAGAACTGCTCTTGCACCGGAATCCCAATAAATTGCACAATATTATTAATTGCATCCTGAATATAGAGATCATAAGATATGTGTAATATTTTAACAATAATTTTGGTGTTATCGAAAAGATGCTTTTTTTTAATAATCCAAATTTTATCTTATTGACTTACAAAGCTCAAGGTTTGTATTTGCTGTGTAACATAGCCACTTTAAATTTAGACTTTATATGGCTCAATTGTCTAGTCCTATGAATGCTCAATGTTAACTTGTACTGAGTTTTAAAACAAATGGCACCACTAGGTTGGCAAACAAAGACAAAAAAATCCCAATTTCCATGAGGTTTCTCCCAAGTCTCTGGTGGCAATTCAGTGGGAGACCCACAGAATTTCAGGGCTTTGCTAACTGTACCAGGGGCTGACATCAGTTAAGCACATCTCGGGGATCTTCTCAATGCCACAGTGCAGTGAGAGAATTTTGGACTTCTAACGTAGATTTTTTTTAAAAATTCACTTACAAGAGTAAAGAGAGAACGGTATGCATTGAAAGTAAAGCTCTGTTCCATTTCCAATAGTTATTATTATCAAAAAACATCATTGTTGCATTTCCAGATTTAACATCTTGCCATGATAGAATAACATAGAAATTTACAGCGCAGAAAGGGGCCATGCTGGCCCATCATGTCTGCACCGGTTGACAAAGAGCCACATGGCCCTCGGTCAGCAGCCCTAAAGGTTACATATAAACCTATGAACAATGAACAATGGCGGAAAGGTAAAGAGCACCCAGCCCAAGCAGTCCGCCCCACACAACTGCAACACTCCTTGCACTGAAACATTCTACACTCCACCCCAACCGGAGCCATGTGATCTCCTGGGAGAGGCAAAAACCAGATAAAAACTCAGGCCAATTTGGGGAAAAAAAACTCCGACAATTCATATACATCACTGTGGTGAAAAAGCAGTCGTGTTTTAACAGCACAGGTTTTTTTTCTGTAATGTCTTATTATTTGCATTAACACCCCCAACTTAACATAATATTTGTATTTTAAAATAAAAATCATTAATTTGCCAATCAGTATTCTAAAGTATAAACAAATAATAATCTGAGAAGTGTGCAATTTAAATGTATGGAAACGTTCCAAGGCACTTCACAGGAGTATTATGAGACAAAAAATTTGACACAAGCCACATAAGGAGAAATTAGGGCAGATGACCAAAAGCTTGATCAAAGAGATAGGTTTTAAGGAGTGTCTTGAAGGAGGAAAGGGATGTAGAGAGGCGGGGAGGTTTAGGGAGGGAGTTCCAGAGCTTAGGGCCTAGGCAACAGAAGGCATGGCCACCAATAGTTGAGCGATTATAATAAGTGATGCTCAAGAGGGCAGATTTAGAGGAGCGCAGATATCTCGGGGGAGTTGTGGGGCAGGAGGAGATTACAGAGATAGGAAGGGGCGAAGTCATGAAGGGATTTGAAAACAAGGATGAGAATTTTGAAATTAAGAAGATAGAAAAATGTCCCAAAGTGCTTCACAGAGGCATAATCAGCCAAAAATGGTGACAACAGAAAATCAGCACATCGTAACATATATTTAAATTACACACTTCTCAGATTAGCTGCTTAACTAGTATGACAGTCAAAACATTTGGTAATCTGCTATGGTAGTGCATATATGGTGTGTACTGAATCCATGAAACTGGCAAAAAATAATGATTTACCCAAAAAGCTTACTTTTCACGTAAAGCAAGTCCCAGTTTCCTAATATTATCAACAAAGTCAAGGCAGTTTACCTGTGTGTTGATTTCACCAGAGAAAACAAAGTTGTCTTCAAAAGCTGTTATTTTCAGATCATACTAATGGGGTTTTTATAGGTGATAATGGTCATTCAGTTCCTCAAGCCTGTTCGCCATTCAGTGAGATTATGGCTGATCTGTGACCTAACTCCATATAACCACCTTTTCCCCATCCCTTCATACCTTTGGTTAACAAAAAGCTATCAATCTCAGATTTGAAATTAACAATTGATCTAACATCAATTGCCATTTGCAGAAGAGAGTTCCAAACTTCTACTACCCTTTGTGTGTAGAAGTGTTTCCTCATTTCACTCCTGCCTAGCTCTAATTTTAAACTATGTCCTCTATTCCTAGAATCCCCAACCAGCAGAAATAGTTTATTTCTATCTACCCTATCTGTTTCCCTTACTGTAATTTCAGTTTAACCTAGTGCTAAACTCCAATTTTGCTAGGATATGGGGAGATATGACTTTCTTTAGTCTGGTTAATCTTGCCTCTATTACACACAGCGAAATTCTTGAACCTATTGGTGCTGCCATTGGAATATTCCACAAATTAACATCGGGAGCACTGCGATGATTGTGACTGTGTGTAAGGAAAGGGCAAAACTCAGTACAAGTTTTTGTGACGGGAGATGTATTTTTCAGTGTATCTGATTGGGTCAAATGGCCTTTAATTTTCACAAAGAGTCCTTCCATCCTGCACTGAATCCTCCAACACCATCACAATCTCTACTGCTGATCTTTAAAAGGGCACAGGTTACAAGAGGAAACTTGGTAACAAAAGCACCCCGTGGCTGGCAATTTAACTCGGAGAAATTGAGAAGGAACTGCTTTGCTAATACTTTGTAACTTACCCTTCCTTTACATAACCAATGCCGCTTCTTAATGTGAATTCGGGACTTGCTTTGTTTCCAAATTTATCATGACTGGCCATTAATTAAGTCTTGACGATCCTTAACTAGCATTTTTTGGTAATTTTCTCTCACTCGTTTTAAGATAGAACAAAAACTCAGAGCAGCAGTAATAATGGATGAACTATCCATTGTCACTTTTCTACTTGCCTTTTTACATTGTCACTTCTTCATTAAAATTAATGATCAAAGGAAAATATTCCCCTTGATTACCAAGGCCATGCACAAAACCTCTACAGACACTTATATTCTTTCAAAAAAAGTCTTTACGGAATTTTAAAAAAATGTATTCGTTCACGGGATGTTGGCAAGGCCGGCATTTATTGCCCATCCCTAATTGCCCTTGAGAAGGTGGTGGTGAGCCACCTTCTTGAACCGCTGCAGTCCGTGTGGTGAAGGTACTCCCACAGTGCTGACTTTGTCGCAGCGGTTTGGTACAAGTGAGCGGCTTGCTGGGCCATTTCAGGGGGCAGTTAAGAGTCAACCACATTGCTCTGGGTCTAGAGTCACATATAGGCCAGACCGGGTAAGGACGGCAGATTTCCTTCCCTAAGTATTCCATATGCCTTCTTAACATTCTTAACCATCTTATCTACTTGGCTTGCTACCTTAAGGCATCTGAGGACCTGCACTCCAAGGTCCCTTTGTTCCTCTATACTTTTCAGTGTTGTACCATTTAATTTGTATTCCCATGGTTTGTTAGACCTCCCCAAATGCATTACCTCACACTTACCCGGATTGAATTCCATTTGCCACTGTTCTGCCCACCTGACCAGTACATTAATATCTTCCTGCAGTCTGCAGCTTTCTTCTTCATAAGTACATAAGAACATAAGAAATAGGAGCAGGAGCAGGCCACCCGGCCCCTCAAGCCTGCTCCGCCATTTAATAAGATCATGGCTGATCTGATCATGGACTCAGCTCCAATTCCCTGCCTGCTCCCCATAACCCTTTATTCCCTTATCACTCAAAAATCTGTCTATCTCCGCCTTAAATATATTCAATGACCCAGCCTCCACAGTTCTCTGGGGCAGTAAATTCCATAGATTTACAACCCTCTGAGAAAAGCAATTCCTCCTCACCTCAGTTTTAAATGAGCAGCCCCTTATTCTAAGACTATGTCCCTTAGTTTTAGTTTCCCCTATGAGTGGAAATATCCTTTCTGCATCCACCTTATCTAGCCCCCTCATTTTCTTATATGTTTAGATAAGATAACCTCTCATTCTTCTGAACTCCAATGAGTATAGGCCCAACCTACTCAACCTATCTTCATAAGTCAAATCCCTCATCTCCGGAATCACCTAGTGAACCTTCTTTGAACAGCCTCCAACGCAACTATATCCTTCCTTAAATACGGAGATCAAAACTGTACGCAGTGCTCCAGGTGTGGCCTCACCAATACCCTGTACAGTTGTAGCAGGACCTAATCTGCTTTTATACTCTATCCTCCTTGCAATAAAGGTTAACATTCCATTTGCCTTACTGATTACTTGCTGTACCTGCATAATAAGTTTTTGAGTTTCATGCACAAGGACCCCAAGGTCCCTCTGTACTGGAGCACTTTGCAATTTTTCTCCTTTTAAATAATAATTTGCTTTTCTATTTTTCCTGCCACAATGGATAACCTCACATTTTCCCAAATTTTTGCCCACTCACTTAGCCTGTCTCTATCTCTTTGCAGATTTTTTGTGTCCTTCTCACAATTTGCTTTCCCACCCATCTTTGTATCATCAGCAAACTTGGCTACATTTCACTTGGTCCCTTCATCTCAGTCATTAAGGTGGATTGTAAATAGTTGAGGCCCCAGCAATGATCCCCACGGCACCCCACTAGTTACTGTTTGCCAACTGGAAAATGACCCATTTATCCCGACTCTCTGTTTTCTGTTAGTTAGCCAATCCTCTCTCCATGCTAATATATTACCCTCAACCCCGTGAACTTTTATCTTGTGCAGTAACCTTTTATGTGGCATCTTAGCGAATGCCTTCTGGAAATCCAAATGCACCACATCCACTGTTTCCCCCTTATCTATCCTGCTCGTTACATCCTCAAAGAACTCCAGCAAATTTGTCAAACATGATTTCCCTTTCATTAAATCATGCTGACTCTGCTTAATTGAATTATGATTTTCCAAATGTCCCACTACTGCTTCCTTAATAATGGACTCCAGCATTTTCCCAACGACAGATGTTAGGCTAACTGGTCTAGAGGTTCCTGTTTTTGGTCTGCCTCCTTTTATATCAACCATACGGCCTATTTTAGTGTCATCTGTGAACTTCTTAATCATACCCCCAATATTTAAGTCCAATTCATTGATATATACCACAAAAGCAAGGGACCCAGCACTGAGCCCTGAGGAACCTCACTGGATACAGCCTTCCATCACAAAAACATTAGTGAATCAGATGGGTGTTTATGACAATCCGGTAGCTTCATGGTCGCCATTACTAGGTTTTAAAAATATTTTATTTGTGAATATTATTAATCTACTGTGCTATCATGTATAGTTTGTGGAGAAAGTGCATGACCTATATTTCCCAAAGCATGCAAGTGCCTTCCTTCACTTTGTAAAATATTCAAATATAACTGCAAATTGCTTGTAAGTATTTAGCAATTTTCGATTCTAACAAAGCAAGCCGAATAAAATGTTAACTTTTAAATGTGTGCCTAAAACAAAATGAAGACAGCACAGTTTGAAACACATTTCAAATATGGAATGGCAATTGATATTTGAATGTGATGATGTTTTGCAAACATCAGTAATGAATGATGAGGGTTGCATGTATGATAAAACCAGGAACGCACGCTGCTTTCGCGCAGAAACTGCTGTTGTGCCAAAAGAATACACTGCAGAGGGAAACGGTAAACAGCATACGGTGAAGATAATAAACTTTGCCTGGCTTAGTGCAAATCTTTTTTAAAAATTGATAGTCTTTCGTTAGGCCTCTGTACTCATCCTCTTTTTCTTCCTATGTGAATTACTCTGTACAGAATCAAGCAATACATATCAAATCGCCAGAATGCGTAAGTCTTCCAAAGACATGAAATGCTTGCTCTCGTACGTTGTCATTTCATGCTCTCGACTTAAACTCTGAGAATTTTCTCCCCATGGAAAATGTCAAGTTTAAGCGTGAATCATAAAAACAACAAACGGCAGGCTGTGAATTGAGGCACCACTTTTAATACTTACCTGTTTTAGATAGTCGCTTCATGTGCAGAACAAATTATTCTAAAACTCTGTAACATTCTGACATAGCCATGCTCATATGGAAAGACTTCTGTCAAAAATTAGCATAAAGTGTCTTGCCATTCAATGATGAGAAATGACTGAGCCCAATCCTGATAGGGGCACGCCATGCTATTTAAAGTATTCATAACTGTATTCCTAATACATGCCAACAGGTTAGTAAATCAGGACGGAAGTCTGCCAGACATCGGTATGATGAATCTTAACACCAGTGCTCAAAAAGAGGAAAAGATGGAGGAGAAAAAGCCAGAAGAGGGTGAAGAGGAGGAAGAAGAAGAGGATTACATAACAGGTGATTTATTTTTCACAGTTTACTTCTTTACTGAAATACTTAAGCATTCTCTCGTCTCAAAAGAGCTTATGGGTCACAATCCCGGCAGTTGTTCCTGTTGTATCTGCTTACAAGTAAGTCCCAGTGCTGATACAATATTTTTTTGGGTGGTTTTGAATCTGCAAAACTAGCTTAGGTAATTTATTGTTAAAACAGACTGGTGTGCGAGCCCCTGCGGAAATTCATCCCCGCTATAAAACTTTAATTTACAATTGTTTTTCGCCCTCGAGGCCTTTCCTGTATTTATGGCCTAGATTTGGTGGGTGAGTCAGCGGGCACGATCGGTGGCGGGCTGGGTGGGAATGTTTCTTTCCCCCAATGGGTCGGGACCCCACTGTCAACCTGCCGCCACGCACCTTTCCCAATGTTGGGTCTGTCAGCGCTGAGCAGATCCGACATGCAGCGGTGGCGAACCCAATTTAAGTAATAATTACCTTGTTTAGAGATCATTAATAATACATTTGAGCTCACTTTTTGATTTTAGATGTTCGCCCATTGGGCCCACGCTGGTCGTGGACCATGTCTGTCAAGCTGAGGCGGGAGTTCATTGGCCATTGAATCAGCTGTTGAGTTGAGAGCTGCAAATGTCAAGTAAAAGCTCCCACCCTACAGAGACATCTTCCCTCAGCCACAATCTCTTCCTCACTGCATTTTCACAATGGATTCACCATGCTGCAAGTCACCATACACAAGCCTCCATCCAGTCTGACTCAGAGAAAGTGCTCAAAACCATGACGGGTTTTGATAGATTAAATAAAGAGAAACTGTGTCCACTGGCGGACGGGTCGATAACCAGAGGGCCCAGATTTAAGATAATTGTAAACAACGAAAGGGGAGATGAGGAGACATTTCTTGATGTGGCAAGTTGTTATGATCTGGAATGCACTGCATGCAAGAGTGGTGGAAGCAGATTCAACAATAACTTTCAAAAGGGAATTGGATAATTATTTGAAGGGAGAAAATTTCAAAGCTATTGTGAAAAAGCAGGGGAGTGGGACTAATTGGATAGATGTTTCAAAGAGCTGACACAGGCACGATGGACCAAATAGCCTCCTGCTCTGCTGTATCATGGTATGATTCTATGAGAGACTTTTAGCCCACTAGTCTGCACTGAATTTGAAACAAATCTCACTTCCCGATAAAATATGATTGGGGCTGAAACTCCCAAGCCTGCACCGAGGTGAAAGTGATTTAGATGAAGGAATTGAGTGTAATATCTCCAAGTTTGCAGATGACACTAAGCTGGGTGGCAGTATGAGCTGTGAGGAGGATGCAAAGAGGCTGCAGGGTGACTTGGACAGGTTAGGTGAGTGGGCAAATGCATGGCAGATGCAGTATAATGTGGATAAATATGAGATTATCCACATTGGTGGCAAAAACATGAAGGCAGAATATTATCTGAATGGCGACATATTGGGAAAAGGGGAGGTGCAGCGAGACCTGGGTGTCATGGTACATCAGTCGTTGAACGTTTGCATGCAGGTACAGCAGGCAGTGAAGAAGGCAAATGGTATGTTGGCCTTCATAGCTAGGGGATTTGAGTATAGGAGCAGGGAGGTCTTACTGCAGTTGTACAGGGCCTTGGTGAGGCCTCACCTGGAATATTGTGTTCAGTTTTGGTCTCCTAATCTGAGGAAGGACGTTCTTGCTTTTGAGGGAGTGCAGCGAAGGTTCACCAGACTGATTCCCGGGCTCGCTGGACTGACATATGAGGAGAGATTAGATCGACTGGGCCTGTATTCACTGGAGTTTAGAAGAATGAGAGGGGATCTCATAGAAACATATAAAATTCTGACATGACTGTACAGGTTAGATGCAGGAAGAATGTTCCCGATGTTGGGGAAGTCCAGAACCAGGGGTTGCAGTCTAAGGATAAGTAGTAAGCCATTTAGGACTGAGATGAGGAGAAACTTCTTCACTGAGAGTTGTTAACCTCTGGAATTCTCTATCGCAGAGAGCTGTTGATGTCAGTTCGTTAGGTATATTCAAGAGGGAGTTAGATATGGCCCTTACGGCTAAGGGGATCAAGGGGTATGGAGAGAAAGCAGAAAAGGGGTACTGAGGTGAATAATCAGCCATGATTTTATTGAATGGTGGTGCAGGCTCGAAGGGCCGAATGGCCTACTCCTGCACCTAGTTTCTATTTTTCTATGAAGCAGAGCTGGTTCCTATGACTCCTGCTCCTGAACTCAGCCCAATGAGAGAGGGTTCTGCGGACACAGCAAGGGTGCCATAAGGGCGTTGATATCAATAATTAAACCTTTAAAGGAGATCAGGCGTGAACCACTAGGTTAACCCATTGCTTAAAGGACCGGAATTCTGGGTCCATCTGCAGGCTTTGGGAAATAGAGAGTCCAGGAAATATAAAAATACCAGCATGAGATTTCCCTCCCAAAGCCCCGCCGCTCCGACATCATGGGCGATGTTTAGGGTGAGTGTGAGCCAGGTGCAGGAGTAGGCCATTCAGCCCTTCGAGCCTGCACCGCCATTCAATAAGATCATGGCTGATCATTCATCTCAGTACCCCTTTCCTGCTTTCTCTCCATACCCCTTGATCCCTTTAGCCGTGAGGGCCATATCCAACACCCTCTTGAATATATCTAATGAACTGGCATCAACAACTCTCTGCGGTAGGGAATTCCACAGGTTAACAACTCTCTGAGTGAAGAAGTTTCTCCTTATCTCGGTCCTAAATGGCTTACCCCTTATTCTTAGACTGTGACCACTGGTTCTGGAACTTCACAGCAAGGGGAACATTCTTCCTGCATCTAACCTGTCCAATCAGAAGCTGTTGGCATGGCCTGGGACCCAGGGTATCCAGTCCCGCCTGAATTTCCCTAACTGACATGCACTTACTCTAAGACCACGATTTTGCCAACCGTGGCGAGTCCGGGGAGCCGGAGTCTTTAGACGAGGTTCCGGCCCGCTGCTGGCTGCAGCCTACTCTCTCCAAGTAATTTTATGATGATGGGACTTGTTAAGCCTACCCAGCGAAGTTCCCGGCCAATTAAAAGGAAGCGGGTCTGATGATGTCATTTGATGACACGTCATCGGCCGGTTTCCTTAAAGGGACCACGCGCAAATTAATTTTGACATGTATGCTGTCAGTGTTCTGCAGCATTGAGGTGCCGCAAACACTGACAATGACTGCACAAAGGTGCATGGCTGCACCCAGGCTCTCCCAACACACCCTGCATATGCTTATGGAGGGCGTCACAGCATTCAGGGAGGTTCTCTTCCCTTCCAATGGGTGGAAGAGAACACCCCAGGAGACCAATGCAGCCTGGTTGCACATTGCACAGGAGGGCACAGGCAGGGACGTCATCAGGAGAATCTGTCTGCAGTGGCACAAACCTTTCAATGATCTCAGTAGATCATGACGTTATCGACAGTTGCTCTGTGGCCTGGGGCACGGCACGAATGTGGCAACGCCTCTACTAACGTCATGTTAGCCCCTCGGAGGTGCTAACCGGCGTCGCAAAAAGGGGCAATTTTGACCCCTTAATGTCTTACCCTGTACTCCACCTTGTGGTATCTATGTGCCATGCGGTATTCCCTAGATAAACACAGAGGGAGGCTCCTCGGCTTCAGTCTCTATAATAACCATCCAGAAAGACTCAGCCTCCAATTCTCCTTCCCTTTTGCAAAGTGCCTTGACAGCCATTTTGTGATTGGAAGCTCACGTTCTAGTGCTGTGTGGTTTGAGTTGAAGCTAATTGCTGTACACCTACTGCTGCTGCTTTCGCGCTGTGCTCCATGTCTAGTTAATGAAACCGTTTCTTTTTTTTCCCTTTTGTTTAGAGGAAAAGACGAATAAATGGCACCTGGTAATCGACCGGCTAACCGTGCTGTTCCTGAAATTTATGGAGAATTTTCACAAATTGCAAGTTATGGCTTGGTGGATCTTGGAGCTACACATAATCAAAATTATATCCTTTTACATCATTTGGATTACATTGAAAGAGGTCAGTGTAAGAGCAGAATGACGTTTTTAACAAAGCCCGTATGGCTTTTACATCCCGGTTTTTCACTCGAACCGAATAATTTTCGAGACATTTATGCACTACACAGAATCAGCTTTCAATTGGTATCTTTCCACTTTGCTGCAAAATATTCTGAATGAATGGAGCAGCAATTTAACTTGTACATAGAACCGTAAAGGTGTATAGCACAAAAGGAAGCCATTTAGCCTATCCTGCCTGCGCCAGCTCTTTGCTAATCTCACTGTCCCATGCTCGCCCTATAACCCTGTATCTTCTTTTGTCTCAAATGATTATCAGCTTTTCCCCTTAAAAGATGCAATAGTCTCTGGAGTGGAAAACTGGCTTCTCCTCAAAGGGGCACACAGTCGGCAGGGCTACCGTGCCAACCCACCCACGGCTGCCGTCGTGAGGCCCTAATCATTGGGCCATGTTAATTTGTATCTATAATATTGACCAACCTTTCTCTGCATTTCAGCATTATTCTTTGTTTCAACATCTTAAAGGGCTGGATTTTCAGATGGAGGATTTTTCGGGCGGTAATGGCAGTGGGGCGGTAAATTTTGCACCGGGAAATGGTTTGCGTCTGCAGCCACAAAATTTAGCAGCTGCGTGTGGAGCGGAGCACTAAGGGAGGCTTTCCACACCTCTCTTAGGGCACTAGGCCGGCTGAGCAACTGAAAATCCGATGCTAAAGAGGCCGGCCTTGGAGCGCTCTAAAAGAGGCTTCCCTGGAAAAAACATCGTCACAAAATACACAAAAATACATTCCCAATACATTGAACAGCCCACATTAGAATAAATCGCAAAAATAAAAAATAAACAAAACAATCAAATTGACCTCTTTGAGTAATTATTTAACTCACCGCTGCCGGGACAACTTCGGGTCAGGGTGCTAGAGAGTCAGCGTCAAACAAAAATCATAGCACTGTCAAAACCGGGGGTGTTGCACACCGGCTCGACGCTCCAAGGCTGTGCTGCTCAGAGTCCCTGCAAAACAGGCAACTAATTTCACGGCGGAGCGCTGGAAGCTGGCCACCCCCACCCCCCCCGGAAATCATTCCCGACAACCATTACTGCCCCCCCTCCCCCGGGCCATGAACAGAGGCGGCAACATATCGAAAATCCAACCCATTTCTGGCACCTACTTTTTTAAATCTCTTTTTGGTTTGTAAATATGAGTGTCTACTTTTAATATTCTATTTGATAGCTAGGATTTGTAAATCGGTTATATGATTTGACAATCAGTACACCGCACTTGTTTATTTAGCAAGCTGTCAATTACAATTGTTTGCCCAGCTACATATTGCAAAGGGGATGGAGTATAAAAGCAGGGAAGTCTTGCTACAGTTATACAGGGTATTGGTGAGGCCACACCTGGAATACTGCATGCAGTTTTGGTTTCCATATTTACGAAAGGATATACTTGCTTTGGAGGCAGTACAGAGAAGGTTCACTAGGGTGATTCCGGAGATGAGTGGGTTGACTTATGAGGAAAGGTTGAGTAGATTGGGACTCTACTCATTGGTATTCAGAAGAATGAGAGATGATCTTATCAAAACGTATATGATTATGAGGGGGCTTGACAAGGTGGATGCAGAGAGGATGTTTCCACTGATAGGGGAGACTAGAACTAGGGGACATAATCTTAGAATAAGGGGCCGCCCATTTAAAACTGAGATGAGGAGGAATTTCTTCTCTCAGAAGGTTGTAAATCTGTGGAATTTGCTGCCTCAGAGAGCTGTAGAAGCTGGGTCATTGAATAAATTTAAGACAGAGATAGACCGTTTCTTAACTGATAAGGGAATAAGGGGTTATGGGAAGCGGGCAGGGAAGTGGACCTGCGTCCATGATCGGATCAGCCATGATCGTATTAAATGGCGGAGCAAGCTCGAAGAGCCAAATGGCTTCTATTTCCTGCTCCTATTTCTTATGTTCTTATACGTTTTATTTGAGGTGGCCTTTGTGTGTAAAATGCTTCAAATTATTATTTTTTTTAAATGATATCATGAATCTTTTTAACTATTATTAAAAGACACAAGTGCTGTTACCAAAATGGTTACTGTAGGGTACAGTAGCATAGTGGTTATGTTACTGGACTAGTAATCCAGAGGCCTGGACCAATAACCTAGAGACAAGAGTTCAAATTCCTCCCACAGCAGCTGGGAGAATTTCAATTCAGTTAATTAAATAAATCTGGAATAAATAAAAAGCTAGTATCAGTAATGGTGACCATGAAACTACTGGGATTGTTGTAAAAACCCATCTGGTTCACTAATGTCCTTTAGGGAAGGAAATCTGCCGTCCTTACCCGGTCTGGCCTATATGTGACTCCAGACCCACAGTAATGTGGTTGACTTTTAATTGCCCTCTGAAATATCCGAGTAAGCCACTCAGTTGTACCAAACCACTACATGGACTGCAACAGTTCAAGAAGGCGGCTCACCACCACCTTCTTGCTGGCCTTATGAACGAATAAATAAATATTGATTAAAATAAATAATAAATAATTAGTTAACACATGGCATCATTTCACAGTAGAAATTTATCTTCAGCGTATAGAGGTGATTTCGCACTGGTAGAAGATTTGGAACTGAAACATTGGGCCACATTTTGTTGTAGCAGGGCATCTAATAGCATCCGCCGTTAGACTTGTCCCTGGATCCTTCAGCTCAAACAATCTTTGCTACAAAGTTGCTGAAAGTGCAGGCTGATAACGGCACAGCGAGGGAAACAAGGCACCTGGGACCTGAGTGAACAGGGCAACCAATCAGGCTATCTCCCTAACCAATGAAATTTAGTGATTGAGAAATAAACAGCGGAAGGACTGATAAGGAGGGCGAATTAAAGGGAAAGAATCCAATGTCAAATCAGGTACAGAAAGTAAAATAAAAGGAGGTAATGATAGATTGAATTCAGAGAGAGACAAAAAAAAGAGACAGAAAGGAAAAATAAGAAAAAAAAATTAAGATTTAAAATGTGACATTTTGAAAATCTCCGCACACATAGAATAGTTAATTTTCAGTGCCAGAGAGGTTAATTGATACTTATCACATTGTTAAAAGGATACTTGCTCTACTAATTACCAGCCCTAAATATCTGCGGCAAGCTTAGTTCATATCTACCGCGCACATACAGCAACTTCGCATCAGTCAATGCGTGTTACTGGTGAGGCAGATCGCGAGATGCCGTTTTCGCAAAGCTAACAGCAGAGCGGAACAACTCCGACAGCAACCTTTGGACAGTGCCATTTAACCGCGCGTCTGTCCCTCGCCTGAAGTTGCTGCACCATTTACGCATAAATAACAGCGAGAACCATTAGCCTCACCGTTACTTTGACAGCAAATTCTGGCCTGTTATATCCCTGTCTGCAGTCCAGACTCCCGAGCTGCAGAGCTTCCTTGTTGGGAGAATGGAATTGTGGCTTGTCCTCTTGTCAGGACCTCACATTGACTTGCTTCTTATTTGTATCAGTGTTGGATATGCATCATTCAAATTGTGCAAGGCTGATGTAAGTATATTTCTTCAACAGGTTTCCCTGCTGAATTACGTTTTCTTAATCTCATGGGCCTTTGCTCTGCCATACGTAAAGTTACGTCCATTGGCATCAAGTGTCTGCACAGTCATGACCTGCATAATCATAGTGTGCAAAATGTTATACCAACTAACTTCTGTTCAGCCTTCAGACTACTCTTCTAACTGTACAATTGTGAGTATTTTATTTAAACTTTTTTTCTACTTGTGTCCCTATAATTTCAATTGCCGACTGCTTACCAGGAATATGATATTATAAATGCAAAATATTACATCAACTGAGATCCTGATCTATGGCCTGATGTATCACCTACATCTTTTTACTTATTTTGTTCAAAATGGGCCCTTGAAAAGCAGCATCTTTAAAAAAATATATATATATATATGGTAACGCAGTGATTACTGGTGTTTGTCTTTCATAGATTGTAACAATCAAGGTGGGAAATTGGAGTTCTGAGAGATAGAAACATAGAAACATAGACGCCTGCACCGCCAT
Source organism: Pristiophorus japonicus (assembly GCF_044704955.1). Lineage (NCBI taxonomy): Eukaryota > Metazoa > Chordata > Chondrichthyes > Pristiophoridae > Pristiophorus > Pristiophorus japonicus. Next base: position 519,414,358 of record NC_091977.1, on the reverse strand, counting down.
TCAATGAGTTCATGGCTGAACTTGCAACTTCAGTACCCCATTCCTGCTTTCTCACCATACCCCTTGATTCCCCTAGTAGTAAGGACTTCATCTAACTCCTTTTTGAATATATTTAGTGAATTGGCCTCAACAACTTTCTGTGGTAGAGAATTCCACAGGTTCACCACTCTCTGGGTGAAGAAGTTTCTCCTCATCTCGGTCCTAAATGGCTTACCCCTTATCCTTAGACTGTGACCCCTGGTTCTGGACTTCCCCAACATTGGGAACATTCTTCCTGCATCTAACCTGTCTAAGCCCATCAGAATTTTAAACGTTTCTATGCGGTCCCCTCTCATTCTTCTGAACTCCAATGAATACAAGCCCAGTTGATCCAGTCTTTCTTTCCGACATGGTGATAACCACCCACTTCCCGACAGTTTTTACATGCCTTACAGTTTGGCATTGGTGGAATCCTAGGTCTTTCCATCCTTCCAGTCAGAGATGAACCATCGTATAGCAAGCCTCAAGAAGGCACGGAGCTAGTGAGAATTCCAATCATTATTGCAGTGCTGGAAATATGAACATACAAAATGGGTGGGCCAGGAAATGGCCAGCTGGTCCATCAAGCCTGCCCAACACCATGTTTGCCTGACCATCATGGCTAAACACTTCCGAGAAAGCAGTGAGGTCCCTTGGAGGCGGTAGAACCATAGAAGCCCACAGCACAGAAGGAATCCATTTGGCCTTTCGTTTCTGTGCCGACTCTTTGCCAGAATGAACTAAAACTAATCTCACAACCTTTTTCTTTCCCCATATTCCTGTATCTTTCTCTGCTTCAGATGTTTATCTATTCTTCCCTTAAAGATACAATGGACTGTTTCTCAACTGCTCTCTTTGGTGAAGCGTGCCATGCTCGAACATGCACTGCCATCCGTATTCTCTAAATATTTTGAAGCCAAACTTCCTCAGCCCTTTCCACATCCCCAGACTCTCAATGGCCTGGCAGATCCTTGGTGGCTGGTATGCCCAGTGAGAAAATTGCAGTTTGCATTAGACAGTATTAACGACGGACTGCCTTTCTGATACCAACTACACACTAAGATTGGCAGCTCAAAAGCATATGCACTCAAAAGCATATGTTTTTATCCCAACTGTACAATGGTCTGAGACTGTTAGCCACAGTATAAATACACTTTAATAGACATGTTTTTATCCTAACTGGTCCACATTTAATTTGGAGACATAGATGGATACTTGTTTTTCAAGGTTTACTGACTGTGAAATTAATCAGTGTTTTACTAAGGACAATTTATGAAGGACAAGTTTATTTTTCCCAATTGGTTTTTGCTGTGTTACTTGATATACTGAAAGGTAGTTTCTTATCAGCTGAGATTTTATAAGTACTTTTAGAAAATACCAGAGTGTAGAGATTTTTGAAGTCGTCATATTTCTCTATTCTTTTGGCTATAAAATTTTGAAATATATATTTGTGTTTTCTGCAATATTGAGCATTTTCCTATCTTGTTTAGTACTAGTCTTTTTTTTAGATGTTTTTTTAAACACCTTGTAATGATATTATTAGTTGTTAAAATAAATACAAATCTGCAGCTTGCAATACATGTCAACTAGTTCCACTTAAAGAGAAAATAAATGAAAATAAGATGCATTTAGTAATATTAGTTGTTTTATATCTTATCCAAGTAACATATTTGAACATTTAATTCCTCAGCCACAACTCAATGAAACAAATATAGAGACCTTGGCTAAATTGAACAGCTCAGTGCTTTACGCCAGCCCAGTTGACCCAGCAAACTGGATTGGACTAAAGAAATCTCTTCCCCTTCTGGTATACCTTAAGGTATGAATTTACGACAGATTTCCTAACTAAAATTGCTTTATATTCCAGCATTTATACATGAAAACCAGAGCATTATCACATAAGGGACTCGGGGAGAAATTCGGGGCATTTGCCCCTCCCGCTAGTGCTGACTTTTCACCTGGGTGCGGCGATGCTACAGACTCCCTCGAAATTCCGTAACAGTTTAGCGGCGACGGTAACCGGTAGGTGGCGCCTCGCTCCAACCGGTAGTGCCCCGTTCCGCTGGCGATGATAACGTCATCACTGAGCGCAGCAATCCGTTTTCACCCCGGAGCGAAAATTCGGTAGCACTCCACAGGCGATGTCCACAACAGCTTCAAGGGGCGCGCCCCGGGCTATAGGCCACTCGCGGGACGATAATTAAAGGGGAGGTGGGAATATTTTTTTTAAATGGTCTCCTTCCCCCTTGACCGTGGGGTCCGTGCTGTGATCTTGCCACCCGGCACTCCGCTTGTGTGCTGGGCTGCTGCCACGGCACCCCGCTGCCTGGTGATACATGGATAGCCACAGAGTCGGCAGCTTGGCCCTCCCCTTTAATGAAACGGAGGGCCCTGACTACGCAGCAGTGCTATGCGCCCCGCTGAGTAACGCTGCACCCTTCGTGGAATCGTTCCGTCCCGTTCCTGCCCCACTGAGCAAGTGGAGTGCGATATTTTTGCCCTCCACCTGCTCTCGGGAGAGGGGCGGGGGTGCGTGGAGGTGGGGAGGAGGGTGGCGGTAAGCTGAATATAGGTCTCAGGGCGGGACTTCTGTGCCTCACACAGGAGCTCCCATCTCACGGCTGTTACCGCCCCCGGCACGCAATTTCAGACCCTAAGGAATGAATTTGAATTTAAAATCAGCATAGAAATTGTGCTTCAGCTGGACTGTGATCATTTGTACATCCTTCAGCATTGAGTTACGCAGTACATTGCCTGCATTAAAACAACTTAATGCTTCCATTATTGCAACAACTGCTAAAGGCTTTAAATACTGTAGATAATGCAAAGTCTATGAGTGATTGCTGAAAATGATGATTGTTACCTAAAATGTTTGTGATTTTCTCCCCCAAGGATTGTAAAGATTAGACCAGATTATTTCTCCAGAACATCTGAAATTTCAGGCATGACAAATTTATGTATTTTTTCTCGTTTGTAGAACAACCTATTGATTCTTGCTGTTCTCGCATTTGAAGTGACAATCTATCGTCATCAGGAGTACTTTAGGCTCCGCAATAATCTTGCACCTCCGGTATCGAAAACCATCTTTCATGACATCACAAGGCAACACCTGGATAATGGACTGGTGAACTGTGCCAAGTATTTCATAAACTACTTCTTCTACAAGTTTGGATTGGAGGTATGCAGCATATAGTTTTGAAATAAAATCTTACTTACCTGTGCCTCAGTAATCGTAACTATCTAAAGGTGTCAGCTGTGGCTCAGTGGGTAGCTCTCTCGCCTCTGGCCTGCAGCCTAGGGTCTTAAAAGAAGTGGCTGCAGAGATAATGGATGCATTGGTTGCAATCTACCAAAATTCCATGGATTCTGGGGAGGTCTTGGCGGATTGGAAAACTACAAATGTAACGCCCCTATTTAAAAGAGGAGGGAGACAGAATGCAGGAAATCTGTTATTGGGAAAATGCTGGAGTCCATTGGAATCCATGGAATCTTGGCGTTCATTGCAAAGGGGATGGAGTATAAAAGCAGGGAAGTCTTGCTACAGCTATACAGGGTATTGGTGAGGCCGCACCTGGAATACTGCGTGCAGTTTTGGTTTCCATATTTACGAAAGGATGTACTTGCTTTGGAAGCAATTCAGAGAAGGTTCACTAGGTTGATTCCGGAGATGAGGGGGTTAACTTATGTGGAAAGGTTGAGTAGGTTGGGCCTCTACTCATTGGAATTCAGAAGAATGAGAGGTGATCTTATCGAAATGTATAAGATTATGAAGGGGCTTGACAGGATGGATGCAGAGAGGATGTTTCCACTGATGGGGGAACTAGAACTAGAGGGCATGATCTTAGAATAAGGGGCCGCCCATTTAAAACTGAGATGAGGAGAAATTTCTTCTCTCAGAGGGTTGTAAATCTGTGGAATGCGCTGTCTCAGAGAGCTGTGGAAGCTGGGACATTGAATACATTTAAGGCAGAAATAGACAGTTTCTTAAATGATAAGGGGATAAAGAGTTATGGGGAACGGGCAGGGAGGTGGAGCCATGATCAGATCAGTCATGATCTTATTGAATGGCAGAGCAGGCTCGAGGAGCCATATGGCCTACTCCTGTTCTTATTTCTTATTTTCTTATTATTAAGGAAGCCATAGTAGTACATTTGGAAAAGCATAATCCAGTCAAGCAGAGTCAGCATGGTTTTATGAAAGGGAAATCATGTTTGACAATTTCGCTGGCATTCTTTGAGGATGTAACAAGCAGGGTGGAACCAGTGGATGTGATGTATTTGGATTTCTGGAAAGCATTCGATAAGGTGCTACATAAAAGGTTACTGCTAAGTTAAGAACTTATGGGGTTGGGGGTAATATATTAGCATGGATAGAGGATTGGCTAACTAACAGAAACCAGAGAGTCGGGATCAATGGATCATTTTCCGGTTGGCAAACAGGAACTAGTGGGGTGCCACAGGGATCGGTGCTGGGGCCTCAACTATTTGCAATCTATATTAATGACTTGGATGAAGGGACCGAATGTAATGTAACCAAGTTCGTTGAAGATACAAAGATGGGTGGGAAAGCAAATTGTGAGCAGGACATAAAGAATCTGCAAAGAGATATAGACAGGCTAAGTGAGTGGACAAACATTTGGCAGATGGAGTATAATGTGGAAAAGTGTGAGGTTATCTACTTTGGCAAGAAAAATAAAAAAGCAAATTATTACTTAAATGGAGAGAGATTACAAAATGCTGTAGTACAGAGGAACCTGGGAGTCCTTTTGCATGGAACTCAAAAAGTTAGTATGCAGGTACAGCAAGTGATCAGGAAGGCAAATGGAATGTTGGCCTTTATCACAAGGGGGATGGAGTATAAAAGCAGGGAAGTCCTGCTACAACTGTACAGGGTATTGGTGAGACCACACCTAGAGTACTGCATGCAGTTTTGATCTCCTTATTTATGGAGGGATAAACTTGCATTGGAAGCTGTTCAGAGAAGGTTCACTAGGTTGATTTCTGAGATGAAGGGGTTGACTTATGAAGAAAGATTGAGCAGGTTGGGCCTATACTCATTGGAGTTTAAAAGAATGAGAGGTGATTTTATTTAAACACATAATATACTGAGGGGGCTTGACAAGGTAGATGCAGAGAGGATGTTTCCACTCATGGGGGAATCTGGAACTAGGGGGCATAGTTTAAGAAAAAGGGGTTGTCCATTTAGAACTGTGATGAGGAGGAATTTCTTCTCTCAGAGGGTCGTGAATCCGTGGAATTCTCTGCCCCAGAGAGCTGCACCGGACGTGTAATGACGCAGATTGCATTACCGTCCGAGTTTTGTCCGTCTCCCAACCCGTACGCCATGCCAGAACAGCAACAGGTATCCAGTATTGGATGAGCAGAAATGTTCTCCAAATAAACATTGGATGCCCAAAACCATTGGACCATTGGCTTCAGCCCCCTCCCCCCCCCAACCCCCCCACCTCCCCTCACCATAAACTCCGATATCTAGCCATTGTTTCCATCACCCTTCTCTGGCCACCGTCTGAGGCTGAACCAGACTGTTCACAACCCCTGGCATACAATTTCACCCTGAGCTGAGCTTCTGACCCCATAACCTTTCCATCACTAAGAACATCAACTACCCTCTCCGTCAGATCACCCGTCTCTATCTCCGCCTCAGCTCATCCACTGCTGAAATCCTCATCCATGCTTTTGTTGCCTCCAGACTCAACTATTTAAACCCGCTGCCCCTTTCTCGTAGCCAGCCTCCCATCTTCCTGTTTCTGTTGTCCGTATCCTCACTTGCACCAAGTCCCCTACACACCTCACCCTTGTACTCGCTGACCTACACTGGTTCCATGTCTAGCAAAGCTCAAATTTAAAATTCTCATCCTTGTGTTCAAATCCCTTCATGGCTTCACCCCTCCCTATCTCTATAACGTCCTATAACTCTACAAGCAATCTGTGTTCCTCCAATTCTGGCCTCTTGTGCATCCCGGATTTTCTTTGCCCTACCATTGGTAGCCGTGCCTTCACCTGGCTAGGCCATGAGCTCTGGAATTCCCTCCCTAGCCCTCTCTACCTCTCCCTTCTCCTTTAAGAAGCTCCTGGAAACCTACCTCTTTGAGCAAGGTTTTGGTCACCTGTCCTATTATCTCCTTATGTGGCTCAGTGTCCAATTCTGTCTAATAATGCTTCCTTGAAGCGACTTGGGACGTTTTGCTATGTTAAAGTTGCTATATAACTATAAGTTGTTATTATTTAGACAGCAATCAGAAGTAGGAATCTTGGCTGATTTTTTTTTTTACAAATCCTTCACATGGAATAATGAGACTGTTACCGTATCCCTTCGGCTGAATTTAGCTACCTTTCGTAGACGAAGAATTGAACGTGAGCCATTTCTGATCTATATTGCTCAAAGCCACACAAGAGACATTTGCGCTCGTTCCATAAATTGCATGTGCAAAGGAATGTTATTTTACACATGGACCATAACATTGTTTTATTATATTGTAAAAGAAACCATTCCATCAGCAGATGAATAACTATCTCTGTCAATCTATCCTGTGCTGTATGATGATATCAGCACTCATTAGGGGAGCAATTCATCTTCGTTTTATAAAGCAAGGGAAAAACTTACCAAAATTGGGTTGCAAAACGTCTGCATGATCTGGACACACAGTTGGGTGACCGCCATACAAGATCCGCCAGTGGCGTTATGCTAACTATTTATGAAAATTAGGGTCCTATGCACCATGCTATTTCTGTCCATTTGTACTGGGGTCTTATTTAGCCTTACCAGCTGTCTTTAAAGGAATTGTGTGCAAAATGGGTCACAAATTGCTTTTTAATAAGTAATTTATTTCAAAAAATATATATAAATGTTAAACATTGAATTCAGAATTTTTCTTTCTGTCTCTCTGCTTACTACTTCAGTCTAAAGGTTACTCTTTCTTGACTGTTACCATCTCTGTATGTTCACTTTTTCCGCAGATATGTTTTTTGATGACGGTCAATGTGATTGGGCAACGGATGGATCTGTATGCCATGCTTCACGCCTTTTGGTTATTTGCATTACTCTACCGACGCCGCAGAAAAGCCATTGCGGAGGTCTGGCCAAAGTACTGCTGTTTCCTGGCATGCATTCTGACCTTTCAGTACATGCTTTGTATTGGCATCCCGCCCGCTGCCTGTAAAGGTACAACTACTGTATTTTTTAAATTATGATCATTAATATCAGAATATATACTTGAATTTTCCACTTGAATATATTGTTAAGCCTGAAAAAAATGGATAGTCAGCCATGGTTCAATTTGTTGCAATTTTGCCTCTGGGTTAGGCGGTTGTGAGTTCAAGTCCAACTCCAGAGACTTGAGCGCAAAAATCTAGGCTGGTACTCCAGTGCACGACCAGAGGTGCCCGCCTTTCCAGATGAGGCGTTAAACCAAGGCCCTGTCTGTTCTCTCAGGTGGACATATGAGATCCCATAGCACAATTTGAAAGAAGACCTGTGGAGTTATCCCCAGTGTCCTGGCCCATATTTATCCCTCAACCAACATAACAAAAAACAGATTAAGTGGTCATTATCACATTACTGTTTGTGGGGGTCTGCTGTACACAAACTGGCTGCTGCATTTCCTACATTACAACAGTAACTACACTTCAAAAGTACTTCACTGGATGTAAGACACCTTGGGACGTCCGGAGGTCATGAAAGATGCTATATAAATGCAAGTCTTTCTTTCTTTGATTTAATTTAAATGTCATGAAACCTGTGCCCCACTGACATCAAATAGTAATTTAAAGTCAGCAGTCTGAGAACTGTGGTTATTGAATGGAAATGATATTATTTAATGTCCTTGTTTTCCCTGAAAATTGGAAACAAATCATAATCTTTACCTAAAGGCATATTCTTACGATTGATTCTAATGCACAAATACTGTTTGTGTTGGTACAGATAACTTTTCAGCCAAGATACTTCCTGCTAGCTGCAACACCAAGAAGCTGAGGTTGCAGCTCTGTGACGAGGTCCTAGTCAAGTTGCAGGGACCAGACTTGCTGTTGAGTCTTGGTTGAAATATTATAAGCTGAGATAGGAGAACCGCGTATGACATCTTGGCAATACCTTATACCCTCCATCTGCAGCTGAAGTAGCAATGATGTGTTTCTGATCATAGCGACTGTGATGTAACTGTTTAACATAGAAACATAGAAACATAGAAAATAGGTGCAGGAGTAGGCCATTCGTATCTTCTAGCCTGCACCGCCATTCAATGAGTTCATGGCTGAACATACAATCTCAGTTCCCCCTTCCCGTTTTCTCGCCATACCCCTTGATCCCCCTAGTAGCAAGGACTTCATCTAACTCCCTTTTGAATATATTTAGTGAATTGGCCTCAACAACTTTCTGTGGTAGAGAATTCCACAGGTTCACCACTCTCTGGGTGAAGAAGTTTCTCCTCAACTCGGTCCTAAATGGCTTACCCCTTATCCTTAGACTGTGACCGCTGGTTTTGGACTTCCCCAACATTGGGAACATTCTTCCTGCATCTAACCTGTCTAAACCCGTCAGATTTTAAACGTTTCTATGAGGCCCCTCTCATTCTTCTGAACTCCAGTGAATACAAGGCCAGTTGATCCAGTCTTTCTTGATAGGTCAGTCCCACCATCCCGGGAATCAGTCTGGTGAACCTTCGCTGCACTCCCTCAATAGCAAGAATGTCCTTCCTCAAGTTAGGAGACCAAAACTGTACACAATACTCCAGGTGTGGCCTCACCAAGGCCCTGTACAACTGTAGCAACACCTCCCTGCCTCTGTACTCAAATCCCCTCGCTATGAAGGCCAACATGCCATTTGCTTTCTTAACCGCCTGCTGTACCTGCATGCCAACCTTCAATGACTGATGTACCATGACACCCAGGTCTCGTTGCACCTCCCCTTTTCCTAATCTGTCACCATTCAGATAATAGTCTGTCTCTCTGTTTTTACCACCAAAGTGGATAACCTCACATTTATCCACATTATACTTCATCTACCATGCATTTGCCCACTCACCTAACCTATCCAAGTCACTCTGCAGCCTCATAGCATCCTCCTCGCAGCTCACACTGCCACCCAACTTAGTGTCATCCACAAATTTGGAGATACTACATTTAATCCCCTCGTCTAAATCATTAATGTACAGTGTAAACAGCTGGGGCCCCAGCACAGAACCTTGCGGTACCCCACTAGTCACTGCCTGCCATTCTGAAAAGTACCCATTTACTCCTACTCTTTGCTTCCTGTCTGACAACCAGTTCTCAATCTACGTCAGCACACTACCCCCAATCCCATGTGCTTAACTTTGCACATTAATCTCTTGTGTGGGACCTTGTCGAAAGCCTTCTGAAAGTCCAAATATACCACATCAACTGGTTCTCCCTTGTCCACTCTACTGGAAACATCCTCAAAAAATTCCAGAAGATTTGTCAAGCATGATTTCCCTTTCACAAATCCATGCTGACTTGGACCTATCATGTCATCTCTTTCCAAATGCGCTGCTATGACATCCTTAATAATTGATTCCATCATTTTACCCACTACCGATGTCAGGCTGACCGGTCTATAATTCCCTGTTTTCTCTCTCCCTCCTTTTTTAAAAAGTGGGGTTACATTGGCTACCCTCCACTCCATAGGAACTGATCCAGAGTCAATGGAATGTTGGAAAATGACTGTCAATGCATCCGCTATTTCCAAGGCCACCTCCTTAAGTACTCTGGGATTCAGTCCATCAGGCCCTGGGGATTTATCGGCCTTCAATCCCATCAATTTTCCCAACACAATTTCCCGACTAATAAAGATTTCCCTCAGTTCCTCCTCCTTACTAGACCCTCTGACCCCTTTTATCAAAATGAAATGTAAATAGACCTGTTTCATTGTCCAAATAAGTACCAATAGATTTGTTTCACCGTATCTTATTTTTTGTATTGCAGAGTATCCATGGAGATATGTTGGTGCCAAAATAAACTCAAACTTTATTAAGTGGTTGTACTTCCCAGACTTCATCGTAAATCCTAATCCAATATTTCTTATCTGTGAGTACAGGGAATGTTATGAACATCATTGGTATGAGATGTAGAATTTAGAGATAAGTCATAAATCTGGTAGCTGTTAGTGATCCGTCTTGCTGGTGGTTAATGTTTCTGTTGTTCTGTATATCTGCTGTTTTGGTTTAGTAGCCTCTGCGTGTCGGGTATTCATACGTCGTCTGCTTTGGGGGCAAATTTCCTCGGCGCCCCAATTGGGGGTGGTAACCGACTCTGGGCGGGGCTTCCTGCCCAGGCCGCGAAATTGTGAATACCGCCCCTCACAGGAAGTGGAGTGCAATGGCGCATTCGTCAGCGTTACGAGGCTGCTCCGCGTAGTGCTGATGCATTTCAATGCCCCTCCACTTCCGTTAAAGGGGAGAGCCGCTCCGTACTCTGCCGGGCCACCAGGGTGGCGTGGTGCCAAAGCCGCAGCCCGGCACCCAAACGGAGTGCTCGGCTGTACGATGGTGGCCCCCCACCCCCCCCCCCCGGACCACGCAACGGAGGACGAAGTCGTTCAAACCTGCAAAATGGCGCTGCGGGACGCTCCCCGCCTCCCCTTTTACTTCCGCCCCGCGAGCGGATGTCGGCCCGGTTCGCGACCCGCGAGGCTGGCGCTGACACCGCTTGTGGTAGCCTCGCGGGGCGCTGGCCAATTTCTGCCGCGGGGCGGAAAGGGGTCGGCGCACGGTGCTGAGACGTTGCAGCGCACGGCTATGACATCATCACTGGTTGCGCGGCGGTCCGGGGCTCTACCGTGGTAGCGCCTCCGCTAACTCCCACGCAATTTCACGGGAGCCGGTAGCGCCCCACCCCGGCGAAAACAGGTTTGCGCCCCCCCCCCCCCACCCCCACACCAGGGGCGCTAATGGGAGGCGCAAAACAGGGCAATTTCAGCCCCTATAAATTCCAAGTTCAGCTCTCTCAACAAATATTCTTAATTTCATTTCGTCCAAATACTGGGTTTTAAGTTCTGTTCAACACATTATCATTCACTGCTGAATTGTAGCAAAGTAGTGAAGCAAATCATTAAACAAGCACAGCTTTGATATTCTTCCAACAACGCAGAAAATGTTCAGAATAAGTTTATTTTGGTGAGGGGGAGGGGGGGGGTGGCATGGGGGAGGTGGGAATGTGGTTACAAAGAGGAAGGTGTTAAATAAAGACAGGAAATGCTGGAAATACTCATCAGATCAGGCGGTACCTGTGGAGAGAGAAAGAGAGTTACCGTTTCAGGTCGATGACCCTTCGTCAGAACTGTTCGACTTATTGGTTTTCAGACGACTTCATGATGTTGCTGTGTGCGTCGCTGCAGTGGCAGGTGTTTGAAGATGAAAACAGAGCTGCAGTGAGGATAGTTGCAGGCGACAATGTGGAGATCTGCAGGGATCTGGATGCAGCTACATTCAGTCAGCATAACCCAGTACCAGACTTCATTCACTGCAGGTAAGGGATTCACTCTGATTGCCATCCTTCCTATATAGTGGGAGACAGATACTGACTCTGGCACGTGCCAGTGCTTGTGTTTCATGTGATGTCACTGAGTTTGACGAAGCATAGCATTCTTTATTTGCTGAATGGTTTGTTTAATCTGGTTTATTGCCTCTCCCAAGAGAGCATATGATTTCGGGTGGGGTGGAGTGTGTATGGTGCAATACACAAGGGGCCCGACATTCAGTACTGCTGAAAAGCTGGTGCTCCCCCACCTTTTTGTGGCCATTAGCGCCTAAATTTTTTTCGTGGCTGGGCCAGCCCATATTCATCTCCAAAAGTGAATAAATGGGTTCCAACGCTAATGAACCCTTCCAAAGTGGATTTTTCAGTGATGTGGCTGTCTTAATTTGAGCGTTATCACCACTGAGAAATTCAGCATGCAGGTAAGGATTTGCAATGAGCCAGCTGCTCCCTGGCCTTTTTAGAGGCCTGGGTTTGCAGCAAGGCCCTAAGGAGGGAAAGAGTTTGGAAGGATGGCTGGTGTAAGAGGTGCAAGGAGAGCCAACAGGTTCACTGATATGGAGTTGGAGGCACTGATGGACGGTGTGGAGGACAGAAGAAGAATACTGTTTCCTGACGTGGGGAGACCTGGCGGACCGCCAGCACATAATGCATGGAGGGAGATTGTAGGGGAGGTGTCAGGCAGTTCCATATATGTGAGGACGCACCCTCCCAGGAGGGTGCTGGCCAGTCTGCACCCAGCCCTTCCAGGGTGTCGATGGGTCGACGCCTCCTAGCTCTGGGGGGACGGGGATCCTCCTCCTCCTCCTGCGCTTCCTCCTCCTCCTCAGGTGGTACTGCTAGCTCGTCCTCCAGCGGCTGTCCCCTTATGATGGCCAGGTTGTGCAGCATGCAGCAGACCACGACGATGATGGAGACCCGTTGAGGAGAGTACTGCAAGATACCACCAGACGGTCCAGGCACCGGACTCTCTGCTTAAGGATACCTAGGCACTGCTCGATGATGCACCTGGTGGCATAATGAGCTTCATGTATGCATGCTCAAGCGCTGTCCTGGGGTTCCGCAGAGGAGTGAGCAGCCAAGTGGACAGGGGATATCCCTTGTCCCCAAGCAGCCAACCTCAATCCTGATTCGGGCCGGTGAAGACAGCGGGCACACTGGTCTGGTGCAGAATGAACGAATCATGGCTGCTGCCTCCCTTGCCCGCTGCCTCTCTGCGCGGTGCTGACAGCGACACCTTCTCCTGCGTGCCACCCTGCTTCTGACCAGGCGTTGCCCTCCCAACCCTCCTCCCTACCACAGGGTGAACCCTGCCAAGCAGGTCTCTGCAGTCCATAGGACTTCATTAAAGAGTCAGACCTGAAAGTTGTACAAAAGTACAGGGGTATGTGCAACCCTCTGAGCAACACTCAGCAGGGTGAATGGAGCCAAAACAATTAATAAAACTATATCAAGAGATAAATACTGCGGACCATAGAAAATGAAATAAAAACAATAATAAGTAATAAAACTATATAAAAAGATAAATACTGCGGATGCATGCTGAAAAATGAAATAAAAACAATAATAAGTAATAAAACTTTTTACCAACCAAAGGGCCCCATGGATGTCACAATCGAGCACTGGATCGAAAATCTCACTGGGGCACCGCCCGGGAAAGTCCTACCCTTTCCTCGGTGAATTTCACTGTGGTAGTCCCTTTCCAGCGGCCGGCACGCTGCAGAGCTCACTGCTGAAAACCTTCCTTTAAAGCAACTTTACCGCGCCGTTTCTGCCGGAAGTGGGCACCGCTGAAATCCTCCCCGAGCTGAATATGGCTCGGCGAGGGAAAAGTACCCTACCGCAGCGGCCGATCGATTTATTCGGTCGACCGCCCAAATTCCGCTGTAGCCATCCCTTTGGGACAGTGAATTTTGGCCCCAAGGTATTGCAATTAAGAACATAAGAAATAGGAGCAGGTGTAGGCCATTTGGCCCCTCAAGCCTGCTCCGCCATTCAATAAGATCATGGCTGATCTGATCATGGACTCAGCTTCACTTCTCTGCCCGCTCCCCATAACTCTTTACTCCATTATCACTCAACAATCTGTCTATCTCCACCTTAAATATATTCAATGACCCAGCCTCCACAGCTCTCTGAGGTAGAGAATTCCATAGATTTACATCCCTCTGAGAGAAGAAATTCCTCCTCATCTCAGTTTTAAATGAGCGGCCCCTTATTCTAAGACTATGTCCCCTAGTTTTAGTTTCACCTATGAGTGGAACTATCTTATCTGCATCCACCTTGTCGAGCCCCCTCATTATCTTATAAGTTTCAATGCTATCATCTCTCATTCTTCTGAACTCCAATGTGTATAGGCCCAACCTACTCAACCTATCCTCATAAGTCAACCCCCTCATCTCCATAATCAACCTAGTAAACCTTCTCTGAACAACCTCCAATGCAAGTATATCCTTCCTTAAATATGGAGACCAAAACTGTATGCACTACTCCAGGTGTGGCCTCATCAATACCCTGTACAGTTGTAGCAGGACTTCTCTGCTTTTAAATTCTATCCCCCTTGCAATACAGGCCAACTTTCCATTGGCCTTCCTGATTACTTGCTGTACCTACATACTAACTTTTTGTGTTTCATGCACAAGGACCTCCAAGTCTCGCTGTATTGCAGCACTTTTCAATTTTGTGTGACAGGCTCGATTAACCAAATGGTCTTCACCTGTCTGTCAGTTTTCGTATGTTTTTGTAACGGAGGTTACAATCCTGTTCATTCAATAGTTTGTAAGTGAATGCAATTATATTTATAATTAAACAGCATTATACAGTTAACAAGGACATCACCTCAAATATGGGGCTATGATCGTGGATATTCTTGTTGGAGGATCTTGGCGAGAGGGGATTTATGTGTGAATAATACTGTAAGCTTTAATGGCCATAGAGTTATGAGAGAATAATCATTCATCAGTTGTTCTGTGATCAGAGTTAATACTTACCTTTATGTATTTAGATTTCGTCAATAGCTCTAAAGGTACAAAATAGGACAAAGTAAATGTAGGAAATGAAATAAGGCTTTATAGATTGTAAAACAATAACATAAGTTGGAGTACTTTTTTTGACTGGTGAACAATTGAAGAGAAGTGACGAGATTGAATCCCAGTTACCAACGTGACTGGCTTAGTGGATGGGGTTGCCAACTCTGGTTAGAAACATAGAAACATAGAAAATAGGTGCAGGAGTAGGCCATTCGTCCCTTCGAGCCTGCACCACCATTCAATATGATCATGGCTGATCATTCACCTCAGTACTCCTTTCCCGCTTTCTCTCCATACCCCTTGATCCCTTTAACCGTAAGAGCCATATCTAACTCCCTCTTGAATATATTCAATGAACTGGCATTAACAACTCTCTGCGGCAGGGAATTCCACAGGTTAACAACTCTTTGAGTGAAGAAGTTCCTCCTCATCTCAGTCCTAAATGGCCTACCCCGTATCCTAAGACTGGTTCCCCTGGTTCTGGACTTCCCCAACATCGGGAACATTCTTTCCGCATCTAACCTGTCCCGTCCCGTCCCGTCAGAATCTTATACGTTTTTATGAGATCCCCTCTCATCCTTCTAAACTCCAGTGTATAAAGGCCCAGTTGATCCAGTCTCTCCTCATATGTCAATCCAGCCATCCCTGGAATCAGTCTGGTGAACCTTCGCTGCACTCCCTCAATAGCAAGAACGTCCTTCCTCAGATTAGGAGACCAAAACTGAACATAATATTCCAGGTGAGGCCTCACCAAGGCCCTGTACAATTGCAGTAAGACCTCCCTGCTCCAATACTCAAATCCCCTAGCTGTGAAGGCCAACATGCCATTTGCCTTCTTCATCGCCTGCTGTACCTGCATGCCAACTTTCAATGACTGATGAACCATGACACCCAGGTCTCGTTGCACCTCCCCTTTTCCTAATCTGCCACCATTCAGATAATATTCTGCCTTCATGTTTTTACCACCAAAGTGGATAACCTCACATTTATCCACATTATACTGCATCTGCCATGCATTTTCCCACTCACCGAACCTGTCCAAATCACCCTGCAACCTCTTAGCGTCCTCCTCACAGCTCACACCACCACCCAGTTTAGTGTCATCTGCAAACTTGGAGATATTACACTCAATTCCTTCAATTCAATTTGGATGTATTCCTGGAGGTTTCATTACCTGACCTCCTTCCTCTAACTTCCCCGTCCTCACATATCTGCCATTGATCACCGAAAACGCCCAGCTTTGCGTTTTACCGATTTCCCCGACCAATTGGAAGGCACACCGACTCTCCATCAGCTGATTGGACGATTCTTGACTATCAAACTGCCCTTTTTTTCCCAATATTGATTTTTATAAACAATAAATTGAAGAGTTCAAAGAAAGTTTTTTAAAAAACAATACTTTTTTAATGCTCCTATGACACTTCTCCTGAGTTACCCACAAATAGCATCCTGCAGATTAATCCTTCATTCCTGGAGACTCCCAAGATGGTCCTGGAGGGTTGGTAACCTTATTAGTGGATAGCTCATGATACATAGAAACATAGAAAATAGGTGCAGGAGTAGGCCATTCAGCCCTTCTAGCCTGCACCGCCATTCAATGAGTCCATGGCTGAACATGAAACTTCAGTACCCCCTTCCTGCTTTCTCGCCATAACTCTTGATCCCCCGAGTAGTAAGGACTTCATCTAACTCCCTTTTGAATATATTTAGTGAATTGGCCTCAACTACTTTCTGTGGTAGAGAATTCCACAGGTTCACCACTCTCTGGGTGAAGAAGTTTCTCCTCATCTCGGTCCTAAATGGCTTACCCCTTATCCTCAGACTGTGACCCCTGGTTCTGGACTTCCCCAACATTGGGAACATTCTTCCTGCATCTAACCTGTCTAAACCCGTCAGAATTTTAAACGTTTCTATGAGGTCCCCTCTCATTCTTCTGAACTCCAGTGAATACAAGCCCAGTTGATCCAGTCTTTCTTGATAGGTCAGTCCCGCCATCCCGGGAATCAGTCTGGTGAATCTTCGCTGCACTCCCTCAATAGAAAGAATGTCCTTCCTCAAGTTAGGAGACAAAAACTGTACACAATACTCCAGGTGTGGCCTCACCAAGGCCCTGTACAACTGTAGCAACACCTCCCTGCCCCTGTATTCAAATCCCCTCGCTATGAAGGCCAACATGCCATTTGCTTTCTTAACCGCCTGCTGTACCTGCATTCTAACATTCAATGACTGATGTACCATGACACCCAGGTCTCGTTGCACCTTCCCTTTTCCTAATCTGGCATCATTCAGATAATAGTCTGTCTCTCTGTTTTTACCACCAAAGTGGATAACCTCACATTTATCCACATTATACTTCATCTGCCATGCATTTGCCCACTCACCTAACCTATCCAAGTCACTCTGCAGCCTAATAGCATCCTCCACCCAACTTAGTGTCATCCGCAAATTTGGAGATACTACATTTAATTCCCTCGTCTAAATCATTAATGTACAATGTAAACAGCTGGGGCCCCAGCACAGAACCTTGCGGCACCCCACTAGTCACTGCCTGCCATTCTGAAAAGTACCCGTTTACTCCTACTCTTTGCTTCCTGTCTGACAACCAGTTCTCAATCCACGTCAGCACACTACCCCCAATCCCATGTGCTTTAACTTTGCACATTAATCTCTTGTGTGGGACCTTGTCGAAAGCCTTCTGAAAGTCCAAATATACCACATCAACTGGTTCTCCTTTGTCCACTTTACTGGAAACATCCTCAAAAAATTCCAGAAGATTTGTCAAGCATGATTTCCCTTTCACAAATCCATGCTGACTTGGACCTATCATGTCACCATTTTCCAGATGCACTGCTATGACATCCTTAATAATTGATTCCATCATTTTACCCACTACTGAGGTCAGGCTGACCGGTCGAAAATTCCCTGTTTTCTCTCTCCCTCCTTTTTTAAAAAGTGGGGTTACATTGGCTACCCTCCACTCCATAGGAACTGATCCAGAGTCAATGGAATGTTGGAAAATGACTGTCAATGCATCCGCTATTTCCAAGGCCACCTCCTTAAGTACTCTGGGATGCAGTCCATCAGGCCCTGGGGATTTATCGGCCTTCAATCCTATCAATTTCCCCAACACAATTTCCCGACTAATAAAGATTTCCCTCAGTTCCCCCTCCTTACTAGACCCTCTGACCCCTTTTATATCCGGAAGGTTGTTTGTATCCTCCTTAGTGAATACCGAACCAAAGTACTTGTTCAATTGGTCTGCCATTTCTTTGTTCCCCGTTATGACTTCCCCTGATTCTGACTGCAGGGGACCTACGTTTGTCTTTACTAACCTTTTTCTCTTTACATACCTATAGAAACTTTTTCAATCCACCTTAATGTTCCCTGCAAGCTTCTTCTCGTACTCCATTTTCCCTGCCCTAATCAAACCCTTTGTCCTCCTCTGCTGAGTTCTAAATTTCTCCCAGTCCCCAGGTTCGCTGCTATTTCTGGCCAATTTGTATGCCACTTCCTTGGCTTTAATACTATCCCTGATTTCCCTAGATAGCCACGGTTGAGCCACCTTCCCTTTTTTATTTTTACGCCAGACAGGAATGTACAATTGTTGTAATTCATCCATGTGGTCTCTAAATGTCTGCCATTGCCCATCCACAGTCAACCCCCTAAGTATCATTCGCCAATCTATCCTAGCCAATTCACGCCTCATACCTTCAAAGTTACCCTTCTTTAAGTTCTGGACCATGGTCTCTGAATTTACTGTTTCATTCTCCATCCTAATGCAGAATTCCACCATATTATGGTCACTCTTCCCCAAGGGGCCTCGCACAATGAGATTGCTAATTAATCCTCTCTCATTACACAACACCCAGTCTAAGATGGCCTCCCCCCTAGTTGGTTCCTCAACATATTGGTCTAGAAAACCATCCCTTATGCACTCCAGGAAATCCTCCTCCACCGTATTGCTTCCAGTTTGGCTAGCCCAATCTATGTGCATATTAAAGTCACCCATTATAACTGCTACACCTTTATTGCATGCACCCCTAATTTCCTGTTTGATGCCCTCCCCAACATCCCTATTACTGTTTGGAGGTCTGTACACAACTCCTACTAACGTTTTTTGCCCTTTGGTGTTCTGCAGCTCTACCCATATAGATTCCACATCATCCAAGCTAATGTCTTTCCTAACTATTGCATTAATCTCCTCTTTAACCAACAATGCTACCCCACCTCCTTTTCCTTTTATTCTATCCTTCCTGAATGTTGAATACCCCTGAATGTTGAGTTCCCAGCCCTGATCATCCTGGAGCCACGTCTCCGTAATCCCAATCACATCATATTTATTAACATCTATTTGCACAATTAATTCATCCACCTTATTGCGGATACTCCTTGCATTAAGACACAAAGCCTTCAGGCTTGTTTTATTAACACCCTTTGTCCTTTTAGAATTTTGCTGTACAGTGGCCCTTTTTGTTCTTTGCCTTGGGTTTCTCCGCCCTTCACTTTTCCTCATCTCCTTTCTGTCTTTTGCTTTTGCCTCCTTTTTGTTTCCCTCTGTCTCCCTGCATTGGTTCCCATCCCCCTGCCATATTAGTTTAAATCCTCCCCAACAGCACTAGCAAACACTCCCCCTAGGACATTGGTTCCGGTCCTGCCCAGGTGCAGACCGTCCAGTTTGTACTGGTCCCACCTCCCCCAGAACCGGTCCCAATGCCCCAGGAATTTGAATCCCTCCCTGCTGCACCACTGCTCAAGCCACGTATTCATCTGCGCTATCCTGCGATTCCTACTCTGACTATCACGTGGCACTGGTAGCAATCCCGAGATTACTACTTTTGAGGTCCTACTTTTTAATTTAGCTCCTAGCTCCTTAAATTCGTTTCGTAGGACCTCATCCCTTTTTTTACCTATGTCGTTGGTACCAATGTGCACCACGACAACTGGCTGTTCTGCCTCCCATTTCAGAATGTCCACAAAGTTGAAGTTATTCTGTGTAACTGTACAACTATGTGCCTCAAACTGGTCACTTGTGTTATCAAGCTTGCTATTTAGCTGCACAAGAGATGGTGGGGTGGGGGCAGGAATGCGATCATTGACTTCCAACCAAAACCGAGCTGCCCAATCTTGCGGCCTTATGCCTGGGTCATTTTGAGGCCTATGCAGAATAAAACAGCAGGTAAAATCGCCACATATATTTCTCACTGATATTCAGAACTGTTTTCTGAAATGAAAAATCGCACAACGCATTTTGAAGTCCTTAAGATTAAATCTTCAGTGTTCATTACGCTCTACTGATTTGGCAATCTAGCGCTTGCATTTATTTGTGTTGAATTTTACCTGCCATAATAATGCCATCTGGTAAATTTTACTTCGGGAGTGTGTAAGGTACTAAGTTAACCAGAAGCATTATTTCTAGAACTGTGAACTGATAAAAGACAAGGCCAGGAATGATATCAGGAAACAAATGGTGAGAAATGCCCAGAACAGTCTTCTAGAGGCAAAACTCTGGAATTATTCAAGAAATCATATTGAAAGAGGAGACAGTCGAGATACTGGATGGGCTAAAAATTGATAAGAAGGAGGTACTAGAAAGGCAGGCTGTACTTAAAGTAGATAAGTCACCAAGACCAGATGGGATGCTTCCTAGGATGCTGAGGGAAGTAAAGGTGGAAATTGCAGAGGCACTGGCCATAATCTTCAAATCCTCCTTGGATCCGGATGTGATGCCAGAGGACTGGAGAATTGCAAATGTTGCACCCTTGTTCAAAAATGGGTGTAAAGGTAAACCCAGCAACTACAGGCCAGTCAGCTTAACGTCAGTGGTGAAGAAGCTGTTAGAAAGTATAATCCAGGACAAAATTAACAGTCACTTGGACAAGTGTGGATTAATTGAGGGAAGCCAGCATGGATTTGTTGAAGACAAATTGTGATAAACTAACTTGATTGAATATTTTGATAAGGTAACAAAGAGGGTTGATGAGGGCAATGCGGTAGATGTGGTGTACATGGATTTCCAAATGGCATTTGATTAAGTGCCACATAGTTGGCTTGCCAGCAAAGTTGAAGCCCATGGAATAAAAGGGATAGTGGCAGCATAGATATGAAATTGGCTGTGACACGAAATAGAGAGTAGTGGTGAACGGTTGTTTTTCGGACTGGAGAAAGGTATACAGTGGTATTCGCCAGGAGTTGGTACTAGGACCACTGCTTTTCTTGATATATATTAATGGCATTGTCATGGGTGTACAGGACACTATTTCAAAATTTACAGATAACACAAAACATGGAAGTATAGTGAACAGTGAGGAGGACAGGGTTAGACTGCAAGAGGACATAGACAGGCTGGTGGAATGGGTGGACACGTGGCAGATGAAATTTAATGGAAAAAAGTGCAAAGTGATACATTTTGATGGGAAGAACGAGGAGAGGCAATGCGAACCAAAGGGTACAATTCTAAAGGGGGTGCAGGAACAGAGAGGCCTGGGGGTACATGTGCACAAATCATTGAAGGTGGCAGGGCAGGTTGAGAAAGCGGTTAAAAAAAGCATACATCGTCCTGGGCTTTATAAATAGTGGCATGGGTACAAAAACAAGGAAGTTATAAATAAAATACTGGTTCGGCCACAACTGAAGAATTGTACCCAATTCTAGGCACTACACTTTGGGAAGGAAGTGAAGGCCTTAGAGAGGGTGCAGAAAAGATTACAAGAATGGTTCCAGGAATGAGGAAATACAATTACGTGGATAGACTGGAGAAGCTGGGGTTGTTGTGCTTAGAGCAGAAAAGATTGAGAGGTGATTTGATAGAGGTGCTCAAAATTATGAAGGGTTTAGACAGAGAAGATAGGGATAAGGGGCCGAAATTGCCCCCGACCAAAAAGTAGGTGCACTCACCGATTGTTAGATTGGACTAATATTCACCTCTTTGTTTTGTATTTCCGGTCGGGACGGTGTTGAAGGGCGGTAGTGCCCTTAGAGCGGTTCGGCTGTCGCTCCGAGTCATCAGCCTCACGCTGATGGTGTCACAACGTCCCTCCCCTTCAGTTAAAGGGGAGGGCCGCTGCCAGCTCTGCAATAAGTTTAGCTAGGCCTACTGAGCCACCAGGGAGCGGAGGGGGTGGGGGGTGAGGGGGGGGGGGGGGAGCGGTACCCAAGAAGGGTGCCGGTGTGCCCATTGACGGCCCAGCCGAACCCATGGCCACCTTTGTCGGGCCGATCTGGCAGTCGGCCAACAATTAAAATAAGATGGCGACTGCGGCAACTCGCCCTCGCCTTTCAGGGCGGCCGTGCCGCCCAGCCACACACAAGTTTCCGCCGGGGAAAGCTGTCGGGGGCACCGACCGATGGTGGCGCCGTTCCTGCGGGGCAATTTCCCTCGCAGGGCGGAAAGCGATCGCCACCTGTCGGAAGGGGGTCATTGCGTGCCCGACGGGGCGGCAGAACGGGCGGCACAGAAACCCGTTGCCGCCGCTCCTGGCCCAGAGATAATTTAGGACAGATCGACCCATCCGTCTGCCCTGGGTCAGTGAGGCCTATCCGCTCTATTACCGCCTCTTAGAGGCAGTAATGGACCTTAAGGAGAGGGGAAATTTCGGTCCCAAACTGTTCCTATTGGCGGAAGGGTCGAGAACCAGAGGACACAGATTTAAGGTGATTGGCAGAAGATCCAAAGGCGACACAAGAAAAAACGTTTTTACGCAGCGAGTGGTTTTGATCTGGAATGCACTGCCTGAAATGGTGTTGGAGGCAGATTCAATCATGGCTTTCAAAAGGGAATTGGATAAGTATCCGAAGTAAAAAGATTTGCAGGGCTACGGGGAAAGGGCAGGGGATTGGGACCAGCTGAATTGCTCTTGAAGAGAGCCGGCACGGGCTCGACAGGCCTCCTACTGTGCTGTAACAATTCTAACATTCTGTAATTCTAAGCCATTAGATGTTGCAATAGGGGCACTGTCAACTGCTGTGGAAGAATGAGCTTGGTGAGCTACGATCAAGTTGAGCTGCTTGGCTTCCCTCATCTGGTCTGATATTTATAATCTCATAATTGATATCTCAATCTTTTCTTTTCTCCAAACACAGATCCTACTTGGACATGATAAAAGTCATTGGATTCAGTTACCTATTTTGGTTCGTGCTTACGATCATCTTCATCACAGGAACCACACGAATCAGCATCTTCTGCATGGGTTACCTGGTTGCCTGTTTTTATTTCCTACTTTTTGGTGGACAGCTTTTACTAAAGCCTATTAAAATAATCCTGCAATACTGGGACTGTCTTATTGCCTACAATGTATTTGTGATCACAATGAAGAATATTCTATCTGTAAGTACTTAATGATAAAAGCAAAAAGTTTTACAGGCTCAAAGGGATGCTGAAGAGCATTTTTATTTTGCTGTTGAAACATATACGATTGTCATTATTGTTATGTGAATACCATTGGCTATCTCAACAACTGAACGAGCACAAGTTTAGATAGGATTGATAAGATTTGGACACTTTTCATTTACAGTGCAGTATATGTATTGAGTTTGGATAATAATGTTGTATAGGGTCAGATTTGAGACCCATTCCAATAACATTGGTGTGTAACAATTCCTGACATTTACTTAGACTCGACTAATTCATTGTAATATTAGATAATGGACAATAATGACAAGGATATGCTGAAACATGTAACATTAATCCAATAACTTATTTAGAGTAATAAATTCCATGCTGTAATGGGAAGACACTCTTGCAAAGAGCATGTGGCCCCAATATACCTGGCCCCCACTTCCTTCGAGTGTGGCTCTACACTGAGAGGGCAGGATTGCCAGCTTACCTTTATAATTCCACACACCTACGGGGGTCAGAGCTGCTGCTGTTGGAGATGTGGCGGCAACCCCATTTGCCGGGTTTTTGCAGCCCTTCGGCTAAATTTATTGCCTATCCCTAGTTACCCTTGAGAAGGCCTTCTAGAACCACTGCAGTCCGTGTGGTGAAGATGTTCACCCGGTGTTGTTAGGTAGGGAGCTCCAGGGTTTTAACCCAGCGACGATAAAGGAACAATGATATATGTTCAAGTCAGGATGGTGTGTGACATAGGGGGGAACTTGGAGGAGGTGGTGTTCCCATGCACCTGCTTTGGTTGTCCTTCTAGGTGGTGGAGGTTGCGGATTTGAGAGGTGGTGTCAAAGCGTTGCTGCAGTGCGTCCTGTGGATACGACACACAGCAGCTACGGTCGGCACTGTACAAGTAGAAGTTATTGTTGTAATGCCATAATGTTCACATAGT
Source organism: Pristiophorus japonicus (assembly GCF_044704955.1). Lineage (NCBI taxonomy): Eukaryota > Metazoa > Chordata > Chondrichthyes > Pristiophoridae > Pristiophorus > Pristiophorus japonicus. Next base: position 519,390,529 of record NC_091977.1, on the reverse strand, counting down.
TATTACGAGCCAAGTCACCCAAACTCATTCTGTAGCTAGCCTAGAAGCCTCTGGACCAATTGTCCACTGGCAGAAGGGCTGGCAACCAGAGGACACAGATTTAAGATAATTGGCAAAAGACCCAGAGGGGTAACGAGGAGACATTTTTTTTATTCAGCGAGTTGTTATGACCTGGACTGCACTGACTGAAAGGGCTGTGGAAGCAGTTTCAATAGTATTTTTCAAAATGGAATTAGATATATCCTTGAAAAGGAGAAATTTGCAGGGCTATGGGGAAAGAACAGGGGAGTGGGCCTAATTGGATAGCTCTTTCGAAGAGCCGTCACTTGCACAATGGATTGAATGGCCTCCTTCTGTGCTATATGGTTCCATGATCAAATTGATGAAATGCACTGTATAGTGATGTCATTGAGGACTATAGGCTTGTCAAGTGGTCAACATTTCACCAACCACTTTTTTCCCCGTAAGTTATGTTTACTGCAGCCCTCTCTCTTGTTTGAAATCCCTGAAATTCTCCCCGATGTCCCCCTCCCAAATGGTTGCACCTCTGATCTGGTATATTCATGTTAGAAAATAAATCGTGCCATGAAATTGTATTTCACGAGGGTTAGTTATCAACAAGGACTAAATATGGGCACTAAAAATGCAATACACAGAAATTAAACAATGTGTTATGTTAATCAAATCTTCATCTGTTTAGTTGATACTGTCTAATAATATATTTAAAGGTGTTGGAACTATTTCATACTTATCTAAGTAACAAAACTAAAGAAATAAATCAACATTACTTTTTGTTCATTACAATGTATACATGAATGTGTGCTTCTATTACAGATAGGAGCATGTGCCTACATCAATTCTTTACTTACAAAGAGCTGTTGGATAATCCAAACATTTGGTCTCGTCTGCACTGTTAAGGGTTATGACCGTAAGTAATGTTTTTAGCTTTTTATTATACAAAAAAATGTGCACCAAAGACATATAAAAGGTTTTGGATGTTAATTCTCTACCATAAACCAGACAAATTTAAAATAAATATTTCCAATGAATCTTATATTATCATTTAGAATTCTGCTCTGTCATGCATATTATTTACAAACACTCGCAAAGTGCCCCATAATTGCATGTAGAATCTTATAAATTTACTTCTAAATTATATAAAATGGATGGGGATGTATGGGATTATTAAGTGAATAGTTACAATTTCTAGACAGGAGTAGGTCATTGACAAATTTACCCTGCCCAATTATCTTCCAATTAACTAACCCTGATGCATTGCTAAATCTAATAACTGAATCCTAGGGTACGGTAGCACAGTGGTTATGGGACTGGACTAGTAATCCAGAGGCTTGGACTAAAGATGCAGATGGATTTTTAGAACAATCCAGTAGTTTCATGGTCACCATTACTGATGGCGGCGTTAAAAAAAATAATAATCTGGTTTACTAATGTCCTATATATGACTCCAGACCCAAGGCCATGTGATTGACTCTTAACTGCCCTCTGAAATGGCCTAACAAGCCACTCAGTTGTACCAAACTGCTCCAAAAAAGTATCACCACACAAGCTGCACCGCCACTTTCTCAAGGGCAAATACAGATGGACAATAATTACTGGCCTTGACAACTATGCCCTCATCCCATGAACTAATATATATATAAAAACATTGCTGACAGGAACTTTACGAGTTGCTTTTTGAACCCCTTCAAATTGCCTTGTTTCAGCACAGTTTCTGGAAGTGCATTTCACATATTTATCTCCCTTATTGAAAATTGTTGCTCCAATTTCCTATTTTCTGTTGTTCTTAATTTGCAATTGAAGTTGAAATTGGTAATGGACCCGGTGCTTGTCACTATTAGATGACGTCTGCTGTATATGCATGCCATGCCGTACCTGACTTGATGTTAATAAGTGCAAAATTGGAAAGAATTTCCATTACATTGTATGGCTATCCCTCACTTAGATGAAAAGGGAAAGTATATGGGCTAAATTTTCCTCACTGCTAATTTTTGGCAGGATGAACGGACAATTTTTTTGTGCCCGATTGCGCCGAAAAAAAAAAGATGCAACTTTCGCCAAAGTAAAATTTCATTTCGGTGCTGCGGTACCCCAAGTTCAATGTGGGGTTGGAGCTCCAAGTGTGTGCCAAAAGGTCTGTGCGCATGTGCCGGGAAAAAAAAAATCACGTTTTCCACGTGATGGATGTGCCCGCGCATCTACATTAAACTTCCTGGTCTGGATCAAGAGCTGGATCAGAGCTGGATCTAGCCATTTAAATTTTAGCTACGAAAGATGGATCCAAGGGAAGGAAAAGGGAAAGGGGGAAAGGCCCAGAGATTTCGAGCAGAAGAAATTGAGGCCCTGGTCGACATCATTGAGAGGAGGCGGGATGTGCTGGAGAACAAAGGAAGAATGGGACAAATGAAACTGAAACCCTCTCTACGAGCAAAACTTTGGGACCAAGTTGCAGAAGAGTTTAATGCAGTGGCCATGACCCCAAGAAGCGGCATGCAGATCAAAAAGAAGTGGCAGGACCTTGGCCAAGCAGTTACTGTAAGTAATATTTTTATTTATACACTGCAATTACATTTGTAAGTGTGACTAATATGTGTGTGTGTGTGTGTGTGTGTGTGTGGCCACCACAGCAAAAGGACCCTCTCTTAAAAAGTTATATTTTCAACTTTGCAGAGGAAGGTGTCACAGATAAACCGAGAAAGGTCAAAAACTGGAGGAGGTGCACCAAGTCGGCTGCAACTAACAGCCGTGGAACAGAGGATCGCTGATGTGATTAAATCTCGCAAGAGAAGATCAACCACCAATGTGGATGCTGGGCCAAGAGAGGGTAAGCCCTGCAAATTGCACAGTCTGGGTTGGCATCATGGTCTTTGAAAAGAGCCTGCGCTGTGTGACCTGTGTACTTATGTCACCCTGTCCCTTTTGTACCCTCCGCTGCTGCTAACCGAACATCTGCTCTGTTGTGTTTTGCAGATGTTGAGCATCAGGAAGAGACAGAAGCTGAAGCAGATGTAGAAGTAGAGCATGATCAGGAAGCCGTCAGTCCAGATATTCTTCATCAAGAGCATGACGAGGATGAGCTGAAGAATGAAGGGCAGCAGGAAGACCCCAATACTGAGATGTTTACATTGGAATTGGAGCCAGTGAACCCCCCTGAGGGCGCCAAGTCCTGTGCTGAGCAATACAACTGATGTGACATTTCATGGTGTACATTCTGAGGCTGGGGGTCCCAGTGGGTTGCAGCAAGTCACACCTGAGAGACGGCCGAGGAGGGTGGAAAGGAGAGCTCAATCTGAAATGCAGGATGCAGGGGACATAGGACAGCTCATGGGAATGAGTGGGGAGGGCAATGAGCTAACGAGATCACTCCTGCACACCATGGGAGAGGTGAGGTTAGAATTAGCAGGACTGCCAGTAGAAGTAGCAACACTGTCTGGAGGAATAGGAACACTATCAGGACAAATGAGGGAGGGGATGTCGGTGATTAGGGAGGGAATGTTGGAGATAACTGCTGCAATAAGTGGATACACCCAAGCTGTCATTGCACAGCAGCAATTGGCAGCATCAACTGCTGACACTCACTTTCCAATCGCCAGACCAACCTCAGGTAGTGTGCTGTGGATTGACCCACAGGCTGAAGAAGCGTCCTGTTAAATATGGAAAAACTCCACAAGACTGAGTACTGTGAGCTATAACTGATGTGATAGTCTCTTTAATACAACTCCAGAGTGCCTAAGTAGCATGGCAGACAACCTTTTATACTCCCTTGCACGAGGTGTGCAGGTGACCCTTGGACCTCCAACAGTTGCGCCCTCTGGTGGCAAGTCTTACACAGTTACAATGTTTACATACATAACATCACTCCCCCCTAAAGTCTTTGATACAAATTATTTACAAGTTGAGAAGATCTGGGGCCCTACACTCCCAGGTTGATTGAGTTCAAACTCTGGCATGGGTGAGTTGGTCGGACCATTGCTGCACTGCGGTGCGGCTTGTCTAACAGGACTGTTGGGAATGGTGGGTTCATCCTCTTCATTGACAGTGAGGTCGATTGCTGGTTGAGTGTGTGCTGGTGGATCGATGATGGTGATGTCCTCTTCAGGTTGTTCCTGGTTGTCGGTGAACCGCAGTTTAGTCTGATGCAAATGCTTTCTGCACGTTTGTCCATTCAATAGTTTGACTATAAACATTCTATTCCCCTCCTTGGCCAAGACAGTGCCAGCGATCCATTTAGGACTATGATCGTAATTAAGGACAAACACAGGGTCTTTAACATCAATGTCATGTGATACAGCCGCGCGATCGTGGTACATGTTTTGCCGGTGACGCCGGGTTTCCACATGATCATTTAGATCCGGGTGGACTAGGGAGAGCCTGGTTTTGAGTACTCTCTTCATTAACAATTCTGCACGGGGAACCCCAGTGAGCGAGTGGGGACGCGTCCGGTAGCTGAGCAGAACCCGAGATAAGCGGGTCTGCAAGGAGCCTTCCGTCACGCGTTTCAAGCTCTGCTTGATGGTTTGGACTGCCTGTTCTGCTTGACTATTGGATGCGGGCTTAAATGGGGCAGACCTGACATGCTTGATGCCTTTGCTGGTCATAAACTCGTTGAATTCCGAGCTGGTGAAACACGGTCCATTGTCACTGACGGGGACGTCGGGCAAGCCATGGGTGACGAACATGGCCCAGAGGCTTTCAATCGTGGCAGTGGATGTGCTGGATGACATGATTACGCATTCAATCCATTTAGAGTAAGCGTCCACTACTAAAAACATCTTTACGAGAAAGGGGCCGGCAAAATATACATGGATCCTGGACCACGGTTTGGAGGATCATGACCACAGACACAATGGAGCCTCCCTTGGTGCATTGTGAGCACGTGTTGCATTGGTGTGCGCAAGACTCAATGCCGGGCCACCAAACATGCGACCTGGCTATAGCCTTCATCATGATTATGCCTGGGTGGGTATTGTGTAGGTCGCGTATAAATGTTTCCCTGCCTTTTTTTGGCAAAACCACGCAATTACCCCATAAGGGACAATCCGACCGGATGGACATTTCATCTTTGCGTCGGTGAAATGGCTTAATTTCATCTTGCATTTCCCCGGGAACGGCTGAACAGCTCCCATTGAGGCCGTAACTTTTTGCAAGTGATCCTGGCTGGTCCTGATCTGGCGAGCAGTGATGGGTGACCCCTCGCTCTCAAGAGGATCTACGACCAGAAGCAAGTCTGCGGGCTGCACCATTTCCACCTCGGTAGTGGGCAATGGTAGCCGACTGAGGGCATCAGCACAGATCTCCGTGCCTGGTCTGTGGCGGATAACATAGTCATAGGCGGACAATGTTAGTGCCCATCTTTGGATGCGGGACGAAGCATTGGTGTTTGTACCTTTGCTTTCTGAAAACAACGAAACGAATGGTTTGTGGTCGGTTTCAAGCTCAAACCGAAGTCCAAATAGGCATTGGTTCATTTTCTTAACCCCATATACACATGCGAACGTCTCTTTTGCGACCATACTGTAGGCTCTTTCAGCCTTAGACAGACTTCTAGATGCGTATGTAACCGGTTGAAGTTTGCCCGATACATTGGTTTGCTGGAACACACAGCCGACCCCGTACGAAGATGCATCACAAGCTAGCACTAATCGTTTACACGGGTCATACAGTATAAGTAACTTATTGGAACAAAGTAAGTTTCTGGCCTTCTCAAAGGCTGTCTCTTGAGATTTACCCCAAACCCAGTCAACACCCTTACGTAGCAACATGTGCAATGTTCCAGAAAAGTGCTTAACCCAAGTAGAAAGTTACCAAAATAGTTGAGGAGTCGCAGGAACGAACGCAGCTCTGTCATATTCTGTGATCTGGGTGCATTCTTGATGGCCTCTGTCTTTGAGTCCGTGAGTCTGATGCACTCTGCCACAATCTTTCTCCCCAAAAATTCGACCTCTCGCGCCAGGAAAACACACTTGGAGTGTTTAGCCTGAGTCCCACTCTGCCTAGTTCACTTAGAACCTCTTCCAGGTTATGCAGGTGTTCAGTGGTGTCACGGCCGGTGTTCAGGATGTCGTCTTAAAGCACAACGGTGCGCGGAACCGATTTCAGCAAACTCTCCATGTTCCTCTGAAGATGGCAGCAGCCGAGCGAATCCCAAAAGGGCACCTGTGGTATATGAACAGTCCTTTGTGTGTGTTGATGCACGTCAATTTTTTCAAAGATTCAGCCAGCTCCTGTGTCATGCAGGCGGAGGTTAGGTCCAACTTGAGCGACTTCCCCCCCCCCGCTAATGTTGCAAACAGTTCATCCGCCTTGGTTACTGGTCTTGTAACGAGACTTGGTTTGATCGTTACCTTGTAGTCTCGCAGATTCTGATCGTGCCTTCGCTTTTCAACACCGGAACAATTGGACTGGCCCACTCGTTGAACTCGACTGGCGATATGGTTCCCTCTCATTGAAGTCTGTGCAGTTCAATCTCGACTTTCTCCCTCATCATATATGGAACCACTCGAGCCTTGTGATGAACGGGCCTTGCATCGGGGACTAGATGGATCTGCACCTTGGCGCCTGTGAAGTTGCCGATGCCTGGTTCAAATAGCGATGGAAACTTGCTCAGCACTTGGGCGCACGAGGCATCATCCACTGAAGATAATGCTTTGATGTCGTCCCAGTTCCATTGAATCTTTCCCAGCCAGCTTCTGCCGAATAGTGTTGGGTCATTGCCTGGTACAATCCACAGTGATAAATCATGCACAGCTCCATCGTACGATACATTAACTGCCGCACTGCCAATGACTGGTATGAGCTCTTTGGTGTAGGTGTGCAGTTTTGTCTGAATTGGGCTCAGTTTGGGCCTTTGTGCCTTGTTGCCCCTTGTTTCTCAAAAGCCTTCTGGCTCATAATTGACTGACTCACCCCCATGTCCAACTCCATTGATACCGGAATACAGTTCACTTTGACTTTCAGCATGATAGGAGGGCTCTTGGTGGTGAGTGTGTGTACCCCATACACTTCTTCCTCGGGTGGAGTTGCCTCTCTTGTTTGTTCTGTGTGATCCGCGCCGGGTCGATCATCCTCTGCTGACTCTGCCACGTGGTGAGTCGCAGCACTCTTGCACATTCGCTGGAGGTGCCCCATTGTTTCACAGCCTTGGCACACGTAGTGCTTGAATCGACATTGATGGGCTTGATGATTACCCCCGCAGCGCCAACATGGTGCTAATGGTTTTGCATTCACGCCCGATGGCAGACTCTGAGTCATCCTAGGTCTTGCAGCTGCAGACGTGTAGACCTTGCCATATGTAGTTCTGCCTGCTAGCGATGTTATTTTATGCACAGTACTTGCTGGTGAGCTTCGATGCTGGGAAGATATCTGCCTGGTATTATCATTTGTGGATATGAATGCCTGGGCTATCGTGATGGCCTTGCTCAGGTCTAGGGATTCGGCGGACAGCAGCTTGTGAAGAATGACCTCGTAACCGATGCCAAGCACAAAAAAGACCCGCAGCATTTCCCCCAAAAATCCAGCAAATTCGCAAGTTCCTGCAAGGCGTCTCAGGTCGGCGACATAACTCACCACGTCCTGGCCCTCAGAGCGGTGGTGCGTGTAGAAGCGATACCTGGCCATTAAGACACTCTTCTTCGGCTTGAGTTGGTTCCGAACCAGCGTACACAACTCTATATATGTCTTCTCCACTGATTTCTCCAGTGCTAGCAGATTCTTGATGAGGCCGTATATTGTGGATCCACATACGGTGAGGAGAATCGCCCTGCGCTTGATCGCTTTATCGTCCCCATCCAGCTTGTTGGCCATGAAGTACTGGTCTAGACGCTCAACAAAGGCTTCCCAATCATCACCCTCTATAAATCTCTCTAAAATACCAACGGCAGCCATGACTGTGTGAAAGTCCATAATCTGTTACTCGTCGCCAATTGTTAAGTATGGAAGAACTCCACAAGACTGAGTACTGTGAGCTAAAACTGATGTGACATGAGTCTCTTTAATAAAACTTCAGAATGCCTGAGCAGCATGGCAGACAACCTTTTATATTCCCTTGCACGAGGAGTGCAGGTGACCCTTGAGCCTCCAACAGTTCCGTCCTCTGGTGGCAAGTCTTACACAGTTACAATGTTTACATACATAACACTTCCGAAGAGGAACCTGGGCCTTCCACAATACTGTCTGCTAGGACTGTCCCTCCCCAACCCCACCAACAACAAATGCGTCTTCGCGCAGAAAACAGAAAAAACCTTAGTTTCGGGACGATGAAGCAGAAGTCTGCGACAACAAGCATGAGTAGGGGTAGAAGCAACAACAGGGGGAAGGGGGTGCACAGCGCTAAGGTCTTTGAATAAGGGGGAGGAGAGATGGCTGCAGCTAGAGTTTGTTTTTTTGTTGCTGCTACTTGTTGTTTTCTTCATTGAAAAGTTTAAAGTTTGATACCATTTTTTTTAATTAAAGTTAAGTACAACTGTACAAATGTTTAATAAACCTAATTATCTTTTAAATAATCCTGCACATTATTTTTTGAGTTAAAGCAGCATAAACCAACATAACATTACGTACATTATTATGTACATTATTTTCTCACACTAACAGGTGCAAAGAGTCAACACTGTCGGGCCGTTTAGCCTTCAGGCAGCAAAGCGATCACGGATTAGCCGCTGACGCAAGTCTCTAGCTATGACTATAGGTGCACGAGGCCGCCTTCTCCGCCGTCATCTTGCGGGTTGAGGTGGTGGTATGGGTTCGTCCTCCTCCTCCTCCTGCTGGTCCTCCTCCTCGTCCTCCTCCTCCTCGTTGTCAGCCTCCTCCTCCTCTCCCGCCCTTTAGGACCGAGATGCGGAGGAACTTCTTCACCCAGAGAGTGGTGAACCTGTGGAATTCTCTACCACAGAAAGTTGTTGAGGCCAATTCACTAAATATATTCAAAAAGGAGTTAGATGAGGTCCTTACTACTAGGGGGATCAAGGGGTATGGCGAGAAAGCAGGAATGGGGTACTGAAGTTGAATGTTCAGCCATGAACTCATTGAATGGCAGTGCAGGCTAGAAGGGCCGAATGGCCTACTCCTGCACCTATTTTCTATGTTTCTATGTTTCTCCCCTCAAGAGGATCTTCAATGTCCAGTACCTGTCCCGTCATGATGGCCAAGTTGTGTAGCATGCAGCACACAATAGTGAACTGACCAACGTGGTGAGTGGTGTATTGCAGGTTGCCTCCAGAGTGGTCCGGGCATTAGAAACGCAGCTTCAGTATGCCAATTGTCCACTCTATGATGCTCCATGTCGTTATGTGTGACATGTTGTACCAACGCTCTGGCTCAGTGCAGGGATTGCGTAGGGGGGAATTATAAGCCAGCTGGCGAGCCCGTATCCTTTGTCCCCAAGCAACCAGCTGTGCCCTTCTGGCAGCTCCTGAAATATCGCAGATATAATGCTTTCACGTAGGATGAAAGCATCATGGGTGCTACCTGGGTATTTGGCATCCACTGCCATGATCCGATATATATTGTCGCAGACAAGCTGAACATTTAGGGAGTGGAACCCTTTCCTGTTGCGATAAACCTCGGAGTCGTCCGTAGGCTCCCAAGGTGATATGGATACAGTCAATCGCACCCTGTACCTTGGGGAAGCCAGCAATTCTGGAGAACCCAACAGCCCTGTCTCGCATTGCCTGCGTGGTCATAGGGAAATTGATGAACTGGTCCCTTTTGGCACACAGTGCAGCAGTCACCTGTCGAACGCAGCAATGTGTGGCATGCTGCGAGATGCAGCACAAGTCCCCAGTTGCAGCTTGAAATGAGCCAGAAGCATAGAAGGCAAGTGCTGCAGTGACCTACATTTCCACAGCTAGGGCAGTCCTCCTGCCACTTCTTGATTGTATGTCTGCCTGACTAGCTGGCAGAGCTCTGTGATGACTCCTTTCTAAATCGCAACCTGCGAATGCAGTCTGCCTCACTCAGGTGTAGGTATGAGCGCTTGTCCCTGTAGATTTGATCAGGGACAGGTGCCATACTCCCCATCGATCCCCGAGCGATCTGGTTTCTGCAATGTTGGCATCGAATTATCCGTCGCCTCCGCATGGCATGTATGAAAATTAACCTTATGACATGAGGCATAGTCAGAGTTGCACCCATAATTATTATTCTTAATTTTGTTAATCTTGATATTGTGAGACAGTCATCGTCATAGGCAATCCCTCGGAATCGAAGAAGACTTGCTTCCACTCCTGAAGTGAGCTCTTTGGTGGCTGAACACTCCAATACGAGAGCCACAGACTCTGTCACAGGTGGGACAGATAGTCGTTGAGGGAAGGGATGGGTGGGACTGGTTTGCCACACGCTCTTTCTGCTGCCTGCACTTGATTTCTTCACGCTCTCGGCGTTGAGACTCGAGGTGCTCAGCGCCCTCCCGGATGCACTTCCTCCACTTAGGGCAGTCTTTGGCCAGGGACTCCCAGGTGTCAGTGGGGATGTTGCACTTTATCAGTGAGGCTTTGAGGGTGTCCTTGTAATGTTTCTGCTGCCCACCTTTGGCTCGTTTGCCGTGAAGGAGCTCTGCATAGAGCATTTGGGAGTCTTGTGTCTGGCATGCGAACTATGTGGCCTGCCCAGCGGAGCTGATCGAGTGTGGTCAGCGCTTCAATGCTGGGAATGTTAGCCTGAATGAGGACGCTGATGTTGGTGTACCTGTTCTCCCAGGGGATTTGTAGGATCTTGCGGAGACATTGTTAGTGATATTTCTCCAGCGACTTGAGGTGTCTACTGTACATGGTCCATGTCTCCGAGCCATACAGGAGGGCAGGTATTACTACAGTCCTGTGGACCATGAGCTTGGTGGCAGTTTTGAGGGCCTGATCTTCAAACATTCTTTTCCTCAGGTGGCCGAAGGCTGCACTGGCGCACTGGAGGCGGTGTTGGATCTCATCGTCGATACCTGCTCTTGTTGATAGGAGGCTCCCGAGATATGGGAAGTGCTCCACAGAGTTCAGAGCCGAGTCGTGAATCTTGATGATTAAGGGGGCAGTGCTGTGCAGCGAGGACAGGCTGGTGGAGGACCTTTGTCTTATGGATGTTTAGCATAAGGCCCATGCTTTCGTATGCCTCAGTAAATATGTCGACTATGTCCTGGAGTTCAGCCTCTATATGTGCGCAAACGCAGGCATCATCTGTGTACTGTAGCTCGCCGACAGAGGTTGGGGTGGTCTTAGATCTGGCCTGGAGACAGCGCAGGTTGAACAGGTTCCCACTGGTTCTGTGGTTTAGCTCCACTCCAGCAGGGATCTTGTTGACTGTGAGGTGGAGCATGGCGGCGAGAAAGATTGAGAAGAAGATTGGGGTGATAACGCAGCCTTGTTTGACCCTGGTCCGGAGTGGATCCGTTGGTAAGGATCACGGCCTGCATGTCGTCATGGAGCAGCCGGAGGATGGTGCCGAACTTTTGGGGGCATCCGAAACGCAGGAGGAGACTGTGAGACAGTACTTACTGAAGCACTCACACCTTTGTTGGAGGACTCCCTAGTAGATCGGACTACACCCTGGTCTGCGCATGTGCAACTCCAGGCTCTGTTTCTATGGAAACGTGACGCATAGTGATTTATGGCACTTTAATTATAGCTTTTGTTGAAATGCGTATGTTTGCTGCTGTGGAGTGCTGGGCGGCAGGATTGCTCCCTCGGCCATACAGAAACACAGGAGATCGGCGCTCAGCTTGGAAAGAAGCCTGGCGGGGAGCGGGGTGGAAGGAGATGGTGAAATCGAAGCACCAAGCTCCTGTGCTCGTGTCCGGCCGAGGGAGCGATCCTGCTGCCGGCCAGCCGGCACTCCTCCGACCCGTGCCTGGAGCCCCATGAGCAGAGATTCTGTGGTGGGGTGGAGTCGCAATTTGCCTTCTCACATAACATGGAAAACATTACATTTCTAACAGTCTGCGGGAAAAATTAACTTTCCGAGTTATTTTCTGAGTTCCCTCTATAAAATTCATCATGAATTTGTGTTTTAAACTGTAGTCTTCCCTCGCTCCAAAAACTCAGAAATATACTCGGTGTCGATTTCCTTAAGTTAACATAGGGTTTTTCTGATTGGTACTTAAGGCCACTGCGCGTCGTCCTGAAAAAAATCGGTGTTGGCGAAATCGGTTAAATGGCCAAAAATGGCACGGAAATCAGTTTTCACCCAGACCTGCGGCAAAAAATCTGGCATACAAAAAATCCAGCGCTGAAAGTCACCATCGGCGTACAAACTTTGAGGAAAGTTGCAAATTCACGATTGCTCAAAAAAAAATCAGCGGACGCCAAAAAAAACAGTACCCAATGGTGGTGAAAATCGAGCCCTAAATATTGCCTAAATAGCCATATATACCTGAAGTGTTAACATTTTAACAAATAGTAAAGGTGCATTGGTGAAATTTAAGGTAAGTGTAAAAGATATAGTGCAATAAATAGAAAGGTGACCATTTCTAAGCTTGAATTATTGTTGTGTTGAATGTTTTTTTCCTAGCCGCGACTGAGAACCTTTATAAATGTCCATTGCCAAATGGTGAAGCAGGCATTATATGGGACAGTATATGCTTCTCTTTTCTATTGCTGCAGCGGAGGGTGTTCATGAGTTACTATTTCTTGCACGTAGTGGCTGACATAAAATCTGCTCAAATCCTTGCATCGAGGTAGGTTGAAAATGAATAAATCTTTATGTAAATATAGGAGAATTTATGATGCATTATTAATTTATTGAATCAATATAAAGTTAATACTATCATTAATGTCGCATTTTAATTAAATCCAGGTCACGTTCAACCAACTGTTCAAATATCCTCACAAAGATGTACATACTAATTGCTCTACATTTTTAGGGACATGCAACATCAGTGAATGCCAAAAAGTTTGTTGCATCAGCAAAGCTCTTTTCCTTTTATTTAAGCAAGCTTTAAATTGAGACATCGGGCTGGATTTTCGGTCATGGCGGCGCGGCAGTAAAGTTAGCATCCGGGAACAGTTTGCGCCTCAGTCGGCAAAATTCAACAGCTGGGCCCCAAATGTGGTTGGGGCGCTAAGGGAGGCATTACACACCTCTCTCAGGGTGGTAGACCAGCTGAGCACGTGAAAATTCCGAGCTAAACAGCTGGCTTCGAAGTGCTAAACAGAGGGCTGGGAGGATAAAAACCTGAACAAACCCCACAAAAACATTCACAATAAATTCACGCCACGCCACAACATAAATCGCAAAAGATGAGGCTCTGACCATCATTTTCCAATCCTCTCTGGCAGAGGACTTGGAGGACTGTGAATGTTGCACCTTTGTTTTAAAAGGGAGAAAGGAATAGGCTGAGTAATTATAGGCCCGTCAGCCGAACTTCGATGGTGGGAAAATTATTGGAAAAAATCCTGAGGGACAGGATAAATCTTCATTTGGAAAGACATAGATTAAGCAAGGACAGTCAGCATGGATTTGTCAAGGGAAGGCCATGTCTGACTAACTTGATTGAATTTTTCGAGGAGGTTACCAGGAGGGTCGGTGTGGGCAGTGCGTATAATGTAGTGTATATGGACTTGAGCAAAGTTTTTGATAAGGTCCCACATAGCAGACTGGTCATGAAAGTAATAGCCCATGAGATCCAGGGCAAAGTGGCAAGTTGGATATAAAATTGGCTCGGAGGCAGGAAACAAAGGGTAATGGTTGATGGGTGTTTTTGTGACTGGAAGGCTGTATCAGTGGGGTTCCGCAGGGCTCAATGCTAGGTCCCTTGCTTTTTGTGGTATATATCAATGACTTGGACTTAAATGTTGGGAGTATGATTAAGAAGTTTACAGCTGACACTAAAATAAGTTGATAATGAAGGACAAAGTTGCGGACTGCAGGAAGATATTAATGTACAGGTCAGGTGGGCAGAACAGTGGCAAATGGAATTCAATCTGGGTAAGTGTGTGGTAATACATTTGGGGAGGTCTAACAAGGCAAGGGAATACACATTAAATGGTACGACACTGAAAAGTGTAGAGGAACAAAGGGAACTTGGAGTGCAGCTCCACAGATCCCTGAAGGTAGCAGACCCAGTTGATAAGGTGGTTATGAAGTCATGTGGAATATAACTCGAGGTATGGAATACAAGAGCAAGGAGGTTATGCTTGAATTGTATAAAACACTGGTTAGGCCGCAGCTGGAGTATTGTGTGCAGTTCTGGTCACCACATTACAGGAAAGATGCGATTGCACTGGAAAGGGTGCAAATGAGATTTACAAGAATGTTGCCTGGACTGGAGAATTTTGGCTATGAGGAAAGATTGGAGATGCTGGGTCCATTTTCTTTGGAACAGAGAAGGCTGAGGGGAGACCTGATTGAGGTGTATAAAATTATGAGGGGCCTGGACAGAGTGGATAGGAAGGACCTGTTTCCCTTGGCAGAGGGGTCAACAACCAGGGGCCATAGATTTAAAGTAATTGGGGGGAGGTTTAGAGAAGATATGAGGGGAAATTTCTTCACCCAGAGAATGGTGGGGATCTGGACCTCACTGCCTGAAAGGGTGGTTGAGGCAGAAACCCTCACCACATTTAAAAAATACTTTTAAGTGCACTTAAAGTGCCCTATCATACAGGGCTACGGACCAAGAGCTGAATAGTGGGATTAGGCTGGATAGGTCTTAGTCGGCCGGCGCAGACACGATGGGCCGAAATGGCTCCCTTCTGCGCTGTAAATTTCTATTTAGGGCTAGAATTTCCACTCCATTTCTGGCGGTTTTCTCGGTGGTGCTGCTCGTTTTCGGCGGAAAACCACCTGGCGAAAATTTCCACTCCATTTCACAAAGAGTTCCACCGGCGGTATCGAAATATCACCGGGGAGCAGACCGCCGGCATGCACTGTCGAAAAAAACCACCACTGCCCAAGTTCGGGCTCAGCAGTGACCCGTAGGTAAGATTGAAAATACCGCCCACAAAAAGCAGCCGGAGCTGAGCAGTAGGTCATTAGCCCTGCAAAGAAAGGTAAGTTAAAGTGCTTTTTCTAATTCTTTAAAATTCTTTTACATCGATTAAATTAACAAGCGCCTTAAGAATGTGTTCTGATTTTTTTATTTCTTTTGTTGGAAAAAATATTTTTTTGTATTTTCCCCCCTACCTAGGCCCAACCGCAGCCTCGGTCTAAATTTGAGTAATTACTTCCCATTTTGATTAAGAACTGTCCAATTTGCTCAGAATTGCGTTTAACCGCCGAGAATCTGCGTGTAAGATCCATCTTCTCGCCGGGCAGTATTTTTTCCTTTTTTTGTCAATTTTTCGCCGGCATTAATTTAAAAATCTTAGCGATCTTCTTGGCGGCAATCTGGCGGTGGCGGGTTTAATGGAAATTCTAGCCCTATGATTCTTTGAATCACACTTACCTGAGGTCGGCATTACTTACCTCATTGCAGCTGCTACAGCTGGGATCGCCCGCTTGCACAGGCGATCCCAGCAGGGCGCTCTGCAGAGCGCTAGTGATCGGGCAGCAGCCAAAAATCGAGCCGGTGTCGCAACCAGGAGCGTTGCACACCAGCTCGCTAAGATTTTTAAATGCTCCGTGCCCCATCGAAACTGGCACCAAATGTCCCGGCGGGGTGCTGGAAGCTGCCCGCCCGCCCGGAAGTGCATAGCGCCGCCATTGTTGCACTTCTGGATCACTAACAGGGGCAGAAGGAAGCTGTAAATCCAGCCCATCATTTTTAAAATATATATTTTACTTACTAAGCAAATGTGACAAGGTGCCAAATAAAAGGTTACTGAACAAGATAAAAGTTCACGGGGTAGGGGGTAATATAGTCGCATAGATAGAGGATTGGCTAACTAACAGAGAACAGAGAGTCGGGATTCTCTGTTTGGCAACCAGTAACTAGTGGGGTGGCGCAGGGATCAGTGCTGGGACCCCAACTATTTACAATCTATATTAACAACTTGGAAGAAGGGATTGAGTGTAACGTAGCCAATTTTGCTGACGATACAAAGATTGGAGGAAAAGCAATGTGTGAGGAGGACACAAAAAATCTGCAAAAGGACATAGACAGGCTAAGTGAGTGGGCAAAAATTTGGTAGATGGAGTATAATGTCAGAAAGTGTGAGGTCATGCACTTTGGCAGAAAAAATCAAAGAGCAAGTTATTATTTAAATGGAGAAAGATTGCAAAGTGCCGCAGTACAGTGTGACCTGGGGTACTTGTGCATGAAACACAAAAGGATAGTATGCAGGTACAGCAAGTGATCAGGAAGGCCAATGGTATCTTGGCCTCTATTCCAAAGGAGATGGAGAATAAAAGCAGGGAAGTCTTGCTACAGCTATATAAGGTATTGGTGAGGCCACACCTGGAATACTGCATGCAGTTTTGGTTTCCATATTTACGAAAGGATATACTTGCTTTGGAGGTTCACTAGGTTGATTCCGGGGATGAGGGGTTGACTTATGAGGGAAGATTGAGTAGGTTGGGCCTCTGTTCATTGGAATTCAGAAGAATGAGAGATGATCTTATTGAAATGTGTAAGATTATGAGAGGGCTTGACAAGATGGATGCAGAGAGGATGATTCCACTGATGGGGGAAACTAGAACTAGAGGGCATGATCTTAGAATAAGGTGCCGCCCATTTAAAACAGAGATGAAGAGAAATGTCTTCTCTCAGAGGGTTGTAAATCTGTGGTATTCGCTGTCACAGAGAGCTGTGGAAGCCATAAGAACATAAGAACACAAGAATTAGGAACAGGAGTAGGCCATCTAGCCCCTCGAGCCTGCTCCGCCATTCAATAAGATCATGGCTGATCTGGCCGTGGACTCAGCTCCACTTACCCGCCCGCTCCTTGTAACCCTCAATTCCCTTATTGGTTGAAAATCTATCTATCTGTGACTTGAATACATTCAATGAGCTAGCCTCAACTGCTTCCTTGGGCAGATAATTCCACAGATTCACAACCCTCTGGGAGAAGAAATTCCTTCTCACTCAGTTTTAAATTGGCTCCCGGGTCTTTGAATAAGTTTAAGACAGAAATAAACAGTTTCTTAAATGATAACGGGTTATGGGGAGCAGGCTAGGAAGTGGAGCTGAGTCCATGATCAGATCAGCCATAATCTTATTGAATGGCAGAGCAGGCTCGAGGGGCTGTATGGCCTACTCCTGTTCCTATTTCTTATGTTATTATGTTCTTATGTTCTTTATATCAGCTGTGGATCAGTGGGTAACACTCTCTCCTCTGTAGTAAGATGGTTGTGCATTCAAGTCCCACTCCTGATCTAGGCTGACACTCTAGGGCAGTGCTGAGGAAGTGCAGCACTGTCGGAGGTGCTGTCTTTCGGATGAGACGGTAAACCGAGGCCCTATCTGCTCTCTCACCTGTAAGTAAAAGATCCCATAGCTCTATTTTGAAGAAGAGCAGGGGAGTTACCTCCGGTGTCCTGGTCAATATTTATCCCTCAGTCAACATTATCACATTGCTGTTTGTGGGAGCTTGCTGTGCGTAAATTGGCCGCCACATTTCCTACATTACAACAGTGACTACACTCCAAAACTACTTCATTGGCTATAAAGCGCTTTGAGACATCAGGTGGCTGTGAAAGGCGCTATATAAATCCAAGTCTTTCTCTTTTATGTCCTATTTCAGAGGTGCAGAGCTGTTTCAAGCTACAATTGTAAAAGCTGTGAAGGCTCGGCTTGAAGAAGAAAAGAAGTCAATGGATCAACTCAAGAGACAGTAGGACCACATTCTCAGTGACGATTTGTCTGAATGTACCTTTCCATGTCATTATTGTGACCTCTTGTTGAGTGTGATATGATTAAGAACCTTTGCCTCGTGTATTGGTTAGTGATGTGTCACTCACACACTCTTCTCTTGCCCTAAATAGGATGGATCGCATCAAAACAAGACAACAAAAATATAAAAAAGGCAAAGAGAAAATGCTCAGTTTGACTCAGTCAGAAGATGCGCAGGGTCCTCAGGTGAAACAGGAAGAAGATGATGACGATGATGAAGGTATTTCAACATACGCTATGGGAGGCAATAAGATGAAGCTTGATGCATGCACTTGTTAATTCCATTGTTGACCAGTATCATTTATATTACATTACAGGTCACAGCAGTTGTGGAAGAGCAGCGTTGTCTTCCCTGTAATATTTAATTAATAAGTTGAAGAATTTAGAGCCTTCAATGCACAGGGATTACTTAGTGAAACTCCTATCACCATGATCTTAATTTGAGTAAAAAAAAACTCTTGATGTACCATTCCGATTTGCTCCCATTAAACCTTTGAGCGACCCATCGGTGGAGCACACCGGCTGGCCGCTCGTACCCACGGCGAAGAGGCAGCCACGATTTGGAGCACCAATGGGCTGCTTACATTGGGCCAGCGAGCTGCATTGGGATGTCCATTTGGCACCCTGCAGCTCGCCAGTTATATACACGGTTAAGGCTGGTCAATATCGAGTGCCTTGGTCGCCAGCAAGGTAAGTCCGTTTGTGGGGGATGGGGGGCGGCGGGGGGGGGGGGGGCGTTGGTGGCGGAGGGTCGCGATCATGGATGGGAGGATGGGGGGGTGGGGTGGTCCTAGCGAGGCAGCAAGCCAGATTATCTTGGTGGGGCCTGCAGGAACAATGCTGCCCTTGGAACTGATTGGAGTGCGGGCAGTGCACACTCTGACTATTTCCAACCTAAAATGGCAATCGGGGTCTAGGACCCGGACTTACCTATTAAAGAGGTCTACCACCTGAAACTGACCAGCAGTTTGGGCACTCTTTGGTCGGCCCCTTTCAAAATGTCGCCAACATTGTCAGATTTAATGTGGCAGTAAGGTTACCGACCCCATTTGGAGGGTGATTACTGCCTCGTTACCATCATAGGCGGTCCCTCGAACGAGGATGACTTGCTTCCACAAGAGTTCACAGATGAGTTCAATGAAGGACCCGATGTTCCCGTCCTGAACTCTAATTGAGGGAGTGGAAGATGCCTGTGCGTGAATTTTTTTAACGTGTGGTGACCATTGCACATCAGCCACCACATGGGCTTGACAGAACTAGGTCTTTATACAGTGGCAAGGGTTAACCAGGATGACTGGAGACATGCTCCGCTGCACGGAACTAATGTGCACACATATTGCAGTGTGGGCTGGCCCGTGCTACCCCTGGGCCCTCGGCTCTTGGACCCGCACCCTCATTCGCCGCACCTCCGCCACGATCTCTCGCCGCTCCTCCGCCACAAACATTCGCCGCACCACCACCACGATCTCTCGCCGCTCCTCCGCCACAAACATTCGTCGCACCACCACCACGATCCCTCACTGCTCCTCCGCCACAAACATTCACCACACCTCCGCCACGATCCCTCACTGTTCCTCTGCCACAAAAGCACTTGCCGCATCTCCGCACCAAACATTCACCAAACCTCCACCACGGATCACCCACCAAATCTCAGGCACGATCCCTCGTCGCTCCTCCGCCCCAATCACTCATTGCAAGTCTGCCATGACCTTCCCGCTGCTCTGCTGTACCAGGGCCCAGCCAATGTTCCTGCCCACGCTCCCAACGGCGGCCTGGGTTCTGATGACGCCACCCAGTCACCCACCTCAAAGCCGTCGCACATTTATGTCAGCTGACGTTGGAAGCTGCAGTGGAATTTTTGAAGCCCCGACTTGTGGAGATGTTCTCTTGCAGGTCAGGGTGGCCCACAATAGTTAACACCAGGCGAAACAAGCTAAAATCGATAATTTCGCAAATCATTTTCTTCAAGTGCAATGATCAATACAAACTTTAAAAAAAAACTTACAAATATTTCCTACAATGATTCAATTTTAGTGAATCCTAAAACACTATTACACTTTGGTAAAATTATTGTGAAAAGCAACTGTTTCAATATTAGCCCTTTCCATACTATTTGTAGGAATGCCATCAATGTATTCTTTATACACAGAATTATGATCTAATTACTAATAGTGAGCAGACACTAGTTACCCCAAAAGGAGAGTGTTTCATTCCCCAGCATTAATGGTCCTGAAATTGTGGTGTGTATAACGGTGTACTCCCTTTGAAATGCTCCCCAAGTTCAGGATTTGTGCATGAGCAAGGGCCATGAAAATGCAATCGCTTCACTGACTTGCCAGCAATTGTGCACGGAAGTCTTACAGTTGATGTAAGTGGGCGCAGGGCCTGTTTACATCAGCGTAAGAGGATATCTGAGGCTTTAAATAAAGATTTTCAATTCCTAAATTATGCACCTATACTGTATGAATTGAGTTTACGACATATTGGCCCAGATTATAGATTTAATGATACAGAAAATTATTATCAAAAATAAATTTTTTGTGAGGTCGGTGCAATGAAGGTAATTATGAATAAAATTCCAATCCTGTACATTTTATAATTATTAGATTTAGGGATTCTATTGCATCTCATTAGGGGATTCCCCTCATAAATGATTGATATGGGAGTCTGCTATTTGCTTGGAGGACCAGGCCCAGATACATTTCGGCACCGGCTGCATCCCTGGGATCTGTGGGCCATCACGCTGCCCTCTCTCCGCCTCGAGACCGGAGACCGCACATTTTTGCAGCCTGGCCACCAGCAGGTACTTTCAGAATTCTTTCGCAGGTCGGAGGGGTACTCCGGAGGCACGCCTTCGACCTCAAATTCTAGCCCAACATCTTCAACTTTATATTCGCAAAGCTCACAAAGAGACAAAATAAATCTGCATAAAGTATCACTTCCAATGTGATCAAGGCCACATGTCAAAAAGTAAGTGAATTTCGTAACCGCCTTTCCAGGTTAACTGGAGTAAGCATAGTCCGTGATCTGATGGAGCAGATTGCCTTCCTGTTATAGAAGCTGCACGGTTTTTAACCCATTGATTTCAAATATTTACCCCGCTGTGTTCACAGTAATACATTCCTTAACTTAATTGTTAGGCCACAAGGTACATATAGGCTAATATAGCTGATAGAAAGTCAAATACCATACAGACATACATCAAAACAGTAATAAAGTTGATAATGATGTATGAACTGAAGGTGCAATGCTTCACTTGATATATAATAAATTTATATGTAAAATTTTGGCAGGGGTTTACTGATAAATGATTCGGTATCTGGTTATAACCAGTTCACAGTAATTTTGTAGTCTGAATAATTCATGTTGATAATTGATCTACACAATATTTCCATAACATGAAAAGTTGTGATCAAAATGAACATACTTGACAATTATGAGCCTTGTGTAAGAATGTCAGTTTCCCATTGCAGCATTATTAGAATTTGTGCTTTTGTTTTGTTGATACGTCATTCACCCTAATTAAATCGCACTGCATTGAGCTTTATACATCCGCTTCAATTTCATCTGTGCCAGATGTATAACAATTTGTTATATTTTTACCAAATTTTCAATTGCATTTCTTTAAAGCGAAATGAGTATCACACTTGAGAATTTTTAAAACAAATATTTTTTTTCTGTTTTGAACCTAATTAATTGCAGCCTGGGTAACAGGCCACTATATTTGCCCTAAGCACTTGGAGTAAAGAAGAAAAAAAGAACTGGCTTCGGTTCCCACTCCTAGGGGGTCATTTTAACCTGGAGAGTAAAATCAAGTAGGGTGCAAAACAAGTGTTGTGCCCAATCCCGTCATTTTCCCGATGGCGGGGTTGGGTTAAAATTGCCCCCTGAATCACGAACCTTTGCTGAAAGTGTGGGCGTGTTTGGATGCCAGAAGAGAACAGGGTTGGACTCACCTGTTGGTATGGTAGCCTGCTGCCCTCTTCCCAACCATTCTCACACAGGCTCACATGTGAAGAATGGCCACTTGGGTGAGGTGGAGAGTAACCATCTTTCAAACCATTTCCCAGCGTGAGAACTGGGGAAGGAGCAAAATCTAGGCAAATAAACTGGAGTACAATTCTCATTTTCTGAATCATGCAGACAAGCCACAAGCCTAATGTCGGTATGCATCCAGTTAAAAACTTTTCTTTACTTTATTGTAGAAATTCTTTTTGAATTATTTGTTTTCTTTTTTTATTGAATTGCTCTTGTCAGTACATGATGTATTAGTAACAAAAGCCTGGATAATACTGCTGGCGCTATCATTGGACAAATGTTTAACACGTTTGTATGACATTCCCTGTCTGCTAATTTAACGCAGGCATTAACGTTTTTATTTTATACGCTGATGTAGAGGGTGAAGGAATGTCATACGAATGTCATGCCAACAGTAATTACTAGGCTAATATTAGCACAATTAATATTTTAATAAAATGCTCGGATTCACATTTGTCTGGAGGTGAAATGAGTTGAATTGTGCCAAATTGTTGAATCAGCAATGGTGAATTCAGTGACATATGTTATTTATTTTTATTTACTCTTTAAGTTTCTGTTAACAAGAAAAAAAGGAATGAGCTGTCTTTTTTTAATTAAAAAACAGGACTGATAAAATAAATAATTTTGGGATATGAGATGTATAGTAAAAAAGTAATAAAAATACACTATAGAGAATTTTTCCTATTTGATGGAATAAGTATTGCAACACTTTTGAAAAGTTGTAAATTATAATATAAATGTGCATGTGTTGTTTATTTAATGTTTAAAACTATCAGTGCAGAGAACTCATGTTTCGAGCTCTGATTATCTTTCGGATCGAAGGTATATAGTACCCAAGTCAAACCAGAGGTCAGTGGACACTTATATCAGAAGAATCATTAAAGTGTGTGTTAGTTTAATTTACTTTATGACACGAAACACAGATGCATTTCTTTGCTAGCAGATCATAGAATCATAGAATGATACAACACAGAAGGAGGCCATTTGGTTAATAGTGTCTGTGCCAGAGGAGATGGAGGAGATGTATTTTCTGGCCATGTTACTCAGTTCATTAGTTTAATAGGAAAGACAAAGTCAGTTTGGAATCTAATGATGTGTTGGGTTGGTGCACTAGTTCTCTTGATCTCAGCTGGACTGTTATGGAGAAAGGAACAAGTCAATATTCATTATTCTTGGGCAACTCCTAGCAGCAAGATTAGTGGGCATTACTGATGACCAACTAGTGCTTAACCTCCTTCGGGGAGTGAGGGGGTGAGTGTGGTCTCTTTTCAGTCAAGATCGCCCCCTAGATGATAGTGATAGATTGGAACTGAATTAATCCTTTGTCGCATTTGTCTGATATCTGAGCTAAGAAGGTCTACACTAGTCCAGGACAATGGTGAGGATTGATCAGCTAACTGGGCGGGCTCTTTGTTTGGACCTGGAGAGGGAGACTTGTCACTGAAAGTTGTAATTCCTCCCTCCGGTCCTAGATAACCCTGCAAATCCAAGCCTAACAGGGCGAGTTGTCCAGGGGAGGGGGAAACAAGCAGCAGAAAATATACAAGTGATTTATGCCGGTAAGCTGCAAAGTTTAAGCTAGTTAAACTCCAGATGTTCCTACACAGATTGGCCCTCTTGTTCACCTATTCCTATGTTCTTTGGGCTTAAGTAGAAGAGGTGTGCCTCTACAGGGAGAATATGTGCAGTCTATAACTGGCACACATACATGCTACTTGTATGGACTTTTCAGAAGTTTGGTTGGTTGGGAAACTTTTAAGCCTTTTAAGGAGAGAGGAATTACAGCTTTTGTGCATGTCAGATACCTAGAACCAAATGAAGAATCAGAGAGAGGTAGCCAAGTAGCCTGCCTTCCAGTCCGTTTCAGAATAAGGAATGGTGTTGAGGGAATGGGGAGAAACCTTAACGAGCACGGGAAAATAATTCACATATTAAGGGAATGATATCATGAAAGAGAATGCAACAGTTAAGATAAGATACCTATGTATTACCGAAGTACTGTTTTTTTTCCTTGCATAAATTTCTTGTTGATGTGTTACTCCATTTATAATCCTCGTGAGTTGAAAGCTCCACTGATCGAACATGCCCACCTGATTATTTTGTTTTTGTTTTATATAATTAATATTTGGACCTATTTTATTTTAGGAGAACCAAAGAAAGACAAAGCCAAGGGCAAAAAAAAGCAGTGGTGGCGGCCCTGGGTTGACCATGCTTCTAGTAGGTTTGCCTCAATCATCTGTTAGCATGTGTGTTAATCATGTACCTGATTTCCTTGAATAGACCATTGCATTTTTTAAATTTGACTTAAAAAAAAATTTACAGATTAAAAAAAAAATGTTTTTTTTTTACAAATTGCCTATCCTTGTTTGCATCAAAGCATGAATTTATTTTAGCCCCACTGTTGTTATTTTTGACGGCTTTATGGGTCAGTTTTAACCAAGGATGGACATGTGCCCATTTGTTGTGCATATGGGGCGTTCTGTACTTACTCACCATAACAATAAGGATCCATGTTGAATGCATAATGGATTGTGAAACTGTAGTATGTTAAATTTAATCATCTAACCATTATGCATTGCACTGTGCTTCAAGTAACTGAGTGCAGTCTACTCCTGTTAATTCAAAATCTCTTTTTTTGCCTGACAAATTTTGAGTTAGAAAGCAGGTGGAATGAAGCAATTTGAATAATACAGCATCTGTATGATTTCAATTCTAATTAACCGAACATTTGCATTAAGCAACTTCAAGTTAAGAGGAGTAGACTACATGCATTAATGATTAGATGATGGTCAATATGTGAGCTACCTGTGTACTATTCATGTATCTATTGTGGACACAACATGGAAACTGAAAATCAATGGCT
This sequence comes from Pristiophorus japonicus, assembly GCF_044704955.1. Lineage (NCBI taxonomy): Eukaryota > Metazoa > Chordata > Chondrichthyes > Pristiophoridae > Pristiophorus > Pristiophorus japonicus. The sequence continues at coordinate 519,365,864 of NC_091977.1, read as the reverse complement.
GATTAGGAAGAACGCAGCATTCTAGTTTTATCAACGTTGTTTCCTGATCTGTAAAGCCACCTTTGTTAATTAGTATTGTTTTCAACATGTTAATGTACACAGGAAACACAATGATGCTGTTCTGCCAGACTGCAAGAAATCATTCCTTGCAGCTGTTTGACTCCATCAAACAGCCTGTTTCTCCTTTTTATTTATATTTTTGGGTTGGGCTTTACCTTTATGACTCTGTTACTAAATGAGGCATGAAAGTAATGAAAGTCTTGATCTATTCAAGGGAATGAGGTATCTGTTAAATGTGTGACACCAAACCAATTTGGTTATTTCGGAGGCTATAAGGTCAGTTCCGGGATGCTGTGAGTTTTCATAAAGTGTGTGTGGATCCATCAGGACCTTTTTTGCGACTAATTGAATTTCACAAAGAATTGTCATTAATTTTGACAAACATTTTGATTTTTTTCTGTCTATTTAATGTTTTTTTTAAATTGATTCGATATCAGCTGTGTCTCAGTGGGAAGCACACTCGCCTCCCACTCCAGGAACTTGAGCACATAAATCTAGGCTGACACTCCAGTGCACTGCTGAGGGAGTGCTGCACTGTTGGAGGTGCCGTCTTTCGGATGAGACATCTGCCCTCTCAGGCGGACGTAAAAGATCCCGTGGGATTATTTCGAAGAAGAGCAGAGGAGTTATCCCCGGTATCCTGGCCAATATTTATCCATCAATCAACATCACTAAAACAGATTATCTGGTCATTGTCACATTGTTGTTTTTGGGATCTTGCTGTGTGCACATTGGTTGTTGCATTTCCCACATTACAACAGTGGCTACACTCCAAAAGTACTTCATTGGCTGTAAAGCGCTTTGATACGTCCGGTTGGTCATGAAAGACGTTATATAAATGTAAGTCTTTCTTTCTTTAATATCTTTGAAGGAACTGGCTTGGGGAAGTTATTGAGTTTCTTATCAGAAGAGTTAATTTCAGTCATTATGTGCACTAGGTCTGTTCTTTATAAATGTGGTCTTGCATCTTGTGCACTGGAGGGAAATTATTCCCCCTCTGTTATTTCAACTGTGTCTGCAATTCCAGCTCCCTCATCCTATCAGCCTCAGCAACCCTTCCAATTAAGCTCTTGCTATTTAAACAAAAAATTAAAACAACGTGAAAAATATAAATAGATAGAAAAACATATGAAATTAATGACAATTTATTTTAATTTACGTGATTTTGTTTTCCAAGACAATATTGAATTAGTTAGGTATTAAGGTATTATCCACTATATAAATGTCAAGAGGGTATTTGTAATATAGCGTACTTGTAATTGATGCATAACTTTGACAAAAAGTTGTTAACTCTGCTCTTTATAATGATGCTATAAAGTAAATATGCAGTGTATGAATCGTCTTTTATACTATTTGGTATATATTCAGGTTTGTTTTGTTTATATGGTTACACCCAGTCAAATGTAAATCTGAAAATTTAAAACTCACAAAAGAAGCTTGTTACGTATTGTGTTATGATGAAATGCTGTGTCATTTTATGTTGTCTATTGGGCAGATTTTATCTTTTTTGAGTTCCATTGAAATGCATGTTTCTGCATGGATTATTTAGAACTGAAATTCAGAAATATAAAGCTAAAAATTATATTTCTAGCAATTTATTTGCTTTAAACAAAACTTCAATTAAGCCTCAGCCTCACCTTCTTACTTTTTTACTCACAGTACTCGCACAAAAATATTGCCAGTCTTTGCAATATTTATTCTTTGTTTCTCCACCTATTTTCACATTTTTCAACTATAGCCATCCTTTTTGATGTTCTGCATTCTTCTACTAATTCCTCGTTAAACTCTGTTATCCTGGCTACCTCCTCTTCTTGATTTTCTTGTGCATTCCCTTGAGTTCGATGCTGACATACATGTAACCGTTTGGGTAGTTTAGTGCTGTACATTCTTTACACTCTGCTCTCAACTACATTAATGCCATGGCTTAATCTAGAATTTAGCACCTGTTTTTATTCATGCCAGCTATTTAAAATGGAATCAAGATATTTAAAGAAAGAATTTTGTTTTTAAAGTATCTGAAGATGCATTCAGAAGTCCATCAAATTACATTGCTTCACCTTTCATTGAGCCAGTAATGTTATCTTCTCCTGCTTAGTGGTTCGAAGCGGAGACTACTATCTCTTTGAGACAGACAGTGAGGAGGAAAATGAAGAAGAAGTCGTCAAAGAAGATGAAGAACAACCCAAAAAATCAAGTTTCCAGGTAATGTTCTGGAATTCTGTAATAGTTTATCCAATAATATAATTTGTAAAACGAAAATGGAAAAAAACACTCAACAGCCTATGCAAGACTAAGTGCACACAGCTAAGATATTCCTTCCGATCATGGAAATAAATGCTGTTAGTGCATAGGTCAATCAGCATCTGAAATCTGGGTTAATGTTTTGGAAAAGACTCTTCATCAGTTCTAACATGGGTGTGAAGAGTCACACCTAAAACATTGACCTATCTTTTGTCTTTCAGATGCTGACCAACCAGCTGTTTATTTCCAGGATTTTTGGGGGATTTTTATATTTCCAGCATTCGTGTTTTTTTTTGTCTTTATAATTTCTTTGTATAGCAGCAACATGAAATCGACATCTACATTCACCTGTCCAGAGTACAGGACATTTTGGCAACAGATTTCACTTGATGAGAGGAAAGGTATACATGTTGTAAGAAAATGCTTTAAAGGCAAGATAGAGGGATATGTGTTTTTCTGCATAGGATTCCAATAGCTCAGACCCCAGACAAAGTTATTGCCATGACAGTGTTGTTCACTGAAGGCAGTCAACAACAACTGCAGAAATAAAGTTTGTTATTTTAATACATTTTGAAAGTTTGTGCTCTTCACACCAAACTTTTTGATGGCAGAGTCGGGTGGCAGTGAAGGGTAGTCGATGTCCAGAGAACCATAGCCCATCCAAGAGTCAACAATAAGAAAAGGCAAGGAAGAAAACTGGCAAATCCTCCATGATGTATTTGCTTCAAGGGTTCTTCATTTAAGAATTCAGAGCAGCACATTGCTATTGAGAACTAGTTGGTTTATTAGCAAAAGGTTTAATAATCACACTGCACATTACCAGTTCATCCACCAAGCTCACAATCACCTGCCTCCTCGTGGATCCCCCGAACCCAACTGGCTGGGGTTTTATTGAGTCTTGTGAACATCAGGTAAGGAGGGAAAGTTATTGGAAAATAACTCCTCTCAGTCACTCCCAACTCAACAAGCTCTAACAAGGGGCTATAGGGGAGAGGAACATAACACAATCACAATCACTAAGGAGGTACTCAGTAAGATAATGGGACTAAAGGCAGATAAATCCCCTGGACCTGATGGCTTGCATCCTAGGGTCTTAAGAGAAGTAGCGGCAGGGATTGTGGATGCATTGGTTGTAATTTACCAAAATTCCCTGGATTCTGGGGAGGTCCCAGCAGATTGGAAAACTGAAAATGTAACGCCCCTATTTAAAAAAGGAGGTAGATAAAAAGCAGGAAACTATAGACAGTTAACCTAACATCTGTGGTTGGGAAAATGTTGGAGTCCATTATTAAAGAAGCAGTAGCAGGACAGTTGGAAAAACAAAATTTGGTCAGGCAGAGTCAGCATGGATTTATGAAGGGGAAGTCATGTTTGACAAATTTGCTGGAATTCTTTGAGAATGTAATGAACAGGGAGGATAAAGGGGAGCCAGTGGATGTAGTGTATTTGGACTTCCAGAAGGCATTTGACAAGGTGCCACATAAAAGGTTACTGCACAAGATAAAAGTTCACGGGTGGGGGTTAATATATTCGCATGGATAGAGGATTGGCTAACTAATAGAAAACAGAGAGTTGAGATTAATGGTTCATTCTCTGTTGGCAACCAGTAACTAGTGGGGTACCGCAGGGATCAGTGCTGGGACCCCAACTATTTACAATCTACATTAACGACTTGGAAGAAGGGACTGAGTGTAACATAGCCAAGTTTGTTGGCGATACAAAGGTGGGAGAAAAAGCAATGTGTGAGGAGGACACAAAAAATCTGCAAAAGGACATAGACAGGCTAAATGAGTGAGCAAAAATTTGGCAGATGGAGTATTATGTTGTAAAGTGTGAGGTCATGCACTTTGGCAGAAAAAAATCAAAGAGCAAGTTATTATTTAAATAGAGAAAGATTGCAAACTGCTGCAGTACAAAGGGACTTGGGGTACTTGTGCATGAAACACAAAAGGATAGTATGCAGGTACAGCAAGTGATCAGGAAGGCCAATGGAATCTTGGCCTTTATTGCAAAGGGGATGGAGTATAAAAGCAGGGAAGTCTTGCCACAGCTATACACGGTATTGGTGAGGCCACACCTGGAATACGGCGTGCAGTTTTGGTTTCCATATTTACGAAAGGATATATTTGCTTTGGAGGCAGTTCAGAGAAGGTTCACTAGGTTGATTCCGGAGATGAGGGGGTTGACTAATGAGAAAAGGTTGAGTAGGTTGGGCCTCTACTCATTGGAATTCAGAAGAATGAGAGATGATCTTATCAAAATGTATAAGATTATGTGGGGGCTTGACAAGGTGTGTACAGAGAGAATGTTTCCACTGATGGGGGAGACTAGAACTAGAGGGCATGATTTTAGAATAAGGGGCCGCCCATTTAAAAATGAGATGAGGAGAAATTTCTTAAGAACATAAGAATTAGGAACAGGAGTAGGCCATCTAGCCCCTCGAGCCTGCTCCGCCACCCAACAAGATCATGGCTGATCTGGCCGTGGACTCAGCTCCACTTACCCACCTGCTCCCCATAACCCTTAATTCCCTTATTGGTTAAAAATCTATCTATCTGTGATTTGAATACATTCATTGAGCTAGCCTCAACTGCTTCCTAGCCTCAGAGAATTCCACAGATTCACAACCCTCTGAGAGAAGAAATTCCTTCTCAACTCGGTTTTAAATTGGCTCCCCCGTATTTTGAGGCTGTGCCCCCTAGTTCTAGTCTCCCCGACAAGTGGAAACAATCTCTCTGCCTCTATCTTGTCGATCCCTTTCATTATTTTAAATGTTTCTATAAGATCACCCCTCATCCTTCTGAACTCCAACGAGTAAAGACCCAGTCTACTCAATCTATCATCATAAGGTAACCCCCTCATCTCCGGAATCAACCTAGTGAATCGTCTCTGTACCCCCTCCAAAGCCAGTATATCCTTCCTTAAGTAATGCGACCAAAACTGCATGCAGTACTCCAGGTGCGGCCTCACCAATACCCGATACAGTTGCAGAAGGACCTCCCTGCTTTTGTACTCCATCCCTCTCGCAATGAAGGCCAACATTCCATTCGCCTTCCTGATTACCTGCTGCACCTGCAAACTAACCTTTTGGGATTCATGCACAAGGACCCCCAGGTCCCTCTGCACCGCAGCATGTTGTAATTTCTCCCCATTAAAATAATATTCCCTTTTACTGTTTTTTTTTTCCAAGGTGAATGACCTCACATTTTCCAACATTGTATTCCATCTTCCAAACCTTAGCCCATTCGTTTAACCTCTCTAAATCTCTTTGCAGCTTCTCTGTGTTCTCTACACAACCCGCTTTCCCACTAATCTTTGTGTCATCTGCAAATTTTGTTACACTACACTCTGTCCCCTCTTCCAGGTCATCTATGTATATTGTAAACTGTTGTGGTCCCAGCACCGATCCCTGTGGCACACCACTAACCACCGATTTCCAACCTGAAAAGGACCCATTTATCCCGACTCTCTGCTTTCTGTTAGTTAGCCAATTCTCTATCCATGCTAATACATTTCCTCTGACTCCGCGTACCTTTATCTTCTGCAGTAACCTTTTGTGTGGCACCTTATCGAATGCCTTTTGGAAATCCAAATACACAACATCCATCGGTACACCTCTATCCACCATGCTCGTTATGTTCTCAAAGAATTCCAGTAAATTAGTTAAACATGATTTCCCCTTCATGAATCCATGTTGCGTCTGCTTGATTGCACTATTCCTATCTAGATGTCCCGCTATTTTTTCCTTAATGATAGCTTCAAGCATTTTCCCCACTACAGATGTTAAACTATAGTTACCTGCCTTTTGTCTGCCCCCTTTTTTAAACAGAGGCGTTACATTAGCTGCTTTCCAATCCGATGGTACCTCCCCAGAGTCCAGAGAATTTTGGTAGATTATAACGAATGCATCTGCTATAACTTCCTCCATCTCTTTTAATACCCTGGGATGCATTTCATCAGGACCAGGGGACTTGTCTACCTTGAGTCCCATTAGCCTGTCCAGCACTACCTCCCTAGTGATAGTGATTGTCTTAAGGTCCTCCCTTCCCACATTCCCGTGACCAGCAATTTTTGGCATGGTTTTTGTGTCTTCCATTGTGAAGACCGAAGCAAAATAATTGTTTTAGGTCTCAGCCATTTCCACATTTCCCATTATTAAATCCCCCTTCTCATCTTCTAAGGGACCAACATTTACTTTTGTCACTCTTTTCCGTTTTATATATCGGTAAAAGCTTTTACTATCTGTTTTTATGTTTTGTGCAAGTTTACTTTCGTAATCTATCTTTCCTTTCTTTATTGCTTTCTTAGTCATTCTTTGCTGTCGTTTAAAATTTTCCCAATCTTCTAGTTTACCACTAACCTTGGCCACCTTATACGCATTGGTTTTTAATTTGATACTCTCCTTTATTTCCTTGGTTATCCCTTCTCTTACCGCCCTTCTTTTTCACTGGAATACATTTTTGTTGAACACTATGAAAGAGCTCCTTAAAAGTCCTCCACTGTTCCTTAATTGTGCCACCGTTTAGTCTGTGTTCCCAGTCTATTTTAGCCAACTCTGCCCTCATCCCACTGTAGTCCCCTTTGTTTAAGCATAGTACGCTCGTTTGAGACACTACTTCCTCACCCTCAATCTGTATTACAAATTCAACCATACTGTGATCACTCATTTCGAGAGGATCTTTTACTCGGAGATCGTTTATTATTCCTGTCTCATTACACAGGACCAGATCTAAGATAGCTTGCTCCCTTGTCGGTTCTGTAATATACTGTTCTAAGAAACAATCCCGTATGCATTCTATGAATTCCCCCTCAAGGCTACCCCATGCGATTTGATTTGGCCAATCGATATGTAGGTTAAAATCCCCCATGATTACTGCCGTTCCTTTTTCACATGCCTCCATTATTCCCTTGATTATTGCCCGCCCCACCGTGAAGTTATTATTTGGGGGCCTATAAACTACGCCCACCAGTGACTTTTTCCCCTTACTATCTCTAATCTCCACCCACAATGATTCAACATTTTGTTCATTAGAGCCAATATCGTCTCTCACAACTGCCCTGATATCATCCTTTATTAACAGAGCTACCCCACCTCCTTTCCCTTCTTGTCTATCTTTCCGAATTGTCAGATATCCCTGTATGTTTAATTCCCAGTCTTGGCCACCCTGCAACCACGTTTCAGTAATGGCCACCAAATCATACCCATTTGTAATAATTTGTGCCGTCAACTCATTTACTTTGTTTCGAATACTGCGTGCGTTTCGGTAAAGTGTTTTAATACTAGTTTTTAAACCATGATTTTTAGTTTTGTCCCCTCCTGCAGTCCTTTTATATTCATACATATTGTCCCTTCCTATCACCTTGTGGTTTACACTTACCCCAGTGTTACTCTGCTCTGTTGTCTCCTGCCTTTTGCATTCTTTCTTGGAGTTCTGTTCATCTGCGCTCTCACCCACTCTAACTAGCTCAGAGCCCTCTCCTGGGTTCCCATCCCCCTGCCAAGCTAGTTTAAAGCCCTCCCAACCGCACTATCAAAACCACCCACGAGAACATTGGTCCCGTCTCTGTTGAGGTGTAACCTGTCCGACTTGTACAGGACCCACCTACCCCAGGAGCGGTCCCAATTGTTCAGGAAACTAAAGCCCTCCCTCCTACACCCATGTCCCAGCCACGTATTTATCTGACTAACCTTCCTATTTCTACCCTCACTAGTATGTGGCACTGGCAGTAATCCCGAGATTACCACCTTTGAGGTCCTGGCTTTCAATCTTACTCCTAGTTCCCTAAACTCCGCTTTCAGGACCTCACCCCTCTTTCTACCTATGTCGTTGGTACCAATGTGGACCACAACCACTGGCTGTTCCCCTTCCCTCCCCAGAATGCCCTGCATTCGCTCAGTGACATCATTGACCCTTGCACCAGGGAGCAACACACCATCCTGATGTCACTTTTGCTGCCGCAGAAGTGCCTATCTGCTCCCTTAACTATTGAATCTCCTATCACTATAGCCCTTCCCGTCTTCTTCTCTGAGGGTTGTAAATCTATGGAATTCGCTGCCTCAGGAAGCTATGGAAGCTGGGACATTGAATAAATTTAAGGCAGAAATAGACAGTTTCTTAAACGATAAGGGGATATGGGGTTATGGGGAGCGGGCAGGGAAGTGGAGCTGAGTCCATGATCATGATCTTATTGAATGGCGGAGCAGGCTCGAGGGGCCGTATGGCCTACTCCGGCTCCTATTACTTACGTTCTTATGTTCTTAAAAACCTGTGAGCTGTGAGTCAGAGGCATTATTCATTGCATCACTGGCCCAGGCTGTGGAAAGCAGCTACGACATCAGTAGGTACAAAAGGCGGGGAACATTAAAAGGCGTGCGGCAGACATTCACCAAAGAGAGGCACCTTGCTGCTTCCCTTTGATTCACAGGTGGGAGAGCACCCTCCATGTGAAATGTTTTCAAAACATCAGTATTTACCACAATGGATAGTTGGTGATGCACTGTCTGCTGTTGAACTGTGCCATATGGACCAAGAGATCTTCAGTGTGGTCTCAGTCAGGACAGTCATCGACCTCAGTAGCGCTGAGCTAAGGTCTGGAAAAATTCCTGGTCCCAACTATGAACCAGTGACTCTGATTGAAAGTCAGTGTCAATATTGCTGAGAGGAGAGTCATGATTGGTTGTGATAGGCCACAGTTGAATTGCCTGATGGTGCTCACTACCTCGATTCATATGTGAAATATGACCATTTGGTCAAGGTCCTTGGCATCTGCTGGCATCCATAGAACTGTGTCTAATGTAAGGAGCAAAAAGTTAAAAAGGTAAGGAGGGAAAGTTACTGGAAAATAACATCTCTATATTTTAAAGTTGACGACAGATTATTTTTTGATAACCCCAATTGTCTGCGTGGTTCCTGAAGAAGAGGGATGAATTTTGTCGGGGCTTTTCCCTCTCCATCACCGTAACTTCGGAGGTGGTTCAATGAAGAGCCCTTTTATGTGTGCACTTCTACCGAAATTTAGGCAGTAAAACGGGGGACGCCCCAAGGAAAATTCCTCGTGAAGAACTTCTAATTTGCAGAACATGTGTTTCTGAAGACACACCATGCAGCTCTTTAAAGGTTGGAAGGAAAATGTACAATCATCCCGGCTCTTGTGATGAATTGTCCACCAATGTGAACATCCAGCAGTGAGCATGACTAACTCGGGGGGTTGTGGGCTCCCTCAAACCTTACCTGCTGGTGTCATGCTCTGGATTGACTGGGAGAAGAGCATTAACTGAGAATGGTTATTGACGATCCAACCACTCTACTGCCAGCTAGCTTTAAAATATAGCACAGTTATTGGCTAACCATGTTCAAATCTCTATGTACTCAACTAAAATTGTCTGCATTTATACTAAAATTGTATGTGCTGTTTTTGCGTTCATCGGTTCGAAGGTCTGTACTAATGTACAAATATATATTCCGTTCTTTTCCTTCCTTGAATTAGAAATGCTGTTTGCTTGTGATAACTGTTTGTCTTTTATTGCACCCAATTAAGCAGATAGACTGGGATGTAAGAATGTCTTCTTCCTGCATCAAAACATGAGAAATAAAGTTTCAAGTCAAACTCTATTTTCATGATCGTAAAGTATATGAAGAAGAACCTTAATAATTGCTTACATCAAGTTTGTGGCAATACTTTCAGATTGGCTTGTACAACTGAAATAATTCGACATAAATCGCTGCTACAGATATAAAGCAGGATTTTGTCAAGTATCTGCAACATGCACTAAGTTATATTGCTGTATATTTTTTACTTATTAATTTTTATTTCTTCTTGATGCTTCTGAATGCATAAGATATTGTGCCACGTTCTGGTAACTATTTTTGGTTGCATTAGCCGATGTCCAAGGTTAACTGAATGGACCTTTTATACAATTCATTAAGATCTCTGCGACGACGATGAATTAAGTGCCATGCATGGTGATCTTTTTTATAATGTAGAAAATGATAATAGCTGATGATCTGAAGGCTGAAGTTTCTGTCTGAGATTAATCACCAAAGTATTGTCCTTAATGTTATTTTCTTAAGGTTTATTCTCTGATTTTCATTATTCGCTTAAGGTTCTGCATTCATGGATGTAGTCAGTGCCAACATATTTGTGAGACAGAAAAATAAACACAGAAAATTTCAACAGTTTTTGTAAAAAGAGAAATACAAATTATTGAAATAGAACATTAAACTTAAATCATTGCATTTGGTGTTTAAATCTTTATCACTGATTACATGACACTGCTTAATATATGTGCGATATTTCAGAAAGTAGCATAGCTTTTCTTTTACTAACATTCTATCACCCTATTAATTTAAAAAGTACCAACCATTACAGTCCAGCAACCATCTTAAGATACCACATCACTCCATTCTTCACCATGCATTCAATTGCAAGGAACTCATTGTTTATGTTCAAAATTGAGACCATCCAGGTCGTGGCCACTGCTACTTAGTGCCTCTGCCTCCCCTGCCCCCCGCCCGCACCACTGACTCCTACAAACCCCAAGCTCATCGTCTGTCCTCCACCTAACCATGCCCTCATCCTTATCGTTCCTTATAATTTCTCTCCCATCTTCCCATTATTCCTCAGTTCCCTTATTCCGTCCGTAATGCCCACTACCCGAGCTCCAGACCACCCAAATTCACCTCTTCAGTCTCATGTTTGCCAACATATATAAGAACATAAGACCATAAGAATTAGGAGCAGGCCATACGGCCTCTTGAGCCTGCTCCACCATTCATTGAGATCTTGGCCGATTTTTGACCTCAACTTCACTTTCCTGCCCAATCCCCATATCCCTTAATTCCTTTGGAGTCCAAAGATCTATCTATCTCAGCCTTGAATATACTTGACGACTGAGCATCCACAGCCCTCTTGGATAGAAAATTCTAAAGATTCACAACTCTCTGAGTGAAGAAATTTCTCCTCATCTCAGTTTTAAATGGCAAGGCTCTTCCTCCATTTCGAGGGACTGCCTATGATGACAATAATCCTGAGACTGTGTCCCCTAGCTCTAGACTCACCAGCCAGGGGAAACAATCTCTCAACATCTACCTTGTCAATCCCCCTCAGAATCTTATATGTTTATATGTTTCAATGAGATCACCTCTCATTCTTCTAAACTCCAGAGAGTATAGGCCCAATCTACTCAATCGCTCCTCATAGGAGAGCATCAATCTGTCTCCCTTGTCTGGCAGTGGCGTCATCTCCTGCTATTTCACACTTCCCCTTAAGAAACCTACCATTCCATTTTGCCCAGCTACTGCCATATCTCAAAACTTACCATCCTCTCAAAAGTCCTGGAATGGGTTGTTACCTTTAAACTATGCTACTACCTCTCTCACCACTCCTTATTCAATCTGGCTTCCAGTCCACGCACTGTATAAAGACCATACTGGTCAAAATCACAAACAACATCCTATGTGACTGTGGCTCTCTAACTCTCTCTCTCTCTCGCTCCTCTTCAATTTCTCTGCTGCCATCAACAGTCAATCACTCCATCCTCTTCCAAAACCTCCATTGGGGTACACCCCTGGAGTTCTGCTGTCTTCTGCTCTTATTGGACTCAATGATGGCCATTGATGGCAGTGGCTGCTTCCAATCTGCTCATATAGTCATCTCCCGTGAACCCCAGAAATCCTTCCCTTTTCATTAGCTACATAATGGTTGCATTATCCAGGGTCAGTTTCTACATGAGTTTGTCTTTATTCATTCTTGAGATGTGGCCGTCACAATGAAACTGAACATCAGATGCTGCGTATAATGGGCAGCACATCCAATATTGCCTGTTGGGTGCAACTGCCCAAGTCGAATTTCTAGGCACCGGTCTTTCAAGCAATCTCCCTGGCTGCCATTTCAAGCTGTCAGGAGGTCCAGAAAGTTGGCATCCTACTCGATCCAGAGCAGCTTCCTCCCCCGAATCAGTTCAATTAAAAAATGCTTTCTTCCACCCCTGCAATATTACCTGTATCACCCTATCTCTGCCTTTCTACCCCAAAATTCTTGTCCATGCCATCATCACCTCATGGCTCGGCCTCTCCAGTTACCTTGTAGATGGCTGGCCTCCACGCATTAACCTTCCACAAATTTCACCTCATTTGAAATGCATAACCAGTGTCCTCTTGCACTATGTTTACATTCACATCACTGTTATCCGCCCCAAGTTCCTCTAGCTCCTTGGGCTCCAGCGTGTCAGTTTCAAAATTGTTATCTTTATTTTGAAATCCCTCCGAGGCTGCATTCCACCATACCTTAATGATCTCCTCCTACCTTAGCTCCTTGTCTGCACCTTCCACTGCTCTATCATTGGACTCTCCTCACCCCTCACTCTGTCCACTGCACCATTGGTGGTCATTATTCAGCTACTATAGCCCCAATTTTAACCTAACCAGGCTAAATACTATAGAATCTTTAGAGGAATATAGAAAGCTAAGAGGCAAAATTTAAAAAGATATTACGAATGCTAAGAGAGAGCAGGAAAAATTCTTAGCTAGTAAAATTAAGGAAAGCCCTAAGATATTCTATAAATATATTAAGAGTAAGAGGGTAACTAAAGAAAGGGTAGGGCCTATTAGAGACCATGAGGGTAACCTTTGTGTGGAGACGGAAGATATTGGTAAGGTTCTTAATGAATACTTTGCATCTGGAAAAGGGGAAATGCAGACACTGCTATCGAGGAGGAGTGTGATATTCTGGATGAAATAAATATAGTGAGAGAGGAAGTATTAAGGGGTTTAGCAGCTTTGAAAGTAGATAAGTCCCCAGGCCCAGATGAAATGCACCCCTGGCTGTTGAGCGAAGTAAAAGAGGAAATAGCAGAGGCCTTGACCATCATTTTCCAGTCCTCTTTGGATCTGGGCATGGTGCCGGAGTATTGGAGGACTGCTAATGTAGTACCCTTGTTTAAGAAGGGAGAAAGGGATAGGCTGAGTAATTACAGGGCTGTCAGCCTAACCTCAGTGGTGGGAAAATTATTGGAAAAACGCCTGAAAGACAGGATAAATCAACATTTGGAAAGGCAAGGATTAATTAGGGGCAGTCAGCACAGATTTGTTAAGGGAAGATCGTGTTTGACTAACCTGATTGAATTTTTTGAGGAGGTAACCAAGAGGGTCGATGAGGGTATTGTGTACGATGTAGTATATATGGACTTTGGCAAAGCTTTTGATAAGGTCCCACATGGTAGGCTGGTCACGAAGGTTGAAGCCCATGGGATCCAGGGCAAAGTGTCAAGTTGGATCCAAAATTGGCTTGGAGGTTGGAAGCAAAGGGTAATGGTTGATGGATGTTTTTGTGACTTGAAGGATGTTCCAATGGGGTTCCACAGGGCTCAGTACTGGGTCCCTTGCTTTTTGTGGTATATATCAATGATTTCGATTTGAACATAGGGAGTATGATTAAGAAGTTTGCAGACGATACTAAAATTGGCTGTGTGGTTGATAATGAGGAGGAAAGTCATTGGCTGCGGGAGGATATCAATCTACTGGCCAGGCGGGCAGAGCAGTGGCAAATGGAATTTAATTCAGGGAAGTGTGAGGTGATGCACTTTGGGAGAGTTAATAAGGAAAGGGTATAAACATTAAATGGTAGACCACTTAAAAGTGTAAATGAACAAAAGGACCTTGGAGTGCTTGTCCACAGATCCCTGAAAGTAGCAGGCCAGGTGGATAAGGTGGTGAAGAAGGCATACAGAATGCTTGCCTTTATTGGCCGAGACATAGAATATAAGAGCAGGGAGTTTATGCTTAAAATGTATAATATTTTGGTTAGGCCACAGCTGGAGTACTGCATGCAGTTCTAGTCGCCATATGATAGGAAGGACGTGATTGCACTGGAGAAGGTGCAGAGGAGATTTACTACGATGCTGCCTGGAATGGAGAATCTTAGTTATGAGGAGAGATTGGATAGGCTGGGTTTGTTCTCATTGGAACAGAGGAGGTTGAGAGGAGACCTCATTGAAGTGTACAAAATATTGAGGCGCCTGGACATAGTGGATAGTAAGGGCCTATTTCCATCGGTTGATGGGTCTGTTATAGAAACATAGAAACATAGAAAATAGGTGCAGGAGTAGGCCATTCGGCCCTTCTAGCCTGCACTGCCATTCAATGAGTTCATGGCTGAACATTCAACTTCAGTACCCCATTCCTGCTTTCTTGCCATACCCCTTGATCCCCCTAGTAGTAAGGACCTCATCTAACTCCTTTTGAATATATTTAGTGAATTGGCCTCAACAACTTTCTGTGGTAGAGAATTCCACAGGTTCACCACTCTCTGGGTGAAGAAGTTCCTCCGCATCTCGGTCCTAAATGGCTTACCCCTTATCCTTAGACTGTGACCTCTGGTTCTGGACTTCCCCAACATTGGGAACATTCTTCCTGCATCTAACCTGTCTAACCCCGTCAGAATTTTAAATGTTTCTATGAGGTCCCCTCTCATTCTTCTGAACTCCAATGAATACAAGCCCAGTTGATCCAGTCTTTCTTGATAGGTCAGTCCCGCCATCCCGGGAATCAGTCTGGTGAACCTTCGCTGCACTCCCTCAATAGCAAGAATGTCCTTCCTCAGGTTAGGAGACCAAAACTGTACACAATACTCCAGGTGTGGCCTCACCAATGCCCTGTACAACTGTAGCAACACCTCCCTGCCCCTGTACTCAAATCCCCTTGCTATGAAGGCTAACATGCCATTTGCTTTCTTAACCGCCTGCTGCACCTCTATGCCAACCTTCAATGACTGATGTACCACGACACCCAGGTCTCTTTGCACCTCCCCTTTTCCTAATCTGTCACCATTCAGATAATAGTCTGTCTCTCTGTTTTTACCACCAAGGTGGATAACCTCACATTTATCCACATTATACTTCATCTGCCATGCATTTGCCCACTCACCTAACCTATCCAAGTCGCTCTGCAGCCTCACAGCATCCTCCTCGCAGCTCACACTGCCACCCAACTTAGTGTCATCCGCAAATTTGGAGATACTACATTTAATCCCCTCATCTAAATCATTAATGTACAGTGTAAACAGCTGGGGCCCCAGCACAGAACCTTGCGGTACCCCACTAGTCACTGCCTGCCATTCTGAAAAGTACCCATTTACTCCTACTCTTTGCTTCCTGTCTGACAACCAGTTCTCAATCCATGTCAGCACACTACCCCCAATCCCATGTGCTCTAACTTTGCACATCAATCTCTTGTGTGGGACCTTGTCGAACGCCTTCTGAAAGTCCAAATATACCACATCAACTGGTTCTCCCTTGTCCACTCTACTGGAAACATCCTCAAAAAATTCCAGAAGATTTGTCAAGCATGATTTCCCTTTCACAAATCCATGCTGACTTGGACCTATCATGTCACCTCTTTCCAAATGCACTGCTATGACATCCTTAATAATTATGAGGGGGCATAGTTTTAAGGTGGTTGGTGGAAGGTTTAGGGAGGATTTGAGGGGGGGCTTCTTTACACAGAGGGTTGTGGGGATCTGGAACTCACTGCCTGGAAGAGTGGTGGATGCAGAAACCCTCACCACTTTTAAAAGATGGTTGGATGGGCACTTAACGTGCCATAACCTGCAGGGTTACGGACCTAGAGCTGGTAATTGGGATTAGACTGGATGACCTTTGGTTAGCCGGCACAGATATAATGGTAAGCATTGCAAGGAATTGAATACGGCCAGGGCGATCTCTTGGACTAGTTTCAAACACCTGGATGTGTCGGAGAGGAATTTTCCCAGATTTTTTTCTCCCTAAATTGGTCTGGGTTTTTATCTGGTTCTTGCCTCTCCCAGGTGATCACATGGCTCCGGTTGGGGGTGGAGTGTAGAATGTTTCAGTATAATGGGTGTCGCAGTTGTGTGAGGCGGACTGGTTGGGCTGGGTGCTCTTTGCCTTTCCGTCATTGTTCATAGGTTTTTATGTAACCTTCAGAGCTGCTGACTGAGGGCCGTGCGGCTCTTTGTCAGCCGGCGTGGACACGACGGGCCGAAATGGCCTCCTTCTGCGCTGTAAATTTCTATGATTCTATGTTTCTATGAGGAATGGGACGGGTTTGACTTGGGAGCCCGTTTTATACCCCGTCCAATTTTACTCAACATTGAAGTCAATTGAGAGCAAAATCGTCGAGCTGTAAAATGGGCATCCGTACCAAACCCACATTGTTCCCAATGGGCAAGTTAGGTTAAAATCGGGTCCATATGCTTTCTGAAAGTAACCCTAGTTCTCTGCCTCACCACCTTTCTGCCTGCTGACAAAAACTTAGTCAAAGTCCTCCTTTTCGAACACGCCTTCAGTTCCCCATTCTAGCTTCTCCACTTCCTTCGCTTCTTCCCATTGTCATTGTCCAATGTATTAATTTCCTTGTTATAAACTTGTCTCAGATGTAAGGAGCACTACATGAATGCAATTTTTTGTTTTCAACTACAGTTAATTTAGAAAATGAAATTCTCTTTAGGAACTTCTTTTGTAAATTGGATTTAGATATTTATGTAAACTTCAAAGATAAATAACCTCCGGATGAATGTAAAACCTTAAAATACTGACTTGAATTCTTTCTCAAAAAACTTAACTAAGTACTAGGGACCTCCTTTCTACTAACAATTGCCTTGCTTTGTCCTTCTCTATAGAGAGCGGTTCGGAAATTTGCTTCAGCCATAATAGCCTTGCCAAAGTCTATCTTAAAACTGCCAAAAACTATACTTCAGTTGATAGTCAGAGCTGTAAAGGTACTTCTCAGATGTTTCATGAGTGTGTGCAATGATTGCGCCTCATTCTGTAATATGTCAACACATTCCATACAGTCAATCCCCACTAATTGACAACTCTTTGATAAATTTGGTTGAATTGTATTTTGAGCGAACATTTTTTTTTCTGAAATGATTGCAGCGTAGTTTAAAAAAACTACTGTAAAGGTGATGTTTGGGTGTGGAAGCATAATGGTAGAATTACTAATTAATATCTAATCTCCTCAACGAAAGTGCCTGACAACAACATAAATGCGGTTGCTCCCATCTCCTGAGATTGCCAATTAGTGGGGGTGAACTGTACTTCACTCATATATCAGAACCATTCTGCCTTATTGTCACTGGCTTCCAGCTGCATGATTGAGTTAACCTTCATCAGGATTGTTCCAAAATATTGCATAGAGAGCTGGACAGTTGAAACAATTTAGAAAAGCGAAAGCATTTAACAACAAATTCAAAATAAAATGAAAATTGATCTGAAGAATTCTGTTGTCTGAAATTTTCACTTTTTCAGTTTTATGGGTGTATGTCAAGATTTTTTTTTGCACATGCTGGACATGAAACTCAATTCAATGATGCAACGCTTATAGTGATTTTAACAGCCTATTATTAAAGTCAAATTAAAGACATTCAGCCCTATAAAATGCTCTTTTGTACTCAAAATGTGTTCATTGTGTTGCCACGAACAGGGACCCCTTTTCATGCAAATGCTTAAATATTTATGGGATGTAAATACACAAATCAGAATCTTGTGGTTTGGACAGTTGACACTAACATTAATATTCAGATTAGATAAAGGAAATAGAAATAATAGATTCACACTGAATTTCATGTAATACATTTCAAGATAGATGGCTGAATACTAATAGATTTTGTATATTTTTGTGTTTGTGCTTCTGCGCACCATTTCAACTCGGAGAGCGGGAAAATCTGCATGCCTTGCATTAATGCTTGCTTCAAACCAGCGCTGCCTTTTTATGCTTCTGCTGTGCCTGCTTTGCATGCGTGTGTCTGTCCACTACTGGTAACACCTGCTGTGGGGAGCAAAACAACAACAAAAAAATGAAGTGTTGTTCTGCTGAACAGGTATGATTTTCATGTGCCACTGAAAATCATCAGAGACAGAGAGGCTTGGCAGCTAATTGCAACTAAATTAGTGCTGCTGACAAATTATTAACCACTAACTATGCTTTTTAATGACCCAACAACTACTAAAGAGGTGCAAACAAGGTTTGTAGTTTTTTTTTCCACCCTCCATCATTTGATATTACTGTCCTGTTTACATTTGTGTAGTGCTGTACTTTGGTATTTCAAAAATAAAAACCTGGTCAAAAAAAAAGTATGTAATTGTATTACTGCCATGGGTTGTTAGATGTGGCCCTTACGGCTAAAGGGATCAGGGGGTCAGGGGGTATGGAGAGAAGGCTGGGGTGGGGTACTGAGGTTGAATGATCAGCCATGATCATATTGAATGGCGGTGCAGGCTCGAAGGGCCAAATGGCCTGCTCCTGCACCTATTTTCTATGTTTCTATGTGAAGCAACCTTCCACACAACAATAGCAGCAACCAATGAAGATGTTGATCATGAACCTCACTTATTAGCTGCAAGTGCGTGTTTGAATTTATAAAACATAATGGGGTAAAATTTGTGGTCGGAAGCTTCCCACGGGCGAATGCCTCCGACCTGCAAAAAAAACCTACGAATTTACCTGCTGGTCCAAGAGGTTTGTAGGTTAGCGCACCTGGGCCTCTCCAGGTACCCATGGATAGAGGCCCATATACTCCAGGGGCGCATGCAGTTCGCAAGCACCCCTGGGATCACATGGGCTTGCCCAACCAATAAAAGAAGGGAATCTCCATTCATACTATGTACAGAACCACCGTAAGTATGAATGGAGATCACTTAAAAAATACATGAACACATGAAATAAATTTTAAAATATTACACATTTAAAATTAATCAAAATGCCATTTAATTAAATATTTTAAACAAAAATTTAATTTTTTGAAAAAAATTAATGGGTCTAAAAATAAATTTACCTTAATGGAAAGGGTTTTTAATGTATAAATGAGTGCTAACATTTTATTTTTCCAATTTTTAAAACTCTTGCGCTGGTAAAAGCAGGCCTTACACCTGCTTTTATCAGGAATAAGAATTTCAAGGGCATTTTTTGGGCAGACATTGGGCAAATAGTCCAACTTTCCACCCCGCGGAGGTCCTTTTCTTTCGGATTCTTGACAGATCGGAAGTTCCAGGTTTCAGCGCATCCATAGTGCATGCCTAAACCGGAACTTGTGGGGCCTTTACGGGCTAGTGCGCACCTTGTACGCGCCCGTAGGGGGCGCAAATTCAGAACGTTAGTGAATGCAATGCTTTTCATTTGGACACCAGGCATTGGCATCAAGTACTCTCAGACCCACTGATTACGTGCGGGTTGAAGTTCCCGCTATCCTGTTCCAATACTGTGCGTAAGCCCCAACCTCAGAAGAGCACCTCTAATGTTCGACATCTTTCACACCATCTATTCTGTAGCTTCTCAGAGTGAAATTGCCAAAATAATGCCAGTTTTACGCTGGGGAATCCTGCCTACTAGGATTTAGATTGCGTCTGTCTTGTATCATTTTACACATGACCATTGTGACTAGCAGACAAGTAAGATTTTTAGGCATCAGTTTGTCTGAAGATAACTGGCCTGAATTTTGCAGTCAGTGGCAAAGTGACAGCGCTCGCCATTGACCTCGAAGAAAGCTGTCCACAAAGATCTAGCGATCGCTGGACTTCACCTTTCCTGACACTAATTTCATTCTGGCGTCACTCAGAGGGGATCTACAGCGTCCAGCAACAGTGATGTCATCAAGCAGGCTAAGCAGCCAATCACATTTAAGAACTCTCACAGACAGCAAGCCAAGAAGTAAAAAGCACTGATTATCCTTTACTTTTTAACCATTTTGCAGAGAGTGAAATAAAGATGAGGACATACACATGAGATTAAGATTGGAGCTGAAATATCATAAAGAAACTTTAAAAAAAAAATGTTTTAATTATTTTAAAAATCTAGAAATTTTTATCAAAATGGAGAAATTTGACATTCCACAAATATAAAATTAGTCTTTCAGGGCCAGAGAGGTTGTTCAGCAGTAATTATGAATTAGTACACCATTTAAAATCCCAGTTACAGCTCATTCAACAAGGCTTAATTTTTTTAAGGGTTTTTCCAGTGTGAGTAGTGCATAAAAAGTGAAAGTTGATTCAGTAATTTCCATTTGCGAGGACTGACACTGTACACTCTGTGGAGGAGCAGGGTATCACTGACAGAAACCTCTGGATTTCTGCGTTTAACTGTGCATGTGCGGACTCCAGAAGTGGCTGTCAGTTTCACAGAGTGATGGCGGTGAGCGTTGACAGTTTCGCCGTCATTATATCCGCAAATTCTGGGCCATTGTGTGTTACATCTTCTCTTACACAAATCCTTTTTTGTGTCCAGCATTAGAAATATGATGGTGGTTTTCAATTATGGTTATTGTATTAGTGCTTTCACGGAGTCTGTTTTTTTGAGTACCAGTACAGCACTATAGTAAACAGTGATTGATAATCAAAATATGCAGCAAAGTCCAGTCTGAAACCTGACTCTTCAAGCTAATCAGCTGTATATTCCATCTGTCTTTTGAACCCATCGTGGTGCCAGTATTTTCATTCCACTTACGCTGTGGTGAGTCTCCGGATATTGCTTTCCTTACTCTGTTTGTATGGTTATACACTGAACTGGGGTTACCTTAAATAGCAGTTAAGAAGTTATGTGAACTCTTTTTTTACAGTTCGTTTACCAAACCTGGATGAAAGATTCAAAATCAGTATTAAAAGATAAGAAGAACGAGAAAAATAAGCGGAAAGAATGGGAACATGGTACAACAGAAGCGGGAGGTAATTTTCGAAGCAGCCATTTTATAGTCCATGTGAGAAACACCCTGCAGCACTGTAAAAGTAACATTCGTAACCCTCCATGGTCTCGGCCCCTCCGCATCTCTGTAATCTCCTCCAACCCCACAACCCCCCAAGATGTCTGTGCTCCTCTAATTCTGCCCTCTTGATCATCCCTGATTGTAATCGCTCAATCATTGGTGGGCATGCCTTCTGTTGCCGAGCCCCCAAGCTCTGGAATTCCCTGTCTAAACCTCTCCACCTCGCTACCTCTCTTTCCTCCTTTAAGACACTCCTTAAAACCTGCCTCTTTGACCAGGCTTTTGGTCACCTGCCCTAATTTCTCCTAATGCGGCTCGGTGTCAAATTTTCTGTGGGATGTTTCACTCTATTAAAGGTGTTATATGAATTCAAGTTGTTGTTATTGCTGCCATTATGAGTTGTTATAAGTAATGAATAAAGTTTTGAGTTAAAATGGAGGTGCTGGATTTGCCTCCCTGTTCCTGCTCCACTGCCATTTGTTCCGGTGCCTTCCGATGTCATTATCTGTACCTTTCCCTTCTTGTTGGGCAGTTGTGAAATCACGTATCTCATTGCAATTATTCTGGTGGAGTAGAAGGAGTGAGTGAGACCTCATCATAGTGTTGTATTCTATATGTTAAACAGAAAAATGGTTACACTTTTTCCATTAGTGAAATCTGTGGAGATTGGTGGTGTTTTCTTTTGTAGAAAACTACACTTATAATCTGGGAGAGAGATAGTGCTGCATTTCTGCAAATTGTCCATTTCGCTTGCAGTCATATTTTCATTTATTTAGGGATCTTCTCTTGTTTCCTTTTGAAATGATATCCACAATCTCTTTCAATAAATGTATTGGATGAGAATGGAGTGATGGATGTGAGAGTATTCTTCACTTAATTCCGTGTTAGTTTTTATTTCTTCAGAAAATGGGCCACCATTTTTATCTCTCTGTTCAAATATCTGCAGTCCCTGCTGTGAAAGCATTATAAGATCATTTAGGTAGCTGTTAGAAAGAATATAGAAATATGGAGCAAATGCATGGATCAGACTGCTGGAATAATGTTGAGTTTGTTGACATGTCACTCCACTGCCTTTTGGTTAGGTCACATTGCAATTGAATGTGAAGAGACAGAAGAACTACCAACACCAGAAGAAGCACATAAAAACTCGAACGCACCAGGTATGACAGACCCTTGCATCAGAAGGTAGACAGCATCTTAATTTATGCAAAAGTCTGTCGGGCAGAGGAATTCGGTCCAGTTCTCAATTGTAGGGTAAAGTTTCTCAATTAGCACGAATGGCACCGAGCTTCACACAACGAAAATGCCTCTTTGGAATTCCATTTACAGAGTAACAGGAGTAGGCCATTCAGCCCCTTGAGCCTGTTCTGCCATTCATTTAGATAATGGCTGATCTGCACCTTAACTCCACCTACCTGCCTTGGTTCAGTAACTTTTAATACCCTTGTCTAATAAAACCCTTAACAATCTTAGTTTTGAAATTTTCATTTAACCTAGCCTCTATTCATTTCAATGGATGAAAAATCTTAAGGTCTACCACCATGTCTCAATTCCCGGTGCGTACTCCATGCTGGAAGGGCTAAATTCACTCCAATGGGGGTGAAATTGCCCCGCACACTGATCCGGGGCCGGGACTGTTAGCGCCTAGCCTAGTAGTCCCGCCCCCACCCTCCCCGACAAGAAATGAGGCCTTCCACTGCTCAAAGGAAGCAGAGTACTGTCTCCGCACTTCGCTTCCTTCGAGGGGAACTCCTGGGCAGTAGCTCCTGAGGACAGCGATACGCTGATGCTCTCTATAGCGTTGGTGCGCTACAACCTTCCTCCCCTTCCCTTTGGTGGCCGCCACTGGGACATGTGACACCGGGCCAGCAGCCCGGCACCCAAGATGGAATGCCGGGCTGCCGCTGACGAAGAGTCGGCCGACCAAGAAAGATAGCGGCCCGGGGCACTGCAGGCCTCCCCTTTAAACAGCGCCCTGGGTAGGCTGTCCGCCAGCTTTGCGACCCGCGGGGCGTTCAGGGGTTGGCACAGGGTTGGTGAGGGATCAGAAAGCACTGCGCTGGCACCTCCAAAACCTCCCGGGCAATTTCCCGAGAGGCGGCAGCGCTAACGGGGCACACTAAAGGGGCAACTTCACCCCCCTATGTTTCTTAAAGGTCTATTTCTAATAATCCTTTTCTCTCTGCTTCCCAGATAATGTTATCAAGCGGGTGTTTAATCTTCTGAAGTTCACGTGGGTTCTCCTCTTGGCTCTGGTGGATAGTTTTACAGAATGGCTGAATTCAATATCAAGGGAATGCATTGATATATCCACTGTGCTGAGGATAGAGAGATGTATGCTTACGAGGGAAGTGAAGAAGGTATGGAATTTTAACATAATTTTTCTTGGAATCCTGTTTATTGATTGAAAAGATTTAATTGTGAAAACCAACGCTATTTCAAAAATGGTGCGGTCTGTTATTCTGCTTATACTCAGTGTATGACTGGTAAAAAAAAAAGACTTGCATTTATATAACGCCTTTCACGACCACCGGACGTCTGAAAGCGTTTTACAGCCAATGAAGTACTTTTGGAGTGTAGTCACTGTTGTAATGTGAGAAATGCGGCAGCAAATTTGCGGACAGCAAGCTCCCACCAATAGCGATGCGATAACTATTTTTGTGATGTTGATTAAGGGATAGTTATTGGCCAGGATACCAGGAATAACTCAACTGCTCTTCTTCAAAATAGTGTCATGGGATCTTTTAGGTCCATCTGAAAGGGCAGACGGGGCCTCGGTTTAACATCACATCCAAAAGGCAACACCTCCAACAGTGCAGAACTCCCTCAGTATTGCACTGGAGTGTCAGCCTAGATATATGTGCTCAAGTCTCTCAAGGACTTGAACCCACAACCGTCTGACTCAGAGGCAAGTGTGCTACCCACTGAGCCAAGGCTGACCTTTGTTATACTGGATCTTTGATGATAGAGGAGAGATTTTCAAACAGCCGCCAAAGCAGGCACGAAGTCCATAGAGCAGCCGGCATTATTCTCATGCCGGCTTGAGCCCCAAATCTGAGCCAGCCAGTTGGTGGTGAGGCAATCTGGGTAGGTGAGGAGAGGGCCTCGAATGGGACAGCAACAGGCCAGAGTCATTTAAGACTCAGCACTACAGGTTAGGTCGCTCAATGCCTTGTATTGTTACTTTGAAAAACATTAGATCATAAGTTTGGCTTTTACAGAAATACTGATGATTTCAGACAAATGTTCGGTTTAAATGTTTTTTATTTAACAAAACCTTGTTGGGCATTGGCTCAGATAGCTGCACCATTACACGCTGGCGATTCCTTACCATCAAAGGGTATAATGACACTTAACTTCAATCAACTTAAACTTTAACTGTCACCAAGGTGATGCCTACCATTGATGTATGACCTGCACACCCAGCAGTATGTCAGCCTTGTAAATAACACCAACGTTCCTTCAGGCAGACCGATCATTGATGAGCTCCTGACGTAAGGTTCTTGCAGCTATTATGCAATCACGGACCTTTCATGTGGTCTACAGGGGGGCGGGGCATGTCTTCAGTGTCAGCCTGATTGTCTGGGGCAATGTCAGCATCCGCCTCCTCATCCTCCTCTTCCTCTCTGTGGTGAGGGGGACTGTCAGACTCCTCAGGCAATTCTTGTACCCTCCTGATAGCCAAGTTGTGCAGCATGGAGCACACCACCACGAATTGAGCTACCTGCTCAGGGTGGTATTGGAGGTCGCCTCCTGAGTGGTCCAGGCATCTAAAGCGCTGCTTAAGCACTCCAATGGTTTTTTGCACGATATTGCGAGTGGCTCTGTGGCTCTCGTTGTATCGCCTCTCGGCTTCGGAGTGGGTGTCATGCAGGAGTGGTCATCAGCCAGGTGGTAAGGTCACGTCCTTAGTCACCAAGCATCCAGCATTGACCTTGTGGCTGATTGTTAAACAAGTCAGATACAATGCTCTCACACAGGATGTGAGCATCATGGATGCCGATCGGAAATTGAGTATTCACTGCCACTATAATTTGCTGGTGGTCGACAACCAGTTGGACATTCAGGGAGTGGAATCCCTTGCGGTTCCTGAAAACCTCTGCATTCTGAAAAGGTGCCCGCATCGTGATGTGCATACAGTTTATTGCTTCCAGCACTTTGGGGAAGTTTGCAATTCTTGAGAATCCTAGAGCCCTCTCACTCTGTGCCTCCCTGGTCATAGGGAAGCTGATCAATTCCCTCCTGCGTGCATACAGGGCTTCAGTGACCTGAAAAGAACCGGAGGCATAGAACGACAGTGCACCGGTGACTTTGACCTTGACAGACAGTGCAGTACTGATGGTGCTGGCAGGCTGCAGATCTGCCCTTATCAGTTGGCATACCTCAGTGATAACCTCTTTGTGGAAGCGCAGTCTCCGAAGGCAGGTGGTGTCAGGCAAGTCGAGGTAAGACTGTACTTGGTCCTCTTCATCAGTCTGGCATGTCTTACATTGGGCACATAATGCTGTGGAACGTACCTTCTGCTATCTCGAGTCTGCTGCATGTAATTAGTCATCAAGAGAGGGTGAGATAGGATAGGACAGGTGCCATTGCATTAGCTCTCTGATTTCCACCAATTGATCACAAACAATGATTGTCTCGACGAAGACACCTATTAAATTCCAATCAGTCACAGTATGGTCAAGATGTTTGTAGAGATGTTCACATCAACTCCAAGGACCTCCAGAATACATCCGAACTCCCCCGAGGTTGAAGCACAGCAGCCTTTTAAAGGATGCGACATGTGATATAGAACATGGCTTCCATAACGCTGTGATTAGTTCCGGTTAGTTCCACTTTTTCTGGGCGTTTTTTTGGGCGAGCGATATTGTGGGCGATATGTGTGCGAGATGGTGAAAGTGACACTGGGCGATCTCATAGCCGCTAGTTTCGGTAAATATGCTCTTTACGACAAAAAAAAATGGGCGGGTGGTATTATTGAATCTCGGCGTTAAATCAGTGTGGAAATTAACGCTGGGCGATATTATGGGCGTTGATTTCGCCCATTCTGATGATTCCGCCCCAAAAATGTGGGCGGGCGGTATTATTTTTTCCTGGCGTTAAGCACATGGGGAAAGTAACGCTCGGTGATAAGTTTCCAAAAAATGCCCATCAGTTTCCATTCTGGTGACTAAATGGGCGATATATGGCCGTTATACGTCATTTAAGTAGTAAAATGGGCGTTAAGTGGGCGTTAAGCATGCAAATAAAGTGGAAGATCTAGCCCATAGAATTGAAAAGTAGGGAAGTTGTGCTAAACCTGTATCAAAGCTTGGTTAGACCACATTTAGAGTACTGCATACAGTTCTGGTCGCCATATTATAAAAAGGATATAAAGGGTGCAGAGAAGATTTACAAGGATGATACCAGAAATGCGAGGATATACACATCAGGAAAGGATGAACAGGCTGGGTCTCTTTTCTCTTGAAAAAAGAAGACTGAAAGGTGACCTAATAGAGGTCTTTAAAATTATGAAAGGTTTTGATAGAATGGATACAGAGAGAATGTTTCCACTTGTGGGGAAGAGCATAACTAGAGGCCATCAATATAAGATAGTCACCAAGAAATCCAATAGGGAATTCAAAAGAAAATTCTTTACCAAAGAGTGGTGAGAATGTGGAACTCACTACCACAGGGAGTGGTTGAAGTGAATAGTATAGATGCATTTAAGGGGAGGATAGACAAGCAAATGAGGGAGAAGGGTATAGAGGGTTACGCTGATAGATTTAGATGAGGCAAGACAGGAAGAGGCTCGAGTGGAGGTGGGTCATTGAATATATTTAAGATAGAGATAGACAGTTTCTTAACCAATGAGGGAATAAGAAGCTGTGGGGAGAGGGCAGGGAAGCGGATCTGAGGCCATGAGCGTATTAAATGGCAGAGCAGGCTCGAGGGGCCATATGGCCTACTTCTGCTCCTATTTCTTATGTTCTTATAAGCCTTGGCACGGAATGATTGGGCCGAATGACCTGTTTCTATGTCGTATATCCTATGTAAAGGAGTCCAGGATACTCAACCAGCCTTCCTGGCAACCCATCTGAGCCCTTGATCATCCTTTGTAACTATTCTCATATAATATTGGCCGTGAATTTGCGATCGGTACTCTGAGTCCGCCGTCATACCGCCTTAGGCGCATGTGCTAAATCCTGAACTTCCCGATCTGTCAAGCTCCTGATAGAAAGATGATCCGCTGCGACTTTCAAATCCTCATTGCAGGCGAAAAGTTGGACTCATTTGCACCAACAGTGTATCAATTATACTTGAATATTTTATGGCTGGTGCAAACAGGCGCAGGAGCCTGTTTGCACAGCGAAAGGGGAGGGGGGATGAGAAAATTTCAGGGCCATAATAATTAAAAACAAACACGTAAATGAACCTACCAGGCAGCTGCAAAGACTCAGTCTGAGGGATGAGATCATTTTAATTTTATTAAATTTTGCAGAGTCAATCTTCTCATTTCAAAACTGTATTGCTAGTTTTAAAAACTCTATTGATCTACTTTCATTGACAAAAGGGTGTGGTCGTCACAATTCTGAAGTGATAGGGTTCTAAGAGTGAAGGGTAGCCAATATTTATGTGAGGCTGTCAGGTTAACTGTTTAACTGCGCAGCAGGCTGGATTCCAATTGACCTGTATCTTCCTTTAAAACATATTAGTCCAGCCGGGCTTTCTATGGTTCCTGATTGGCTAGTGAAAGGAGCACCACCCCACGTGATCCCAGGTACGCTTATGCACCAACGGTGCGCCCCTGGGATCCGTGGACCACAACGCCAAGCACAGCTCTGCAGCGTTTCAAAGCAAGTTTTTGCTGGGGCCTTCGCACCAGCTAAGTGCGGATTTCCTTCGCTGGTCGGCACCGCGCTCCTTAGCTACGCCGCTGACTGCAATATCAGAGCCATTATTTTAGGAAAATAATGCACTTTTTTGGATACTTTTTGGTTCAATGAAGACTTAGCCCTGAAAATAATTGCAATCAATAAAGATATTTCCATTTTTAAATTACATCACACTAATTGTCAAATTTACAAAAGCTTTTCCTTTTCATCTTTTAGAATTAACAGTGTCTTTAAATCAGAGTTCTGATGAAGGGTCGTCAACCCAAAATATTAACTCTGTTTTTCTCTCCACAGATGCTGCCTGACCCGCTGAGATTTCCAGCATTTTCTGTTTTTATTTCAGATTTCAGCATCCGCAGTATTTTGCTTTTCTATAAATCACAATACTGTTAACAATTGGACAACTCAAGCAGGACAGCTCTTACTATGTCGTACTTTTAAACAAAGAGAAAACTACCTCCCTCCCAGTAAAGGAAATAGATGTTATTATTCAAGTTATTAGCCTCATATAGCCTCTGAAAAAGTTATGCACAAAGATAATCCATTTTTAAGCAAAACGTGCTTTCATCAGACTTGTTCACTGCAAATTGGTCTTGCACAGTTTGATTGATTATCCTTGCATCATCTTCTATGTTACTCTGCTATAGGGAAATGTGCCATGCCGTGACAGTATCCATAATTACTACAAGCACCAGATGAAGTTGCACAGTTCACGGGACTCGGGTCTGGATAGAATTGATGATGGTGCCAGATGTGCTGCTTTAATTATCCATGAAGGAAACCAAGAAATGGGTGCTGAGAGAATGGACAGCACAGACTCGATAGCTTCTCGCGATAGTCTATCCAGGTAGTTGCTTGAGAAGTGTCTCTTCCTAACATTTTATTGCTTGTGTCCTACCAGAAATTATTTGAATCAATTCAATTCAGTATGACCGGATCTGAATTTAGGAAATGTGAATTAAAGTCAAAACCAAAAGTATACCTAGAGAGCAGGCATGCAGTTGCACATTGCTTAAAATCCTATTGTGTTGAAAGAAATTTGCACAGATCTCCTCAAACTGATCAGACTGCCCTTAGTAGAGTTTGTATGTTGTATTTTTAAACACAGTCATTATATCAGATGGTGTATAGTTGTCCCGCCAGCCTTATATGACCTTCTAAGCCTCCAATATGGCAGGCAGGAAGCGCAGGCTCACTACGAGCTAGAAATGCATCTCCCACCATATTGGTAAAGGACCCAAAAACAAAGATCGGTGTGCAGTGTGCACGTTTGAAACAGGCATTAGGTTATTTATTTAAAGGTTCCAATACCAGTTTGAGTCCCTCACTGCAAGATGACAAAAGCATCAGGTTATCAAAATTGTGCCAATATAATTCGAAGGTGTCAGATACACAACTTGACTTGTTCTTTTCAAAAAAATGATTATTCATTATGAAGGATCACATATCTTGCTTAACTCCAAGCATATAATCTTCAGACTATTGTTTCTGTTGAAAATGCATATGGCCTGGACGCGGGTCGCAGGGATCCATGCCTGTGCCTGAACGGTGAGGTCCGAGACACACCCGGTGTTGGGCCTCGGGCCTCAGTAGCATTGAACCGGTAAGCTACTGACACTTAATAGGCAGCTCGCCAGCAAAGGGGAGTGGAAGATTGGGCTGCTGCAACGTCAGTAGTGACCCTCAGATAAGTGAGTGAAAGTGATCGGGTAAGGGGAGTAATCGGGTAAGGGGACTGATTGGGTTCGGGTAGGGGGGGGCAACGATCGGGTCGGGATGTAGCGGTGGCCTGGTATTGCTGAGTGCTAACGGTTCTGGTGTCGGCTGCCTCAAGGCAAACCAATCTTGCAGTGGAGGACCCTCATGCAAATAACCTAACGCTTGTTTCAAACATGGGCACTGCACGGCGATTTTTGTTTTTGGGTCCTTTACCAATATGGCGGGCGATGCACTTCTGGCTTGTAGTGAGCCTGCGCTTCCCACCCGCCATATTGGAGGCTTAGAAGACCGCATAATACCCAAGGAACGGTCGCTGTTCTTCCGAATGTAGAGGCCTATAAATCTGTGGATTTGACTGTGGACATAAAATAAGCAGCAATTCTAATCCTATTGGAAATGAGCAACTTTTCAATTAAAATGTAGAGTGTCACATATATAAATTTGCATTGGTTTAGTGAAAATAAATATCAGTAATATTCTCCTGAACAAGATCCCAGAAGGATTTGGTTTGCTTTGTTCCTGTGAATTAGCTTAACTAGTTGATCTAAAGTGCTAAGCATAAATTTAAATTCTTGTATTTAGTGGCTGTTAATGGGATTGGGTCCCAGCTCTCTGGTTCAGAATCTGAAATTGTTTATTTGAATTGCCTTATTACATCATGTCAATCGTGGTTTCTGATGGTTGTGTGTTAAAAATAATTATCTGACTCATGTGCAAGTGTTCAGAAACTGCTATAGAGCTATGAAGTGTGATTCCACTGTACTTTTGTTCGTTAATGCCATAAAATTAATCTGTTTTACTTCAACAAAATTAAGTAGATAAAAGTAGAGTCTATCTGCAGTTTCATTAACCCTTGCTGGATCTTGAAAGTTCTTCACATAGATCATTACAGATGAAGAAGGCCATCTAGCTCATCCTTCAACAGAAACCCACAATCCCACCACCACATGCCTCCTGAATGACTCCAGAGTTTTAGCTTCCAATCCCCTACCTGGATCAGTAGTCCAGAGACGCTGTACGTGAAG
Source organism: Pristiophorus japonicus (assembly GCF_044704955.1). NCBI lineage: Eukaryota > Metazoa > Chordata > Chondrichthyes > Pristiophoridae > Pristiophorus > Pristiophorus japonicus. Next base: position 519,335,212 of record NC_091977.1, on the reverse strand, counting down.
AAATGCTCCCACACATTGAAAAGTGCAGCAGTCACTCAGCATCTGTTGCAAACAGACACTGCAAAGGAGAGGTGTGAGGAACTTTTACCAAGTGGCTCTGACCTTCTACAAGGGTCATCCAGTTCATTTCCTTCTAAAGTCTTTGACCCCGAAAGGCTGAAGTGCAGCCAGCATCATAAATCTTCTCCTGCACCCCAAAGAGGATGGTACACTCAGTGAGGATGGTGCATTCATGAGGATGGTGCATGCAATAGCACTACAACCCTTCTGGCGCTGGGTGTCTCATCCTGCAACGTTGGCACTCTCTCATCACATCATGCCGGAGTGCTATTAACATAATTAAATGAGCTGAATTTGTATTATCTTATGAGGTCAGCACACTGGGTAACAGGGGCATGCAGTCCCTGAAAACTGCTGGCCCGCGTGCTACTGAGTCACAACTGGATTATTGGCCCCATTGTGATTCCTGCCTTCAAATAAAGCGATGTCTTTCATCATCTAACAGTAGGTTTTAAAAATAAATGTTGAGATGGAAAGTAGTTAGTTCAGATTTTGTGTCCCTACGCAGGCATGACCAAAGTAACTTATTTCACAAGATCACGATAGTTGTGGATGAGGACGCCATTCGTCCAACATAATGCATCCTTCTAGAACAAGCCTACACTGCCCCATTGCTACATCTAATTGTTTCTTCAATGATTCCAGGGTTTTTACCTCTACCTATCTGCTAAGGTCCATTCCAAGTGTTGGTCACTCTCTGCCTTGAAGGAGAATCTCATGGTATCAGTCCTAAAGCTATCTTTTACTAGTTTGAACGTGTGTTCCTTTGTCCTAGCACATAGCTTAATTTAAAACAGCACGCTGGATTAACCTTTTCCATACCGTTTGTTATCTTATATACCTCGACAAGATCATCTCTCAGATGCCTCCTTTCCTGGTCGAAAATCACGTCTCCCCACTCTTTCAGGTCTTGACATTAGAGACCAACCATGTGGTTCCTCTCGGCATTGCTTCCAGTGCTTAAATGTCTCTGTTGTTTCTCAGAGACCTGGACACTGTACTCAAGGTGTGACCTGACCTATGGCTTATACAATTTGATCAGGATTTCCTCTGACTCGTATTCTATTGTTTTGGCTATGTATTTAAACATTCCACTGACTTTGTTGATTGCTGCTCAATATTAGTTGGACATGTTGACTGTTCTTTTGGTGCCTCACAAATGTCTTCGCTAGTCTCCCTCAGTACTCTCTGATAAATACCATCTAACCCTGGGGATTTGTTTTAAAAGAAAGACTTGGATTTATACAGCGCCATTCATAATGACCAGATGTCACAAAGCACTTTACAGCCAATGAAGTACTTTAAAAGTGTAGTCACTGTTGTAATGTAGGAAACACTGCAACCAATTTGTGCACACGTAAGCTCCCATAAACAGCAATGTGATAATGACCCGTAAGGGTCTATAGAGCATCCTCCTTCATTTTGGATGCCCCCAAAAGTTCGTCACCATCCTCCGCCTGCTCTATGATGACATGCAAGCTGTGATCCTTACCAACGGATCCATTACATACCCAATCCACGTCTGGGCCGGGGTCAAACAGGGCTGCGTCATTGCCCCAAAACTCTTCTCAATTTTCCTCGCTAACATGCTCCACCTCACAGTCAACAAGCTCCCCACTGGAGTGGAACTAAACTACAGAACCAGTGGGAACCTGTTCAACCTTCGTCGACTCCAGGCCAGGTCCAGGACCACCCCAACCTCTGTCATTGAGCTACAGTACGCGGACGACGCCTGCATCTGCGCACATACAGAGGCTGAACTCCAGGACATAGTCAACGTATTTACTGAGGCGTATGAAAGCATGGGCCTTACGCTGAACATTCGTAAGACAAAGGTCCTCCACCAGCCTGTCCTCGCCGAACAGCACTGCCCCCCAATCATCAAGATCCATGGGACGGCACTGAACAACGTGGACCATTTCCCATACCATGGGAGCCTTTTATCAACAAGAGCAGACATTGACGACGGGATTCAACACCGCCTCCAGTGCGCCAGTGCAGCCTTTGGCCGCTTGAGGAAAAGAGTGTTTGAAGACCAGGCCCTCAAACCTGCCACCAAGCTCATGGTCTACAAGGCTGTAGTAATACCCCTCCTCCTGTATGGCTCAGAGACATGGACCATGTACAGTAGACACCTCACGTCCCTGGAGAAATACTACTATCAATGTCTTCGCAAGATCCTACAAATCCCCATGGAGGATAGGCGCACCAACGTTAGCGTCCTTGACCAAGACAACCTCCCCAGCATTAAAACACCGACCACAGTTGATCAACTCCGCTGGTCAGCCCACATTGTTCACATGCCAAACACGAGACACCCAAAGCAAGCGCTCTACTCGGAACTCCTTCACGGCAAACGAGCCAAAGGTGGGCAGAGGAAACGTTACAAGGACACCCTCAAAGCCTCCCTGATAACTTGCAACATCCCCACTGACACCTGGGAGTCCCTGGCCAAAGACCACCCTAAGTGGAGGAAGTGCATCCGGGAGGGCGCTGAGCACCTCGAGTCTCAACACCGAGAGCGTGCAGAAATCAAGCGCAGGCAGCGGAAAGAGCGTGCGGCAAACCAGTCCCACCCACCCCTTACCCTCAACGACTATCTGTCCCACCTGTGACGGGGACTGTGGTTCTCGGATTGGACTGTTCAGCCACTTAAGGAATCATTTTTATAGTGGAAGCAAGTCTGCCTCGATTCCGAGGGACTGCCTATGATGATGATGATGAATGACCAGATAATCTGTTTTTGTGATGATGATTGAGGAATAAATATTGGCCAGATAACTCCCCTGAGCCCTTTCTGCTCATTTAAATTAAAGTCTTAAAACATGCCTTTTTTGAGGAGGACATATTGTTTCTGTCTTCTCTTGTGAATACTTTTAAAAAGTAATCCTTCAGAATCTTTACCATCTTTTGCTCATCCTCAGTTTCTCATTGTGCTCATTGTTCTTGCCACTTCTCTGACAATTCTCTTGCTATTGTCATATTGAAAACATTTTTACGGGTAGATCTTGACTCTTCAGCTGCCCTCCTCACACTTTCTTTTTATTTGGCTGCATCTTACTTTTTGTTTCTTATTTTCCTTTATTTCTTGAATTTGTTACATAACATTCCAATGGTGTCAGCTGTGGCTCAGTGGGTAGCACACTTGCCTCTGAGTTAGAAGGTTGTGGGTTCAAGTCCAACTCCAGGGACTTGAGCACAAAAATCTAGTCTGAGATTCCAGTGGAGCGCTGAAAGTGTGTGCTGCACTGTTGGAAGTGCCGTCTTTCAGGTGAGATGTTAAACCGAGGCCTCGTCTGTTCTTTCAAGTGGACGTAAAAGATCCCTTGGCTCTAATTCAAAGAAGTCCCGGCCGATATTTATCTCTCAATCAACATGACAAAAACAGGTTATCTGGTCATTATCACATTGCTGTTTATGGGAGCTTACTTCTGCGCAAATCAGTTGCTGTGTTTCCTCCATTACAACAGTGTACAACACTCCAAAAGCACTTCATTGAAGCGCTTTGAAACGTCCAATAGTCGTGAAAGCCGCTATATAAATCCAAGTCTTTCTTTTTCAAAACCAAAAATACCATTCATCTGCGTGCATGAGCAAATCTTAGCGGGTACAGTTGGGCGTAACTAAGTTGTGATTCATGCAATGTTTCTCAAGCTATATTCCAGTTTTATTCATTTCTTATCTGTCTCAAGCAGTAAAATAATTTTTTAAATTGTGAAGTGTAGGAGACACGTTTTACCAGCGAAGTCCTAAATATTGCTAATTTGCTGCACACTGTGCACAGATGTGGAATAAAGACTCAAGGGCCAATTTGTCTTCTCCCTCCCCCAAACTAGGCACAAGTCAGGCAGAGTACATTACATCTGATCTGAACACTACTTTTTTTTATATTTGTCTTTAAATATGGGCAACACTGGAAAGGCAGTAATCCCTCAGGGCATTAAGGGGATGAAAATTGGTCACCCCAGTAGCACAGAACAGGCTGATAGTAAACCTGAGTCCAGTTTACACTGTGCCTGACTTTCTTTTCCATTGTAAATAGAAACAGGCAAGGTGTACGACGGGCTGTTGATTCGCTTTCTGCCTATTTTGCCCGATGGGCTTTGACCAATTTCATACCCTACGAGTCAACCATATAATGTAGGAATGTAGGTCAGAGGAGATGGGGATGGTAGGTTCCCTTCCCTGAAGGACATTAATGAAGCAGTTGAGTTTTTAACTACAATCCAGCAGCTTTCATGGGTGCAAACCCACAAATTACTTGAATTCAGTTTCACAACTTACCAAGGTGGGATTTCAACTCGCAAACTCTTGAGGGGGTGCAGGGGGAGGGGGGTGGGGGACAGGGGGAGGTGAAACATGTCCTGGATGATCATGCATAATGAATAACAGTGAATTGGCAGCCTGTTTTACACACCTCTTGACTTTCATCACCATTGTAAAAATAAATTGGGTAAGGTATAAAACGGGCAACCAATTTGCTACCTCTTTTACCAAGCTTTTGGTCACCTTTCCTATTAGCTCCAGTGTGGCTCAGAATCAAATTTTATTGAAGTGCCTGTGAAGTGCCTTGGGATGTTTTACTATGTTAAAGGCGCTATATAAATACAAGTTTATTATTGTTGGAGAACAATAGTTTTTTTAATGAGATGTGTGGAGGTACACATGTTATCAATATTATTTAAAAAAATAATGTTTATTATACAATGCAATTTTTCATCTCTTGAGTTATATTTTGTCTCCTTCCTTTTTTATTGTAGAGAATAAAAGCCAATAGTAAATGGTCTCATTATTATCTTTTCAGGTTTTGGAGCGTGGTTGAGAATAGCTGATTGATGGAAGTCAATTGGCTCTGTGTTATTCATTGAAAGCACTGCGATATCTTTCTGAAATTTGCCTGCTCATTTAGTTCAGTAATACCAGACTTGGCCTGAAATAAAACACACTTTTTGATTGACTGTGTAACAGAAAGAAGCTGAACGTGTTTCGCCATTGATGACGTTACACGCAAATATCAGCTATCAGTCTCCTTTATTGCTCATGTTTATTAAACCGATGCTTGAAGGGATTGGATCCCTCAGAGCAATGATAAACTAATCGTCTTTTGGACTTTCTACTGACATGACACTTTTTTTTGTTCATGTGTATTTTTTTCCTTTCAAATTTTCACAGAGGAAAATACAGCTCTGTGAGCTGTGTGCACCGACAAAATCTTGGAGATTCTGCCTCTTTTTTTTAGATCTTTTGTGCATGTAGCTGTTTTGTGCACTTTTGTCTAATTGCTATGTTCTATGTCATTTTAACTTTTTATACTGCTAGCTGCTACACTGAAGCTACCATGCTGTACTCACGGCAGTCAACTCTAGATGATATAGATGATATTCCTAAAACAAGTGAGCGTGCTCGACCTAGGCTTCGTAAAATGTACAGCGTTGATATGTCCTCCTCATCGGTTGACAGTTGCAGTATAGTGTCAAGGTGCCTTATTCATGCATGCTTAATTTCAATAATTAATCTTATATATATATATATATTATATACATATATAATATTATATATGTGTTTGTGTAATGTGTGCTGGCATGATTCCTACTTTTAAACACAAGTTTCTACTTTGCAAAATGTAACAACGCTACATGTTACTTAATCCTGGATGCTATAAACTTAATGTTAGAAAATGGTTAATCAATGAAGCTGAACTAATGTGCCCAAAAGCCCCAACATCATTCAGATCTGCACAGACCTTTCCATGTGAGCCATTTTACATGCAGACTACATTTAGAATTGCATAGAATTACATAAAATCTTACAGCACAGAAACAGACCATTCGGTCCAACTGATCTATGCCGCATGAGCCTCCTCCAACTCTAATTACCTTTTCCCACCCTGCCCCGCCATACCATAAGATCATAAAAACATAAGAAATAGGAGCAGGAGTAGGCCATGTGGCCCCTCGAGCCTGCTCCGCCATTCAATAAGATCATGACCGATCTTCTACCTCAACTCCACTTTCCTATGCTATCCCCATATCCCTTGCTTCCCTTAATATCCAAAAATCTATTGATCTCTGTCTTGAATATGCTCAATGACTGAGCCTCCACAGCGCACTGGGATAGAGAATTCCAAAGATTCATCACACTCTGAGTGAAGAAATTTCTCCTCATCTCAGTCCTAAATGGTTGACCCTGATTTTGAGACTGTGACCCCTGGTTCTAGGCTCCCCAGCCAGGGGAAACATCCTCCTTGCATCTACCCTGTCAAGCCCTGTAAGAATTTTGTATGTTTCAATGAGATCACCTCTCATTCTTCTAAACTTTAGAGAATATAGGCCTAGTCTACTCAATCTCTCCTCATAGGACAATCCCCCCCATCCCAGGAATCAGTCTGGTGAACCTTTGTTGCATTCCTTCTATGGCAATTATACCCTTCCTTAGGTAAAGAGACCAAAACTATACACAATACTCCAGGGGCCGAAATTCAGGATCTCAGAAAGACCCGTTACTATCCGTTTGCGGCGGCCATGCGGTGGAATCCCGTGGGCCGCTGCTTTGTCATCAAATGGCCGCCCCAACCCAAATTCAGGTCGGGGATTTTTCGGCCTAGACCCGATTCCGCCGCGTTGCTGATGACCGCCGCAAGATGCTCTCCCTCACCTGCAAAATAAACCTCCAGAAATTCACCAAAAAATCGATGCCCCACCGCGCAGTGCAGTGCCCCCAACAGCTTTCTCGGTGCACCGTATCCGGAGCGAGTGCGGCCCGGGAGTGAGTGTGGCCCGGCAGCACAGCGGCCCTTCAAGGAGAGGGCCCACTGCCGCGGCCGCCATGTATTTATTTTTGCCAGCCGACTTCCCGATCGACCGGCAAGATAGAACGCACAGGTTCGGCTGGGCCGCCAACAGGCAGCCTGGCACCACCTCTTGGGTGCCAGGCCACTGACCCGGCCAAAACCTTCCCTGGTGGCCCAGTGGCCAAAGATAAAACTGACAGATTCTCTCCCCTTTAACGGAGAGGAGAGAGCGAGGTGATGCACATGCGCTGTGACATCACCACCACTCCACTGCTGATTGACAGCAGCGGAGTCCCGGTCCCAACCCAAATTCAGCCCGTTCCTGTCGATCTACCGCCCCCACTATGACCGACTTCCGTTGGGACTTTGGAAAAATTTCAATGTCCTGAAAATTGACCATCCGACCGCCTCATGGATCCCAGCGGTGAAACCAGGTAAAACTCATAGGTCCACCAACTCTCTGGCCTACTGAATTTTCGGCCCCCAGGTGTAGTCTCACCAGGGCCTATGTCATTCCAGCAAGATTCTTCTACACAAATCCTCTTGTAATAAAGGCCAACATAGCATTTTCTTTCTTAATTGTTTGCACTACCTGCATGTTAACCTTCAGTGATTTGTGTACAAGGACACCCAGGCCCGTCTGAACACCAACATTTCTCAATCTCTCACCATTTTAAAAAATACTCTGCTTTTCTATTTTTCCTACTAAAGTGGAGAACTTCACATTTCTCCACATTATATTCCATTTGCCATGTTCTTGCCCACTCACTTAGCCTGTCTATATCCCTTTGAAATCTCTTTTCATCCTCCTCACAACTTACATTCCCATCTAGCTTTGTATCATCAGCAAACTTGGATATATTACATTTGGTCACCTCATTGATATAGATTGTGAATAGCTGGGGCCCAAGCTCCGATCCTTGCGGTACCCCACCAGTTATATCCCTCTATTCCTTTCTGCCTCAAGTATGAATCAAGCCTCCCCTTAAATGCGCCAATGCTATCTGCCTCAACCACCCCATGTGGCAGTGAGTTCCACATTCTTACGACTCTTGTGTGAAGATATTCCTCCTACATTCTTTATTTGATCAGTTATTGACTATCTTATACTGATGCCCCCTTGTCTGGACTGCCCCACAAGTAGAAATAATTTCTCCACAACAACCCTGTCGAACCCCTTCATCATTTTCGAAATCTCTATCAGGTCACCTCTCGGTCTTTTTTCCAGAGCACTAGTCTGCTCACTCATTCCTTATAATTGTATCTTCCCAATTCTGGTAAGAGCCTTGTGAATCTTTTTATCTGCACTTTCTCAAATGCTTCAAAATCCTTTCCATAGTATGGAGACTAGAACTGCTCACCACGACTCCAAGTGTGGTCTGACTAGGCTTCTATATAAACGTAACATTTGCCCACTTGTTTACATTTTTGGGCTGTGAATTTGTGCCAGCAGAAATTTGCTGTTCAATAAAAATACTAGTAAGTGTTGAATAAAGAACATTTATCAGGACACTTGAAACAAGGGTATCTTTGTTAGGCCATTCTAAATGCTGTTCCTTTCAATTATGTGTTGGTTTAGATTGTTTCTGCAACATCTTGTTTGGTGTGAGATCATGCAATTAACTAACCTCCAAAGACATTCAATCATCAAAACCTTGGAGACTCAGAATAAAATGAATGTTTAACACTTTACAAGAATATTCTTCTCCAACAGTGCCAATAATGACTATTTTCTATAAGGACTCCTGCTTGAATGCACATTTGAGCAGCTGAAACAGAATCTATAGGACAGGAACTTTCATGCACATTTTCTTGGGACTTACTGTTTTGGTCAGAAAATTTAGAAAAATCTTTTTGATAATCTCGTACTATGGAGGGGAAAAGAACTTACCTTTTATTGCTTGAGTCGGTAATGTTCACTTTATGGTGTGATACTAAGGGGCACAGATAAGGAAGATCCAAAATTCTGTCGTTGACCTGTGCTGAGTTAGTTGACCTCAGTTGAGGCAATGGTGGAGATACTACAATTGATATTAGTAACTTGAGAAGGGGGAAAACCAGGGCAACATATCCTTCTTCTGCTTGCTGCCTGCTGGAAAGTGTGTGCATGTTGGGTGAGGACAAAATTGGGTCCATTGTGATGCCTTTCATTGTCAAATAACCCGCTGACACTTACTGCATAAGGTTACATATCAAGAATGGTTACTTTGGCATGGTACCGGAGGGCTACTAGTGCCAGAGCCATTTTACCACACATCAGTATAAGATACCATCACGGAATAAACAAGAAAAATATTTCATTTTAAAATATTAATTTCTGATGAATAGAGTACAACACAAGATAGATTAAAAAGATCTTCTAAAAAGTGCAGTATCTTCTTTATCTATCTTTTTGAATCTACATAGGTTTCATTATATTTTCACATTTTAACCACACCAATGCCATTTGTAATGACACACAAGCATGGGCTCATGTGTAAATATGAGTAATCTTGGCATGTGGGATGAATATGCGCATGAAACTGGTGCCAAAAATACAATGAACCTTTTCCTACTCAAAGCTTTTAAAAAATGTGTTCGAAGGATGTGGGCGTCACTGGCAAAGTCGGCATTTATTGCCCATCCCGAGTTGCCCTTGAGGAGGTGGCGGTGAGCCACCTTCTTGAACTGCAAAAGGCAGTTAAGATTCAACCACATTGCTGTGGGTCTGGAGTCACGTATAGGCCAGACTGGCTAAGGACGGCAGATTTCCTTCCTTAAAGGACATTAGTGAACCAGATGGGTTCTTACAACAATCCAGTAGTTTCATGGTCACTGATACTATTTTTTTAATTTTAAATTGGAGATTTATTTAATTAACTGAGTTTAAATTCCCCAGCTGCCATGGTGGGAATTGAACTTGCGTCTCGTGGATCATTCCAATTAAAATCTGTTGGGACTTTGTGCCTAAATAATAATGGAAATTGTCAAAACCTTTGAATGGGAAAAGAATCTCTTTGTAAAGGATGAACGATTGGTTCCAAACTGAATCTTATAAAAGGGAACATTTCTCTTTTCCTCAGCGAGCCAACACAGTGCACAATGTTGTATTCACGTCAGGGGACCACTGATACAATCGAAGAAGTAGAAGATGAGCAGCAGGAAGAAGCAACAGTGCCAGTATACACAACAGATACCATGCCTGAGGAAGTTCCCCCCTCGTACAGCAAAGCTGTTAGCCTCACTCACCTGTCCTTCAGCTCAGATTCAGCTGGAGAAAAGCACCTCATGGCACTTACCCCAGACAGCAGAATCGACCTCCTGGAAGATCCTATCTTTCCAAACCTAACCCACGAACTCACAGCCAGTGAGCTGCTTCTTAACAAGTAAGATGAAATTTCAAATATATATATATTTTTTTTATTGAGTCAGCGTACATCTGTAATGTGATTCGAATGTCTTACATTTCAGGATGTTTTATGACGAAGAGTTAGAAGAGTCAGAAAAATTCTACATAGCCCAGCCTCGAACTCTACTTCTCTTCTTTGCTCTGTATAATACCTTGGTAGCTCGTTCGGAAATGGTGTGTTTCTTTGTCATTATACTCAACCACATGATTTCAGCTTCAATGATTACCCTGGTACTTCCAATCCTCATCTTCCTCTGGGCTATGCTGTCTGTACCCAGGCCAAGCAAACGCTTCTGGATGTCAGCCATTGTGTATACTGAGGTATGTAGATTTTTTTTGTATGTTTTGTAATTTAATTTGCCATTACTGTAGCTAAACGTGGTTTTGCAATACAGAGAGAAAAGTTAAAAAGCTACCTACTCAATATTATTGGAATGGGAAAGTTAATTATAATGCCAGTTCTTCACAAAGCATAAGACATATCAAAATAACAACAACAACTTGCATTTATGTAGCGCCTTTAATGTAGTAAAATGTCCCAAGGCGTGTTATAAGACAAACAATTCGACACCGAGCCACATAAGGAGAAATTAGGGCAGATGCCCAGAACCTTGGCCAAAAAGGTAGGTTTTAAGAACATAAGAAATAGGAACAGGAGTAGGCCATACGGCCCCTCGAGCCTGCTCCACCATTCAATAAGATCATGGCTGATCTGAGGAGTGTCTTAAAGGAGAAAAGAGAGGTAGAAACGCGGAGAGGTTTAGGGAGGGAATTCCAGAGCTTAGGGCCTTGACAACAGAATGTTTGAGCGATTATAATCAGGGACGCTCAGGAGGGCAGAATTGGAAGAGCGCAGATATCTTGGGGGCGGGGTGGGGGGGGTTGTGGGCTGGAGGAGATTACAGAGATAGGGAGGGAGTGAGGCCATGGAGGGATCTGAAATCAAGGATGAGAATTTTGAAATCGAGGCGTTGTTTAACCAGGAGCCAGTGTAGGTCAGCGAGCACAGGGGTGATGGATGAATGGGACTTGGTGCGAGTTAGGCCACGGGCAGCCGAGTTTTGGATGACAAGTTTATGTAGGGTAGCACATGAAAGGCCAGCCAGGAGTGCATTGTAATAGTCAAGCCTCGAGATAACAAAGACATGGATGAGGGTTTCAGCAGCAGATGAGCTGAGGAATGTTACAGACGTGGTAATAGGCCGTCTTAGTTATGCCGCGGATATGAGTTTGGAAGCTCATTTCAGGGTCAAATATGACACCATGGTTGTGAACAGACAGATATTGGGGAGAGGGATGGAATCAGTGGCTGGGGAACAGAGTTTGTGGCGGGGCCCAAAAACAATGGCTTCGGTCTTCCCAATATTTAATTGGAGAAAATTTCTACTCACCCAATATTGGAGATCGGACAAGCAATCCGAACAATTGAGAGATTGTGGAGGGGTTGAGATAAGTGGTGCTGAGGTAGAGCTGGGTGTCGTCAGCATACATGTGAAAACTGACGCTGTGTTTCCAGATGATGTCGCCAAAGGGCAGCATGTGGCTGAGAAATAGGAGGGGGCCAAGGATAGATCCTTGGGGGACACCAGAGGTAACGATGCTGGGGCGGGAAGAGAAGCCATTGCAGGAGATTCTCTGGCTACTATTAGATAGATAAGAATGGAACCAGGCGAATGCAGTCCCACCCAGTTGGACGACTGTGGAGAGGCGTTGGAGGAGGATGGAGTGGTCAAACGTGCCAAAGGCTGTAGACAAGTCAAGAAGGACGAGGAGGGATAGTTTACCTTTGTCACAGTCACATAGGATGTCATTTGTGACTTTGATGAGAGCAGTTTCGGTACTGTGGCAGGCGCAGAAACCTGATTGGAGGGATTCAAACATGCAATTGCGGGAAAGATAGTCATGGATTAGGGAGGCGACAAAACGTTCAAGGACTTTGGAGAGGAAAGGGCAGTTGGAGATGGGGCGGTAGTTTGCAAAAAGTAGGACCTCAAAAGTAGTAATCTCGGGATTGCTACCAGTGCCACGTGCTAGTCAGAGTAGGAATCGCAGGATAGCTCAGATGAATACGTGGCTTGAGCAGTGGTGCAGCAGGGAGGGATTCAAATTCCTGGGGCATTGGAACCGGTTCTGGGGGAGGTGGGACCAGTACAAACCGGACGGTCTGCACTTAGGCAGGACCGGAAGCAATGTCCTAGGGGGAATGTTTGCTGGTGGGGAGGAGTTAAACTAATATGGCAGGAGGATGGGAACCAATGCAGGGAGACAGAGGAAAACAAAATGGAGACAGAAGCAAAAGACAGAAAGGAGATGAGTAAAAGTAGAGGGCAGAGAAACCCAAGGCAAAAAACAAAAAGGACCACATTACAGCAACATTCTAAAGGGTCAAAGTGTAATAAAGAAGCAAGCCTGAAAGCTCTGTGCCTCAATGCGAGGAGTATTCGAAACCCAGGAGAGGGCTCTGAGCTAGTTAGAGTGGGTGAGAGCTCAGATGAACAGGACCCCAAGAAAGAATGCAAAAGGCAGGAGGCAACAGAGCAGAGTAGCACTGGGGTAAGTGTAAACCACAAGGTGATAGGAAGGGACAATATGTATGAATATAAAGGGGCTGCAGGAGGGTTCAAAACTAAAAATCATGGTTTAAAAACTAGTATTAAAACACTTTACCTAAACGCACGCAGCATTCGAAATAAAGTAAATGAGTTGACGGCACAAATCATTACAAATGGGTATGATTTGGTGGCCTTTACAGAAACGTGGTTGCAGGGTGGCCAAGACTGGGAATTAAACATCCAGGGGTATCTGAAAATTCGGAAAGATAGACAAGAAGGGAAAGGAGGTGGGGTAGCTCTGTTAATAAAGGATGATATCAGGGCAATTGTGAGAGACGATATTGGCTCTAATGAACAAAATGTTGAATCATTGTGGGTGGAGATTAGAGATAGTAAGGGAAAAAAGTCACTGGTGGGCGTAGTTTATAGGCCCCCAAATAATAACTTCACGGTGGTGCGGACAATAATCAAGGGGATAATGGAGGCATGTGAAAAAGGAATGGCAGTAATCATGGGGGATTTTAACCTACATATCGATTGGTCAAATCAAATCGCATGGGGTAGCCTTGAGGAGGAATTCATAGAATACATACGGGATTGTTTCTTAGAACAGTATGTTACAGAACCTACAATGGAGCAAGCTATCTTAGATCTGGTCCTGTGTAATGAGACAGGAATAATAAACGATCTCCTAGTAAAAGATCCTCTCGGAATGAGTGATCACAGTATGGTTGAATTTGTAATACAGATTGAGGGTGAGGAAGTAGTGTCTCAAACGAGCATACTATGTTTAAACAAAAGGGACGACAGTGGGATGAGGGCAGAGTTGGCTAAAGTAGACTGGAAACACAGACTAAACGGTGGCACAATTGAGGAACAGTGGAGGACTTTTAAGGAGCTCTTTCATAGTGCTCAACAAAAATATATTCCAGTGAAAAAGAAGGGCGGTAAGAGAAGGGATAACCAGCCGTGGATAACCAAGGAAATAAAGGAGAGTATCAAATTAAAAACCAATGCGTATAAGGTGGCCAAGGTTAGTGGGAAACTAGAAGATTGGGAAAATTTTAAATGACAGCAAAGAATGACGAAGAAAGCAAAAAGAAAGGAAAGATAGATTACAAAAGTAAACTTGCGCAAAACATAAAAACAGATAGTAAAATCTTTTACCGATATATAAAACGGAAAAGAGTGACTAAAGTAAATGTTGGTCCCTTAGAAGATGAGAAGGGAGATTTAATAATGGGAAATGTGGAAATGGCTGAGACCTAAAACAATTATTTTGCTTCGGTCTTCACAGTGGAAGACACAAAAACCATGCCAAAAATTGCTAATCACGGGAATATGGGAAGGGAGGACCTTGAGATAATCACTATCACTAGTGGGTAGTGCTGGACAGGCTAATGGGACTCAAGGTAGACAAGTCCCCTGGTCCTGATGAAATGGATCCCAGGGTATTAAAAGAGATGGCGGAAGTTATAGCAGATGCATTCGTTATAATCTACCAAAATTCTCTGGACTCTGGGGAGGTACCAGCGGATTGGAAAGCAGCTAATGTAACGCCTCTGTTTACAAAAGGGGGTAGACAAAAGGCAAGTAACGATAGGCCAGTTAGTTTAACATCTGTAGTGGGGAAAACGCTTGAAGCTATCATTAAGGAGAAAATAGCAGGACATCTAGATAGGAATAGTGCAATCAAGCAGACGCAACATGGATTCATGAAGGGGAAATCATGTTTAACTAATTTACTGGAATTCTTTGAGGATATAACGAGCATGGTGGATAGAGGTGTACCGATGGATGTGGTGTATTTAGATTTCCAAAAAGCATTCGATAAGGTGCCACACAAAAGGTTACTACAGAAGATAAAGGTACGCGGAGTCAGAGGAAATGTATTAGCATTGATTGAGAATTGGCTGGCTAACAGAAAGCAGAGAGTCAGGATAAATGGGTCCTTTTCAGGTTGGAAATCGGTGGTTAGTGGTGTGCCACAGGGATCGGTGCTGGGACCACAACAGTTTACAGTATACATAGATGACCTGGAAGAGGGGACAGAGTGTAGTGTAACAAAATTTGCAGATGACACAAAGATTAGTGGGAAAGCGGGTTGTGTAGAGGACACAGAGAGGCTGCAAAGAGATTTAGATAGGTTAAGCGAATGGGCTAAGGTTTGGCAGATGGAATACAATGCCGGAAAATGTGAGGTCATCCACCTTGGGGGGAAAAAAAACAGTAAAAGGGAATATTATTTGAATGGGGAGAAATTACAACATACTGCGGTGCAGAGGGACCTGGGGGTCCTTGTGCATGAATCCCAAAAAGTTAGTTTGTAGGTGCAGCAGGTAATCAGGAAGGCGAATGGAATGTTGGCCTTCATTGCGAGAGGGATGGAGTAAAAAAGCAGGGAGGTCCTGCTGCAACTGTATCGGGTATTGGTGAGGCCGCACCTGGAGTGCTGCATGCAGTTTTGGTCACCTTACTTAAGGAAGGATATACTCGCTTTGGAGGGGGTACAGAGACGATTCACTAGGCTGATTCCGGAGATGAGGGGGTTACCTTATGATGATAGATTGAGTAGACTGGGTCTTTACTCGTTGGAGTTCAGAAGGATGAGGGGTGATCTTATGGAAACATTTAAAATAATGAAAGGGATAGACAAGATAGAGGCAGAGAGGTTGTTTCCACTGGTCGGGGAGACTAGAACTAGGGGGCACAGCCTCAAAATACGGGGGAGCAAATTTAAAACCGAGTTGAGAAGGAATTTCTTCTCCCAGAGGGTTGTGAATCTGTGGAATTCTCTGCCCAAGGAAGCAGTTGAGGCTAGCTCATTGAATGTATTCAAATCACAGATCGATAGATTTTTAACCAATAAGGGAATTAAGGGTTATGGGGAGCGGGCGGGTAAGTGGAGCTGAGTCCACGACCAGATCTGCCATAATCTTGTTGAATGGCAGAGCAGGCTCGAGGGGCTAGATGGCCTACTCCTGTTCCGAATTCTTATGTTCTTATGTTCTTATGAAAGATGGGGCCAACTATTGTTTTTTTTTGAGGAGAAGGGTGTTGACGGAAGATTTGAGGGAGAGGGGGACAGTTCCTGAGGAGCGAGACTGTTAACAATGTCAGCTAACATGAGAGCCAGAAAAATAAGCTGGGTGGTCAGCAGTTTGGTGGATAAGGGTCGATGGAGCACAAAGTGGTTTCATGGACAGGATGAGCATGGAGAGGTCACGAAGGGAGATCGGAAAGAAACTGGAGAAAGAGGTGAGTTCACGGCTAGTGCAGGGGGGAACCTTAGAGGATGTTTGGCCCGGTGCGTTGGGGGAAGGAAGGGAATTGGCAGACGCAGCTGATTGGATGGTCTCAACCTTCGAGACCATCCATGAGTTCCTCACATTTGCTGTCGAAGGTAAGGGTGGAGGAGACAGGGCAGAGGGGTTTAAGAAAATGGTTAGCAGTCGAGAATAGAAGCTGGGGTTTATCTTCGCACTCCAAAATGATTCTGGAATAGGGAACAATTTTGGCAGACGAGAGCAGGACCCGATAATATTTTATGTGGTCCAGCCAGATCAGGTGGTGGATGGTTAAACCAGTTGTCCGCCATATCCATTGAAATCTGCGTCCCTTGGACTTAAGGGGGGCGAAGATGAAAGCCGTATCAGGGGGAATGGCCAGGGTGAGAGAGAGTAATTGTTTTAATAGGGACTAGGGCATCAAAAGTGGTCGTGAGGATGTGGTTGAGCAGATTGGTAGTTGCAGAAATGTCACGGTGAATGGAGGGCCAAAGGCTGGACAGTTGGGATTTCATAAGTGCAGTTGGAAGAGAGATGGGAGAACTTTTTTCCAGGGGTGGGCACGGAAGGAAGTAGGGTTAGTAAGGTTATGGGATGGTGGTGGAAGGGTGATGTGGGTGGAGTGCGATACGAGGAAGTGATCAGAGATGGCTTTATCGGCGACTGACACGATGGGAGTAGCGAGGCCACGAGAAATGGCAAGAATGTTGGGGTGGCCGTGATTATGAGTTGGGGAGTTTACATGGAGGGAGAGATTAAGAGAGGATAGGAAGCTAGTGAACTCAGAGGAGGAAGAGCATGATGAATTGAGATGGAGGTTGAATTCACTGAGGATGAGAAGTCGCTCGGTGCAGAGGCTGAGAGAGGAAAGCAGTGATGATATCTCAGTAATAATATTTGTAAGGTACTTGGGTGTGTAGTACAGAATGAGAATTGCAAATGAGAGGTGAAAGGGGTGGCATAAGATGAGATGCTCAAAGGAGGAGAAAGTGCCAGAGGAGTAGGGGAATAGACCAAGTTATGGTTTGTGATGAGAGCCACACCGCCACCACGACCCGATGGGGCCAGCACGGAGCATCGACGAACCACTGTCCAAATTCAGAGACAGGTGTAGCAGGCGAGTGAAGTCCAGAAGCTCTTTGAAGGGTAGAGAGTTGGAGAATGGAGGATGTTGCCGTAGGATTGAGAATCGATGGTGGTGCAGAAAGATGACGGCGAAATTGACGCAAGTTGGAGGCCACTGTAGATCAAAAGCGGCGGAGAAGATGTAAAATTACAAGCCAGCGACCAGCAAAGCTGAAAACTCAGGAGAACGAGTCACCAGCAAGTGAAACAGCAGCTGCTAGCCAGAAGCCAACAAAGCTAAAAACCCAGCAGAGAGACAGACGCAATTTAAAAATTATTTTAAAAATCTTATTAAAGCACTAATGTGCGTGTGTATGGAGGTGGAAGTGAAATTGAGAATAAGCTCAAATACTTTAGGACTGGTGCACGCAGTTACAGTGTTTATGGTGCGAATAAACGTATCATTTTGGCTCGGTTGATAGTGCCCTTGCCTATAATACATAAGTTATAGGTCCAAGCCACACTCCATGAATTGAACACATAGTCTAGGCTGAAACTACAGTATGAATGCATTCATAAAATCATAGAAATTTACAGCACGGGAGGCTATTTCGGCACATCGTGTCCGTGCCGTCCAACAAAGAGCGATCCACTTTCCAGCTCTTGGTCTGTAGCCCTGTAGGTTAAGGCACTTCAAGTGCACATCCAAGTATTTTTTAAATGTGGTGAGGGTTTCTGCCTCTACCACCCTTTCAGGCAGTGAGTTCCAGACCCTCACCACCTTCTTTGAAAACATTTCCCCTCAATACCCCTCTAAACCTCTTACCAATTATTTTAGTTCTATGTCCATTGGTTGCTGACCCCTCTGCTAAGGGAAACAGATCCTTCTTATCCACTCTATCTAGGTCCCTCATCATTTTATATACCTCAATCAGGTCTCCCCTCAGCCTCCTCCGTTCCAAAAAAAACCTGTATCCTCTGTAGTGCAATCACATCTTTCCTGTAATGTGGTGACCGGAACTATACACAGTACTCTAGCTGTGGCCTAACTAGTATTTTGTACAGTTCAAGCATAACCTCCCTATTATTGTATTCTATTCCTCAGCTAATAAAGGCAAGTATTCCGTATGGCTTCTTAACTACCTTAACTACCTGGCTTGCTACCTTCAAGGATCTGTGGACATGCACTCCAAGGTTCCTTTGTTCCTCTACACTTCTCAGTGTCCTACCATTCATTGTGTATTCCCTTGCCTTGATAGCCCTCCCCAGATGCATTACCTCACACTTATCCGGATAGAATTCCATTTGCCACTGTTCCGCCCACCTGACCAGTATATTGATATCTTGCTGCAGTCTACAGCTTTCTTCTTCATTATCAACCACACGGCCAATTTTTGAATCATTTGCAAACTTCTTAATCATATCCCTACATACAAGTCTAAGTCATTGATATATACCACAGACAGCAAGGGACCTAGTACTGAGCCCTGTGTGACTCCACTGGAAACAACCTCCAGTCACAAAAAACACCCATCAACAACTTTGCCACTTTGCCCTGGATCATAGAAACATAGAAAATAGGTGCAGGAGTAGGCCATTCGACCCTTCGAGCCTGCACCGCCATTCAATGAGTTCATGGCTGAACATTCAACTTCAGTACCCCATTCCTGCTTTCTCGCCATACCCCTTGATCCCCCTAGTAGTAAGGACTACATCTAACTCCTTTTTGAATATATTTAGTGAATTGGCCTCAACAACTTTCTGTGGTAGAGAATTCCACAGGTTCACCACTCTCTGGGTGAAGAAATTCCTCCTCATCTCGGTCCTAAATGGCTTCCCCCTTATCCTTAGACTGTGTCCCCTGGTTCTGGACTTCCCCAACATTGGGAACATTCTTCCTGCATCTAACCTGTCTAACCCCGTCAGAATTTTAAACGTTTCTATGAGGTCCCCTCTCATTCTTCTGAACTCCAGTGAATACAAGCCCAGTTGATCCAGTCTTTCTTGATAGGTCAGTCCCGCTATCCCGGGAATCAGTCTGGTGAACCTTCGCTGCACTCCCTCAATAGCAAGAATGTCCTTCCTCAGGTTAGGAGACCAAAACTGTACACAATACTCCAGGTGTGGCTTCACCAAGGCCCTGTACAATTGTAGCAACACCTTCCTGCCCCTGTACTCAAATCCCCTCACTATGAAGGCCAACATGCCATTTGCTTTCTTAACCGCCTGCTGCACCTGCATGCCAACCTTCAATGACTGATGTACCATGACACCCAGGTCTCGTTGCACCTCCCCTTTTCCTAATCTGTCACCATTCAGATAATAGTCTGTCTCTCTGTTTTTACCACCAAAGTGGATAACCTCACATTTATCCACATTATACTTCATCTGCCATGCATTTGCCCACTCACCTAACCTATCCAAGTCACTCTGCAGCCTCATAGCATCCTCCTCGCAGCTCACACTGCCACCCAACTTAGTGTCATCTGCAAATTTGGAGACACTACATTTAATCCCCTCATCTAAATCATTAATGTACAATGTAAACAGCTGGGGCCCCAGCACAGAACCTTGCAGTACCCCACTAGTCACCGCCTGCCATTCTGAAAAGTACTCATTTACTCCTACTCTTTGCTTCCTGTCTGACAACCAGTTCTCAATCCACGTCAGCACCCTACCCCCAATCCCATGTGCTTTAACTTTGCACATTAATCTCTTGTGTGGAACCTTATTGAAAGCCTTTTGAAAGTCCAAATACACCACATCAACTGGTTCTCCCTTGTCCATTCTACTGGAAACATCCTCAAAAAATTCCAGAAGATTTGTCAAGCATGATTTCCCTTTCACAAATCCATGCTGACTTGGACCTATCATGTCACCTCTTTCCAAGTGCACTGCTATGACATCCTTAATAATTGATTCCATCATTTTACCCACTACCGATGTTAGGCTGACCAGTCTATAATTCCCTGTTTTCTCTCTCCCTCCTTTTTTTAAAAAGTGGGGTTACATTGGCTACTCTCCTCTCCATAGGAACTGATCCAGAGTCAATGGAATGTTGGAAAATGACTGTCAATTCATCCGCTATTTCCAAGGCAACCTCCTTAAGTACTCTGGGATGCAGACCATCAGGCCCTGGGGATTTATCGGCCTTCAATCCCATCAATTTCCCCAACACAATTTCCCGACTAATAAGGATTTCCCTCAGTTCCTCCTTTTTACTAGACCCTCTGACCCCTTTTATATCCGGAAGGTTGTTTGTGCCCTCCTTAGTGAATAACAAATTACTTGTTCAATTGGTCTGCCATTTCTTTGTTCCCCGTTATGACTTCCCCTGATTCTGACTGCAGGGGACCTACGTTTGTCTTTACTAACCTTTTTCTCTTTACATATCTATAGAAGCTTTTGCAGTCCGTCTTAATGTTCCCTGCAAGCTTCCTCTCGTATTCTATTTACCCTGCCCTAATCAAACCCTTTGTCCTCGTTTGCTGAGTTCTAAATTTCTCCCAGTCCCCGGGTTCGTTGCTATTTCTGGCCAATTTGTATGCCACTTCCTTGGCTTTAATACTATTCCTGATTTCCATTGATAGCCACGGTTGAGCCACCTTCCCTTTTTTATTTTTATGCAATAGAGGGATGTACAATTGTTGTAGTTCATCCATGCGGTCTCTAAATGTCTGCCATTGCCCATCCACTGTCAATCCCTTAAGTATCATTCGCCAATCTATGTTAGCCAATTCATGCCTCATACCTTCAAAGTTACCCTTCTTTAAGTTCTGGACCATGGTCTCTGAATTAACTGTTTCATTCTCCATCCTAATGTAGAATTCCACCATATTATGGTCACTCTTCCCCAAGGGGCCTCGCACAACGAGATTGCTAATTAATCCTCTCTCATTACACAACACCCAGTCTAAGATGGCCTCCCCCCTAGTTGGTTCCTCGACATATTGGTCTCGAAAACCATTCCTTATGCACTCCAGGAAATCCTCCTCCACTGTATTGCTTCCAGTTTGGTTAGCCCAATCTGTATGCATATTAAAGTCACTCATGATAACTGCTGTACCTTTATTGCATGCACCCCTAATTTTCTGTTTGATGCCCTCCCCAACATCACTGCCACTGTTTGAAGGTCTGTACACAACTCCCACTAATGCTTTTTGCCTTTTGGTGTTCTGCAGCTCTACCCATATTCATGACCAGTCTGCCATGTGGGACCTTATCAAAAGCCTTGCTAAAATCCATATGCACTACATTAAACGCATTACCCTCATTGACTCTCTTTGCTACCTCTTCAAAAATTTCAATCAAGTTAGTCAGACACAACCTTCCCTTAACAAGTCCATGCTAACTGTCCTTGATTAATCCGTGTCTTTCTAAATGAAGATTTATCCTGTCCCTCAGAATTTGTTCTAATAATTTTCCACCACAGAGGCTGACTGGCCTGTTATTAGTCGAGTAACTTTTTAAACCACACCTGTAGCCAGAGAGGATTGGAAAATGATGGTAAGAGACTCTGCTATTTCCTCTCTTGCTTCTCTTAACAGCCTGGGGTACATTTCATCCAGGCCTCAGGATTTATCCACTTTCAAAGATGCTAAAACCCTTAATACTTCCTCTCTCACTATGTTTATTTCATCTAATATTTCACACTCCTCCCTGATTGCAGTGTCTGCATTGCTGTTTGTGGGACCTTGTTGCTGTTTTGTCCTGCATAACCATATTTGATTACTCTTCAAATATAAATTCATTGATTAAGTACTTTTAGATGCCTTAAGGATGTGAAAGTGCTTTCTTAAAAATATTTACCAGAACTACTTCCATTTTCTCCTCAATATCCTGAATATTCTTTGACCTCATCCATGCCTTTGATACCTCTAGACTTGACTATTCTAATGCTCTCCTGGCCAGACTCCCACCTTACACCCTAAGTAAACTTGAGTTCATCCAAAACTCTGCTACCCATATCCTAACTTGCCCCAAGTCCTGTTCACCCATCACCGCTATGCTTGCTGATCTGCATTGGCTCCCAGTCCGGCAGATCCTCAATTTAAACATTTTTATCCTTATTTTCATATCGCATCATGGGCTTGGCCCTCCCTATCTTTGTAACCTCCTCCATCCTTATAACCCTCTGAGACCTCTGCGCCCCTCCAATTTTGGCCTCTTGCGCATAATCGATTTTCTTTGCTCTACCATTGGCAGCCGTGCCTTCAGCTGCCTGGGCCCTAAGCTCTGGAATTCCCTCCCTAAATCTCTCTGCGGTCTACCTCTCCTTCCTCCTTTAAGTCGTTCCTTAAAACCTACCTCTTTGACCAAGCTTTTGGTCATCTGTCCTAATATCTCACTTCATGGCTCGCCATCAAATTTTGTTTTATAACGCTCCTGTGAAGTGTCTTGGGAGGTTTGACTAGGTCAACGGTGCTATATATTTGCAAGTTGTTGTTGGTGTATCCCACCTGACCTAGGCACTTTTAATTCATGAGATATGTGCTACGCACCAGGTTCCCAACCTCTATCCTTCGCAAACTTCAGCTAGTCCAGAACTATGGGGCCCTTAGCCATTGCTACGCTTGTTTTCCCCACCATGAACAGCACGTGCCCAAATTTCCAATAACCATTCCTGACTTTCAAGCCATCCCACCCATCCCGCAAAAGTGAAAAATTACTTTTAAAGTTCAATTTAAAAGAAGGATAGGAATTCATATTCAAATGCAATTTTTTTTTTAAAAGCTTTAAGAATTTGCTTATCACAGTTGCGTACAGAATGTGTGCTTTTTCATTTGTACTTAAGTTAATGGCTAAAATGTTAATATTGCGTACCTCTGTTGCATCATAATAAATTGTCGATCATATGCTTTACTGACATTGTTGTTTAAAACTGAGAAGATGGAATCCAAAGAAAAGACCAACAGGATCGGAGGGCATGAATTTACACTGCAAAAAAAAGACTTATATTTTCATAGCGCCTTACACAACACAAAGAGTCTGTAGAAGGGATATAGATAGGTTAAATAATGGGCAAAAATTTGGCAGATGGAGTATAATGTGGGAAAATGTGAGGCTATCCACTTTGGAAGGAAGAATAGAATAGCAAATTATAATTTAAATGTAGAGAGGCTACAAAATGCTACAGTACAGAGGGATATGGGTGTCCTCGTACATGAAACACAAAAAGTTAGTACGCAGGTACAGCAAATAATTAGGAAGGCAAATGGAATGTTGGCCTTTATTACAAGGGGGATGGAGTATAAAAGTAGGGAAGTCTTGCTACAACTGTACAGGGTATTGGTGAGACCACACCTAGAGTACTGCGTACAGTTTTGAACTCCTTATTTAAGGAGGGATATACTTGCATTGGAGGCAGTTCAGAGAAGGTTCACTAGTTTGGTTCCTGGGATAAAGGGGTTGTCTTATGAGGAAAGATTGAGTAGGTTGGGCCCTGTACTCATTGGAGTTTAGAAGAATGAGAATTGATCTTATTGAAACATATAAGATTCTGAGAGGGCTTGACAGGGTCAATGGTGATAGGGTGTTTCCCCTCGTGGGGGAATCTAGAACTAGGGGCATAGTTTCAGAATAAGGTTGTCGCCCATTTAAGACAGAGATTAGGAGGAATTTCTTCTCAGAGGGTGGTGAATCTTTAGAATTCTGCACCTCAGAAAGCTGTAGAGGCTGAGTTATTGAATATATTCTAGGCTGAGATAGATAGATTTTTGAATTATATGGAAGTCAAGGGTTATGGGAAACAGGCAGGAAAGTGGAGTTGAGGCCAAAATCAGATCAGCCATGATCTTATTAAATGGCAGAGTAGGCTCAAGGGGCCATATGGCCTACTCCTGTTCCTATTCCTTATGTTCTTATGACCTCAGGACATATCAAAGCACTTGGATATATTCAAGAGGGAGTTGGATATGGCCCTTACGGCTAAAGGGATAGAAACATAGAATAGAAACATAGAAAATAGGTGCAGGAGTAGGCCATTCGGCCCTTCTAGCCTGCACCGCCATTCAATGAGTTCATGGCTGAACATGCAACTTCAGTACCCCATTCTTGCTTTCTCACCAAGGGGTATGGAGAGAAAGCAGGAAAGAGGTACTGAGGGAATGATCAGCCATGATCTTATTGAATGGTGGTGCAGGCTCGAAGGGCCGAATGGCCGACTCCTGCACCTATTTTCTATGTTTCTATGCTTTACAGCCAATGAAGTACTTTTTGAAGTGTAGTCACTGTTGTAATGTAGGAAACACGGCAGACAATTTGTGCACAGCAAGTTCCCACAAACAGCAATGTGATATTGAGCAGATAATCAGTTTTTCATGTTTATTGAGGGATAAATATTAGCCAGGACACTGGGAATAGCACCCCTGCTCTTCTTCAAAATAGTGCCATGGGATCTTTTACGTCCACCTGAGAAAGCAGGCACGGTTGATGACTGCAGTTCTAACATAAGCCATAAAAATCCTAATTACTTTTTGGGTCTTATGATAAAGGTATAGGTAACAAGAGCAAAGCTGTTATGATAAATGTGTACAAGGCTACAGCTAGAGTACTGTGTGGAGTTTTTGGGCACCCCATTATAGAAAAGAGATTAAAGCCATTGCCAGCATACAGTATAGGATTACACAGGATATATGGCACAGAAACCGGTCATTTGGCCCAACCTTTTGAATTGTTCTTGCAAAGAACTAGCATAGATATGATGGGCTGAATGGCCTCTGTGCTTTCAACTTCAATTGATTCTATGAAAAGCAGTCTCATATCCTTTGGGGAGTTTGACCAGAATTCTAATGTATAAGACTTTGCTTCAATACACGCAAACTTTGCAAACTTGATTAATTTATTCCTCAAAGTAAAATCTTAACTGTGGATGACAGGAATACAGACTTGCACATAATTGTTTAAAACTATATACATTTCCTTTTCCATATCTCCCAATGAACCAGCATGATTAACTTTTCTTGAATTGGACAATACAAATACGACTGCTATACAAAACTATGTTGTTTCATCTTCTTACAGGTAACAATTGTGATCAAGTACTTTTTCCAGTTTGGATTTTTCCCATGGAATGAAAATTTAATCTTAACTAAAGATAAAACTGAATTTATCCCAAATATAATTGGTATTGAGAAGAAGGAGGGCTACGTGCACTATGACCTTATACAGCTGCTTGCGCTGTTCTTTCACCGATCTATCTTAAAGGTAATATTCTGTCATTTCCCTTCCTGATGGAAAGCTATGCTGTTGACCCGGCATCTCTGTGCACTCTTTTACAGATGATTGTAAGGCATTGAAAAGCAGCTGTACCACATCTCTCTAACATGTCATGAAATATAATGTGCAGGAAAAGCTCAGAGCTGGTGAATGGTCGCAACTGCAGCATTAACTGATCTCCTTGTCTCGGACTCCTGCTGAGCAGTTTCGGAATTGTCGTCCCCTCCACCCCGCCGTCCCCCCCGCACCCCTCCCCGACCCCCAACACAGAAATTAAGCACAGACATTTACTCGCTCATGCAGTATACCCCCCCTCCTCTGACTGCCCCTCCATCGCAATCTTGTTGAAGACATCACACCCCCCCCGGCCCACCGTGCTGCTCTGGGCTCTGATCTTTCATTGACCCTCCCCCTGCCCCCATGCTCCACCTAGCAGCTCATCTTTCTTCGATGACCCTCACCCGACCCACACCACCTCGTGCTCCTCCAGCCTCTCCCAGCCCCCACGCGATCTCTCCCTCCATCCTCTGTGCAGCCTAGAGCCGGAGGCTTATCCACCTGGAGACAGCCGGCATCTCAATCTGGCTGTATGTCAGTGGGAAACAGGCTTTTCATTCACATCAGATCCTACCGTTAAATTGAGCAGAGCCTGCGGGGAAACTCGTTCTCCCGGGTTTCTCAATCGACTCGGAGCTCTTCCCCTAACCCATCTTCCCCATTAAAATCCAGGCCCTTGTGCCTAAAACAAAAAGCTTCATTTTCAGAGCCTCCTCGAAGGACCGCAAATTAGTGGAAACTCACCATGGTGATTAATTCGATCTGGGGGTGTGCTCAATTTTGTGGGTGAGCCGGCTTCTAGCAATATGTATTTTAAACCTGCACAAAAGATTGTGGAAACTCGATTTGCGCTTAAAATTCCGTGATCTTTTGCACTGGTTTTGCCTATTTTGGGTGAAAAAAATCAGCGCAACAACGTGGAAACTCCAGGCCCACCTGTATGTGTAAATAGACAGAATGCATATTTCTTTTATTCGTTCCTGGGATGTGGACGTCGCTGGCAAGGCCCAGCATTTATTGCCCATCCATGATTGCCTTTGAGAAGGTGGTGGTGAGCTGCCTTCTTGAAACACTGCAGTCCGTGTGGTGAAGAAACTCCCACAGTGGCTGTTAGTGAGGGATTTCCAGGATTTTGACGATGAAGGAACGCCGATATGTTTCCAAATCTGGATTGTGTGTAACTTAGAGGGGAACTTGCAGGTGATGTTGTTCCCACGTGCCTGCTGCCTTTGTCCTTCTAGCTGGTAGAGACCGTGGGTTTGGGAGGTGCTGTCGAAGAAACCTTGGTGAGTTGCTGCAGTGCATCTTATAGATGGTACACACTGCAGCCATGGTGTGCCGATGGTGGAGGGAGTAAATGTTTCAGGTGGTGGATGGGGTGCTGATCAAGCGGGCTGCTTTGCCCTGGATGGTGTCACACTTTGTGTACAAATATAAGCACAAATTTCTTAGAACATAACTTTTAAGTGTATTGGAGCCATATAGTGATGAATTAGGAATGTGGTCATATTCAATAGTAATTAAAAGTTAATTAAAAACCACATACATGTCCCATCTGCCTGACAAATTGAGCCAATTAATTTTGTTACTGTCCTTCAGTTGATGCATTGAACTGAGACCTTATCACTCATTGCACTCAATAATAACGATTCCAATTCACTAATCAGAAACAGTATGACATATCCTGGTGTTCTGAGTAATATTTCCACAAGAACCATAAACTTTCTTGTGCTCTGATTCCCTCTGTCCTCATGCCCCAATTGTGATTAGATGTGTCATCTCACTGGGTTACCTTCATCAAATTAAACTAAATGAAATAAATGCATGTTAACTAGACTTTACGACCATGTCATAAGTTTTGTTCCATATTTTACTTGTACCTTTCAATACTTCGAATTCGCTCTTCACAATCACCGCTACTTATTTTCAGGGAAATTTCAATCAGTAATGTGCCATTAAACAAGCTAGCAGAATTTCTACGTCCGAAACTAAGACCAAGCAATATCTGCTGTAAAAAGAAATCTCATTTATTTCACTCACTTGTTGTTTGCATTGCCAGTAAAGGGGGGGGGGGGGCAATTTTGTGCCTGTTATTCATCTCTCAAGATTTTTATTTCTGTTGAAGAAAATGGAAATTAAAATGGGGAGAGATGTATAACAGGCAGCTAAATCGAATTCACCCGCTTTACACTATTGCCCAAGGTTAAAATTACCCCCTAAGTGTGTAACAATTGTGTGATAAAGTCACACCACTCAGAATGTTGAAAATATTTAGTTCATGAAAAACATTAACAATTTTTTTTTTTATACTTTTTCTTTTTGAATGATTGTCAAACTGTGCTTTCTATAGATAGCGAGACATTCTCAGGATTGGGATCATTTATAAGCCAGTCAGATTTCGGGCTTTTGTGGTTAACAACAATGGATGAATCTTTCAAGATATCTATTATCATGTGTGTGGTGCATTCACATGAGCAGTAAATAAAATATTGTTGTGGTAATCATTGCTCCGGCTACAACTACATGCTCCATTTCTTTAAATTTTCATTCTAGTGCCATGGTTTATGGGATGAGGATGATAGGACTGAGAGTGCTTCTGCTAAAGGTGACATGGAAGAAGATCGTCTGAATGAGTTTCCGAGAAAGAGCTCTCTAGGTTCTTTAAAATCAATTAATTTGCAAGCGTCTATGGATTCCATAAATGTTCATTTTCCAGAGCAGACGCCAGCCAGAAGACCTAGTTCAACAGGTTCACAGATCTCAAACCGATCGTCACATAGATCGCTACGAGGTATGGCACACACCTTTAGATATTTGAGGCACCAGAAAAGATGCATGAAGTTTTGAGAATGCTTAAACATCCTTATAGGCAAAAAAATTCTCTGCAATTATAATATGGCTTTTACTGCTGTGCAAAACCTATGTGAATGCCTCATGTTAGGAAACAGTATCACAGAGTAGTGAAGACAACACTAACTAATGCAGTGGCTTCCTAATTTTTTCAATTTTTAGCTTATTCACCAACAAATGTGAAATCATAAGGGACCAGTGTAACATGAGCAGAGGTTTTCGCCAATGTAATGTAGTTCTCTTCGGAGAAGCTTTCAAATTGAATTGTTTGCAATAGAATCACTGTAAAAGTAAAAGATTCAGCGATGGAAGACCATTGTTTCATGCTACCAAGGGAGTAACACCTTGAATTCAGCTAAACTGGGCCATTTTGTTCTTCTGCAAGACATCAGTAACAGCAAATTTGTAGCAAAATCAGTTACTACATTAAAAAAATATTAAAGGGTAATTGATAGTGGAACTCTGTTTTTTAAGAGTGTTGAGTTCATGCTTTGTTTGTTACAGGACACTGGACAGGCATTAGGACCCTGCGGGAGCTATTCACAATTGCTGTAAACATTCTGGTTCATGTTGGTTTGGGACACTATTTTGGGTTGTTGCTATAAAGGACAGTTAGTTACACTTCTTCTGTTTCAGTTAGTCTGTTTATTTACGTACACAACAAAGAGCAGCTGTAATTTTGCTTTAAAAACTATGAAGCTGACATTACTTGAGCCTCACTCCACCAGCACAAGTACAGCAGGACGAGATGGGACTTCCACCTGTACGGGATATGATCAGTATGACACTGCACCGGTGTCCACCACACGTGGGGCCAGGAAAATTAGAGCGGCATCTTGCCATTCCATCAAGGAGGAAAGGGGGTGTGGGTTGTGATCACCAAAGACCATTTTTTTTAAAGAAAGCTGCTGAGAATGCTCCATTGCTGCTTTTCTAATGGCCATCGATCGCTTTGAATTGGCAATCAAATCGGGCAGACCTTGGGTGGCCAGTCAGTGGAAGGTCTTTTTCTAAAAAATGTTGTCTGCCTATCAAGACCACACCATTTTTAAGCAATGAAAATTGTCCCCAATATGACAAAAATGGTTAGAAAACTGTTCTTTCATTTCATCAATTCATTAGATTAGATGGGTAGGATGGAAATCTATAATTGTTAAAGATCCGGGCTCAGACTTTTTTCTTCAACACACATTGCGAATACCTATTACTAATTAGGGCTCAAGCTGCTCACATTTAAATGAATGGACGAAAGTCATGGGAAGCTTGTGCCTGAATTTGCTACTAGCTAAAAAATGGTCCACTGGTATCTCTTCTTAAATATGAGATATCACAGAAATGGAAGCACCCGATTACTCTTTGAATCCTAGAACCGAAAGAAAAAGGGAAAGGAAGACCTGCATTTATACAGGGTCTTTCACAACCTCCAGCTATCCCAAAGCGCTTCATAGCCAATTAAGTCCTTTTGAAGTGTAATCACTTTTGTAATGTAGGAACTGCAATTGAGTAGCTTAATGATATCATCCAACAGGAATATCTGATCATTATTTTCCTCTACTACAACAACAATGTATATAGCGCTTTTAACATAGTAAAACGTCCCAAGGCGCTTCACAGGAGTGTTACAATGCAAAAAAAAATTTTACACCGAGTCAGATAAGAAGAAATTACGGCAGATGACCAAAAGCTTGGTCAAAGAGGTAGGTTTTAAGGAGATAGGAAGAGAAGGCAGTATTAATGGGGGTACATGCCTGTGGTGTTTTATCATGCAATGGTCATTCAATTGTGAAAATATTGATGATGCTAATTTGTTATGACTGATCTTCATAACTCAAACTTTGTTACAATAAGACACTGTTTAATCAAGGTGAATGCTTTTTTTCATATTCATACAGGCAGCATAAGCACGGGAAACAGTAGCAGTCGGAAAGGCAGTGGCTCACTCAGTGTTCAACCAAAGACTAAAAAGGAGCTTTTATTGGAAAAATTAAGGGAGCAAATGATCAAGGCAAAAGTCATTGCCATTGCAAAGTAAGTGATACAATTCTGATTACAGAAAATGTTCATCCATACATCATGTCACTTTAGTTATACAAAATCTGCCATTTTATTAAAGGCACAACACATTTTGAACAGAGTTTTTTTCATCTTAGTGTCTTGTGTTTGAATCTAGGCCAGGGAAATGGGTGAAATTTTCCTTCCACCAATAATTAAGAGTTTAAAATAAAACAAGTTGGACATTCTCAATTCTAGTTCCTAATGGATGTGAATCCACAGCGGAAAATGGCTTATAATTCAGTTCAATACTAATTGCTGCTCATTTGCCAATTGGCTTAGAGAAGTGATATTGATGGGGTTTTTTTCTGGGAAAGGGAAATATATGAGTACAGTAAGAGGTATTATTCTGAGCTCAGGATAAATCTCATTGTTGGGACAAATTGAGGGGCTCTGAAGTGCCTTTTTCTTCTGTTGTGCCTGATATGGGATCACTTCAATGTTAATGTTCAATACAAGAGGGAAACATTTTCCATTTTCCAGCACTGTTATCCGCATATTGATGAGGAAAAAACTCATCACAAAAATTAAAAGGCAAAGTATTCAGTGGCGTCTTTGAGTAGCTGGCAGTGCTGCTACTGTTTTATCTTGACCAAGCCCCTTTGGGCAGGTTAATTTAAATAATAGCGCCTGAAGATAAAGATCAGCCTCATCTTTTGCTATTTTTCCCGGAACAGTGGGGCTGACCGGTAACAGCAATCAATCATTGTAGAACCAGTTACCAATTGATGAGTGTTGGGGCATTCACTAAACCCACAACATAACCTATACTTCTTCTCAGCAGCGGTGCATATGGCAAGATTGCCAAAGTAGATCAGTTCAAAAAACAAATCAGACATGCCTGTAAACTGCTGTTGGAACATTGTGGAATGTTGACAGAAGTATCTGCTTAGCCCCACCCAAATCTCCACCCCAGCCCACTACTACCCATATTGGAATTTCCCATTATTTTGTGAATGGGGCAGCTACAAGTTCAACCTTGTTATGTGACCTCTGCCCCTCTCCATTTGTGCTAGACAGATTGTGCAATTTGTGGGTTAAATAAATAATTATAAAATTATGAAAGGTTTTGATAGAGTGGGTAAAGAGAGAATGTTTACACTTGTGGGGATGAGCAAAACTAGAGGCCATCAATATAAGATAGTCACCAAGAAATCCAATAGGGAACTCAGAAGAAACTTCTTTACCCAGAGAGTGGTGAGAATGTGGAACTCACTACCACAGGGAATGGTTGAAGCGAATAGTATCGATACATTTAAGGGGAGGCTAAACAAGCGTATGAGGGAGAAGGGAATAGAAGGTTATGCTGATAGATTTAGATGAGGAAAGACAGGAGGAGGAGCATAAATGGACTGGTTTGACCAAATGGCCTATGCCATATATTCTATGTAATCCTATGCAATAAATAAAACAGATTTGCCATGTTTAGATGTATCAATATTGTCTTAGCCACAATTGACTGCCATTGATATATGCTGAAGTGAGAAAGATGAAGAGGGGAGTGCAACTCCTACTATGAATTTTAAGGTTTGAATAGGAACACAAATGTTAGTGGATGTGTAAAAAAATAATCTATTCTGCAGGATTGTGTGATGGTTATTCTATACGACTTGAGTTTGAGTGGGCTTGGGAAAGGTAATGCCAGCGTCGGAGAGAGAAGCTATGATGGGGAAATTGTGTTGAGATTGAGGAAATGCATCTGAAGATGTTCTGGTTTGACTAGTTGCCAATGCCTTTCTAGTGAACATGATATACTCTAGAACTGCTTCCCTCTTTTAACATAATCGTTGACAATTAATTGGAATATTCTTAAAGGTAAAATGGATATTAGAAATGATCAAGTATCCTTTAATCAATAGATATATTCTAATTATTCTGTATTTTAGTCTCAAATTACAGTGTTAATAGACATGGCCCTTTGTAACAAGCTAATTTTACATGATGCAAACTCGGGCATGTCGATAATTACAGATAAAAGGGTAACAAATGCACTCTGGCCATTAATCTTGATGACCATGATTTAAATCACAGAGGAATCAAATCAGTTTGATACGGATAACTGTCAATTCCTACATTACAACAGTGACTTCACTTCAAATGTACTTTGTTGACTATAAAGCACTTTGGAACATCCTGAGATCATGAAAGGTGACATATAAGTGCAAGTTCTTTCTCTTTTTCTTTCTCTTTTTCTTTCTCTTTTTCTTTCTTTCTTTCTTTCTTTCTTTCTTTCTTTCTTTCTTTCTTTCTTTCTTTCTTTCTTTCTCTCTTTCTCTCTTTCTCTCTTTCTATACTAAAGAAGCGTTAGATCATGTATGAAGTTGAAAATCAAATTGTCAACATAACCTATGAGCGTTAACAGTGGCATTTGATTCAATGCTTTAT
Organism: Pristiophorus japonicus; assembly: GCF_044704955.1. Classification (NCBI taxonomy): domain Eukaryota; kingdom Metazoa; phylum Chordata; class Chondrichthyes; family Pristiophoridae; genus Pristiophorus; species Pristiophorus japonicus. The sequence goes on along the minus strand of NC_091977.1, from coordinate 519,302,509 downwards.
TCTTTTTCAGAACACTTCAAATATATATCCCAATCAGACAATTCTTCTACAACATTATCCATCCGGAGTACAGTGCAGTTACAGACGTCTATGTGTTGATGTTCTTGGCTGATGTTGTGGACTTCATTGTCATTATCTTTGGTTTTGGGGCATTCGGGGTATGTAAAGTTCTTTTTATTTTAAAAGATGCATGACATCATTGGAGTAAAGTCTCCGCAGTTTTCCCGATCTTTTGCCAGAACACTGGCTGCCCATGTTGTTTTTCCAGGGTTTCCATTGGTCTACTGCCAAAGTTACAGCGGAAGATCAGGAGGAACCCCAAGAAAATTTTACACCATTATCTTTGCAAATCTATTTGCAGTAAGCTTTTTATCTCAAAGTATTACGGCATTTCATATGTAAATGATAAAAACAGCCCATCACAGTGTTGTCATGGAAGCCTGATGCTGATTCAACAAAGCATAGGTCTTATACTTGTTTCCTATGGTGACCCATTTTCCATAATGATCTTTTCTTCCTTCGCTACCAATTAGTTTATTGTTTTTTTCCCTGTCTTTAGTATTGGTGTCACATTCTCAGATCTCTGGCACTGGTCTTCTGTAAAATAAATCATCAACTCTGCAGAATTGTCCAAAGATTATTCTATACTATTTGAGCTTGAGTTGTCTTGGAAAGGACAGTGCCAGCTAGAAGGGAGGTCTTTGTGATTAACATAAGAAAGTCTGGAGCCCATCACCTTTCTCCATGATTATTATATTATGGACTTCATCCCCCTCCTTCATCAGCACTTGTTGATCCCCTAGTTTAAGGAACACTAGAAGGTAGAAATGGTTAGTGCTGCAGATAAATGTGCACAAAGGAATGTACTACAAATGCAATAAACATTGTTACGTTGTTCCATGAACATAAGAGTACTGCATACGGTTTTGGTCTCCGTATTTAAGATAGGATATACTTGCATTGGAGGCTGTTCAGAGAAGGTTCACTAGGTTGTTTCCGGAGATGAAAGGGTTGGATTATGAAGATAGGTTGAGTAGGTTGGGCCTATATACATTGGAGTTCAGAAGAATGAGAGGTGATCATATTGAAACATATAAGATAATAAGGGGGCTCGACAAGGTGGATGCAGAGAGGATATTTCCATTCATAGGGAAAACTAAAACTAGGGGACATAGTCTCAGAATAAGGGCCGCCCATTTAAAACTGAGATGAGGAGGAATTTCTTCTCTGAGGGTTGTAAATCTATGGAATTCTCTGCCCCAGAGAGCTGTGGAGGCTGGGTCATTGAATATATTTAAGGCGGAGATAGACAGATTTTTGAGCGATGAGGGAGTAAAGGATTATGGGGAGCAGGCAAGGAGATGGAGCTGAGTCCATGATCAGATCAGCCATGATCTTATTGAATGGCGGAGCAGGCTCATGGGGCCAAATGACCTACTCCTGCTCCTATTTCTTATGTTCTTATGTTAATTTCCAATTGGAAATACCACCCTTAAGTTTCTTCCCCTATCTCCCCTGCAAACAAAATGGATGAATACTATTAGTATTTCTGTAGCAATTTACCATCTCAGCAAATATTGATCCAGCTTCCTTTCAAAGGTATCAGTTAGCACCAAATTAACTAACTACTTTGGGACTCTGTCCTACATACATCTTGTGGCAAAAATGTTATTTCTAATCTCTACCTTTGCATAAAGCTAATGAATATTATATTCATATCTTCTCATCCAATGCTAATTACTCATTGCCCCCAAAATTTTCTCCATCTCTCTCTATATATATATATATATATATATATTTCTTTAGGATGAATCAAGGAGTAGAACTCTTAGCACTGGTGCAAGAAAACCAGTGATCTATTTTCATGCTTTCCTAACTGGAAATGGATGGTTTGGAATAGTAAAGAAGAGAAACGTTAAAGATAGAAATGTGATGGAATCATAAAGAAAACACGTTTATTCAACGTAGCTGCGTGTATGTTAAAATAAATCGGGATTTGTGTTTTTGATTCCCCCAGAAACCTTTGTAAAAATTCTGTGTTCTATAATCTTGGATGAGTTGCTGGTGATGTGCCAATCTCATACATACACAAAGCAGAGCATTTATTATATTTCCCCCTGAATATTTTAACTTCTGCACATATACTTAATATTATATTGCATTAGCCAAATTTAGCTGAATATCTAAATATTTGTGCTTCCTGAAAGACTTATGCTTCCGAGTTGCTATCGCAACAATGTGGCACTTATTGTCTTAATGTATGTTTTTGCACACACATTAAATTATATAATTCATACACAAACAAAATTAAATTATTTCTTTTTATACATTGCTTTTCTATATCTAGTTTGTTTTATAATTGCATAACATTAAGTACAATGTTATGACTCTCCATAGCTCCGGCAGAGATCTTGAAGGTATTGTATGGGAGACACAAAGGGTGTCTGTCTCAATTGTTGCCTTGTATGGGTACTTGGGGGTTCTAGTGATACCAACTTTAGCTAGAACACAGTTCTTTGGGACCTGATGAAAAAGTTACTCTGAACTTTCTTGTTTCTTTTCAGTAACAGTAAAGATTCAATGCAGGTTTATACAGTGGCATATAAGTAACCTATGTCCAAATAAATCTATGTCTAAAATGGTTCAGAGCTCCTAAGCTTGCAATAAAAGTCCTTTATTTGGCTCATGTGCATCATCCAGAACCAAATTATGAGGTGTAGTTGTACTAAAAAGAATAACCGGGAGAGAAAAAGCTCTAGCCTGCACTGACCTGTCATTCCGCACCTTGGAGGGAAAAGCAGCTTTGCAGCTGACACATCTCATTGCTACGGCCTGTTTCATAGAACAGAATGATAGAATTGTGGAATTATACTATAGTTACAGCATAGAAGGAGGCCATTTGGCCTGTCAAGTCCTTGCCAGCTCTCTGCAAAAGCACTTCAGCTAGTCTCACTCCCCCACTCTTTTCCCAATACTTCCCCTACTTTTTTCCTTCAGGTACTTCTCCCATTCCCTTTTGAAAGCCACAATTGAATCTGCCTCCACCATCCTTACAGTCAGTGCATTTCAAATCCTAACCACTCGCTGCGTAAAAAATGCTTTTCCTCATGTCGCCTTTGGTTCTTCTGTCAATCACCTTAAATCTGTGTCCTCTGGTTCTTCGCCCTTCTGACAATGCGAACAGATTCTCTCTATCTACTCTGTCTAGACCTCTCATGATTTTAAACATCTCTAACAAATCTCCTCTCAACCTTCTCTGCTCTAAGGAGAACAACCCCAACTTTGCCAGTCTATCCACATAACTGAAGGCCTTGATCCCTGGAATTATTCTTGCACCCTCTCTAAGGCCATCACATCCTTCCTCCCTCTCTCTCCTCCTGTAAGGCACTCCTTAAATCCACGTCTTTGACCAAGCTATTGGTCACCTGTCCCCATATCGCCTTACGTGGCTCGGTGTCAATTTCTTTCTGATAACACTCCTGTGAAGCGTCTTGGGAGGTTTCACTATGTTAAAGGTGCTATATGAATGCAAGTTGTTGTTGTAGTTGGACCTGACCTTCCACTGAGGCCACCCATCTTACACTCAGACACATTGCTGGGCCTCAAAGAGCCAATTTCACTTGGTCAGCATTCATCCTCCCTCCCAAAATAAAATCCCTGTGATCTGGCGCGGCAGCGATCATTTACTTGCTACTGACCCAGGAAGTCCTCGGCCCCCACCCCCCACCCCCCCAAACTCAGCATCTCCCAGTGTGCCCAGAGACGGAGAGGCTTGGGGCACAGGCAGCTGAAGGCACGGCCACCATTGGTGGAGCGAAGGAACTTGGGGTTGTCTAAGACGCCAGAATTGGAGGAACGCAGTGATCGCAGAGGGTTGTAGGACTGAAGGAGGTTGCAGAGATAGGGAGGGGTGAGGTTATGGAGAGATTTGAACACAAAGATGAGCATTTTAAATTCGAGGCGTTGCCAGACCGGAATCAATGTAGGTCAGCGAACACAATAGTGATGGGTGAAGGGGTCTTGGTGTGGGATAGGGTACGGGCAACAGAGTTTTGGATGAGCTCAAGTTTACGGAGGGTGGAAGAATTGAGTCCGGCCAGGAAAGCATTGGCATAGTCAAGTCTGGAGGTAATAAAACCACGATGAGGGTTTTAGCAGCAGATAGAAAATCAAACATTTATCGATCTCCCCATGGTGTTCCCTGGCCCTGAGTGATTGAGATATTTCTGAGGCGCACCCAGCACATTTCTGGGAGAAGGCATTGTAAAGGGGACATTGATGAGCCTTGTACCCAGTTGGTGTGCAGGCTTCTGGCAGTGGAAGCCGTTCCCATTTGCTTCACCCTGAGTTCAGCACATGAGAAGCGTCAGGCCTCAGAACACAAGCCCCTGCACTCAAAGCATTCCATCATCGGCCTCTGATTAACCTAAGCTGACCAACCAACTATTGAAAGGGTCTGCACCACAAAACTTCTAATAAATTGTCAATCTCGCCCAGAGTGGGAGAGACTATTATATTGCGGTTACCCAGTACTCTCTCATACCACTGTTATATTGAGGTTACCCAGAGGCGAGGGCCCAGGAGCAGCACGGGCCTGCCCACACTGCGATATGTGTGTGCACTAGGTCCGTGCAGCAGAACTGGTCTCCAGTCATCTTGGTTAATCCTTGCCACTGGACCAAGACCTAGCTCTGTCAAGCCCGTGTGGTGGCTGCTGTGCAACAGCCACCACACGTTAAAAAAATCCACGTACAGGCATCTTCCACCCTTCAAGATGTAGTTCGGGAACTGGAATATTAGGTCCTTATTCAAACACATGTGAACTCATCCCTTTTTGGCGTGGAAGCAAGTCATCCTCGTTTCGAGGGACTGCTTATGATGATGATAAAGTGCGGTACCCAGAATTGGACACAATACCCCAATTGAGACCTTTTCTAAATGTTCATTGTAACTTCCTTGCTTTTGTACTTTAGGGGGGAGAAATTCAGTATCACCCCATTTAGAAACATAGAAACATAGAAAATAGGTGCAGGAGTAGGCCATTCGGCCCTTCGAGCCTGCACCGCCATTCAATGAGTTCATGGCTGAACATGCAACTTCAGTACCCCATTCCTGCTTTCTTTTGGGGGCAGTAACAGTTGGGAGGTGCGAGACTTAGCGCAAGATGCTGAAGTCTCATCCCTCTCCAGGAATTTGGGTTCTCGCCCCCGTAAGGTGCAGGAGATTGGGGTGAAAAGCCACAGCGCCGCCGTAAACTCCCACCCAATATGGCGGGAGTCGTTAACAGTGCCATGCCCGGTCGTTAAATTATTGCACTCCATTAGCAGCCCCCGGGGAGGTGCAAATGTAACCAATTTCTCCCCCTAAGCCTCCATTTATAAAGCCCAGGATCTCGTATGCTTTTTTAACCACTTTCTCAACCTGCCCTGCCACCTTCAACGATTTGTGCATGTATACCTCCAGGTCTCTCTGTTCATGCGGCCTCTTTAGAATTGTTCCCTTTAGTTTATATTGCCTCCCCTCATTCTTTCTACCAAAATATATCACTTTGCACTTTCTGCGAGAAATCTCATCTGCCACGTGTCCACCCAGTCCACCTCTTGAAGTCTAGCACTATCCTACTCACTGTTCGCTATAACTTCAAAGTTTTGTGTCATTTTCAAGTTTTGAAATTGTGCCCTGTACACCCAAATCATTAATATATGACAAGAAAAGCAGTGGTGATGAGTAAGCCTGATACACAGCATTCAACTCGGGGTCTAGAATGTCAAGCCACAAGCTGTCTTGTGTAGCTTCAACTTCACACCGGTGTATATAGCTGATGAGGAAACTGAGGCTTGGGACAGCTGCAATTGAAAGACGGTATCTGGAAGTTGGGCAAACATGCGCTGATATATCCAGGATTTCAACCCCCTACCCCTTTGATTGAGTTGCAGAAATGCAAGCAGTTGCTGCTGAAAATCAACACCCTAACTAGTAACACCATTGTTCAATAGTTTATGATATAGAACCATAAAAATTAATAGCACAGAAGGAGGCCATTCAGCCCATCATGTCCGTGCCAGCCGACAAAGAGCTATCCAGCCCAATCCCACTTTCCAGCTCTTGGTCCATAGCCTTGGAGGTTATGGCACTCCCTGTGCATATCCAAGTACTCTTTAAATGCTATGAGGGGGTTCTACCTTGACCACCCTTTCAGTCAGTGAGTTACAGACCCCCACCACCCTCTGGGTGAAAAGAATTTCCACAAATCCCCTCTAAATCTCCGACCAATTATTATAAATCTATGCCCCTTGGATATTGACCCTTCTGCTAAGTGAAATACATCCTTCCTATCCACTCTATCTAGGCCCCTCATCATTTTATACATCTCAATTAAATCTCCCCTCAGCCTCCTCTGTTGCAAAGAAAACAAGCCCAGCCTATCCAATCTTTTCTCATAGCTAAAATTCTCCAGTCCAGGCAACATCCTCATAAATCTCCTCTGTACCCTCTCTAGTGCAGTCAGCAGGATAATCACAATGCAATCACACATTTGTGGTGACTTGTGCTGCTCATCATGCCTCTCAGGAGAGATTCCTGGTGCTTGTTACCTGTCTGGCAAGACACTAAAACCCACAATTATCAGAGGCCTAATGTCCAACTAGTGAGTGCCCACCAATGTCACGTTGGGGTTGAATTGGCTCCAGGTTATATTGAGAAATTTTAATCGAGCTAATCATCGCTTACAGATTTGTTTATCCATTACTGGAGCCAGGGATTCTCCAGTAGTCCAGGATGATTAACCAGTCTGGCTTATTAATGGAACCTGGAGTAGTAAATCTGTTACTAGGATGTAGGATTCTTTCCATTTAGCTAAGTGCCAGATAATCCTGAAGCCAAACAGGTAGGGTAGTCCTAGATGTATAAGTAATGCTGAAGCTTAGAAGTGCTGGTAAGCTATGTCCTCTTAGCTACTAAGCTTCAGCAAAGCCCATATATACTCTTAGGAAACCTTAACAAGTGTCTTGTGTCTAAGTTCTAGTCATAATGTGCTCCTATGCAGAAAGATGTGAAGTCCATGTCAAGCAAATGAAACCACTTTTTGGCCTAGATTTTCGCTGATTTTGCGACCGGGTTTTTGCTGCGATTTGACCCTCCCTGGCGAAAACCCGGTCAGTGGGATCCTCAGTTACCTCTTTGCGGCTGCGTTTTTACGTACCACCGGGGAGAGGAGCACCAACGTGCAACGCCACGGACTGCGTTTGCGTTGCACTTTCAGCTCTCTCAGGACCCGTACGCCACGCTGAATACCGAAAATCTAGCCCTAGATGTAGATTTCTCAGTAGTTTGGTTAGGAAATATAATGTGTGCACCTGTGAGTACCTTACAGCTTTGTACAGCTGTTGCATTGTGAATGGCTTAGCCAGTCACATGATGTTCACAAGACTCAATAAAACCCCAGTCAGTTGGGTCTAGGTCATCCATGATGAGGCATGCAGTTGTGAGCCTAGTGGATGAACTGGTAATGTGTAGTGTGATTGTTAAACCTTTGTTAATAAACCAACTAGTTCTTAATAACAATGTGTTGCTATAAATTCTTAAGCAAAGAACTCATAAAGCAAATACATTACAGGAAACTCTTCTGATTGGGGTTGGGTTTCTATGCATGCCAGAGATCCAATTGACCAAAAAAATGATAACTGCATGTGTGAAGGCAATAATTCAATGATGACTGCTTTGACTTCTACAGAAACATTCAGCAGCTGCCGATATCACATCTTCTTTGTCAGAGGATAAAGTACCAGAGGCGTTTTTGGTCATGTTGATAATTCAATTTGGAACAATGGTGGTGGATCGAGCACTCTATCTCAAAAAAACAGTCTTAGGCAAAGTTGTCTTTCAAGTCATCCTCGTCTTTGGAATACATTTCTGGATGTTCTTTATCTTACCCAGAGTTACAGAGCGGTAAGATCTTATTTTATTGCAACTAAATGGACATTTTATGGGGAGAAAAAGCTTAGGTTTTGTCGACAAATGACTCAGTTATTTAACAATTTAGGCTAGAAATTACTGTTTCTGATATGTCCTTATAATACAGTATAAATGCACACGAGGCCCATAATTGAGAGAAGGTCACTCTGTGACCAGTTACCTTTATTACCAAGACCTCGAGTGAAGAAGGTAGGTGGAGCTTCCGCTTTTATACCAGAAAGTCCAGGTTAGGAGTGACTTCCACACGTTTACCCCCTTGTGGTCAATGTTCTCAAGGTGTACAACTTAGGTCAGCTTACACATGGGTTACAATGATAGTTGAATGCATGACATCACCTCCCTCCAAAGTCTTACTGGGATCACAGGTTAAGTCTCTCTGGTGGTTTACGCTCCCTTGTAGAGCGCCTGAGTTGGGGCTCCAGTTGTTGGGCGCTGGCCTGAGCATCTGCTGTTTGCAGTGCCTCAGGCCTGTCCGGACTGCCCACAGTGACTGGGCTCTAATCCACTTGGTTCTGGTGTTTGGTTACCTGTGGTGGAATAAACTCTACGTCATGTTCTTCCTCTGCTTCTTCTATGGGGTTGCGGAACCTCCTTTTAGTTTGATCCACGTGTTAGCGGCAGATTTTCCCATTGGTAAGTAAACAACCAAAACCCTGTTCCACTCTTTTGCAATGACAGTGCCTGCAAGCCATTTGGGCCCTGCAGAGTAATTAAGGACAAAAACAGGGTAATTTACATCAATACATCGCACCCTCGCATTCCTGTCATGGTAGTCACATTGTGACTGATGCCTGCTCTCAACAATTTCTTTCATAGTAGGGTGTATAAGGGATAACCTGGTTTTGAGTGTCCTTTTCATTAGCAGCTCTGCGGGTGGAACCCCTGTGAGCGAGTGTGATCGGGATCTATTGGCCAACAGGAGGCGTGATAAGCAGTTTTGTAGGGAACCCCCTTGGATTCTGAGCATCCCCTGTTTGATTATCTGCACTGCTCGTTCTGCCTGGCTGTTTGAGGCTGGCTTGAACGGTGCCGTTCTGTCATGGTTGATTCCATTGCCTGCCATGATGTCCTGGAATTCAGTGCTTGTGAAGCACGGGCCATTGTCGTTGACCAAGACATCCGGTAGACCATGGGTGGCGAACATTGCTTGTAGACTTTCTACCGTGGCAGAGATGTGCTTGAATTTAAAATGGCACACTCAATCCATTTGGAGTAGGCCTCTATTAAAACCAAAAACATTTTTCCCATGAAAGGACCTGCGTAGTTCCATGGATGCGTAACCATGGCTTGGCGGGCCAGACCAGGGGCTCAGGGGGGGCTTCCCTGGGTGCATGTTGCACCTGCGAACATAAAGTTCCAGATCTGCATCTATCCCTGGCCACCAATTGTGTGACCTGGCATTTGCCTTCATCATGACAATGCCCGGGTGCTCATTGTGAAGTTTTCTGATAAACACCTCTCTGCCCCTCTGGGGCATGACTACTCAGTTTCCCCACAGTAGGCAATCGGCCTGAATCGAGAGTTCATCCTTGTGCCTATGAAACGGTTTAAATTCCTCAGGGCATGCCCCGTACGTGGCTGCCCAGTCCCCATTCAGGACACATTTCTTAACTAAAGACAGTAGCAGGTCTTTATTTGTCCAGACTTTAATCTGACGGGCTGTCACAGGTGAACCTTCACTTTCGAAAGCTTCAACAGCCATGACCATCTCAGCATCATGCTCAGTTGCCCCCTCAGTGGTGGCTAGTGGGAGCCTGCTGAGTGCATCGGCGCAGTTTTCAGTGCCCGGTCTGTGCCGAATTGTGTAATCATAGACGGCTAACGTGAGTGCCCACCTCTGTATGCGGGCCAATGCATTCGCATTTATGGCCTTGTTGTCGGTCAAAAGGGACGTTAGGGGTTTGTGATCTGTCTCCAGCTCAAATTTCCTGCCAAACAGGTACTGGTACATTTTTTTTACTCCATATACACATGCTAGCACTTTCTTTTCTACCATCCCGTAGCCCCTTTCTGCCTGGGACAGACTTCTGGAGGCATAAGCTACCGGCTATAACTGACCATTGGCATTCACATGCTGCAACACACACCCAACCCCATAGGACGACGCATCGCACGTTAAAACAAGTTTCTTACACGGGTCACATAATGTTAACAGTTTGTTGGAGCATAACAAATTACGTGCTCTATCAAAAGCCCTTTCCTGGCTGTCCCCCCCCCCAGACCCAATCACGACCTTTGCTTTGGAGCACGTGTAGCGGCTCTAACAGCGTGCTCAATTTGGGGAAAAAGTTACCAAAATAGTTCAGGAGCTCCAGGAACAAATGCAGCTCCATCGTGTTACGGGGTCTGGGTGCTCTCTGGATCATTTCCATTTTGGACGCAGTAGGTCTGATCCCGTCTGCTGCTACCCTCCTCTCCAGAAATTCTACCTCTGGAGCTAAGAAGACGCACTTCGCCTTTTTCAGTCGCAGTCCTACCCGGTCCAGTCTGCGTAGCACCTCCTCCAGGTTGTGGAGGTGTTCTTCAGTATCGCAACCCATGATGAGGATGTCGTCTTGAAAAACCACCATCCTTGGAATCGACTTGAGGACGCTTTCCATGTTTCACTTAAAGATCGTGGCGGCCGAACGAATCCCGAACGGACATCTGTTATATTCAAACAACCCCTTGTGTGTCATGATGGTGGTCAGCTTCTTCGACTCACTCGCCAGCTCCTAGGTCATGTAAGCTGAGGTCAGGTCCAATTTTGAAAAAGGTTTGCCACCGGATAGCGTCGCAAAGAGGTCCTCCGCTCTCGGTAGTGGGTACTGGTCTTGGAGTGACACCCGATTGATGGTGGCCTTGTAATCAACACATATCCTGACCGACCCATCCGCCTTGAGCACCGGCACGATTGGGCTCGCCCAGTCACTGAATTCGACTGGCGAGATGATGCCTTCCCTCAGCAGGCGGTCCAATTCGCATTCTATCTTTTCCCGCATCACGTACGGCACCGCTTTGGCCTTGTGGTGTACTGGCCTGGCGTCCGGGTTTATGTGAATCATTACCTTGGCCCCCATGAAAGTGCCGATGCCGAGTTGAAATAATGAGTCAAATTTGTCCAGGACCTGTGAGCATGATACTTGCTCCACAGAAGAAATTGCATTGACATCGCCCCATTTCCAGTTCATGACAGTAAGCCAACTCCTCCACAGTAGTGTGGGACCGTCCCCTGGGACAATCTAGAGTGGCAACCTGTTCTCCGAATCTTTGTGGGTCACGACTACCATGGCGCTGCCTAGCACCGGAATGATCTCCTTTGTATATGTCCGTAGCTGTGCGTCAATCGGCAATAATTTTGGCCTCCTGGCCTTGGACACCCACAACCTTTCAAACTGTTTGATACTCATCAGGGACTGGCTGGCTCCCGTGTCTAGCTCCATTGATACTGGGATGCCATTGAGAAGCACTTTCATCATTATTGGTGGCGTCCTGGTATATGAACTGTATATGTGCTCCACATGAACTCGCTGAACTTCAGCTTCCAGCGATTTCCCCCAGTATACATTTGGCCTCGTAGGGCATACATCGGGCCCGTCCTCCTCGTACTTCAATCTGGCTGCAGGCTTCCTGCACATACGCACCAAGTGACCGCTGACGTTGCAGTGGTTTGAATCCCGGTTTCTCGCTACCAATGATACGTCTTTACTATACAGTATAAATGCACACGAGGCCCATACTTGAGAGAAGGTCACTCTGTGACCAGTTACCTTTATTACCAAGACCTCGAGTGAAGAAGGTGGGTGGAGCTTCCCCTTTTATACCAGAAAGTCCAGGTTAGGAGTGTCTTCCACAAGTTCACCCCCTTGTGGTCAATGTTCTCAAGGTGTACAACTTGGGTCAGCTGATACATGGGTTACAATGATAGTTGAATACATGACAGTTTCCACCCCCGTAACATCGCCCATCTCCGTCCTGGCCTCAGCTCATCCTCTGCTGAAGCCCTCATCCATGCCTTTGTTCCTCCAGACGACTATTCCAACGCACTCCTGGCTGGTCTCCCACATTCTACCCAGCGTAAACTAGAGGTGATCCAAACCTCGGCTGCCCATGTCCTAACTCGCAACAAGTCCTGCTCACCCATCACCCCTGTACTCACTGACCTATATTGGCTTCCGGTTAAGGAACGGCACAATTTCTAAATTCTCATCCTTATTTTCAAATCCCTCCATGGCCTCGCCCCTCCCTATCTCTGTAATCTCCTCCAGCCCCACAGTCCTCCGGGATATCTGCGATCCTCTAACTCTGCTCCCTTGAGCATCCCTGATTATAATCGTTCAACCATTGGTGGCCTTGCCTTCTGTTGCCTAGGCCCAAAGCTCTGGCATTCCCTGCCTAAACTTCTCTGTCTCTCTACCTCTCTTTCCTCCTTCAAGACGCTCCCTAAAACCTACCTCATTGACTAAACTTTTAGTCACATGCCCTAATTTCTCCCCATGCGGTTCGGTGTCAAATTTCTTATCTCATAATATTCCTGTGAAGCACGTTTCACTGTGTTAAAGGTGCTATATAAATACAAGTTGTTGTTGTTGGCACTAAAAGCTGACGAATGCTTAGCATATTCATCCACCATTACGAGACATGTAATAGTCGCAGAAAAAAATCAAAGAGCAAGTTATTATTTAAATGGAGAAAGATTGCAAAGTGCTGCAGTACAGCAGGACCTGGGGGTTCTTGTGCATGAAACACAAAAGGATAGTATGCAGGTACAGCAAGTGATCAGGAAGGCCAATGGTATCTTGGCCTTTGTTGCAAAGAGGATGGAGTATAAAAGCAGAGAAGTCTTGCTGCAGGGTATTGGTGAGGCCACACCTGGAATACTGCGTGCAGTTTTGGTTTCCATATTTACGAAAGGATATACTTGTTTTGGAGACAGCTCAGAGAAGGTTCACTAGGTTGATTCCGGGGATGAGGGGGTTGACTTCTGAGGAAAGGTTGAGTAGTTTAGGCCTCTACTCATTGGAATTCAGAAGAATTAGAGGTGATCTTATCAAAACGTATAAGATTATGAGAGGGCTTGACAAGGTGGATGCAGAGAGGATGTTTCCACTGATAGGGGAGACTAGAACTAGAGAGCATGATCTTAGAATAAGGGGCCGCCCATTTAAAACTCAGATGAGGAGAAATTTCTTCTCTAAGGGGCTTGTAAATCTGTGGAATTCACTGTCTCAGAGAGCTGTGGAAGCTGGGACATTGAATAAATTTAAGACAGAAATAGACAGATTTTTGAGCGCTAAGGGAGTAAAGGGTTATGGGGAGCGGGCAGGGAAATGGAGCTGAGTCCATGATCAGATCAGCCATGATCTTATTGAATGGCGGAGCAGGCTCAAGGGGGCCGTATGGCCTACTCCTGCTCCTATTTCTTATGTTCTTATGTTCTTATACTGTTAATGTATTTCTATATGTTGACATAGAGCTCCGAAAATAGCTTCTTTTTTCATTTTCTTACAGGAGGTTTAGCCAGAACACAGTTGCGCAGCTTTGGTACTTTGTTAAATGTGTTTACTTTGGATTGTCAGCATATCAGATACGATGTGGTTACCCGACACGTGTGCTTGGTAACTTTCTGACAAAAAGCTATAACTACATCAACTTGTTCCTCTTCCAAGGGTAAGAGAATTTTTTCTTCTTATAAATGCTAACTCAGCTCATACATCTTCTCAATTTGACTAAATGTTTGCAGAAATGTATACTTGCCAAGTCTCCCAGTTGTGGAGAAGCAATACCAAGAGACGTCATCACACAGCTGTCAATATCAGAAAAAAGTGTAGATTTATAATGAGAAAAACAGCAACCCAGTTTTACACATGGAGGTGTGTTGATATTAATGAGGTACATCAGTATTCTTTATAATACTTTAACAATTTACCCCCTTCCAAATTTCTCTTCCACTGAATTTTGTTTTATTCGTTCCTGGGATGTGGGCATCGCTGGCCCAGCACATATTGCCCATCCCCAATTGCCTTTGAGAAAGTGGTGGTGAGCCGCTGCCTTGAATTGCTACAGTCCGTGTGGTGAAGGTACTCCCACAGTGCTGTTAGGGAAGGAGTTCCAGGATTTTGACGATGAAGGAATGGTGATATACTTCCAAATTAGGACGGTGTGTGACTTGGAGGGGAACGTAGAGGTGATGTCAGCTGTGTCAGCTGTGGCTCAGTGGGCAGCACACTTGTCTCTGAGTCAGAAGGTTGTGTGTTTAAGTCCCACTCCAGGAACTTGAGCACAAAAGTCTAGGCTGACACTCCAGTGCAGTGCTGAGGGAGGGCTACACTGTCGGAGATGCCGTTTTTCAGATGAGACGTTAAACCGAGGTCCTGTCTGCTCTCTCAGGTGGACGAAAAAGATCCCCTGGTACTATTTCGAAGAAGATCAGGGAAGTTATCCCTTGTTCAAATTGTCTGCCGTGTTTCCTACATTACAACGTAACTACACTCCAAAAGTACTTCTTTGGTTGCAAAGCGCTTTGAAGTGTCCGGTGGTCGTGAAAGGTGCTATATAAATGCAAGTTTTTTTTTCTTTTGATGGTGTTCCCATGCACCTGCTGCCTGTGTCCTTCTAGAGGGCAGTAGTCGCGGGTTTGGGAGATGCTGCCGAAGAAGCCTTGGCGAGTTGCTGTAGTGCATCTTGTAGATGGTGCACACTGCAGCCACGGTACGCCGGTGGTGGAGGGAGTGAATGTTTAAGGTGGTGGATGGGGTGCTAATCAAGTGGGCTGCTTTGTCCTGGATGGTGTCGAGCTTCTTGAGAGTTGTTAAATGTGCTGACTTGAACTAATGATTGTTCATAGAATGAATGAACATTCCATATAATTGCGTGTGGTATATTGTTCCACAACCACAGACCACTCTCTAGTATCTCACTCAAGTTGCCATTTTTCATATGTGAGCCTAAAGAGTAAGAGGTGGCAGGCTCCTCAACGGCATAGCATCACATTTGAGCCCATTCATATTCTCACTATTGTCCACAAACCAGGGGGTGAAATTAGTCTTAGCCAGTCATCATCATCATCATAGGCAGTCCCTCGAAATCAGAAAAGACTTGCTTCCATTCTAAACGTGAGTTCTCAGGTGACTGAACAGTCCAATACGGGAATTACAGTCTCTGTCACAGGTGGGACAGACAGTGGTTGAAGGAAAGGGTGGGTGGGGAGTCTGGTTTGCGCACGCTCCTTCCGCTGTCTGTGCTAGATTTCTGCATGCTCTCGGCGACGAGACTTGAGATGCTCAGCACCCTCCCAGATGCTCTTCCTCCACTTAGGTCTTGGGCCAGGGATTCCCAGGTGCCAGTGGGGATGTTGCACTTTATCAAGGAGGCTTTGAGGGTATCCTTGAAACGTTTCCTCTGCCCACCTGGGGCTTTGCCAGTAGCACGAAACATGCTCATCGTGAATCAGTAACCCGTTTTACCTTTTGCTCAATTTTCATTTCTGTTGACTTCAACAGGAAAGAAAATTGGGCACCTTGTGAAACAAGCTGCTGATTTGCTATGAGTGCATTTTGCACTAGTGGTGGACACCGATTACACCTCCGTGGACTTTCCAACAGGAGTCACTGGAGAGTGATCCAGAGTAACAACTTTAGTGACTTATTTTTCTCCTTACTAGCCCAGCATTGCTGAGGCCATTTTGTAGTGCCCTAACAGCCATCCCGGTCTGAGAAACTATTGGTTCAGCACAGACTTAGCATACACATGAGATTTCTGGTGCTATGGAGGCATGCTAGTGGTATCAATGAAATTATATTAATTATCCAGTATCAGACACATGCTCAGTTTTGATGTAATGTCGTCTCCCTAGATTCCGACTGGTTCCTTTCCTGACTGAGCTCAGAGCAGTGATGGACTGGGTCTGGACAGACACAACCCTTAGTCTCTCAAGTTGGATCTGTGTAGAGGACATTTATGCCCATATATTTGTTCTGAAGTGTTGGCGTGAATCTGAGAAGGTAGGAAAGAAACATTATAATTCACAGTTCAATCCTAACATTATGATGTCTGCAGTTATGTTTTGATCAAGGAAGACATTTTCTCATTTAATTACTAAAGGTTTTCTCGTTCTTTGCTCATCTCTAAGTGCTCTTTATTATTATTTTTCTCAGAGTTTGCATTGGTTTATACATTGGAACTGTTGCATAGTTTTCTCAATTCACATTTGCAAGACAGTCATTAACACAATTTACATAAGAACATAAGAACGTAAGAAATAGGAGCAGGAGTAAGCCACTTGGCCCTCGAGCCTGCTCCGCCATTTAATAAAATCATGGCTGATCTGATCATGGACTCAGCTCCACTTCCCTGCCCGCTCCCCATAATCCTTTATTCTCTTATCGCTCAAAAATCTGTCTATCTCCGCCTTAAATATATTCAATGACCCAGCCTCCACAGCTCTCTGGGGCAGAGAATTCCACAGATTTACAACCCTCTGAGAAGAAATTCCTCCTCAACTCAGTATTAAATGGGCAGCCACTTATTCTGAGATTATGTCCCCTAGTTTTAGTTTCCCCTATGAGTGGAAATATCCTCTCTGCATCCACCTTGTCGAGCCTATTCATTATCTTATATGTGTCGATAAGATCACCTCTCATTTTTCTGAACTCCAGTGTGTATAGGCCCAACCTACCTTCATAAGTCAACCCCCTCATCTCTGGAATCAACCTAGTGCACCTTCTCTGAACAGCCTCCAATGGAAGTACATTCTTCCTTAAATACAGAGACTAAAACTGGAAGCAGTAGTCTCGGTGTGGCCTCACCAATACCCTGTATAGTGTTATGTATTAATGCTTGGGGTCACCAGACACCAGAAGGCGCTACGGTCGGAGGTTATTGGGCTGTACGCATGTGACATGTGTGCTTGGGTCACCTGTATATAAGCTGGTCTTTGTCACGCTGGCACTGTTGGGCTGGAATAAAGATGGATCAGGTTGCACCTGAGTGAGTTTACAATAACCAGACTCTTGAGTCATTACAATTGGCGACAAGGTAATTTAAGAACCTTCGCATGCACAATGGGCACGTTTGGAATCCTGGAGAGATTCATGGAGGGCGAGGATTAGGCGGATTTTGTCGACCACCTGAATCAGTATTTTGTGGCCAACGGCATGGAGGCAGAGGCCTACGCAGTTAAGCGCAGGGCAGTTCTCCTCAACGCTTGTGATCCGAAAATTTACGGCCTCATGAAGAATCTTCTCTTGCCTGTACGTCCGGCAGAGAAAGGGTACGAGGAGTTATGTACGTTAGTGGGTAACCGTCTGAAGCCACAAGAGGAGATCATCATATCACGCTACCGTTTTTCACACGCATGTTCGTGCTGAGGGCCAGATCGTGTCAGGATTTGTCGCAGACCTGCGACGTCTTGCTGAGCCGTGTAAGTTCGGGAACATGCTGGAAGACGTGCTGCGTGATGTCTTCATGATAGGCATCAGCCATGATGCGATCCTCAGGAAGCTGTTGGCTGCAGAGACGCTGGATTTGAAAAAGGCCATCGCGACTGCTCACGCAGGCATGATGACGGATGATAATTTGAAGCAGATATCATTGACAAGTCGGAGTTCCACGGCAAGTACTGTAAACAAGATGGTGCCATTATCCGGCAGAGCTGCTCATGCGAAACAAGCCACTGCTCAGAGCCCGCCAACTGGTTCGAACCAGATTTCAACCTGTTGATGTTGTGGGTTAATCATCGGCTTCATCAGTGTCGGTTTAGACAATACTCATACAATGGATGTTTGAAAGTGGGGCATCTTCACAGGATGTGTCCACAACGGAGCAAGCGTGGTGCGGCTCACCACGTGGTTGATGAGGACCAGTTCAGGGATGGCCTGGATACTCAACCCGAGGAGGAAGTGAATGGACTGTATTCATTCCTGAGCAAGAGCCAGCCGATAGTCGTTAATGTGAAGCCAAATGGCGTACCTGTATCAATGGAGCTGGACAAGGGTGCGAGCCAGTTGATAATGAGCCAAAGCTGTGGGACACTAAGGCTGCGAAACCAAAGCTGAGTCCAGTCAATGCCTGGTTGTGTACTTACACTAAGGAACTCATACGGGTGCTTGGCAGTGCAGCAATCGAGGTGTCATATGACGGTGTGGTTCACGAGCTACCATTATGGATCATCCCAGGTAATGGTCCAATGCTGTTCGGCAGGAATTGGCTCGAGAAAATCAAGCTGAACTGGAATGATGTCAAGATGTTGTCCTTGGTGGATGATACTTCGTGTGCTCAAGTATTGAAAAAGTTTCCTTCTTTGTTTGAACCAGGCATTGGTAATTTTGCGGGAGCCAAGGTACGGATTCACCTAGACTCCAATGCAAGGCTTGTCTATCACAAAGCTCGGTCTGTTCCTTACATGATGAGGGAGAAGGTTGAAATTGAGCTTGACAGACTCCAGCATGAAGGGATCATATCACCGATCGAGTTTAACGAGTGGGCTAGTCCCATTGTTCCTGTGTTGAAGAGTGATGGCACTGTCAGGATTTGTGGAGACTACAAGGTTACGATTAACCGATTTTCGAAACAGGATCAGTATCCGTTACCGAGGGATGATGACCTGTTCGCCATGCTAGCTGATGGAAAGTCATTCATGAAACTGGATCTGACATCAGCCTATATGACCCAGGAGCTTGTCGACACTTCGAAGAAACTCACCTGCATCAACACCCATAAAGGACTGTTCGTCTACAACAGGTGTCCTTTTGTGATTTGTTCGGCTGCAGCCATATTTCAGAGGAATATGGAGAGTTTACTGAAGTCCATTCCTAGAACTGGTGTTTCAAGATGACATTTTAGTCACAGGTCGCGACACTACTGAACATCTGAACAATCTTGAAGAAGTCTGACAGCATCTGGACAAAGTGGGACTCAGGCTGAAATGCTCGAAGTATGTATTCATGGCACCTGAAGTCGAATTCCTCTGGAGGAAGATTGCTGCTGATGATAGCAGGCCCACTGATTCGAAAACCGAGGCCATCAAAAATGCACCCAGGCCTCAGAATGTGACGGAGCTGCGTTCATTCCTTGGGCTACTCAACTACTTTGGTAATTTCTTACCCAGATTGAGCACTTTACTAGAGCCACTGCATGTGTTACTAAGAAAAGGCGACAACTGGGTCTGGGGTGCGTCTCAAGATAGAGCCTTTGAGAAAGCCAAGAATCTGCTATGTTCAAACAAGTTGCTTGTTCATTATGATCCGTGTAAGCGTCTTGTATTGGCCTGTGATCCTTCATCATATGCGGTCGGCTGCGTACTCAAACAAGCAAATGAATCGGGTAAGCTACAACCTGTTGCGTATGTTTCTGTCCAAAGCGGAAAGAGCTTATAGTATGGTAGAGAAAGAAGCTTTAGCCTGTGTGCATGAGGTTAAAAAAAATGCTCTAGTACCTGTTTGGTCTTCGTTTTCAACTAGAAACAGATCACAAGCCACTCATTTCATTGTTTGCGGCAAACAAAGGTTTAATACCAATGCATCGTCCCGCATTCAAAGGTGGATGCTGACATTGTCTGCCTATGATTATGTCATTTGCCATTGACCTGGTACTGAGAATTGTGCTGATGCACTGAGTCATCTGCCTTTACCCACAACTGAGATGGAGGTACCTCAACCTGCAGATCTACTGTTAGTAATGGATGCTTTTGGTCGTGAAGGAACCCCTGCCACTGCTCAACAAGTTAGGATCTGGACCAGCCATGACCCTATTTTATCGGTTGTGAAATGGTGTATACTCAGTGGTGATTGGTCTGTAATACCTATGGAGATGTGTGAAGAGACCAAACCTTACAACCGTCGCAAGGATGAACTGTCCATTCAGTCAGACTGTTTACTGTGGGGAAATCGTGTAATCATGCCTAAGAAAGGTCGAAAAAAATTTGTATGTGAATTTCAAAGCACTCATCCTGGTAGTGTCATGATGAAGTCCATTGCTAGGTCTCATGTATGGTGGCCTGGAATTGACTCTGATCTGGAATCTTGCGTGCAGCGAGGTAAAGTACCAGCGGAATCTCCGCTGAGTCTTTGGTCGTGGCCATCCAAACCATGGTCGAGGATCCACACTGATTTTGCGGGCCCATTCGGAGGAAAGATGTTTTTTGTCATAGTAGATGCATATTCTAAGTGGATAGAGTGTGTTATTATGTCATCCAGCATGTCTACAGCTACCATTGAGAGCTTTCATATTATGTTTGCTACTCATGGTTTGTTGTGAGTGACAACGGATCTTGCTTCACAAGTCTTGAGTTCCAGGAGTTCATGAAACTCAATGACATCAGACATGTGAGATCAGCTCCATTCAAGCCTGCTTCTAATGGTCAAGCAGAGCGTGCCGTTCAAACGATCAAGCAAAGTATGAAACATGTAACTCAGGGCTCACTGCAGAGACAGTTGTCATGTATATTGCTCAGTTACAGGTCAAGACCTCACCCACTTACTGGGGTTTCCCCTGCTGAACTACTGATGAAGAGAAATCTCAAGACAAGGCTTTCTCTTGTTCATCCTGATTTGAATGATGGTGTTGAAAACAGATGTCAAAGTCAGCAATGGTGTCATAATCGTGTTGCCGTGTCACGTGACATCTCTGTCAACAATCCGGTTTATGTACTGAACTATGGTCAAGGTCCAAAGTGGATCGCCGGCATTGTTACAGCCAAGGAGGGTAACAGAGTGTTTATTGTCGTGCTCAAGAAGGGGCAAACATGCAGGAAACACTTTGAACAGGTTAAACTGCGGCACACGGATGAACTGGAACCGAGTGAGGAAGATGCAGTCAGTGACTTCACTCATCAGAGGACTCTGCTGACATTACTGACTCTGAACCTTCAGTCTCTGATGTGGTCATGACCACTCCCATCAGATCGGCTACTCAGCCCTCAGTCCCAATGGACTCAGAACGCTCGCCAGAGCCAAAGTTGAACTGAGACAATCAATTCATGTGAGAAAAGCCCCAGACCATCTTTAATTTGTAAAAAGACTGTTGTTAAGATTTTAAAAGGGGGATGTTGTTATGTATTAATGCTTGGGGGTCACCAGACACCAGAGGGCGCCACGGTCGGAAGTCATTGGGCTGTATATGTGGCATGTGTGCTTGGTCACCTGTATATAAGCTAGGTGTCTTTGTCACGCTGGCACTTTCAGGCTGGAATAAAGATGGATCAGGTTGTACCTGAGTGAGTTTACAGTAACCAAACTCTTGAGTCATTACATACAGTTATAGCAGGACTTCTCTGCTTTTATACTCTATCCCCTTTGCAATAAAGGTCAACATTACATTTGCCTTCCTGATTACTTGCTGTACCTGCATACTCACTTTGTGTATCATGCACAAGGACCCCCAGGTCCCTCTGTACTGCAGCACTTTGAAATTTTTCTCCATTTAAATTATAATTTGCTTTTCTATTTTTTCTACCAAAGTGGATAACCTCACATTTTCTCACATTATACTCCATCTGCCAAATTTTTGCCCACTCTCTTAGCCTGTCTATATCTCTTTGCAGATTTTTGGTGTCCTCCTCACACATTGCTTTCCCACCTATCTTTGTATCATCAGCAAACTTGGCTACATTACATTCAGTCCCTTCATCCAAGTCATTAATATCGATTGTAAATAGTTGAGGACCCAGCACCGATCCCTGCGGCACCCCACTAGTCACTGTTTGCCAACCACAAAATGACCCATTTATCCAGAATCTCTGTTTTCTGTTAGTTAGCCAATCCTCTATCCATGTTAACATATTACCCCCAAGCCCGTGAACTTTTATCGTGCAGAAACTCTTATGTGGCACCTTATCGAATGCCTTCTGGAAATCCAAATACACCACATCCACTGGTTCCCCTTATCCACCCTGCTCGTTACATCCTCAAATTACTCCATAAAATTTGTCAAACATGATTTCCCTTTCATAAAACCATGCTGACTCTGCTTGATAGAATTATGCTTTTCCAAATGCCTTGCTACTACTTCCTTAATAATGGACTCTAGCATTTTCCCAACGACAGATGTTAGGCTAACTGGTCTATAGTTTCCTGCTTTTTGTCTGCCTCCTTTTTTAAATAGAGGTGTTACATTTGCGGTTTTCCAATTCACTGGGAATCCCCAGAATCCAGGGGATTTTGATAGATTACAACCAATGCATCCACTATCTCTGCAGCCACTTCTTTTAAGACCCTGGGATGCAGGCCATCAGGTCCAGGGGACTTGTCTGTCTGTAGTCCCATTATTTTACCGAGTACTACGTCATTAGTGATAGTGCTTGTATGAAGTTCCTCGTTCCCTATCATCACCATCATAAGC
The DNA here is from genome assembly GCF_044704955.1 of Pristiophorus japonicus. Lineage (NCBI taxonomy): Eukaryota > Metazoa > Chordata > Chondrichthyes > Pristiophoridae > Pristiophorus > Pristiophorus japonicus. The sequence continues at coordinate 519,280,219 of NC_091977.1, read as the reverse complement.
AGTCCCTCAGTATTGTGGAAGACTTGCTCCCACTCTTAACATGAGTTCTTAGGTGGCTGTACAGTCCAATATCTGAACCACAGTCTCTGTCACAGGTGGGACAAATAGTCGTTGAGGGAAGGTGTAGGTGGGACTGGTTTGCCGCACGCTCTTTCCGTTGCCTGCGCCTGGTTTCTGCATGCTCTTGGCGATGAGACTCGAGGAGCTCAGCGCCCTCCCGGATGCACTTCCTCCACTTAGGACGGTCTTTGACCAGGGTCTCCCAGGTGTTAGTGGGGATGCTGCACTTTATCAGGGCGGCTTTGAGGGTGTCCTTTTAATGTTTCCGCTGCCCACATTTGGCTCACTTGCCGTGAAGGAGTTCCGAGTAGAGCGCTTGCTTTGGGAATCCCGTGCCTGTATGTGAACTATGTGGCCTACTCAGCGGAGCTGATCAAGTGTGGTCAGTGCTTTAATGCTGGGGATGTTGGCCTGGCCGAGGACGCTAATGTTGGTGCGTCTATCCTTCTCGGGGATTTGTAGGATCTTGCGTTGTGGTATTTTTCCAGTGACTTGAGGTGTCTGCTGTACATGGTCCATGTTTCTGAGCCATACAGGAGGGCAGGTATTACTACAGCCCTATAGTCTATGAGCTTGGTGACAATTTTGAGGGTCTGGTCTTCAAACACTCTTTTCCTCAGGCGACCAAAGGCTGCACTGGCACACTGGAGGCGGTGTTGGATCTCGTCAATGCGCTCTTGTTGATAGTAGGCTCCCGAGATAAGGGAAGTGGTCCACGTTGTCCAGGGCCGCGCCATGGATCTTGATGACTGCCCCGAGACGCAGAATGCCCACAGCGCTTGGACTGCCCTCCAGGCCTCCATAACCAGCGCCTGCAAAGAGATGCTCGGTCACTCAACCAGGAAACACCAGGACTGGTTTGATGAGAATGATCAGGAGATTCAAGAGCTACTAGATTGTAAGCGCAGGGCATTTCTGAGCCTTAAACAACAACCCAACTCGGGAGCAGCAAAGCAGCATTACAGACGGCTCAAGGCTGAGGTCCAGGACCTAAAGAACAGGTGGTGGATGGAGAAAACTCAGGAGATACAGCAGCTGGCCGACAGCCATCATGTGTGAGGATTCTTCATTGCAGTCAAGGCCACTTCGGTTCAAACACCCAAGGCCCCACCCCGTTGCTGGCCAAGAATTGGGAAACACTCCTCAAGGCAGTCAGGGCCTGCTGGAAGGAGCACTTCGAAGATCTCCTCAATCGAGACTCTGCCTTTGACGCAAGTATTCTCGACTCCATTCTGCAGCATGCTACCCGCCACCTCCTCAGTGAGACCCCAACACTGCACGAGGTAGAAAAAGCCATAAGACAGCTAAAAAAACAACAAGGCTATGGAATCCCTACTGAGGCACTGAAGTATGGCGGAGAGGCACAACTGTGTAAATAAATGATCACATCTCTCTCATCTGGAGGGAGGAGAGCATGCCGGGAGATCTTAGCGATGCAGTGATTGTGACCATCTTTAAAAAAGGGGACCAGCCCGACCGTGGCAACTACAGAGGAATCTCCCTGCTATCAGCCACTGGGAAAGTCGTCTCTAGAGTCCTCCTCAACTGTCTTCTCCCTGTGGCTGAGGAGCTCCTCCCGGAGTCGCAGTGCGGATTTCGTCTCCTCGGGACACAATGGACATGATTTTTGCAGCGTGACAGCTGCAGGAAAAATGCAGTGAACAGCGCCAGCCCTGAAAGATGGCCTTCTTCGACCTAACAAAGGCCTTTGACACTGTCAACCGCGAGGGTCTATGGAGCGTCCTCCTCCGTTTCCGATGCTCCCAAAAGTACATCACCATTCTCTATCTGCTCCACGACGACATGCAGGCCGTGATCCTTACCAACGGATCCATCACAGACCCAATCCACGTCCGGACCGGTGTCAAGCAGGTCTGCGTCATTGCCCCAATCCTCTTCTCAATCTTCCTCGCTGCCATGCTCCACCTCACAGTCGACAAGCTCCCCGCTGGAGTGGAACTAAACTACAGAACCAGTGGGAACCTGTTCAACCTTCACCATCTCCAGGCCAGATCCAAGACCACCCCAAACTCTGTCGCCAAGCTACAGTACGCGGATGATGCCTGCGTCTGCGGGCACACATAGGCTGAACTCCAGGAAATAGTCGACATATTTACTGAGGCGTACGAAAGCACGGGCCTTACACTAAACATCAGTAAGACAAAGGTCCTCCACCAGCCTGTCCTCGCCGCACAGCACTGCCCTTCCCTATAGCCCCTTGATTATCTACTATTGGGATGTTTTTAGTGTCTTCTACCATGAATACTTTTATAGTGGTTTTATGTGCCTCAGGCTCTGTTAGGGCATAGAGGAGGATTGGGGTTAGCTGGATGAGTGGGGGGTGAAATCACATAGGCTATTATTTTGCAATTCAACATCAAAAGTTATATAAAATCAGTCCTTCATACCATTTTTTTAAATTAATTTATTTGATTTAATACTTTTTTGAATGCTGTTCAGGTGAGGGGTATTAATGCCGAGGAATGGAACTGTTCCCATTTTAAGCATCTAGTGTCAGCATCACATACACCAAGATCAAGTACTTCACAGTTGGATGCAACATTGAGGTCCCTTCTACACTGCTCCAACAACAAAGCTCAACTCTGCCCTCAAAACAGCTCCACCACTGTAACATGTTTTTGTTCTATTTCCCATACCAACCATTCTGGGACCTCTCTGAATGAAACTATCAGCCAATTAGTGCTGAATTATGAAGGGTTTTGTAAGCTGTAAGATCCTGCCCACGAGCAACTGTGAGCAGGGTTAACAACTTCAGATTTGATCCTATTGATATCGTGGGACCCAGATTTGCATGGCCTGTTTATGGAAGTCTTGCTACAGTTAGACAGGGTATTGGTGAGGCCACACCTGGAATACTGCATGCAGTTTTGGTTTCTGTATTCCGGTGCTCTTTGCCTTTCCGCCATTGTTCATTGTTCATGGGTTTACATGTAACCTTCAGGGCTGCTGACCGAGGGCCGTGCGGCTCTTTGTCGGCTGGCGCAGACACAATGAGCCGAAATGGCCTCCTCCTGCGCTGTAAATTTCTATATTTTTTTAAAAAAAAGAAAAGATATACTTGCTTTGGAGGAAGGCCAGCGCAGGTTCACTAGATTGATTCCGGAGATGAGGGGGTTGACTTATGAGGAAAGGTTGAGTAGGTTGGGCCTCTATATTTCTTGGAATTCAGAAGAATGAGAGGTGATCTTATCGAAACGTATAAGATTATGAGGAGGCTTGACAATTTGGATGCAGAGAGGATGTTCCCACTGATAGGGGAGACTAGAATTAGGGGACATAACCTTAGAATAAAGGGTGGCCCATTTAAAACTGAGATGAGGAGGAATTTTTTCTTCTCAGAGGGTTGTAAGTCCGTGGAATTCACTGCCTCAAAGTTGTGGAAGCCGGGTCATTGAATAAATTTAAGACCGAGATAGACAGTTTCTTAACCGATAAGGGAATAAGGGGTTATGGGGAGCGGGCAGGGAAGTGGACCTGAGTCCATGATCAGATCAGCCATGATCGTATTGAATGGCAGAGCAGGCTCGAGGGGCCGTAGGGCCTACTCCTGCTCCTATTTCTTATGTTCTTATGGCAGGTGCCTGGGCTGCTCAGTTTAAGGCCCCCGACCATAATGGCTCCCAGATTACCTGTTTAACGATCTGCTTGTTTACCTTTCGTTTGGGTTTCATTACAGAGATACCCTCAACCACGCGGGCAGAAGAAAAAGAAGGCTGTAAAATATGGCATGGGTGGCCTTATCGTCTTCTTGTTAATATGCATTGTGTGGTTCCCCCTCCTCTTCATGTCCTTGATCAACTCTGTTGCTGGTGTGACAAACACACCTTTGGATGTTTCCGTTACTATAACCATCGGAGGTTATCAGGTAAAATAAATACTGTATCCTTCCTAAGAAAAATTGCACACCAGAGCAAACAAACAATAATCTTTTTATAATTGTGTTTGCTATGCGAGCTTACAATGAACGGCCACATTTGTAACAAATTTGTGTTGGATCCATTTTATTAATTAGTCTCAGACTTGTGAAGAAAAACAATTCATTCCATTCTATGTTTCTAACCCAAGTACCAACACAATACAGTAAGGTGCCAATCATTCAGACTGATTAATGTTGAGGGGGGTTGGGGGAATTAAACCCAATTCAAATGCCTTTTGTCATACAATTGCTTTGAACTTGCAGTTTCTTCTTGGGTTACAACAGGAGAAAGTTAAAAGGAGTGTATTATATTTGTTGCTATAATGAATATTCCGTTCCGAAAGGAACAACCATATGGAACAACCGCGCCAATGGGAAGGCAGCACACATGCCCTCCTGACTGAGGAGGAAGATCATTTTAGTGGGGCTGCTTGCTACAAGAGGTGCTGGACTCCCCCTCTGGAAACATCATACAATCCCCTTGATGTGGGGATGAAATGAGTTTTGGGCAGATATTTGGAGGTTAAATTGAGGAACGGGAGGAGGCTTGTATGGAGCTTAAACGCCGACATGGTCAGTTTCTGTGCTATAGACTCCCTGTAACTATGTAAGGATTGCTCCCAAACTGTAATTGCACCTAAAGACAAAAATCACTGCCCACTGTACTTCTCTCTTGTGCGTCTCTCTCCTGTGGTGCATTTGTAACACAAAGTGCCGCATTCAAATCTGTGTTTCTTTCCCTCAAGCCTATCTTTACAATGAGTGCCCAGCAGAACCAGCTGCAACAATTTAACGCAAATCAGTACAAAAAACTTGAAACCAGATACAAATATAATTCCGTAAGTATTTTCTGCACCATCATCGTTGTAATTTATGCATTGTGTGGAAATTGGAGGGTAGATTGTTAATCTGGCAGAGGAGGTTGGTCACCTTTAGCTGAACTCACCCTGTTTTCATTCTATGAATGGAACACAAACTGTGCAGGTTCTGCTCCAGGCCAGGCGATCTGCTACACTTGGTTACCACCCAGGCCGTTCAGACCAAAATCGACCACCAGGATTGTTGGCCCGCTTTCAGTTTTCTCCCCACAGCTAGGACGGTGGGATGGGGGGTGGGGTGGGGCGGTGGTGCATAGTCTAAAAATTAGAGCCAGGCCTTTCAGGAGTGAAACTAGGAATCACTTCTGTCCTCAAAGGATGGTGGAAATTTGGAATTCTCTTCCGCAAACGGCAATTGATGCAAGATCAATCTGAGATTGATGGAGTTTTTTTAACCAAAGGTATTAAGGGATATAGTGCAAAGGCGGGTATGTGGAGTTAGGTCACTGATAGAAACATGGAAAATAGGTGCAGGAGTAGGCCATTCGGCCCTTCAAGCCTGCACCACCATTCAATGAGTTCATGGCTGAACATGCAACTTCAGTACCCCATTCCTGCTTTCTCGACATACCCCTTGATCCCCCTAGTAGTAAAGATCAGCCATGGTCTCATTGAATTGCGGAACAGGCTAGAGGGGTTAAATGGCCTGCTCCTGTTCCTGTGTCTAGGTTTCTATGAAGGTACCTGTATTAACGTTTGCTGGGATTCCAATGGTACTGGCAGTCATCTGGTACCTCGCCAAATTGTCATTATACTTGTGTGAGTGCAGCCTATTCAACTATGACAGGCATCACTGCTGAGTCCAAACCTCTCTTCCATAGCTCTCCAAGGCAGCGAATTCCAGAGATTTACAACCCTCTGGACTCAACTATTCTAATGCTCTCCTCGCTTGCCTTGCATCCTCCATCCTCAACACTCCGTAAACTTCTCTAAAACTCACTGCCATATCCTATCCCACATCTAATCCCGCTCATCCATCACCCCGCCCTCAATGGCCGACATTGGCTCCTGCTCTACCAACAAATAAAACTTAAAATTCTCATCCTCGTGTTTAAATCCCTTTGTGACTATGCCACTCCTTATCTCTGTAATCTCCACGAACCCTGCAACCTACACCATACTCTGTTTTCCTCTGACAGAGGCCTTTTGTACATCCCTGCTTCCCTTCACTCCACCATTGGTGGCCGTTCTTTCAGCCAATTAAAGCCATGCTCTGAATTGTCTCCCTAAACTCTTCCACCCCTCCTCCATTTATACCCTACTTAAAACTCAATTGTGTAACCAAGCACCCCTCCTAATATCCAAATACACCACATCCATTGGTTCCGCATGCTGCTTATCAAGGCTATGAGGTGCCTTTTGGTCCCGACCATTGTAATTGTTCCATCCCTTTAAATGTGGAAATGCGTGCGTCCTAGTCGTGTCATCCAGAGATTAATCCGAGATTGCACCTGGAGTTGTGAGCTCAGACAAGAGAATGGAGTGTTGTTTACACTTGAGATTCAGGTAGGTCTTAAAGCAGTAGTAACTATACCTGAAGATGAAAATCTCCCCACTGGGTCACCAAAAGTAGTAGTCTCTGGAAGTGGTGTTGGTTGAGGTGTAATTCACAGTGAATTGAAGCACTAATTATACTTTTCCTTAGAGTGCCAGGCAGTTCCTGGAAGCATACATGAAAGAAGACATTGTGATTGCACAACTTGAAGGAAATTCAAATTCTCTTTGGACCATCAGTCCACCGAGTCGGGAAGAGATGATAAGAACATTAAAGGATAACACTTCAAAAATCTCCATTGTTGTTTTCTGGTCGGTTCGAAGGTAAAGTAGTTATGAATGTTTGATTACTAATCAATTTAAGTATATACAACAATTTTCCACTATTTGGAAGTACTCCCAAGAGAATATTTCATTTTGTGATTTACATAATTGTGAAACATAGAAACATAGCCTGCACCGCCATTCAATATGATCATGGCTGATCATCTATCTCAACACAAGGGGCCCAAGTTTCGGGCCACGCCTAAAATGGTGTAGCCCGGAACTGGACGCCTGTTTTTCGCGCCAGAAAATGCGCCTAAAAAAAACTTACCTTTTCTCCGGTTCCCTGCAGGTCTTCTGCAGCTGGGTGCAGTGCAGCACGAGCTGTTGGGGGCGGAGCAAGGTCCCTGCGCTGAAAACAGTGCCGGGACCTCTGCACATGCGCGATACAGTGGGCACACATGTGCAGTAGCTCCAGGCGCCCAAAACTGTGGGAGGGGCCCGAAGCACGCAGCCCCTAGCCCTGGCCGAATGGCCTCACAGGGGCTGCATGGATAAGGCTCCTCCCACCTGACTCGACCTCCGCTCCCCCCCCCCCCCCCGCAACCCGACCTCCGCTCCCCGCCCCCCCCCCCGGATCTCCGTGACCCCCCCCTGGACCTCCGCGACTCTCTCTCCCCGCCCCCCCCCCCCCCGGACCTCCGCGACTCTTCCCCCCCCCCCCGGACCTCCGCGAGTCCCCCGAGACCCGACGCCACCTACCTGTAAATCAAGCCCGAGGTCTTGGGCCCGGCCGTTCAGCCTCCTTCTCTCTCTCCACCCCCCCCTCCTTCCCCCCCTCCTCCTTCCCTCACTCCTCTCTCCTTCCCTCCCTCCCTCCCTCCTCTCTCCTTCCCTCCCTCCCTCCTCTCTCCTTCCCTCCCTCCTTCCTTCCCTCCCTCCACTCTCATTCCTTCCCTCCATCCCTCCTTCCTTCCCTCCCTCCCTCCCTCTCTCCTTCCCTCCCTCCTCTCTCCTTCCCTCCCTCCCTCCCTCCTCTCTCCTTCCCTCCCTCCCTTCCTCCTCTCTCCTTCCCTCCCTCCTTCCTTCCCTCCCTTCACTCTCATTCCTTCCCTCCCTCCCTCCCTCCTTCCCTCCCTCCCTCTCTCTCTCCTTCCCTCCCTCCTCTCTCCTTCCCTCCCTCCCTCCCTCCTCTCTCCTTCCCTCCCTCCCTCCTTCCTTCCCTCCTCCCTCTCTCCTTCCCTCCTCCCTCCCTCCTCTCTCCTTCCCTCCTCCCTCCTTCCCTCCCTCCCTCCTCTCTCCCTCTCCCCCTTCTCCCCCTCCCCCCTTCTTCCCCCCACCTCCCTTCTCCCCCTCCCCCCACCATTTCCCTTCTCCACCTCCCCCTCCCACCCCCCTTCTCCCCCTCCCCTCGCTGTCAGAAACACAAACACTGACAGACAGAGAGTGAGAGACACACACATAGACAGAGAGATAGAGACACTGACAGAGACACACTGGGGGGACCATCCCAGCACGCTGCTGGAGGACTCCCGGTGCTGCAGTCGGTAAGTAGAAAATGTTTTATTTATTGATGGTTTTTTTTTAAATGTATTTTTTATTAATTTTTTTTGATTGATTTATTGGTTGATTTATTGATGTATTTATCACTTATTATTGATGATGGCTCTTTATTTGTAAAACTGAAGTGTTTAATGTTTGTAAACTTCCCTTTAAACTCCCCCCCACCATTCCCTACGCCTAATTTGTAACCTACGCCTGATTTTCTAAAGTGTAGACAAGGTTTTTTCGAACGTATAAAAATCTTCACTTACTCCATTCTAAGTTAGTTTGGAGTAAGTTTTCACTGCCTAAACTTTGAAAACAGGCGTAAGTGGCTGGACACGCCCCCTTTTGAAAAAAAAATTCTCTTCCAAAGTGAAACTGTTCTAACTGACTAGAACTGGAGCAAACTAAATGCCGAGAATTCAAATTTCTAAGATACTCCATTCTAAACTAGTTGCTCCAAAAAAACAGGAGCAACTCAGGCCGAAACTTGGCCCCCATATTCCCGCTTTCTCCCCATACCCCTTGAGGCCTTTTGTATCTGGAAATCTTCTATCTCCTTCTTACATATATTCAGTGACTTGGCCTCCACAGCCCTCTGTGGTAGAGAATTTCACAGGTTTACCACCCTCTGAGTGAAGAAATTTCTCCTCATCTCAGTCCTAAATTTCCTACCCCATATCCTGAGACTGTGACCCCTTGTTCTAGACTTCTCAGCCAGGGGAAACATCCTGCCCGCATCCAGTCTGTCCAACCTAGTCAGAATTTTATAGGTTTCAATGAGATCCCCTCTCATTCTTCTAAACTCTAGTGAATACAGGCCCAGTCGACCCAATCTCTCATCATACGACAGTCCTGCCATCCCAGGAATCAATCTGGTGAACCTTCGTTGCACTCCCTCTATGGCAAGTATATCCTTTCTTAGGTAAGGAGACCAAAACTGCACACAATACTCCAGATGTTGTCACACCAAGACCCTGTATAACTGTAGTAAGACAACCTTGCTCCTGTACTCAAATCCTCTTGTAATGAAAGCCAACATACCATTTCCCTTCCTAGCTGCTTGCTGCACCTGCATGTTTGCTTTTAATGACGGTTGTACAAGGACACCCAGGTCCCTTTGTACATTGACATTTCCCAAGCTATCACCATTTAAATAATACTTTGTCTTTATGTTTTTCCTACCAAAGTGGATAACTTCACATTTCTCCACGTTATACTGCATCTGCCATGTGTTTGCCCACTCACTCAATCTATTTAATCGCCTTGCAGTGTCTTTGCATCCTCCTCGCAACTCACAATCCCACCGAGTTTTGTGGTCATCAGCAAACTTGAAAATATTACATTTGGTTCCCTCATTCAAATCATTTATATATATTGTGAATTGCTGGGGCTCAAGCACTGATCTCTGTGGTACCCCACTAGTCACTGCCCGCCGCCCCGAAAAAGATCAGTTTATTCCTACTCTCTGTTTCCTGTCAGTTAACTAATTTTCAATCCATGCCAATATATTACTTCCAATCCTATGTGCTTTAATTTTGACACTAACCTCTTATGTGGGATTTTATCAAAGGCCTTTTGAAAATCCAAATACACTACATCCACTGGTTCTCCCTTATCTATTCTATCAATTACATCCTCAAAAAACTCCGATTTTCCTTTCATAAATCCATGTTGACTTTGTCTAATCCCATTGATATTTTGTAAGTGTCCCATTATCACATCCTTTATAATAGACTCTAGCATTTTCCATCACATTTTCCCTACTTCTGATGTTAGACCAACTGGTCTGTAGTTCCCTGTTTTCTTTCTCCTTTTATAATATTGAGGTTACGTTTGCCACCTTCCAATCTGCAGGAACTGTTCCATAATCTATAGAATTTTGGAAGATGACATCCAATGCATCCACTATTTCCATGGCTACCTCTTTTAGTACTCTGGGATGCAGATTATGAGGCCCTGGGGATTTATCGGCCTTCAGTCCCATTAGTTTCTCCAGCACTATTTTCTTACTAATAATCATTTCCTTTAATTCCTCTTACTCATTCGACTCTTGATTCCCTAGCATTTCTGGGACATTATTTGTGTCCTCTTCCGTGAAGACAGAACCGAAGTATATATTTAATTGTTCTGCCATTTCCTTGTTCCCCATTATAAATTCTCCTGTTTCTGACTGTAAAGGACCTACATTTGTCTTCACTAATCTTTTTCTTTTTACATACTTGTAGAAATTTTTGCAGTGGGTTTTTAAGGGCCCAAATTTCCCCATGAGTTGCACTGTTTTTTTTGGTGTAACTTGATTTTTCTGGTGTATCATTTTAGTTGCAAATATGGCCATTTAATTTGCGCCAGTGTAAGTGAGTTAGTAGGTTTTTTGTTAGGTCAGGCTTTTTTTCCCAGCAACTTATACCATTTATGCCAATTTGGCCAGAAAAGAGTTGTACTAAACTAACTTAGGGAAGCGTATGTGTCCACTTTTTTCCCCACAGAAAGACCTTACGTACAGTTAAGGAATCAGCGCAAGCACCAAAAATGTAATAAGCAATTAATTAACAAATAAAATAGAAGGAACCCTGCACCTAAAGCACCAAGATCAAAGTAATAAACAATCAATAAATAACAAATAAAAAAATAGAAGGAACCCTGCCCCTAAAGCACCAAAATCAATCAGTAAATAACAAATAAAAAATAGAACTCTTACCTTAGGGAATGCAGTGGGCTGGGGAAATTAAATCTAGGAGTAATAAAGGTGTGGAGAAAGGTTTTGATGGCAATGGGACTAAAAGTACGCACAGATGCAGAAAAAGATGAAACGGGTTGGGGGGGAGGGTGCGAGGGAGGGGAAAGGCTGGGCTCGGCTGCATCTTTATAAAGTAGAATTCAAACTGGTTTGTTGTTTGTCCCTCAGTTGGCCTCCATAAAATGGGACTGCACATGGTCTTCATAGGCAGCTTGTCTGTTCTCTGGAAAGGTCCTTTGGTACACTGGACACTCGGAAACAAAGTGTTTCATAATGTGCTGCTTGAAATCAAAGTCCTCCAGGTTGAGCGGGAAGACAACCTCACACACTGGGCACTTTTGGCTGTCAATGCTCTCCTCTTTGGTGTCCTGTGAATTCTCTTTGCCATCCTGGCTCTCCATCAAGTCAACGCTCGCACCAGTCTGCGATCCTTCGGTATCAAAGTGTGCGGCAGGCCACTCGGCCCAGGATAGGGATGGCGTACTTCGGCCCCTCCTAAACAGCCTGCAGCGTGTGTTTGCCGAAACGGCCTGCCAGGAGCCACTGCCCCTGCGTGCAGACTCTAGAGCGCATATGCAGAGGCCGAGGCACAATTTTCAGCGCCGGGACCTAGCTCCGCCCCCCCCATCTTTCTTCTGCGCCACGCCAGCCCCACAGATGGCCCGAGAATCGGCCAAGATCGTACGGATTTATTTTGGCGTTGCTTCTGAGGTAAAATGTCGGCGGGGGGTTTGAAGGTGCGCCGAAAAAATTGGAGGGCCAAGTTTGGGCCCTATATTCCTTGCAAGTTTACTCTTATACTCTATTTTACCCCTCTTAATCAATCTCTTGGTCCTTTTTTGCTGAATTCGAAACTGCTCCCAATCCTCAGGCTTGTTCCTTTTTCTGGCAACTTTGTATGACTCCTCTTTGGATCTAATATTATCTTTAATTTCTTTTGTACGCCATACTTTCCTTTTGTGCTTTTGTGCCAGAAAGGAATGTATAAATGTTGCAATTCATGCATTCGTTCCTTAAATGTTAGCCATTGCTTATCCACTGTCATGCCTTTTAATTAATCTTCCCAATCTATTACACCAAATTCATTCCTCATACCTTCGTAGGTTCCTATGTTTAGATTTCGGACCCTAGTTTCGGATTGGACTACTTCACTTTCTATCTTAATAAAGAATTCAATCATGTTATGGTCACTCTCCCCTAAAGGACCACGCACAACAAGACTATTAATTAACCCCTTCTCATTGCACAATATCCAATCTAGGATAGCCTGTTGCCTAGTAGGCTCCTCAACATACTGATCTAAAAAAAATTTTTGTGCACACTCCAGAAATTCATCCTCCACAGTATTATTACTAATTTGGTTTGGCCAGGCTATGTGTAGATTAAAGTCACCACGATTACTGTAGTACCCTTGTTACATGCATCTCTAATTTCCTGTTTGATGCTGTCCCCTAAATTACCACTACTTTTTGGATGTCTATAGACAACTCCCACCAATGTTTTCTGCCCCTTGGTGCTCCTTAGCTCCACCCAGACTGATTCTACATCTTGATTTTCTGAGCCAATACCCTTTCTCACTATTGCTCTGATTTCATCCTTTACTAACAATGCCACACCTCTTCCTTTTTGCCTATCCTTCCTAAATATCGAATATTCTTGGATATTCAGTTCCAAACCCTGGTCACCCTGCAACCATGTCTCCGTAATTGCAACTATATTGTATCCATTTACATCCATTTACACTGTTAATTCATCTACTTTATTACAAATGCTTCATGCATTCAGATACAGTGCTTTTAGATATGTCCTTTTAACAGTATTAGATATCTTAACATTTTTTTGTACTATTGCCCTATTTGTCTTATCGTTACTTTTTCTTACCTGGACACTATTTGTTAGTGCACTCCTTTGTTTGTATGCTCTGTTCTTTCCTAACATAATCTGGTTATCCTTACCACAATCACTTTCCTGCATTGCTTCCTTTTCTTTTTTCTTTAGCATTCTAGATTTCTCTCCACTGGGACTGCCGCGCCCCCTACCCACCCTGTTTAGTTTAAAGCCCTAACAATTATGGGATCTCGAGCCCTTGATTTCGCCTACTGAGACGGGAGTGAGTTGGGCGACGTCCATAGCGGGGTCCCAACCTGCTGCCGGCTCCATCCCACTCTGTACAAGTGATTTTACGTTGATGTGGCTTGTTAAGCCACCCAGCAAGGTGCCCAGCCAATTAAAAGGACGCGTGTCTAACCACAATGATTTTGACAGCTCTTCTGTCAGTGTTCTGCTGCATTGAGCTTCTGCAAACACTGACAAGCCCTGCACAAAGGTGCACGGCTGCACCCAGGCTCTCCCACGACTCCCTCCATATGCTTACGGAGTGAGTCACAACACACAGGGAGGTTCTCTTCCCTTCCAATGGATGGAAGAGACCTCCCCAGGTACCCGAAAGTGAGCGCGGAGATGGCGATGCGTTAGCAAACCGTGTCCATTTGGAGGACTGCAGGCAGCATGCAAACTTTGTGCTGCCTGTTTATTTGCATGCTTGTGGAATTCAGCCCAGCGTTGAATGCAATGTGCTGCTGAGTGGCTGAACGCTCAAGTTCTTGTGACACTGGCACCAATTAAAGCTAGCCTGCACTTCTTAAAGGCAGTCTCTTAACGGGGAGGTCTATTCTGCCTGTAGATCATTATTTAATTGTATGAGGAAGACAGCGCAAAAAATCAACTCATGATAGCACAACAGGTGAGAGTACAGGTACAACATTGGCATCTATCTGGCAATGTGTAAAATTGCCCAGGTATGCCTTGTCCACAAAAAGCAGGACAAATCCAACCTGGCTAATGACCATGCTATCAGCCTAGAATCACAAAAACATGGAATGGTTACAGCACAGAAGGCGGCCATTTGGCCATCGAGCCCATGCCGGCTCTCTGCAACAGCACTTCAGCCAGTCCCACTCCCTCACCCTTTCCCTATAGCCCTGCAAATGTTTTTCCTTCGGGTACTTATCTAATTCCCTTTTGAAAGCCACAATTGAATCTGCCTCCGCCATCCTTTCAGGCAGTGCATTCCAGGTCATAACTCACTCGCTCCCAATCATCATCATAGCTATAGAGAGTGACACACATCGATAACCTACTCACCGATACTCAGTTTGGGTTCCACCGGGATCACTCAGCTCCAGATCTTATTAGAGACTTGGTGCAAACATGGACACAAGATTTGAATTCCAGAGGTTTGATATCAAGGCATCATTCGATGGAGTATGACACCAAGGAGTCCGAGTAAAACTGAAGTGAATGGGAAACTCTCCAGTGTGTGAAAGCATTCCTGGAATAAAAAAATTGGTCGTGTTTTTTTGGAGACCAATTAACTGCTGAATATTGCTGCAGGAGAGTACCATCAGGGCAGTGTCCTAGATCCAACTATCTTCAGTTGCTTCATCATAAGGTCAGAAGTGGGCAGTTCGCTAATGAATGCACAGTGTCCCGTTCCATTCGCAATTCTTCAGATAATGAAGCAGTTCATGCTTGCATGCAATAGGAACTGGATAACATCCAGGCTTGGATTCATATGTAGCAAGTAATATAACACCACACAAGTACCAGGCAATGACCCATTCCAACAAGAAAGAGCCTAACTACCTCCCTTAACATTCAATGGCATTATCATCACTCATCATCATAGGCAGTCCCTCGGAATCGAGGAAGACTTGCTTCCACTCCTGAAGTGAGTTCTTTGGTGGCTGAACAGTCCAATACTAGAGCCACAAACTCTGTCTCAGGTGGGACAGACATTCACCAAAGGAAGGGTTGGATGGGGCTGGTTTGCTATAGGCTCCTTCCGCTGCCTGCGCTTGACCTCTTCACGCTCTTGGCGTTGAGATTCGAAGAGCTCAACGCCCTCCTCGGTGCACTTTCTCCACCTCTGGCGGTCTTCGGCCAGGGACTCCCAGGTGTCAGTGGTGATGTTGCACTTTACCAGGGAGGCTTTGAGGGTGTCCTTGTAACGTTTCCGCTGCCCACCTTTGGCTCGTTTGCCGCAAAGGAGCTCCGCATAAAGCAATTGCTTAGGGAGTCTTGTGTCTGGCATGCGAACGATGTGGCCTGCCCAGCGAAGCTGATCGAGTGTGGTCAGTGCTTCAATGCTTGGGATGTTAGCCTGGATGTTGGTGCGCCTATTCTCCCAGGGGATTTGCAAGATCTTGCGGAGACATTGTTGGTAATATATCTCCAGTATTAAGTCCCCCACAATCAACATTTTGAGGGTTATCATTGACCAGAAACGTAACTAGACCAGCCACATAAATACCGTGGCTTCTCGAGCAGGTCAGAGGTTGGATAATCTCTAGTGAGTGGCTCATCTCCTGACTGCCCAAAGCCTCTCCACTACCACAAGGTACAAGTCAGATGTGAGATGGACTATTCTCCACTTGCCTTGATGGGTGCAGCTGCAAAAACACTCAAGACGTTCAGCACCATCCAGGACAAAGCAATCTGCTTGATCGATACCTCAACCACAACCTAAACATCCACCCCTCCACCGGCGTGCCGTGGCTGTATATCCACAGGACACACTGAAGCAACTCTCCAAGGCTTCTTCGCTAGCCAAACCTTCAATCTCCACCACCATGAGGGCAACAGGTGCAAGGGAACCCCATCACCTCCCAGTTTCCCTCCAAGTCACACACCATTCAGACTTGGAAATATATTGTTATTCTTTCATCGCGCTGGGTCAAAATCCTGGAGTTCCCTCTCTAACAGCACGGTGGAAGTACCCTCACTACAATGACTGCAGTGATTCAAGAAGAAGGTCCATCACCAAGTTTTCATGGGAAACTAGGGATGGTCAATAAATGCCGGCCTTGCCAGTGATGCCCGCATCACGTGAATGAATAATAAAAAATTATTTATTCATTACAGCTATTAGTAGTCTCTATTGAGCCTCACTCATGATTCAGGGCATTACTTGTTGAGTGCAAGTGTACCCTTCATGTTCTCACCATGCTTTTTCATAGTGAGAAGATCAAAGTGGGAACATAGGAACATAAGAACATAAGAAACAGGAACAGGAGTAGGCCATACGGCCCCTCAAGCCTGTTCCGCCATTCAATACGATCATGGCTAATCTGATCATGGACTCAGGTCCACCTCCCTGCCAGCCCCCCTTAACTCCTAATATTCCCTTATCGTTTAAGAAACTATCTATTTCTGTCTTAAATTTATTCAATGTCCCAGCTTCCACAACTCTGTGAGGCAGAGTTCCACAGATTCACAAACACTCTGAGAGAAGAAATTCCTCCTCATCTCAGTTTTAAATGTGCGGCCCCTTATTCTAAGATTTTGCCCTCTAGTTCTAGTCTCACCTATCAGTGGAAACATCCTCTCTGCATCCACCTTGTCAAGCCCCCTCATAATCTTGTACGTTTTGATAAGATCATCTCTCATTCTTCTGAATTCCAATGAGTGGAGGCCCAACCTACTCAACCTTTCCTCAAAAGACAACCCTCTCATCTCCAGAACCAACCTTGTGAACCTTCTCTGAACTGCCTCCAAAGCAGGTATATCCTTTTGTAAATATGGAAACCAAAGTATGGAAACCAAAACTGCACACAATATTCCAGTGTGGCCTCACCAATACCCTGTACAACTGTAGCAAGACTTCCCTGCTTTTATACTCCCATCCCCTTTCCGATAAAGGCCAAGATTCCATTGGCTTTCCTGATCACTTGCTGTACCTGCATACTAACCTGCAATCAAGCAGAGGCAACATGGATTTATGAAGGGGAAATCATGTTTAACTAATTTACTGGAATTCTTTGAGGATATAACGAGCATGGTGGATAGAGGTGTACCGATGAATATGGTGTATTTAAATTTCCAAAAGGCATTCGATAAGGTGCCACACAAAAGGTTACTGCAGAAGATAAAGGTACGCGGAGTCAGAGGAAATGTATTAGCATGGATCGAGAATTGGCTGGCTAACAGAAAGCAGAGAGTTGGGATAAATGGGTCCTTTTCGGGTTGGAAATCGGTGGTTAGTGGTGTGCCACAGGGATCGGTGCTGGGACCACAACTGTTTACAATATACATAGATGACCTGGAAGAGGGGACAGAGTGTAGTGTAACAAAATTTGCAGATAACACAAAGATTAGTGGGAAAGCAGGTTGTGTAGAGGACAGAGAGAGGCTGCAAAGAGATTTAGATAGGTTAAGCGAATGGGCTAAAGTTTGGCAGATGGAATACAATGCCGGAAAATGTGAGGTCATCCACCTTGGAAACAAAAACAGTAAAAGGGAATATTATTTGAATGGGGAGAAATTACAACATTCTGCGGTGCAGAGGGACCTGGGGGTCCTTGTGCATGAATCCCAAAAAGTTAGCTTGCAGGTACAGCAGGTAATCAGGAAGGCGAATGGAATGTTGGCCTTCATTGCAAGAGGGATGGAGTACAAAAGTAGGGAGGTCCTGCTGCAACTGTACAGGGTATTGGTGAGGCCGCACCTGGAGTACTGTGTGCAGTTTTGGTCACCTTACTTAAGGAAGGATATACTAGCCTTGGAGGGGGTACAGAGACGATTCACTAGGCTGATGAGGGGGTTACCTTATGATGTAGATTGAGTAGACTGGGTCTTTACTCGTTGGAGTTCAGAAGGATGAGGGGTGATCTTATAGAAACATTTAAAATAATGAAAGGGATAGACAAGATAGAGGCAGAGAGGTTGTTTCCAATGGTCGGGGAGACTAGAACTGGGGGGAACAGCCTCAAAATACGGGGGAGCCAATTTAAAACCGAGTTGAGAAGGAATTTCTTCTCCCAGAGGGTTGTGAATCTGTGGAATTCTCTGCCCAAGGAAGCAGTTGAGGCTAGCTTATTGAATGTATTCAAATCATAGATAGATAGATTTTTAACCAATAAGGGAATTAAGGGTTATGGGGAGCGGACGGGTAAGTGGAGCTTAGTCCACGGCCAGATCAGCCATGATCTTTTTGAATGGCGGAGCAGGCTCGAGGGGCTAGATGGCCTACTCCTGTTCCTAATTATTATGTTCTTATGGTCTTGTACATTACCGCCAGGCCTCGCTGTACTGCAGCACTTTGCAATCTTTCTCCATTTAAATAATAACCTGCTCTTTGATTTTTTTTCTGCATGACGTCACACTTTCCAACATTATACTCCATCTGCCAAATTTTTGCCCACTCACTTAGCCTATGTCCTTTTGCAGATTTTTTGTGTCCTCCTCACACATTGCTTTTCCTCCCATTTCACGAAATGGCAGAGACTGGTTTTGAGGCGTCCAGTTGGATTCCTGCCCCTTCGTCAGCATTGTTGGATCTCGTTCTGCTGGTCTCTGTGCTCTCACAAGATGCTGCAACTAATTTCTTTGATATAGCCACCTTCGCACAATCTGCTTTTCTTGTTTTTTGCTGGCTACATTTGCGCTCCGGATGTTTATGTTGCCCTTGAAGTGAAGGCACATGACATCATGCTTTGGCCAAGAACACTGGAATGCTGCGTAACCCTTGCCACATCATATACATTTTGTGATGTTCTTACACTCCACTGGTATGTGGCTGAACGCCTGGTGCTTAAAAAGTGAACAGCCATGGCTGGAATATGTGCCTCCTGCACTTTGTAAAGGAGGAAGCAAAAATTGAAACCACTTTTAATCAGTTTCTTGGCCTGTTTTACTACAATTATATACGGACTTGGCGAGACCACACCTGCTGTACTGTGTACAGTTTTCGTCTCCTTGCCTAAGAAAGGATACACTTGCCTTAGAGGGAGTGCAACAAAGGTTCCTGGGATGAGAGGATTGACCTATGAGGAGAGAGTGAGTAAACTAGGCTACATTCCCCAGAGTTTAGAACAATAAGAGGTGATCTCATTGAAGCACATCAGATTCTTACAGGGCTTGACAGGGTAGATGCAGGGGGGATGTTTCCCCTGGCTGGGGAGTCTAGAACCAGGGGTCACAGGCTCAGAATAAGGGGTCGGCCACTTAGGACTGAGATGAGGTGAAATGTCTTAATTCAAAGGGTTGTGGGTCTTTGTAATCCTCTACCCCAGATTGCTGTGGAGGCTCAGTTGTTGAGTATATTCAAGACAGAGGTCGATAGATTATTGGATACTAAGGGAATCGCGGGATATCGGGATGGTGTGGGATGGTGGAGTTGAGGTAAAAGATCGGCCATGATCTATTGAATGGTGGAGCAGGTTTGAAGTGCCGAATGGCCTACACATGCTCCTATTTCTTATGTTCTTGTGTTCTTATGTTGAATCTCTTAGGTAGGCTATTTCTTCAGCTCACCATTTTGCTGAACTGTTGAATACTGTAATTTTCAGTCTCCAGTGGAGTCTTCATCTCCACCTCTGGTGTTTCAATGATGGCCACCTGTCACAGGCTGTTCATCCTGCTGCTGGTAGTATATTGGTAGACCATATGCATCTTCTGGCCATTGTATTAATTGAGCATTCATGTTCTTGATAATAGTGTACTGTATAAGAATATCCCCTCAGGGTAGTCAATGGTGGCCTGTAATTCGTGTATTCGGTTCATAACTCTAGAGAGGGGAGAGAAGAGCTCGGAGGTCAGGAACTCAGGGGGAGAAGGTCAGGGACTCGGGGAGAGACGGTCAGGAGCTTGGGGTGGGGAGGAGGGTGTGGTGTTAGAGCACGGAGAGAACAGTGGGGATGGTGGAAGAACGTGATCCAGGTCTGAGGGGGGAGGAGGTGGAATGAGTGCGATAACATGATCCAGATAGGAAGATGGATCACATTCTCCCCCCCCCCTCTGTTAGATATGGATCACGTTCTTCCAATTGGCTGAATTAGTGAACCCTTCTCACACACAGGGCAGGTGAATGGCCTCTCCCAGTATGAACTCGCTGGTGTATCAAAAGGTTGGTACACACACGGACCCCACATACGCAGACCCCACGTATACAGACTCCAAACATACAGACCCCACACAGGGTCCCTTTATTCAGAATTAAAGAATTTGTATCACTTCCAGAAGGAAAAAAAACATAAAACTCCAAAAATTTAATTAAGCCACCATTTAGAGTATAAAGTATTTTGTTTTATCAGCCAAGGACAACTATAATTACAATTGCAAAAATTCTATTAACAGAGGATCTTCACAAAGCTAACTATGCTTCCACATTCTGTAGTCTGGCAAGACTGGAACAAATTACACATTGTAGGCTTGTCTACAGCAACTAAGATCAAATTACCAGACAAACTGTTGGGTGTGTCTTGACCTCCAAGGGGACCAATCAGAAATCTGCTGTTGCATATAGACGCAGCCATGTTTGTTATATAACAATAGGTAGCTTTCACTGTTCAACTTGTACATTTCAATCAGCTTTCAGTACTTTCAATTCACAGGGATAGCACTATTGGTGGAAAATCTGAAATTGCTTCTAATAAATTCTCAACTGAGCTTCCATTGAAGACCAAAACAGAGCTTGCTGCATTGTTGGAAGGAAAAGAGGTCAATCCTGTGTAAGTATTTATTTCAAATTTATCTGTTTTGTCTTCTAACAATGTTGTGCAGCGCCTTGGGACGTTTTACTACATTAAAGGCGCTATATAAATAAAAGTTGTTGTTGTTGTTGTTGTGTAAATTAACCATTTTATTTTATTTAAGTTCATTACCACTACTTCATGTTCCAGCATCAGTATGTTTCCTACGAATGATCCTTATATTATTGAAGAGGTTTGAGCTTTGCTATCTAACCTTCGTGGAAAAATTGCTATGTACGCTATATCTTCATAGGCAGGCCTTCGAACGAGGATGACTTGCTTCCACAAGAGTTCACAGATGTTTCAATGAAGGACCCGATGTTCCAGTCCTGAACTCTAATTGAGGGGGGTGGAAGATGCCTGTACGTGGATTTTTTTTAACGTGTGGTGACCGTTGCATATCAGCCACCACATGTGCTTGACAGAGCTAGACCTTTATCCAGTGGTAAGGGTTGAACCAGGACGACTGGAGACCAGCTCTGCTGCACGGACCTAGTGCGCACACATATCACAGTGTGGGCAGGTCTGGGCCCTTGGCTCTTCTGGGCCCCGTACCCTCATTCACCGCACTTCGCCCACGATGTTCCAGGGCCCGGGACTCCAGCTCTATTTATTTTATTTATAACCCCGACCTGCGGTGGTGTTCTCACACAGGTCGGGGTGGCCCATGATGTTCCAGGGCCCAGCGCTCCAGCTCATATCTAACAACATGGTGAGCACATTCTTTCTGAATGTACTTACAAATACAATTCATAACCAGAGTAATTCTTTCACTAATGTCATATGACAATTAGATTTATTTACAATATAATTTGTTGATATGCTTTAGTAATTAGCACAATAAGTATACCTTGAAATTAACTTAAGGATAATGAATGGACTTAAGGGTTTTACAACAGCAGCACATTTTGTTCATATGCTATTTATGTGGAAAACGCAGACAGAGAGCATTGAGGTAGGGGCAGACAGGGGGAGCTGAGGTAGGGGCAGACAGGGGGAGCTGAGGTAGGGGCAGGCAGGGGGAGCTGAGGTAGGGGCAGACAGGGGGCACTGAGGTAGGGGCAGACAGGGAGCACTGATATAGGGGCAGACAGGGGGAGCTGAGGTAGGAACAGACAGGGGGAGCTGAGGTAGGGGCAGACAGGGGGCACTGAGGTAGGGGCAGAGAGGGGGAGCTAAGGTAGGGGCAGACAGGGGGAGCTGAGGTAGGGGCAGACAGGGGGAGCTGAGGTAGGGGCAGACAGGGGGCACTGAGGTAGGGGCAGACAGGGGGAGCTGAGGTAGGGGCAGACAGGGGGAGCTGAGGTAGGGGCAGACAGGGGGAGCTGAGGTAGGGGCAGACAGGGGGAGCTGAGGTAGGGGCAGACAGGGGTCACTGAGGTAGGGGCAGACAGGGGGAGCTGAGGTAGGGGCAGACAGGGGTCACTGAGGTAGGGGCAGACAGGGGGCACTGAGGTAGGGACAGACAGGGGGCACTGAGGTAGGGACAGACAGGGGGCACTGAGGTAGGGACAGACAGGGGGCACTGAGGTAGGGGCAGACAGGGGGCACTGAGGTAGGGACAGACAGGGGGAGCTGAGGTAGGGGCAGACAGGGGGAGCTGAGGTAGGGGCAGACAGGGGGAGCTGAGGTAGGGGCAGACAGGGGGCACTGAGGTAGGGACAGACAGGGGGCACTGAGGTAGGGGCAGACAGGGGGAGCTGTGGTAGGGGCAGACAGGGGGCACTGAGGTAGGGGCAGACAGGGGACACTGAGGTAGGGGCAGACAGGGGGAGCTGAGGTAGGGACAGACAGGGGGAGCTGAGGTAGGGGCAGACAGGGGGAGCTGAGGTAGGGGCAGACAGGGGGCACTGAGGTAGGGGCAGACAGGGGGAGCTGAGGTAGGGGCAGACAGGGGGAGCTGAGGCAGGAGCAGACAGGGGGAGCTGAGGTAGGGACAGACAGGGGGAGCTGAGGTAGGGACAGACAGGGGGCACTGAGGTAGGATCAGACAGGGGGAGCTGAGGTAGGGACAGACAGGGGGAGCTGAGGTAGGGGCAGACAGGGGGAGCTGAGGTAGGGACAGACAGGGGGAGCTGAGGTATGGACAGACAGGTGGAGCTGAGGCAGGGGCAGACAGGGGGAGCTGAGGTAGGGACAGACAGGGGGAGCTGAGGTAGGGACAGACAGGGGGAGCTGAGGTATGGACAGACAGGGGGAGCTGAGGCAGGGGCAGACAGGGGGAGCTGAGGTAGGGGCAGACAGGGGGAGCTGAGGTAGGGGCAGACAGGGGGAGCTGAGATATGGACAGACAGGGGGAGCTGAGGCAGGGGCAGACAGGGGGAGCTGAGGTAGGGACAGACAGGGGGCACTGAGGTAGGGGCAGACAGGGGGAGCTGAGGCAGGGGCAGACAAGGGGATAGCTGAGGTAGGGGCAGACAGGGGGCACTGAGGTAGGGACAGACAGGGGGCACTGAGGTAAGGGCAGACAGGGGGAGCTGTGGTAGGGGCAGACAGGGGGCACTGAGGTAGGGGCAGACAGGGGGCACTGAGGTAGGGGCAGACAGGGGGAGCTGAGGTAGGGACAGACAGGGGGAGCTGAGGTAGGGGCAGACAGGGGGAGCTAAGGTAGGGGCAGACAGGGCGAGCTGAGATAGGGGCAGACAGGGGGAGCTGAGGTAGGGGCAGACAGGGGGCACTGAGGTAGGGGCAGACAGGGGGAGCTGAGGTAGGGGCAGACAGGGGGAGCTGAGGCAGGAGCAGACAGGGGGAGCTGAGGTAGGGACAGACAGGGGGAGCTGAGGTAGGGACAGACAGGGGGCACTGAGGTAGGATCAGACAGGGGGAGCTGAGGTAGGGACAGACAGGGGGAGCTGAGGTAGGGGCAGACAGGGGGAGCTGAGGTAGGGGCAGACAGGGGGAGCTGAGGAATGGACAGACAGGGGGAGCTGAGGCAGGGGCAGACAGGGGGAGCTGAGGTATGGACAGACAGGTGGAGCTGAGGCAGGGGCAGACAGGGGGAGCTGAGGTATGGACAGACAGGGGGAGCTGAGGCAGGGGCAGACAGGGGGAGCTGAGGTAGGGACAGACAGGGGGCACTGAGGTAGGAACAGACAGGGGGAGCTGAGGTAGGGGCAGACAGGGGGAGCTGAGGCAGGGGCAGACAAGGGGATAGCTGAGGTAAAGGCAAATAGGGGTGATGTTACAGAGATGAAAGTAGGCCGTCTTTGTGATGGACTTGAAAGCTCAGCTCGAGCTCACATTGGATGCCAATGTTCTGAACAATCTGGTTCGGCCTCAGGCAATGCCTTGGGGAGTCGATGGTGAGAGCGCAGATTTTGAGGTGAGGCCAGACATGATGGCTTCAGCCTTTGCAATGTTTAGCTGGTGGAAATTGTAGCTCACTATGAATGGTTGTCAGGCAAGAAGTCTCACAGCATAGAGGCAGTGGCATAGTCAGGGGAGCTGGTTGAGAAATAGAGCTGAGTGACTTCAGCGTACAGGTTGAAGCTGACCCTGTATCTGTGGATATTGCCAAAGGTCAGCAGGTCGATGAGGAAGAGGAGGGGACTAATGGTACTATTGGAGAAAATCTGAACTGCAGCAATCTTTTCTCAATATCTTATGCTATGGTTCAGAGTTTTTCTCAAATCATTTTCTGATATTGATGACCTGACAATAATTTGCACAAGTAGGTCACTCCCCTGCAATATGCTGTATTAAATTAGCGTAGTCCAGGCTAACAATTGCCCTATTTAGCAGCATTACTGCAAGTGGAACATGCATAGAATTCCGACTCTGTTACCTGTTAGTCCAGAAGTTGGAAAACACTCGGCCCATTTAATACAGGCTAAAATTATTGGTCGCATTTAATTATAATTAGATGGCAAAGATGCAATTTTTAAAAAAATTAGATCTAAAAGCAATCCACAACAAGTTAATTTATCTTTTATCAGTGGTAGCCTTGCTCAAGACAGGAAAAAATGGTGGTGCCAGCTCTAAACTGTAGTGTAATTGCTTCATGGGATCTATGCTTAAAAAAATTCACAGCTGCACATTTGCTGTAAAGGACTAGCTGGTTTATTAGCAAAGGTTTAACAATCTAACTGAATCCTACCGGTTCATCCACCGGGTTCACAACTGCATGCTTCATTGTGGAGAACCTGGACTCAATTAACTGGGGTTTTATTGAGCCTTGTGAACATCACATGGCTGGCTAAGTCACTCACAGTGCAACAGCTCCACAACTATTTTAAGTTGAAACCATAAATCAAGTGCTTTATTAAAGGGGGGGGAGGGGGCTACTAAAACAGACACTTTAAACAAATGACACTTTTGACAGTAAACTTAATTCAAACTAAAATTTGGTTGCCGGTGGTGATGCTGCACTCCAATCCCTCTGGTGCCCACCTCTCGCGGAAGGCTGCGAGCGTACTGGTGGACACCGCGTGCTCCATCTCCAGGGACACCCTGGCTCGGATGTAACCATGGAAGAGAGGCAGGCAGTCGGGCTGAATGACCCCCTCGACCACCCGCTGCCTGGACCGGTTAATGGCCACCTTGGCCATGCCCAGGAGCAGGCCCATGAGGAGGCCTTCCCACCTGCCCACTCCGCCCCACACAGGGTGCCTAAATATCAGGAGCGTGGGGCTGAAGTGCAACCAGAATTTGAGGAGCAGCTCCTTCAAATGTTGAAAGAAGGGCTGCAATCTCACACATTGAACATAGACGTGGAACACGGACTCCTCCAGACCGCAGATATTGCAGGCGCCCTGGGAGTCTGTGAACCGACTTGAAAACCGATTGCACGGGACTGCTCCGTGCAACACCCTCCAGGCTAAGTCCCCAATAACTAAAGAGAGGACTCCTGCGTAAAGAGCACTCCACTGGGGACCCCTGCCTCCTCCAGATGGCAAGATGGTGCACGGCATGTCCGGCCACAGCCCCACAAGCCTGTGAGCATGTCCACATGTGCATAATTTGCATAAACCAGCATTGTCTTTTTGGTTCCAGCATATTTCCCTTTGTGTGGGTTTCATTACAGAGTGTTTCTTTCTGACATGCTCAGACTGAGAAATTTACTGACAAGCTTATAAAACAGCAGCAATTTATGCATATAATCCTGTTTGGTTAAAAGTAATGTCTTTGAAGATTGTCCTTAGCAACCAATTTAAATCATTTGCATGATGTAGAGGCACCAGGTGAATCCAAATGCTTTTCTCCAGAGACAGAGAATCATGAACAGCTATTGATGGAGATGGAGGAGCCCGTCTCCTATCCACCTTCTCAGCTAGGAAAAGTGTGTGGCATCTATATATCATCATCATCATAGGCAGTCTCTCGGAATCGAGGAAGACTTGCTTCCACTCCTGAAGTGGGTTCTTTGGTGGCTGAACAGTCCAATACGAGAGCCACAGATTCTGTCACAGGTGGGACAGATAGTCGTTGAGGGAAGGGGTGGATGGGACTGGTTTGCCGCACGCTCTTTCCGCTGCCTGCGCTTGATTTCTGCATGCTCTCGGCGATGAGACTCGAGGTGCTCAGCGCCCTCCCAGATGCACTTACTCCACTTGGGGCAGTCTTGGGCCAGGGACTCCCAGGTGTCAGTGGGGACGTCACACTTTACCAGGAGGGTGTCCTTGTAGCGTTTCCACTGCCCACTTTTGGCTCGTTTGCCGTGAAGGAGCTCCGAGTAGAGCACTTGCTTTGGGAGTCCAGTGTCTGGCCTGCGGACTATGTGGTCTGCCCAGCGGAGCTGATCGAGTGTGGTCAGTGCTTCAATGCTGGGGATGTTAGCCTGAATGAGGACACTGATGTTGGTGCGCCTGTCCTCCCAGGGGATTTGTAGGATCTTGCGGAGACATCATTGGTGATATTTCTCCAGCAACTTGAGGTATCTACTGTACATGGTCCATGTCTCTGAGCCTATACAGGAGGGCAGGTATTACTACAGCCCTGTAGACCATGAACTTGGTGGCAGTTTTGAGACGACACTGAACACCGAACCTTTATTTCATAAGTAAATAAACTTACCAAGGAGACTTGCAAGCAGCACCCTCTGCTGGTGAACAGTGTAATTTTCTAGGGCAGTGAAAAAATTCAACACCTGCATTATTTATATTATTAAGCAGCAAGTGTCTTGTTGTATTTGCTAAACTATACATGAATAAAAATATTTTTATTTTACAGAACGATTGGAAAAATATTTCCAAATTACATTAGGGCTCACAGTGATTCTAATACTAAACCTGTGAGGCAGCTTTATGAAAGTAAGTGTGCATTTGAAATGTTTAATACTTTACTGTATGAACATGCATAAATATATGAATACAATGAAACACAGGAAATGAGTAACTGAGTAACCAACACTTGAAACTAAAGTGTTGGCTAGGGATTTCCTCAGAGCTGCTCTCACTTTACCTTGTAACTTCTCAGAAATACAGCACATTTAGACAGGGTTTCTGCCACTTCAGGGGAAGTTACATAAGGAATAGGAGGGAGAGATTGAGTAGACTAGGCCTATTTTCTCTAGAGTTTAGAAGAATGAGAGGTGATCTCATTGCAACATACAAAATTCTTACAGGGCTTGACAGAGTAGATGCAGGGAGGATGTTTCCTTTGGCTGAGGAGTCTAGAACCAGGGGTCACAGTCTCAGAATAAAGGGTCAGCCATTTAGGACTGAGATGAGGAGAAACTTCTTCACTCAGAGAGTGGTGAATCTTTGGAATTCTCTACCTCAGAGGGCCGTGAACACTCAGTCTTTTGAGTATATTCAAGACAGAGATGGATAGAGATCGATAAAGGCATCAAGGGATATGGGATAGTGCAGGAAAGTGGAGTTGAGGTAGAAAATCAGCCGTGATCTCATTGAATGGCTGAGTAGGCTCGAGGTGCCGAATGGCCTTCTCTTGCTCCTAATTCTTAAGTTCTTAGGTTCTTGGGCACTAAGGGAATCATATCAATCTTAGCCTTGAATATACTCAATGACTGAGCATCCACAGCCCACCGGGGTAGAGAATTCCAAAGATTCACAACCCTCTGAGTGAAGAAATGTCTCCTCATCTCAGTCCTAAATGGCCGACCCCTTATCCTGAGACTGTGACCCCCTAGTTCTAGACTGTCCAGCCAGGGCAAGCAGCCTCTTAGCATCTACCCTGTCAGACCCTCAAAGAATTTTATACATTTCAATGAGATCATCTCTCATTGTTCTAAATGCCAGAGAATATCGACCCATTCTACTCAATCTTACAGCAATGAGGCAGGAGCAGTTCTGAGGAGATATCTGATCAGTGTTCCAATTCTATTGATATACAAATAAAAGTTGTTGTTGTTGTTGTTGATATTTGACTCTAAAATGACTTCTGTTATTACCCTTAAAAAAAAATGCATCTAATTCCTGTAAAAAGCCGTGCCTCATTAGTTATGAAAACATTTTAAACTGTTCAGTTAGCCAAACAGTTTTCCGTATGTGACAAATATCCAACTTGGATTATTTTGTATGTAGTTTCCTTTTATTAAAAAATAAATGCCATCCTGTGCATTCTTCCTCCATGACTGTATTGAAATCACTGCACCTTCTCCTTCTCAAACTGCATCTTTTCAAGGCCTTCAAATATAATTTTTTTTATTCATTCCCGGGATGTGGGTATCGCTGGTGAGGCTGCTATTAATTGGCTATCCCTTGTACCCATTGAGAAAGTAGGGGTCTGCCACCTTCTTGAAGTGTTGCAGTCCACGTGGTGATTTTTTGCAGCAGTTGATGCAACTGACTGGTTTACTGAGCCGCTTCAGAGGGCAATGAAGAGTCAGCAACGTGGCACAATTTCTTAACTCCCATAGTCTCTTTTTTCATATTACAGTCTTCATATTCTAAAACCAAGCTCGACATTACCTAATCACTGATACGTTTTTTTACTATTTTCAGTCTTGAGGGGGCATCCTGAAATGCTGGCTATGGCCTTTTATTCTTCACGATATAATATATTGATGAAAATGTGTAACTTTTTCAATCTGATGTTCCGTATTGTACATTTCCTCAATAGATAACGTTGACTACTGTGAACTCGTTGTAACACTGGTTCAGAAAAAAGAAAACCATACAGTGCTCTTTCAGGAATGGTGGACTGTTGATCAGTCCACAAAGTTCCACAGAAATGATGGAAAGGAAAGCTTAGAACTTATTGTATTCAGTGATAAAATTAGCCCTCCAAGCCTTGGGTTCCTTGCTGGCTACGGGTAAGACAACAATTTTACTTTCTTTACATTTGATACATTTTTAAATGCATTTTTGTTATGAACCATCAGTTAATTAACGATGGCTTTGAATTTTTTCGCGACCTTCACACGTACGCCATTATTATTCTGTAAAAACATGTGTCAACCTTGGCTCAGTGGGTAGCACAATCGTCTGAGTCAGAAGGTTTTGGGTTCAAGTCCCACTCCATGGACTTGAACACAAAAATCTAAGCTGACACTCCAGTGCAGCGCCGAGGGAGCGCTGCACTGTCGGAGGTGCTGTCTTTGAGATGAGACATTAAACCGAGGCCCCGTCTGCCCTCTTAGGTGGACATAAAGATCTCACAGCATCATTTCGAAGAAGAGCAGAGGTGTTATCAATGCCCCCTGGTTGTTGATCCCTCTGCTATGGGAAATAGGACTTCCGTATCCATTCTATCTAGGCCACTCATAATTTTATACACCTCTGTGCTGTAACACTTTGAAATTTTTCTCCATTTAAATTATAATTTGCTTTTCTATTTTTTCTGCCAAAGTGGATAACCTCACATTTTCCCATATTTTACTCCATCTGCCAAATTTTTGCCCACTCAATTAGCCTGTCTATATCCCTTTGCAAACTTTTTGTATCCTCGTCACAATTTGCTTTCCCACCCATCTTTGTATCATCAGCAAATTTGGCTCCATTACACTCGGCCCCTTCATCCAAGTCATTAATATAGATTGTAAACAGTTAAGGCTCCAGCACCGATCCCTGCAGCACCCTATTAGTTACTAAAGTGACCCATTTATCCTGACTCTGTTTTCTGTTAGTTAGCCAATCCTCTATCCATGCTAATATATTACCCCCAACCCTGTGAACTTTTATCTTGTGCCATAACCTTTTATGAGGCATCTTATCGAATATCTTCTGGAAATCCAAATACATCACATCTACTGGTTCCCCCTTATCCACCCTTCTCGTTACATCCTCAAAGAACTCCAGAACATTTGTCAAACATGATTTCCCTTTCATAAAACCAAGATAACTCTGCTTGATTGAATTATGATTTTTCAAATGTCCCGCCACTGCTTCCTTAATAATGGACTCCAGCATTTTCCCAATGACAGATGTTAGGCTAACTGGTCTATAGATCACTGCTTTTTGTTTGCCTCCTTTTTTAAATAGGGGCGTTATATTTGTGGTTTTCCAATCCACTGGGACCACCCCAGACTCTAGGGAATTTTGGTAGATTGCAACCAATGCATCCACTATCTCTGCAGCCACTTCTTTTAAGACCCTAGGATGTAAGCCATCAGGTCCAGGGGACTTGTCTCCTTTTGGTCTAATTATTTTACCGAGTACTACTTCTTTAGTTGTAGTGATTGTATTAAGTTCCTCCCTCACTATAGCCCCTTGATTATCCACTATTGGGATGTGTTTAGTGTCTTCTACCATGAAGACCGATACAAAATATTTGTTCAACGTCTCTGCCATTTCCCTGTTCTCCATTATTATTTCCCCAGTCTCATCCTCTAAGGGACTAGCATTTACTTTAGCCACTCTTTTCCTTTTTATGTACCTGTAGTAACTCTTACTGTCTGTTTGTATATTTATCATTTTTTAGTCATTCTTTGCTGGCTTTTAAAAGTTTCCCAATCCTCTGGTCTCCCACTAGTCTTGGCCACATTGTATGCCCTTGATCTCAATTTGATACTATCCCTTATTTCTTTAGTTAGCCATGGATAGTTATCCCTTCTCTTACAGTTTTTCCTTCTCATTGGGATATATTTTTGTTGCAAGTTATGAAATATCTTCTTAAACGTCTGCCACTGCTCATCAACTGTCCCATACTTTAATCTATTTTCCCAGTCCACTTTAGCCAACTCTGCCTTCATACCTTTGTAGTCTCTTTTATTGAAGCTTAGGACACTGGTTTGAGATCCAACTTTCTCACCCTCCAACCGAATTTAAAATTCAACCATGTTATGGTCACTCATTCCTAGAGAATCCTTTACTAGGAGATCCTTTACTAGGAGATCATTTATTAATTCTGTCTCATTAAACAGTACCAGATAGATCTAAGATAGCCTACTCCCTGGTTGGTTCCGCAACGAACTGTTCAAGGAAACTATCCTGGATATACTCTTATGAACTCTTCCTCAAGGCTACCCTGGCCAATTTGCTTTGTCCAGTCAATATGAAGGTTAAAATTGTCCATGATTATTGCCATTCCTTTTTTACAAGTCTTTGTCCAACCAGTGGTGTATTCACTATTTTCAATAGTCCAAAATTCCACGCCATTTTGGGTATGAGTGCGGCAGGAGATTTTGACCCACATTCACCCCCGCCCCCACAGTGAGTGCTTCTCAAGAGCCAGTATGGCATTCCCTTTGCGTGAAATTATGATGGAGGAGGAGCAGTAGCGCATGAAGGAAAAGAGAGTGAGGCTTGTGTTTTAAGGAAGCTGCATCCAGCAAGAACATCTCCTCAGTAAGGCCTTCGTACGATCTGTGTTGCTTGCATATTGTATTGGGAGGGTAACTATTTGTGAGCTGCGTCCTCCTTCAATGTGACCTGATTGTTCCATCTTGTACTGTCCCTACTCTGTGATAATGACATACAATGGTATGTAGCGATTGTCATCTGCTCTTTGAGAAGCCCTCACTATGCATAATGATAGGACCAAAAATCTGCTGCTGGTATCAGGTGCAGTTAGCAGCAAGTCCAGGTCTGTGTCGGCAGAATGGCAAAAGATTTTCTGGAAATCTCCCCGTGATCTCCAGCGCCTTCTTCATGTAAGGGGCGAGCTCTTTTACACTGTGGTTGCCCCTCCGAAGTCCTGTGTCTCTCAAGCATTGTGCGCAAGCATCTCCTGCAACAAGGTTGAGTGAATTAGGTGAAAGGGTAGCAATTCGCCTATCTCCCAGGAGGCAACTGAAAGTTGATGCAAGAGATGTGGTGGTATCAGCTTGTTGGAAGGGAGGAAGGATTCTAAGGGTGCATGTGAGTGCCTTTAGGGTAGATGGGCAGCTACGTCATGTGATGGTGAGGAACACAAGAGCAGAAAGGATGAAATTGCCATATGTATTTTGTGAGCTAGGAAGAATCGGGTGACGACAAACAATGTGCAGAAAAAAAAGACCCATTTCACAGTCGGAAGTTCTGGGCTAAGAAATTCGGGTGCGCCCATTTCTGGGCAAGCGGGGGGGCGCCGGGTGTGATCCCTGCACCAGAATGGTATGGCCCCAACCATCCTGGTTATTGGGCTCCGGGCCTAATTTCCATGAAACGGGCAAGCTGCGGAGAGCAGGAGGTAGCTCCATAAAATGTTCCAGAATCCGGACCAGACAACCCTGACAATCTCGGGGTCCTGCTGCCGCTTGCCTTGCCACCGCTGCCCTTACCGCGGTGCCCGCCCACGCGAACACCTCCTTGGCGGGCCCTGCACGACAGCATCCTTGGCGGGTCCTGCCCGATGACATCATTGGGGGGGGGGGGGCCGGCCCGCCTGAACAGCTCCTCGGCGGGAATCCCTCCCACCCTTTCTGACGTTCCGAAATCCAGAAATACCCGAACCTGGGCTCGGGTGTTTCCGGATTCGTGACGTCAAGAAACAAATCCGGAAAAGCCTGGAATCCGGAACGACCTCGGTCCCACGGGTTCCGGATTTTAGGCGCTGCACCTGTAACCGAGGACGAGATCGGTAGCTGGGTGGGGGAGATCAGTGGGGAACGGGGGAGCGTGAGTGTGGCGGCATCTCCAATTCAGGTAAGGATATTTTTTTCAAGCTTACCATGTTCGTTGTGGCCTGCCAGCCTGGTCTTCCTAAGTGCAGCTGTCGTTGGCTGTCTCAGAGTAAACCAATCTTGCAGTGGAGATCTCAAACAGGTGTTTGGGCCAGAATCCAAAGAGATTAATGCCTGTTTCAGGCATAGGCACTGTGTGCTGTTTTTGTGGCCTTTATCAATATGGCAAGTGGCGAATTTCTTGCCTTAATGAGCGTGTGCTTCCTGCCCACCATGTTAGAAGTTTAGGAGGCCTTTTAGTGCCCTAAACACGTGAGTTGCACAGCCCAATTTCAACTTAAAAAAAATCTTTGCAGAATTTCCTTTGGTTTTCGTGATTTTTTTAAATGTTATTTTCCTTACTTTTCAGCATTATGGGTCTGTACGCATCAGTTGTGCTGGTCATTGGAAAGTTTGTACGCGAGTTCTTCAGTGGGATCTCTCACACCATCATGTTCGAAGAGCTGCCAAACGTGGACCGAATTTTGAAACTATGCACAGATATCTTCCTGGTTCGTGAGACTGGAGAGCTGGAATTGGAGGAGGATATGTATTGCAAGCTCATCTTCTTGTACAGATCACCAGAGACTATGATCAAATGGACACGCGAAAAGACAAAGTGACCACTTCTGCTGACCTGGATGTAGAATTTTTTTTTTTTTTGAAGAGCTAAAAGAAAAAAAAGCACAATTTCACCGAAAAGTCGAGCTAGTCACAGTTAGGTGACAGCAGCTTTTCCTTATGGAGCCCAGGCAGTTGCATGTTCCTTAAGTCCTCTCTGCCTACAGTCTCTCTGCTGACTATAAAGACTGGTGTTTGTTCTATCATTCAGTACCAGTTATGGAAACGATTCTGCGTCGTAACTGAATCCAGTTTCTTTCAATTTTTAGTCGGCCAAAATCAGGGCTTCCGAAACGCTTATGTTCCTTGCAGGTATCATCTGTATCAATCCTTTGTATTTTCTTTATGTGATGCAATGATTTTGGGGTCATGCAATCTGCTGTCATTACCATCCAGTTACAGAGGAACAAGGCCTGGTGTGATCCAATATTGACAAAATAATGAAGACATCACCAATGAATAATAATTCTTGGGTATCACAGGTCTCTATTGATGTAACCTATACTGAGCAAGGAAAGTAATTTGACAATCTGCTTTAAATGCCTTATTTTATTTGTACAGTCAAATAGAAAAGTATCACCTTTCTCAGGAAAAAAGTTCCTTTATCTAACTGAGGCTTGTTTGTCTTCTGTATCTTCATTATCTTATAAAAAAAAAACAATGTGGGTACACATTATTGCAACACAGTCAAAGATACTCCATCTTCAGCAAATGCTTCTCCTAGATGGAAGACTCCGGTGATACCCATGAAAGTACTTGAAACTAAAGGTCAGCAAAATGTTCAGAATTTACTTGAACCTTTGAAGTGCAAATCCTTCAACAGAGTTTTTCTCTCTGATTAAACTAGAGCCAACATTACTTTTGCTTCATGTTCCCATAGTTTCATCAGTTTATTTTTGCGATTGGGGGGAAAAGAAACTAATCATAACTGGCTTTTCCCTTTCTCCATGTTTTCACTTCTGAGACCACCTTTCCTTACTGTTTGTCAGCTGAGAGCTTGGGCAATCTATTGCCATGTCTCTGCCAGTACCAGTCTTTAAAAAGTGCACAACAATGATGCAGGGCAGTTCCTATCTGACTTTCTTTTTTGCCTTGTTGGGAACCATGTGCGACCTCTTTGACTGCACATCGCCCATGACAGCCTGACCAATATCAGGAACCTGCTTGTGAGGGTCAATGGTTACACTCATGTCCTCCCACTCTGTGGCGCGATAGGTTGGTGTAACTAAATCCCGTGTCACTGCAGTTATTGTACAACTAGCATTTTTGATGGACAAAAAACAATGGCAGCATGATCAGGAACTGCAGATAATTGTTGCTGTCTCTTTATTCTAAACTGAACTTTAAAAGATAATAGTGTTGAGAACAGTATATAGAATGTGAAATAACTGGAGTCAATACAAAAGGATGTTATGCAACCAATCAATAATTGCATAATATTCTGACAAAGTACAATGCCTGCTAGAAAAAAATGGACTTCTGTATAGAAGCAGATTTATTTGACTTTTATCTACATATTTCCACATGCAAATTGCTATTGCTACAATTGTCAAGGCAACTATAGTCCTGTGACAGGGCAAAGCATCAGTACATATGTGTCTTGAGGTTATTTTTATCTACTTGTCTAAATACAAACATGTTCAAGTTGAACATCATTGTTTTGGTTTAGAGATGGTGAGATATTTCTAAGGGTTATGATGTTATTGATGGGACAGAATCATAGCACAATCACGGACCTTCACAAAATCATGAAAAACCCTTTTTAAAATAAACCCACTGCTGCAGTAAGGGTTCTTGCAACATGAAGTCGCAGTGTACCATAGTAGAAATTGTGTAATTTGTTTGTGCTTCACGAGGATTATCACTGGCCCAACAACTTAAAATGGTCAGTTCTCAAGGTGACCATTCCTTTGCCTATACATTGTTATTTAGAAATGTCAGTGTTATTGGTTTCGGATAGCTATTACAAATTTGTATCGTTAAGCCATTGTTAATAATGCAAAGCAGGGATTGAAATTCAGCTTTCTCATTGGTAGTTTTACCTACCTATTGATCTAATTCAGTAGCTCGCCAAATATTTCTGTAATATTTAGTTACACAATCACAAGCCAGCCCATTCGGCGAAGTTCGTAGGGCTCGCTACATTGTGCGTATTCTGATTCTAAGTGGCATAATGATGCACTTTCATTTATTTAAACAATGTCAGAGTCCAGCTTTAACTACTTTGATAACAAATGTATGTTTCAGTGTTTTCATGGAGATCTGGATAGAAATTCAGTATCTCAGTAATAATCTGCATGTGAGGAAATGAGGTGAATAATTGACCTTATGATCTTGAAAATGAATACTTAGGTAGTCTGGGGGTTACTATGAATTTCAAACACTGCTTATGAAGGGTTGCTATGTTAAAGGTTGTGTTTATTTGCAATAGAAAAATGCTTTGATTGGGTCCCCTTGATCACATGTGCAAAAAGGGGGTGGAGTCCAATGGGCACATGCACAGGACACAAACAAGTTGTTGCAAATAATCACTCCGTATGTTAAAACTGACAAAAAGAGAATCTAAGCAAATCTGCAAAACCCTTTAATCTGCAATAATATTACAGCTACAGTAACCCTTTTTAAGGCCATTTAATTAATTTTTTTTTAAAAACTCCATGCAAGAGTGAATTATTTCATATCCAGATGTTTTAAGGATTTCTCATCTTTTGAAAGGAATTCATAGCAGTTCCTGCTGCTTAGAATGGGAAATAAACATCGCTTTCCATTTGATTTTCTGTAATCATCTTAACCATGTTTATTGGAATGAAATGGCTATTTTCAACCTAGTTATTGATAGTCCAGTTCCATGGTCCAACCCACTACACCATGTTACGGATGATTTTAAATGAATATATCTGAAAATGAACGATAGCAGTTTGTGCAACTAAGTTTTATATGACACAGGAGTTATGTTATTCCACAATAGATTTCAATATGTTACGGTGTATTTATATTTCAAGTTTATTCACAAACTTCTGGAATACTGAAAGTAGTTTTAGAAAGTATGCAATAAGCTTTGCTTCTAGTTGAAGTGCTCTGATTTTCCCCGGAACTGGACACTGTGTACCAGACCCACACCATTGTGACCCTGCTGTCAACAGTTACCAGTGAAACTATGTCCCTGTTTTATATTTGTTTCTAAAACATCTCACTAAGTGATGAACATTTTCAATAAAATTTCTTGAAAAATGTTTTTTCTCTCACCAGTAGATTTTGTAAAGTATGAACGGGGGGGGGGGGGGCTTTTGTCCTAAGCTGCTTCCTGTGCATGTCTCTTTTGTTGCAGACTTTGTTTAAAACCAGCCTGGATATCTGGAAATTGAATCGATTTGAAGAGCTCATTAATATTGTGAATAATTGCTCCTCCAAATCTAAACATTTGCAAGAGGTGTTTTAAATCATAATGATCAATTTCTCTGTTAAAAGGGAAGCTAACATTGATTTTTTTGGGAAGCATCTATTCCAGTAATTTATTTGTTAAATGTCACAGGGTCAGGAAAGGTGAATTGCACTCAAATTTACTGGGATTAAAAAAATGTATATTTTGTCTGTAAGAAGGCAAACAATCAAAGAGACACACGACCAAAGTAAAAGCTCTTGGGATAAAGGGCAATAAACTGGAGAATAATTTGGCTACAGAATAGGAAATGATAGGTGATGATCAATGTTGGAAGTTTGAATAGGGCAGCTCAGAGCAGTAGAGTATCCCAGGCATCAGTCCTGAGATCTTTGATTGAGGCCATTTATAATTACTATGAGAAGCAAAGTATTAAAGGAAGAATGGCTAAGCTTCCACATAATAACCAGCTTTTGTGGGATAACATGATATTTGGAGGTAAGGAATAAAAATTTAGATCCCTACAATTTAGCAATAGGGCATAAAAAAGCCTTTCATTTTGAGAAATGATGCACATTGACCCAGATTTTGTGATTAGCGGTGAATGAATGGCGCTTGCTCTTCATTGTACTTGCGTTTTCCCACAGACTCACCATAGGCTTTTAAATTGTGATTTGCGGTAGTTAGAGAGCTGATTCTGGGCCGTGCTGGGGATCTGAGATCTGTGTAAACAGGGCAAGTAACAACGTGTCTCTTCAACTAATCAGATTTAAACATGCAGAATCTGAACCAGGAAGTGTAAGTTAGAATATTTAATTCAATTTAAAATCATGTACAGAAAGTGAAATAAAGAGAGGAAAAGAAAGGCGGGATTAAGAGAGAGAGAGAGATAAGAGAAAAGAGAGTTTTACATATTTTTAAATCGCCAACAATAATTAAAATCTGAAGAAATAAGACTCCACACTTGTTAAAGTTAATTTTCAGTGCCAGAGAGGTTTTTTGGTAGTAATTAATATTTACCACACAGTTAAAAGTTCACTTACCCTAGAATCGACAAGCCCTACCTTTTTCTGGCGTGTTTAGTGGGTATCTAGTGGACAAGTACGCAAAATTCATGCCGTTGCATATATGTGAATACCAAGTCTCTCGGCGGTAACACTACTTTGGCCAAAAAATAACTTTTACAAATGAAAATATAACCTGGTATAGTCTTTGTTTAAAAAATAAGGGCCATGCCAGTCTAATCAGAGAATGATGAAGTTGAAAACCTGGCTCATTCAAGGGTAAGGTTATTTAATCTATCTGCCCAGTATAGCTGTCCATGGGACTGGTACAAGTACCTCAGAGACGATTTCAGCTTTCAGATTATTGAGCTACAAAGCGTTCACATTTGAAAATTATGTTTGGTGAGCATAGAAAATGTTAAAAGGATGATGGCTGTATTGAAATATTTTGTGCAAAACACAGGAGAGGAGGACTAGAGCACGTGCTATGATCTAAATATATTTTGCAGATTAACTTCTAGATGCTTAGCCCTATGATTTATGGAGCAGACTGCCAACTAATGCAATAAATACTGAATCAGTTAATATATTCAAAAAGGGAATGGATGCTGCTGCAGGTAAAGGGATATTGGCTAAGAGTAGAAAAAAGGTCAGATCAGAAAACTGGATGGGCTGAATGACTGTTTCATTCTACTTTTAACTTCTAAATCACCTGCTGTGGAGAAATCCATTTTGTACACGTTCCATATAATAGGTAGAAACTCTTCTGTTCCTTCCTTGTTTTTCACAATGGATCAGTTTTCACAGAATCATACAGCACAGGAGGCCATTCAGCCCATCGTGCCTGTGCCAGTTCTCTGAAAGAGCTACTAATTAGTCCCACTCTCCTGCTCTTTTCCTGTAGTCCTGCAATTTATTTCCTTTTTAAATATACATTTAATTCTCTTTCGGAAGTTATTATTGAATCTACTTCCACCACATTTTCAGGCAATGCATTCCAGATCATAACAAGTCACTGAGTTGTTCTCAGTTTTTATTGTGCAGCTTGTCTTCAAATATTATAAATGAACCAGATTTTAATATGCAAGAGAATTTCAATAATTGAGAAACATTGATACGAGTTCATATTGCAAAACAGATTTTCTTCCTTTCTGAGGGGGTTGGTAATTGGTTGGGACGTCGGAGACGAAGACGTCATTTTGACTTTGGACGATAGTATAAAATGCACGATTATGGGCTCAGCCACCCGTTAAACACCTCTCCCAATTTGATTGCCCAAAGTCAAAAGTATCGCCCGGAAAGCACGGATAAAGGGAATGTACACAGATTGGCAGGATGTGACAAGTGGTGTTCCCTAAGGATTTGCACTGTGGGCCTCAGCTTTTCACCATGTGTATCAATGACTTGGATGAAGGAACGGAGTTTTATATACAAGTTTGCAGATGACACTAAGATAAGTTGTATAGATGTGAACAGGACTTTACAAAAAGGGACATGGATAGATTGACTGAGTGAGTCACCAGAATGATACTGTGGCTTAAAGGGTTAAATTATGAGGACAGGTTGTACAAACTTGACTTGTATTCCCTTGTGTGTGGATTGAAATTTTCAAGACTGAGATTGACAGATTTTTATTAGGCATGGGGATCAAGGGATATGGATGAAAGGTGGGTAAATGTAGTTACAGTACAGATCAACCATGATATAATTGAATGTTGGAATAGGCTTGAGGGACAGCTTACTCCAGTTGCTATTAAATCTGCAATCCTTTTTCTTCTAATAATAGGTACTTTGGTAAAGTGCTTCACAAAGGGAAGGGAGGACAGATACTGTACAGAGTTACAAGATGAGTTAAAGGAGATGACTGAATGTGTGACCAAAAAATAAGTTTTGAGGGCACTTTTAAAGATGAGATACAGTAAAGCTGAGACTTAATAAGAACATTCAAATAAGCATAAATATGGCTGATGTCTCAGCCAGCACTGAGAATGAAGGATGAGGGTAGAAATACATGTTTTGATGAGGAATAGGGTTATGATTTGAAACTGAAATCAAGGTCAAATGGCACACTGAGATTACACATCATTGGTTCAGCCTGAGGAGCATTCAGGAAGGGGGAGGGGGGGAGGAGGGGGAGAAAGAGGGGAGTGTAATAGAATGCAGAGTTTTCAAGGTAGCTGAAGGGTGCAGCTTTAGTCTTGCCCATATGTTAAGTGAAGATTCTGTAGCAATCATGAAGATGTAAAACCGTCAGATAGCAAGCAGTAGTCATGGAGTTGAGGGTAGTAATGAAGTGATAAAATGCATCATCAGCAGACTTTTAAAAAAAATTTTAGTTCCTGGGATGTGGGCGTCGCTGGCAACACCATCATTTATTGCCCATCCCTAATTGCCCTCAAGGAGGTGGTGGTGGGCTGCCTTCTTGAAAAGCTGCAGTAAGGTATATTCAAGACAGAGTATATTCGTTGAGTATATTCAAGACAGAGATCAATCGATCGATTTTTAGACATTAAGGGAATCTAGGGATATGGGGATAGTGCAGGCAAGTGAAGTTGAGGTAAAAGATCAGCATGATTTCATTGAATGGTGGAGCAGGCTTGAGGGGCCTAATGGCCTTCTCAAGCTCCTATTTCTTATGCTATGTTCTCCCACAGTGCTTGTTAGGGAAAGAGTTCCAGGATTTTGATTCAGCGACGATGTACGGTGATATATTTCCAAGTCTTATTAAAGTTAAATCCATGTTTGCAAAAAAATGTGATTGAGGGCCAAGTTAAGATGAGGTATAGGAGGAACTAAGTATGAAGCCTTGGGACATGCCATCAGAGACCATGTGGGGAGAATATGAGAAGCCATTGTAAAGGTGCTAGCTAAACTGGGGAACCATGAGATGGTGCCAAAATTAAAGAATGGTAACTTGTATTTATATAGCATCCTAGTGCTTCACTCAGGATATCTGAAAGCACTTCACATAGAATAAATTACTTTTGAAGTGCAATCACTATTGCTATGGAACACAAACATGGTAGGTTCCATGAGGGTGACCCATGGAGAAGAGGATAAAGTGGGTAACCATAACAATGCCACCAGGAAGCAGAGATAGGGGAAAGGAGGGCTAATATTGGTTGCAGTGTCAAAAGATGTCACAGGTGATTTTGACCAGAGCAGTTTGTGTAGTGAGCAGGACAGAATCTAGACTGTAGGGACTCAAACAATGGGTGGTGGGTGAGGTGATCATGGAGCTGAGGT
The DNA here is from genome assembly GCF_044704955.1 of Pristiophorus japonicus. Lineage (NCBI taxonomy): Eukaryota > Metazoa > Chordata > Chondrichthyes > Pristiophoridae > Pristiophorus > Pristiophorus japonicus. The sequence continues at coordinate 519,239,538 of NC_091977.1, read as the reverse complement.
GATGATATGCACCAGGAGGAGAGTGCGATTAGAAATAGGGTCAAAGTTGCAAAGGCCAGATGTATCTGGATTGGTAGATAAAGAATAGTTTAAAAATTAGCAAATGTTTGGGCTGAGGGATAGCAACGTTCAACCCCATTTGATAAATGGGACATAATTTGGCAACAAAGTACTTTGGCCCGTACCTCACATTTGAAACTTTGCCCTTAATGTATATGTACGGTATCTGTACTGCAACCAAGGAGAAATGTTTTTGCATGCCAACACAAACCAGTCTACCACAAAGCAGTCTACGAGAGGAATAAACTCGTTTACAGGACACAGACCATTCTTTTGGTGAAGATTGCAGGCAGTTGTGGATAGAATTGGTGAATCACTTTTCCAGCTCCGCAAAACGCGAATATAAATGACAACTGCGGTTCCCCACACTGCTGAACTCCCAAGTGATTGAGCTCTTGAAATACTTCCATTGACATAACTTCCTATGCCAAAGTATGGACTAAAAAAAAGGGTGAAATGCAATGCTCCTTAAGGAAACCTGGAGCCTTCATTTTCCCTCGACTTTTTTCACCGCCCCACCGATTGGGATTCCTCAGAGACTTACCTAAACTGTTGGGGACCAATCCCATGGGTCCGCAGCAGCGGCCCTCCCCCCCCCCCCCCCCCCACACCGAATTCCTGATCTTGCCAGCAGGCCAGGCAGCAATTCCTGTCGGGTTTGGGCGGGAGTTTGATCCTGAACATTGGAAATGAGGCCGGGTAGTTAAAGCCTGTTCCGCCATTCAATAAGACCATGGCTGATCATCGACCTCAACTCCACTTTCCTGCCCTGATCTCCAGTCCCCTTGATTCCCCTAGTCTCCAAAAAAATTTATCTATCTCAGCCTTGAACATACTCAGAGACTCAGCATCCACAGCCTTCTGGGGCAGAGGTTTAACAACCCTTGTAATAATCAACATGGTTCTCTGGCATTTTTAGGAATGAATCAGTGTGGCTCAGACTTGTTTTGTGAGTGAAATTTCACAAAATGCAGAGAAAAACCAAGCCGAGGAAATGCATAGGTAAGCAAGGTCAACACTGGCTTACAATAATGATTCATTAAACAGACAAGAGAATAGTGAAAAGTGTCAAATTGTTTTATGTACATCATTTCAAATGCATAAAAATATACAAAAATCACTTTATATTTGGGCAAGACAAATCTTCACATAAATTGCTTTATAAGTATATGGGAGGTAGAGCCAAGACTATTCATTATACAAATTTGATAAACTCATTACAACTTTTTGCTACTCTAGAATTAACATAATCAGACAAGGTTAATTCTCCAAATTTAAACAGAGCAGCTCTATGATCACTTGATTTTTAAAAAAGCATTTAAATTTTTTGTGTCTGCGACGGGGAGACAAAAAAAAAGGAGAGTTTGAGTCACCTTGTAAGCAATGGATGTGACCTCTAAACAGTTCATCTCAATTTTTATAGACTCCACTGTGCAAATGAAGCTGGCAGTAGTTTCTAAAGTACATACATTTCATAAAAGTTAAAAACCTGATCGTAGTCCAGAATAATATAACCAACATCCCTGTGGGTCTCCATGCAAGAAATGGTGGGATTAAAGCCATTGCAACCTTTAGCAAAGCTCAGACCTGGGCTTTCAATTCAATAAATGGTGCTCAAATTGGATACTTCAAAATCCCTGTGATCGTGCAACTATGGTATACACACAAACGGGCCTGTTTTCCAAAAAGAATGCATATTTAAGGCATCAAGTCAAGTCCATTTGTGTCGAAGCTTGGTGAGGCTCATAAGACACTGGCAATTCTTAAAAGGGAAAGCAAGGCCGGGTAGAAGTAGTTTTAAAAAAGGAAGGCAAGTGTAACAACAGTACTTTTTTGCACCAAGAGAAAATACGCTGACCAGAATTTGCTGACATTTTTGTAAATATGTCAATCTCATTGCTCACATGGAGAGCCTCGAGTTGGGTATCTTTCCCTGCTCAGCTGCTCCAGCGATGTGCTCAATAGGGATCGCCCATATGCCAATAGATAGGAAATAGCAAAACCACAACTTCAGACTGGCCTGAGAATCATCTTGTACACACAGGGCGCCAGGATACCATGCATTCCTAGGGAGTCCAATCATTTCTTGGGGACCCCCCCAGTCAGAGGTCTGAACCCCCAATGTTTTCTATGCAGCAGCTCCAGGACCCAAGGGGGCACACACTCAGTTGGCAAAACTACCACAGCAGCCTAGAAGGCACTGCTACTCAATTGCAGAGTCGACAATAAAATAAAATGATTTTAAAAAAGAGAAAATTCTGCTGACTATATATTATTTTATATGAAATGTACTCCTCCAGACTTCACAAATGCTTGAAGTAACATGGAAGTAGAATGCCAGCACTGCAGTTTGCCTAAAAACCTGAGTAGTTGCCGAAAGTCATTTCCCCCCCAGAAAAAAAAAACAATTCCAGGATTCAATGACAATCCTTTAGCTTTAATATGGCCCATTCATTTGCTCCAAGGACGTTGGGATCAGCCCGTCAACCCAGTAAGCCTTCTCTCTTTGCAAAAGAGGGGAAGAACTGAATACCAGCTCTGGCAACATCCCACAGGAGGACAGGCCTTGAATGGAGAGACACACGCAAACGAACAGGGCTGCGGAGGGCTACTGGTGAAGGTGGAGTGATCCGCAGCCAGTTTATAGGCCGAAAAGCATGTGTATAACCCAACCTGCAAGTTAGGCACCAATAACATGATCAAGGACTTTTTGTCAGTGTATAGCAACTTAAATCAAGAGAAAATAAAACTTGTAAATATCCTAGGAGGTGCTTGAAGAACTATATTTAAGTTGTGTGAAAAATTTCACTTTTCTTCTGCAAGTAGATAAATCACAAGTTACAGTAATAAAGACAAAGTGACATAGATTCCTACTGGGCCATTTGAAATTTAAACTTGGATTGCGACCTAATTTATAGCTACAAATGGCAGGTGTCCGGCAAATCTCCGACATCAAGGACGCAGTTGTAAGAAAACTGCTGTGTGAACCTAAATACTAACACACAAGCATAATTGTCCACATCCAATTCCACACAACAAACAATGAACACAACCTCAAGCGGAATTCATACTAGTCGTCTCTTTTTGGAGCAATTTTCCAAGGCATTGCCAGCTTCTGCAGCAAAGGTAACACCAATTGGTGAAATGAGGTTCAACAGTGCATCATCGGTTGCACGACCAAACAATGCTAAGAGTAGTGCCACCCCATAGCCTGTAGCACGTGCTCCCTGATGGGAAAAAAAGTGTAAACGTTAGTTTCTCTGCTCTTACACACACTGTCCCCTTTACAGAAAATGTAAAAGTCAACTACAGTGGAATTGAGAAGGAGGAGGAGAATTTTCTTCACTCAGTGTTCTGAATCTTTGGAATTCTGTACCCCAGAAGGCTGTGGACGTTGAGTATATTGAAGACTGAGATGGATATATTTTTGGACGCTAAGGGAATCAAGGGATATTGAGCCAGAAAGTGGAGTTGAGGTCGAAGGTCAGCCGTGATCTTATTGAAGGCCTTGGAACGTTTAACTAAGTTAAAGGCCTTATATAAATAAAAGTTATTACTAATAATGGCGGAGCAGGCTCAAAGGGCCGAATGGCCCACTCCTGCTCCTAAGTCTTATGAAGGATCCTTTTAGGGAAGCTACCAAAAGATACAATGTAGAAACAATCCATTGCATAGAGAGGCGCAATTTCTCATTATTTCCTTTTCTTGAGCAATTAAAAATAACCTTTAGAACAATTTATCATTAATCAAACCATTTGTAAAAAAAAACAAGCTTCAAGTGGTTTAATGTTGTGAAACTGCAGTATAACCCCAAGTTATTCAGACACCCTGAGACTGAAATAGTATTGCAGATTTGAAATGACACTCAACTGATAAAACAATTCTCATCCAAAAATCAAGTGTAAGTCAAGTGTAAGGCGGGTCAATACGCGTTGGTCGGCATCTACCCTGCAGCCTGGCGTTCCACTCTGCTCCTCAATTAAAACATCCCAAATGCTCGCAGGAGTGGGGGGGGCCCCCCCGAGTTCTCCCCAGGTCCTCCCAGAGTACACCAGGCCTTCAGCGCCTCAGACCAATATTGCTGTCCTAGGTTACCCATGCTTACCAGACCCAGGCATCATTAAATCACCCTCTCTCCTCCCAAGAGTAAAACATAACACATGGAGGTGAAACCAAGAAATGAATGTAGAAAAAGTTAGAGAATAGAAGACAAGCACAGGGGCAGTTGCAGGAAGAAACAAGTTTTACTGTGACCACCACCTTGTAAGAAATAGTTGTATAAACATCTGTGACTATAAACTAATCAAATTAAATTAGCAAAATAGAATTGTCAGTCACGTTGCATTTGAAGATACAGGCCCGGATTTTATGGTGCTTCCGACATGTGCTGTCGGAAGCCCTCAGAATGGCCCTGCAAGGATTCCACATGGTCTGTGAAAACTTGGAACTTGCGATCTATCAAGTTTCGTTTGGACAGATCCACTGCATCCGCTATAAATTCACTTTTTCTGGTGCACAGTTGGGCTATTTGTCTAACCACTGCCCAGCAAATACCCACAAAACCCTTACGCCTGGTAAAAGCAGGCACAAGGCCTTCTTTGAGCAGCGCAAGGGTTAAAATATATTTTTTAATTAAATGATTTAAACATTCACTTACATTTAAAATTAATTTTGTTAAATTTAGTCCCTTTTTAAAAATGTTTCAATTTATTTGACAAAAAACACATTTTTATTTTAAATGTTTAATTAAAGAGTATGTTAATTAATTTGGAACCTGTAATCATTTATTTTTATTGAAGTGGTGTGAAGCTTAATTTATTAGGTGATTTCTATTATGCTTATGGGGACTCTGTTCGTCAATGGAATTCCTATAAGCACAATAGGAATCTCCCTTTGTCATTGGTTGGCCTGGCCCACGTGATTCCAGGGACCCTTGCGAACCGCATGACCCTGGGATGCGTGGGCCTTTACACAGGCGTAGGCCTGCAGGCCCAGGGCTGCAAGAGTCCGAAGCTCTTGGGACAACAGGTAAGTATGGAGTTACCTTTTGGTTTGGAGGCGTCAAGCCTCCAACTGCAATTTCCAGGCCATTGATTAAACAATTGGTTTAGCATGCTAATAACATGCATTCTGAGGTAAAGAAATACAGCTAATTGAATGCAGCTAAAATTCATAACATGCAACTAAAGCATATAGAGATAACCTATTACAGAAAAGCTTACTTACAGTGTGAACTGGGGAAGCCATGTCAATATGTACCCACACTCCTGGCCAATCAAAGCCAATATGAGCTTCAATAAACAAGCCTGCACATGAACTCATAGCGTTGGCTCGATCCTACAATGAAACGGTATTAAATTGGGGTTAGCCCATTCAGCTGGTTGCCTTCAACAATTGTACAGCTTACTTGTAAACGAGCATGTTCTTGCAAACTCTGAATGTTCACATATTTAACGTGTGTATAAAAATGCACATTAAGACAAACTAGTTCACAGATACAATGCCGCAGCGATCGCCACAATTTTTGAGTTCATTTTTCAGCAGAAATGTTTTCAACATTCTCTGTTGCCCAGTGATATATAGGGCTGGATATTGCCCAACCTTGCGCCTGGTTTTTGGCGAAAAATGGTGATCAGTGAAATTCGTTGAAGTCTTGCGCTGGCAGCTTTTAAGTATCGCTGGGAAGTGACCGCCAACGTGCAAGACTGTAAAAAGCGTTTCGCCTAAAATTTGTCTCACAGTGCACCCATAGATGGGACCAAAAGAAAGCCCAGGAAAAACCTGCGTTGCAGCCCTTGGAACAGAGGTATGAAGACCGGCAAAAAAGATAAGTTAAAGTTTTCATTTTTTTTTAAATTCTTTTGCGGCGATTCGATAGAAAAGGGTCTTGTGAATGTTTTGTCATTTTTTTGGAATTTTTTTGTTGTGTTTTTTCCCCTCCCTAGGCCCAACTCGCAACGGTATCTACCTCGGAGAAAAGTTGCAGAAATTTCGCAGTTTGCATCGCAAATCCTCGTGCAACGCTGATTTTTACCGCTAGGCGCATTTTTCCCCCGAATGTTAGGCCTCGGAATCATAGTGGAGTCATAGTGGTATTTTTGGTGGAAAAATACCGCTATGACCAAAAATGGAATTTCTAGCCCATAATGTCTACTTCCCCACTCATTTACTTGAGGATTCCAAGGCTCATCCCATATCAGGTAAAGGTATGGTAATATAGTGGTTATGGTAATTGTGATCAGTTAACATCAGAATAAATGAGCATTAAAGCTGTCATATAAACCCAACTGGTTCACTAATACCCTTGTGGGACCAGAGTCTGGCCTGGCCTAGTCTATATGTCAGTCCAACAATATGTAATTGACTCTTGATTCCCTTTGAAATGGCGCCACTTAACTGTAGGACAGTCACTACAAAATAGGATCAGAAGAGAAATACTGGACGGATTTAATGGAAACAACCAGGAATAAAATCTTTCAGTTCCTTTCCTTTTTATATTTGTTCTTGGGATGTAGTTGACGCTAGCAAGGCCATATTTATTTCCCATCCCTGGTTGTCATGAGAAAGTGGTGGTGAGCATTCTCTTTGAACTGAAGTCTTTTGTGTTGATGGTGCTCTCACTATTGTGTTAGGTAGGGAACTACTGGAGTAGGGCTAGTGCTTTGCTATCCAGCTGGCTGTTCACCATCGAGTCCTAGATAAATCAAATGATCTTACATTTTAACATGGATATAACGGAAGCCATCCTATTCAGCTCTCACCAGCATGCCCTGGTGCCAGCTCGATCAAGAGCAGCATGATAAACTAATAACCGTTTCTCACTCTGAATTTTAAATTCTTAATCTTTTTGAAGGTTTACTTGCATCAGGGGTCATTCTTTTAACCATAGCTTTCTACCCACATCCATCATCAATACTGCCTTCTCTAATTGAACACTGTCAGCTTACACTGCATTCATTTTTTCCCCAATGCTGAACCAATCATCTGAGCACTAGTCACATTAAGAACTGATTTTTCAAATGTCCTCTTCACTGGACTCCTTGTTTCCATCCTTCACAAGCTTAACGCAATACAGAATGTGTGCCTGGAGAATTCCCCTATACAGATTCCCGTGCATCCAGCAATCTTACCCATACCCAACTTCACTGCTCAAAAGATCCACCTCCAAGATCCTCACCCTAATTCTGAAACCTCCAATACGCTAACCACACAATATTTGGGTAATCTTCTCCAGCTGTGTGCGCCAGCCCAGCCACTCCATTCCTTTGACTGAATTACTGTTTGAGCTCCACTCCAGTATCCACCTATAGAACTCAATACTGCCACTGTATTACATCCTCAAAAGCTTCCCAAAAACTCATGTTTCACCCCTTCAGTCTCCCCTCCTGAACCCCTTTACTTTCTGCTCAGCATCCACCTTTCTTCTGTCAGTCGGTTGCAAGAGTTCTAACCGAAATGAGCAGTCAGTGTCAGTCCACTTCCCAGCAGCTGCGGCTCTGCAGCGTAAGCTGACCCTAACTGGCATTCTCATTCAGTAATACCAAAAGGATGGAGCGGCAAGAGAAGTGGGAACATCACAATGCTGTAGTATGGGATGCTGGTCAGAACTTAGTGCTAAAGAACATTGTTGGGACAGATTAGGGAGACCTTTATTCCTCATAATGCCCATCGAGAGCTTGAAGCAAACATTGGGCGCTCAGAATGGAAAAGGTTCAATTTCCCAGTTCGAGCATGCCTCACCTTGACAAAAGATGTTGTTTTTAAACCTTCACTTGTTACAAACATTAATAATTTGTAAATTGGATAACAGCTGTTCAGTTTATTGAGCATAGTAAAAGTGTGGATGACTAGATTGACCATTTAGTTTTTTGTTACATTTTGAACTACTAGCTTTGACTTGACAAATCAATGAAGTAATAATTTCTCTGATAGGACAGCTACATTTTCAAGAGAAGCCACACAAACCTAAAAGAATGGACACAACATAATCGTCCCAACCAGAGGTGGGCAATCGGTTAGCTTTGTTAGTCCATTATTAACTTACAGCCACAAAATTTTTCATGTCTGCCACAGCAGAAGTAAATTCGCTGAAATGCAGTTCAGGACAGTAGACCATTGGCTGCACAAGATCGCCGCTGTTCTGCCCGGCTTTTACACAGGCCCATTCCCACTCTTCACTATTGGTAAGCAATCCAGCATGGTATTTTCCAGTAGCAATACCCTAGTTAAAAAAGAAAAATTATACAAAATTCTTTCGCTCAACTATAACATATTATGAGAGCCAATTCAGTAATCAAATACTATATTAGAAAATTAGATAATTATCCATGGTCATGCAGGAGCCGTGATTTGAAAGTAGGACAAGTTGGATTGGTGAAAAGCCATTATTTGTACGCCAGCTGTACAAATTGCTTGCAACCAAAAAGGACAAGGCCATGCACTGGGAGCCACTACATTGTGTTAAGAGGACCGGCAGGAGAGTTCCTACTCAGAATCCTCTAAATGTTAAGTGAAAGCTGCTGGAAGTGCTTAAAATTCTTACTCTTGGGTTGGTGTTGCAGATCTCCAGTGGCCAACCGCAAAGCACCATTAGGAATAGGGTGCCAGTCTGCCTTCTTGGTCAGCAACGGTGTGCAGCGCAAGGAGATTGCACATTGACGAGGGAGGATACTAACCAAAGAATTGTGTTCGAACTAAGTATGTAGAACCAACTAAGCTTTGTGAGGCGAACAATGCACTTTTAGTCAAAACTCCTATTTGACAGCAGGTTAGATTTGCACAATAAGCAACACTCGGGCATGCCCATTTTCCCTCCCTGATGTGCAGCATAGCAATTTGACAGATTCTAAGTAACTCTATTGTTCATAGACTATTAACCAAAATTCCATTATCCACAAAGTGGAAGCCGGTGTATATTAGGGATCATCACTGCCTTAATAACGACACAAACTGCATGTGGACCAGAACGCCAGCGATGTCCACATTCAGGGAACGAATACATTTTTTTAAAATTGTAGTGCTTTGATAAAGTTGGGTTAAGAAACCATTTGATAAGAATTTGGATATTGCTGTTTATCGCTAATCGGATTAGAAAAGAAAATACAAATCAACTAGGAGTGAAAAACGCTTATATGTAACAGCTGTGTATTTATGTTCATAATTAGTACCTCGCAGTTGAAACACCAATTTATACTCACTAACATTAGCTAACTTAATAGGATCAGAATATATAAAGACTTGTCTATAGTAATTGAAATGTTTACTTACCTGAGCACCAGTTAAAGTAGCAATATCCAAGATGATATCTGCTTTGAGATCTTTACAAGCATAGGACACCCCATCAGCCAAAACCAGGCGGCCCTCTGCATCCGTGTTATTGACCTCAACTGTTCTATTGAGAGAAGCTTTTGTAAGTGAAAGATCAAAACTGATCTTGCTGATGCCTCACTTTATTTAGTTCATGCAAACTGCTCAGTGATGGAATTTATCTGCAAATGTTTGTAAGATTAGATGTGGAAAGTACTCATGGGTTATTAAAAAAAAGTATGGTGTTAAATTGCAAATATCTGAAATAATAAACCAGTCTGAATCTGTAACCAAAATATTAACAAGTAGCATTACAGTCAACTTCATAACCTCTTCTAAAAGCTACAGAGAACATAAAATCTCACGACTATTTACCCAACAGTTAAAAGTTATGACAATACGTGGTCTTAAGTCTTATTTGTTTAAATACCGTATTCTGATGACACATTCAAGCGAGTCAGTAATGTACTAATAGATGCACATTGCAATGCCAAGATATTGCTAACGAAACAAAATTGAGGCACCATGCATTTAGCCAAGCCCATCCATTAACTCACTTTCCAGAGTACAGTCGGTGAATGTCATCTGGTCTCGTTGCATTGGCTCCAACTGCATTCTCAGCCAGACAGAACAATGCATGCAAGTTCTCTTTAAAACCCTGATTAAAAAGAAAAATGAAATTGTTGAAGCAGTGCCCTTCAGCACAACAGAAGATTATCAACAAGAAATGTTAAAGTAGGATCTACTTTAATTGTAGTTTAGTAATCAGCAACAGATGTTTTGAGCTGCAACTTAATTAGATGCCACATAAAGGCACTTATGGGAAAGATAATGGCATATGAATTGAGGTGAATGTGCCATATGATAGAGAAAGGGAGCTAAATGCAAAGTGCAGAGCTAATCAAAAAATTTTTGGACGATAAAAATATGGTGAGTAGCATTCCACAGGTCAATGCAACAACTCTTGATTATATTGGCCCGGATTTTCCGGGGCCTACAGCTGCATGCGCGAAAATCTGGAACTTGCGATCGGTCAAGAAGCTTCATCCCTGGGAAAATGAACATTTACTGGCAAAGAGTGGGCTATTTGCCCAAATACTGCCCAACAGAAACTCTTACGCCTGGTAAAAGGTGGTATAGGGCCTTCTTTTACCAGCACAAGAGTTTAAATAATTACAAAAAACTTAAAAAAATTAGTTATGGGTTATTTTTAGCCTCTTTTTAAACATTTAAATTAATTTTTCAAAAAAATAATTTTTTGTTTTAAATGTTTAATTAAATTGCATTATAATTCATTTTAAACATGTAATTTTTTTTAAATATTTGTGTTATGTACATATATTTTTTTGGTGATTCCCATAAAGCTTATAGGGATTCCGTACGTGAATTGATTTCCCATAAACATAATGGGAATCTCCTTTGATTGGTTGGGCTGGTTCACATGATCTCAGGGACGCTTCCGAACTGCATGCGCTCCTGGGATATGTGGGCCTCTACGCAGGCGAACGTGTGGAGGCCCAGGAGTGCGAGTCTCCGTGGATCGAGGGCCATCAGATAGGCTCGTAGTTTTATTGCGGTTCAGAGGTATCCGACCGCAAATTCAGGCCCATTGGGCTACAAATTCCGTTTTTGGTGAAAGCAGTATTTTGAGTCTTGCACGTCGGCGGTCCTCTGCCCAGCGGTATTTAAAAACCACTGCCACTTGAAAAAGAGCAAGACTGAAATATGTTTCCTCACTGACACCAACTTGTATTTTCAGCATCTTTATACCAGAATGATTTGCAATAAAAAATTTACAACCTCCACAATTGGATATTCTTAAACATGCTGAACCTAAATTATAGTTTGATGGCTTCAAACTGTCCCTTTCTTTTTAGGCATGAAAATTAAAGAAGGAATATGGTGTAGGTTTGACAATTTCCTCAGGGTCCAACTATTTACACTAGCGTTAACTTGTTTTAAACAATTTTTTTAATGTTCTGGCATATACTAATGAGATGCTCAAGGAATTATAGCACAAATCGCCGACTGGAAGATCGGCATAAATTTCAGCCTGAAATAAATTCCAGGCCAAAGCTTTTTAAATATTATGTACATGTAATCCTTTGAAACTACAGAGACGTGTTACTCATATGGAATAAGGAGCTGTGCTACAGCAGGTCACAACACAAAACAAGCAGGAACCGACAGAAATCAATGAGCTAGTGAGGCAGCTAATTCACTAATGTGGTCGCTCCACAAATGTATGTGTTAAGTATTTAATGTTGTAGAAGGAACTGCAACAGAAATGAAGCATCTTTGTCTATTAATGTGGATGAAGACACTGGAGGAAAACAATCCACACGTTTGCTGATGACACAGGAGTTAGGGACCAAATTGTGTGCACAGATCCAGACACATAGGGCCCAAGTTTCCACATGATTTGCGCCTGATTTTTAGGAGCAACTGGTGGAGAACGGACTATCTTAGAAATCGCAATTCTCCACATTTAAGTTTTCTGCAGTTCTAGTCAGGTAGAACAGTTCTACTTTGGAACAGAATTTTTTCTTCAAAAGGGGGCGTGTCCGGCCACTGACGCCTGATTTCAAAGTTTCCACAGTGAAAACGTACTCCAAACTAAAGTAGAATGGAGCAAGTGAAGATTTTTGTAGAACTGAAAAAACCTGTTCTACACATTAAAAAATCAGGCGCAGGATACAAATTCGGCGTCCAGAACGAGGTGGGGGAGGGGGGGGGGGAAGGGAACTCATTAAATTCTACAATAAATCCTTATTTATACTTCTACAAATATTATACAAATAAATCCAACCTGAATAGACATTTATAAGCAAAGAAAAGATTAAATAAACCATCTTCCTACCTGTGTGAAAGTGCTTCAGGCACGGAGAATTCTGCAGCCCGTTCTTCCCGTGGGGGGGGCGCCCGTTCTGCACGCGGGGGGAGGGGAAAGAGGGGAGAGGAGGCACCCGTTCTTCCCGCGGGGGGGGTAGGAGGCACCCGTTCTTCCCGCGGGGGGGGGGGGGGGGGGGGGGAGGGGAGAGGAGGCGCCCGTTCTTTCCCGCATGGGGGAGAGGAGGCGCCCGTTCTTCCCGCGGGGGGGGGGGGGGGGAGGAGACAGTGAGAAGGCTGCAGTGAGATGTGCTGATGGCAATGTGCTTTTATTTTAAAAATTTTCAAAAATTAAACAGCTACAAAGAACTACAAAAATGGCCGAGTGCCAATGTTTTTTTTCACACTGAGCATGCGCGAACGCTCCAACGCGCATGTGCAGCGTTGCCGGCAGGAAAAAAACTAATTTAAATAGTACCCGCCCCCTCCCACTTACAAAATCAGCGCGAGTGTAGGCTCCGCCCCCCCTGGGCGCCGCGCCAGGCAGACAAGGAGCTGCAGAACGCTCCAGAATCGCGATTTTTTTTTTTTAGGCGCCGTTTTAGGCGCGAAAAACGGGCGCCCAGCTCGGAGGGGCGCCCGTTTTTTATCGTGTGGAAACTTGGGCCCATAGAAACATAGAAAATAGGTGCAGGAGTAGACCATTCGGCCCTTTCGAGCCTGCAACACCATTCAATGAGATCATGGCTGATCATTCCTTCAGTACCCCTTTCCTGCTTTCTCTCCATATCCCTTTAGCCGTAAGGGCCATATCTAACTCCCTCTTGAATATATCCAATGAACTGGCATCAACGACTCTCTGCGGCAGGGAATTACACAAGTTAACAACTCTCTGAGTGAAGAAGTTTCTCCTCATCTCAGTCCTAAATAGCCTGCCCCTTATCCTAAGACTGTGTCCCCTGGTTCTGGACTTCCCAAACATCGGGAACATTCTTCCTGCATCTAACCTGTCCAGTCCCGTCAGAATCTTATATGTTTCTATGAGATCCCCTCATATCCTTCTAAACTCCAATGTATAAAGGCCCAGTTGATCCAGTCTCTCCTCATATGTCAGTCATGCCATCCCGGGAATCAGTCTGGTGAACCTTGGCTGCACTCCCTCAATAGCAAGAGCATCCTTCCTCAGATTAGGAGACTAAAACTGAACACATTATTCCAGGTGAGGCCTCACTAAGGCCCTGTACAACTGCAGTAAGACTTCCCTGCTCCTATACTCAAATCCCCTAGCTATGAAGGCCAACATACCATTTGCCTTCTTCACCGCCTGCTGTACCTGCATGCCAACTTTCAATGACTGATGAACCACGCACCCAGGTCTCGCTGCACCTCCCCTTTTCCTAATCTGCCGCCATTCAGATAATATTCTGCCTTTGTGTTTTTGCCCCCAAAGTGAATAACCTCACATTTATCCACATTATACTGCATCTGCCATGTATTTGCCCACTTGCCTAACCTGTCCAAGTCACCCTGCAGCCTCTTAGCGTCCTCCTCACAGCTCACACCACCACCCAGTTTAGTGTCATCTGCAAACTTGTAGATATTACACTCAATTCCTTCATCCAAATAATTAATGTATATTGTAAAGAGCTGAGGTCCCAGCACTGAGCCCTGCGGCATTCCACTAGTCACTGCCTGCCATTCTGAAAAGGACCCGTTTATCCCGACTCTCTGCTTCCTGTCTGCCAACCAGTTCTCTATCCACGTCAATACATTACCCCCAATACCATGTGCTTCGATTTTGCACACCAATCTCTTGTGTGGGACCTTGTCAAAAGCCTATTGAAAGTCCAAATACATCACATCCACTGGTTCTCCCTTGTCCATTCTACTAGTTAAATCCTCAAAAAATTCCAGAAAATTTGTCAAGCATAATTTCCCTTTCATAAATCCATGCTGACTTGGACCAATCCTGTCACTGCTTTCCAAATGCGCTGCTATTTCATCCTTAATGATTGATTTCAACATTTTCCCCACTAATGATGGCATAATTACTCAATAATTAACCGTTTTCTCTCTCCCTCCCTTTTTAAAAAGTGGTGTTACATTAGCTACCCTCCAGTCCATAGGAACTAATCCAGAGTCGATAGACTGTGGGAAAATGATCACCAATGCATCCACTATTTCTAGGGCCACTTCCTTAAGTACTCTGGGATATAGACTATCAGGCCCCGGGGATTTATCGGCCTTCAATCCCATCAATTTCCCCAACACAATTTCCCGCCTAATAAGGATATCCTTCAGTTCCTCCTTCTCACTAGATCCTCAGTCCGGAAGGTTATTTGTGTCTTCCTTCGTGAAGACAGAACCAAAGTATTTGTTCAATTGGTCTGCCATTTCTTCGTTCCCCATTATAAATTCACCCAAATCCGATTGCAAGGGACCTACGTTTGTCTTCACTAATCTTTTTCTCTTCACATAACTAGAGAAGCTTTTGCAGTCAGTTTTTATGGTCCCGGCAAGCTTCCTCTTGTACTCTATTTTCCCCTTCTTAATTGAACCCTTTGTCCTCCTCTGCTGAATTCTAAATTTCTCCCAGTCCTCAGGTTTGCTACTTTTTCTGGCTAATTTATATGCCTCCTCCTTGGATTTAACCAATTCAGGTCCCCTCACATGGCAGGAGATATAGGCCCTCAAATAGGTCCAGAGGAGGGCCACTTAATTGATACCTAATTTACGGAGCTATGGTTATCGGGATAGGCTCAAGAATTGAGGCTTTTCACTCTGGAAAAAGCAGACATCAGGAAAATTTGATTGAAGTCCTTAACATATGAAGGGGTCCCAACTCTGTCTAATTTTTCTCAATTGGCCGAAGACTTTTTCCCTCTTTATTTCAGTCATCAACCTATGGAATAGGTTGCCATATGTGCGGTGAGTGTGGATACTCTGCAGGACTTCAAAAGGGAGCTGAACAAGTTCTGGCGAATGGAAAAATTCTAGAGTTATAGAAAACAGCTGGGTTAACTGGGACAGGTGATATCGGTCTCCTGGATCTTGCTTGATTGTTCTTGGGGCCAAAGAGGACTTTGAGAGTTTTATTTTGCTAAATTGGCCGAAAATATATATATTTTTAAGGGGACTGTGTGACTGGGAGATGGGTGGGTTGAAGGCGTGTATAATTTGCACCATGATCAGGACTATTGCAATGTGAAGTCTTTTGACATTTGCTGTCTAAAGTCACTGAGGTCAGTGATGAGATGCTGGCCTGTGCTCATTAGGCTGTCCCCAGCAAGAGGCAAAATCAGGAAAGAAGGACAAAGGAAGAAAGTAGAACTAATCTGGAACAAGTTTCACAAAACAAAAATTAGGGGGAAAAAAACCCTCATTTGATGCAATTTCTGGGATTCCTTACTGCCAGAAACAGAAAAGGTAGATACTCACCTGTTTCACAGCGGCTCGGAAGGCTCCAAGGACAGCAGCAGCACCTCCACAATCCCTCTTCATCCCTGGCATGTACGTCTACAAAATGAGACCAATTCAACTCTCATGCTTACATGTACAGGCAAAACCCAATAGTTAGTTACAAAGATGTAAAATAAGTTACAACTTTTAATGGTGTTTTTTTTTTTACCATCTGGCCAGAGTAGAGGACAGATTTCTTTTTACCTGTCCTGGTTATTGAGCTTTTCACTGTACTAATCATACTGTACTAATCTTCAACTACACAGATGCAGGTAGCGTTTTGGACTATAGCCTTGAGAGGTCAGATTAAGCCCATCAAAATTAATATAGTCTTAATCTGGAGCTTCTAATTGAGAAATCATTTTACAGTGCCATGGTGTCATTAGTAGGACGTTGTGAATTTATCAGCAGACGAAACTAGTAAACTATGGAGATTGACTATACCCGAATATGTACTTTGCACATTGTAGTTTTGTGTCAGTCAATCAGTAAGTAAAGGATCCTTATTTTTACAGAGGTATTGGTTAACATAATACCAAACATAAATTGTTCACACTGAAACAGACATTCCTTAAGAATTCACAGTAAACTAAAGAATTGACACATATGCAACAAATATATACTAGCTATATTTTGAAATATATTTAAGGATAATGCCAATTGGCATTGCACCAAAAACTATAATTGAAAACCCCTGTTACTATATCAGGTTACATCTTCAGGTACATTTGTCTCCTCTAAATGTACGGGGGAACAAAATATTTTGTAGATTTTATCTCATTTGCATATCTAACTTTTAACTTATAAAAGAAAACATTACATTTAACAATTGGATCAGGTTTGTTCATTCTAAATTAGGTCTAGTGAGAGAGTCATCTACAAAGACAAGAACAGATGAACAGGAGAGTTGCTTCACCTTTGATTTGATGCTGAGACCACCAGTGTCATAAACAATCCCCTTGCCGACCCAGGCTATCGTTTGTGTAGCATCCTCGGGTGTATGACTAAGTATTGCAAGAGCAGGTGGGTTCACTGCAGCTTTTCCAACTCCATAGATACCTGAACAGCCAAATAAATGCAAATCAAATGGATTGTCAATGGAAGAGAAATTATCTCTCAGATATTAAAAAGGTCCAATTACAATGAGAGTTTAAGTCCAAGGAACTTCTCAGTCAAGATCTCAGTTTACGCTTGAATACTGCACAATTTGGCTACATAGTCAAGTCTTATTCAAGAAATAAAACTGAAACCTAAACAGGTTAATTTTACACCTCAGCAAAACGATCTAATCCCAAGGTTATATAAGGTTATGGAACATTTCTGCAAAAAATACTTCATCCTGGCAATGGGTATACTGGCATGGAAAGAATTCACTGGGACAAGATATAGAATATTTTAAAAGTTTATTTTATGTGGTAAGTTGAACATAGAAAATGTGCAGGACTGGAAAAGGTTGTGGTGGTTCATTTGGCCGGTCCCAAAGTTTAAAAAAAATACAGGCCTATACTCTATGTCTTATTTATTGTTTGCCAAAAAGAAATTCAGCTGTTCTTGAATTTAGCAATACTAGCCATCTCTACTGTCTCCCGAGGCAGTCCAGTCCACAAATTCAACATCGTGTGTGTGAAGGAGCTAAATCTAAGCTGACCGTTCACCTTTCCTATTCCAAGCTTAAATGCATTCCCCCAGTCAGAGTTTGTGATTATGTCAAACAATTTATCAGGACTAGGACTGTTACCTATCTCCCTTCAAATCCTGAAAATTTCAATAAGCTCTTCCCAAAGTCTTCTCTCATTCAAGGTAAACACTCTCCACTTCCTTATTCTCTCCTCTTAGCTCGGATCCCTAATCCCCAGCATTAGTTTAGATGTTCTTCTCTGTACCTGTTAACAATCACAATGTTCCCACTCCAGTAATGTGAATTGTTACTCCCTGGCAACCCCTGGCTGCACACTCAGTAATAGGCATAATTCTGCATTCCTGTACTTCCACGAAGAGCAGCACAAGCAGGGACCATGGATTGAAAAATCAAAGCATCAAAGCTACAATGTTGCAAGCCCTATCGCTGACCCACACTGGCTAGGAGCATGGAGCCATCTTGATGTTGCTTACTGTGCTAATGGCTTTAACAAGCTGTCCACCAATAACCTCAGGATCCCTTCCTGTGTTGAATCCTACTATCAGTCATCTTAAAATCCTACTGCTTATTTCACTTCTCCAGCCTCAGCACCTTGAAACTTGTTCACATCAAATAACATCTTTCAGTTGTCAGCCCAGTTCCTCAATCTATCCAAATTTCTCTGTATTCCTTTGAGGGCTGATTTCACACACCTATGCATCTAGCTCAGAGTAATGGTTGCAGGGAGCAGCTGGCAGGAAATCACAGATGATTTTCTGCTCATTAAGATTTATGTTTCCTGTTATTTGCAGCCTCTTACAGTTTTTTTTTCAAAAAAAAGGAAGTTTTGGAGAAGGCCATTTGTCTACAAGGCCAATCCTGGTTTTAGCTACATCTGGCTGTACAACTTTTATCTTCTAGCTTTAACAATACCATAATGTTGATCTTCTAAAAGCATAATTTAGTCTATAATAGACATTACCTCCAAACCCCTTGTGATCAAGTTCCTCTCCACGGATAATGGTGGGAATGATTCCCAGCTCGGATCCAACAAGTTTAATTTCCTAGTAGGAAGGAAAAGTAAAATCTTAAATAAATCTCTCAAGGAAAAAGAAGTCCCCACAAGAATTTTAATTTGAAGAATGGTGTGGGGTTTTGGATGTGATTACAGTACTAAGTAAAATCAGGAGCCAATCTGACGTCATTTTTAAAACCCAAAATATTCATTACTCAGCTGAATTAACAACTGATCCACTTCCCTGTAGTAATAAAATTAAAACAGCACATGATTCAGGTAAATGTGGACTACAGCATTTCATTATCATGCTAGAGTACCGTAGAGCTCCTTAAAAAAAAAAATGATGGACTCAGCCAATATGCTCATTATGTTGCAGCATATTCACAGGGGGAGGTTTTATTTCCACACAGTTTCATATATAAATCTAAGATATAAAACTGTCTGAATCAGCAAATCATGATGTCCAAGCATGCACACTGGAAGATGTCTCTCCATAGTCTGCTGTAGCATTGAATAGTATGAATAGGGGAGGGAGGTCATTATAGCATTGCTCTCCTGAAATTGGTTAAAGCTGAACACTGTGGCAAAAGCACTTTTAAGGACAACAAATTTAGGTAGATCAGAAGATCTGGATCATAGTTTTATGAATAGTATGTTCGAAATTGGTACACACTCATATAATTCACAGTATGTTATCCATCATTGGCAAAACAGCTATGAAAGGAAATTTATAGTGACTGATTTGGCTGGTGACATTAAGTGGAAATACAGGAAAAGAAAATGAGCTGGATCAGTTTATGTAGCTGTCTATATTACCTAAAGAATCAAACATGCTCACCGCAAGGAAGTCATCTGTATTCATCTCATTGCATGGTGTATCCACAATACGAGCAGCTAGTCGGATGCCTTCAGCAGCACTTGACAGGCACTATGGAAAGATAATGGTATGTACTGGAAATCTCGTGGACCAATCAGTGCCTGTACCCTAAATGGGATTATTCTATCAGTGTTATTACAGCTCAAATAGTTAGCTTTTCTTTAAAGAACAAAATGAAATCCTCAAATTCTCAACTTTTACGATAAGGGGCTGCTCAGGTTAAAACGCTGATTTATATTATAGCACCAGAGAGCAACTATTCTGAACATTTAAGATGCGATATGAAGCGAAAGGCTGTTGTATACAAATTATTGTTCCTTCTAGGAAGGACCCGTTTCCCTTGGCAGAGGGATCAGCAACCAGGGGGGCATAGATTTAAAGTAATTGGGGAGAGGTACAGAGGAGATAGGAGGGGAAATTTCTTCACCCAGAGGGTGGTGGAAGTCTGGAACTCACTGCCTGAAAGAGTGGTAGAGGCAGGAACCCTCGCCACATTTAAAAGATACTTGGATGTGCACTTAAAGTACCATAACCTACAGGGCTATGGGCCCAGAGCTGGAAAGTGGGATTAGACTGGGTCAGCCGGCACAGTGGGCCGAAATGGCCTCCTTCCGTGCTGTGAATTTCTATGATTCTAATAAATGCAGAAAAAGAAATCCACTAAACTCTTGATAAACAGGCTTTATATAGCTCAGCAAAAGTTACGATCAAAAGTTTGGTATTTTATGCTTTTAATACAAAAACTGCTGCAGTCACTGTTTGGGGGTGGGGGGGTTAATTAGAGGCCATGTTGCAGTTCCATGGTGATGATTCAGTAAGTGTTTGATTATTTTAAAGGGCGTACGAAAAAAGCCTGATGGTCTACATAAAGTAAAATAGATAAGCACATACTAAGTAAAATACAATCAAAGCCTGGGTGGGACCACAACGATGAAAAGGACTGTCTGATACTTCGTAGTGTGGGAACGTCAGAGATGATTAATAAAATATTTAGTATTTGTTTTAACAGAGCAAGGTGAAACTAGGACTACAGGAATATCGGAGGAAGATGTGAGAGAGCCACCGGAGGGAACTATTCAAAAAGGCACTATAAAAAAAGTTCATATGATAAAAAGCAGTAAAATCACTAGGCCCAAAATGGCATGCATTCCAGAACACTAAAGGAAATTAGAAACAACAGCAAAAAGGCACTAACCATAACTTTCCAAGTCTTTGGAAATAGGATTTGTGCTAAAGGACTTCAAAGGTGGCAAAGCAGGATAAGAGACAAAGAGGATAAACAAGTCAATAATGGTAAATTACTCTTACAACCACTGTGTGCAAACTTGTTTTACAAGTCTGCACTGATGTAAAAATCCTATTGAGTCCCAGCAGCATAGCTTTGTAAGTGACATCGCCCACTGAGGTAAAGAACTATAAAAGGAAATATGCCCTAAATGGCAAGAAAAGTGTAGAACAAATATAGGAGTCCTGCTATAAAGATGGGGTTTAGGCAGAAAAGGTCTTTTTTTTTTTTAAAAAGGCCTTTTTTTAAAAAAGGCAAATGGATTTTGGGGTTTTTATACATAGGGGCAGTGAATATAAAAACAAAGCAGTGATGTTGATTTTTGTACAAGGCATTCGTTAAGACCATTACGGGAACATTGCATGCAGTTTTGGATACTGCTTTATAGGAAAGATATTAGAGATCTGGAAGGCACAGCAAAGATCCACTAGAATAATACCAGGAATGAGAGGCTATGTTTATGAAGAAAGGCTTAACAAAAATAAATTGGGTCTTCCCTTCCCCTTCCCCCTCCCCCTCCCCCCACTGGAACAGAGAAGGATAAGGGGAGAATCCAAGATGTTTTCAAAATTCTGAAATATTCTCAGGGCGTACATAATGAAAGTTTGTTTCCATTGTTTGCAGATTATTACTATAAGGGGGCATTAACTCACTATTATCAGTGGACGGGCAAAGAGAATCATTCCCACAGAGCTGGTGTTAGCAGAGGTGTAATAGGTCAGATCACCTTCTCCTGTGCTGTCATTTCTATGATGCTATGTTTCTATGATTTTGGTGACCTACCAAAACGGTTCATCATCATCACTCTAAAAGTGAGTTGTCAGGTGGCTGTACAGTCCAATATGGGAATTACAGTCTCTGTCACAGGTGGGCTCAGACAGTGGTTGAAGGAAAGGGTGGGTGGGGAGCCTGGTTTGCTGCATGCTCCTTCCAATGCCTGCGCTTGGTTTCTGCATGCTCTCGGCGACGAGACGCGAGGTGCTCAGCGCCCTCCTGGATGCTCTTCCTCCACTTTGGGCGGTCTTGGGCCAGGGATTCCCAGGTGCCGGTGGTGATGTTGCACTTAATCACGGAGGCTTCAAGGGTGTCCTCGAAACGTTTCCTCTGCCCACCTGGGGCTTGTTTGCCGTGTAGGAGTTGTGAGTAGAGCACTTGCTTTACAGTTAGTACAGCAACGTAAAAGGTCTCATTCAAGATCTTGCAATTCAATCTTTAGTCATTTGGGAAGATTGAAAGCTACATACTGCATTAGTACCAGACTGCTTCATCAGCCAAAATCATTACCAAGTACCTACAAGCCAAGTGCAGCCCAATAGCAATGTAAGCAAACTATATCAAGTTAGGAGACAACAAAAACAACCAAATATAAATCAACAACTAGATATATCCTCAGATTCTCTCATCGTTGTGCTATTACTTACTGCAAGTGTAGATTCAGTAAGCGGGTCAGTGTTTTCCCCCACCAGAATAAACTCTACGGTAACAGTGAGCTTTTCTCCTTGTTCGGGCAATCCAGTGCGTCGAGTGAACAGAGGAAATGCCCTGGTTAGTGCACATGCTGAGGCAAAAACCTCTGCGGATTCACAGACGAGCTGAAATAAAAGTTAACACAAGAAGAATTTTTTTTTAAATAAATGCACACATAATTTAGTAAGCACATCCAAACCAGTGTTTCCTGCAAATAAAAGTATTGCTGTTCTTCTCCAATAGAGCACATACAGCAGAGAAGTTGCTCAGTGAAGTTAACAATCCGTCAGCCTTTATATTGGGTCATGTGATGAGACTCCTTCCAATCTTGCTAGTTACCTTTGCAATTTAAAAAAAACTGCTGCTTACAGTTTTAAGTGACTAGTTTTCCCTGATGGTTTGTGTCAGAGATTACTATCCAATTTACTAGTCTCTGTTGGGTTGCGTTTGCCTATTGTATTTGCCAAGTTGTAAATTTTCCAGATATCGTGTTGAGTGACAAGTTGATATTTCTGTTAAACATAGAAAATAGATGCAGGAGTAGACCATTTGGCCCTTCGAGCCTGCACCACCATTCAATAAGATCATGGCTGATCATTCCCTCAGTACCCTTTCCTGCTTACTCTCCATACCCCTTATGACTTGCAAAATAAAAATGAAACTCTGGCAATATTAATTTTAACTGGGGGGGTTTTGATAAGGGGATGCACTGTCAGATAGTTTTACTTCAGTCATGCAGCTTTTCAATAAATATATAAATTGTTTAACTTAAAGGAAGAGGAAAGTCAGTCGATCCTAAAACTAAACAGGCTCTCGTCTAGCTGTTTTTTTTAAAAAAGTTTACAGGAATTTTGCCTCCACTAACCTACATTCAAAGTCCACGGATTGATGATAATTCGTTGCGAAAGATCTTACTGATATCAGGCCTAAATTTGTCTTTTGTTCATTTGAACTTGTGCCACTCCTACTGGCATGATTTAATTTTAGTGTTAGATTTATCTTTTATCTACCATTTACTACATACCTCCAAGAGTTCCCTTTGCCGGGCTGAAACTCCCAATCTTACTCATTCATTCCCACAACCAAGTCCTCTAATTTCAGGGATTAATCTTGTGGCTTTTCTTTTGTGTCCTAGGGCAGACCATAGCTGCAGATACTATAAGCTTATTTTCTACCAGAAGCAGCACATTAATCCCTTACCCACAATGTTCAAGTACATTTGGTCTCTTCAGGAAATCCTAGTGTTTTTAAAAATTAAATGGAAGCAGGCACTGAATTTTATTTCACAAACTGTCACAGGTATAGAATCTGAAAAAATACCAATGTTGGATAATAAACTCAACTCAACAGATATTCCAATTAGACATTCCATCAGTAAGTTATATTCCAGGCACCCAGAGCAATGTGGAGGCAGAAGACCAAAATTGGAATACCATCTCCACACTGCTCTCCAATCAGGAAAGCAAGAAGTTCCAGACGACGGCATCCGCATTGTCAGCTCAACAACATCAATTCTCAGTTTAACTAGTTTTTGCACGAATGGAACAGAAAAACTGCAATACAAATGGGCCACAGAGAACACCTTCAAATAATGTAGGAAGCAGAAATCTAACTCAATGGACAAGTTTTTCAGATAGACTTTTCTCACAATAGTACATCAGATGAGAATATATCTAGAGACAAAGAAGTTGCTCAAGAGTATTGATCCTCCAGCAGATATTTAAACCTGTCTCATCTATTCAGCCAACTCGGTTGACTTTGGATAGTCTTGAGCACCAATTATTGAAATGTTTCCGTAAATCAACTTGAATAAATCATTTTTACAAAGCTTTGATAACTTACTTTCCTTGTCAATTCCTACAGTTTTTGAAAGTGACAGAACTATTAGGAAAGAAGTCAGTGACAGAGGTGCATTGAATTGATAGTTGATCATTTGCCATAAAAGATATTGGGCTGGGTTTTCAGCTTTGTTCATTTTGGGGCGGTAAAGTTTATGCCCGGGAACAGTTTGCGCCTCAAGTCTGCAAAATTCGGCAGCTGGGCCCCGAGTGTGAGGCGGAACGCTAAGAGAGGTGTTGCACATATCTCTCAGGGCATTAGGCTGGCTGAGCAAGCGAAAATCCCGAGCTAAACAGCCGGTCTCGGAGTGCTCCATGAGAGGCCAGGGGAGAAAATAAAACTTGAAAATAAAAACATTCCCAATAAATAACTCACGCCACCACAACATAGATCGGCAAAAAAAAAACAATCACACTTACCCGAGGTCAACATCACTTACCTCACTGCAGCCGCGACAGGTTGGACCACCCGCTTTCACAGGCGGTCCCAGCACGGCACTCTACTGATCGGGCAGGAGCCAAAAATTGAGCCGGTGTCGCAACCAGGGGTATTGTACACCGGCTCACCGGTGGTAATGCTCCGTGTCCCGTTGAAACCGGCCCCGAAAACCCCGCCCGCCCGGAAGAGCTTACCACTGCCACTGTCGCCCCTCCGGGACAAAAACAGAGGTAGCAACAAGTCGAAAATCCAGTCCAACTTAAAATTGGAATTCTGGCAACAAAAATGGCTGCAAAGAAAAATCAGGAAGAACATACATACATTGGATCAGGGTGTAAATGAACAAGAGCCGAGTTGATCACTCACCACAATACACTGGTTAGCTCTTCCAGACAAACAGTTGCGAATCAGTCGTGTGAGAAAGGGAGCTGAAGATGGGCTGTTGTGGCGGCTAACTTTGGACGGGAGTGCTGCCACAAAGGCATAATCGAGCCAGAGAGAACAGCTATCTACTGGGTTTGGATTCAAAGTGCTCAGCGCCGTCCGCCAGACCTGAATGACAAACAGGGTGTTACTACCGTGCAGTTTGGAACTTCACAGGAAAGAAAAGATTACTACAATTATATCCACACTAGGCACACACAACAGTGGTGTTCAGCAGCAGGAGTTGCAGCAGAAGATTTCATTGAGAGCAAGTTACAATTATTGGAAAATCACATGAATCCAAGTTTTAAGAACATAAGAATTAGGAGCAGGAGTAGGCCATACAACCCTTTGACCTGGCTCTGCCATTCAATAAGATTATGGCTGATCATTGACCTCAACTCCACTTTCCCACCCAATCTCCATACCCCTCGATTCCCCTACAGTCCAAAAATCTATCTATAACAGCCTCGAATATACTCAAAGGCTCAGTATCCACAGCCCTCTGGGGCAGAGAATTCCAAAGATTCACAACCCTCAGTGAAATAATTCCTCCTCATTTCAGTCTTAAATGACCTACCCCTTATCCTGAGACTGTGCCCCCTAGTTCTAGACACTCCATCGAGGGGAAACAGCCTCTCAGCATCCACCGTCAATCCCCTTTCGAATCTTGGATGTTTCAATGCAATCACCTCTCATTCTTCTGAACTCCAAAGAGTATAGTCCCATTTTATGCAATCTCTCATCATAGGACAGCCCCCTCATCCCAGGAATCAAATCTAGTGAATCTTTGTTGCACCGCCTCCAAGACAAATATATCCTTCCTTAGATAAGACCAAAACTGCGCACTGTACTCCAGGTATGGCCTCACCAAGACTTCCTTACTCTTATACTCCAACCCCCTTGCAATAAAGGCTAATATGCAATTTGCCTTTCTTATTGCTTGCTGTACCTGCATGCTAGCTTTCTGTCTTTCTTGCAGGAGGATACCCAAATCTCTCTGAACACCAACATTTAAAAGTTTCTCACCATTTAAAAAATAGTGTGTTTTTCTAATATTCCTACTGAAGTAAATAACCTCACATTTCACTACATTATACTCCATCTGCCACGTTACTGCCCACTCACTTAGTCTACCTATATACCTTTGCAGACTCTTCGGGGGAGAAATTCGATCGTGCCTCATTTGGGGCGGTAACCCTGGCGGAGTGATAATTTTAGCACCTTGAAAACGTTTGTGTCCTCCACCCAGAAATTTGTCAGAATCGGTCGAAGGCTGACAGTCAGCCATTGCACACCAGAGCTGGGGGGACGCTAACGAAAATGCCGGCGCTAAATTTAACCGAGTCATTGCGCATGCGCCGAACTCCGATTCAGATCCTGGGAAAAGCCGAATCTAAAAGGCGCGACATAGTAATGCACCTATTAAAGTTTTCAAAACCACTTTTTCTTAAACTGACCTCTTATTTCTGACTGCCACTGCAAACTCGGAGGCTCACCACCGTGCTGTGTGTGAACGTTGCACTGACTGTGACCTCCGACGGAAGCGCTTCACCATCCCTTTAAGTAGCCTCCAGTTAACAACTGTTTTTCCAGACGTTGCTCTTGGCGGCCGCTAAATGAGATGGCCGCAACTAATTTTCTGACCGGGTGCATACGAGGGCGTTACACCAGAAATAAGTCATGATCGGAGCGATCGTCAGCAGCCAGGCGCTACTGGTTTGCGCCCCCGGTGAGCCTCTAATGAATTTTCGGTCAGGGTGCTAATCGCTGCGCTCCCAGTGGGTAACCTCTTACGCTCCCATTAACGAGCATCTCCCTTGTTGTCTTAGTGATAAATGCACCATAACAAACCACAAGGATTCCTGCTTCAGTCTGTGTCGCGTTAGCTATTCTCCGTCATAGTTGCAGCGCGAATGACCACAGCACCCCTGGCTGTGGTAGTACTGGTGGTGGCAGTAATGGGAGGGCAAAGTTAGCCTCAGCTCCTTCCTTGAGGATGTGTATGTATAGCTATCAAGTGAAGCACTCCGTTTGGCAAGATTAATGTGGGACTAGAGGGGAAATAAATTTAGAGGTTATGGATTCAATCAAATCTCTCCCTACAAAGTACCAATTAAAAATTAAATTATCGATGCAAAAGATACCGCCGCAATAGATACAGGGTCTGATTTTATCCACGCAGACTGCCATTGTGTGTGCGGCTTCCCGCTGGGAATGTGCACTTATAAAATCAGGCCTGTAATTTCTACTGCAGCACAAGTTTACCGCAGGTGGCCAAGAACTACTCGAGCCAGTCCAGGAATGCAGATAAACTTAGGCTAAAGTTATTTACACCGTTTTTAGACTGAGTGCAGTAAATATGGATGCATGTAAACATAAAGTTTCAGTATTACCTCAGGAATTAGGTAAATGATTGCACTCCCAAGCACACTAATGCAACAGCTACCATCTCTAATAGATGGCCTCACACCACTTTGGGTGTGATATAAATTGCAACCTGGCACAAAAGCTGCATATTAAAAGTACCCATGTAGTCTACAAGACTCACTAGGGAATTCTATAACCTGAATTTTTAACATGATTTTTAGTGCTACGAGAAGCACGGCTCCTGTCCACTCTTATAACATTATAATTGGTTGCCCATGGACTGGAACTCTGCATGTATACAAGCACAGAGGTCCAGAACGTCAATACTACTGAACGCAGAGCGAGATGCAGCGGACGCAGTAATTTGGGTCTGCCAGTTGACCAATCGGAGACTGGTACCTGAACTATAACTGCAGCATTCAATGGCAAGAATTCTCCTTAAACCAGTACACTACCCCAAGTTCAAGTAAATTCCCGTCTTCCAGAGTTACAATTTTGTTTACAGCTCACAGACTTGTACAATCAAACAAACATGAACAACACTGCTCAAACATGAACCAACAGCTTTACCACAGTAACAGTAACCCTAAGCCACAAAGGATAAATTCACCAATCTTGAGCTACCAAAAGGAGAAAGGTCAGAGGATCATGGTTAATATTGCAGCCCTGACTCCTACTCCTACTCCCCTTAAGCAAGGCTCTATTGCCAGCGCAGAATCAGTGAATTTACCCATAAAAACAAAACCACTATTTTACATTAAAACTAAACCGTCCAAATATTTTATGTTCTTACAATTATTGTTACCTATTTCCCCTATTCTCGTCATATTTTTATTTAACTTCAATTGCATTCTTTTCTAATGATTTTAACTTCTATTTTAACTTTTTTTTGTGATTAAAAAAATGTAAACTTGCCTTTTAGTTCCAAACACACATCTTAAAAGTGGGAGCAACGTTTTACTACTATCTGGAAACCAGCTTTAAAGGATGATTTACCAGCCAATAAAAGCGCTAAACTTGGAACATTTAGACATGATTAGATGCAACCAAGCCAATCTTGAACACAAAGTTTTAACAAAATTGGGAAGCTACTGACAAGTAAGCTCAGTGGCAGAAGCCACAACCCTGACAGTGCTCAGAGAAATAAACTCACTCATTCAAGATGCTGGGAGGGTTAAACTGACAAAACAAGCTTCAGCAGACCTCAGCACAGATAATCTGCACAGCAACTTGTATTTGTATACCGCCTTTAAAGTAAAACATCCCAAGTTACTTCACAGGAATGTTGTCAAACAAAACTTGACACCGAGCTACATAGGAGATTTCAGGACAACTTGGTCAATGAGGTAGGTTTTAAGGAGCGTCTTAAAAGGAGGAGAGGTGTGTAGAGAGGGAATTCAGAGCTCGGGGCCTAGCTAGCCAAAAGCACAGCCGCAAATGGTGGAACGATTAAAATCAAAGATGCGCAAGTGGCAGAATTGGAGGAGCGCACAGATTTCAAAGGTTTGGAGGAGGTTACAGCGATAGGGAGGGGCAAGGCCATGAAGGGATTTGAAAACCAGAAGGAGAATTTTAAAAATGAGGCATTGCCAGACCGGGAGCCAATGTAGGCCAGGGGTGATGAGTGACTGGGTATATGTGGGCATATTAAACACACTGATTTGTACTTTGCTATTTAGCTGTGTGCTTTGAGCTGCACAACATTTTGGCGTTGTACCACACTGCATTGTGAAGTCCCCGGATATGAGTTTACATCTGGAATTCCCTACATGTTCAGTCACTAATTAATCACGAGATAATCAAGGCATTGACAAAGAAGAAAAAGAAAGACTTGCGCCTTTCACGATCACCGGACGTCCCAAAGCACTTTGCAGCCAATGAAGTATAACACTTTGGCGTTGCAACATGCAAAAGAGGGAGGGGAGGGGGTAGGAGAAAGTCTACAAAGAACCAGATAACTGTGTGACGAAGGAAATGTCTGGCAGTTCTCACACTTCTATCAGCTGCTTATGGAGAAATACAGGGTGTAGTCCAGATATTAATGCAAAGAACAAAGGTTAGAAAATAACAATACTTTAAAAGGGACGCTGTTGCCATATAGTATTTTTCAGAGAGGCTTTTGTCCTGCTCCAACCTGTTATAAATATTCTACCACCATATCGGGAGACCCACTACAAGCTCTTGGTGCTGTGCTATTTAAAACAGTCAAAAAATGTCATAGCACCACACACATACAATTACCAATTAAATTAAGAGCCGGGATTAAAAAGTAAACATAGACAATTGATATTTCAACTTAAAAACCTAATTAATTACATAAAATACAATAGAGATGAGAGACCAGGCGATGTGTTGCAGCTGTTGCAGGTGGGAGCTGGTGGACACCATTGAGATCCACGGCGATCACATAAGAACATAAGAAATAGGAGCAGGAGGAGGCCAAACGGCCCCACGAGCCTGCTCTGCCATTCAATAAGATCATGGCTGATCTGATCATGGACTCAGCTCCATTTCCCCACCCGCTTCCCATAATTCCTTATCGTTTAAGAAACTGTCTATTTCTGTCTTAAATTTATTCAATGTCACAGCTTCCACTGCTCTCTGAGGCAACGAATTCCACAAATTTACAGCCCTGAGAGAAGAAATTTCTCCTCATCTGTTTTAAATGGGCGGCCCCTTATTCTAAGATCATGCCCTCTAGTTCTAGTCTCCCCTATCAGTGGAAACATCCTCTCTGCATCCACCTTATCAAGGCCCCTCATAATCTTATACGTTTCAATAAGATCACCTCATTCTTCTGAATTCCAATGAGTAGAGGCCCAACCTACTCAACATTTCCTCATAAGTCAACCCCCTCATCCCCAGAATCAACCTAGTGAACCTTCTCTGAACTACCACCAAAGTATATCCTTTCATAAATATGGAAACCAAAACTGCACGCAGTATTCCAGGTGTGGCCTCACCAAAACCTTGTATAGCTGTAGCAAGACTTCCCTGCTTTTATACTCCATCCCCTTTGCAATAAAGGCCAAGATACCATTGGCCTTCCTGATCACTTGCTGTACCTGCATATCATCCTTTTGCGTTTCATGCACAAGTACCCCCAGGTTCCGCTGTACTGCAATCTTTCTCAATTTAAATAATAACTTGCTCTTTGATTTTTTTTCTGCCAAACTGCATGACCTCACACTTTCCAACATTATACTGCAGCAAATATCTACAGCAAATGTTGGTTGTTCGAGGAACTTCGGCTCAGAATAGATGAGCTGGAGTCCGAGCTGCAGATAGTGCGATACATCAGGGAGGGGGAGAGTTGTGGACGCTGTGTTCCAGGAGGCAGTCACACCCCTTACGTTAAATAATTCAAATTTTGTCCGTGGTCAGGGACAGGTGGGTGTGACGATGAGCGGGGCAGGTCTGGGAACCCAGGAGGTAGTGATGGAGGAGCCTCAGCACTTGCGCTAGTCCAACGGGTACAAGGTTCTTGCTCCCTGTGTGGACAAGAGCAGGGGCTGCAGGGAGGATGAACAAACTAATCATAGCGCTATGGTATAAGGGGCCATTCAAGTGGGGGAGAAAAAAAGAAATATTGTAGAGGTTGGGGACAGTATAGTTAGGGGGATAGATACTGTTCTCTGCAGCCGAGAGCGTAAGTCCCGAAGGGTGTGTTGTCTGCTCAGTGCCAGAGTTAAGGACATCTCCTCTGGGCTGGAGAGAAATGTGGAATGGGAGGGGAAAGATCCAGTTGTCGAGGTCCACATGGGTACCAATGACATAGGTAGGACAAAGAAAGAGGATCTCTTATGGGAGTATGAGCAGCTAGGGGCTAAATTAAAAAGAGGAACCACAAAGGTAATAATCTCTGGATTACTAGCTGAGCCACGAGCAAATTTGCATAGGGTAAATAAAATCGAGAGATGAACGTGTGGCTCAAAGACTGGTGTGGGAGAAATTGAGATTCCTGGTGGACTGGCATTAGTACTGGGCTAAGAAGGAGCTGTTCCGTTGGGACGGGCTTCACTTGAACTGTGCTGGGACTAGTGCCCTGGCGAATCAAATAACTAGGGTTGTAGAGAGGGTCTTAAACTAAATAGTGGAGGGGAGGGTGGGGAGGGTTCAGGTGAGCGGAAATTTTAAAAGTCAAAAAGAAATGAGAAGGCAATAGAGCAGGGGTAGCGATGGGGGAAATGATAACCAGAGTGTGACAGGAAAGACAGAATGTATAAAAATAAGAGTGCATCAGAAAGTGGGGTCAAAGCGCCAAGTGGGGTCGAAATAGTGCCATGGGATCTTTTACATCCGCAGACAAGGCCTCGGTTTGCTGTCTCATCCGAAAGACGGCACCTCTGACAGTGCAGCACTCCCTCAGCACTGCAATGGAGTGTCAGCCTAGTTTTGTTTGAACCCACAACCTTCTGACTCAGACGAGTGTGCCACGGCTGACACAAACACCTGCGTCTGCACACATTCGGAGATTGAACTCCAAGATATAGTCAATGTAGTCACCAAGATGAAAGCACGGTCCTTACGCTTAACATCTGTAAGACAAAGGTCCTACACCAACCTGGCACAGCACTGCCCCCCAGTCATCAAGATTCACGGCACGGCTCTCGACAACGTGGACCACTTCCCATACCTCGGGAGCCTCTTGTCAACAAAGGCAGACATTGATGCGGAGATTCAACATCGCCTCCAGTACACCAGTGCTGCCTTCGGCCGCCTGATGAAGAGTGTTCGAAGACTAAGCCCAAACCTACCACCAAGCTCATGGTTTACAGGGTTGTAGTAATTCCCGCCCTACTATATGGGTCAGAGACATGGACGACTTACAGAAGACACATCAAGTCGCTGGAGATATATCACCAACGATGTCTCTGCAAGATCCTACAAATCCCCTGGGAGGACAGACGCACCAACATCAGTGTCCTCGACCAGGCTAACATCCCCAGCATTGAAGCACTAACCACACTTGATCAGCTTCATTGGGCAGGCCACTTAGTTCGCATGCCAGATACGAGACTCCCTAAGCAAATGCTTTATGCGGAGCTCCTTCATGGCAAACGAGCCAAAGGTGGGCAGCGAAAATGGTACGAGGACAACCTCAAAGCCTGTCTGGTGAAGTGCGACATCCCCACTGACACCTGGGAGTCCCTGGCCGAAGACCGCCTGAGGTGGAGGAAGTGCATCCGGGAGGGCGCTGAGCTCTTCGAATCTCGACGGCGCGAGCGTGAAGAGGTCAGGCGGAAGGAGCGTGCAGCAAATCAGTCCCACCCACCCGCTTCCCCGACGACTATCTGTCCCACCTGTAACAGGGTCTGTGGCTCTCGTATTGGACTGTTCAGCCACCTAAGGGCTCATTTCAGGAGTGGAAGCAAGTCTTCCTCGATTGCGAGGGACTGCCTGTGATATGAAAATTCTAGAATGAGGCCCGAACGATGCTATCATTAAAAGCTGCTTTTACTCTCGCTAGTTGCAGGCCCCACTGCAGCCTCAGGCGGGCTGGTAGGTAGGTAGGTAGGTAGGTCGAGGGACTGAATGGCCTATTCCTCTGAGCCAAAGCTTGAGGGTGTGGGTGTGGAAACCATTTTGGAAACTGCCGCCACCGGTTGATTATTTTTTCCTCTCTCTCTCTACGCTACCTCCTGGGTCACCCGGGGCTCCAGCTTGCCCTTCACTTGGCTCCAGGCGAGTCTCTGCAGGTTGGCCAGCTGCCCCACCAGCAACACCGGCCTACGCCGGGGGTCGGCATCGCCAGCGCTGGCCGCGAACGCCAGGTGCTCGACTGCGGCCGCCCCGCCGCTCCTCTCGCCGCCCTTCATCGCGCCGTCCCCGCTGCCGCTGCCGCTGCTCTCTGTCAGGCTCGGCCGTGCGCGCGCATGCACGGCGCGCACACACGCGCACGCGCACCCGGAGGCGCCAGGACCGGGGGCGTGTGCGTGCGCGCGCGCGCTCCCGCCACAATGTTGCGTGCCAAAAAGCAGACAGCAAAATAATGCAACTAAAAAAATGTGTTGCTGTCATTTGCAGTTCGTTAACTTTTTTTTTTAAAAAAAACATTGTTGGTATGCAAAACTTTCTTTGTTTTTTGGTACACATCCACACACACCAGACTGATTCCTGGGATGGCAGGACTGACATATGAAGAAAGACTGGATCGACTAGGCTTATAATCACTAGAATTTAGAAGAAGGAGAGGGGATCACATAGAAACATATAAAATTCTGATCGGATTGGACAGGTTAGATGCAGGAAGAATGTTCCCGATGTTGGGGAAGTCCAGAACCAGGGGTCACAGTCTAAGGATAAGGAGTAGGCCATTTAGGACCGAGATGAGGAGAAACTTGCTAAAGGGATCAAAGGGTATGGAGAGAAAGCAGGAATGGGGTACTGAAGTTGCATGATCAGCCATGATTATATTGAACGGTGGTGCAGGCTCGAAGGGCCGAATGCCCTACTCCTGCACCTACTTTCTTTGTTTCTATGTTTCTATATAAATCTAGTTACAGCAAATTGTATTTATATAGGTTACAACAACTTGTATTTATATAGGGCCTTTAACGTAGTAAAACATCCCATGGCGTATTATAAAACAAAAGTACAAGACAAAAAATTTGACACCCGGGCCATGTGAGGAGATATTAGGACTTGGTCAAAGATGTAGGTTTTAAGGAGCGTCTTGGAGGAGGAGGGAGAGGTAGAGAAGCGGAGAAGTTGAGGCAGGGAATTCCAGAGCTTAGGCCCTTAGCATCAGAAGGCACAGCCACCAATGGTGAAACAATTGAAATTGGGGATGCTCAAGAGGGCAGAATTAGAGGAGCGCAGATATCTGGGGGGGGGGGGCGGGGGGGTGGCTCGAGGTGATAACAGAGATAGGGCGGGGCAAGGCCATGGAGGGATTTGAAAACAAGGATGGAAATTTTGAAATTGAGGCATTGCTTAACTGGGAGCCAATGCACACAAAAAAAGTTTTCATTTTAATGGCTAGTAACATCTAAATGTCCTAATTACATTCCTTCATTTTGGTTTTCCACTTTATGTTGCTTAGCTGTAGCATTCCTTTAGTGCCTTAGCTGACATAATGGTCTGGATTTTACTACTTTGTTGGCTGTAAAGCACTTTTGGATGTCCGGTGGCCATGAAAGGCACTATATAAATGCAAGTTCTTTATTTCTTTGTGGTCAGTGGCGAACGAACGGCACTACGGGTTCATTACACGTACACTTGCCCGGCTTTTGCACTATAAGTTTAGGTAATTAGAAATCCAAAATACTGTGGCACCCTCTACCAGAGATCTGGGATCTATGTGAACAGGGCAAGCAATGGTGTATCTCCTTAACCAACCAGACACGCAGAGTCTGAACCAGGAAGCGTAAGTTAGAATATTTAATTCAATGCCAAATCATGCACATAAAGCAAAATTAAAAAAATATGATTAAGAGACAGATTACAGACGGAAAGAAAAATCTCCAGCAATAACTAAACTCCAAAGGAATGAGACTCCACACTTGTAAAAGTTAATTTTTAGTGCCATAGAGGTTGTTTGGCAATAATTAAGACTTATCATGCCGTTAAAAATTCACTTAGATCAGAATGGACAACCCCTAAATTTTTCTCATAATAAAAGCAAAATACTGCAATGTTGG
This sequence comes from Pristiophorus japonicus, assembly GCF_044704955.1. Taxonomy (NCBI): domain Eukaryota; kingdom Metazoa; phylum Chordata; class Chondrichthyes; family Pristiophoridae; genus Pristiophorus; species Pristiophorus japonicus. The sequence goes on along the minus strand of NC_091977.1, from coordinate 519,204,906 downwards.
AAATCTGAAATAAAACAGAAAGTGCAAGAAATACTCAGCAGGTCAGGCAGCATCTGTGGAGAGAGAAACACAGTTAACATTTCAGGTTGATACGCTTTCGTGAAATATTCTGACGAAAGGTCAGCGACCAAAACATTAACTCTGTTTCTCTCTCTACAGATGCTGCCTGACTTGCTGAGTATTTACAGCATTTTCTGTTTTTAATCCTAACTTTTTCTGGAGTGTTTACCGGGTATCTATCACGTAAGTACTCCAACATCACGCCGTTGCATGTATTTGAGTGCCGGGTCTCTCCATGAGATACCAGTATAGCAGTTTCAGGAGGAGCAGGGCAGCTCGGACAGCAACTTCCTGATTTCCACGTTTAACTTCACATGGGCAGTCACTGGAAGTTGCGGTCCGATTTACTCTTTAATAGCTGTGAGCGCTTGCAGTTTCAGCATTATTTCTACCAACAAAATCCGGGCCAATAATATGCACCCCAAAAAAACCAGCCATTTAATAAGATCATGGCTGATCTGATCATGGACTCAACTCCACTTCCCTGCAAGCTCCCCATAACCCTTTATTCACTTACCGCTCAAAAATCTGTCATTCTCCGCCTAAAATATATTTAATGACCCAGCCTCGACAGCTCTATGGGGCAGAGAATTCCATAGATTTAAAACCGTCTGAGAGAAGAAATTCCTCCCCGTCTCAGTTTTAAATGGGCAGCCCCTTATTCTGAGACTATGTCCCCTAGTTTTAGTTTCCCCTATGAGTGGAGCCCTGTCATTATCTTATATGTTTCAATAAGATCACCTCTCATTCTTCTGAACTCCAATGAGTCAACCCCCTCATCTCTGGAATCAACCTAGTGAACCTTTTCTGAACAGCCTCCAATGCTGTTATCCTTCCTTAAATACTCTAGGTATGGCCTCACTTATACCCTGTACAGTTGTAGCACGACTTCTCTGATTTATATTCTATCCCCCTTGCGATAAAGACCAACATTCCATTTGCCTTCTTGACTACTTGCTGTACCTGCATACTAACTTTTTGTGTTTCATGCACAAGGACACCCAGCTCCCTCTGTACTGCAGCACTTTGCAATTTTTCTCCATTTAAATATTAATTTGCTTTGCTATTTTTTCTGTCAAAATAGATAACCTCACATTTTCCCACATTATACTCCGTCTGCCAAATTTTTGCCCACTCACTTAGCCTGTCTATATCTCTTTGCAGATTTTTTGTGTCCTCCTCACAATTTGCTTTCCTACCCATCTTTGTATCATCAGCAAACTTGGCTACATTACTCTTGGTCCTTTCATCCAAATCATTAATATAGATTGTAAATAGTTGAGGCCCCAGCAATGATCCCTGCGGCACCCCACTAGTTACTGTTTGCCAAACAGAAAATGACCCATTTATCCCGACTCTCTGTTTTCTGTTAGTTAGCCAATCCTCTATACATGCTACCCTCAAACCCGTGAACTTTTATTTTGTTCAGTAACCTTTTATGTGGCACCTTATCGAATGCTTTTTGGAAATCCAAATATACCACATCCATTGGTTCCCCCTTCTCCACCCTACTTGTTACATCCTCAAAGAACTACAGCAAATTTGTCAAACATGATTTCCCTTTCATAAAACCACGCTGGCTCTGTTTGATTGAATTATGCTTTTTCAAATGTCCTGCTACTGCTTCCTCAATAATGGACTTCAGCATTTTGAAAAGGGAGGGTGAACAGCCAGTTGTCGTGGTGCATATAGGTGCCAAAGATATAGGTAAACAATGGGATGAGGTCCTACGAGACGAATTTAGGGAGCTAGGAGCTAAATTAAAAAGTGGGACCTCAAAACTAGTAATCTCAGGATTGCTACCGGTGCCACGTGCTAGTCAGAGTAGGAATCGCAGGAAAGCTCAGATGAATGCGTGGTTTGAGGAGAGGTGCAGAAGGGAGGGATTCAAATTCCTGGGACATTGGAACCGGTTCTGGGGGAGTTGGGACCAGTACAAACTGGATGGTCTGCACCTGAGCAGGACCGGAACCAATGTACTAGGGGGAGTGTTTGCTAGTGCTGTTGGGGAGGAGTTAAACTAATATGGCAGGGGGATGGGCACCTATGCAGGGAGACAGAGGGATGTAGAATGGGGGCAGAAGCAAAAGATAGAAAGAAGAAAAGTAAAGGTGGAGGGCAGAGAAACCTAAGGCAAAAAGCAAAAAGGGCCACATTACAGCAAAATTCTAAAGGGGCAAAGTGTGTTAGAAAGTCAAGCCTGAAGACTCTGTGCCTCAATGCGAGGAGTATTTGGAACAAGGTGGACGAATTAACTGCGCAGATAGCAGTTAACGGTTATGATGTAATTGGCATCACGGAGACATGGCTCCAGGGTGACCAAGGGTGAGAACTCAACATCCAGGAGTATTCAACATTTAGGAAGGATAGACAGAAAGGAAAAGGAGGCGGGGTGGCATTGCTGGTTAAAGAGGAAATTAATGCAATAGTAAGGAAGGGCATTAGCTTGGATAATGTGGAATCGGTATGGGTGGAGCTACGGAATACCAAAGGGCAGAAAATGCTAGTGGGAATTGTGTACAGAACACCAAACAGTAGTAGTGAGGTTGGGGACAGCATCAAAGAAGAAATAAGGGATGCGTGCAATAAAGGTACAGCAGTTATCATGGGTGACTTTAATCTACATATTGATTGGGCTAACCAAACTGGTAACCATGCGGTGGAGGAGGATTTCCTGGAGTGTATTAGGGATGGTTTTCAAGACCAATATGTCGAGGAACCAACTAGAGAGCTGGCCATCCTAGACTGGGTGATGTGTAATGAGAAAGGACTAATTAGCAATCTTGTTGTTCGAGGCCCCTTGGGGAAGAGTGACCATAATGTGGTAGAATTCTTTATTAAGATGGAGAGTGACAAAGTTAATTCAGAAACTAGGGTCCTGAACTTAAGGAAAGGTCACTTCGATGGTTTGAGGTGTGAATTGGCTAGAATAGACTGGCGAATGATATTTAAAGGTTTGACGGTGGATAGGCAATCGCAAACATTTAAAGATCACATGGATGAACTTCAGCAATTGTACATCCCTGTCTGGAGTAAAAATAAAACGGGGAAGTTGGCTCAACCGTGGCTAACAAGGGAAATTAAGGATAGTGTTACATCCAAGGAAGAGGCATATAAATTAGCCAGAAAAAGCAGCAAACCTGAGGACTGGGAGAAATTTAGAATTCAGCAGAGAAGGACAAAGGTTTTAATTAAGAGGGGGAAATAGGGTACGAGAGGAAGCTTGCTGGGAACATAAAAACTGACTGCAAAAGCTTTATAGATATGTGAAGAGAAAAAGATTAGTGAAGACAAACGTAGGTCCCTTGCAGTCAGATTCAGGTGAATTTATAATGGGGAACAAAGAAATGGCAGACCAACTGAACAAATATTTTGGTTCTGTCTTCACAAATAACCTTCCGGAAGTACTAGGGGACCGAGGGTCTAGTGAGAACGAGGAACTGAAGAATATCCTTATTAGGCGGGAAATTGTGTTAGGGAAATTGATGGGATTTAAGGCCGATAAATCCCCAGGGCTTGATAGTCTGCATCCCAGAGTACATAAGGAAGTGGCCCTAGAAATAGTGGATGCATTGGTGATCATTTTCCAACAGTCTATCGACTCGGGATCAGTTCCTACGGACTGGAGGGTAGCTAATGTAACACCACTTTTTAAAAAGGGAGGGAGAGAGAAAACGGGTAATTATAGACCGGTTAGCCTGACATCAGTAGTGGGGAAAATGTTGGAATCAATTATTAAGAATGAAATAGCAGCACATTTGGAAAGCAATGACAGGATCTGTCCAAGTCAGCATGGATTTGTGAAAGGGAAATCATGCTTGACAAATATTCTGGAATTTTTTGAGGATGTAACTAGTAGAGTGGACAAGGGAGAACTGGTGGATGTGGTGTATTTGGACTTTCAAAAGGCTTTTGACAAGGTACCACACCAGAGATTGGTGTGCAAAATCAAAGCACTTGATATTGGGGGTAGTGTACCGATGTGAATAGAGAACTGGTTGGCAGACAGGAAGCAAAGAGTCGGGATAAACTGATGCTTCTCAGAATAGCAGGCAGTAACTACTGGAGTGCCACAGGGGTCAGTGCTGGGACCCCAGCTCTTTACTGTATACATTAATGATTTAGATGAAGGAATTGAGTGTAGTATCTCCAAGTTTGTAGATGAAACTAAACTGGGTGGCGGTGTGAGCTGTGAAGAGGACGCTAAGAGGCTGCAGGGTGACTTGGACAGGTTAGGTGAGTGGGCAAATGCATGGCAGATGCAGTATAATGTGGATATATGTGAGGTTATCCACTTTGGGGGAAAAAACACGAAAACAGAATATTATCTGAATGGCGGCAGATTAGGAAAAGGGAAGTTGCAACGAGACCTGGGTGTCATGGAATATCAGTCATTGAAAGTTGGCATGCAGGTACAGCAGACGGTGAAGAAGGCAAATGGTATTTTGGCCTTCATAGCTAGGCGATTTGAGTATAGGAGCAGGGAAGTCTCACTGCAGTTGTACAGGGCCTTGGTGAGGCCGCACCTGGAATATTGTGTTCAGTTTGGTCTCCTAATCTGAGGAAGGACGTTCTTGCAGCGAAGGTTCACCAGACTGATTGCCGGGATGGCGGTTCTGACATATGAGGAGAGACTGGATCAACTGAGCCTTAATACACTGGAGTTTAGAAGAATGAGAGGGTATCTCATGTAAGATTCTGACGGGACTGGACAGGTTAGATGCGGGAAGAATGTTCCCGATGTTGGGGAAGTCCAGAACCAGGGGACACAGTCTTAGGATAAGGGGTAGGCCATTTAGGACTGAGATGAGGAGAAACTTCTTCACTCAGAGAGTTGTTAACCTGTGGAATTCCCTGCCGCAGAGAGTTGTTGATGCCAGTTCATTGGATATATTCAAGAGGGAGTTAGATATGGCCCTTACGGCTAAAGGGATCAAGGGGTATGGAGAGAAAGCAGGAAAGGGGTACTGAGGGAATGATCAGCCATGATCTTATTGAATGGTGGTGCAGGCTCAAAGGGCTGAACGGCCTACTCCTGCATCTATTTTCTATATTTCTATATTTCTATTTTCCCTATAACCGATGTTAGTTTAACTGGTGTATAGTTCTCTGCTTTCTATCTGCCTCCTTTTCGGAATAGTGGCATTACATTTGTGGTTTTCCAATCCGCTGGGACCTCCCCAGAATCCAGGGAATTTTGGTAGATTACAACCAATGCATCCACTATCTCTGCAGCCACTTTCTTTAAGACCCTAGGATGCAAGCCATCAGGTCCAGGGGACTTTTCGGCCTTAGTCCCATTATTTTATCGAGTACTACTTCTTTAGTGATAGTGATTGCATTAAGTTTTTCCCTCCCCATAGCTCCTGGATTATCCACTATTGGGAAGTTTTTAGTGTCTTCTACGTTAGCCATACTTTTCCTTTTCATGTACATATAGAAACTCTTACTATCTGTTTTTATATTTTGTGCTAGTTTACTTTCATAATCTATCATCCCTCTCATAATTTTTTTCGTCATTCTTTGCTGGCTTTTAAAAGTTTCCCAATCCTCTGGCCTCCCACTTGTCTTGGCCACATTGTAGGCCCTTGTTTTCAACTTGATACCATCCCTTATTTCCTTAGTTAGCCACAGATGGTTAACCCTTCTCCTACAAGTCTTTCCTTCTCATTGGAAATATTTTTGTTGCGAGTTATGAAATATCTCCTTAAATGTCTGCCACTGCTCATCAACCGTCCCATATTTAATCTATTTTCCCAGTCCACTTTAGCCAACTCTGCCATCATACCTTTGTAGTCTCCTTTATTTAAGCTTAAAACACTAGTTTGAGATCCAACTTTCTCACCCTCCAATTGAATTTGAAATTCAACCATGTTATGGTCACTCATTCCTAGAGGATCTCCTTTACGAGGAGATCGTTAATCCTGCTCCCTGGTTGGCTCCGTAACATACTCTTCAAGAAAATTATCCCCGACGCACTCTATGAACTCTTCCTCAAGGTTACCCTGGCCAATTTGCTTTGTCCAATCAATAAGAAGTTTAAATCGGCCATGATTATCGCCGTTCCTTTTTTACAAGTATTGTGTTCCAAACACAGATGAGACTGCACACAGGGAGGTTAAAGTAACAGTGACCTCAATCTTTATTAAGACATTCCAGAGTGAGGAACAGGCCTTAGAGGCCGGCTGAAATACAGTGCTGGGATCCCTTGGGACTTCAGGGGATGCACTCCCTGGTGGCGGAACATGGGAGTGCATGCTTTACAGATACTCAACATCACTCCCCGCCAAAGTCAAAGTGAAAACTATTTACAAGGTGAAGCGGTCGGGAGCCTTTCTTTCCCTGGTGGACCGCCTCGGTACAAATGTCTGTTCTGGTGTGTTGGCTGTGCCCTCGCTGGGCTGGCGTGTTGTTGGCCTTGCAGGGCTGCTGGGTGAGCCTGGCCTTGCTGGGCTGTTGGTCGTGATGGATTCGATTTCCTGGTCCGGTGTGGTGTCGTTGATCCTTTGGGTGTGTGTTGTGGGCTCGAAAAAGGTGGTGTCTGCTGTGGGTTGTTCAGGGCAGTCTGTGAACCGCAGCCTCGTTTGATCCAGGTCCTTTCTGCAAATTTGTCCATTGTCTAGCTTGACTACAAACACCCTACTCCCTTCTTTAGCTATCACCGTGCCCGCGATCCACTTGGGATTGTTTAGCACATACACAGGGTCATTCAGATCAATTTCCCGTGACACAGTGGCGCGACCATCGTTTACATTTTGTTGCTGCCGCCTGCTCTCTACCTGATCATGCACGTTGGGGTGAACCGGCGAGAGTCTGGTTTTAAGTGTCCTTTTCATGAGTAGCTCAGCCGAGGCCACCCCTGTGAGCGAGTGGGGTCTCGTGCGGTAGCTGAGCAGTACTCGGACAGGCGGGTTTGGAGTGAGCCTTCTGTTACTCGTTTAAGGCTCTGTTTGATTGTTTGTACTGCCCGCTCTGCCTGCCCATTGGAGGCTGGTTTAAACGGGGCTGAGCTGACATGTTTGATCCTATTGCGGGTCATGAATTCTTTAAATTCAGCACTGGTGAAACATGGTCTGTTGTCACTGACCAGTATGTCAGGCAGGCCGTGGGTGGCAAACATGGCCCTCAGGCTTTCAATGGTGGCGGTGGCGGTGCTTCCTGACATTATTTCACATTCAATCCATTTTGAAAAAGCATCCACCACCACCAGGAACATGTTACCGAGAAACAGGCCCACATAGTTGAGATGGATCCTTGACCATGGTCTGGAGGGCCAGGATCACAAACTTAGTGGTGCCTCTCTGGGCGCGTTGCTCAACTGGGCACACATGCTGCATTGCCGTACACAGGACTCTAAGTCAGAGTCGATACCGTGCCACCATACATGGGATCTGGCTATCGCTTTCATCATTACTATACCCGGGTGTGTTCTGTGGAAATCCGAGATGAACGTCTCCCTGCCCTTTTTGGGTAGCACTACGCGGTTACCCCACAACAGGCAGTCTGCTTGAATGGACAGCTTGTCCTTTCGCTGCTGGAATGGCTTGATTAGCTTTTGCATTTCAACGGGGAGGCTGGTCCTAAATGCAGCACAGAGTTTTTTTACTAGGGACAGCAGAGGATCTTGGCTGGTCCAAGTCCTAATCTGGCAGGCCGTGACAGGTGATTTATCATTTTCAAACGCTTCCATGACCATCAAAAAGTCTGCGGGCTGCGCCACCATCAACAAGTTTGCAGGCTGCGGCATTGCCACCCCCGTGGTGGGCAATGGTAGCCGACTGAGAGCATCCGCACAGTTCTTGGTGCCTGGCCTATGGCGGTTGGTATAGTTATATGCTGATAGTGTGAGTGCCCACATTTGTATGTGGGCTGAGGCATTAGTGTTTATCCCCTTGTTTTCAGCGAACAGGGATATGAGGGGCTTGTGATCGGTTTCCAGCTCAAATTTGAGGCTAAACAGGTACTGATGCATTTTCTTTACCCTGAACACACACGTTAATGCCTCTTTCTCAATCATGCTGTAGGCTCTCTCGGCCATAGACAAGCTCCTGGAAGCATCGGCGACAGGTTGCAACTTCCCCGCAACGTACAACGACGCATCACATGCTAGCACAAGTCTTTTACTCGGGTTCTACAATACAAGCAGCTTGTTGGAGCATAAAATGTTTCTGGCTTTCTCTAAAGCAATTACTTGGTTTTCTCCCCATACCCAGTTCTAACCTTTACACATTAACACATGTAGGGGCTCTAAGAGGGTGCTTAACCCCGGTAGGAAGTTACCAAAATATTTGGAGTCCCAGCAACGACCGCAGCTCCGTGACGTTCTGTGGCCTGGGTGCGTTCCTGATAGCCTCTGTCTTGGCGTCTGTGGGCCGTCCGCCGCGATCTTTCTCCCCAAAAACTTCACTTCTGTTGCCATGAAGACGCATTTCGACCTCTTCAGTCGCAGCACTACGCTATCCAGTTGCTGGAGGACCTCCTCCAGGTTTTGTAGGTGCTCGACGGTGTCCCGACCCATGACCAATATGTCGTCCTGAAAAACCACCGTGCGTGATACCGACTTGAGTAGGCTCTCCATGTTTCTCTGGAAGATCGCTACAGCTGACCGAATTCCAAACGGGCATCTGTTGTAGATGAACAGTCCCTTGTGCCTGTTGATGCAGGTGAGGCCCTTCGAAGACTCCTCCAGCTCCTGCGTCATGTAGGCCGAAGTCAGGTCAAGCTTGGTGAACGTCTTGCCTCCTGCCAGCGTCGCAAATAGGTCGTCTGCCTGAGGTAGCGGGTATTGGTCCTGTAGCGAGAAACGATTAACAGTTACTTTATAATCGCCGCAAATCCTGACCATGCCAACACTTTTGAGTACTGGAACAATCGGGCTGGCCCACTCGCTGAATTCCACTGGGGAGATGATGCCCTCTCGTTGCAGCCTGTCCAGCTCGATTTCCATTCTCTCCCTCATCATGTGGGGTACCGCTCGCGCCTTGTGGTGAATGGGTCGTGCCTCTGGGACCAAGTGGATCCGCACCTTTGCCCCAGAAAAGTTTCCAATGCCTGGCTCAAAAAGGGAAGGAAATTTGTTAAGAACCTGGGTACATGAGGCCTCATCGACATGTGATAGCGCTCGGATGTCATCCCGGTTCCAGCGGATCTTGCCCAGCCAGCTCCTTCCAAGCAGTGTGGGGCCATCGCCCAGGACAATCCAGACTGGCAGTTCATGCAATGTGCCCTCGTAGGTGACCTTGACCATGGTGCTGCCCAGGACAATGATGAGCTCTTTGGTGTACGTTCTCAGTTTCATGTGGATGGGGCTCAGGGCTGGTTTGAGTGCCTTGTTGCACCACAGTCTCTCAAACATCTTTTTACTCATGATGGTATGGCTAGTGCCAGTATCCAATTCCATGGCTACGGGTAAGCCATTCAATTTTACATTTAGCATTATAGATGACATTTCATCGAAAATGTGTGCACCCCGTGTACTTCAGCATCTGCCTCCTCTCTCTGAGGCTCAAAGTTGCTTTGATCCACCATGGACCGATCTTCCTCTGCCACGTGGTGGTTAGCAGGTTTTGCAGATCATTGGAGGTGCCCCATTGTTCCACAGCTCTTGCAAACATACTCTTTGAAGCAGCATGAATAGCTGAATGGAAGCCTCCACAACGCCAACAAGGTGTGAATTGCCTTGCATTCATACTTTGTTGCGGAGTCTGAGTCATCTGGGTCACCTGAGGCCTGCTGGCAGTTGCAGACTTGTGGTTTCTGCCCTGTACATTTCTGCTCGCAAACACAGTTCCAGTTAATTTATGAACATTGCTAGCACTTGTGTGCTGAGAGATTTGATTGGTGTTATCACTGGTGGACATAAACACCTGTGCTATCGCAATGGCCTTACTGAGGGTCGGTGTCTCTACAGTCAAAAGTTTTCGTAGGATGGTCTCGTGGCCAATGCCCTGTACAAAAAAGTTTCTGAGCATTTGCTCCAGGAAGCCATCAAACTCACATTGTTTTGCAAGTCGCCTTAGCTTGGCGACGTAACTCGCCACTTCCTGACCTTCAGATCGCTGGCACGTGTAGAACCGATACCTCGCCATCAGCACGCTCTCCCTCGGGTTATGATGCTCCCGAACCAGTGTACACAGCTCCTCATACGACTTATCTGTGGGTTTCACCAGAGCCAGAAGATTCTTCATGAGGCTGTATGTCGGTGCCCCGCAGACTGTGAGGAGGACCGCTCTCCTTTTTGCAGCTCTTCCTTCTCCGTCCAGCTCGTTGGCTACAAAGTACTGCTCTAGCCATTTGACATAGGCTTCCCAATCCTCACCCTCCGAGAACTTATCCAGGATGCCCACAGTTTGCTGCATCTTTGCGTTGGATTCGTATACTCATCGCCAGTTATTGTGTTCCTAACACAGATGAGACTGCACACAGGGAGGTTAAAGGATGCTGGGGTCCCTTGGGACTTCAGGGGATGAGCTCCCTGGTGGCGGAACATGGGAGTGCATGCTTTACAGATACACAACAACAAGCCTCCATTATTTCTTGATTTATACTCTTTCCAACAGTGTAGCTACTGTTGGGGGCCTATGGACTATGTCCACCAGCGACTTTTTCCACTTATTATTCCTTATCTCCACCCAAACTGATTCAACATCTTGATCTTCTGAGCCAATATCGTTTCTCCCTAATACACTGTCTCATCCTTTATTAACCCTTTTCGTTTTTGTCTGTCCTTCTGAATTGTCAAATACCCTTGAATATTTAGTTCCCAGCCTTGGTCATGTTGCAACCATGTCTCTGTAATAGCTATCAGAGCAGTGGTGAGGATATCAAATTGACCTGGCTGACAGCATGAAAAGACCCGAGTAAGTTGGAGTACAACCTGGAACTGGATTGGCTAGATTCACCAGGCTATGCAAATATAATTCTAATCACATTGCTTCGGCACACATGAATTAAATTAATTTGCAAATATGTATTTTGCGTAAAAGCAGTACTCTCTTTATTAGCTCTAAGTACCCATTATCTAGCAGACACAGGAAGGTGTCTTTATAGTTACAGCATATTAAGGAGAGAGAGTAAAATTCTGAGTTAGCTTTGAGGTTGTATTAGCCAGTTAATATCAGCAATAATGGTCACTTAACTTTACAGGTGACCGAGATTAGAGAAAGGCAAGAGTGAAGCCCACTCAGATATCATCACTCGTGTGTGAGGTGGGTTCAGCCGGAACTGTAGATCCAAGTAGAACAGTTATCCGCATAGCTGAAAGGGGGCACAGTGACTCAAGTTCCACTCACCAATTCCTGTATCCCAGGGAAGGAAGGTTGACTCAACCACACAGTTCATAAACAAAAAGCCATTTCGTCTTTGAAACATTGCTAATCATCAGTATCCAGATGATCACCTGTCCAATCCAATTAGTCATTAGTCATAGGCGGTCCCTCGAACGAGGATGACTTGCTTCCACAAGAGTTCACAGATGTTTCAATGAAGGACCCGATGTTCCAGTCCTGAACTCCAATTGAGGGGGTGGAAGATGCCTGTGCGTGGATTTTTTAAACATGTGGTGACCGTTGCACATCAGCCACCACACGCGCTTGACAGAGCTAGGCTTTTATCCAATGGGAAGGGTTGAACCAGGACCACTGAAGCTCTGCTCTGGTGCACGGACCTAGTGTGCACATATACCTCAGTGTGGGCAGACCCGTGCTGCCTCTGGGCCCCATACCCTCATTCACCGCACCTTCATCCACGATGCATTAGAGGATGGATTTAAGTATATTTCAGATATCAGGAGAGCTGATTTTTAAACAATGGAAGAATGATAAGATGGACTCAATGGTAAAAGTAATTGAGCAAAAAAAAACACTTTGCAGGATTTCTAGGAAAGGCTGCAGATTAAGATACACCATATGGAAGTAGAAAGTTAATGTCAAAACTGAGATCAAAGTGGTTAAATGGAGAAATTAAAAACAACTTCTGCACACACTATGAAGGAACTTGATAGGGATAAGGCAGCGGATGTGGTGTACTTGGATTTCTGGAAAGGATGGTACTGATAATAAAGAAAGCAGGCGTCAGTGGAAATATTTTCTAATGGATATGTAATTGGTTCACTGAATAAACCCAGAGGGTAGTGGTCCAGGGATTGTCATCAGCCTGTTACCAGCAGGGTCCAGGAGTCACAAACACAGTGGCTAAATTTGCAGATGCTACAAAGCTAATGAAGGTGGTAGACTCCAAAGCTGAACAGGGTAAACTACAGGAGGATTTGAATATATGTGGGAATTGGGCACACAGTTATAATGACTACAAAAACTATTTGTCAGCTATCTAGGGGTTTAATCCCCAAATGAATTCACCAACTGTAATAATCTCAGACTCTGTTCACTGCTATATTTAATATGCAGCATCCATTAATATTAATGCTCATTTAAAGTGATACACTTAATTGCCTGTCTAACTATGGCTACTCATTTTGTGAAGTGAGCAGGCGGGTAAGTGGAGCTGAGTCTACGGCCAGATCAGCCATGATCTTGTTGAGTGGCGGAGCAGGCTCGAGGGGCTAATTCTTATTCTTATGTAACTCTGTCGGTTAATGATTTGCTATTCAGACTGCTAGATAACTCTAACTACATCTATTCATATTTATTAAGTGTTCATGTACCCAACTTTAATCTTAAGTTATGATTTTGTAATCAATAACAATTCTTATAGTTGTCTGACTGATGATTTGGCAAGAGTTAGTTCACAATAGAGGATTGAACAAAAACTTAACTTTAATCAAAACTGGTTGACTTACCCCATGAATACATTTACCACTCATTCAAATTCTTCACTCTAGCTCCCTCTGGTTCCATGTCCCAAGATAGAATCAATCTTTGCAAGACCCATAAGAACATAAGAAATAGGAGCAGGAGTAGGTTATAAGGCCCCTCGAGCCTACTCCGCCATTCAATAAGATCATGGCTGATCTGATCAAGGACTCAGCTCCACTTCCCTGCCCACTCCCCATAACCCCTTATTGTTTAAGAAACTGTCTATTTCTGTCTAAATTTTATTTAATGTCCCAGCTTCCACAGCTCTCTGAAGCAGCGAATTCCACAGATTCACAACCCTCTGAGAGAAGAAATTTCTCCTCATCTCAGTTCTAAATGAGCAGCCCCTTATCCTAAGATCATGCCCTCTAGTTCTAGTCTCCCCCACCAGTGGAAACATCCTCTCTGCATCCACCTTGTTAAGCCCCCTCATAATCGTATACGTTTCTAGAAGATCACCTCTCATTCTTCTGAATTCCAATGAGTAGAGGCCCAACCTACTCAACATTTCCTCATAAGTCAACCCACTCATCTCCGGAATCAACCTAGTGAACCTTATCTGAACTGCCTCCACAGCAAGTATATCCTTTCGTAAATATGGAAACCAAAAAACGCATGCAGTATTCCAGGTGTGGCCTCACCAATACCCTGCACAGCTGTAACAAGACTTCTCTGCTTTTATACTCCATCCCCTTTGCAATAAAGGCCAAGATTCCATTGGCCTTCCTGATCACTTGCTGTACCTGCATACAATCCTTTTGTGTTTCATGCACAAATATCCCCAGGTCCCACTGTACTGCAGCACTTTGCAATCTTTCTCCATATAAATAATAACTTGCTCTTTGATTTTTTTCTACCAAAGTGCATGACCTCACATTTTCCAACATTGTACTCCATCTGCCAAATTCTTGCCCACTCACTTAGCCTGTCTATGTCCTCCTGCAGCCTCTTTATGTCCTCCTCACACATTACCCATTCTCCCATCTTTGTATCGTCAGCAAACTTGGCTACGTTACACTCAGTCCCCTCTTCCAAGTCGTTAATGTAGAGGTGTCATGTCATCTCAGCCAGGAAGAGGCAACATTTACCAGTGAGGGTAGTTGAAACCTAATGTCACTGGTAAGTTCATGACCCTGTCTGAGAATTCAGACAACTATTGCAGACGCTTAAAAAATGCAACAATCATGATGAACAGAGGGACCTATTCCGTTTCCAGTTATATAGTTTTCACGTTGTATCATTCATTCAAATATAGCTAGGCCAATATTTAAACTGTTTTCTGTTAACTGCTCTAGACTTGACTATTCCAACCCATTCTTGGCTGGCCTCCGACATTCTACCCTATGTAGACGAGAGGTGATCTGAAACTCGGCTGCCCGTGTCCTAACTCAAGTCTCCCTCACCCATCACCCCTCGTTTTAAATCCCTCCATGGCCTCGCTCCTCCCTATCTCTGTAAACTCCTTGGCCCCACAACCCCCTCCCCCACACCGAGATATCTGCGCTCCTCTAATTTTGCACTTTGAGCATCCCTGGAACATAGTCGCTCAACCATTGGTTTCTGTTGCCTTCTATTGCCTAGGTCCTAGAATTCCCTGCCTAAACCTCTCTGCCTCTCTATCTTCCTTTAAGACGCTCCTCAAAACCTAACTCTTCGACCAAGCTTTTGTCGCCTGCCCTAATTTCTCCTTATGTGGCCCCGTGTCTCATAATAGTCCTGTGAAGTGCCTTGGGATGTTTCACTACATTATATAAATACAAGTTGTTGTTGCTGCTTTCCAGAAGGGGTTTATTTTGCCTGTGGGTGTGTGGTTTAAGTAACTGTACACAATTCTGTCTGCAGAGATAATATAAAATGTTCTCCCGGCTGTGAAAAGGTTTGAATTACACAATGGCCTTTTGACCATAAATAACCATGGATCCTTTGAGGGTAACTGTTGTTTTCTTTTGTCAGTTCCAGTCAAGGAGAATGAAAGCTTGCAAACACAATAGTCATCCTTAACGGCTGTGCTATCAATAAAAACTCTGCATGATATAGGGCAGTGCTTTAACTTGCAAATCAGTCAATGAAGACAACTGATTCCAGGAGTAATCCGATTATGCCTTGTGAAGGTACTAATTGGATAGATAGGGCCTGGACAAGATGTAAATCATTATTAAATAAAGTGTTTCTATGTTCCAAGATGTTCCATTCTGTCTTTGAAACTGGCTGAATTATCATCATCATAGGCAGTCCCTCAAAATTGAGGAAGACTTGCTTCCATTCTAAAAGTGAGTTCTCAGGTAACTGTACAGTCCAATATGGGAATTATAGTCTCTGTCACAGGTGGGACAGACAGTCGTTGAAGGAAAGGGTGGGTGGCAAGCTCCTTCCGCTGCCTGCACTTGTTTTCTGCATACTCTCGACAACGAGACTCGAGATGTTCAGCGCTCTCCGGAATGCTCTTCCTCCACTTAGGGCGGTCTTTGGCCAGGGATTCCCAGGTGTCGGTGGGGATGTTTCACTTTATCAAGGAGGCTTTGAGGATCTCCTTGAAACGTTTCCTCCACCCACCTGGGGCTCACTTGCCGTGTAGGAGTTCCGAGTAGAGCGCTTGCTTTGGGAGTCTTGTGTCGGGCATGCGGACAATGTGGCCCACCCAATGGAGCTGCTCGGGTGTGGTCAGTGCTTTGATTTTGGGGATATTGGCCTGATCGAGAACACTGACGATAGTGCATCTATCCTCCCAGGAGATTTGCAGGATCTCGCAGAGACATTGTTGGTGGTTTTTGTCCAGCGATTTGAGGTGTCTGCTGTATATGGTCCAAGTCTCTGAGCCATACAGGAGGGCAGGTATCATTACAGCCCGACACATCATAAGCTTGGTGCTAGATTTGAGGGCCTGATCCTCGAACACTCTCTTCCTCAGGTGGCTGAAGGAGGCGGTGCACTGGAGGTGGTGTTGGACCTCGTTGTCGATGTCTGCCCTTGCTGATAGTAGGCTCCTGAGGTATGGAAAGTGGTCCACGTTGTCCAAGGCTGCGCTGTGCATTTTGATGACTGAGGGGCAATGCTGTGTGGTGCGGTCAGGTTGGTGGAGGACCTTTGTCTTACAGATGTTTACTGTAATGCCTATGCTTTCATACGCCTCGGTGAAGATATTGACGATGGCTTGGAGTTCAACCTCTGAATGTGCGCAGACGCAAGTGTCGTCCGGCTACTGTAATTTGACGACAGAGGATGGGACGGTCTTGGATCTAGCCTGGAGGCGATGAAGGTTGAACAGGTTCCCACTGATTCTATAGTTTAGTTCCACTCCAGCAAGGAGCTTGTTGAGCGTGAGATGGAGCATTGCAGCGAGGAAGATCGACACCTGGGCAGGACCGGAATCAAGGGGGAGTGTTTGCTCGAGCTGTTGGGGAGGGTTTAAACTAATATGGCAGGGGGATGGGAATCTATGCAGGGAGATAGATCGAAGTAAAATGGGGGCAGAGGTAGAAAGGAGATAAGGAAAGGTAGAGGGCAGAGAAATGGCCACATTACAACATAATTCTAAAAGGACAAAGAGTGTTAAAAAAAAAAACCTGAAGGCTCTGTGTCTCGATGCAAGGAGCATTCGTAATAAGGTGGATGAATTAACTACGCAGATAGCTGTTAATGGATATGATGTAATTGGAATTATGGAGACATGGCTCCAGGGTGACCAAGGCTGGGAACTCAACATCCAGGGGTATTCAATATTCAAGAAGGATAGACAGAAAGGAAAAGGAGGTGGGGTAGCGTTTCTGGTTAAAGAGGCGGTTAACGCAATAATAAGGAAGGACATAGCTTGGATGATGTGGAATCTGTATGGGTAGAGCTGCAGAACACCATAGGGCAGAAAACGCTAGTGGGAGTTGAGTAAAGACCACCAAACAGTGGTAGTGAGGTTGGGGATGGTATCAAACAGGAAATTAGGGATGCGTGCAATAAAGGTACAGCAGTTATCATGGGTGACTTTAATCTACATATAGATTGGGCTAACCAAACACAAGGACATAAGAAATAGGAACAAGAGTAGGCCATATGGCCCCTTGAGCCTGCTCCGCCAGTCAATAAGATCATGGCTGATCTGATCATGGACTCAGCTCCACTTCCCCGCCTGCTCCCCATAACCCCTTATCCCCTTATCGTTTAAGAAACTGACTATTAGTGTCTTAAATTTATTCAATGTCCCAGCGTCCACGGCTCTCTGAGGCAGCGAATTCCACAGATTTACAACCCTCTGAGAGAAGAAATTTCTCCTCATCTCTGTTTTAAATGGGCAGCCCCTTATTCTAAGATCGTGCCCTCCAGTTCTAGTCTCCCCCATCAGTGGAAACATCCTCACACTGCATCCACCTTGTCAAGCCTCCTCATAATCTTATATGTTTCGATAAGATCACCTTTCATTCTTCCGAATTCCAATGAGTAGAGGCCCAACCTACTCAACATTTCCTCATAAATCAACCCCCTCATCCCCGGAATCAACCTAATGAACCTTCTCTGAACTGCCTCCAAGGCAAGTATATTATTTCGTAAATATGGAAACCAAAACTGCACGGAGTATTCCAGTTGTGGCCTCACCAATACCTTATTGGTGTAGTAAGACTTCCCTGCTTTTATACTCCATCCTCTTTGCAATAAAGGCCAAGATACCATTGGCCTTCCTGATCACTTGCTGTACCTGCCTACTATCCTTTTGTGTTTCATGCACAAGTACCCCCAGGTCCTGCTGTACTGCGGCACTTTGCAATCTTTCTCCATTTAAATAGTAGGCTAGGAGGAGCAGGAGTGCTCCCCTTGGGCTTCAAGAGTCCTTTTCTTCCTTAGCACTGGCCTTCACTCTACCTCCTACCACCAGCATATCCTTTCCTACCCCCATCTCCATATGCCGGAGACCATTCCATTGGGACCCTGGCAGTGTCGGGCTTCTGACAAAATTCCCACTCTTGCCTAATGGCTATGACATCACTTACACTGATTTAGGGTGGGTTTACAGTTCTGCCAAATTATGTTCAACAAACTGCAGGTTTTTCCCTCCCACCCCGCACCCTACCTGCCCCGAGTGAGCCTCAAGTTAAAATTGGGGCTTCAGTCTCAAAAGCCAGGAAGTGGATCTTAAAGACCTGTGTTAACATTTCATTTCTATGGCCAACCACTTGTAAATTAAGGTAGGGAAGTCCTACCCTTATTTGCACAATCATCTAATATTTGTGCATGCTGCACAGCGAATCCCCAGGAAAACCAATGCAGACCAACCATAAAAAATTGGTTAGTTCCATCAGTTTGTGTAAAGGCTCCTCCCGGAATTTATCAATCTTCCCCTTCTGCCAAACAAACGCATGCACAATCAGCACATATCATTGGAAGATTTCACTTTGTGTATGTCATCTTCCTTGGGGTAAATATATCTTTTTACTGACCTTTTATGCCCTTAATGTTGGTCGAAAGGGACAGCAGGCAAGGATGTGTTGTGGGCTTGCACGAGTTACGTTATCCTGAAAGATTCTTACCGCCAGTAGGAATTGCTTCAAAAAGTAATGACTGAAACTGGTAGCAATACGGTGGAGGAGGATTTCCTGGAGTGTATAAAAGATGGTTTTCTAGACCAATATGTCGAGGAACCAACTAGAGAGCAGGCCATCCTAGACTGGATCTTGTGTAATGAAAGGGGATTAATTAGCAATCTTGTCGTGCGAGGCCCCTTGGGGAAGAGTGATCATAATACGGTAGAATTCTTCATTAAAATGGAGAGTGACAGTTAATTCAGAGACTAGGGTCCTGAACTTAAAGAAAGGTAACTTCAATGGTATGAGAAGTGAATTGGCTAGGATAGACTGGCGAATGATACTTAAAGGATTGACGGTGGATAGGCAATGGCAGACATTTAAAGATCACATGGATGAACTTCAACATTTGTACATCCCAGTCCGGTGTAAAAATAAAACGGAGAAGGTGGCTCAACCGTGGCTAACAAGGGAAATTAGGGATAGTGTTACATCCAAGGAAGAGGCATATAAATTGGCCAGAAAAAGCAGCAAACCTGAGGACTGGGAGAAATTTAGAATTCAGCAGAGGAGTACAAAGGGTTTAATTAGGAGGGGGAAAATAAAGTACGAGAGAAAGCTTGCAGGGAACATAAAAACATCTAGAGATATGCGAAGAGAAAACGATAAGTAAAGACAAATGTAGGTCCCTTGCAATCAGAATTAGGTGAATTTATAATGGGGAACAAAGAAATGGCAAACCAATTGAACAAATACTTTGGTTCTGTCTTCACTAAGACAGATACAAATAACCTTCTGGAAATACTAGAGGACCAAGGGTCTGGGCAGGACCGGAACCAATGACCTAGGGGGAGTGTTTGCTAGTGCTGTTGGGGAGGATTTAAACTAATATGGCAGGGGGATGAGAACCAATGCAGGGAGAGAGGGAAACAAAAAGGAGGCAAAAGCAAAAGACAGAAAGGAGATGAGGAAAAGTGGAGGGCAGAGAAACCCAAGGCAAAGAACAAAAAGGGCCATTGTACAGCAAAATTCTAAAAGGACAAAGGGTGTTAAAAAAACAAGCCTGAAGGCTTTGTGTCTTAATGCAAGGAGTATCCGCAACAAGGTGGATGAATTAACTGTGCAAATAGATGTTAACAAATATGATGTGATTGGGATTACGGAGACGTGGCTCCAGGATGATCAGGGCTGGGAACTCAACATCCAGGGGTATTCAACATTCAGGAAAGATAGAATAAAAGGAAAAGGAGGTGGGGTAGCATTGCTGGTTAAGGAGGAAATTAAGGCAATAGTTCGGAAGGACATTAGCTTGGATGATGTGGAATCTATATGGGTAGAACTGCAGAACACCAAAGGGCAAAAAACATAAGTGGGAGTTGTGTACACACTCCAAATAGTAGTAGTGATGTTGGGGAGGGCATCAAACATGAAATTAGGGGTGCGTGCAATAAAGGTGCAGCAGTTATAATGGGTGACTTTAATATGCACATAGATTGGGTTAACCAAACTGGAAGCAATACAGTGGAGGAGGATTTCCTGGAGTGCATAAGGGATGGTTTTTTAGACCAATATGTCGAGGAACCAACTAGGGGGGAGGCCATCTTAGACTGGGTGTTGTGAAATGAGAGAGGATTAATTAGCAATCTCGTTGTGCGAGGCCCCTTGGGGAAGAGTGACCATAATATGGTGGAATTCTGCATTAGGATGGAGAATGAAACAGTTAATTCAGAGACCATGGTCCAGAACTTAAAGAAGGGTAACTTTGAAGGTATGAAGCGTGAATTGGCTAGGATAGATTGGCGAATGATACTGAAGGGGTTGACTGTGGATGGGCAATGGCAGACATTTCGAGACTGCATGGATGAACTACAACAATTGTACATTCCTGTCTGGCGTAAAAATAAAAAAGGGAAGGTGGCTCAACCGTGGCTATCAAGGGAAATCAGGGATAGTATTAAAGCCAAGGAAGTGGCATACAAATTGGCCAGAAATAGCAGCGAACCCGGGGACTGGGAGAAATTTAGAACTCAGCAGAGGAGGACAAAGGGTTTGATTAGGGCAGGGAAAATGGAGTACGAGAAGAAGCTCGCAGGGAACATTAAGACGGATTGCAAAAGTTTCGATAGATATGTAAAGAGAAAAAGGTTAGTAAAGACAAACGTAGGTCCCCTGCAGTCAGAATCAGGGGAAGTCATAACGGGTAACAAAGAAATGGCGGACCAATTGAACAAGTACTTTGGTTCGGTATTCACTGAGGAGGACACAAACAACCTTCCGGATATAAAAGGGGTCGGAGGTTCTAGTAAGGAGGAGGAACTGAGGGAAATCCTTATTAGTCGGGAAATTGTGTTGGGGAAATTGATGGGATTGAAGGCCGATAAATCCCCAGGGCCTGATGGACTGCATCCCAGAGTACTTAAGGAGGTGGCCTTGGAAATAGTGGATGTATTGACAGTCATTTTTCAACATTCCATTGACTCTGGATCAGTTCCTATGGAGTGGAGGGTAGCCAATGTAACCCCACTTTTTAAAAAAGGAGGGAGAGAGCTAACAGGGAATTATAGACCGGTCAGCCTGACATCGGTAGTGGGTAAAATGATGGAATCAATTATTAAGGATGTCATAGCAGTGCATTTGGAAAGAGGTGATATGATAGGTCCAAGTCAGCATGGATTTGTGAAAGGGAAATCATGCTTGACAAATCTTCTGGAATTTTTTGAGGATGTTTCCAGTAGAGTGGACAAGGGAGAACCAGTTGATGTGGTATATTTGGACTTTCAGAAGGCTTTCGACAAGGTCCCACACAAGAGATTAATGTGCAAAGTTAAAGCACATGGTATTGGGGGTAGTGTGCTGACATGGATTGAGAACTGGTTGTCAGACAGGAAGCAAAGAGTAGGAGTAAATGGGGACTTTTCAGAATGGCAGGCAGTGACTAGTGGGGTACCGCAAGGTTCTGTGCTGGGGCCCCAGCTGTTTACACTGTACATTAATGATTTAGACGAGGGGATTAAATATAGTATCTCCAAATTTGCGGATGACACTAAGTTGGGTGGCAGTGTGAGCTGCGAGGAGGATGCTATGAGGCTGCAGAGCGACTTGGATAGGTTAGGTGAGTGGGCAAATGCATGGCAGATGAAGTATAATGTGGATAAATGTGAGGTTATCCACTTTGGTGGTAAAAACAGAGAGACAGACTATTATCTGAATGGTGACAGATTAGGAAAAGGGGAGGTGCAAAGAGACCTGGGTGTCATGGTACATCAGTCATTGAAGGTTGGCATGCAGGTACAGCAGGCGGTTAAGAAAGCAAATGGCATGTTGGCCTTCATAGCGAGGGGATTTGAGTACAGGGGCAGGGAGGTGTTGCTACAGTTGTATAGGGCCTTGGTGAGGCCACACCTGGAGTATTGTGTACAGTTTTGGTCTCCTATCCTGAGGAAGGACATTCTTGCTATTGAGGGAGTGCAGCAAAGGTTCACCAGACTGATTCCCGGGATGGCGGGACTGACCTATCAAGAAAGACTGGATCAACTGGGCTTGTATTCACTGGAGTTCAGAAGAATGAGAGGGGACCTCATAGAAACGTTTAAAATTCTGATAGGTTTAGACAGGTTAGATGCAGGAAGAATGTTCCCACTGTTGGGGAAGTCCAGAACCAGGGGACACAGTCTAAGGATAAGGGGTAAGCCATTTAGGACCGAGATG
Source organism: Pristiophorus japonicus (assembly GCF_044704955.1). Taxonomy (NCBI): domain Eukaryota; kingdom Metazoa; phylum Chordata; class Chondrichthyes; family Pristiophoridae; genus Pristiophorus; species Pristiophorus japonicus. The sequence goes on along the minus strand of NC_091977.1, from coordinate 519,182,819 downwards.
AGGAGGAATTTCTTCACCCAGAGAGTGGTGAACCTGTGGAATTCTCTACCACAGAAAGTCGTTGAGGCTAATTCACTAAATATATTCAAAAAGGAGTTAGATGAAGTCCTTACTACTAGGGGGATCAAGGGGTATGGTGAGAAAGCAGGAATGGGGTACTGAAGTTGCATGTTCAGCCATGAACTCATTGAATGGCGGTGCAGGCTAGAAGGGCCGAATGGCCTACTCCTGCACCTATTTTCTATGTTTCTAGTGACAAGGAGGAACTGAAGGAAATCCTTATTAGTCAGGAAATTGTGTTAGGGAAATTGATGGGATTGAAGGCCGATAAATCCCCAGGACCTGATCGTCTACATCCCAGAATATTTAAGGAAGTGGCCCTAGAAATAGTGGACGCATTGGTGGTCATTTTCCAACATTCTATAGACTCTGGATCCGTTCCTATGGATTGGAGGGTAGCTAATGTAACACCACTTTTTAAAAAAGGAGGGGAAAAACTGGGAATTATAGACCAGTTAGCCAAACATCGGTAGTGGGGAAAATGTTGGAATCAATTATTAAAGACGTAATAGCAGCGTATTTGGAAAGCAGTGACAGGATCGGTCCAAGTCATCATGGATTTATGAAAGGGAAATCATGCTTGACAAATCTTCTAGAATCGTTTGAGGATGTAACTAGTAGAGTGGACAAGGAAGAGAACCAGTGGATGTGGTATATTTGGACTTTCAAAAGGCTTTTGACAAGGTCCCACACAAGAGATTAGTGTGCAAAATTAAAGCACATGGTATTGGGGATAATGTATTGATGTGGATAGAGAACTGGTTGGCAGATAAGAAGCAAAGAGTCGGGATAAACGGGTCCTTTTCAGAATGGCAGTCAGTGACTAGTGGGATACCGCAAGGTTCAGTGCTGGGACCCCAGCTATTTACAATATACATTAATAAGTTGGACGAAGGAATTGAATGTAATATCTCCAAGTTTGCAGATGACACTAAGCTGGGTGGCAGTGTGAGCTGTGACGAGGATGCTAAGAGGCTTGGACAGGTTCGGTGAGTGGGCAAATGCATGGCAGATGCAGTATAATGTAGATAAATGTGAGGTTATCCATTTTGGTGGCAAAAACAGGGAGGCAGAATATTATCTGAATGGGGACAGCTTAGGAAAAGGGTAAGTGCAATGAAACCTGGATATTCGTAGTACATCAGTCATTGAAAGTTGGCATACAGGTACAGCAGGAAGTGAAGGTGACAAATGGCACGTTGGCCTGCATCGCAAGAGGATTTGAGTATAGGAGCAGGGAGGTCTTACTGCAGTTGTACAGGGCCTTGCTGAGGCCACACCTTGCATATTCTGTTCAGTTTTTGTCTCCTAATCTGAGGAAGGACATTCTTGCTATTGAAGGAGTGCAGCGAAGGTTCACCAGATTGATTCCCGGGCTGGCAGGACTGACATATGAAGAAAACTGGATCAACTAGGCTTATATTTACTGGAATTTAGAAGAATGAGAGGGGATCTCATAGAAATACATAAAATTCTGACAGGATTGGACAGATTAGTCAGGAAGAATGTTCCCGATGTTGGGAAAGTCCAGAACCAGGGGTCACAGTCTAAGGATAAGGGGTAAGCCAATTAGGATTGAGATGAGAAGAAACTTCTTCACTCAGAGAATTGTGAACCAATGGAATTCTCTACCACAGAAGATTGTTGAGGCCAGTTCATTAGATATATTCCCTTATGGCTAAAGGGATCAAGGGGCATGGAGAGAAAGCAGGAATGGGGTATTGCAGTTGCATGATCAGCCATGATCATATTGAATGGTGGTGCAGGCTCGAAGGGCCGAATGGCCTACTCCTGCACCTATTTTCTATGTTTCTAAGAGGGTTGGGCGCAATGGCGCAGCCCTGCTTGAACCTGATCCGAACGTGGATTTGGGTCTGTGATGGATCCATTGGTCAGGATCACGGCCTGCATGTCGTCGTGGAGCAAGCGGAGGATGGTGACAAACTTTTGGGGGCAGCTGACACAGAGGAGGACACTCTCTAGTCCCTCGCGGTTAACAGTGTCAAAGGCCTTTGTGAGGTCAAAGAAGGTCATGTGTAAAGGTTGGTGTTGTTCCCTGCATTTCTCTTGCAGTTTTCGCGCCATGAAGATCATGAATTAATACCTCTGCTTTCAGAGGCTTCTTTAAATTGTGATAAATACAAGAAGCTACCTTTTGTGGTGAGCATGAGTAAAGTACTTTAGGAGATGGCATAAACTGGAACAGGTTCAGTAAAACACTTTTCACGCAGGAAAAAAAACACAATCCAGGTTAAGTACAATACTTTACTTTGGACAAGATTTCAAAACCTGTATACACAACAAAGCAGCTTTTTCATGTTTACACTGCGACATCATTGCCAAACACAGATAGATAATGAACATCAACAAGAAGTATTTGCTGGCCTGCATGATGTTTTCTCAGTGTCAGCAAGATAAGGACTATTAATATTTTATTCATTTTGTGATATTTAAATTAGCTTGAAGTCATTTCCATCAACATCTTCAGTTGCTTTTAGTGTTGGTTTAAGGTTAAATGACTAACATTGAAAATGCACTTACAAAAAAAACTTTTTGCAAGTTTGTCAAGTCTCATTGGATACATTAACTGACAATTGCAGAGACATGCATGTTGTTTATCAATGGAATTAGACAACACATATATACATGATAAATCATAAATACTGAATTCTATTGGTGAACATGTACAAATACTTCAATTGTTAAGCATATGTTCCCACACTGTGGGATAAATGTAAAAGGAACACTTTAATGATGGCAATATGCAGCCTTAAGTATCCTTTTGTTAACAGTATACAATAGAATTTCAAAGCTGCAATGTTGTTTGGAAAATTAAATCAGAACACATTTTTAAACATTTCCAAATTTAGCATTTTTCCAAAGTTCTGGGTCATCATTCAATGTCTTAATACACCAAAAACAAATTGGATGTTGGGCAGGTACAATACATAATAAATTGCTTTGATTCAGGATTGTATGACATTTTGTGTGGAAGTCTTTAACAAGAGAAAGTTTTATATAGCAAGATTTTTTTACATTGATTTAAAATAGTCTAGCTAGAACCAAAAGACACTGCACCTTTAAGATTACATTTCCAAACCAAAAAGCACACGAGATTATCTAACAAATTATACATAATGCAGAATTAGCCAAATCTAAATGCTGCCACCAAGCCTAAATGCTTCACAATGTCATCTTTAAATCAATCTGGTTCTCATGTCATTCCTATGCAAACCAGAATCTCACAGATTACAAGTTGGCAGCTAAACATATATGGAGTTATGCAAGAGTCGAGATTCCTCGGAGCTTTGGCCTTCACCTCTAAGCAATTCAATTTGACCTGAAACATGTCAAACAAGAGATCTGTCCACAATTAGCACAATCCAGAGGAGTAGTCATCATCCTCTTCATTAACTGCTCCCTGTGCAGATTCTCCACCTTCTTGTTGCAATACAGGTGACTTTTTTGTTCCTCCTCCTCCTGGGACTCTCAAACTCAGAGACAGTTTGGCATACTAGGAAATACATGAAAGAATCTCAGGTACAGAAAATATTCAAATGTCTGATGTAGTGTCACAGTAATTTTTTTTTCTAATGCACACACATTTTAAGCTTGGTTTTCATCAGCCAATTATTAGTTCTCAGTATGCAAGTTCACAAGAAAGTGCAAACAATCCTGGAGGCATACGCTTTATTACCCTGGGAACTGTGCTCATCAGAAGAGGCCTGTCTGTCGCCTCTGCTTCACCAGATACCGAGCTGTCCCATAAAAGTGAAAGTTATCACAGCATGATGCTACTGGATCCTTTCAACTCACCCCAGAAGGTATTTTCCATACCAAGTAAGTTGATAGCACACATGGAAGTGTTTGCAAAGGGCAACAGCTTAATCACTTCTTTCTGCAGGAGACATTAACTGGACAGGATGCACAGCAGACAGGGTTCCTTGAGTGCAGAGTCTCACACGGTAGCCATGTGGACATCAGAGCTCACGCTCATTGCATTCATAAAGTAAAAAGGTTTCATACATTACAACAGTGACTACACTCCAAAAGTACTTAATTGGCTGTAATGAGACGTCTGGTGGTCGTGAAAGGCGCTATATAAATCCAAGTCTTTCTTTTTTCAACTAATTTTCAGGTGGTATCTGGCCATAGAAATATCATCATGCACGTCAGTGGCTATTTGTTGCGAAGCAGCCATGAAGGCTTCATTCTCCAGCAACTCACAGTAGCCACATTATTTAAAGAAACACTAGGTGCATGACTCTTAATACAGGGCTATCCTTTGTATCAATAGCTTCTGGTGAATCTGCACGGCACCGCCTCAAAAGGTACTGAAGTTGCATGCTCAGCCATGAACTCATTGAATGGCGGTGCAGGCTAGAAGGGCCAAATGGCCTACTCCTGCACCTATTTTCTATGTTTCTATGTTTCTATGTTCTAAAGGTCAGTTATTTATTTTGTGACTTTCAGTGCCCAGTACTGTAGGTAGGATCTGACCAACTGAAGCTTCACTTCCTCCCTTTTGTATTCTAAGCCCCTTGAGATAAAAGCCAACATTCCACGAATCTTTTTAATTACTTTTTGCACCTGTGCACTAGCTTTTAGTTATTTTTCGTACAGACACACCTAAATCCCATTGCTCCTCAGTACTGAAAGGGCACCATATGACTATCATGTATCCAGGCACACACTGTGCCAAATGTATAATTCCACTTTCTATCTTTTCCCCTTCTTCCTGCCGGCTTTATTTTCTCTATATGGTCACTTAGGGAGCATGACAAAATGCACATTTTTTTTTCCTTTTGACTCTTTTCCAGAAAAGGACACCATACTATAATATTTTTAATTTTGTTGTGCAATACAAAATAAAGCAACACAATAGGGGAGTCACTATAAGGTTATGGGGAACAGGCAGGAAAGTGGAGTTGAGGCCAAGATCAGATCAGCCATGCTCTTATTGAATGGTGGAGCAGGCTCGAGGGGCCATATGGCCTGATCCTATTTCTTCTGTTCCTATGTTCTTAAATATTCTTAACAGTTTGGCTAAATTAGCAAAATGTTTGATATTTTATATAATCTATCCCTACTTTTGTCAAAATACTTTGTTCCAAATTTTGATGACAAGTTGTCTGATGTGAAAGCAAAGAATCTTTTACTGAGGGAAAAAAATCTATTACAATGTTGCAGGGCTTTATAAACATAAGAAGTAGGAGTAGGTCATTCGGTCCTTTGTGCCTGCTCTGCTATTCAGTATGACCACGGCTGTGACTCCCCCAATCCGGCTTGATAACCTTTTTATGTGCATGCTCAGCATATGGTCTGCAGGCGTTTCCTGAACCTATTAAACTAGTTTATACTCCCACAGTGTGCAGAGCATACAGAATAAAAAGTTGAATTTTAGAACAGCTGCAAAGTTATAGTTAAAAACATATAAAAAGAGGCATCTGTTCATCAACAACCAATGTAGATACTCTAATTCTGACAATTCAAAGTAATTTTTGCACTAAAAAAATGGAATTAGCAAATAATTTGAATTAAGCAATGCTGGCAAGGTGGGAATTTCAAGCAAAACATGTTGATTACAAGATAAAATGCATAAAATTCTTGGAGACTTGAGAGTGTAGATGCAAAAGGTTGTTTCTCCTGGCTGGAGAGTCTAGACTTGGGGTCATAGATAAGGGGACACACATTTAGAATTGAGATGAGCAGAAATATCTTCACTCAGAGGATTATGAATCTTTGGAATTCTCTACCCTAGAGGGTTGTGGATGCTCAGTCATTGAGTATATTCAAGACCGAGATCGAGATCGATAGGATTCTTGGGCACTAAGGGAATCAAGGGATATGGGAATACCTTGAATGGCGGAGCAGACTCGAAGGACCTTGTGGTCTACTCCTATTTCTTATGTTATGTTCGAATATAAAAACATTGGCACTCAAGAACATCAGGGTTAACCAAACTTACATCATTATCCATGTATTTGAAGAGAGGTGAAGTACAGACAGCAGAAACCTGGTCCTGGTCTTGTTGGTCAAATCCTTCCAGTAGTTGTTCCAAGGCAGTGCTGTCTTCACTGCCGTTAAATCCTGGTATACTGTGTACAAGGAGGATTCGGTCAGAAATCGCATTTGTAATTTATACCTGCTACCTATACAATTGCTAGCAAGCACACACATTCTTATTGTCCTCTGGAATGTATAGCTCCCAACTAGATATATAAAGGTATTACAATTTTAACAGCAAGATAATGGTTTAGAAAACATAAAATATCAATAATTATTCTTTTTACCTAATTTTACCTCTCACTGAAAGGATGGAAATAAAGGTGTGAGAGCTTTTACTCTGCTAATGTACCTTAACTGGGGAGGATTACAATTATAATTATTATTTCATTAAAAGATCACAATATTGTAATTGAGTACAAACCCGAGTGCAAAATGAATAATTGGATAAAACCAAAGTCTAACATGTAATATTTCTTGTATAAATAAATTTTACAAAGATTAATTTTACACAAGTGAATTTTATGAAGGGAACAAATACGTTAGCTGTTTATAAAGAGCATGAGGGTTTGAAATGGTACTGTTATTGTTTGGGTTGACAACTATGTTCATTTCAGCAGCTGAAAACGGCTGATTACAAGAGTAAACATGTGTTTAGGTCTACACAATATAATAGCGCAGTTTAAAAAATGTTATTGAATTTTTTGTGGCCATCAAACTGAAGGATTCGAGTACTGTACTTGGAAATTGGACACTTTCTGTTTCAGCATCACGTGCTCCAAGGTCAGGTACCATGAGCCTGGGGCTCTGAACTGTTCGCTGAACAATATTTCTTTGTCTCAATTTCAGAAAAGTATTCTCAACGAATCAGTCTGACATATTCAATTTGCAAATCTGCCACAGTTAAAAGAAAAGGAACTTGCATTTATATTAGATCACATCCTCGGGATGTTCCGAAGTGCTTTACAAATAATGGATTACTTTTGAATTGCATTCAGTAAACAAATGCACACAGAAAGGATCCACTAAACAGAAAATAAATGAATGACCAGATGGTCTGTTTTTGGTGACATTGGTTGAGAGGCAAATATTGGCCAAGGCATCAAGAGAGCGCCCTGCTCTTCAAATATTGCTACAGGATCCTTTACAATCACTTGAGCAGACAGGCAAGCCTTGATTCAATGGCCCGGAATTTGCACTTACTGTAATTGTACAGGGTCTTGGTGAGGCCTCAACTGGAATATTATGTTCAGTTTTGGTCTCCTAATCTGAGGAAGGACATTCTTGCTATTGAGGGAATACAGCGAAGGTTCACCAGATTGATTCCCGGGATGGCAGGACTGACATATGAGGAGAGAATGGAGCGACTGAGCCTGTATTCACTGGAGTTTAGAAGGATGAGAGGGGAACTAATAGAAACATATAAAATTCTGACGGGACTGGACAGGTTAGATGCAGGAAGAATGTCCCCGATGATGGGGAAGTCCAGAACCAGGAGACACAGTCTAAGGATAAGGGGTAAGTCATTTAGGACTGAGATGAAGAGAAACTTCTTCACTCAGAGAGTTGTTAACCTGTGAAGTATCCTACCGCAGAGAGTTGTTGATGCCAGTTCATTGGATATATTCAAGAGGGAGTTAGATATGGCCCTTACGTCTAAAGGGATCAAGGGGTATGGAGAGAAAGCAGGAAAGGGGTACTGAGGTGAATGATCAGCCATGATCTTATTGAATGGTGGTGCAGGCTCGAAGACCTACTCATGCACCTATTTTCTATGTTTCTATGACCACAAAGGTCTTGCGATCTCTTCGGTGAAAACTTTAGGTTTTTCGACTTTAAATTGATTGCAGCAATGTCAAAAGGGTATCCCTAGTGCAATGCAGCAGTGATGTCATCAAGCTGTCTAAGCAGCCAATCACACTAAAGAATTCTCAGACAGTAAACCAGGAAATAAAAAGCACCGATTCAATTCACTTAAAAAAAATTTAGCGAGCAAAATAAAGATTGGGACATACGCATGGGGTTAAGGTAGAAGCTGCAATATCATAAACTTTATTATTTAAAAAAATCTAGCAATTGTCTATCATAATGGAGAAATTTGACATTCCACAAATATAAAATTAATTTTTCAGGGCCAGAATGGTTGTTCAGCAGTCAATACACTGTTAAAACCCCAGTTACGCCTATTCCAACAAGGCTTAACTTTTAATGGGGTGTTTAACTGCGCTATTAGAGCAGAAAGCTTAAGTTTTCGTCAGTTCAACTGATTTCACTGATTTCCGGCTAAGGGGAGCTTGCGGTGGAACAGGGAATGACTGACCGCAACTTCAGGATTTCCGCGTTTATCTGTGCATGCGCTAAATCCTGAAGTTACGGTCAGTTTCAGGTGGGGAATGACGGCAAATGCTGACAGTTTGCCGTCATTACCACTGCAAAATCCGAGCCAATATTTTATCCAAAGGACAGCACTTTTGACACTGCACTCGCTCAGTACTGCACCGGATTGCCAGTCTAGATTATGCGCCCATGTCCATAGTGGGGCTTGAACCCCTATCTTTTGATGCACTGTGTTACCCAAACTACCATTATGGGTTAAGGCCTCCCCAGTGAACAATGGTCATAATTTGATAACAATGACACTTTATTGCTACACCCATTAGACTAGATTGAAACTGACTATACTCATTTCAAGTAGGAACATTTCAGCCAGCGAACAAAGACTTTAAGCTATTAGTCCGAGTAGGATTTGTGCTAATTCAATGGGCCAAGCTTGCGCCCCAATTTTACCATTTTTATTCAGTTGGAAATAAAGTATTTCCTCCCCTCACCAAAAAGAGAAAGAGACACAAAAACAATTTGTTAATGCTTACCTATAGCTTTCTCGAACACATTTGTCTGCTGCTACATAGTCATTTCTATGTAAATGAACCAACACTTGTGCAATTGTTTTCTAGAGCAAACAAGCAGTAATAAGGTTAAATACTCATTAATGCAATAATACTTGAAGAAATAGTGGTTACAGCAGATTTATTTTCCTTAGGTAAAACATTTCAAATGAGTCGTCTACAAGTGGAGAATAAAATAAAACGTTCCAGAAATTTCTGGCTCTTAAAAAGTTATGTTTTTTCCCCCCAAGACTGTCATCATATACATTTTCACTACAAATGTGACCTGTTGGTGTAACAGGGGATATTATGTTCATGCAGCAAAAGCTATCTTCTGAGATCAAAGTTAAAACACATTGGTAGAGCACATTGTAACCACGGCTATATCCAACCATAAATCTATCAGAAAGACCATGGGGTTTAAATTTTATATCGACGGGTCGTTAAATGAGTAGCAGCAGATTGGCCACCTGTTATACATCCCGCCTGATTTTCCTTTCCACTGAAGCCATTTGTCCTTTGCAGGTAATCTTAAATTTATGCCTGCCAGTTACTGATCCAATGAACATTACAAATTATTTTTCCTATTTACCTTTCCTATTTGTCTTAAAATATGCAATTAGAAATACAACCATAATTAAAAGGAGTATTACCCTAATACCAAAAATATTGAAGAATTTTCCTAGATTGATAAGATACAAATTGTAACATAGTCTTAATGAGATACATATTTAGCCATATTATAATTATGCTTATAATATTAAAATTTTTGTGCTCAGTCCCGGGGAATGAAACATTGGCTCCAAGTTTCCACATGATTTGCTCCTGATTTTTAGGAGCAACTGGTGTAGAACGGAGTATCTTAGAAATCGGAATTCTCCACATTTAAGTTTTCTGCAGTTCTAGTCAGCTAGAACAGTTTCACTTTTGAACAGAATTTTTTTTTCAAAAGGGGGCGTGTCCGGCCACTGACGCCTGATTTGAAAGTTTCCACAGTGAAAACGTACTCCAAACTAACTTAGAATGGAGCAAGTGAAGATTTTTGTACGCTTGAAAAAACCTTGTCTACACATTAAAAAATCAGGCGCAGGTTACAAATTAGGCGTCGGGAACGAGGTGGGGGGGGGGGGGGGGAAGGGAAGTCATTAAATTCTACAATCAATCCTTAGTTATACTTATACAAATATTATACAAATAAATCCAACCTGAATAAAAATATATAAGCAAAGAAAAGAAAACATAAACCATGTTCCTACCTGTGTGAAAGTGCTTCAGGCAGGCCTTTCAGGCAGCGGTGTGGCGTTGGTCCCGACGGGAGGGGCAGGCAGGCAGCAAGCAGCCTTCCAGTTGAGCTGCAGGCCTTTCACGCAGCGGTGTGGCGTCGGTCCCGACGGGAGGGGCAGGCACTTTCAAAAATGGCCGAGTGCCAATGTTTACTTCAGACTGCGCGTGCGCGAACGCTCCAATGCGCACGCGCAGGGTTGCCGGCACCAAAAAAACTCATTTAAATTGTACCCGCCCCCTCCTACTTACAAAATCGGCGTGAGTGGTAGGCTCCGCCCCCTGTGCGCCGCGCCAAGCAGACATCGAGCTGCAAGGAGCTCGAGAATACCGCGTTTTTTTTCAGGTGCCGTTTTCGGCGCGAAAAACAGGCGCCCAGCTCGGAGGGGCGCCTGTTTCGCCACGTGTGGAAACTTGGGGTCATTATTTCAGTGAGAGTACTGGATATGCTCAGGTCAGGTACAGCACTTACAGATGCAAAGTCAAACTCCTTCCTACTGTGTCCCAGCCATAATCTCAGAAGTTCACCCGTTACCGGATATGCACGTTCCCATTTCTCTCAGAAAATGTTCTTAAGGCATCTGGGCAAGATTGTTATTTAATATTAATTCATGTTGATTTGTGAGCAATTTTGCTTTGTGACTGCACTCAACTCAGTAGGGATTGGTTTTAGACCCCCTAAATTAAATTTACATTGAACAAAATGTTTTATTCCATCAGTGTATTTTGAATACAAATCCAGTACTGGTATTTAAAGGATTGTGTACTAAATGCTATCCCACTAGCTAACCTATTTAATTTAATTGCATTTTGAGTAGGCAATGCAATGGGTGTAATCGACTTTTCTTTCAATTTATTGTGTAATAGATCAAGTGCGTTCAATTTATTGTGTCCAAATCAGGATCAAGCCAAAACTTACAAGAGGACATTAGAATATTGAGAGAATTATCGATTACACTGTTCATTAGAAAGGAGAAGCGGCAACAGTCACTTAGAGATTTAAAGAAAAATACTCCAAATCCCATTGTAAGAAAATCACCTTTGCTTACCTTAAAGCATGTTGGGTAATTCTCAAGCTCCTTATACATGTTCTTTTCCTTCATGAGAGATACTGCAGCTTCATCAAGTCTTAAAAGTAGAAAAAAGCTATTTGGTAACAGTTAAAACATTTACAAAACCTATACGTTAAGGCAATAATTATAAAAAATACTCGCAATCAACAAATATTTGTTTCATAGATAATCAGAACCCTAGACATATCTACTACGGTCAATTACTTGTGCATTTGAAAATATAATTCTAGTCGAGCACAAACACATGGTTCCATTTTCCACCGATATATATATTAAAAAAAGAGAATGTAAGTAATGTGCATCACTAAACACTGCTACTGTTCTCAACACGACTATCAAAAGATTCATATCTCTTCACTCAGGAGTGACACGGACAACAGACACCGTACTCTAGTGAAGGAGTCAGAAAAATGACCGTTTCATACTAAATTACACCAGCCATGATCTAGAACTCATCAGTCAATGTTTTTCAAATACGATGGCAGCATTACTCTGCCAAACAAGTGATAAGTTCAGACTAGTCAATCAGTGTTCAAAGTCATTTTACAACCTCTCAGTGGGTGGCTATTTCTGAAATAGTAAATGCAAACAATTTAATACTGAAAACAGCATGAGCAATAGAGAAACAAATACAATTGGGAATGGGGTACCACAGAATCGCTGGACCCAAGACAAGTTTTTATTACAATAAGTTCAAGATCACAGCTGGGAAGCTGCAGTTAGGATCCTGAAAAAAAAACACACCACTTGCACAGCCAGATCTGGAGGCGATCAATTCCTCGGCAATCTGAAGTGCCAAACTTTTTTTTTTTAAAAAGTGAACTTAATTGCTCTGGGACACATGTGGTCCTTCACTAACGGATATCACAAGAGTCACTAGGGTAAAGATTATCTAAATAGAGTGCTGCAATATTAGATAATTAAGAATTACATAGAATATACAGCACAGAAACAGGCCATTCGTCCCAAACAATTCAGTTTATGCTCCACTCAAGCCTCCTCCCATCCTTTCCTCATCTCACTCTCAGCATAACTCTCTATTCCCTTCTCCCTCATATGCTAATGAGCAATATTTGCAGCTACATCTTTGTCAAAAACAGATGGGAGGGGAGAATTGCTTATGAGTCGAAAACACTCTTCCTTACACTTATCTTCATTTTAAGTCTTTAGCTAGCCAAATGTAGTATGTGAAAAGGGTCTTACCTTCGAGCCCTGACTAGCAGCCGTGAAACTTTTCCAAGCAATTCAGCAGACTGACGTAAACGCTCTTCATTCTATCAAATGAAAAATCCAATGTTACAAAATAAGCACAAGAACAGAAGAAATAGGAGCAGGAGTAGACCACCTGGCCCCTCGAGCCTTCTCCGCCATTTAATAAGATCATGGCTGATCTGATCATGGACGCAGCTCCACTTCCCTGCCCGCTCCCCATAACCCTTTATTCCCTTATCGCTCAAAAATCTGCCTATCTCCACTTTAAATATATTCAATGACCCAGCCTCCACAGTTCTCTGGGGCAGAGAATTCCACAGATTTACAATTTTCTGAGAGAAGAAATTCCACCTCATCTCAGTTTTAAATGGGTGACCCCTTATTCTGAGACTATGTCTCCGAGCTTTAGTTTCCGCTATGAGTGGAAATATCCTCTCTGCATCCACCTTGTTGAGCCCCCTCATTATCGAAACAAATAAGATAGTCACCTCTCATTCTTCTGAACTCCAGTAAGTATAGTCCCAACCTACCTTCATAAGTCAACTCCCTCATCTCCGGAATCAACCTTGTGAACCTTCTCTGAATAATCTCCAATGCAAGTATATCCTTCATTAACATTCGCTGCACCTCTGCCACGATCCCTCACTGCTCCTCCGCCAAATGTTTGTGGCGGAGCAGCGGCGCGAGATTGTGGCGGAGGTGCGGCGAATGAGGGTCCAGAAGAGCCGAGGGCCCAGTGGCAGCACGGGCCAGCCCACACTGTGATACGTGTGCGCACTAGGTCCGTGCAGCAGGGCAGGTCTCCAGTTGTCCTGGTTAACCCCTGTCACTGGATAAAGGCCTAGCTCTGTCACGCCTGTGTGGTAGCTGATGTGCAACGGTCACCACACATTAAGAAAATCCACGCACAAGCATCATCCACTCCCTCAATTGGAGTTCAGGACTGGAACATCGGGTCCTTCATTGAAACATCTGCAAACTCATGTGGAAGCAAGTCATCCTCGTTCAAGAGACTGCCTATGATGATGATGATGATCCTTCCTTAAATACGGAGACCAAAACTGTACGCAGTACTCTAGGTGTGGCCTCATCAATACCCTGTACATTTGTACAAACATTTTATAATCATCTACACAGCAACTTAATCACAACATGCAGTGTACATTCTTAATGAGTTATCTTCGAGACTTTTAAAATCTTTTTAAAAACAATTGTCAGTGATGAATTCCCAGATTTTTCCAGGTTATTGCCACCATCTCCCGTTTCTCTCCAATGTCCTTGTATGTGTTGTTGCCTCCCAAATCCATGCCCATCTCTCTTACCCACCCTTTTGTGAATCTATCCAATCGGGTTTCTACCTCGATAGGCATTGGAACAAACCTGTCTAAAGTCATGAGTGACAATCTGTGACTGTGACCTCCTTCCTCGACTGCGCTGCAGCCTTTGTCACAGTCGACCACACAATCCTCCTCCATGCCTATTCCCAGCCGGCCAGCTCAATGGGATGCCCTAGTTTGGTTCCACTCTCACCTATTCGATCACCGCAAGAATATCTCCAGCAATGGCTCATCTTTCCAACCCACACTACTACACTTGGAGTCTACCAAGGATGGATCCCATCTGCAGACATCAGGTCAGCTTCCACTCAACACTCAGCTCTACTTCTACACCGTTTTCCTGGAATCCTCCACTGCCAGTATTGGGAACTGCTAGACAAAAAGACCATGGTCCATCTAGTTCGCATTCTACCATCCAGGTAGTCGCACGATACAACAATAATTGAGAAGTTGGCTAATCATAGCAATCAATCTCTACTAATTAGTCTACAACAAACACTGATATAACCAGAAGAAAATACCAGAGGTGGAGAGCTTTAGGAACCATAGGGCCAAAGTCACCTGTTCCTCTCAAGTATGCTACACAAATCACACATCATGTCTATAATTACTCCTATACTGAATCCAAAATAACATTTTCCAAAAGAAATCTTTCTCATTTGCACTTGAATGAATCAATATGAACTGCTCCCTTGGGAGCCTATTCCCCGCCAACCTCCTGACTGGCAGGGAGTTTAAAATATCAGGCATCCTGATTCTACTCCGACCCTCATTTCTGTAAAATGCAGAAATCAGGCAATGGACGAAACTCGAAACACCCTCAAAAGGCAGACGGGGCCTAATTAACATATCAAAGCCATGGCCTGATGACATCAAGGTACCATATAAATGCAATTTGTTGTTGATTTTTGCCCAATTCTGGTCGCAAACAGGGGAAATCTCCTGATTCTAGGGAATTCCGAGATGTGCACGCACCTTGCTAGTCATGGTATGTGATGATGTATGTACGCAATGAGGGAAATAACATCACTAGCATGATATTCACACATCTCTGGACCCAACTTTCCACACCAAATTCGGGAAGAGAAGCAGCTTGTGGTAAATTCACTTGATCATATTGCTCAGAGGCTGTTTAAAACCAACAAAAATTAGTCTTGGATTATTCCAAGAAACCCCATTTTACCCACTTCTCTCATGCTCAGTATCCTATCTGTCTCAGCTGATGCTGACAGAATATTTTCCAGACTTGACTACATTGAAGATTCCAGAAGAACCAATCTTGGCAAACATATTGTAATGCAACTATCAGGATTTTTGGAACTGTCATCGAGTCCCATAAAAGTGGTCTCTGTGAACGATGTAAATAATTACGAGTTGTAATTTAGCTTAATTGTGCCTGGTCAGTCTTATTTTCTGAGGCTTACTGACGTTCAAAATAAAACTGAATTATTATTGATTTTCTCTGAACTTATCCTTTTATTAGGCTGATTTCTACCCCTGATTTTCTCCAGGTTTTTGATGCTAAAAATACAAACTGGAAAAAAAAGGCAAAAAAACAATCTGGATTTTTAAACCAGCAATTTAATTCGTCTTTATAGTTATCCGCAACTTACCTCAAACACTGAAGCGGCCTGTTGGTAAAGGTGAACAGCTTTTTCCAAGTTTACATTTTCTATCAGCCTGAAACAGAACAAAAAGGTTTTTACCCCGTTTCATAACCTGGCATTGCCTTTTTATCTGTTAATATTATTATAAAACGTACCAACACAGATACTGGGTAGTTCTGTAATTTAGAACAATGTTCGTTCCTCATTGGAACCATGATTTAATCCAGTGCAGAGGGAGGGAACGAATGATTACTTGAGACCCTTCCATGTGACAATTATTATTAAGTTCCCGTAATGCTGCTCTCAAGGAATAAATATCTAGGGTTATAAAGCATCTTTTCATTGTACATTACTATCAGGAAAGGATGAACAGGCTAGGTCTCCTTTCTGTTAAAGAGAAGGCTGAGGGGTGACCTAACTATTGTGTTCCTAACACAGATGAGGCTGCATACAGGGAGGTAAAGTAACAGTGACCTCAGTCTTTATTAAGACACTCCAGAGTGAGGAACAGGCCTTAGGGGCTTATATGCAGTGCTCCCAAGGGATGCTGGGATCCCTTGGGACTTCAGGGATGAGCTCCCTGGTGGCAGAACATGGGAGTGCATGCTTTACAGATACACAACATCACCCCCCCCCCACCCCCGCGAAGTCAAAGTGAAAACTATTTACAAGGTGAGGCGGTCGGGAACCTTTCTTTCCCTGGTGGACCGCCTTGGTACAAATGTCTGTTCTGGTGTGTTGGCTGTGCCCTCGCTGGGCTGGCGTGTTGTTGGCCCTGCAGGGCTGCTAGGTGAGCCTGGCCTTGCTGGGCTGATGGGTTCAATTTCCTGGTCCGGCGTGGTGTCGTTGATCCTTTGGGCGTGTGTTGTGGGCTCGAAAAAGGTGGTGTCTGCTTGGCTTGTTCAGGGCAGTCTGTGAACCGCAGCCTCGTTTGGTCCAGGTGTTTTCTGCAAATTGTCCATTGTCTAGTTTGACTACAAACACCCTACTCCCTTCTTTAGCTATCACCATGCCCGCGATCCACTTGGGACCATGTCCATAGTTTAGCACATACACAGGGTCATTCAGATCAATTTCCCGTGACACAATGGCGCGACCATCATTTACATTTTGTTGCTGCTGCCTGCTGCTCTCTACCGGATCATGCAGGTTGGGGTGAACCAGCGAGAGACTGGTTTTAAGTGTCCTTTTCATGAGTAGCTCAGCCGGGGGCACCCGTGAGCGAGTGGGGTCTCGTGCGGTAGCTGAGCAGTACTCGGGACAGGCGGGTTTGGAGTGAGCCTTTTGTGACTCTTTTAAGGCTCTGTTTGATGGTTTGTACTGCCCGCTCTGCCTGCCTATTGGAGGCTGGTTTAAACAGGGCTGAGGTGACATGTCTGATCCCATTGTGGGTCATGAATTCTTTAAATTTGGCACTGGTGAAACATGTCCCGTTGTCACTGACCAGTATGTCAGGCAGGCCGTGGGTGGCAAACATGGCCCTCAGGCTTTCAATGGTGGCGGTGGCGGTGCTTCCCGACATTATTTCACATTCAATCCATTTTAGAAACATAGAAACATAGAAAATAGGTGCAGGAGCAGGCCATTCAGCCCTTCTAGCCTGCACCGCCATTCAACGAGTTCATGGCTGAACATGAAACTTCAGTACCCACTTCCTGCTTTCACGCCATACCCCTTGATCCCCCGAGTAGTAAGGACTTCATCTAACTCCCTTTTGAATATATTTAGTGAATTGGCCTCAACTACTTCCTGTGGTAGAGAATTCCACAGGTTCACCACTCTCTGGGTGAAGAAGTTTCTCCTTATCTCGGTCCTAAATGGCTTACCCCTTATCCTTAGACTGTGACCCCTGGTTCTGGACTTCCCCAACATTGGGAACATTCTTCCTGCATCCAACCTGTCCAAACCCGTCAGAATTTTAAACGTTTCTATGAGGTCCCCTCTCACTCTTCTGAACTCCAGTGAATACAAGCCCAGTTGATCCAGTCTTTCTTGATAGGTCAGTCCCACCATCCCGGGAATCAGTCTGGTGAATCTTCGCTGCACTCCCTCAATAGCAAGTATGTCCTTCCTCAAGTTAGGAGACCAAAACTGTACACAATACTCCAGGTGTGGCCTCACCAAGGCCCTGTACAACTGTAGCAACACCTCCCTGCCCCTGTACTCAAATCCCCTCGCTATGAAGGCCAACATGCCATTTGCTTTCTTAACCGCCTGCTGTACCTGCATGCCAACCTTCAATGACTGATGTACCATGACACCCAGGTCTCGTTGCACCTTCCCTTTTCCTAATCTGTCACCATTCAGATAATATTCTGTCTCTCTGTTTTTACCACCAAAGTGGATAACCTCACATTTATCCACATTATACTTCATCTGCCACGCATTTGCCCACTCACCTAACCTATCCAAGTCACTCTGTAGCCTCATAGCATCCTCCTCGCAGCTCACACTGCCACCCAACTTAGTGTCATCCGCAAATTTGGAGATACTACATTTAATCCCCTCGTCTAAATCATTAATGTACAATGTAAACAGCTGGGGCCCCAGCACAGAACCCTGCGGTACCCCACTAGTCACTGCCTGCCATTCCGAAAAGTACCCATTTCTCCTACTCTTTGCTTCCTGTCTGACAACCAGTTCTCAATCCACGTCAGCACACTACCCCCAATCCCATGTGCTTTAACTTTGCACATTAATCTCATGTGTGGGACCTTGTTGAAAGCCTTCTGAAAGTCCAAATATACCACATCAACTGATACTCCTTTGTCCACTTTATTGGAAACATCCTCAAAAAATTCCAGGAGATTTGTCAAGCATGATCTCCCTTTCACAAATCCATGCTGACTTGGACCTATCATGTCACCATTTTCCAAATGCACTGCTATGACATCCTTAATAATTGATTCCATCATTTTACCCACTACTGAGGTCAGGCTGACCGGTCTATAATTCCCTGCTTTCTCTCTCCCTCCTTTTTTAAAAAGTGGGGTTACATTGGCTACCCTCCACTCGATAGGAACTGATCCAGAGTCAATGGAATGTTGGAAAATGACTGTCAATGCATCCGCTATTTCCAAGGCCACCTCCTTAAGTACTCTGGGATGCAGTCCATCAGGCCCTGGGGATTTATCGGCCTTCAATCCCATCAATTTCCCCAACACAATTTCCCGACTAATAAAGATTTCCCTCAGTTCCTCCTCCTTAATAGACCCTCTGACCACTTTTATATCCGGAAGGTTGTTTGTGTCCTCCTTAGTGAATACTGAACCAAAGTACTTGTTCAATTGGTCTGCCATTTCTTTGTTCCCCGTTATGACTTCCCCTGATTCTGACTGCAGGGGACCTACGTTTGTCTTTACTAACCTTTTTCTCTTTACATACCTATAGAAACTTTTGCAATCCGCCTTAATGTTCCCTGCAAGCTTCTTCTCGTACTCCATTTTCCCTGCCCTAATCAAACCCTTTGTCCTCCTCTGCTGAGTTCTAAATTTCTCCCAGTCCCCAGGTTCGCTGCTATTTCTGGCCAATTTGTATGCCATTTCCTTGGCTTTAATACTATCCCTGATTTCCCTAGATAGCCACGGTTGAGCCACCTTCCCTTTTTTATTTTTACGCCAGACAGGAATGTACAATTGTTGTAATTCATCCATGCGGTCTCTAAATGTCTGCCATTGCCCATCCACAGTCAACCCCTTAAGTATCATTAGCCAATCTATCTTAGCCAATTCATGCCTCATACCTTCAAAGTTACCCTTCTTTAAGTTCTGGACCATGGTCTCTGAATTAACTGTTTCATTCTCCATCCTAATGCAGAATTCCACCATATTATGGTCACTCTTCCCCAAGGGGCCTCGCACAATGAGATTGCTAATTAATCCTCTCTCATTACACAACACCCAGTCTAAGATGGCCTCCCCCCTAGTTGGTTCCTCGACATATTGGTCTAGAAAACCATCCCTTATGCATTCCAGGAAATCCTCCTCCACCGTATTGCTTCCAGTTTGGCTAGCCCAATCTATGTGCATATTAAAGTCACCCATTATAACTGCTGCACCTTTATTGCATGCACTCCTAATTTCCTGTTTGATGCCCTCCCCAACATCACTACTACTGTTTGGAGGTCTGTACACAACTCCCACTAACGATTTTTGCCCTTTAGTGTTCTGCAGCTCTACCCATATAGATTCCACATCATCCAAGCTAATGTCTTTCCTAACTATTGCATTAATCTCCTCTTTAACCAGCAATGCTACCCCACCTCCTTTTCCTTTTATTCTATCCTTCCTGAATGTTGAATACCCCTGGATGTTGAGTTCCCAGCCCTGATCATCCTGGAGCCACGTCTCCGTAATCCCAATCACATCATATTTGTTAACATCTATTTGCACAGTTAATTCATCCACCTTATTGCGGATACTCCTTGCATTAAGACACAAAGCCTTCAGGCTTGCTTTTTTAACACCCTTTGTCCTTTTACAATTTTGCTGTACAGTGGCCCTTTTTGTTCTTTGCCTTGGGTTTCTCTGCCCTCCACTTTTCCTCATCTCCTTTCTGTCTTTTGCTTTTGCCTCCTTTTTGTCTCCCTCTGTCTCCCTGTATAGGTTCCCATCCCCCTGCAATATTAGTTTAACTCCTCCCCAACAACACTAGCAAACACTCCCCCTAGGACATTGGTTCCGGACCTGCCCAGGTGCAGACCGTCCGGTTTGTACTGGTCCCACCTCCCCCAGAACCGGTTCCAATGCCCCAAGAATTTTGAAAAAGTATCCACCACCACCAGGAACATTTTACTGAGAAATGGGCCCGGATAGTCGACATGGATCCTCGACCATGGTCTGGAGGGCCAGGACCACAAACTTAGTGGTGGCTCTCTGGGCGCGTTGCTCAACTGAGCACATACACTGCATTGCCGTACACAGGACTCTAAGTCAGAGTCGATACTGGGCCACCACACGTGGGATCTGGCTATCGCTTTCATCATTACTATACCCGGGTGTGTGCTGTGGAGATCCGAGATGAATGTCTCCCTGCCCTTTTTTGGTAGCACTCTGCGGTTAACCCACAACAGGCAGTCTCTGCCTGAATGGACAGCTCGTCCTTTCGCCGCTGGAACGGCTTGATTGGCTCTTGTATTTCAACGGGGATGCTGGCCCAGCTCCCATGCAGTAGACAGTTTTTTACTAGGGACAGCAGAGGATCTTGGCTGGTCCTAGTCCTAATCTGGCGGATCGTGACAGGTGATATATCATTTCCAAACGATTCCATGACCATCAAAAAGTCTTCGGGCTGCGCCACCATCAACAAGTTTGCAAACTGCGCCATTTCCACTCCCGTGGTGGGCAATGGTAGCCGACTGAGAGCATCCGCACAGATCTCGGTTCCTGGCCTGTGGCGGATGGTATAGTTATACGCTGATAGCGCGAGTGCCCACCTTTGTATGCGGGCTGAGGCATTAGTATTTATCCCCTTGTTTTCAGCGAACAGGGATGTGATGGGCTTGTGATCGGTTTCCAGCTCAAATTTGAGGCCAAACAGGTACTAATGCATTTTCTTTACCCCGAACACACACGCTAATGCCTCTTTCTCAATCATACTGTAGGCCCTCTCGGCCTTAGACAAGCTCCTGGAAGCATAGGCGACAGGTTGCAACTTCCCCGCAACGTTAGCTTGTAATACACTCCCGACTCCGTATGACGACACGACACATGCTAGCACAAATCTTTTACACAGGTTAAACAATACAAGCAGCTTGTTGGAGCATAAAATGTTTCTGGCTTTCTCAAAAGCAATTACTTGGTTTTTTTACCCCATACCCAGTTCTCACCTTTGCGCAATAACACATGTAGGGGCTCTAAAAGGGTGCTTAACCCCGGTAGGAAATTACCAAAATAGTTGAGGAGTCCCAGGAACGACCGCAGCTCCTTGACATTCTGTGGCCTGGGCTTGTTCCTGATAGCCTCTGTCTTGGCGTCTGTGGGCCGAATGCCGTCCGCCGCAATCTTTCTCCCCAAAAACTCCACTTCCGTTGCCATGAAGACACATTTTGACCTCTTCAGCCGCAGCCCTACACGATCCAGTTGCTGGAGGACCTCCTCCAGGTTTTGTAGGTGCTCGGCGGTGTCCCGACCCGTGACCATTATGTCGTCCTGAAAGACCACCATGTGTGGTACCGACTTGAGTAGGCTCTCCATGTTTCTCTGGAAGATTGCTTCAGCCGACCGAATTCCAAACGTGCATCTGTTGTAGATGAATAGTCCCTTGTGCGTGTTGATGCAGGTGAGACCCTTCGAAGACTCCTCCAGCTCTTGCGTCATATAGGCCAAAGTCAGGTCGAGCTTGGTGAACGTCTTGCCTCCTGCCAGCGTCGCAAATAGGTCGTCTGCCTTAGGTAGCGGGTATTGGTCCTGTAGCGAGAAACGATTAATAGTTACTTTATAATCGCCGCAAATCCTGACCGTGCCATCACATTTGAGTACTGGAACAATCTGGCTGGCCCACTCGCTGAATTCCACTGATACCCTCGCATTGCAGCCTTTCCAGCTCGATTTCCACTGTCTCCCTCATCATGTGAGGTACCGCTCGCGTCTTGTGGTGAATGGGTCGTGCCTCTGGGACTAAGTGGATCCGCACCTTCGCCCCGGAAAAGTTTCCAATGCCTGGCTCAAAAAGGGAAGGAAATTTATTAAGAACCTGGGTACATGAGGCCTCATCGACATGTGATTACGCTCGGATGTCATCCCAGTTCCAGCGGATTTTGCCCAGCCAGATCCTTCCAAGCAGTGTGGGGCCATTGCCCGGGACAATCCAGAGTGGCAGTTCGTGCACCGTGCCCTCATAGGTGACTTTGACCATGGCGCTGCCCAGGACAGTGATACACTCTTTGGTGTACGCTCTCAGTTTCGTGTGGATGGGGCTCAGGGCTGGTCTGAATGCCTTGTTGCACCACAGTCTCTCAAACATCTTTTTACTCATGATGGATTGGCTAGCACCAGCGTCCAGTTTCATGGCTACGGGTAAGCCATTCAATTTTACGTTTAGCATTATAGGTGGACATTTCATTGAAAATGTGTGCACCCAGTGTACTTCTCTGAGGCTCGAAATTGCTTTGATCCACCATGGACCGATCTCCCTCTGTCACATGGTGGTTAGCACGTTTTGCAGAGCTTGCTGCTCGTTTGCAAGCTCGTTGGAGATGCCCCCTGTTCCACAGCTCTTGCAAACATACCTTTTGAAGCGGCATGAATAGGCTGAATGGAAGCCTCCACAATGCCAACAAGGTGTGAATTGACTTGCATTCATCCTTTGTTGGGGACTCAGTCATCTGGGTCACCTGAGGCTTGCTGGCAGGTGCAGACTCGTGGGTTCTGCCCTGTACATTTCTGCTCGCAAACACAGTTCCAGTTAATTTATGAACATTCAGCACACAAGTGCTAGCAGAGATGTGTTTGGTGTTATCACTGGTGGACATAAACGCCTGTGCTATCGGAATGGCCTTACAGAGGGTCGATGTCTTGACAGTCAAAAGTTTTCGTAGGATGGTCTCGTAGCCAATGCCCAGTACAAAAAAGTCTCTGAGCATTTGCTCCAGGTAGCCATTAAACTCACCTTGTCCTGTAAGTCGCCTTAGCTCGGCGACTTAGCTCGTCACTTCCCGACCTTCAGATCGCTGGCACGTGTAGAACCGATACCTCGCCATCAGCACGCTTTCCCTTGGGTTATGATGCTCCCGAACCAGTGTACAGCTCCTCATATGACTTATCTGTGGTTTTCACCGGAGCCTGAAGATTCTTCATGAGGCTGTAGGTCGGTGCCCCGCAGACTGTGAGGAGGAGCGCTCTCCTTCTTGCAGCGCTTACTTCTCCGTCCAGCTTGTTGGCTACAAAGTACTGGTCTAGCCGTTCAACATAGTGCTTCCCAGTCCTCACCCTCCGAGAACGTCTCCAGGATGCCCACAATTTGCTGCATCTTTGCGTTGGATTCGTATTCTCGTCGCCAGTTATTGTGTTCCTAACACAGATGAGGCTGCACATAGGGAGGTTAAAGTAACAGTGACCTCAGTCTTTAATAAGACATTCCAGAGTGAGGAACAGGCCTTAGGAGCTGGCTTATATACAGTACTCCCAAGGGATGCTGGGATCCCTTGGGACTTCAGGGGATGAGCTCCCTGGTGGCGGAACATGGCAGTGCATGCTTTACAGATACACAACACTAACTGTCTAAAATTGTGAAAAGTTTTGATAGAGGAAAGACTGGTGGGAAAGAGTAAAAAAATAAGAGGCCATCAATGCAACATAGTCAACAAGAAATCAAAGAGAATTCAGAGAGTGGCGAGAATGTGGAAATCGCTACTGCAGGGAGTGGTTGAAGCAAATAGTATAGACGCATTTAAGGGGAGGCTAGGCAAGTATGAGGGAGAAGGGAAGAAGAACATAAGAAATAGGAACAGGAGCAGGCCATTCAGCCCCTCGAGTCTGCTCCGCCATTCAATAAGATCATGGCTGATCTTCTAACTCAACTCCACTTTCCTGCACTATCCCATAATCCCTCGATTCCCTTAATATCCAAAAATCTATCAATCTTTGTCTTGAATATACTCAACGACTGAGCCTCAGCTCTCTAGGGTAGAGAATTCCAAAGATTCACCACCCTCCGAGTGAAGAAATTTCTCCTCATCTCAGTCCTAAATAGCCGACCCCTTATTCTGAGACTGTGACCCCTGGTTCTAGACTCCCAGCCAGGAGAAACATCCTCCCTGTATCTATCGTAGCTCTATAAGGATTTTATGTTTCAATGAGATCACCTCTCATTCTTCTAAACTTTAGAGAAGATAGGCCTAGTCGACTCAATCTCTCCTCATAGGACAATCTCCCCATCCCAGGAATCAGACTGGTGAACCTTCCTTGCACTCCCTCGATGGCAAGTATATTCTTCCTTAGGTAAGGAGACCAAAAATGCACACACTACTCCACGTGTGGTTTCACCAGGACCCTATATAATTGCAGATACTCAAATCCTCTTGTAATAAAGGCCATCATACAAGTTGCTTTACTAATTGCTTGCTGTACCTGCATGTTAACTTTCAATGATTCGTGTACAAGGACACCAAGGTCCCTCTGAATGCCAATAAAACCCAATCTCTCACCATTTAAGAAATACTCTGCTTTTCTATTTTTCCTACCAAAGTGGATAAATTCACATTTCTCTGTATTATATTCCATTTGCCAAGTTCTTACCCACTTACTTAGGGTGTCTTTATCTCTTTGAAGTCACTTTGCATACTCTTCACAACTTACATTTTCACTTGGCTTTGTATCATCAGCAAACTTGGATATATTACATTTGGAACCCTCATCCAAATCATTGATATAGATTGTGAATAACTGAGGCCAAAGCACTGATCCTTGCGGTACCCCACCAGTTGCAGCCTGCTGGCCCGAAAATGATCCGTTTATTCCTACTCTCTGTTTTCTGTCTGTTAACCAATCCATACTAGTATATTACTCCCAAACCCATGAGCCCGATTTTGTTTAATAACCTCATGTGTGGCAGCTTATTAAATGCCTTCTGAAAATTCAAATACTCCACATCCACTGGTTCCCCCTTATCTATTCTGCTAGATACAACCTCAAAAAACACGATTTCCCTTTCATAAATACGTGTTGGTTATGCCCAATCCTATTAATATTTTCTAAGTGCCCTGTTACCACATCCTTAATAATAGATTCGAGCATTTTCCCTACTACTGATGTCAGGCTAACTGGCCTGTAGTTCCCCGTTTTCTCTCTCCCTCCTTTTTTTAAATAGTGGGGTTACATTTGCTAATTTCCAATCCGCAGGAACTATTCTAGTATCTATGGAATTTTGGAAGATGACAACCAATGCATCCACTATCTCTATAGCCACCTTTTTCAAAACCCTAGCATGTCGGTCATCAGGTCCTCATTATAATTTCTTCTGTCTCAGCCTGTAAGGGACCCACATTTACTTTCACTAATCTTTTCTTTTTTACATACCTATTGAAGCTTTTACAGTCTGTTTTTATGTCTCTCGTTAGTTTACTCTCATATTCTATGTCCCTTTCTTTATCAATTTATTGGTCCTCCTTTGCTGAATTCTAAAATCCTCCCAATCCTCAGACTTACAACATTATAAACCTCTTCCTTTGATCTAATACTATCTAACTTCTCTTGTTAGTCACAGTTGGGCCACTTTTCCTGTGGGGTTTTTGTGCCTTAAAGGAATGTATATTTGTTGTAAATTATGTATTGGGCTAGAAATTCCGACCTCACCGGGTCCGTACGAAGTGCGCACAGACCCGACGAGGCCTCCCAAAAGCCTTTTTTCGGGAGCGCATGTGCCGAAAACCGGCTTTTTTGATCCTCCTCATCCCTGGGAGAAGGACATACACGCGGGAGAGATTGAGCTATTTGCCCAACTCACGCCCAGTGAATGTCCTTCAAACCTTTACGGATGGTATAAGCAGGCACATAGCTTACTTTTACCAGCGTAACACTTTTAAAACATAAAAATTAAATTTATAAACTAATTTTTATATTAAAAAGCCTGTCCATTAAGGTAAGTTTATTTTAACCCTATTAAAACATGTAAAAAAAAAATTCCAAAAAGTATATTTTTTTCCTCTTAAAACATTTAAATAATTTTAAATATGAGCGTTTTATTTATTATGCTGTGTTTCGGTGTTTTAGGGGGTTATTCTCATTGATAGTAAAGGGAACTCGTACAAAGGGAGTTTCCATTTCTATCAATGAGAATACGGCAGAGTGATTGGTGGTCCAGGCCCACGTGACTCCAACACGTACGTACGTACGTACGTACGTACATACATACTTGAAAGACATCTCCCCATGCGCTGTGCAGAAAATCTAGGCCTCCGACCGGGATCCTACATTCCTCTGGGACCACCAGGTACTTTCGTAGATTTTTTTCGGGTCGGAGACGTTCGTACGAAGGAAGCCTTCGACCGCAATTTTACCCCCATTAATTCTTTAAATGCTAGCCATTGCTTTTCTACCGTCATACCTTTTAATGTAGTTTCCCAATCTAGCTTAGCCAACTTGTCTCTCATACCTACATAGTTTGCTTGGTTTAGATTTATGACCCTAGTTTGGGATTGAAATAAATCACTTTCGAACTCAATATAAATGCTATCATATTATGGTCACTCTTCGCTAAAGGCCCCTTTACTACAAGGGTATTAATTAACCTTTTCTAATAGAGGGTATATGCTGATAGAGTTAGATGAGGAGGAGGTGCAAATGGAGCATAAACGCCGGCATTGGACTGGTTGGGCTGAATGGCCTGTTTCTGTGCTATTACATTCTATGTATCCAAGTAAAGTCAGAACTACCTGGGTGACAAGCAGATAGACTACAGAATAGGAGATTGCTAGTAGTGAAAGATTCTATCAGCAAGTGAATCGACAGCTTTTTTTGCAGTCATGACTGAGAATTCCGAATGGTATGCTACCTTCCTGATGTCAAGGCGAGGGACATCACAGAACAGCTGGAAAAACTTCTTGGACAGGAGGAAGAGCAGCCTCGTCCACGTTTTAACCATAGATTAAAGTACGTTTGAGGTCTTACAGAAGGAGTTTAAGGAGTTTCGTACTAAACTGAAAAAAGGCAAGCTCTGGATTGCTTCGCCTGCTATGCCAGAGAGAAAGAGTAGGATTAATAAAGCTGTTGGAATCGAAGCAGAGGGTTTAGCTGAAATAAACAGAGAAAATATCAGAGGGAAAGAAAGAGGCCTTCAGGTCAGGCGAGATAAAACTTCTTAAAACATTTATCAAGATGTGGGCAATATTGGCAAGACTGTTATTGCCAATCTATAGTTGCGCTGAGAAGGTGGTAGTTGGCCCTCTCCTTGAACTGCTAGTCTTTGTCCTGCTGGTATTCCCACAATGGTGTTAGATATATACTGATTCAGTGATGATGAATGAATGGCGATAAATGTCCAAGTGAGAATGGTATGCAACTTGAAGGGAACTTAGAAGTGATGGTGTTCCCACGACATTGCTGCTCTAATCCTTCTTGGTGGTAGAGGTCACAGGTGAGGTAGATGCTGTAGAAGTAACCTTAGATGAGTTGTTGCCAGGACACCAGCAGAACTCTTTGCTCTTCTTTGAATAGTGCTATGGGATCTTTAATGTCAATCTGAAAGGGCAAATGGGGCCTCAGTTTATCATCTCATCCGAAAGACAGCACATCCAAAAGTGAAGCACTCCTTCAATACTGCACTGAAGTGTCAGCTGAGATCATGTGCTCAATTTTGTGGCGTGGGCCATGAACTCGTGACCTTCTGACTCAAAGGTGGGAGTGTTACCACTGATTCAAGGGAAGCGGAAAGAGTCCAGTTGTGGAGGATAAAGGTACGGCAGAGATATTAAATAAATATTTTAAATCAGTTTTTATAAGTGATGATGCAAGTGAGAATATCGGTGTTCAACAGGAGGATGCCGTTTTATATTCACTATACTTGAGACTGCTTAAAGCTTAGATTAAGATATTTGCACTGTTACTATTGTATAAATTGTTCACCTATCTTCAAGTGTAACAACAGCACTGCACAGTAAAAGTAATCCTCATTATGTACCCGAGAGGTTTATGTAGAAGTAAAATGTACAGTCTGCAGTGGTGTAGACTATTTCTCCCATTATACTTCAAAATGGTAGTTACAGCAAGTATCAGAAATTTGTAATCTTTCATCTAAATGCCAGCATCACATTTTTGTACTATATATAATCATGAATAGCTTAATTATTATTGTTTTATATTTCTTACTTTCCAGCACGATCTAGTGCCATGGCAGCAGTGTCGGGCGTTCCATTCTCTACGAACATCATGCTGGCTTTCTCAATGAGATGAACTGCTTCTGGCAACCTTTGCATTTCCTATTATAAAAAATTCTATTATACACACATTTCATTAGGCAACCTTCACACTCATTTGGCCTTTTCAGCATCACAGAACACCAGCTCACGCTCAGCCAGACCTATTTTCAGCCTTGCAGCAAGGAGAGGAGAGTAAATTGGTTACTGACTCTGAAAGTGAAGAGGGGCACACCGTCACTTACAATTCTTCAGAGCTAAAGTTCCATGTGGAAATTTAAAAAAATGTTTGGTGAATACATGAATGAGCAGCAGTACTTGGGATAGGGTGCATGCCTAACTGCTTCTCATCAGGGCATAAGAACGTAAGAAATAGGAGCAGGAGTAAGCCATTTGGCCCTTCGAACCTGTTCTGCCATTCAATATCATGACATCTGATCTTGGCCTCAACTCCACTTCCCTGCCCGCTCACCATAACCCTTGACTTCCTTAACGTTCAAAAATCTGTCCAGCTCCACCTTAAATATATTCAATGACCCAGCCTCCACAGCTCCCTAGGGTAGAGAATTCACAGATTCACAGCCCTCAGAAGAAATTCCTCCTCATCTCCGTTTTAAATGGGCGACACCTTAATCTGAACCTATGCCCCCCTAGTTCTAGATTCCCTCATGAGGGGAAACATCCTCTCCGCATCTAGACTTGTCAAGCCCCCTCAAAATCGTATACATTTTAATAAGATCCATCTCTCATTCTTCAAAACTCCAATGAGTATAGGCCCAACCTGCTCAACCTTTCTTCATAAGACAACCCCTTCATCTCAGGAACCAACCTAGTGAACCTTCTCTGAACTGCCTCCAATGCAAGTATATCCCTCCTTAAATAAGGAGACCAAAACTGTACGCAGTACTCCAGGTGTGGTCTCACCAACTATGGTTGTAGCAAGACTTCCCTACTTTTATACTCCATCCCCCTTGTAATAAAGACATACATTCCATTTACCTTCCTAATTACTTGCTGTACCTGTGTGCTAACTTTTTGTGTTTCATGTACAAGATCTCTCTGCATTTTGTAATCTCTCTCCATTTAAATAATAATTTGCTTTTTTATTTTTCCTACCAAAGTGGATAACCTCACATTTTCCCACATTATACACCACCTTCCAAATTTTTGTCCACTCACTTAGCCTATCTATAATCCCTTAGCATATTCTTTGCGTCCTCCTCACAACTTGCTTTCCCACCTATCTTGGTATCATCAGTAAATTTGGCTATATTACACTCGGTCCCTTCATCCAAATCATTAATATAGATTGTAAATAGTTGAGGCCCCAACACTGATCCCTGTGGCATCCCACTAGTTAGTTTGCCAACCTGAAAAAGGCCCATTTATCCAGACTCTGTTTTCTGTTAGATAGCCAATCCTCTATCCATACTAATATATTACCCTCAACCCTGTGAGCTCTTATCTTGTGCAGAAACCTTTTATGTAGCATCTTATCAAATGTCTTCTGGAAATCCAAATACACTACATCTACTGGTTCCCCTTTATCCACTCTGCTTGTTACATCCTCAAAGAACTCTAATAAATTTGTCAAACATGATTTCCCTTTCATAAAACCATGCTAAATCTGCTTGACTATTATGATTTTCTAAATGTCCTGCTACTACTTCTTTAATAATGGACTCCAGCATTTTCCCAATGACAGATGTTAGGCTAATTGGTCTATAGTTTCTCACTTTCTGTCTCCCTCCCTTCTTAAATAGGGGCATTACATTTAAGGTTTTCCAATCTGCTGGGAACTCTCCAGAATCCAGGCAATTTTGGTAGATTTCGACCAATTCATCCACTATCTCTGCAGCCACTTCTTTTAAGACCCTAGGGATGCAGGCCACCATGTCCAGGGGACTTGTCAACCTTTAGTCCCATTAGTTTGCTTAGTACATTTTCTCTAGTGATAGTGATTGTTTTAAGTGCCCCCCTGCATATAGCCCCTTGATTATCTATTATTGAGATGCTTTTAGTGTCAGGGCAGGGTGGAACCAACTGTAATATCACTTCTGTTAGGATTGCATGTCAAAGACAATGAACCCCAATGACAGTACCCACATGGACAAAGTTATCTGAAACATAGACAGCAAGATTTCTCTCAATAAAAAAAAAAATACATTTTCTTCCCTAAATAAGTCCACGCCAACAAAATTGCATTCTTAGAAATCCCACATTTCATAGCTGGTCATTTCTGACATATTGTTAGCAGGTTAATCACAGAGAAAATGGATATTCTTACTTTTTAGTCGAAAAAGGAATTTTACACATTACCTGCTTGTAATGAAAAATGTATC
Source organism: Pristiophorus japonicus (assembly GCF_044704955.1). NCBI lineage: Eukaryota > Metazoa > Chordata > Chondrichthyes > Pristiophoridae > Pristiophorus > Pristiophorus japonicus. Next base: position 519,152,166 of record NC_091977.1, on the reverse strand, counting down.
TTTATTTTAAGAAAAGGAGATAAATCACTGAGATTTTAGAATTGAAAAAAAACGCCAAGGGACCAACCTTTAGCATCATTCCAGCCTGTTCAAATGCTCTGTGGAGAAAAGAGAGAAAGAAATCACAGCACGAAGATACAATTCAACGCGAGTCCACACCACAAAACTGGCTGTAATTTAGTACAAGCTGGCAGTCTCACTCAGATCATAACGATAGCTGATGCAGTCCCAGGTAGAGTACAGGATGTACTAATCCATGTAATAAAAAAACCAAAAACTTCCATTTATATAGGGCCTTTCACAACCACTGGACGTCTCAAAGCGCGTTACAGCCAATGAAGTACTTTGAGTGTAGTCACTGTTGTAATGTGGGAAAAGTGGCAGCCAATGTGCGCACAAGCAGCTCCCACAAACAGCAATGCGTTAATGACCAGATAATCTGTTTTTGTTATGTTAATTGAGGGATAAATATTGGCCAGGACACCGGGGATAACTCCCCTGCTTTTCTTCAAAATAGTGCCATGGGATCTTTTACATCCACCTGAGAGCGTAGATAAGGCCTCGGTTTAACGTCTCATCTGAAAGACGGCACCTCCGACAGTGCAGTACTCAGTCAGTCTGGCAGTGGAGTATCAGCCTAGATTTGTGTGCTCAAGTCTCTGGAGTGGGACTTGAACCCACAACCTTCTGACTCAGAGGCGAGATGCACAATACCAATAGTGGAATCCAAAAGTGGGGAAATGTCCTAGTACAGATTTCCCTCACCTTCAGCACAACAATTTGAGTAAAATTGAAACAAAATAGCTTTTTGCAGAACAAAACTGGCTTGAAGGGGGTTACAGACTTGACAGGAAGTGAAGCGGTTAACATACATGCATTGTAGGGACAAGATTGCCAAATCATCTAGTTTAATGATTAACTACTGAAGTTGATTTAATTCTCCAATATCACCAGAGTTAGACACATTATATTTTCCTTAATTATGTTATCAGCATTCCCTATTAAAGAAAAATATTTGCAAACAACTGGAATCAAATATTCTAAAGTAAGTTCTTTAACAATTTGATTTCTAAATGTAGTCTCGAAAGACTGCCTCTTGTATTGAAAGAAATTGGGTTAAAAAGGTTTTCAGGAAGTCATCATTACTGGGGAGAAACTTGTGTTGTCCAAAAAATAAAAAATCTGTAAGCCTGGTTTAGAAAGCTCAGTTACAGAATAGTCATGGCAACACTATGGTCTCAGCAACAGTACAGAGGGATTTACCCAATGCATCAGATAATTTTAAATCTTTAGTTTCTTATGAAAGTCTCTAAGGTTTAACCTCCTATAGGGCCCAAGTTTCCACCCTCCGTAAAAACGGCGCACCTCCAAAAGGTACGCCGACTTTCTGGAATAAAAAGGGCGCCGTAAACTTACCTTGTGACTCTCCGGCCTCAGCATAGCGCGGCACAAGGTGTGGGCGGGCGGAGCCAGGCCCCTGTGCTGAAAACAGTGCCGGGACCTCTGCACATGCGCGCTAGAGTGTGCGTATATGTGCAGTAGCTACTCGCAGCCCGACGCTCTGCAGTTCAGCCTCCTCACCGCTCCCCCCACTCCACTCCCGTTCATCCCCATCCCCCCCCCCCGCTTCACTCCCGTTCATCCCCATCCCCCCCCTCCACTCCCGTTCATCCCCCCCACCAACTTCCGTTCATCCCCCCCCCCCCCCCAACTCCCGTTCATCCACCCCCCCAACTCCCGTTCATCCACCGCCCGCAACTCCCGTTCATCCACCCCCCCCAACTCCCGTTCATCCACCCCCCCCAACTCCCGTTCATCCACCCCCCCCAACTCCCGTTCATCCACCCCCCGCAACTCCCGTTCATCCACCCCCCCCCAACTCCCGTTCATCCACCCCCCCCCCCCCAACTCCCGTTCATCCACCCCCCCCCCCAACTCCCGTTCATCCACCCCCCCCCCCAACTCCCGTTCATCCACCCCCCACACTCCCGTTCATCATCCTCCCCGCCCCCCCAGGCTGGGGAGCGGGCGGTGGCGGTCAGGCCGGGGAGGGGGCGGCGGCGGTCAGGCCGGGGAGGGGGCGGCGGCGGTCAGGCCGGGGAGGGGGCGGCGGCGGTCAGGCCGGGGAGGGGGGGGGGGGGCGGTCAGGCCGGGGAGGGGGGGGGGCGGTCAGGCCGGGGAGGGGGGGGGGCGGTCAGGCCGGGGAGGGGGGGGGGCGGTCAGGCCGGGGAGGGGGGGGGGCGGTCAGGCCGGGGAGGGGGGGGGGGCGGTCAGGCCGGGGAGGGGGGGGGGGCGGTCAGGCCGGGGAGGGGGGGGGGGCGGTCAGGCCGGGGAGGGGGGGGGGGGCGGTCAGGCCGGGGAGGGGGGGGGGGCGGTCAGGCCGGGGAGGGGGGGGGGGGGCGGTCAGGCCGGGGAGGGGGGGGGGGGGGGGCGGTCAGGCCGGGGAGGGGGGGGGGCGGTCAGGCCGGGGAGGGGGGGGGGGGAAGCAGGAGCTGGCCGTGGGATGAGCCTTATTCACGCAGCCCCAGTGAGGCCATTCGGCCAGGGCTAGGGGCTGCGTGCTTCGGGCGCCTGGAGCTACTGCACTTGCGTGCCCACTGTCGCGCGCATGTGCAGAGGTCCCGGCACTGTTTTCAGTGCAGGGACCTGGCTCCGCCCCCCCACAGCTCGTGCTGGCTGCGCCGAGGGCCAGAGGACCTGCAGGTAGGTGGAGAATACGGAGGATTTTTTTAGGCGCACTTTGTGGCGCGAAAAACGGGCGTCCAGGTCGGGACTGCGCCGTTCTCGGCGCGTGTGGAAACTTGGGCCCCTTATTCCTACATTGATTCCTTAATTTCTCCTTCTAACCTCATGCTCTGAGCAAAACTATCACTTTCAACTAGAAACCTATGGGATGAAAGTGATTCGTATGAACCTGCATGATTAGAGCAATCAATGGGTCCCCATTTGCACAAAACCTAGAATGAGAAATCAGTGAACTAGTTAGTGAGAAACTGAGATAAAGTTCACAACAGTGAGTTGCACACAGCCTGTAGAAAAGATCAGATGCAAATGGGGCCCAACGTCCTTTTCTTGTTCTATACTTTACAATCCCACAGCAAGAAAGTTGGTGAGAAACTGCATGAGAGCAAAAACTGCATGAGAGCAGGACACTGCAGAATGAAAATATATATGGCATTTGCAATATCTTTTTCTTATTATTGTCATGGACAAGAGCACTTCTAAAAAGCTGGACCATGAGAAAAAGAGAGTTTGCCCTCAAAATTAAATAAAATGGATCTTTGTCACCGAGCAGTAATAGGTGTAACTGAAGTCAAATGTACAAGAAAGAGAGAGCATGAAATCAAAGTCTTGTGGAACTTGAGGTTTGTAAATATAGGCACAATCAGACAATCCTCTCTGTAGACTTGCACTAGACCAGCTTGTTGAAAACTAATGTGGTCTACAGTCTACCCGTCTTCTGTAAATCCCTAATCTTATCATAGAATCAAAGGGCTCAAAATTGGCCCACCCTTTTGGGCACACTCACCGGAGATGCAGCGCTTTTCTGCGTTGAAAAGTGCTCAAAAAAAAAAAAAAAAAAAATTGCTCCCCACTTTGGCCGCTGTTCGGCCTCTCCCGGGTCTTCGTGCAGCGTGGCCAGTCGAGTCGGGGGCGGAGCCAGCGTCTAGCACTGAAAACAGTGCCGGGAAGTCTGCACTTGTGCAGTGGAGTGTGCCGCATGCGCAGTAGCTCCTCGTCCCTAACCTCTCAGTGTGTTGCTGCAGCGTGGGACCCGATACCAGTAAATGTTTCTGTGAGTAGGGGTATTTGATTTGCAGCTTTAATCATCTAGAAATCGCATCGATCGGCCACTCGGCCAGGGGATAGGGGCGGGCGGGCAGGGCTGGGCTATTGTGACAGAAGAACATAAGTGACGAAGGAACACAGAGAATATCTTATTTATTGAAATAGACTTTATTTCGATAATATGGGCTTAATTTTGGCCCAGTATAATCATTGCAAACAAATAGTTGTTTAAATTAGTTGTGAGATTAGGGCAATTGAATTCAACTATCTTTTACTTCTTTCATTTTTGTAGTATAAGCTTCCATGAATGCTTCTGTTGTACAGTAAATTAACTTTGCAAAGTTTGATGTCTTGTACAGCTGTTTGATCCTATACACATTCTTTAGTCAAGTCATTAAGTTCTGCTGGCCTCCGATGTACCTACCTGCGCTGATTTCTTAACTCTCTGCGAGGGTTTTCTTGCAAAGGTTGAAGTGGTCACATACGCTGGCCTAAGTAGATTTGGAGTAACTATTGGCTGGCCAAAGTGACCTAAATGGCCAAAACTCTCTTAGGTGGCTGGTAACGCCCCCTTTTGAGAAAAACTAAACTAAACTAAAAAAAATTGTAACTAACTCACTTACACTGGCACAAATTGAAGGTGCAAAATGGCGATTTTTAAAGATACTCCAGAAAAATCAAGATGCTCAAAAAAAAACCCAGAGCAATTCCTGGCAAATTTTGAGCCCACAGAATTGTTACAGCACGTCGAGCCCGTGGAAATCAATCCCAACAAAAGGGAAAGAAAAATCAGATTTGAACCTGTTAGCCTTCAACTTCATCATTTACACTAGGTTTCATTCAGTTATATGAATGCAACTACAACTCTGTGATGCAATGAAAATAAACAGAGTCGGAACTTAGAACGGTACTTACTTAGCAGCATGGAAGAAACTAGAGTGAAGAGACAGTTAAGGAAGACGATCAACAATGTCAGCAACAAAGACAAATCATTACACATATTACCAGTTCAACTACGCAGTTCGACCTCACCAGACAGACCAATTTCTCATCTGGATCTTGAACTGCTTAAAATATGGCAACGAGAAGACATTAGTACCTTTAAGGGCTCACTGAGTTTATGAAGCCATTTTCATTACTGTGCTAAGTTCAGGATCTTACAAAATTAACTGTGTTTCACTGCTTTTTTAAAAAAGTTTGTCAAACAATCAAAACCTTATATATTGTTTCGCCCATTTAATTCATAGCACTTCACAATCATGCTAATACCACATTTCAATTCTGAAAAGCAAGCAATTTTTATATTATGACTGGATAGTGTATGTAAGAGGCATGTCCTAGAAGTGCTTAGGAAGTTGTTCTGAAAACAATGGGGGTGGATTTCCATGGTGTTTACCTCGTTTCTGCAGCTCTTCTGCCAACTAGCAGGAGAAACCCTGCGGAAATTCACCTCCATTTTATTTAGCCGCTTGTCCTGAAATTTGTGAAATACATATTGCTGTTGACTATGGCTACAATGCATGAATCTTGAGGTGAAACTGATGCTGAAGCAACTCAAGAAGCTCAGGGCTCGGAGACAACTCAAGTCCAAAACCTGCATGTTTGAAGATTTAGCTGCCACCACCTCCTACACTTTTTTTGGTTGGGAGATAAATGTTGGCCAGCATATCAGAAGAGTATCCTTTATATCTAGAGGACTAGAATACAAGGGGGTAGATGTTATGTTACAGCTATACAAAACACTGGTTAGACCACACCTGGAGTACAGTGTTCAGTTCTGGGCACCACATCTTAGGAAGGATCTATTGGCCTTGGAGCGAGTAGGTTTCCCAGAATGATATCTGGACTTCAAGGATTAAGTTACAAGAAGAGATTACACAAATTAGGGTTGTATTCCCTAGAATTTAGAAGGTTAAGGGGTGATCTGATCGAAGTTCTCAAGATATCAAGGCGGACAAATCGGGTAGAGACAAACTATTTCCATTGGTTGGGGATTCTAGGACTAGTGGTCATAGTCTAAACATTAGAGCTAGGTCTTTCAGGAGTGAAATGAGGAAACACTTCTACACGTAAAGGGTGGTAGAAGTTTGGAACTCTCTTCTGCAAATGGCAATTGACACTAACTCAATTATTAATTTTAAATCAGAGATTGATAGCATTTTATTAACCAAAGGTATTAAGGGATATGAGCCAAAGGCAGGTATAGAAACATAGAAAATAGGTGCAGGAGTAGGCCATTCGGCCCTTTGATCCTGCACCACCATTCAATATCATGGCTGATCATTCACCTCAGTACCCCTTTCCTGCTTTCTCTCCATGCCCCTTGATCCCTTTAGCCGTAACTCCCTCTTGAATATATCGAACGAACTGGCCTCAACAACTCTCTGCGGTAGAGAATTCCATAGGTTAACAACTCGCTGAGTGAAGAAATTTCTCCTCATCTCGGTCCTAAATGGCTTACCCCTTATCCTTAGACTGCTACTCCTGATTCTGGACTTCCCCGGTATCGGGAACATTCTTCCTGCCTCTAACCTGTCCAATCCCTCAGAATTTTATATGTTTCTATGAGATCCCCTCTCATTCTTTTAAACTCTAGTGAATACAGGCCCAGTCGATCCAGTCTCTCCTCATATGTCAGTTCTGCCATCCCGGGAATCAGTATGCTGAACTTTCGCTGCACTCCTTCAACAGCAAGAACATCCTTCCTCAGATTAGACGACCAAAACTGAACACAATATTCCAGGTGAGGCCTCACCAAGGCCCTGTACAACCGCAGTAAGATCTCCCTGCTCCTATACTCAAATCCCCTAGCTATGAAGGCCAACATGCCATTTGCCTCCTTCACCGCCTGCTGTACCTGCATGCCAACTTTCAATGACTGATTACCATGACACCCAGGTCTCGTTGCACCTCCCTTTTCCTAATCTGTTGCCATTCAGATAATATTCTGCCTCTCTGTTTTTGCCACCAAAGTGGATAACCCAAAACTTATCTACATTATACTGCATCTGCCATGCATTTGCCCGCTCACCTAACCTATCCAAGTCACCCTGCAGCCTCTTAGCGTCCTCCTCACAGCTCACACCTCCACCCAGCTTAGTGTTATCTGAAAACTTGGAGATATTTCACTCAATTCCATCATCTAAATCATTGATGTATATTGTAAATAGCTGGGGTCCCAGCACTGAACTCTGCGGCACCCCACTAGTCACTGCCTGCCATTCTGAAAAGGACCCGTTTATCCCGACTCTCTGCTTCCTGTCTGCCAACCAGTTCTCTATCCATGTCAATACATTGTCCCCAATACCACGTGTTTTAATTTTGCACACCAATCTCTTGTGTGGGACCTTGTCAAATGCCTTTTGAAAGTCCAAAAACACATCTACTAGTTCTCCCTTGACCATTCTACTAGTTAAATCCTCAAAAAATTCCAGAAGATTTGTCAAGCATGATTTCCCTTTCATAAATCCATGCTGACTTGGACCGATCTTGTCACTGCTTTCCAAATGCGCTGCTATTTCATCTTTAATAATTGATTCCAACATCTTCCCCATTACCGATGTCAGGCTAACCGGTCTATAATTCCGCGTTTTTTCTCTTCCTTTTTTAAAAAGTGGTGTTACATTAGCTACCCTCCAGTCCATAGGAACTGATTCAGATTCGACAGACTGTTTGAAAATGATCACCAATGTGCATCCACTATTTCTAAGGCCACTTCCTTAAGTACTCTGGGATGCAGACTATCAGGCCCCGGGGATTTATCGGCCATTAATCCCATCAATTTCTCTAAAACATTTCCTGGCTAATAAGGATTTCCTTCAGTTCCTCCTTCTCGCTAGACCCTCGGTCCCCTAGTATTTCCGGAAGGTTATTTGTGTCTTCCTTCGTGAAGACAGAACCAAAGTATTTGTTCAATTGGTCTGCCATTTCTTTGTTCTCACTACTGCACTGATCTCATTCTTTATTAACAAAGCTACCCCATCTCCTTTTCCATTCTGTCTATCCTTCCAAATTGACAATACTATACTGGATTGTCAGCCTAGATTATATGCTCAAGTCTCTGTGAGGCTTGAACCCACAGTCTTCTGATTCAGAGGCCAAATTGCTACCAGAGCCAAGTCTGACACTTTCAACAGACAGTCAGAGAAAGGCAATGCCTCTGCCTACTTGCTCCCAAAGCCATCAGCAATGTAAATGAGATGGTTCTTAGAGCAGGAAGCTGCAAGGCTGACCAATTTAAAACCAAATTTGAAATATTTTTAAATACAAAATGCAGCTTATAAATGACACTCAACAGGCATCTATTCGAAAGAACACTAGGAGTGAATTTCCCCGAGGGCTCTCCTGCTCATCCACCATAACTTCAGTGAAATATCAGCAGTGATAACAGCATTTGCACCATTTTCCTCGGGGTTTTCATGGCTCTTCAGCCAAAGTAATGGTGAACAAGCACCCACAGAAATTCACTCCCACTGTATTTCTTATTTAGCAGTTGGTATGTACAGAACTGAAGGCTTTATAACATCCTCTGATATACTTTACTTTCCTTAAAAACTATGATCAGTATTTTTGCAAAAAATATTTTAAAATAATACTTTATAAAACGAAGAAGTGTTTGCTTCAAGCAGCTGGTCGGTTATTCTTCAATAACCTAATAAGAGGATACGCCCTGTTGTTCTGGTGTGACTCGGCTTCTCGTAGGTAGGCATCCTTCGCTTGGTCATATTGTTTCGCATTTTTGAATGCAACAGCTGTACAGAAACAGAATACAAGAGGAATTATATATTTGTTATAACTCATTATAGTGAAAAGGAACCAGCTTTTTTCTAGCTCCTAATGGAGAAGGGTCAAGAGTGAACAAAAAGCTATATAGTAGCAATTTTCATTTACTCAGTTCCCTCTCCCTACAATATGCATCACAGTAATACAGAAGCATGGATGGCCCGCTATTGCAGAATCCGGACGTATCTTTAGTGCATCATGAGTTTTAACTAAAAAGAAAGAATTTGCAGAACTCGCATAAAGACGCAAGCTTGATGCTAACCAATTTTCCGGGGTTAGGTCACTTTGTCGATTTTAAGCAAGCTCCCAGACTCTGCTAGGGAATCTGCAGGATGGGTCGCTGGCAGCCTCTTGATAGCTGATAAATTAAAAAATATCATGTTTTAAAATTTTCAAAAGAGGCACCTTAAGCTTTTTGGCCCTTTAATGTTTAAAGCCACTCTGCTGAGCACAGCGACTATGGACTAAAAGGACAAAACAGCACTCAATGCTGTTATGGCATTGGATGGTGTATTTTCATCATTTGCATACTCATCATCATCATCACTGGCAGTGAATATAAAAACAAAGCAATGATGTTGAATTTTGTACAAGGCATTCGTTAGAACATAATGGGAGTATTGCATGTAGTTTTGGACCCTGCTTTATAGAAGAGATATTAGAGCTCTGGAAGGCACAGCAAAGATCCACTAGAATACCAGGAATAAGTGGCTATGTTTATGAAGAAAGGCTCAAAAAAATAAATTCGGTCTTCTCCTCCCCCCCCCCCCCAATAAGGGGGGAATCCAAGATGTTTTCAATATTTTGAAATACTTTCAGGGCGTACATAATGAAAGTTTGTTTCCATTGGTTGCAGATTTTACTGTAAGGGGGCATTAACTCACTATCATTAGAAGGGCAAAGAGAATCATTCCCACAGAGCTGGTGTTAGCAGAGGTGTGATAGGCCAGATGGCCTTCTCCTGTGCTGTCACTTCTATGATGCTATGTTTCTATGATGTTGGTGACCTACCAAAATGGTTCATCATCATAGGCAGTCCCTCGAAATCGAGGAAGACTTGCTTCTATCCTAAAAATGAATTCTCAGGTGGCTGTACAGTCCAATACGGGAATTACAGTCTCTGTCACAGGTGTGGCAGACAATGGCTGAAGGAAAGGGTGGGTGGGGAGCCTGGTTTGCTGCACGCTCTTTCAGTTGTCTGCGCTTGGTTTCTGCATGCTCTCGGCGATGAGACTCGAGGTGCTCAGCGCCTTCCCAGATGCTCTTCCTCCATTTAGGGCAGTCTTTAGCCAGGGCTCCCAGGTGTCAGTGGGGATGTTGCATTTCATCAAGGAGGCTTTGAGGTTGTCCTTGAAACATTTCCTCTGCCCACCTTGGACCCGCCTGCCGTGTAGGAGTTCAGAGTAGAGCGCTTGCTTTGGGAGTCTTGTGTCAGGCATACAAACAATGTGGCCCGCTCAGCGGAGCTGGTTGAGTGTGGTCAGTGCTTCGAGGCTGGGGATGTTGGCCTGGTCAAAGGCCAATGACACGGTCAACCGTAAGGGCTATGGAACGTCCTCCTCCGTTTCGGCTGCCCCAGAAGTTCGTCACCATCCTCCGCCTGCTCCACGACGACATGCATGCCGTGATCCCGACCAACGGATCTATTACAAACCCAATCCACGTCCGGACGGGGTCAAGCAGGGCTGCGTCATCGCGCAAACCCTCTTCTCAATCTTCCTCACTACAATGCTCCACCTCACACTCCAGGCCAGATCCAAGACCGTTCCAACCTCTGTCTTCGAGCGACAGTACGCGGACGACGCATGCGTCTGAGCACAGAGACTGAACTCCAAGTCATTTGCATACTATCATAGTATGCACATTCATATATTAACAAACATACTGTCATCTCCTGGCATTTCTGGAAGGAAATCCAGAAAAGCTGTGGAGACCCAACAGAGTGTTTCTTGAAACATTTGCCACCCGAGTCCACTTAATGTACGCTGGGGAGCCAGAATAACATGAGCGGAAACTCCAAACCAAACTCTGTGAAAGTTGAACTCTACTTTCAGACTTTTCTGCCATGCACATAACATGGCATGCAGCATTCTGAGATTTATCTTAACCACTACCAGAACAAAGTTAAAACAAGGGGATTTTTTTCCAGGCCTGTAATTAATGTAATTCACGTGGCAAAAAAGTGTCTTTGAGGTACTGCATGAACGACCACGTTCCTCCCGTACATCCTTGCACAACTCACATCTGTTCATAACAGGATTGTGTTTTTTTTTTTAAATAGTTGTAACCAATTCTCAAAGAATGGCTCAGTAAGCAGTATAAAAGAAAGAAAGAAACTTACATTATTTTATCAAAAAGTTCAATTGTGGGTTTAACAGAGGTTTTTCCAATTGTAAACTTAAAAAGAAAAATCACTGCATTTTAAATTATGGACGTTACAATTCCAAAATCTTAACATAATACCTGAAAAGTCAGCCATGGATTTACATATAATTATCACACAAACCATTAAAATAACGTGTAGCTTTTATTGCATAAAAAGGAACCCAGTGTTGATTACAGTAACACACTACAAAGGGAACAGCTACATTTTAGAATGAGATCAACTTAAACTGCGAGATTGAAACCCCACAAAGTAACTTCAGATATTAAGAGCGTCTCTTACCTGCCTTTGCATATTCAGATGCTGCACTGTCATAATCGGGTTTCCACTTTAGAAAGCCTGTTTTCAGACTGCAAATAAAACAGGATCAATCTTGTGAATCTTATTCCATGTACTTTAATAGTGCGTTAATATATTTTCACAGCTACAAGAACAGGTTTACATTAGATTGAAATTGGGATTGTAGTAAAAATACTCATACAATGATTCTTTGATGTATATTAATGACCTGGACTTTCAAAGTTTGCAGATGATATGAAACTCGGAAATGTCGGCAACAATGTGGAGAATAGTAACAGACTTCAGGGAGGACATAGACAGACTGGTGAAATGGGCAAACATGTGGCAGATAAAATTGAATGCAGAAAGTGTGAAGTGATGCATTCTGATAAGAAAAATGAGGAGCAGCAATATGAACTAAATGGTCGAATTTGAAAGGGGGTGCAGGAACAGAGACCTGGGGGTCTATAAACACAAATCTTTGAAGGTGGCAGGACAAGTTGAGAAGGCTGTTAAAAAAAGCATACGGGATTCTTGACATAATTAATAGAGGCATGGAGTACAAAGCAAGGAAGTTATGCTAAGCCTTCATAAAACACTGGTTAGGCCTCAGCTAGTGTATTGTGTTTCATTTTTGCCACCACACTTTAGGATGTCAAGGCCTTGGAGCGAGTGCAGAAGAGATTTACTAGAATGGTACCAGGAATGAGGGCTTCCGTCTGTGAAGAGACAGGAGAACCTGGGATTGTTCTCCTTAAAGCAGAGAAGGTTAAGAGATCTGATTGAGGTGTTCAAAATCATGAATGGTTTTGATAAGAGTAAGAGAAACGGTTTCCAGTGGTAGAAGGGTCGGCAACTAAAGAACACAGATTTAAGGTGATTGGCAAAAGAGCCAGAGGCGACATGAGAAAGAAAAAGGAAAGACTTGCATTTATATAGCGCCAATCACAACCCCAGGACATCCCAATGTGCTTTACAGCCAATGAAATACTTTTAAAGTATAGTTACTGTTGCAAATTCAGGAAACGTGGCAGCCAATTTGAGCACAGCAAGCTCCCACAAACATCAATGTGGCAATGACGAGATCATTTTTTTTTTCAATGATTTTGATTGACTGAAAAATATTGTCCAGGACATAGGGGATAACTCCCCTGCTTTTCTTCGAAATAGTGTCATGCAATTTTCCCTCTTATTTTTTGGGGGCGCGTGGCCCCTTCAAGGGGCTGTGTGGTCGATTCAAAATACCAGAAACGAGCAGTGTTTTGCATTGAAAAGCTGGCGAATCGGCTATGCGAGAGGTCCAGAGAAATTTAAAGGGAACATTGGTGCCATGGAATCTTTTGCGCCCACATGAGAGCGCAGACGGGGCCTCGGTTTAACATCTCATCCAAAAGATGGCACCTTCGACAGTGTCGCATTCCCTCAGTACTTCGATGGAATGTCAGCTTAGATTTTTGCATTCAAGTTTCTGGAGTGAGACTTGAACCCTGAACCTTCTGATTCAGAGGCAAGAGTGCTACCAATTGAACATAGGTTGACATCACAACATGAGAAAACATTTTTTTTATGCAGCAAGTTGCTGTAATCTGGATTGCACTGCCTGAAAGGGTGATGGAAGCAGATTCAATAGTAACATTCAAAATGAGAATTGGATAAATACAGGGCTATGGTGAAAAAGCAGGGACTGAGATTAATTGGATAGTGCTACCACAGGGACGATGGGCTGAATGGCCTCCTGTGTTGTATCATTCTATGATTCAAAAGCTTTGGTAATGGGCTAGGTTCTATTGTTGTGACCAATGTTGTTCTTAATTTAGGTCTCCTGGTTTTATATTAACAGCCTTTGATGCAACAAGTCTCCAAAACTATGTTAGTTACCATTTAAAAATTTTTTGATTAAGTTACTAGCACAACGCAAGAAAACTCATGCTTTCAGATAGCTGGGTTATTTTTATTGCTCAGCATCTATAACAATTTATTATGAAATATTATGAACTGAAGTATTCAGTCTTAACCAAATTTTGGTGCGAGATACAGGTTTTGCTGCAAAAATACTACAATCACAAAGAATTAGCACTAATCCACAGGTTTAGTACACTTAGCAACCAATCAATCATAGTGGGAGTGAAATTCCTCAGTGCGGATAGAATCTTAAATTATTATCCCAACTTTGGCCTCTTGTCCATCTCCCACTCCCTTCGTCCCACCATTGGCGGCCGTGCCGTCAACTGTATCGGCCCCAAGATCTGAATTTGCTCGCTAAACCTCTCCTGGCACAGTGTCAACTTTTGTCCAATTACGCTCCTGTGATGCACCTTGGAACATTTTCCTATGTTAAAAGCACTACTTAAAATAGAAGTTTTTTTTTTAAAAAAGGTAAAAAAATTAACTCTCACAGGAACTCAACTTTAAGTTTGGGTGCATTAGCAAGTGCTAAAACTAAAGCATAACTGGATCACAAATCAGCATCTGCAAGAATGCTGCTCAACTAGTTTAATAGCCATTTACCAATCCGGTCCTTGAGCTGAAAATTAGTCTGATTGGCACTTATTACTTGCTGCTTCATCCAGTTTCAATTGTGCAGGCCTGGAGGATTGGAAAGGGTTGTTTATAAGCTGTTACCTCACTGGTGGATTAATTCTCAATCAGAACATCAAGCTCGGTTAGTACGAGCAACTTGGGATATGAGAAAATTAAAGAAACCATTGAATTTAAACTTTATATGTGGCCAGAGACTCAATGGTGCACAGCTATTCAGCACACGAGGACAAAAGCTTGACCTCCACTATTCTAGGTGCAGAGAGGTATCCATTAGTATCCAAAGGGTAAGCAGGTATGGGAGGCCATCACTCTGGAAGTCAACATGGAAATGTACTTGTGTAAGTTGGAGGGATATCTGCAAGAACATGTCAGACTTGAAGCAAAATAAGTGGTAGGTGAGAATAAGTACAAAAATGTAGGCAGCTATAGATGGAGACTGCCACCGGTAACTTAACTTTATCAGCATATGAACAAACAAACTTGCATTTATATTAGGACTTTAGCTTGTCTTGAGGATGACTCAGCACTTTACAACCAATTGTTTTTAAAGTGCAGTCATGTTTGCTCTTTAGGCAAACACAGCAGCCAATTGCGCACAGCAAGGTTCCACAGACAGCAAATGAGATGAATAACCAGAGATTCTATTTTATTCGGCAGTAATAGGAAGGTTGGCCAGGACACAGAGAGAACTCCCTGCTCTTCACAAAGAGCCATGGAATATTTTACACCCACCTGGACAGAGAAACGTGGCCTTGCTTTAAGGTTTCATCTGAAAGGAAATCATAATCCAAGTGAACTGTAGTAAGTATTAAGCGGTCATACACCTCAACTTCCAAAAGGCTTCCCATGAAATTCTACACAAGAGGCTTATTAGACTCAAAACTGTTGAAATGGATAAAAAATTGGCTGAAGGGTAGGAAACAGTGAGTACTCTATTAGAGGAGTTATATTGGAAATGAGGGGTGGAATCTCATGACTCTGTACTGGCACCACTATTTTCTCTTAGATTTAAAAACTCAAGGCAAAGTGGCCAAATTTAGAGATGATATGATATTAAACTAAGAGGAGGTATGATGAAAGACTGGAGAGCATATTAGGCTTTTCAGCCTGGAAAGCAGATATCTGAAAGGTGCTCTTATAGGAGGTATATAAAATTGTTATGAGTATAGAAAAAGTTAACCCAGAATATTACTCTAAATTAAACTGCAGGAGCAGAATGAGGGGACATGGGTTCAAACTAGTTAAAGGCAAATTTAGGACTGATGTCAGGAAATTCTACTTCACACAAAATGATCAACATGTGGAATAAACTTCCATATAGAGCAGTGAAAGCAAGAACCCCGAATCATTTAAGAAACAATTGGATGCATGAACGGAACATTAGGATCTCTCTGGATAAATGAATTAAAATTAACCAAAAGGTCCTTCTCATCTGACTTGTGAAAGGTTACAATGCTGGAAAGGGAGGATGTCCTGGATGGGTCAAGGATATGAATCGATATGACTAGCGTTAAAGAACAATAGAGGTGTCATTGCACTACTAGATGTATTCTATAGGAGGTATAGAGTGCAAAAGCAAGGAAGTTATGATGAACGTTATAAAACACTAGTTCGGCCTCAACTGGAGTAGGTGTCCAATTCTGGGCACTGCACTTTAGGAAGGATGGGAAGGCTTTAGAGAGGGCGCAGTAAAGACTTACAAGAATGGTTCCAGGGATGAGGGACATCAGTTACATTGATAGATTGGAGAAGCTGGGGTTGTTGTCCTTGGAGCAGAGAAGATTGAGAGGAGATTTGATAGAGGTGTTCAAAATCATGAGGGGTTTGTACAGAGTAGATAGAAGGAAACTGTTCCCATTGGCAAAAGGGTCAAGAACCAGAGGTCAGATTTAAGGTGATTGACAAAGGAACCAAAGGCGATGGAAGAAACAACTTTTTTACGCAGCGAGTGGTTAAGATCTGGAATGCCCTGCCTGAAAGAGTGGTGGAGGCAGACTCAATTTTATCTTTCAAAGGGGAGGTGGATAAGTATCTGAAGTATTTGCAGGGCTACGGGGAAAGGGACTAACAGAGCCGACACGGGCTCGACAGGCCGAATGGCTTTCTGTGCTGTAACCATTCTGTGATTCTAACCCAGCACTACCAGTTTCAAGTCAAGGAGTTTAACCTATAACCTTCTATCTCTAGAAGCAAGAGTGCTACCAACTGAACCAAGTTGGCAGAGATATTATGTCAACGGTACAAGACATGTTTGCTTGAGTATCTTTGTACACTTAACCCAAACTGATCCAATATCCTTCTCTAATTGCAACCTAAAGAAATGAAGGTACTTGATAGCTAGTAGATAAAGATTATTTGTCGTCATCTTTCTGCTCCTCCTGTTATTTCTGTCCTACAAATGGTATATGGTTCTTTCCATAATGATGTTGTGCAGCATTAATATTCCAGCAATTCTCTCCAGTGTATATGATAAAGTAACTCTCTCAGCTTGTTGCATATTTTGTTATTTAACTTAATAATAATTAAATATTATATGAAAACAAGGACAGATTAATGACTTTAAAATGGGGACTGAATTAAACCTGTATTTTTCTCTGCCCTTAAACACTATCTAACCTCAAGACTATGCTTGGTCTTGGGTCTCCATGTACACCACCACTGGTGATCACAGAATCATAGATACAGTACAGAAGGAGGCCATTCAACCATCGTGCCGGATCTTTGGAAAAGCTATCCAATTAGTCTCACTCCCATGCTTTCCCTCAGCCCTGCAAATTTTTGCCCTTCAATTATTTATCCAATTCTAAAATGGACATTATATATGTAAAGATCACCGACAAGAAATCCACTATATTTCTCAGAGCACTTGGAATATTGTGTCATCTGGATACCAAGATAAAAATAAAACATTAAGCCCTGAAAGTGGCAAGAGCCATGAAGCTGATCTTTCGTGTTAAGAGGACTGAATTAAGAGGATAAACTTATCTTTTCCCATCCCCTACATTTCCATATACACTTCATATATAAATGGCACAGAAAAGATATAATGCAAGGCACTAAAGTATGCCGCGAAGGTCTTGTTTAAAAAGATAAAAGACAAACTGATGTCAGTGAGTTCTTATTACTTAGAATGGACATCAGGGCAGGGTAGTGATTAAAAAAGAAAAACCTGAATTTATGTAGCGCCTTTTGCGACCACTGGACAACCCAAGCACTTTACAGCCAATGAAGTACTTTTTGAAGTGCAGTCACAATGTAGAAAATGCAGCAGGCAATTTGCGTACAGCAAGCTCCCACAAACAGCAACGTGATAATGACCAGATAATCGGTTTTTGTTTAGTAATGTTGATTGAGGGATAAATATTGGCCAGGACACTGAGAATAACAAACTCACTTTAGTGGGGCTAAAAGAATAGAAAGTCTTGCATTTATACAGCATCTTTCATGACCTCAGGGGGTCCCAAAGCTCTTTACAGCCAATGAAGTACTTTTTGAAGTGCAGTCACAATGTAGAAAATGCAGCAGGCAATTTGCGTACAGCAAGCTCCCACAAACAGCAACGTGATAATGACCAGATAATCGTTTTTTGTTTAGTAATGTTGATTGAGGGATAAATATTGGCCAGGACACAGAATAACAAACTCACTTTAGTGGGGCTAAAAGAATAGAAAGTCTTGCATTTATACAGCATCTTTCATGACCTCAGGGGGTCCCAAAGCTCTTTACAGCCAATGAAGTACTTTTGAAGTGCTGTTGTAACGTAGGAAACGTGACAGCCAATTTGTGCTCAGCAAGGTCCCACAAACAGTAATGACCAGATAATCTCTTCTTGTTATGTTGATCAAAAGATAAATATTGGCCAGGACACTAGGGATAATTACCCTGCTTTTCTTCAAAATAGTGCCAAGGGATCTTTTACATACACAAGAGGGGGCAGACGAGGCCTCAGTTTAAAGTCTCATCCGAAAGATAAGAAAGACTTGCACTGATATAGCACCTTTCACGACCACCGGACTCAAAGGAAGTACTTTTTGAAGAGTAGTCACTGTTATAATGTGCAAAACACGGCAACCAAATTATCTATTTTAGTTGTTGGTTGAGGGATTAATATTGGCCGGGACAAAAAGCATTTAAGGATACATTTGCATTACACTATTTTAAGCAGAGCATAAAATCAAATGCCCCTTTTGGCAAGGGCACGAGAGCCCACAAATATCCAAATAAAACCAACTGCAACTTAAATCAAATTAAAATTTTGTTGCCGGGGGTAATGATGCACTCCAGTCGCTCCGGTGCACACCTCTCGCAGAAGGCTGTGAGCTTACTAATGGACACCGCTTGCTCCATTTCCAGGGACACCCTGGCGCAAACTTAACCATGAAAGAGAGGCAGGCAGTCGGGCTGAACGACCCCCTCGACCGCCCGCTACCTGGACCGGTTAATGGCCACCACGTTTGCATTACAAGTACACCAGTCCTATAAATTGTACTCCCCGCTGCTCCAAGCCGCCGCTCCTTTTATGGACCCGACCTGCCGCTGATAGTCTGCGAGAGACCATCAGCGGCAAGTCGGGGCCATAAAAGGAGTGGTGAGCGGCGGCCATGGACAGCATGGCGGTCATGCCACTGCAAGGTACAGTGCGAGCTGGTGCAGGAGGGCGACAGCAGCGAAGAGGACAACTGGATTGGACTTCATCAAGGTCTGGGTCGCTGATTGGAGCGTGGGCAGGTACAGCAGGAGCGGCGAGGTTGGGGCAAAGGAGCGGCGAGAGACCGTGGAGCGACGTGATCGGGGCCCAGGAGAGGAGTGAGTTCAGGCCCATTAGAGGCTTCGGCCCAGGGGCAGCACGGTCCAGCCCACACTGTGTTGTGTGCGCGCACTGGGCCTGTGCAGCAGAGCAGGTCTCCAGTCGTCTTGGTTAATCCTTGCCACTGGACCAAGGCCTAGCTCTGTCAAGCCCGTGTGGTGGCTGGTGTGCAACGGCCACCACGGTAAAAAATTCCACGCACAGGCACCTTCCACCCTTCAACATGTAGTTCGGGATCTGCAATATTAGGTCCTTCATTGAAACACCCGTGAACTCATCTTTTTTTGGTGTGGAAGCAAGGGACTGCCCATGATGATGAAATTGCACTGTAATGGACCCAAGAAGAACATACAAAACAGGAGCAGGAGTCGGTCATACGGCCAAGAGACACATGGAAGGTGCAATGGTGGGAGAGAGAGAAGGGCCGCAGGTCCATTTAAGTGAACGATGTATTTGGACTTTCAAAAGGCTTTTGACAAGGTCCCACACAAGAGATTGGTGTTTAAAATCAAAGCGTATGGTATTGGGGGTAATGTACTGACGTGGATAGAGAACTGGTTGGCAGACAGGAAGCAGAGAGTCGGGATAAACGGGTCCTTTTCAGAATGGCAGGCAGTGACTAATGGAGTGCCGCAGGGCCCAGTGCTGGGACCACAGCTCTTTACAATATACATTAATGATCTAGATGAAGGAATTGAGTGTAATATCTCCAAGTTTGCAGATGACACTAAACTGGGTGGCGGTGTGAGCCGTGAGGAGGACGCTAAGAGGCTGCAAGATGAATTGGACAGGTTAGGTGAGTGAACATAAGAAATAGGAACAGGAGTATCCGCAATAAGTTGGATGAATTAACTGTGCAAATAGATGTTAACAAATATGATGTGATTGGGATTACGGAGACGTGGCTCCAGGATGATCAGGGCTGGGAACTCAACATCCAGGGGTATTCAACATTCAGGAAGGATAGAATAAAAGGAAAAGGAGGTGGGGTAGCATTGCTGGTTAAAGAGGAGATTAATGCAATAGTTAGGAAAGACATTAGCTTGGATGATGTGGAATCTATATGGGTAGAGCTGCAGAACACCAAAGGGCAAAAAACGTTAGTGGGAGTTGTGTACAGACCTCCAAACAGTAGTAGTGATGTTGGGGAGGGCATCAAACAGGAAATTACGGGTGCATGCAATAAAGGTGCAGCAGTTATAATGGGTGACTTTAATATGCACATAGATTGGGCTAGCCAAACTGGAAGCAATACGGTGGAGGAGGATTTCCTGGAGTGCATAAGGGATGGTTTTCTAGACCAATATGTCGAGGAACCAACTAGGGGGGAGGCCATCTTAGACTGGGTGTTGTGTAATGAGAGAGGATTAATTAGCAATCTCATTGTGCGAGGCCCCTTGGGGAAGAGTGACCATAATATGGTGGAATTCTGCATTAGGATGCAGAATGATACAGTTAATTCAGAGACCATGGTCCAGAACTTAAAGAAGGGTAACTTTGAAGGTATGAGGTGTGAATTGGCTAGGATAGATTGGCGAATGATACTTAAGGGGTTGACTGTGGATGGGCAATGGCAGACATTTAGAGACCGCATGGATGAATTACAACAATTGTACATTCCTGTCTGGCGTAAAAATAAAAAAGGGAAGGTGGCTCAACCATGGCTATCAAGGGAAATCAGGGATAGTATTAAAGCCAAGGAAGTGGCATACAAATTGGCCAGAAATAGCAGCGAACCCAGGGACTGGGAGAAATTTAGAACTCAGCAGAGGAGGACAAAGGGTTTGATTAGGGCAGGGAAAATGGAGTACGAGAAGAAGCATGCAGGGAATATTAAGGCAGATTGCAAAAGTTTCTATCGGTATTTAAAGAGAAAAAGGTTAGTAAAGACAAACGTAGGTCCCCTGCAGTCAGAATCAGGGGAAGTCATAACGGGGAACAAAGAAATGGCAGACCAATTAAACAAGTACTTTGGTTCGGTATTCACTAAGGAGGACACAAACAACCTTCCGGATATAAAAGGGGTCAGAGGGTCTAGTAAGGAGGAGGAACTGAGGGAAATGCTTATTAGTCGGGAAATTGTGTTGGGGAAATTGATGGGATTGAAGGCCGATAAATCCCCAGGGCCTGATGGACTGCATCCCAGAGTACTTAAGGAGGTGGCCTTGGAAATAGCGGATGCATTGACAGTCATTTTCCAACATTCTATTGACTCTGGATCAGTTCCTATCGAGTGGAGGGTAGCCAATGTAACCCCACTTTTTAAAAAAGGAGGGAGAGAAAACAGGGAATTATAGACCGGTCAGCCTGACCTCAGTAGTGGGTAAAATGATGGAATCAATTATTAAGGATGTCATAGCAGCGCATGTGGAAAATGGTGACATGATAGGTCCAAGTCAGCATGGATTTGTGAAAGGGAAATCATGCTTGACAAATCTTCTGGAATTTTTTGAGGATGTTTCCAGTAAAGTGGACAAGGGAGAACCGGTTGATGTGGTATATTTGGACTTTCAGAAGGCTTTCGAAAGGTCCCACACAAGAGATTCATGTGCAAAGTTAAAGCACATGGGATTGGGGGTAGTGTGCTGACATGGATTGAGAACTGGTTGTCAGACAGGAAGCAAAGAGTAGGAGTAAATGGGGATTTTTCAGAATGGCAGGCAGCGACTAGTGGGGTACCGCAAGGTTCTGTGCTGGGGCCCCAGCTGTTTACATTGTACATTAATGATTTAGACGAGGGGATTAAATGTAGTATCTCCAAATTTGTGGATGACACTAAGTTGGGTGGCAGTGTGAGCTGCGAGGAGGATGCTATGAGGCTGCAGAGTGACTTGGATAGGTTAGGTGAGTGGGCAAATGAATGGCAGATGAAGTATAATGTGGATAAATGTGAGGTTATCCACTTTGGTGGTAAAAACAGAGAGACAGACTATTATCTGAATGGTGGCAGATTAGGAAAAGGGAAGGTGCAACGAGACCTGGGTGTCATGGTACATCAGTCATTGAAGGTTGGCATGCAGGTACAGCAGGCGATTAAGAAAGAAAATGGCATGTTGGCCTTCATAGCAAGGGGATTTGAGTACATGGGCAGGGAGGTGTTGCTACAGTTGTACAGGGCCTTGGTGAGGCCACACCTGGAGTATTGTGTACAGTTTTGGTCTCCTAACTTGAGGAAGGACATTCTTGCTATTGAGGGAGTGCAGCGAAGATTCACCAGACTGATAGGTGGGACTGACCTATCAAGAAAGACTGGATCAACTGGGCTTGTATTCACTGGTGTTCAGAAGAATGAGAGGGGACCTCAGAAATGTTTAAAATTCTGACGGGTTTAGACAGGTTAGATGCAGGAAGAATGTTCCCAATGTTGGGGAAGTCCAGAACCAGGGGTCACAGTCTAAGGATAAGGGGTAAGCCATTTAGGACCGAGATGAGGAGAAACTTCTTCACCCAGAGAGTGGTGAACCTGTGGAATTCTCTACCACAGAAAGTAGTTGAGGCCAATTCACTAAATATATTCAAAGGGGAGTTAGATGAAGTCCTTACTACTCGGGGGATCAAGGGGTATGGCGAGAAAGCAGGAAGGGGGTACTGAAGTTTCATGTTCAGCCATGAACTCATTGAATGGCGGTGCAGGCTAGAAGGGCTGAATGGCCTGCTCCTGCACCTATTTTCTATGTTTCTATCTAGCCCCTCCACCATTCAACAAGATCATGGCTGATCTGGCCGTGGTCTCAGCTCCACTTACCCGCCTGCTCCCCGTAACCCTTAATTCCATTATTGGTTAAAAATCTATCTGTGATTTGAATACATTCAATGAGCTAGCCTCAACTGCTTCCTTGAGCAGAGAATTCACAACCCTCTGGGAGAAGAAATTCCTTCTCAACTCGGTTTTAAATTGGCTCCCCCATATTTTGAGGCTGTGCCCCCTAGTTCTAGTCTTCCCGACCAGTGGAAACAACCTCTCTGCCTCTACCTTGTCTATCCCTTTCATTATTTTAAATGATTCTAAGATCACCCCTCATCCTTCTGAACTCCAACGAAAGACCCAGTCTGCTCAATCTATCATCATAAAATAACCCCTCATCTCCGGAATCAGCCTAGTGAATCGTCTCTGTACCCCCTCCAAAGCTAGTATATCCTTCCTTAAGTAAGGTGAACAAAACTGCACGCAGTACTCCAGGTGCGGCCTCACCAATACCCTGTACAGTTGCAGCAGGACCTCCCTGCTTTTGTACTCCATCCCTCTCGCAATGAAGGGCAACATTCCTTTCGCCTTCCTGATTACCTGCTGCAGCTGCAAACTAACTTTTTTTTGGGGGGATTCATGCACCCCCAGCGAGAGGTGGGCACCGGAGGGACTGGAGTGCATCATCACGCCCGGCAACCAAATTTTAATTTGATATTACGTTTTAAAGTTTAATTTGTTTTAATTGCCGGTGCTTTTAGTGTCCCCCTCCCCTTTTATAGGGGGCACTGGAAAAAGGAAAATTTGATTTTAGTGCCCAAAAAAAAAACCCAAAAAAAGGAAAAAAAAAAAAGAGGGCCTTGTAAATGTCTGGTGTGTCATCCAGGGCGGGTGGCACCGATTAATGTTTTTGTTTTGCAGGTAAACTCCAAAAAGAGTTTCATGCACCCCCAGGTCCCTCTGCACCGCAGCATGTTGTAATTTCTCCCCATTCAAATAATATTCCCTTTTACTGTTTTTTTTTCCCCCCCAAGGTGGATGACCTCACATTTTCCAACATTGTATTCCATCTGCCAAACCTTAGCCCATTCGCTTAACCTATCTAAATCTCTTTGCAGCCTCTCTGTGTCCTCTACACAACCCGCTTTCCCACTAATCTTTGTTTCATCTGCAAATTTTGTTACACTACACTCCGTCCCCTCTTCCAGGTCATCTATGTATATTGTAAACAGTTGTGGTCCCAGCACCGATCCCTGTGGCACACCACTAATCACCGATTGCCAACCTGAAAAGGACCCATTTATCCCGACTCTCTGCTTTCTGTTAGTTAGCCAATTCTCAATCCATGCTAATACATTTCCTCTGACTCCACGTACCTTTATCTTCTGGAGTAACCTTTTGTGTGGCACCTTATCGAATGCCTTTTAGGCAAATGCATGGCAGATGCAGTATAATGTGGATAAATGTGAGTTTATCCATTTTGGGGGCAAAAGCATGAAGGCAGATTATTATCTGAATGGCAGCAGATTAGGAAAAGTGGAGGTGCAATGAGACCAGGGTGTCATGGTTCATCAGTCACTGAAAGTTGGCATGCAGGTACAGCAGGCGGTAAAGAAGGCAAATGTTACGTTGGCCTTCATAGCTCGGGGATTTGAGTATAGGAGCAGGGAGGTCTTACTGCAGTTGTACAGGGCCTTGGTGAGGCCTCACCTGGAATATTGTGTTCAGTTTTGGTCTCCTAATCTGAGGAAGGACGTTCTTGCTATTGAGGAAGTGCAGCGAAGGTTCACCAGACTGATTCCAGGGATGGCGGGACTGTCATATGAGGAGAGACTGGATCAACTGGGCCTTTATTCACTGGAGTTTAGAAGGATGAGAGGGGATCTCATAGAAACGTATAAGATTTTAACGGGACTGGACAGCTTAGATGCAGGAAGAAGGTTCAGGTTTTTAGGGAAGTCCAGAACCAGGGGGCATAACCTTAGGATAAGGGGTAGGCCATTTAGGGCTGAGATGAGAAACTTCTTCACTCAGAGAGTTGTTAACCTGTGGAATTCCCTGCCGCAGAGAGTTGTTGATGCCAGTTCATTCGCTATATTCAAGAGGGAGTTAGATTATGGCCCTTACGGCTAAGGGGATCAAGGGGTATGGAGAGAAAACAGGAAAGGGGTACTGAAGGAATGAACCAGCCATGAACTCATTGAATGGCGGTGCAGGCTCGAAGGGCCGAATGGCCTACTCCAGCACCTATTTTCTATGTTTCCGCATCTGCATTGATCATCTTCAGAGCAGAACCAGACTAGGAAACACACCAGTGCGCGAAGGCTGTCGGGAGTTGTAGTGCGTCAGCCGGTGGCGGACAGCAACAGCCAAAGGGGCAGAAGACTACAACTCCCAGAATGCTGCTGGGCCCGCGCGAGCCGCTCCGCTGCATCTGATGCGGCCGGTAACCGTGGACAGCCCGAAACTCTGGGGCCAGCGCCCGCCCGAACCGCTGAGGGAAAAGCATTCACCACGGCCGCTTGACTCGTTTACCATTTCTCAGCGTTCGCGATGTGTTCCAACGCCTCGTTTATCTTCTGAGCCATCACGCGTGCCTCTCTTTCTCGCTTTTTCTCCCTCCCCCCAGTTTAAAAAATAAAACAGACGCGAATTCAACGGTCCCTCTCCGGACGGACGACAGGCTCGGCGTCTTTTTGTTGTTGGTTAAATGACCGGATTAAAAAAATCAAAATCCCTCGGCTTGACGACAACACTGGCCTCCCCCACTCCCACTTCGCGCGATACTACGGAGTCTCGCCCGGTTCCCTTGCCGTTTGGACGCGCTGCGACGCAACCAAATGGTCAAAAAAGAATTTGACGGCGGCCCATCGCTCTCGTGCAAGGTTGTCCCTCTCGCCGCGCAGGCGCAGATCCGTCTGCCCACGGGTGTCCCACCAGCTGCGCAGCCGCAGACCCGACTGCCCCCTGGTGTACCACCACAGCCGCGCAGGCGCAGGCGCAGACCCATCCGCCCCTCTAGTGGTCCCACCAGCTCGCGCGAGGTGGGGATTTTGCAGCCAGCAAAGGAACGCAGTGCCCCCTCCTGCCCATGTTGTTGATCTTGCAGCAATGCAGCCTGTGGAGCAAAGGCAGCTTGGAATTGATGGTAATTTTTTTTTGGTGCAAGGCGTGGCGCATCTGACGGCATTTCACGGTTTTTTTTACATCAGAGCATCACTACCAGCGAATTGCCATCAATTATTTACGCAGGTCGCAAGTTGCCTCCAATGTAATCCCATTTAGTTAATTATGCATTGCTCCGCCCCATTTTATAATAAAACCAGAGAATGCGAGTTTCCTGCACTTACGCCAGTTATGATTGGGGTACATTTACGCTCAAAATATTAAACATAGCAGGCCCCCCATACCATCCCAACTAGTTTCTATCCCATTCTTACCAAAGGGAATTTACACCCATGTTTCCTGACAAGTGAACATTGGCAGACATTATCAGAAAAGTGAAGTATATAGGCTATCTCCCTCCTTATCTTATTGATGTCATGAAAATTAAAGTTTGAAGTCATCACATCATCATCAATGCACATTAAGCACAGCATGTTCAAGATGGTTCCCATGTGCACCACTGAAGAGTCTGCTACACCTCTTTCATAAGAACATAAGAAATAGGAGCAGGAATAGGCCCCGAGCCTGCTCTGCCATTCAATAAGATCATGGCTGATCTGATCATGGACTCTGTTAAGTATGCAATAAAGGTTCAAACTGAGTACTGTTTAACTAAGCAAGGTACGACCTTACCTGTGCTTTATTTAGTCCCAAGGTGACTCACAAAATGGCTGGCCTTTTATACCAGAGCAGCACCATGTGCGTGCTGCTCAGTGGCCTCCAACAATGACGCCATCTGGTGGCTACAAACAGCATGTACATACATGACAATATCCTCCTCTGAGATCTTATCACAGTCTTTCACAGGTTGAGACGGTCCGATGCTTTACGCTCCTGGGTTGACCGTCTCAGTTCGATTCCGGCCTTGGGTGAATGTGCGGAGTCTGTTGTGGCTAGTGGCTGGATGGCTGACTTGTTGGGGGTGGCAGTGGCAATGTCAGGAATTGCAAGTCCATTTTTATTGAACAAGTCCGTGATGGAAATTCCGGGTTCACTGATGACCCTTGAGTCCACTGAAGACTGCTGGTAGGTTGGTTGGTCGTCGACGGTTTCTTCGTCGACTGCTCTGGCTCGTCTGTGTGCTTCAGCTTTGTTTGATCCATGTGTTTCCTGCAAGTTTGCCCATTCTTGAGCTTAATAACAAATACTCTGTTGCCCTCCTTGGCCATGACCGTACCAGCGATCCATTTGGGACCCTGACCATAATTCAACACATATACAGGATCATTAACAGAAATCTCACGTGACACAGTCACGTGATCGTGGTACACTTGTTGACTCTGTCTTCTGTAGTCAACATGATTACTGGGTGTACAAGCGATAACTTGGTCTTGAGACCTCTTTTCATCATGAGTTCAGCAGGCGAGACCCCTGTGAGTGTGTGGAGTCTTGTCCTGTAACTCAGCTGTATGCAAGACAAGCGGGTCTGCAGTGACCCTTGGGTTACTCTCCTCATGCTTTGCTTGATAATTTGTACTGCATGTTCTGCTTGCCCGTTGGACGCAGGCTTGAACAGTGCTGACCTTACATGTTTTATGCCGTTAAGTTTTACAAACTCCTGAAACTCCTGACTGGTGAAGCACGACCCATTGTTGTTCACCACTATGTCAGGCAGACCATGTGTCGCGAACATGACATTGAGATTCTCTATGGTTGCCGTGGACGTACTGGATGACATGATTATGCATTCTGTAGTGTTCTTACACCTTACTGTAGAATCACACGAGGCACATTCTGCAAAGTCATTACGTGACCTGAACCTTTATTCCCAGGACCAAGAAGTGCTGACCCTGCGTGGGACCTCCCTTTATATACCTGGATGACCAGGTGAGGAGTGTCTCCCACAAGTTCACCCCTGTGGTCAAGGTGTGCATTACTCAGGTGTATACAGTGTACAGTATTGTTACATAAGGGTTACAGTTATGTGAAGGTTACAAACATGACATCACCTCCCCGCCAACGTCTTTGGGTCAAAGATTGAGTCTTTCAGGCGGTCGACGCTCTCTCGTGCAGTGCCGCAGTTGGGGCTCTGCTTGTTGGGCCTTGGCATGCATCTCTGTCACCTGTGGTGATTCCGGCCTGTCCGGGCTGGCCGCAGGGACTGTGCATGCTGGTGAATGTCCTTGTTGCTCGTTCACTGGCAGTGGTGTGGGTAACATCTCATGATCTTCCTCAGGTTCTTCAATGTCCATGCTGAACCTTTTCTTTACCTGGTCCAGATGTTTGTGGCATATCTGCCCATTGTTAAGTCTGACCACTATGACCCTATTCCCCTCTTTGCCAATTACAGTACCCTCAAGCCACTTGGGTCCTAAAACATGATTGAGAACGAATACAGGGTCATCGATTTCTATGCATCTCCCCACTGCATTGCGATCATGGCACTCGATTTGGGACTGGCGCTTGCCCTCAACAATGTCTGACGGGACTGGATGAATGAGGGACAGCCGCGTTTTAATCGTGCGTTTCATGAGTAGTTCCGCGGGCGGGACTCCCGTGAGCGAATGCGGCCGGGACCTATAGGCCAGCAGGAGGCCGATCGGTGGTACTGAAGGGAGGGTCCTTGAATCCGGAGTGTACCCTGTTTTATGACTTGAACCGCACGTTCTGCCTGGCCATTGGAAGCCGGTTTGAACGATGCTGTCCTGACGTGTTTGATACCATTACCCGACATAAACTCCTGGAAATCATAGCTAGTGAAACACGGGCTGTTGTCGCTAATAAAGGATGTCCGGCAGCCCGTGGGTCGCAAAGACCGTACACAGACTCTCCACAGTGGTGGATGTCGTGCACGAATTCAATCTGATGCACTCGATCCATTTCGAGTATGCATCGACAACAATCAGGAAAATTTTCCCCATGAACGGGCCCACGTAGTCTACGTGAACACGTGACCATGGCCTGGTGGGCCAGGGCCACGGGCTGAGTGGGGCCTCCCTGGGGACATTTCCCACCTGAGCACACGTCGTGCACCTGCGAACACAGTGTTTCAGGTCTGAGTCAATTCCTGGCCACCATACATGTGATCGGGCAATGCCTGGGTGCTCGCTGTGGAGTTGCCTGATGAATGCTTCCCTTCCTTTCTGGGGCATGACTACCTGGTTGCCCCATAGCAGGCAGTCGGCTTGGATGGAGAGCTCGTCCATCCGTCTGTGGAACGGCCTGACCTCCTCGGGGCACGCTCCGTGTGCGGGCGCCCAATCCCCGGTCAGGACACATTTCTTTATCAGCGATAGGAGGGGATCTCTGTTGGTCCAGATTTTGATCTGGTGGGCTGTGATGGGGGTGCCTGCTGTGTCAAAAGCCTCAACGGCCATGACCATCTCAGCTCTTTGCTCCGACGCCCCCTCTGTGGTCGCCAGTGGGAGCCTGCTGAGCGCGTCAGCGCAATTTTCGGTGCCTGGCCGGTGCTGTATGGTGTAGTCATACGCAGCCAGCGTGAGGGCCCACCGCTGAATGCGAGCTGACGCATTGGCATTGACAGCCTTGCTGTCGGACAACAGGGATGTTAACGGTTTGTGGTCCGTTTCTAACTCGAACCTTCTGCCGAAAAGGTACTGATGCATCTTTTTCACCCCATAGACACATGCGAGTGCTTCCTTTTCAACCATCCCATAACCCCGTTCTGCCTAGGAGAACGACCTGGAGGCATAAGCCACAGGTTGGAGTTGGCCCTCATCATTACTCAGCTGCAACATGCACACAACCCCATAGGATGATGCATCACACGTTAAAACCAGTTTCTTACAGGGGTTGTACAAGGTCAACAGCTTGTTAGAACAAAGCAGATTCCGTGCTCGATTGAAAGCCCGTTCTTGACAGTCCCCCCAAAACCATTCACAGCCCTTATGCAGGAGCACGTGCAGCGGCTCCAACAATGTGCTTAAGTTCGGTAGAAAGTTCCCGAAGTAGTTCAGTAGTCCCAGAAATGACCGCAACTCCGATGTGTTGCCGGGCCTGGACGCACGACGGATCACCTCCGTTTTGGATTCAGTGGGCCGGATCCCGTCTGCAGCAACCCTCCTGCCCAAAAACTCAACCTCTGGGGCCAAAAACACAAACTTGGACTTCTTTAGTCGCAAGCCTACCCGGTCCAGTTGGGGTAGCACCTCCTCCAGGTTGTGGAGGTGTTCCTCGGTGTCTCGACCCGTGATTAGGATGTCATCTTGGAATACGATTGTTCCAGGGATGGATTTAAGCAAGCTTTCCATGTTCCTCTGGAAGATAGCGGCCGCTGAACGAATGCCAAACGGACACCTGCTGTAAACGAATAGCCCCTTGTGCGTAGTGATGGTGGTCAGAAGCTTGGATTCTTCAGCCAGTTCCTGAGTCATGTAGGCTGAAGTAAGGTCCAACTTGGTGAACAGCTTGCCACCTGCCAGCGTGGCAAAAAGATCCTCTGCTCTCGGAAGCGGGTATTGGTCCTGTAGTGACACTCGGTTGATGGTGGCCTTGTAGTCGCCACAAATCCTGACCAAGATATCCACTTTAAGGACAGGAATGATGGGGCTTGCCCAGTCACTGAGTTCAACAGGCGAAATTATGCCCTCTCTTAGCAGCCTGTCCAACTCACTCTCAATTCTCTCATGCATCACATATGGCACGGCTCTGGCTTTGTGGTGCACTGGTCTGGCGTCCGAGGTGTGCGTATCACTACTTTGGTGCCCTTAAAAGTCCCGACACCTGGTTGAAAGAGTGGCTCGAATTTCTGTAGGACCTGTGAGCATGAACTTCGTTCCACAGATGAAATGGCGTGCACACCACCCCATTTCCAGTTCATCTCGGCTAACTAGCTCCTCCCCAAGAGCGCGGGACCATTCCCCGGGACAATCCAGAGTGGCAGCCGGTTCTCCGATCCATTGTGTGTGACCACCAAGTTTGCACTGCCTAGTACTGGGATGATCTCTCTGGTGTACGTCCGTAACTGTGTGTCAATGCGTTCCAGTTTGGGCCTGTTAGCTTTGAGTGGCCATAGTTTTTCAAATTGTTGGGCACTCATAAGTGACTGGCTGGCTCCTGTGTCCAGCTCCATGTGTACCGGGATGCCATTTAATAGAACTTTCATCATCATAGGTGGCGTTTTGGTATACGAGCTGTGGACGTCTGCCACATGAACCCGCTGGACTTTGGCATCCATGGCTTTGCCCCAAGCATCACCCTGCCTTGCAGACCCCTCGTCTGGTTCCTCTGCCTCGTAAACTAGCCTCGCTATGGGCTTCCTGCACATTCTGGCCAGATGTCCACTGAAGTCACAGTTTCTGCAGATACATTGCTGAAACCTACAGGTTCTCGCAGTATGTTTGCCACCGCACCTCCAGCATGAGCTGAGATTGTTGTGAACAAAGGAACTGTTAACAGGCATTCCTCTCTGATTGTCTCTTTGATTACTCCTGAGCACTCTGTTGCTGCGTGTCAATGGTCCCATCCCGGGACGCATTGTCCCTTGTGATGGCGTGAATTGCTGATCCCCCTGCCATTGTCTCTGTTGCTGGCCCACCCTAGAGCCTGTTGCTGCCTAGGCGGTGTCGAATTGCCCTTGCCTGCCTGCGGGGTTCTGAATCTCGTTTACAATGTTAACTCCCTGGTCCATCGCCACGTTGGAACCAGGGCTGCGCGCGTAAATTATCTAGGTCTTCTCTTCCCCTGCCATGAAGGTCTGAGCTATCAACGTTGCCCTTTCCAAAGTTAAGTCCTTGGTCTCAATAAGCTTCCTGAAAATCCCGGCATGACCAATGCCCTCAATGAAGAAATCCCTTAACATCTCCCCCCTGCAGGCGTCTGTGAACTTACAGAAGCTGGCCAAACGCTGAAGGTCCGCAACGAAGTCCGATATGCTTTGTCCCTCCCGACACCGGTGTGTGTAGAACAGGGGCCGGGCCATGTGTATACTACTCGCCGGTTTGAGGTGCTCACCGATCAGAGTGCTGAGCTCTTCAAAAGACTTGTCCACTGACTTCTCGGGTGAGAGCAGGTCTTTCATCAGCGCATACGTCTTGGATCCACAACTGGTCAGTAGATGCACCCTCTGCTTGCCAGCCGCTTCCTCTCCCAGCCAGTCCTTCGTGACAAAGCTCTGCTGGAGCCTCTGAACGAAATCGTCCCAGTCCTCACCAACACAGTACCGTTCCTCTGTGCTACCGGTGGCCATCCTCGTGGGTCATTGATTCCCGTTTCTCGTCGCCAAATGTAGTGTCCTTACACCTTACTATAAAATCACACGAGGCATGTATTGCAAACAAGTCACTACGTGACCTGAACCTTTATTCCCAGGACCAAGAAGTGCTGACCCTGTGTGGGACCTCCCTTCATATACCTGGATAACCAGGTGAGGAGTGTCTCCCACAAGTTCACCCCCTGTGGTCAAGGTGTGCATTACTCAGGTGTAAACAGTGTACAGTGTTGTTACATAAGGGTTACAGTTATGTGAAGGTTACAAACATGACACATTCTATCCACTTCGAATAAGCATCCACCACCACTAAAAACATCTTGCCCAGGAAGGGACCTGCAAAATCTACATGGATCCTGGACCAAGGTTTGGATGGCCATGACCATAGACTCAGCAGTAATTCCGCTGGTGCTTTGCTGAGCTGCATGCAGGTGTTGCATGCAGAATCAATTCCTGGCCACCATACATGGAACCTGGCTATGGCCTTCATCAACACTATACCAGGATGTGTGCTGTGTAACTCATGCCCTTTTCTTGGGCATTATAACATGATTTTGACAAGGTTCCACATGAGAGATTGTTGTGCAAAATTAAAGCACATGGTATTGGGGGTAATGTACTGACGTAAGTACAGAACTGGTTGGCAGACAGGAAGCAGAGAGTCGGGATAAACGGGTCCTTCTCAGAATGGCTAGTGGTGTGCCGCAGGGCTCTGCTGGGACCCCAGCTATTTACAATATACATTAATGATTTGGATGAAGGAATTGAGTGTAATATCTCCATGTTTGCAGATGACACTAAACTGGGTGGCGGTGTGAGCTGTGAGGGGGACGCTAAGAGGCTGCAGAGTGACCTGGACAGGTTAGGTGAATGGGCAAATTGCATGGCAGATGCAGTATAATGTGGATAAATGTTATCCACTTTGGTGGCAAAAAGATGAAGGCAGAATATTACATGAATGGCGGCAGATTAGGAAAAGGGGAGGTGCAATGAGACCTGGGTGTCATGGTACATCAGTCATTGAAAGTTGGCATGCAGGTACAGCAGGTGGTGAAGAAGGCAAATGGTATGATGGCCTTCATAGCTAGGGGATTTGAGTATAGGAGCAGGGAGGTCTTACTGCAGTTGTACAGGGCCTTGGTGAGGCCTCACCTGGAGTATTGTGTACAGTTTTGGTCTCCCAATCTGAGGAAGGATGTTCTTTCTATTGAGGGAGTGCAGCAAAAGTTCATCAGACTGATTCCCAGGATGGCTGGACTGACATATGAGGAGAGACTGGATCGACTGGGCCTTTATTCACTGGAGTTTAGAAGGATGAGAGGGAATCTCATAGAAACATATAAAATTCTGATGGGACTGGACAGGTTAGATGCAGGAAGAATGTTCCCGATGTTGGGGAAGTCCAGAACCAGAGGACATAGTCAAAGGATAAGGGGTAAGCCAACTAGGACTGAGATGAGGAGAAACTTCTTCACTCAGAGAGTTGTTAACCTGTGGAATTCCCTACCGCAGAGAGTTGTTGATGCCAGTTCATTGGATATATTCAAGAGGGAGTTAGATATGGCCCTTATGGCTAAACGGATCAAGGGGTATGGAGAGAAAGCAGGAAAGGGGTACTGAGGTGAATGATCGGCCATGATCTTAGTGAATGGTGGTGCAGGCTTGAAGGGCCGAATGGCCTACACCTGCACCTATTTTCTATGTTTCTATGTTTCTATTGCCCCACAATATGCAATCTGCTTGAATAGACAGTTCATCCTTGCGACTGAATGTACGGTTTGGCATCCTCGCACATTTGCTTTGGTATGGCAGACCAATCCCCTTTGAGGATGCAACCCTTCACCACCGTTAATATCGGGTCCTGGCTGGTCCAGGTCTTAACTTGTTGAGCCATGACAGGGGTTCCTTCACGCTCAAGAGCATCCATGATTAACATTAAATCTGCTGGTTGTGGCATTTCCACCTCCGGTGTGGGCAACAGCAACTGGCTCAAAGCATCGGCACAATTCTCTGTGTCAGGTCTGTGGCGAATGACATAATCATCGGCAGATAATGTCAGCGCCCACTTTTGGATGCAGGCTGAAGCGTTGATACCTTTGCTGTCGGAAAACAACGAAATGAGCAGCTTGTGATCGGTCTCTCATTCGAAACTCAGAACGTACAAGTATTGATACAGCTTTTTAGCACTGTACACACACGCTAAAGCTTCTTTTTCTACCATACTGTAGGCTCTTTCTGCTTTAGACAAACTTTTGGATGCATATGCGACAGGTTGAAGTTTCCCCGACTCATTGGCTTGTTGTAACACACAACCAATTCCATATGATGATGCGTCACAGGCCAAGACTAAACGTATACATGGGTCATAATGTACCAGCAGCTTGTTCGAGCAAAGCAGATTGGTGGCTTTCTCGAAAGCTCTGTCTTGCAATGCGCCCCACACCCAGTTGTTGCCTTTTCTCAATAGCATGTGCAGTGGTTCAAGTAAGGTGCTCAATTTCTGTAGAAAGTTACCAAAGTAGTTGAGTAGACCCAGGAACGAACGCAGCTCCGTCACGTTCTGCGGCTTGGGTGCATTCTTGATGGCCTTGGTTTTCACATCAGTAGGTCTGATGCCATCAGCGGTGATTTTCCTCCCGAGGAATTCGACCTCCGGTGCCATGAAGACGCACTTCGACCATTTCAGTCTGAGTCCCACTCTATCGAAACGCAGTAGAACCTCTTCCAGGTTGTTCAGATGTTCCTTGGAGTCACGACCGGTGATCAGGATGTCATCTTGGAACACGACGGTCTGGGAACGGACTTCAGTAGACTTTCCTTATTCCTCGTGAATATTGCTTCAACTGAGCGAATTCCAAACAGGCACCTGTGGTAAATAAACAGTCCTTTGTGCGTGTTAATGCACGTAAGACTCTTCAATGTCTCGGCCAACTCCTGCGTCATATAGGCCGACATCAAGTCCAGTTTTGTGAACGACTTCCCTCCGGCTAGCGTCGCAAACAAGTCACCAGCCTTCGGTAAAGGTACTGATCTTGTTTCGAAATCCTGTTGATCGTAGCCTTGTAGTCAATGCAGATTCTGACTGTGCCATCACTTTTCAGCACAGGAACAATGGGGCTGGCCCATTTATTAAATTTGACCGGTGATATGATCCCTTCACACTGGAGTCTGTCCAGTTCAATTTTGACCATCTCCCTCACCATGTACGGGACAGCCCAAGCTTTATGATGGACAGGTCTTGCATCTGAGTCCACGTGGATCTGCACCTTGGCTCCCGTGAAGTTGCCGATACCTGGTTCGAACAGCGAGGGAACTTGCTCAGTACTTGGGCACATGTATCTTCCGCCGATGACAACGCCTTTATGTTGTTCCAGTCGCATCTGATTTTCTCCAACCAGCTCCTGCCGAGCAGCGTTGGGCTATTCCCTGTAACAATCTACAGCGGTAATTCGTGAACCGCACCATTATAGACACATTAATTTGTGCACTGCAAATCACCTTTATCAGTTCTTTGGTGTATGTGCGCAGCTTGGCGTTAACAGGGCTCAGCTTGGGTCTCACAGTCTTAGTATCCCACAGCTTATTAAATGCCCTCTCGTTCATGATCGATTGACTCGCCCCTGTGTCCAGTTCCATCAATACCGGTATCCTATTAAACTTCACATTAATCAAAATTGGTTTACTCTTGGTTATGAAAGAGAAACTAGTAGAGTGGACAAGGGGGAGCCAGTGGATGTGGTGTATTTAGACTTTGGGATGGCGTTGCTGGTTAAAGCAATCGTAAGGAAGGACATTAGCTTGGATGATGTGGATTCAGTATGGGTGGAGCTACGGAATACCAAAGGGCAGGAAACATTAGTGGGAGTTGTGTACAGACCACCAAACAGTAGTAGTGGGGTTGGGGACAGCATCAAACAAGAAATTAGGGATGCGTGCAATAAAGGTACATCAGTTATCATGGGCGACTTTAATCTACATATTGATTGGGCTAACCAAACTGGTGGCAATGCAGTGGAAGAGGATTTCCTGGAGTGTATTAGGGATGGTTTTCTAGACCAATATGTCAAGGAACCAACTAGAGGGCTGGCCATCCTAGACTGGGTGATGTGTAATGAGAAAGGACGAATTAGCAATCTTGTTGTGCGAGGGCCCTTGGGGAAGAGTGACCATAATATGGTAGAATTCTTTATTAAGATGGAGAGTGACACAATTAATTCAGAGACTAGGGTCCTGAACTTAAGGAAAGGTAACTTCAATGGTATGAGACGTGAATTGGCTAGAATAGACTGGCGAATGATATTCAAAGGGTTGACGATGGACAGGCAATGGCAAACATTTAAAGATCACATGGATGAACTTCAACAATTGTACATCCCTGTCTGGAGTAAAAATAAAACGGGGAAGGTGGCTCAACCGTGGTTAACAAGGGAAATTAAGGATCGTGTTAAATCCAAGGAAGAGGCATATAAATTAGCTGAGGACTGGGAGAATTTTGTAATACCGCAGAAGAGGACAAAGGGTTTAATTAGGAGGGGGAAAATAGAAAATGATTGCAAAAGCTTCTATAGATATGTGAAAAGAAAAAGATTAGTGAAAACAAACGTTGCAGTCAGATTCAGGTGAATTTATAATGGGGAACAAAGAAATGGCTGACCAGTTAAACAAGTACTTTGGTTCTGTCTTCACGATGGAAGACACAAATAACCTTCTGGAAATACTAGGGGACCGAGGGTCTAGTGAGAAGGAGGAACTGAAGGAAATCCTTATTAGTCAGGAAATTGTGTTAGGGAAATTGGTGGGATTGAAGGCCGATAACTCCCCAGGGCCTGATTGTCTGCATCCCAGAGTTCTTAAGGTAGTAGCCCTAGAAATAGTGGATGCATTGGTGATCATTTTCCAACAGTCTATCGACTCTGGATCGGTTCCTTTGGACTGGAGGGTAGCTAATGTAGCATTACTTTTTAAGAAAGGAGGGAGAGAGAAAACAAGTAATTATAGACTGGTTAGCCTGACATCAGTAGTTGGGAAAATGTTGGAATCAATTATTAAAGATGAAATAGCAGCACATTTGGAAAGCAGTGACGGGATCGGCCCAAGTCAACATGGATTTATGAAAGGGAAATCTTGCTTGACAAATCTTCTAGAACTTTTTGAGGATGTAACTGGTAGAATGGACAAGGGAGAACCAGTGGATGTTTTGTATTTGGACTTTCAAAAGGCTTTTGACAAGGTCCCACACAAGAGATTGGTGTGCAAAATTAAAGCACAAGGTATTGGGGGTAATGTACTGACGTGGATCTAAAACTGGTTGGCAGACAGGAAGCAGAGAGTTGGGATAAATGGGTCCTTTTCAGAATGGCAGGCAGTAACTAGTGGGGTACCACAGGGCTCAGTGCTGGGTCCACAGCTATTTACAATATACATTAATGATTTGGATGAGGGAATTGCGTTTAATATCTCCAAGTTTGCAGATAACACTAAGCTGGGTGGCAGTGTGAGCTGTGATGAGGATGCTAAAAGGCTGCAGGGTGACTTGGACAGGTTAGGTGAGTGGGCAAACGAGTGGCAGATGCAGTATAATGTGGATAAATGTGAGGTTATCCACTTTGGTGGCAGAATATTATCTGGATGGCAGCAGATTAGGAAAGGGGAGGTGCAGCGAGACCTGGGTGTCATGGTTCATCAGTCATTGAAAATTGGCATGCAGGTTCAACAGGCGGTGAAGAAGGCAAATGATATGTTGGCCTTCATAGCTAGGGGATAGGAGCAGGGAGGTCTTACTGTAGTTGTACAGGGCCTTAGTGAGGCCTCACCTGGAATATTGTGTTCAGTTTTGGTCTCATAATCTGAGGAAGGACGTTCTTGCTATTGAGGGAGTGCAGCGAAGGTTCACCAGACTAATTCCCGAATGACTGGGCATGTATTCACTGGAGTTTAGAAGGATGAGAGGGGATCTCATAGAAACATATAAAATTCTGACGGGGCTGGACAGGTTAGATGTAGGAAGAATGTTCCCGATGTTGGGGAAGTCCAGAACCAGGGGACATAGTCTAAGGATAAGGGTTAAGCTATTTAGGACTGAGATGAGGAGAAACTTCTTCACTCAGAGAGTTGTTAACCTGTGGAATTCCCTATCGCACAGAGCTGTTGATGCCAGTTCATTGGATATATTCAAGGGGGAGTTAGATATGGCCCTTACGGCTAAAGGGATCAAGGGGAATGGAGAGAAAGCAGGAAAGGGGTATTGAGGTGAATGATCAGCCATGATCTTATTAAATGGTGGTGCAGGCTCGAAGGGCCGAATGGCCTACTCCTGCACCTAGTTTCTATGTATCTGTGTTTCTATGTTTCAAAAGGCTTTTGACAAGGTCCCACACAAGAGAGTAGTGTGCAAAATTAAAGCACATGGTACTGGGGATAATGTACAGATGTGGATAGAGAACTGGTTGGCAGACAGGAAGCAAAGAGTAGGAATAAACGGGTCCATTTCAGAATAGCAGGCAGTGACTAGTGGTGTACCGCAAGTTTCAGTGCTGGGACCCCAGCTATTTACAATATACATTAATGATTTAGACAAATGAATTGAATGTAGTATCTCCAAGTTTTCAGATGACACTAAGCTGGGTGGCACTGTTAGCTGTGAGGAGGATGCTATGAGGCTGCAGGGTGACGGACAGATTAGGTGAGTGGGCAAATACATGGCTGATGTGATATAATGTAGATAAATGTGAGGTTATCCACTTTGGTGGTAAAAACAGCAAGGCAGATTATTTTCTGAATGGTGACAGATTAGTAAAAGGGGAGGTGCAATGAGACCTGGGTGTCATGGTACATCAGTCATTGAAAGTTGGCATGCAGGTACAGCAATCGGTGAAGAAGGCAAATGGCATGTTGGCCTTTATAGCAAGAGGATTTGAGTATAGGAGCAGGGAGGTCTTACTACAGTTGTACAGGGCCTTGGTGAGGCCACACATTGAATATTGTGTACAGTTTTGATCTCCTAATCTGAGGAAGGACATTCTTGCTATTGAGGGAGTGCAGCGAAGGTTCACCAGACTGATTCCTGGGATGACAGGGCTGCCACATGAAGAAAGACTGGATCGACTAGGCTTATATTCAAGGGAATTTAGAAGAATGAGAGGGGATCTCATAGAAACATATAAAATTCTGACGGGACTGAACAGGTTAGATGCAGGAAGAATGTTCCCGATGCTGGGGAAGTCCAGAACCAGGGGTCACAGTCTAAGGATAAGGGGCAAGCCATTTAGGACCGAGATGAGGAGAAACTTCTTCATTCAGAGAGTTGTGAGCATGTGGAATTCTCTACCACGGAAAGTTATTGATGCCAGTTCATTGGATATATTCAAAAGGGAGTTAGATGTCGCCCTTATGGCTAAAGGGATCAAGGGATATGGAGAGAAAGCAGGAATGGGGTACAGAAGTGCATGATCAGCGATGGTCATATTGAATGGTGATGCAGGCTCGAAGGGCCGAATGACTTACTCCTGCACCTATTTCCTATGTTTCTATGTTTCTAGTACATTCCATGCACTTCCTCCTCTGGCATCTCGGATTGCGTATCCGGATCCGCGCTCGTCTGACTCTCGTCCTCCACGTGGTGTGTCGCAGCTCGCTTGCTCATCTGCGGACACTTGCGCTGGAGATGCCCCACTCTCAGACAGCTTTTGCAACTATTTTGCTTAAATCGGCACTGCTGGTGCCGGTGATTTCCCCCACAACGCCAACACGGAGAAGTCAAATACATTCCCGCTGGCGGACTTTGGGCAACCACAGGTTTCGCGAATGCAGCCGGATAGGCCCTGCCATGTGCCGCTCTGCCAATCGCCGAATCAATCGCATTTACAATACTTGTCGAGGTTCGGTTCTTCACCGACATTTGTTCTAAACTCCTGTCCTTCGTCATACATGATTGAGCGTTCTGGATGGCCCTTTTTTAAATCCAACTCATCCACCGCCAGAAGTTTGCGCAGGATCTCCTCGTGGTTGATAACGATAGCAAAGAAGTCCCGCAGCATGTCTGCCAACCCCGTACCGAACTTGCACGGTCCCGCTAGATGTCTCAGGTCGGCAACGAATTCCGCCACGCTCTGGCCCTCCGATCGAACGTGTGTATAAAACTTGTATCTCGAGATGTTGACGCTGTCGTCTGGCTTGAAGTGCTCCTGTACCAATGTACACAACTCCTTGTACGTTTTCCCTGTTGGATCACTAGGCATGAGTAGATTCTTTATCAGACCGTAGATCTTTGAGGAACATAGCCTGGCACCGATCTGCATCGTCGGCCCCCTTCATTTTGTCTGCCCAATCTTCTCCCTCCACGAATCGCTCTAAAAATCCAATCGTGCTCATTTTGCAAACAAAGGTATTCTCGTCACCAAATGTTAAGTATGCAATAAAGGTTCAAACTGAGTACTGTTTAACTAAGCAAGGTACGACCTTGCCCGTGCTTTATTTAGTCTCAAAGTGACTCACTCACAAAATGGCTGGCCTTTTATACCAGAGTAGCACCATGTGCGTGCTGCTCAGTGGCCTCCAACAATTACACCATTTGATGACTACAAACAGAATGTACATACATGACAGATTCAGCTCCACT
This sequence comes from Pristiophorus japonicus, assembly GCF_044704955.1. Taxonomy (NCBI): domain Eukaryota; kingdom Metazoa; phylum Chordata; class Chondrichthyes; family Pristiophoridae; genus Pristiophorus; species Pristiophorus japonicus. Next base: position 519,111,949 of record NC_091977.1, on the reverse strand, counting down.
TCCCTGCCTGCTCCCCATAACCCCTTATAAACCTTATCTTTTACGAAACTGTCTATTACTCTCTTAAATTTATTCAATGTCCCAGCTTCCACAGCTCTCTGAGGCAGCGAATTCCACAGATTTACAACCCTCAGAGAAGAAATTTGTCCTCGTCTCAGTTTTAAATGGGTGGCCCCTTATTCTAAGATCATGCCCTCTAGTTTTAGTCTCCCCCATCAGTGAAAACATCCTCTCTGCATCCATCTTGTCAAGCCCCCTTAATCTTATATGTTTCGATAATATCACCTTTCATTCTTCTGAATTCCAATGAGTAGAGGCCCAACCTACTTAACATTTCCTCATAAGTCAACCCCCTCATCCCCGGAATCAACTTAGTGAATCTTCTTTGAACTGCCTCCAAAGCAAGTATATCCTTTCATAAATATGAAAACCAAAACTGCACGCAGTATTCCAGGTGTGGCCTCACCAATACCTTGTATAGCTGTAGCAAGACTTCCCTGCTTTTATACTCCATCTCCTTTGCAATAAAGGCCAAGATTCCATTGGCTTTCTTGATCATTTGCTGTACCTGCATACTATCCTTTTGTGTTTCATGCACAAATACCCCCAGGTCCTGCTGTACTGCAGCACTTTCCAATCTTTCTCCATTAATAATAATAACTTGCTCTTTGATTTTTTTTCTGCCAAAGTGCATGACCTCACACTTTCCAACATTATACTCCATCTGCCAAATTTTTGCCCACTCACTTAGCCTGTCTATATCCTTTTGCAGATTTTGTGTGTCCTCCTCACACATGGCTTTTCCTCCCATCTTTGTATCATCAGCAAACTTGGCTACATTACACTCAGTCCCTTCTTCCAAGTCGTTAATATAGATTGTAAATAGTTGGTGTCCCAGCACTGATCCCTGCGGCACCACACTCATAACTGATTGCCAACCAGAGAATGAACCATTTATCCCGACTCTGTTTTCTGTTAGTTAGCCAATCCTCTATCCATGCTAATATATTACCCCCAACCCTGTGAACTTTTATCTTGTGCAGTAACCTTTTATGTAGCATCTTGTCAAATGCCTTCTGGAAGTCCAAATGCACCACATCCACTGGTTCCCCTCTATACACCCTGTTTGTTACATCCTTAAAGAATTCCAGCAAAGTTGTCAAACATGACTTCTCCTTCATAATTCCATGCTGACTCTGCCTGACCGAATTTTGCTTTTCCAAATGTCCTGCTACTGCTTCTTTAATAATGGACTCCAACATTTTCCCAACCACAGATGTTAGGCTAACTGGTCTATAGTTTCCTGCTTTTTGTCTGCCTCCTTTTATTAAATAGGGGTATTACATTTGCAGTTTTCCAGTCTGCTGGGACCTCCCCAGAATCCATGGGATTTTGGCAAATTACAACCAATGCATCCACAATCCCTGCCGCTACTTCTCTTAAGTCCCTAGGATGCAAGCCATCAGTTCCAGGGGATTTATCTGCCTTTAGTCAGTGTACCAGCCTCTAAAGAGCCGCCAGGTTTTCGTGATGCGAACATTGCGGTGATTTTCAATGTAGAGAGTCCCGGCCCCATCCCTCCATCTCACTGGCCTTGTAATAGGTAAGCAGAGGCTCTGCTCCATACAAAGCCCCACAGGAACTCCCAGCGCAGCCTGAGACTGGGCATATCTGAGTTCAGGCCTATTTTCCAGCCTTTCCAATGTACTCCCACCAGAGTTATGTTGGAAGTGCTGAGGCATTGTGGTATCCTGACTGCTACGAAAATCAGGTATGACTTGGAAAGAGAGGATGCATTGGAAATTCACTTCAGTGGGGCTAACAAGTAGCAGAAAAACTGTCATTAAAAATATCTGATGCCTATGAGTCTTGTTTGGAGGAGCAAATAAAAATTACTAACAGTTTTTAGGAACTTCAAATATTTCTAAGTCCTGAGGAGATCTCTCATGGTACAGTTAGTTGGAGGGTACTTCATGTTATACCATGTAACACCGAAGGAGAATTATACCATGTAACACTGAACCCTACATTTTCTGATTGGTGTTATTTTAATGGTAGCAGTCATTTTAAATGGTTCACTGCCGGCATTAAAATAACACCATTCAGAAAATGCAAGGTAATATTTTAGTGCTAAGGGGAAGCCATGGCATGTAAGTCATTAAACTAACTTGAAACTCCTATCAGAGTTCCATCTGCTAGCATCACATAGAAATATAGCAGGCAAGTGTGCACATTTTAACATGGGAATCTCTAAGGGGACTATTTACAAAGTAATTTTCAATGAACCATGTGACTTACATAAATGTTTTAAAATAGATAGCTGCATACATGGTGTGAATAAGCATTTCTCTATATGCTAAATTATACTTCTGGTCTAAACTAAATCTATTTAACAGTACGTAAACTAAACTTTAAAATGTCAATAAATTATTTCCTTATCCAGTGAAGACTTGTGCTAAGTAAATGAATACTTTTCCATTTTGATCCCTCAAATCAGCAAGATGTTAAAGAAAGAAAGACTTGCATTTATATAGCGCCTTTCATGACTACTGGACATCCCAAAGCACTTTACAACCAATTAAGTACTTTTTGAAGTAGTAGTAGTCACTGTTGTAATGTAGGAAACGCGGCAGCCAATTTGCACACAACAAGTTCCCACAAACAGCAATTAGATAATGACCAGATAATCTGTTTTAGTGATGTTGATTGAGAGTTTACTATTGGCCTGGACACTGGGAATAACTCCCCTGCTCTTATTCAAAATAGTGCCATGTGATCTTTTACAGCCATCTGAGAGGGCATCGGTTTAGCATCTCATTCAAAAGACGACACCTCCGACATGCAGCACTCCCTCAGCACTACACTGGGAGTGTCAGCCTAGATTTTGCACTCAAGTCTCTGGAGTGGGACCTGAACGTACAACCTTCTGACTCAGAGGCAAGGGTGCTACCCACTGAGCCACAGCTGACCAAATACAAAATTAGCAGAGCAGATACAGGTTAAATATGTCTCCACTAATTATGCTTTAGCTACAACCTCACTAGGTCACCCCACAGTGCAGCTACCGGTATGAAACTCGCCATTTCCTAAACAATCCCTTATGGCCCCTCTGAAGAAGATTGCCTTTTCCCAGTGAATTTCAGGAAGTTGTGTGTTGTGGGACCACATCCACTCACAGTTGGGTTGATGGTGCCTGTAGGATCTTTGTAGCCTGCAAAAGAAGGACATTTCTAGCCGATTAATCAAGAGTGAATTTGAATCCATATTCCTGAGATGAAACATAGAAACATAGAAACATAGAAAATAGGTGCAGGAGTAGGCCATTCGGCCCTTCAAGCCTGCACCACCATTCAATAAGATCATGGCTGATCATTCCCTCATTACCCCTTTCCTGCTTTCTCTCCATACCCCTTGATCCCTTTAGCCGTAAGGGTCATATCTACCTCCCTCTTGAATATATCCACTGAACTGGAATCAACAACTCTCTGCGGCAGGGAATTCCACAGATTAACAACTCTCTGAGTGAAGAAGTTTCTCCTCATCTCAGTCCTAAATGGCCTACCCCTTATCCTAAGACTGTGTCCCTGGTTCTGGACTTTCCCAACATCGGGAACATTCTTCCTGCATCTAACCTGTCCAGCCCCGTCAGAATCATATACGTTTCTATGAGATCCCCTCTCATCCTTCTAAACTCCAGTATATAAAGGCCCAGTTGATCCAGTCTCTCCTCATATGTCAGTCCAGCCATCCCTGGAATCAGTCTGGTGAACCTTCGTTGTACTCCCTCAATAGCAAGAACGTCCTTCGTCAGATTAGGAGATCAAAACTGAACACGATATTCCAGGTGAGGTCTCACCAAGGCCCTGTACAACTGCAGTAAGACCTCCTTGCTCCTATACTCAAATCCCCTAGCTATGAAGGCCAACATACCATTTGCTTTCTTCACCGCCTGCTGTACCTGCATGCCAACTTTCAATGACTGATGAACCATGACACCCAGGTCTCGTTGCACCTCCCCTTTTCCTAATCTGCCGCTATTCAGATAATATTTTGCCTTCATGTTTTGGCTCTCAAAGTGGATAACCTCACATTTATCCACAGTATACTGCATCTGCCATGCTTTTGCCCACTCACCAAACCTGTCCAATTCATCTTGCAGCCTCTTAGCGTCCTCCTCACGGCTCACACCGCCACCCAGTTTAGTGTTATCTGCAAACTTGAAGATATTACACTCAATTCCTTCATCTAGATCATTAATGTATATTGTAAAGAGCTGGGGTCCCAGCACTGGGCCCTGCGGCACTCCATTAGTCACTGCCTGCCATTCTGAAAAGGACCTGTTTATCTCTGCTTCCTGTCTGCCAACCAGTTCTCTATCCACGTCAGTATATTACCCCCAATACCATGTGCTTTAATTTTGCACACCAATCTCTTGTGTGGGACCTTGTCAAAAGCATTTTGAAAGTCCAAATACACAACATCCACTGGTTCTCCCTTATCCACTCCACTAGTTACATCCTCAAAAAATTCCAGGATTCGTCAAGCCCTTTCATAAATCCATGCTGACTTGGACTGATCCTGTCACTGCTTTGCAAATGCGTTGCTATTTCATCCTTAATAATTGATTCCAACATTTTCCCCACTACCGATGTCAGGCTAACCGGTCTATAATTACCCGTTTTCTCTCTCCCACCTTTTTAAAAAAGTGGTGTTACATTAGCTACCCTCCAGTCCATGGGAACAGATCCAGAGTCGATAGACTGTTGGAAAATGATCACCAATGCATCCACTATTTCTAGGGCCACTTCCTTAAGTACTCTGGGATGCAGACTATCAGGCCCCGGGGATTTATCGGCCTTCAATCCCATCAATTTCCCAAACACAATTTCGCGTCTAATAAGGATATCCTTCAGTTCCTCCTTCTCATCAGACCCTCGGTCCCCTAGTACATCCAGAAGGTTATTTATGTCTTCCTACACAGTGCGCTAACAAGAACACAAGAAAGAGGAGTACAAGTAGGCCATTTGGTCTCTCGAACCTGCTCTCCCATTCAATAAGATCATGGCTGATCTTCTACCTCAACTCCACTTTCCTGCACTATACCCATATCCTTTGATTTCCTTAATATCCAAAAATTATCGATCTCTGTCTCGAACATACTCAACGACTGAGCCTCCACAGCCCTCTGGGGTAGAGGATTCCAAAAATTCACCACTTTCTGGTGAATTTCTCCTTATCTCAGTCCTAAATGGCTGACCCCTTATTCTGAGACTGTGAACCCCTGGTTCTAGACCCCCCCAGCCAGGGGAACCATCCTTCCTGCATCATTCGTGAAAGTAAACTAACACAAAATATAAAAACAGATAGTAAGAGCTTCTACAGGTACATAACAAAGAAAAGACTGGTGAAAGTAAATGTTGGTCCATTAGAGGATGAGACTGGGGAATTAATAATGGAGAACAGGGAAATGGCAGAGACTTTGAACAAATATTTTGTATCGCTCGTCACAGTAGAAGACAGTAAAAACATCCCAATAGTGGATAATCCAAGAGGATATAGGTGGGGAGGAACATAATACAATCACTATCACTAAAGAAGCAGTACTCTGTAAAATAATGGGACTAAAGGCAGACAACTCCCCTGGATCTGATGGCTTGCATCTAGGATCTTAAAAGAAGTGGCTTCAGAGATAGTGGATGCATTGGTTGTAATCTGCCAAAATTCCCTGGATTTTGGGGAGGTTCCAGCGGATGAGAAAACTGCAAATGTAATGCTCCTATTTAAAAAAGGAGGCAGACAGAAAGCAGCAAACTATAGACCAGTTAGCCTAATATCAGTAGTTGTGAAAATGCTGGAGTTCATTATTAAGGAAGCAGTAGCAGGACATTTGGAAAAGCATAATTCAATCAAGCAGAACATGAAAGGGAAATCATGTTTGACAAATTTGCTGAAGTTCTTTGAGGATGTAACGAGCAGGTTGGATAAGGGGGAATCAGTGGATGTGGTGTATTTGGATTTCCAGAAGGCATTCGATAAGGTATCACATAAAAGGTTACTGCACAAATAAAATTCACATGGTTTGGGGTAATATATTAGCATGGATAGAGGATTGGCTAACTAACAGAAAACAGAGAGTCGGGATAAATGGGTCATTTTCCGGTTTGCAAACAGTAACTAGTGGGGTGCCACAGGGATCAGTGCTGGGGCCTCAATTATTTACAATCTATATTAATGACTTAGATGAAGGGACCAAGTGTAATGTAGCCAAGTTTGCTGATAAAACAAAGATGGGTGGGAAAGCAAATTGTGAGGAGAACACAAAAAATCTACAAAGGGATATAGACAGGTTAAGTGAGTGGGCAAACATTTGACAAATAGAGTATAATGTGGGAAAATGTGAGGTTATTCCACTTTGGCAGAAAAAATAGAAAAGCAAATTATTATTTAAATGGAGAAAAATTGCAAAATGCTGCAGTACAGAGCGGCCTGGGGGTCGTTGTGCATGAAACGCAAAAAAGTTAGTATGCAGGTACAGCAAGTGATCAGGAAAGCAAATGGAATGTTGGCCTTTATTGCAAGGGGGCTGGAGTATAAAAGCAGAGAAGTCCTGCTACAACTGATGAAGGCTGCATCTGAGGAGAGACTGGTCGGCTTCTCCTTCCCTTCGCCGTGGGTCTGCCCAGCTGCACCTTCCAGTGCGAGGCGCAGGCTGGGACGGTGGGGCCCTGGGTGTTCCAATCTGCATTCCACCACCGCCACTGGGACCCGCAACCTCAGAAGGTGTGAAACCAAGGAATGTCGTGGCAGAGCTCATGGAGGTGTCTGGCAAAGTGATGTCCTGTACCATGGACTGATCCATATCCTGATCAGCATTCTCCCGTGAACACAGGTCCATGGACCCTTCCTCCCCCCACCCGCCTTTGGTCTGGAGCGGACTCATCTGGATCTTCTTGTTGATCTTCAGGATGTCCAGGATTATCTTCTTCTTCTGCAAAATACAACAGATCCATCAAATGGTTAGCAGGAAAGGAGGGGGCATGATGGGTGGAATGAGTAATCTCACACGTAGCAGGCCAGTCAGCAGGTTGATTTGAAGGGCGACGATGCATTTTCATGATTGACCCTCACCCTCGCGTGTGGGCCCAGCTTGTGCAGAGCTGATTCTTTTTCTGCAGATGCGACTCAGCAAGGCAGCGACCCTCTGTTTCAGTGGTGATAGTTGGGGCAGATTTGGCGGCCGTCCTCCTGTTCTAGTTCTCTCCCTTTTGTTGTGGGCCAATTTCTTCTGCAACGATGAAAATATAATTTTTGCCACATGGTGAGTTTCTATGGATGGGACATATACAGATGATCACAGTAACAATTGCAATTCCATTTAAAACTCAAGATAATACTTACACTCACTACTTGACCAACGTCCTGCCATTCCTTTTTACATTGGCTTCCAGTTCTTGCGGTCTTCACCCCTGCAGAGAATTCTTCTGCAACTAGGTTCCAGCATTTCCACATTTCTTTGGGTGGAATTTTTCTGGGACCACTCTTACTGATATCCAGCTCCTGCCATCTGTCCTCAGTGACAGTAACTAATTTCTCCACTTCCTTATGCAAGAAGTTCTTCATCCTTGTTGCATGCTCTTGCGTCATTGATGTATTGGATTTACACTGAGATGATCTTGAAAACACACAGTTCTCACCTTTCATGTATCTATGCAGCACTCCTTTCCACTCCCTCAGCCACCCAAAAATCACAATTCACACCTTACCTTCTAATATGGCCCACTGCCAATGCTGCTGAGGCACTGAGGATGTTCTCCCTTTAAATGGCCGATTGCCAAGGTTCCTGCCCCATTGCGCATGCGCGCACGCTTTAACACGCATACGCACAAACGGTCATGCGTCCCCCTGCCGGCATTCAAGGACACGCCGGGCCCAAGCCACGGCCCCCTGCTGGCTGCGCTGAACAAGCACGGCCCAAGCTCCGCCCTCCACAGGTTTCTCAGCACCACGCCACGGGACCACAGGGATCCAGGAATGGCCAAATTATCCTGGTAAATTTTCGGCGCACTTTTTTCCCCCACGAAGTCAGCGCACCACATCTAACTACACTGCTCTAAACTGAGATAAAGAGGAAGTTCTTCTCTCAGAGGGTTTTAAATCCGTGGAATTCTCTGCCCCAGAGAGCTGTGGAGGCTGAGTCATTGAATATATTTAAGGCAGAGATAGACTGATTTTTGAGCGATAAGGGAATGAAGGGTTATGGGGAGCGGGCAGGGAAGTGGACCTGAGTCCATGATCAGATCAGCCATGATCTTATTGAATGGCACAGCAGGCTCGTAGGGCCAAATAGCCTACTCCTGCTCCTATTTCTTATGCTCTTATGTACCCTGTCAAGCCTTGTGAGAATTTTGTATGTTTCAATTAGATCACTTCAATCACCCCAATCCTCTGGCCTTCCACTGTTCTTCGCAACATTGTATGCCTTTGGTTTCAATTTGATGCTATCCTTTACTCCCTTAGTTAGCCAGGGATGGTTCATCCTTCTCTTAGATTCTTTCTTTCTCACTGGAATATATCTTTGCTGAGAGTTATGAAATATCTCCTTAAATGTTTGCCACTGGTTTCCTTAGTCTCACCCTTTAATATATTTACCCAATCCACTTTAACCAACTGTACCTTCATATCTTTGTAATTAACTTTATTTAAGTTCAGGACACTAGTTTGAGACCTAGCTTTCACACCCTCTAACTGAATTTGAAATTCTACCATGCTATGATCATTCTTCCCAAGAGGATCCTTCACCACGAGATAATTCATTAATCCAGACTTGTTACACATTACCAGATCTAAAGTAGTCGGCTCCCTGGTTGGTTACACAATTATTGTTCCAAGAAACCATCCTGCATACATCTATGAATTCTTCTTCAAGGCTACCTTTGGCAATTTGATTTGTCCAATCAATATGAAGATTAAAATCGCCCATGATTATTGCCGTACCTTTCTTACAAGCCTCCATTATTTCTTGATTTATATTCTGTCCTACAGTGTGGCTATTGTTTGGGGGTCTGTAGACCACTCCCACCAGTGATTTCTTACCCTTATTATTTCTTATCTCTACCCAAACTGATTCTTCATCTTGACCTTCTGATACAATATCATAGAAACATAGAAACATAGAAAATAGGTGCAGGAGTAGGCCATTCAGCCCTTCGAAACTGCACCACCATTCAATATGATCATGGCTGATCATGCACTCCAGTACGCCATTCCTGCTTTCTCTCCATACCCCTTGATCCCTTTAGCCGTAAGGGCCATATCTAACTCCCTTTTGAATATATCTAACGAACTGGCCTCAACAACTTTCTGTGATAGAGAATTCCACATGCTCACAACTCTCTGAGTGAAGAAGTTTCTCCTCCTCTCGGTCCTAAATGGCTTACCCCTTATCCTTAGACTGTGACCCCTTGGTCTGGACTTCCCCAACATCGGGAACATTCTTCCTGCATCTAACCTGTCCAATCCCGTCAGAATGTTGTATGTTTCTATGAGATCCCCTCTCATTCTTCTGAATATCATTGAATATAAACCAAGTTGATCCAGTCTTTCTTCATATGTCAGTCCTGTCATCCCGGGAATCAGTCTGGTGAACCTTCGCTGCACTCCCTCAATAGCAAGAATGTCCTTCCTCAGATTAGGAGACTAAAACTATACACAACATTCAAGGTGTGGCCTCACCAAGTCCCTGTACAACTGCAGTAAGACCTCCTTGCTCCTAAATGAAAATCCTTTCGCTATGAAGGCCAACATGCCATTTGCCTTCTTCACCGCCTGCTGTACGTGTATGCCAACTTTCAATGACAGATGTAGCATGACACCCAGGTCTCGTTGCACCTCCGCTTTTACTAATCTGTCACCATTCAAATAATAATCTGCCTTCCTGTTTTTACCACCAAAGTGGATAACCTCACATTTATCTACATTATAACGCATCAGCCATGTATTTGCCCACTCACCTAACCTGTCTGTCACCCTGCAGCCTCTTAGCATCCTCCTCACAGCTCACACTGCCACCCAGCTTAGTGTCATCTGCAAACTTGGAGATATTACATTCAATTCCTTCGTCCAAATCATTAATGTATATTGTAAATAACTGGGATCCCAGCACTGAACCTTGCGGTACCCCACTAGTCACTGCCTGCCACTCTGAAAAGGGTCCCGTTTATTCCTACTCTTTTCTTCCTGACTGCCAGTTCTCTATCCATGTCAGTACATTACCCCCAATGGAATGCGCTTTAATTTTGCACACCAATCTCTTGTGTGGTACCTTGTCAAAAGCCTTCAGAAAATCCAAATACACCACATCCACTGGCTCCCCCTTGTCCACTCTACTAGTTACATCCTCAAAAAATTCTAGAAGATTTGTCAAGCATGATTGCCCTTTCATAAATCCATGCTGACTTGGACCGATTCTGTCACTGCTTTCCAAATGCGTTGCTATTACATCTTTAATAATTGATTCCAACATTTTCCCCACCACCGATGTCAGGCTGACCGGTCTATAATTCCCTGCTTTCTCTCTCCCTCCTTTTTTTAAAAAGTGGGATTATATTAGCTACCCTCCAGTCCATAGGAACTGATCCAGAGTCTATAGAATGTTGGAAAATGACCACCAATGCATCCACTATTTCTAGGGCCACTTCCTTAAGTACTCTGGGATGCAGACTATCAGGCCCTGGGGATTTATTGGCCTTCAATCCCATCAATTTTCCGAACACAATTTGATTTAATAAGGATTTCTTTAGTTCCTCCTTCTCGCTAGTTCCTTGGTCCCCTAGTATTTCCGGAACGTTATTTGTGTCTTCCTTAGTGAAGACAGAACCAAAGTATTTGTTCAACTGGTATGCCATTTCTTTGTTCCCCATTATAAATTCACCTGATTCTGACCATAAGGGACTTACATTTGTCTTCATTAATCTTTTTGTCTTCATTAATCTTTTTCTCTTCACGTATCTGTAGAAGCTTTTGCAGTCAGTTTTTATGTTCCCTGCAAGCTTATTCTCATATTCTATTGTCCCCCTCCTAATTAAACCCTTTGTCCTCCTCTGTTGAATTTTAAATTTCTCCCAGTCCTCAGGTTTGCTGCTTTTTTTGGCCAATTTATATGCCTCTTCCTTGGATTTAACACTATCCCTAATTTCCCTTGCAAGCCACGGTTGAGCCACCTTCCCCATTTTATTTTTACGCCAGACAGGGTTGTACATTTCTCACCACTACACCACTCTCATCCTTTATAACAGAGCTACCCCAACTCCTTTTCCTTTTTGCCTATCCTTACAAAATTGCAGATAACCCTGAATAATCAGTTCCCAGCCTTGGTCACCTTGCAACCATGTCTCTGTAATGGCAATCAGATCATACCCATTTATTTCTATTTGTGCCGTCAACTCATCTATCTTATTAAAAATGCTTCATGCGTTCAGATATAGAGCTTTTAATTTTGTCTTACGCCCTGCCTCTTCCTGTCACACTCTGGTTGTCATTACCCCTATCGCTACCCTGCACTTTTGCCTTCTCCTTTCCCTTTGACTTTTAAAAATTTCCACTCACTGGATCCCTCCCCCACAGGATCCCCCCCCCCCACTATTTAGTTTAAAGCCCTATCTACAGCCCTAGTTATTTGATTCGCCAGGACATTGGCCCCAGCCTGGTTCAAATGAAGTCCGTCCTGACGGAACAGCTCCCTCCTATCCCAGTACTGGTACCAGTGCCCCATGAATTGAAACCCTTCCTCCCACAGCAATCTTTGAGCCACGTGTTCATTTGTCTGATCCTATTTACCCAATGCAAATTTGCTTGTGGCTCAGGTAGTAATCCAGAGGTGATTACCTTTGTGGTTTCACTTTTTAATTTAGTCCGTAGCTGCTCAGATTCCCATAGCAGAACCTCTGTTTATCCTACCTATGTCATTGGTACCTACATGGATCACAACAACTGGATCTTTCCCCACCGAGTCCAAGTTCCGCTCCAGCCCAGCGAAGACGTCCTTAACCTTGGCACTGGGCAGGCAACATAGCCTTCAGGACTCATGTTCTTAACTGCAGAGAACAGAATCCATCCCCCTAACTATACTGTCCCCAACCACCACCACATTTCTTTTTACTCCCCCAACTTGAATGGCCCCCTGTACCATGGTGCTGTGGTCAGTTTGCTCATCCTCCCTGCAGTCCCTGCTCTTGTCCACACAGGGAGTAAGAGCCTCAAACCTGTTGGACAAGAGCAAAGGCTGAGGCTCCTCAATCACTACGCCCTGGGTCCTCATACCTGCCTCACTCGTAGTCATACCCTCCTGTCCCTGACTTTACCACACCGCTGCAATTATAGCCCAGGAAACATCAAAGCCGAAAATTCAGCCCCCAGTGCCTATACCTGACCAGGGAGCACCTCATGCTCACATTGGGTGTCCAAAGCACGAGAGTGTTCCATTTTCAATGCTGACATGTTTCACCTTAATGTGGAAAAAAGACTGGCCTGTTCAGATCAACAATACAAACGAATTAAATCTTAAGAGCTTTTCCATTTGATTGGAGTTGACTTTTAGCTGTGTCATGTATCTTACATTATTATATATCACTGTATCCTAACATGCTATACATGACTGTAATATGATATGAACTGTAACCACCAGCATACCTTACCACCAGGGGTGCACTTGTAAGAGACAGGTGTATAAGGACAGGTCTCAGGCAAGCGCAGCATTCCAGAGCTGTGAAATAAAGGTGCAGGTCCAGAGTGACCTTGACTTCACTACATGCCTCGTGTGAATCTGTACTGAGGGGACAGGACTTTACAGTGGCGACAAGTTACGGGAATACAGAATCCACAGAATGGCGAACAACGGATCAGATGAAAAGTACAATGCGGGAGACAACTGGGAGGACTTTATAGAAAGGCTCCAGCAAAGCTTTGTAACCAAAGACTGGTTAGACGACGATAAGGCAGACAAGAAAAGAGCCCATCTCTTGACCAGCTGTGGCTCGAAAACATACGCTTTAATGAAGGATCTGTTGGCACCCGAGAAACCAGCAAGCAAGTCGTTTGAAGAATTGAGCACACTGGTAAGAAAGCACCTGAAGCCAGCGAGCAGCCTACACATGGCCAGACACAGGTTCTACAACTACAGATGCTGTGTGGGCCAGAGCATACCCGACTTCGTGGCGGAACTTCGGAGGTTGGCTAGTTTATGTGAGTTCTCCGATGAACTGAGGAGAGAAATGCTGAGAGACTTTTTCATTGAAGGAATAGGCCATGCAGGCATATTCCGAAAGCTCATAGAGACCAAGAACCTGACCTTCGAGGCAGCAGCACTGGTTGCACAGACATTCTTGGTAGGGGAAGAAGAAACGAGGTTGATTTACAATGCAGGTACGACAACTAACGAAATATCGGAACAAGAAGTTCACAGCACTAAAACTGGGAGAACAGGCTCTCGACAGCAGGCAGAAGCCATCAAGGGCCACAGGAACAACCGTTCACACCTCATCAACCCACAATGCGAGCAATCAACTTCAAACTGAGAGAAGCTCAAGCGAGATCAGCCAGACGCAACTCATTCTTTGGGAACATTTTGAACAATGGAATAGGTCTGTGCTGGAGGTGTGGGGGTGGGCACTCGTCAAGGGGATGTCGATTTCAGCAGGCTGTTTGCAGAAATTGTGAATATACAGGGCATTTGGCCCGCATGTGCAAAAAAACGGCAGCTCGGCTGGTATACGAATCGGATGGGTCGGAAAGCGGACCAGAAGATGGTGGGGACAGTACCCAGGATATCGATGTACAACGGGTCAACACGATCAATGGCCGCTGCTCCTACAACAGGACGCCTCCTATAATGATGAGGCTCCTACTCAACGGGATATCTGTCAACATGGAGCTGGATACGGGAGCGAGTCAATCTCTCATGGGCGCTCAACAATTTGAACAACTGTGGCGGCATAAATGAGACAGACCAAAACTCACAAGGGTCGACACCAAACTAAGGACCTATACCAAAGAAATTGTACCAGTCCTCGGCAGCGCCATGCTCTCTGTCACACACAAAGGGACAGTGAACCGACTTCCCCTGAGGATTGTCCCCGGAGACCCCCCAGCACTGCTGGGGAGAAGCTGGCTGGCAAAACTAAACTGGAAATGGGATGATGTCCATGCCATGTCATTATAGGAACGGACCTCCTGCTCAACAGTTATAAAGCAATTTGAACATCTCTTGCAGCCAGGTGTGGGCACTTTCAAAGGGGCCAAAGTCAAAATCTACATCACATAGGATGCTAGACTGGTCCATCACAAGGCCAGAGCTGTACCCTATGTGATGAGGGAAAAGATTGAACACGAACTAGACAGGCTTCTGCGGGAAGGCATTATATCACCTGTGGAATTTAGCGACTGGGCAAGTCCCATCCATCCCAGTCATGAATCCTGATGGATCCTTACGAATCTGTGGGGACTACAAATCTACCATAAACAGAGTCTCCCTACAGGAGTACCCGCTGCCTAGAGCAGAGGACTTATTTGCCACATTGCTGGAGGTAAACTTTTCTCAAAATTAGACCTCACATCTGCGTATATGACGCAAGAATTGACCGAGGAATCCAAGCTACTCACCACCATCAACACACATCGAGGCCTTTTCATGTACAATCGATGCCCATTCGGCATCAGGTCGGCAGCTGCCATATTCCAGCGCAACATGGAGAGTCTGCTCAAGTCCATCCCGGGGACGGTTGTATTTCAAGACGACATACGTATCATGGGCAGGGACACCGACTCCCATCTCCGTAATTTGGAGGAAGTACTAAAGCGGTTGGATCGGTTAGTCCTACGAGTCAAGAAATCCAAGTGCCTGTTTCTCGCAGCCGAGGTTGAATTTTTGGGCAGAAGGATTGCCGCTGATGGAATCTGCCCAACAGAGTCCAAAACAGAAGCAATTCGCCTGGCACCCAGGCCCCGGAATGTCTCAGAACTGCGTGCCTTTCTCGGGCTACTCAATTACTTTGGGAACTTTATGCAGAACTTAAGCACGCTGCTGGAGCCTCTCCATGTGCTACTCAGGAAGGGGAGCGATTGGTTTTTGGGGGACGCCCAGGAACGCGCCTTCAATAAGGCACGCAACCTTCTGTATTCCAACAGTGTTTTGACTTTCTTTGATCCAGGTAAAAAGCTAGTTCTCACATGCGATGCGTCAGCATATGGGGTCGAGTGCGTTTTGCAACATGTCAATAGTGCGGGCAAATTACAACCCATAGCTTATGCCTCCAGGTCACTTTCGCGGGCGGAGCGCGGGTACGGAATGGTAGAGAAGGAGGCGCTCCCGTGCGTGTACAGTGTCAAAAAGATGCACCAATACCTTTTCGGGGCCAAGTTCGCGTTAGAAACCGACCACAAGCCCCTCACGTCCCTCCTATCCGAGAGCAAGGCAATAAACGCCAACGCCTTGGCGCGAATTCAACGGTGGGCACTCATGCTGGCGTCCTACGACTATACCATAAGGCACAGACCAGGCACAGACAACTGTGCCAACGCGCTCAGCAGGCTACCCCTGGCGACCACGGAAGGGTCTGATGAACAGGACTGTGAGATAGTCATGGCAATCAATGCCTTTGAGTCCACAGGTTCGCCCATGACGGCTCGCCAAATCAGAGCCTGGACGGCCAGCGACCCCACGTTATCCTTAGTAAAAAGATGTGTCCTAACCGGTGACTGGGCAGAGGCTCGCGAAGCCTGCCCCGAGGAATTAAAACCCTTTCACAGGCGCATGCATGAGCTATCACGACAAGCAGACTGCCTGATGTGGGGCAGCTGAGTAGTCATGCCTCTGCGAGGCAGAGAGGCATTTGTCCGGGAGCTCCACCGCGAGCACCCGGGGATTGTTCTCATGAAGGCCATAGCCAGATCCCACGTCTGGTGGCCTGGTATTGACGTGGACTTGGAGCTCTGCGTCCAAAGGTGCACCATTTGTGCCCAACTCAGCAATGTCCCCAGGGAGGCTCCACTGAGCCCCTGGGCCTGGCCTACCAAACCGTGGTCGCGGGTGCACGTAGACTATGCGAGCCCATTCATGGGAAAAATGTTGCTCGTAGTTGTAGATGCATTTTCAAAGTGGATCGAATGCATCATTTTAAACTCGAGCACAACCTCCACCACTGTGGAGAGCCTCGCAACCATGTTTGCAACGCACGGAATCCCTGACATATTGGTCAGTGACAATGGTCCGTGCTTCAACAGCGCAGAATTCCAAGACTTTATAATTGACCACGGCATAAATCATGTCAAGACGGCACCATTCAAACCAGCCTCCAACAGCCAGGCAGAGAGAGCAGTGCAAATCATTAAACAAGGCATGCTTAAAATCCAAGGTCCCACGCTGCAGGGTCGCCTGTCACGACTGCTGCTGGCATACGGATCTCGTCCGCACTCATTGCCTGGGATCCCCCCCGCGCAACTTTTGATGAAAAGGACTTTAAAAACAAGGCTCTCATTAATCCTCCCCGACATGCACAAAATCGTTGAGGCAAAAAAGCTGCCTGAGTATCATGACAGAAATTCGAGGGGGAGAAGGAATGAGATAGGGGACAAAGTGTTTGTACTAAACTATGGCAGGGGTCCCAAATGGCTTGCAGGGACAGTAACAGGCAAGGAAGGAAACAGGCTACTGGTAGTACAAGTGGACAATGGCAAAACCTGCCGGAGGCATGTAGACCAAGTCAAAAGCAGATTTACCAACAACACTGCGGAACCAGAGGCAGACTACAATGTGGAACTCGCACCACACCTGGTGGACAGACAGAGAGAACAACCTGAGGAAAGGGCAATCCCAACAGACAGCCCAGTCAACAACAATCACACCAATCGAAACAGACAGCCCAGCAACCACAACCAAAGAAAACAGACACCAAGACAAACAACTGAACCACAACTCAGACGCTCAACGCGAGAGCATAGACCACCTGAGAGACTGAACCTATAAAGACAATAAGACCTTGGGGGAGGGCGATGTCATGTATCTTACATTATTATATATAACTGTATCCTAACATGCTATACATGACTGTAATAAGATATGACCTGTAACCACCAGCATATCTTACCACCAGGGGTGCCCTTGTAAGAGACAGGTATATAAGGACAGGTCTCAGGAAAGTGCAGCATTCCAGAGCGGTGAAATAAAGGTGCAGGTCCAGAGTGACCTTGACTTCACTACATGCCTCATGTGAATCTGTACTGAGGGGACAGGACTTTACAAGCTGATCAAAGGGTTGCTGTTCAAAATTGTTCCCACCTTCAAAGTGGACCTTGGATGCAAAAAGAGAGAAGAAATTTAAACAAAACAGACAAGGTGAAATAGATTATATTTGTTAGAAAAATATGGAAATGAAAGATAAAAACTGGACAATGAGGGAATAGGAGGGAAAAGGAGACAGGAAAAGGGCGATCAATAACAACATGCATTTATATAGCGCCTTTAACATGGTAACATGTCCCAAGGTGCTTCACAGGAGTGTTATCAAACAAAATTTGACATTGAGCCACATAAGAAGATATTAGGATAGATGAGCAAAAGCTTCTTAAAAGGACGAGAGAGGTAGAGAGGCGGAGAGGTTTAGGGAGGGAATTCCAGAGCTTTGAGCCTTGGCAGCTGAAGGCACGGCCTCCAATAGTGGAGCAAATAAAATCAGGAAAGAGGCCAGAATTGGAGGACCGCAGATATCTCGGAGGGATACAGGGCTGGAGGAGGTTACAGAAATAGGGAGCGGCGAGGCCCTGGAGGGATTTGAAAACAAGGATGAGATTTTTAAAATTGAGGTGTTGTCACACCACACTTTAGCACGGGTAAAAGTGTTAATGTAAAATATATGATTTTGTTTAAAATATTATTCGTGCTTATTTTAGTAATTCACTGATTATATTATAAAAAAGACTTGTATTTATATAGCACCTTTCACAACTACTTAATGTCCCAAAGTGTATTAGAGCCAATGACGTACTGTTTGAAGTGTAGTCACTGTTGTAATGTAAAAAAACGCGGCAGCCAATATGCGCACAGCAAGCTCCCACAAATAGCAATGTGACAATGGCCAGATAATCTGTTTTAGTGATGTTGAGTGAGGGATATATATTGGCCGGGACACCGGGGATAACTCTCTTGCTCTTCTTTGAAATAATGCCATGGGATCTTTTATATCCACCTGTAATAGCAAAAGGGGCCTTGGTTTAACATCTCATCCGAAAGATAGCACTCCCTCAGTACTGAGGTGTTAGCACTGCACTGGAGTGTCAGCCTGGACTTCTGTGCTCAAATCTCTGGAGTGGGACTTGAACCTATGACCTTCTGACATAGAAGGCGAGGGTGCTACCAACTGAGTCATAGCTGACATGATTATTTATTATGCTAATAATTTTATTCATGTAATATATTTGTTTAATCATGAGTGTGTGAGCTGAAAATTGAATAATCCTGATGTAATTTTTTTTTAAATTGGTCGGCAAGAATTTCCATGGACCTATAGGCTGAGACTTGAGGCCCGGTTTTAACCCTCTGCACCCAGCGGGAACAGAGCGGGCAGGTGGCTAAAATGGCAGTCTGGTTTTTCCCGCTGTATTCCTGTGTTAGTGACCACCCCCATTTTAAATGTGCTGTTTCCGGTAGCGGGGAAGGTCGCCCGCCACAGGCAGGCAGGGGGTGCTGGGGGCAGGGGGCTGATTAATATTTAAAAGGTGAGGTCATAATTCAGACTCCAACTTAATGTTAACCCCGGATGGTGCCAGTCGCTGGCAGGCTGGACCGTGGCCAGAAGAGGTGTAGGCAAGATTCACTCTTGCAGATGGTGTTTTGATACCTCTAGACTTGATTACTCCAACGGACTCCTGGCTGGCCTCCCACATTCTACCCTACGCAAACTTGAGTCATCCAAAATTCGGCTGCCCATGACCTCACTCGTACCAAGTCCCACTCACCCATCACCCCTGTGCTCGCTGACCCACATGGGCTCTCGGTTAAGCAACTGCTCGATTTCTAAATTCTCATCATTGTTTACAAATCCCCCCAAGGTCTCGCCCCTCCCTATCTCTGTAATCTCCTTCAGCCTCACAACCCCCCAAGATGTCTGCGCTCCTCAAATTCTGCCCTCTTGAGCATCCCTGATTATAACTGCTCAACCATCGGTGGCTGTGCGTTCTGTTGCCCAGGCCCTAAGCTCTGGAATTCCCTGCCTAAACATATCTTTCCTCCTTTAAAATGCTCCTTAAAACCTACTTCTTTGATGACAGAGAGTCGGGATGAATGAGTCATTTTCCAGTTGGCAAACAGTGACTAGTGGGGTGCCGCAGGATCGATGCTGGGTCCTCAACTATTTACAATCTATATTAATGACTTGGATGAAGGGACCGAGTGTAATGTAGCCAAGTTTGCTGATGATACAAAGATGGGTGGGAAAGCAAATTGTGAGGAGGACACAAAAAATCTGCAAAGAGATATAGACAGGCTAAGTGAGTGGGCAAAAATTTGGCAGATGGAGTATAATGTGGGAAAATGTGAGGTTATCTATTTTGACAGAAAAAATAGAAAAGCAAATTATAATTTAAATGGAGAAAATTGCAAAGTGCTGCAGTACAGAAGGATCTGGGGGTCCTTGTGCATGAAACACACAAAGTTAGTATGCAGGTACAGCAAGTAATCAGGAAGGCAAATGGAATGTTAGCCTTTATTGCAAGGGGGATGGAGTATAAAAGCAGAGAAGTCCTGCTACAACTGTACAGGGTATTGGTGAGGCCACACCTGCAATACTGTGTACAGTTTTGATCTCTGTATTTAAGGAAGGATATATTTGCATTGGAAACTGTTTAGAGAAGGTTCACTAGGTTGGTTCCGGAGATGAGGGGGTTGGCTTATGAGGATAGGTTGAGTAGGTTGGGCCTATATACATTGGAGTTTCGAAGAATGAGAGGTGATCTTATTGAAACTTATGATAATGTCTGGGCTCGACAAGATGGATGCAGAGAGGATATTTCCACTCATAGGGGAAACTAAAACTAGGGGACATACAGCTAGATTGTCCATTATTTTTGCATGCATAATGCCCACTTAACGTCCATTTTACCACTGAAATGAAGTGTTACGCCCAGATATCGCCCATTTAGCCACAAAATGGAAACTGACGCCCATTTTTGAGACACTTATCGCGGAGCGTTACTTTCCTCATGTAGGTAACGCCGGGAAAAAATAATACCGCCCGCCCACTTTTTGGGGGTAGAATCATCAGAATGGGTGAAACCAATGCCCATAATATCGCCCAGCATTACTTTCCGCACGTAATTAATGCCGAGATTCATTAATACCGGCCGTCCACCTTTTTTTGTCGTAAAGGTGACATTTCCCGAAACCAACGCCCAGGAGATCACCCAGCTTCACTTTCACCACCTCGCACACATCTCGCCCACAATATCGCTCGTCCAAAACTCTGCTCAGAAACAGTGGAACTGTTCTGAACGAATCACAGCGGTGTGGGCGTCATTTTTCAAATCGCAGGTCGCTTCATTCAAAAGGCAGCTTCAACTTCGGCGGAGTTTGGATTGACTCTGGAGTTTTTCTCAGGTGAAGTGACCATCTCAACAGAAATCTTTTCAGACTCTGGACAATTGGGGTTTACTGTAGGAGTATTTTAGTGTAAAATTATTGCTTCGGATCAATCGCTATTATACTTTCATTGGAATGGGGCCAGCCATTTCTCAGCCTGCACCGATTAATACGCAGATGCTGCAGAGTAAAATGGCATAACGTCTAATGCACATCATTATGTGCCCAATCTAAGACATGCCAGGATGAGGAGGAGGTCCAGACCATACACACCCCGCACTTACAGGGAGAAGAGGTTTTACCTTGACGTGGCTGAACACACCTGCCTTCGGAGACTGCGCTTCCACAAGGTGTTGATAAATGAAATATGTGAGCTCATCAAGCCAGATATGCAGCCTGCCATCAGGACATCAGTATCGGTCGAGGTCAAGGTCACCGCAGCACTGTCTTTCTATGCATCCAGTTCCTTTTGGGCCTTTGCGTTCGAGGTTTCCCCTCTGTCTCACCATGCCACATGTCGCTGCATTAGAAGTTCAGAGGCCCTGTACACGCGTAGGATGGACTTTATCAGCTTCCCCATGACCACGCAGGCTCAAACTGACAGCATGGAGCATTCTACCGCATTGCTAAGTTCCCCAGGGTGCAGGGAGCTATATAGTGCACTCACATCGCCATGCGGGCACCTTCTCAGGACCCAGAGCTTTTTCGTAACAAAAAAGGATTTCACTCCCTGAAGGTCGAACCAGATAATAATGGCAGTGGATGCCAAATGTCCGGGCAGCTTCGATGAGGCTCATATCCTGCGTGAGAGTGCTGTCTCTGACATGTTTAAGAGTCAGCCACAAGGACAACGCTGGATGCTTGGTGACTACCGATATGGCCTAGCCACCTGGCTGACGATCCCCCTGTGTGACACCCACACCAAGGCCGAGAAGCGATACAACCAGAGCCACAGAGAGACATGCAATGTGGTCCAGAAAACAATTACATGCTTAAGCAGCGCTTTAGATGTCTGGAACACTCAGGAGGGGAGCTACAATACAACCCTGAGCAAATAGCTAAATTCGTGGTCGTGTGCTCCATGCTGCACAACCTGGCTATCAGGAGGGGACAAGAATTGCCAGAAGGGACTGATGCTCCAGCTCAGGAGAGAGAGGAAGAGGAGGATGAGGGGTTGGACGCTGACCTAGAACCAGACAATTAGGCTGGCTATGCAACCATGCCCACGTCCCCTTCCAGACCTCAGGAAAGTGCCTGTGGTGGCTACATAGCTGCAAGACTCTTACGTCAGGAGCTCATAACTAAACTATTTGCCTGAAAGAACATTGCTGTGATTGACAACGCTGACACACTGCTGTGTGTGTGCAGCTCAGACATCAATGGTGGGCATCACTTTGGTGCCAGTTAAAGTTTAAGTTGATTCAAGTTAAGTTTTATTTAACCCTTTCATGTTAAGGAATCACCAGTGTGTAACGGTCCAGCTATCTGAGACAATGCACAACAAGGTTATGTTGAATAAAAAACATTTTATACGACCATTGGTCTGAAATCATAAGTATTACGGGCAAAAACACCTCACCGCCATCCTAGTTTTTTGACCGTTGACATCAATCAAATGATCAACATGTTCAGCAACACAGAATACAAAGGCAAAGCAGGAGGGTGGCCCCCTCCCCCCGTACATTACAACAAATTGCATACACCCAGATGGAGATATAATACAGCCATCACCTGCGGACATGCATCTCACTTTCCTTCCCCCCTCCCTTTCTTCTCTCCACCTCTACTCCTTCCCTTCCTCGCTCCATGTCACCTGGCCGAAGAGCTCCTCAGGCGGTGCCTCATTGTGGGGGATGAAGGCAGAAATGGTGGTTGCACGGTTACGGGAGCGGGGATGCTGAGGGGGCAACACTCTCTGATACAGAAGCAGGATCTTGGTCCTTGCTCTCATCTGTCTTTCGCAGTGGTGGTGCGGAACCTAGGGGTGGAGTGCTGCGCTCCGGGACCACTGGGAGGCCAGTGTTCCTGGCTATCGCCTCCAGGGCCTCCACTATCCGTGGAACGCACTCAGTCATGGTGGGCAACTGTCGGGATATGCCCCCCAATGCATCGAGGATCTGGTCAACAATGTCTTCAGTCCTCCTGGACAACTGTACCATCTCTCCGCTCTCATGTGGCGCTCGTGGAACAGACCTGCCGTGTCCACGAAACCTCGGAGGGGTTGGTGCCATCCTGGGGACAAATGGGGGTGCCCTGTGGTGAGGTGCTTGGGCCCGGAACCTCCAGAGTGGAGGCGGGAATGGCCGGAGGAGCACTCGATGGCCTTGGGGTGGAATGGCTTCTGGACCGTGGCGATGTAGGTTCCTCGAAGTCCATGCTCTCATCCATAGAGAACAGACCCAGCGGATTGATGGGGAGAATCACAGCTCCTCAGCACCAGATGTCCGGTGAGTCCGGCCCCGCGCCCCCACCTTCGTGCCTCTGTGGTCTTGCCTTGGGACGCACTGCTGGTTGAGCTGCAAAACACAAATGAGGTTATTAGAGGAGAAGGGGGTGCTAGGGTCACAAAGTGTTTTGAAGGGTGCAAAATTCATGGGAGACCCTGCCCAGTGTTTGGACCCATTGGAAAGGAAATTTAATTTGGAACTATCTACCAGAATGTTTGAAATCCTGAAGTACACATGGAAGAAACTACGAACTTTAATTGAATTTGGGATTTTGTGTGGGCAGGGCTAGATAATTAAAGGATGGCTATCCTACAAAGAAACCAGTTTGAGTATTGAAGTTGTCTGGGGTATTGAAACTAAAGTAAATTGTCTGGAGAATTGTGGATACTTGAAAATCCTTCTCCACAGGAGAACGTAACATAGCAAATATTAACCTAGAGATAGCTAACCATCAGCCTGAATCTGGAAAGCCATTTCAGCATATGCATAACAAACAAAGGCCCATCCAGCCCGCATGAAAAAAACCCAACCACAAACAGACATTGCAAATACCAAGCTAATATTTCCATCAAGAAACAGATTTAGAAGATCGACACACCCGAGACAAGTTAACATTTTAATGAGCCTGCCAAAATATGACAAAGAAATAGCAAGCCTGCCAAAAATTACACAAAGAATTCGGGCTGATTTGGCACGAAGATTAGAAAAGCTCCAACAGTATAACTGGGCCTTGTTTTAACAAAGGGTATGCTACTGCCTCAGAAGACACTGCTAGGGACGCTTAGCATCAAGAAGGGAGAGAGACCACCGCAGCAGTTGTAACTAACTTCTCCAGCCTCGACATCCTGAAATCAGAAAAGGAAGGAAGAACATCACCATCGCGGCAGCAACCGACCACAGTCAACGTGGTACCACCGAAACCACCGCGATCGACCAACTTCGAAACAAAACTCCACAAGGAAGAAACCGAAGAATTGAAAGTCTCCACTCTACAATCTAAGTCCTGGCTACCAACAGGTGAAAACATTACCTAAAGAGACTTTAAACCTATTTCTAATGAAAGAAAATGGGTACTTACCCCACAAGTCCAAAACACGCCCTACTGCATCAGCGGACACCACACAACTGAAGATTGCGCTGTTGTGGAAAAATATTTCCGAGACTGTATAATATATAAAGAGAGGTTTATTAAATCGGAGACAAAGCTTTGGGAGAAGTGTTAAAGACCCCTGTCTTTGAACCATCTTCTCAAATTGGTATCTGCAGTGAAGTTATTTTATCTTACAAATTACGTCACTTTACAACACATGCTTTAGCACTACGAAGCTTTTACTATCGAAGGATAAGCTTTTGATATTAACCATCCTGCATTGTGACAGGGCAGTATAAACAAGTGCAGGCGTTTGGCACCGGTATAAACAAACATACCCAGCACTTAACTCTCCAGTGTTCATTATCTCACTTTCCTATCTCCATAACTCAAGGCCAGCATACCTTGAAGTCTAACTGTTTTTTTATATAAGCATAATGCATCAGTATTGTCCCTTACAAAATTCATTAAAGGGGAAAATAAAACAAATGTTTGGTCCCATATACTAGTCCAGTATATGTCCAAAAATCCGCTCCAACAATATTCCCCCTTTTGGTCCTGGATGATGTTCACGAAATCCAGATGACCACAATGATAGCAGCATGATGTCATATATTCGTCCTTTGGGGTATGTTACTTCCCCGATGTTCCGTATGTCCACCTTGCCTGTAGCTCTAGGCTAGCCTTCAAAGATAGTGGTCGGTGTCATCGTCGTCTGTTTCTTCATCCTTGGTGTCTTCAGGTATTTCCATCAGGTGTGCTTCTTCTTCGGTGATTACACTGGCTACTGGCATCAGTCGAGCCATCATAACTTTACAGCAGATATTCAAACACCCGATAATCAGACAGCAAGTAGTTATTATTACAACCACAATAATTACTCCATGCATAAGATAGGACCACCAGGATTCCCCCTAACAGCCAGTCAAATCAGCTAGATCCTCCTGCTGTCGTGGATAACTTCTTTACCTCCCTTCTTATGTGATCAGCGAGGTTGGTTATGTTTTCTGAATTATCGGGAATGTAAGTGCAACATTCAGCTCCAATTAAGGCACATGTGCCCCCACTTTGTGCTAGTATATAATCTAGGGCCATTCGGTTCTGGAGTACCATTGTGCGTATGGCTACCATTTCAGCCGTTATGCCCTCTATTGCTTCAGCAGTGTCGTTAACTATCTGTTCCAATACCCTCTCTAGCTTATGTAATTCATCCATGGTGCGTCCTATCCCGAATGGGAGCATCATGACCCTAAATAGCCTCTCTACCGGGGTAAGATCTCGTCTTAGTCGACCTGGTGCCTGTACTTCTGCTAAAGTACGTACCCGTCTGACAAAAGGGACCACATATCCCAAATAACAGGACCCCCTCCAGTTCTGAGGCAACCAGGGGTAGGCCTTATGCCCGCACACAAAATAAGTGCCATTGTATGCTGTTAGATTCGATCCCAATCTCTCTCTCAGCCCCCGTCGCCACCTAATCTTAGGGTCCCAGTCCGGGCTACTTGTCTGATTCTTCAAACCCTCTATTTCAAAGAACCCCTGGTTTGTTGTTTCGCTGGCTATTATGTTCCACCTGGTGAGGTTAAAGTATTGCGTACAATTGCTATATCCTGCTACAAAACCTGTTTCCTCAGCAGTCAGGTTTCTAGCGAAACAAATGTCAGCGGTGGGCCTTCCAACTCTTGAGGTGTTGGTCAAAACCAGGAACGGGGGTCGTACCGACCTATTGTATTCCGGCTGGTGCCATCCGTCAAATGCATCCAAAAGGTAACCCCCCCCGATCTCCACGTTTCTTTATCCCCACTCTGGTTCCAAGTATCATTCACTTCCCCTGTACCGTTTTGTCGCATTACCCACTCCGCTACTTCCGAGATGTTAAGGGAGATTGACCTCAAAGGGATGCCTCCTTTGCTATATATGGGGATGTGCGAACATACCCAGCAACTAGAAAAGTTCTCATTTTGCGCATAAACATAAGACATGTACAAAAATGTATTTATATGTAACTCTCGTTTCGGTCTAGCTAGCAGGCCGGACCAAACACGAACTATGATAATCGCACCGATTGCAATATATAATCATTTTATTACTCTATATTTAACAAATAGTCAAAGGCAAAATGGCCGTATGGCTTGCTTGAAGAATCTCTCGCTGTCAATCTGTAAATAGACAAACAACAACAACTAATACGTGTGCTAAACGGCTGGTTCAAAAACCTTAAGCTGGGTCCGATGCTTCCATTGTCCGTTTTCTTTAACATCGATGCAGGCACAAGTGTCCCTGCTGATTATAACCTCCTACGGTCCTATCCATTTTTGGGGCAAACCCCGGTTTTCCCGGGAGGATCCTTACCATAATGCGACTTCCCGCCAACGGGACTTCAGGGAGCTTTGTAAGCTCTGCTTCCGCGTCTCTTTCTTTCTGATTGTCCCTAACTAATTTACGCATCCCTTTTAATTGAGTACTTAGTTCCAAAACATACCGTTTTATTTTGTCTTTTAATGAGCCTACATCGGCCCCCCTGTTATGATGTTCTCTGGTAATTGCATCGCCCTTCCTGTCATTAGTTCATAAGGGGTTAATCTGGTTGTCGGTTTGTCGTGGCTCTTAACTTCATCAATATAATGGGTAATACTTCTGTCCACGTTTTTCCTGACATTTGCATGGCCTTTGCCAGGGCGTTCTTAAGGGTACGGTTCATGTGCTCTACCATTCCAGAACTCTGCGGGTGGTAGAGGATGTGGAATTTTTGTCTTATGCCCATCAGCTGGCATATTGTTTTTACAATTTTTCCGGTGAAGTGAGTGCCTTAGTCGGAATCTATTTGAAGAGGCACTCCCCATCGCGGAATCACCTGCTCGGTCAATATCCTTGCCACTGTTGAGGCACTCCCCATCGGGGAATTACCTGCTCGGTCAATATCCTTGCCACTGTTGAGGCAGTGCAATCACGTGTGGGGAAAGCTTCCACCCACCGGGTAAATTGATCTATAATCACTCGGCAATATCTTTTTCCATGGGATGGGGGCAAAGGACCTGTGAAATCAATTTGTACGTGTTCCCATGGCCCCCGTGGACGGGGCTGGTGTCCCATTTTAATTTTAATGGGCCTGCCTGGATTATATTGTGCGCACGTAACGCATCGATGGCAATATTTGGCAATATCTCTCCCCATCCCTTTCCACCACCAATCTCTCCCAAGACTCCCGGTCATGGCCTCTCACCCTGAATGAGACAGGCCATGATGCAACCCCAATAAGGTATTCTATATGCATTCAGGCGCCATTACCTTGTCGTTTCGTCTCCAAACGTTATCCTTCCATTGCGTTGCGCCCTGCTTTGTCCACATACCTATTTCCTCCTCAGAAGTGTCCTGGTGTAGTTTCTCAATACTTATCTGTTCATCTCAGGCCCCAGCGGCACTGACTTAATTTTAATAATTTAAAATCATTATCAATGGAGAGTGTTTTTTTTACCTCTACAAATTCTTTTTTTTTCAATTGAACCAATATCTTTTTCACAGCTGATATCAACTGGTATTTAGTAAGTTATGTCTTTATCCATCGCAAACACCCCTTCTCCCCCATGCTGTCATATAATCGTGTACTACCCCGAATGCATATCTACTGTCCGTATAGATATTAACAATCTTATTTTCCGATAATTCCAGTGCCCGGGTAAGGGCTACCAGTTCTGCCACTTGAGCTGACGACCCCCCATTAATTCGCCCTGATTCCACTGTCTCTAGATCCTGGTTAACTACGGCCCATCCGGTACGAGGTAGTCCCTCTACGTATTTTCGTGAGCCGTCCACAAACAAGGTTTGTTCTGCGGTTTGAAGGGGAGCGTCTTTTATTCTATCCTCTTCTATATCCTCACATACCTCTTCACAAAAGTGGGGTTCCCCTTCACCCATCATAACTTCTGCGGGGTTGTTTCCTACATCCCTAATTATGGTTACCGCTTTGTTGGGTGTTAAGAGGACTGCTTCCCACTTTGCCCGTCTCATATTAGATACGGTTCTCAGTTTTCCTGTGTTTAACATTTCTACCAATGTGTGTTTAGTGTGGAGAATGATGTTTCCAGTCATTTTTACCGCCCAAGCTGCGCAATCTAGCGCGGCTATACATCTGGATAACCCAGTCACCACCGAGCTTTCGGTGGTAAAGTAATAGGCTATAGGTCTCCTTTTATTCATAGAAAACATAGAAACATAGAAAATAGGTGCAGGAGCAGGCCATTCAGCCCTTCTAGCCTGCACCGCCATTTAATGAGTTCATGGCTGAACATGAAACTTCAGTACCCCTTTCCTGCTTTCTCACCATAAACCTTGATCCCCCGAGTAGTAAGGACTTCATCTAACTCCCTTTTGAATATATTTAGTGAATTGGCCTCAACTACTTTCTGTGGTAGAGAATTCCACAGGTTCACCACTCTCTGGGTGAAGAAGTTTCTCCTCATCTCGGTCCTAAATGGCTTACCCCTTATCCTCAGACTGTGACCCCTGGTTCTGGACTTCCCCAATATTGGGAACATTCTTCCTGCATCTAACCTGTCTAAACCCGTCAGAATTTTAAACGTTTCTATGAGGTCCCCTCTCATTCTTCTGAACTCCAGTGAATACAAGCCCAGTTGATCCAGTCTTTCTTGATAGGTCAGTCCCGCCATCCCGGGAATCAGTCTGGTGAATCTTCGCTGCATTCCCTCAATAGCAAGAATGTCCTTCCTCAAGTTAGGAGACCAAAACTGTACACAATACTCCAGGTGTGGCCTCACCAAGGCCCTGTACAACTGTAGCAACACCTCCCTGCCCCTGTATTCAAATCCCCTCGCTATGAAGGCCAACATGCCATTTGCTTTCTTAACCGCCTGCTGTACCTGCATGCCAACCTTCAATGACTGATGTACCATGACACCCAGGTCTCGTTGCACATTCCCTTTTCCTAATCTGTCACCATTCAGATAATAGTCTGTCTCTCTGTTTTTACCACCAAAGTGGATAACCTCACATTTATCCACATTATACTTCATCTGCCATGCATTTGCCCACTCACCTAACCTATCCAAGTCACTCTGCAGCCAAATAGCATCCTCCTCGCAGCTCACACTGCCACCCAACTTAGTGTCATCCGCAAATTTGGAGATACTGCATTTAATCCCCTCGTCTAAATCATTAATGTACAATGTAAACAGCTGGGGCCCCAGCACAGAACCTTGCGGCACCCTACTAGTCACTGCCTGCCATTCTGAAAAGTACCCGTTTACTCCTACTCTTTGCTTCCTGTCTGACAACCAGTTCTCAATCCACGTCAGCACACTACCCCCAATCCCATGTGCTTTAACTTTGCACATTAATCTCTTGTGTGGGACCTTGTCGAAAGCCTTCTGAAAGTCCAAATATACCACATCAACTGGTTCTCCTTTGTCCACTTTACTGGAAACATCCTCAAAAAATTCCAGAAGATTTGTCAAGCATGATTTCCCTTTCACAAATCCATGCTGACTTGGACCTATCATGTCACCATTTTCCAAATGCACTGCTATGACATTCTTAATAATTGATTCCATCATTTTACCCACTACTGAGGTCAGGCTGACCGGTCTATAATTCCCTGTTTTCTCTCTCCCTCCTTTTTTAAAAAGTGGGGTTACATTGGCTACCCTCCACTCCATAGGAACTGATCCAGAGTCAATGGAATGTTGGAAAATGACTGTCAATGCATCCGCTATTTCCAAGGCCACCTCCTTAAGTACTCTGGGATGCAGTCCATCAGGCCCTGGGGATTTATCGGCCTTCAATCCCATCAATTTCCCCAACACAATTTCCCGACTAATAAAGATTTCCCTCAGTTCCCCCTCCTTACTAGACCCTCTGACCCCTTTTATATCCGGAAGGTTGTTTGTATCCTCCTTAGTGAATACCGAACCAAAGTACTTGTTCAATTGGTCTGCCATTTCTTTGTTCCCCGTTATGACTTCCCCTGATTCTGACTGCAGGGGACCTACGTTTGTCTTTACTAACCTTTTTCACTTTACATACCGATAGAAACTTTTGCAATCCACCTTAATGTTCGCTGCAAGCTTCTTCTCGTACTTCATTTTCCCTGCCCTAATCAAACCCTTTGTCCTCCTCTGCTGAGTTCTAAATTTCTCCCAGTCCCCAGGTTCGCTGCTATTTCTGGCCAATTTGTATGCCACTTCCTTGGCTTTAATACTATCCCTGATTTCCCTTGATAGCCACGGTTGAGCCACCTTCCTTTTTTTATTTTTACGCCAGACAGGAATGTACAATTGTTGTAATTCATCCATGCGGTCTCTAAATGTCTGCCATTGCCCATCCACAGTCAACCCCATAAGTATCATTCGCCAATCTATCCTAGCCAATTCACACCTCATACCTTCAAAGTTACCCTTCTTTAAGTTCTGGACCATGGTCTCTGAATTTACTGTTTCATTCTCCATCCTAATGCAGAATTCCACCATATTATGGTCACTCTTCCCCAAGGGGCCTCGCACAATGAGATTGCTAATTAATCCTCTCTCATTACACAACACCCAGTCTAAGATGGCCTCCCCCCTAGTTGGTTCCTCAACATATTGGTCTAGAAAACCATCCCTTATGCACTCCAGGAAATCCTCCTCCACCGTATTGCTTCCAGTTTGGCTAGCCCAATCTATGTGCATATTAAAGTCACCCATTATAACTGCTACACCTTTATTGCATGCACCCCTAATTTCCTGTTTGATGCCCTCCCCAACATCCCTATTACTGTTTGGAGGTCTGTACACATCCTACTAACGTTTTTTGCCCTTTGGTGTTCTGCAGCTCTACCCATATAGATTCCACATCATCCAAGCTAATGTCTTTCCTAACTATTGCATTAATCTCCTCTTTAACCAACAATGCTACCCCACCTCCTTTTCCTTTTATTCTATCCTTCCTGAATGTTAAATACCCCTGAATGTTGAGTTCCCAGCCCTGATCATCCTGGAGCCACGTCTCCGTAATCCCAATCACATCATATTTATTAACATCTATTTGCACAATTAATTCATCCACCTTATTGCGGATACTCCTTGCATTAAGACACAAAGCCTTCAGGCTTGTTTTTTTAACACCCTTTGTCCTTTTAGAATTTTGCTGTACAGTGGCCCTTTTTGTTCTTTGCCTTGGGTTTCTCCGCCCTCCACTTTTCCTCATCTCCTTTCTGTCTTTTGCTTTTGCCTCCTTTTTGTTTCCCTCTGTCTCCCTGCATTGGTTCCCATCCCCCTGCCATATTCGTTTAAATCCTCCCCAACAGCACTAGCAAACACTCCCCCTAGGACATTGGTTCCGGTCCTGCCCAGGTTCAGACCGTCCGGTTTGTACTGGTCCCACCTCCCCCAGAACCGATCCCAATGCCCCAGGAATTTGAATCCCTCCCTGCTGCACCACTGCTCAAGCCACATATTCATCTGCGCTATCCTGCGATTCCTACTCTGACTATCACGTGGCACTGGTAGCAATCCCGAGATTACTACTTTTGAGGTCCTACTTTTTAATTTAGCTCCTAGCTCCTTAAATTCGTTTCGTAGGACCTCATCCCTTTTTTTACCTATGTCGTTGGTACCAATGTGCACCACGACAACTGGCTGTTCTCCCTCCCATTTCAGAATGTCCTGCACCCGCTCCGATCTTGGGTGACCACGGCCATATAGAACCCACCTTCATTGTTACAGTGGATGTGGAAATCCTTACCCATGTCAGGCAGTCCCAATCCAGGTGCGGAGTCTAGTTCAGACTTGAGTTTACTATACGCCTGTTCTTGTTCAGGGCCCCACTCTATAAGGTAAGGATTGTGGAGGGGCTGGCCAGTATCGTGTGTAATTTGGGGGTGACCTTGTTAAGGGCAGTGTAGTCGATAGTGAGTCTATAACTCCCATCTGGTTTCCCTACCGGCCATGTTGGGGAGTTAGTGGTGCTAACTGTTTCTTTTAAGATACCCTTTTCCACTAGCCCTTTTACTGTTTCTACAACCGCTGTTCTAGCTTCAGGTCTTATAGGGTATTGTCGGTGTGGTTTATGAGATGGTCCAGGGACTTTAATAGGATCCATCTTCGCCTTTCCAGTATCCAATTTTGTCTGTGCCCAGACACCGGGCACAGAGGCACATATGCCTCCATACCCTCCAGTCCCGATAAGCCAGTCAGTTTTTGTAGCTACACCTATACTTTCCACATGGTGGGTTATCTGTCCTAAATCTCCCTTACTGCCATCCGCCTTTGGCCATGTCAGTTTCCCCTTGCCGCAATCAATCAGGGCCTTAAATTCCCTCATTACATCATTCCCCAATATTGTTCCCTCACGATTCTTGCATACGTAAAATCTCATGGGTATATATAAGTTCTCAATTTCCATCAATTGGGTGGTGCTCAGGTAGGCCAGAGTGGGCCGTCCATCTATTCCGTTTATCAGAGCCTTCTTGTCGGTGACGGGAAGGGGCATATGGATATTGAGGCTCCCGTGTCCACTAGCATCTCACACTGTCGGCCCCCTACTAGTGCAGACACATATATCCTTCCCTCCTTTTTA
The DNA here is from genome assembly GCF_044704955.1 of Pristiophorus japonicus. NCBI lineage: Eukaryota > Metazoa > Chordata > Chondrichthyes > Pristiophoridae > Pristiophorus > Pristiophorus japonicus. The sequence continues at coordinate 519,079,218 of NC_091977.1, read as the reverse complement.
CTTTGTACAGGGGCCGCCGGACATCACCGGGTGGCTTTGTACGCCTGCCACTTCTGGTATTCCTGTTCTGACAGGGTCCTTGCCTTATTAGGATAGCCATTTTTACCATAGCATTTCGCTTCCAGGTGCCCTTTCTTACCACAATACGTACATTGCTTTTCACTGCCTTTCCCTTTGCATTCCCTGGCAAAATGGCCCGGTTTTCCACAATTATGGCAAGTCCCCCTTTTCTGCCCTCCTCCTGTTCCCGTGGCAGAGACTTTTTCCTGCTTTATCTTTTTCTGTTCTAAACTGCTAAAGCTTACTGTTTTAGCCTTTTTCAAAAGTCCCTTTTACACCTTCACAGATAGCTCACCACTCGCCCAGGAGTTTGACCTGATCCCTGAAGGTATTTCTAAATTTAAAACTCTTTTTTTTTTAACTGAGCTGGAAGCTTTCGTGTCAAGGTTTTACACAAAGGAAAATGGGAGCGTTTTAAAAGGCATTCTTTATCTCATTCCTGGACTAAATTTATGTCTTTCAACCCAATTGCATGTTTTCTTTCGACAAGTAAGTGAGCGTTTCAAATTCTTTTTTTTTTTACTACCGGGACCATGTATTTTTTATCTTTTACTCAACAAACCTATCTTTGTGCATTTCTTAGCTCCGTAACTTATCATCCGAATATATCCACACCTTCGTTTCTAACTTAAAATATAATACCATAAGGTTAACAGTTTCTTAAACTTCCCACATAAAGGACAACACTACGAAGGGTTAAAAAAACATTTCACTCTGTTTGGAAAGAGTGGGTGGAGCTAAAACAGGCAGGCAACTCCACACCTTCTTAAAACAGGCTTTCATTCATTCCACAGTCAAAATCACTCGAGTACTCTCTTCTTTCAAAATAGACACTCAGAAAAATCTCTCTTCATTCAACAAAGCTTATGTCTGGATCCATATGTCACTTAAGATAGTCACTATCAGCTTTTTTTATGGAATTACGTAATTACGCAAGTTACAATTAATGATTGGAATTAATTAATGACCCGGGCAGCCCGCGTTTTACATTCCCTTCCTTACCTTCCATGTTCGCCAGTCTCGGACGTTTCCCTTTGTTTCTGTAATACTCAAGGCCACGACTACTCTGTGGAGACCCTTTGTCTTCGCAACAAAGCTAGCGTGTTTCCTTACCACTGGAGTTTTCGGCTCTAGGTTGGACCGATCAGTTCCCTTCCGCACCGACCTTATTTACTAAAGGGACAACTCAAACTGGTTAGTCAGCCTATTTACTCGTATCTTATACACTATCCCGTCATGCCCGTATACCTCTCTTTTCAGTCTCTAACACCAGATTCCAGATACTGTCTTAAGTGATCATGTCTGATCAGACAGTATCCTGTTCGTGACGCCATTTTGTTGTGGAAAAATATTTCCGAGACTGTATATATATAAAGAGAGGTTTATTAAATCGGAGACAAAGCTTTGGGAGAAGTGTTAAAGACTTTGAACCATCTTCTCAAATTGGTATCTGCAGTGAAGTTCTTTTATCTTACAAATTATGTCACTTTACAACACATGCTTTAGCACTACGAAGCTTTTACTATCGAAGGCTAAGCTTTTGATATTAACCATCCTGCATTGTGACAGGGCAGTATAAACAAGTGCAGGCGTTTGGCACCGGTATAAACAAACATACCCAGCACTTAACTCTCCAGTGTTCATTGTCTCACTTTCCTATCTCCATAACTCAAGGCCAGCATACCTTGAAGTCTAACTGTTTTTTTATATAAGCATAATGCATCAGTATTGTCCCTTACAAAATTCATTAAAGGGGAAAATAAAACAAATGTTTGGTCCCGTATACTAGTCCAGTATATGTCCAAAAATGCGCTCCAACAGCACAGTAAGAAGTCTTCTCCGACGTTCGGGGTACAGAATACAGCGAACCCCGAAATCGCGAACTACCGCCAACTGACCATAAAGGATTGGTAAGCATAGGTCCTGTTTGCTTGGTGTCTAATCTAGTCAGTGTTAGGTATTGGGAGGTATATTATTCACTGTAACCATTTGAATGTGTAATGCACTGTTCTTTATTAGAGTAATTGCAAGTTTGACATAGTATTTTCTCGTCTGTAATAAAACCAAAGTTCATTTGCACTAAACCAGTTGTCTCTTGCACTTTATCACATCCCCCAGATAAATCCAGAGTCGAGAACCCAAGGGAGTGGGAGCGATTCAAACCGCTCAGAGGTGAACCTGACCCCCGAGACCACCCCTTTACAGTTTGCAGCGCTATACACAGCATATGCACGACAAAAGCACCACCACTATCAAAATCATCACAGACATCACATTTCATGACCATCAACACATTCTGCATTGAAATGATTTTCATTAGGCCAGTATTATTTATATGACAATTTTAGAAATAATTTATCATATATTATTGTTCGGATATGAGTGGGTGTGGCATCTATTGACCTTAGATCATGCAATGGTGTAAGCTTTACTCACGTGGCATCACTTCAGGGTCTGCAGATGCGTCTGTGGCCGTCCGGAGGTGCTTCCCCACGAGTGTGAGCACTCGCTCCTCCATGTCAGTGATGTCGCTGGGGACTGGTAGCCCCCCCCCCCACCCGTTTGCCTCTGCACGGACCTCATCGTCGATAGCTTCTTCTGTAAAAGGTAGCAACAGGATGACATGGCATGAGATCATTGCGTGATATCATTGCTAGGTACTGTCACAGAGACTGATATAACACATAACCGACAGATGTAATCATGATTATTATGATAATTATCATTCTTTACCTAAAGATGTGCACCGTGACCGCAGGCTTTGAGTACAACATTCCTGGTAAAAGTGAAAGACCTCACATCTGATGACTCTTACAAATCAAAATTATATAAATACATAAGTACATGTAAATAAATGTAATACTTACTTTTGCGGATCCGACAAGGTCGTTCCATCGTTTGCGGCATTGGTTGCCCTCATGCTCCTCGTTGGTCACCGACAAGACCACCTCTGATATCTCAGACCATACCCTCTGGTAGGCCTTCAGAGTGGGCTTCCCACACCCTCCCTGTGTTAAATCACCCCAGTGTAACTTGACCTCCTACAGGAGGGAGGCATTTGCCTCATCCGAGAACCTCCTGGCTCTTTTGTGCCCTCCAATGTGCTCCTCTCCCAGCTCACTGCTCTCGCCAGCGTCAGTCTCCACAGCGTGCTGTGTCGCCTCCTGCTCTCCCTCCATTATAGGCACCAAATTCGGGCAAATATCTGGCTGGTAACAGCCAATTTTTTTTTTCCCAATTTGCTATAAAGCTCAAAACTCTCCCTCCTTCCTCCCAAAGCAACCACGCCACACCCACACACACCTTCACTCCCTCTCAGCTCCCTCTCTCTCTGTCTCCTCTTATGCTCATGTCATGATGACCCTTGACCTCCTGAATCGCGGGAATCGAGCTTTGCCATGCTATTGCTAAGGACGGCGACACTTTACAGCAGAAGGTCAGAGAGATTTAACGCTAACGTCCATTTCATATTGCTCACGGTAATGCCCAATTTCAAAAATGGAGACTAGGGGCTTTGAGAATGGGCGACAAGCCGGCGATCTGAAAACCCATTTTTACCGTCCACACCGGAAATAATGCCCATTTTTAGGCGATCTGTACAAAAGTGTAAAATCTAGCCCATAGTCTCAGAATAAGGGGCCGCCCATTTAAAACTGAGATGAGGAGAAATTTCTTGTCTGAGGGTTGTAAATCTGTGGAATTCTCTGCCCCAGAGAGCTGTAGAGGCTGGGTCATTGAATATATTTAAGGCAAAGACAGACAGATTTTTGAGCGATAAGGGAGTAAAGGGTTATGGGGAGCGGACAGGGAAGTGGAGCCGAGTCCATGGTCAGATCAGCCATGATCTTACTGAATGGCGGAGCAGGCTCGAGGGGCCAAATGGCCTACTCCTGCTCCTATTTCTTATGTTCTTATGTCACCTGCGCTAATTTCTTCTTATGTGTCAAAATTATAGTTCGCATGCCAGACACAAGGCTCCCTAAGCAATTGCTCTATGCGGCGCTCCTTCACGGCAAACGAGCTAAGGTCTGTGAAGCGCCTTGGGATGTTTTATTACGTTAAAACCGCTATATAAATACAAGTTATTGTTATCGTCGTTGTTTTAGGCAGAAACAGATGGTGCACGTGTTAGTGAAGATGGTGCATTGGCAAGTTAGGAGAATTCTCTGCATGTTGGGCATGTTACTCTTCCTGCTGTAAACCTGTGTCAGTAGTGACCTCCTCAGGCTTACTCTCTGTTTTCCTTTGACACTGCCTGGAGAGCAAACTTCTATTCTAGCTGCTCCATAGTGAGTTCTCGTTTGTTAGTGAACTGTCTGTTAAAGTAGATTTAATTCTAATTGGTTACTGTTTATTTATTTATTTAAAACGTTTACAATTTAAGAAGTATAAAACATAACTTGTACATAAATATAGACATTTAATGGTTCAATTAAAAAAAGCAGACAGTAATTACAGTACCAGCACACTGAATCAACAGCTAAAGAGGCCAGTTGACATTAACAATACAAGTTGACATCCCCAGGCTAACATCCCCAGCATTGAAGAACTGACCACATTCGATCAGCTTCGTTGGGCAGGCCATGTAGTTCGCATGCCAGACATGAGACTCCCTAAACAATTATTCTACGCGGAGCTCCTTCACAGCAAATGAGCTAAAGATGGGCAGCGGAAACTGTTGTGTATGCAATAACTGTTCGACTGAGTACTGTTTAACTCCAAGAGTTATAACCTTGGCTCTGCTTTATTAAGGCCCAAAGTGACTAATATACAAAATGGCTGGCCTTTTATACTTGGGCTGCACACCTAACAGTGATGCCATCTATTGGCTAGTGATGCCAAAAGTACGTACATGACAATACCCCCCTCTGAGATATTAACACGGTCTTTTACAAATTGAGACAGTCCGGTGTTTTACGCTCCCGGGTTGACCGTCTCAGTTCAACTCCAGCCTTGGGTGAGTGTTCAGAGTCTGTTGTGACTGGTGGCTAGCTGGCTGACCCGGGGGAGTGGCAGTGGACATGTCAGGGATTGAAAGTCCCGATTCACTGATGACTACTGAGTCCTCTGATGACTAGGGGTATGTTGGTTGGTCGTCGATTGTCTCTTCCTCTGATTGTTCCGGTTTGTCTGATCCATATGTTTCCTGCATGTTTGCCCATTTTTGAGCTTGACAATAAATACTCTGTAGCCCTCCTTGGCCATGACAGTAGCAGCGATCCACTTGGGACCCTGACCATAAGTCAGAACATATACAGGATCATTTACAGAAATATCACGTGACACAGCTGCGCGATCATGAAATCCTTGCTGACTTTGTCTTCTATATTCAACATGATTATTCAAGTCAGGGTGTACAAGAGATAGCTTGGTCTTAAGACCTCTTTTCATCATTAGTTCAGCAGGCGAGACCCCGGTAAGTATGTGTGGTCTTGTCCTGTAACTAAGCAGTATGCATGACGGGCGGGTCTGCAGTGTCCCTTGGGTTACTCGCTTCATACTCTGCTTTATGATTTGGACAGCACATTCTGCTTGCCCATTGGATGCAGGTTTGAATGATACCATTGAGTTTCATGAACTCTTGAAACACCTGACTGGTGAAGCACGATCCGTTGTCGCTAACAACAATGTCAGGCAGATCACGTGTCACGAACATGATACTGAGATTCTCAATGGTAGCTGTGGATGTGCTGGATGACATGATTATACACTCTATCCACTTCGAATATGCATCCACCACAACTAAAAACACCTTCCCCAGGAAGGGACCTGCAAAGTCTATGTGGATCCTGGACCATGGTTTCGACGGCCATGACCACAGACTCAGAGGCGATTCCGCTGGTGCTTTGCTGAGCTGCATGCAAGTGTTGCACTGATGCACACATGATTCCAGCTCAGAGTCAATTCCCGGCCACCATACATGAGACCTGGTGATGGCTTTCATCATTACAATGCCAGATGTGTGCTATGTAGCTCACGTACAAATTTCTCTCTCCCTTTCTTGGGCATAACCACACGATTACTTCACAGTATACAATCCGACTGAATAGACAGTTCGTCTTTGCGACGAATGTAAGGTTGGGTTGGATATGGCAGAACAATCACCTTTGAGGATGCAACTCTTCACCACCGATAAAATTGGGTCCTGGCTGGTCCAGGTCTTAACTTGTTGAGCCGTGACAGGGGTTCCTTCACTCTCAAAAGCATCCATAACTAACAATAGATCTGCCGGTTGTGGCGTTTCCACCTCTGGTGTGGGCAACGGCAGATGGCTCAAAGCATCGCCACAATTCTCGGTGCCAGGCCTATGGCGAATGATATAATCATAAGCGGATAATGTCAGCGCTCACCTCTGGATGCGGGTTGAGGCATTGGCGTTGATACCTTTGTTTTCAGAGGTCAGTGAAATGAACGGCTTGTGATCTGTCTCCAGTTCAAACCAAAGACCAAACAGGTACTGATGCATCTTTTTAACCCCATGCACACAGGCTAGTGCTTCTTTATCTACCATGCTGTAGGCTCTTTCCGCTTTAGACAAACTTTTTGAAGCATACGCGACTGGTTGAAGTTTACCCGACTTAGCTTGTTGGAGTATGCAACCAATTCCATATGACGAAGCATCACAGGCCAATACTAAACATTTACATGGGTCATAATGTACCAGCAGCTTGTTAGAGCAAAGCAGATTAGTGGCTTTCTCAAAAGCTCTGTCTTGAGACGCACCCCACACCCAGTTGTCACCTTTTCTTAGCAGCACGTGCAGTGGTTCTAATAAGGTGCCCAATTTAGGTAGGAAGTTACCAAAGTAATTGAGTGACCCAGGAACGAACACAGCTCCGTCAAATTCTGTGGCTTGGGTGTATTCTTGATGGCCTTGGTTTTCGTGTCTGTGGGCCTGACGTCATCAGCAGCAATTTTCCTCCCCAGGAATTCGACCTCTGGTGCCATGAAGATGCACTTCGAGCATTTCAGTCTGAGTCCCACTTTGTCTAGACTATGTAGAACCTCTTCCAGGTTGTTCAAATGTTCCTCGGAGTCACGACCTGTGATCAGGATGTCATCTTGGAACACGACAGTTCTGAGAAAGGACTTCGGTAGACTCTCCATGTTCCTCTGAAATATTGCTGCAGCCAAGCCAAAAGGGCGCCGTGATAAATAAACAGTCCTTTATGTGTGTTAATGCACGTAAGTCTCTTCATCATCTCGACCAGCTCCTGTGTCATGTAGGCCGATGTCAAGTCCAGTTTGGTGAACGACTTCCCCCGGCTAGCGTTGCAAACAAGTCATCAGCCTTCGGTAACGGGTACTGATCCTGTTTTGAAACCCTGTTGATCGTAGCCTTGTAGTCTCCACAGATTCTGACTGTGCCATCACTTTTCAGCACTGGAACAATGGGGCTAGACCATTCATTAAATTCAACTGGCGATATGATCCCTTCATACTGGTGTCTGTCCAGTTCGATTTCGACCTTCGCCCTCATCATATACGGAACTACCCGAGCTTTATGATGGACGGGTCTTGCATCCGGGTCCATGTGGATCTGCACCTTGGCTCCCGTGAAGTTGCCGATGCCTAGTTCGAACAGCAAGGGGAACTTGCTCAGTACTTGGGCACATGTATCTTACGCCGACGACAACGCCTTGATGTCGTTCCAATCGCATCTGATTTTATCAAGCCAGTTCCTGCCGAACAGCGTTGGGCCATTGCCTGGGATAATCAATAGCGATAACTCGTGAATTGCACCGTCATACGCCAGTTTAATTGTGGCACTGCCAATCACCGTTATGAGTTCTTTGGTGTACGTGCGCAACTTGGCATTGACTGGACTCAGCCTGGGCCTCACAGCCTTACTATCCCACAGCTTGTCGAATGCCCTCTGGCTCATTATCAATTGATTCGCCCCCATGTCCAGTTCCATCAATATCGGCACCGCATTAAATTTCATGTTGATCATTATCAGTTTGCTCTTAGTGAGAAACGAGTACAGTCCATACACTTTCTCCTCTGGTATCTCGGATTGTGTATGCGGAACCACGCTAGTTTGACCATCATCCTCCACGTGGTGTGTCATAGCACGCTTGCTCATCTACGGACACTTGCGCTGGAGATGCCCCACTCTTAGACGGCCTTTGCAACTATATTGCTTAAATCGGCACTGCTGGTGCCGGTGATTTCCCCCACAACGCCAACACGGAAAAATCGGATGCATTCCTGCTGGCGGATTTTGGGTAGCCATAGGTTTCGCATATGCAGTCGGGTAAGCCCTGCCATATGCTGCTCTGCCGAACGCCGAATCAATCATATTTACAGAGGTTCGATTTTTCACTGATATCTGTTTTAAACTTCTATCCGTCGTCATGCATGACTGAGCAATTGTGATGGCCCTGTTCAAGTCCAACGTCTCCAGTGCCAATAGTTTACACAGGATCACCTCGTGGTTGATGCCGATTACAAAGAAGTCCCACAGCCTGTCTGCCAACACAGTCCCGAACTTACATGGTCCCGCTAGACATCTCAGATCGGCAACGAATTCCGCCGCCTTCTGGCCCTCTGAGCGAACGTGCGTATAAAATCTGTATCCTGAGATGATGATACCTTCGTCTGGCTTCAGGCGGTCCTGTACCAGTGTACACAATTCTTCATACGTCTTCTCTGTTGGACTCACAGGCAGGAGTAGATTCTTTATCAGACCATAAATTTCTGGACCACAAACTGTGAGAAACACCGCCTGGTGCCAATCTGCGTCGCCGACCTCCTCCATTTTGTTGGCTATGAAGAACTGGTTCAAACGCCTCACAAAGTCTGCCCAATCTTCTCCTTCCACAAATCGCTCCAACAATCCAATTGTACTCATTTTTGCATGCAAATGTTCTTGTTGCCTCGTCTCCAAATGTTGTGTATGCAACAACTGTTAGACTGAGTACTGTTTAACTCCAAGAGGTATAACCTTGGCTCTGCTTTATTAAGGCCCAAAGTGACTAATACACAAAATGGCTGGCCTTTTATACTTGGGCTGCACATCAGTGCGTGCAGCCCAATGGCCTCCAGCAGTGACGCCATCTGGTGGCTAGTGATCCCAAAAGTACATACATGATAGAAACGTTACAAGGACATCCTCAAAGCTCCCTGTTAATGTGCGACATCACCACTGACAGCTGGGAATGCCTGGCCGAAGACCGCCCTAGGTGGAGAAAGTGCATCCGGGAGGGCATTGACGTCTTCGAATCTCAACGGCGCAAGTGTGAAGAGGTCAGGCGCAGGCAGCGGAAGAAGCGTGTGGCAAACCAGTCCCACCCAACCCTTCCCTCAGCGAATGTCAGTCCCACTTGTGACAGGGTCTGTGGCTCTCGCATTGGACTGTTCCGCCACCAAAGGACTCACTTTAGAAGTGGAAGCAAGTCTTCCTCAAATCCGAGGGACTGCCTATGAGGATGATGATGATGATTTGGAGATATTGTCCGTACAACGCACTACTCCAGATGGGCTATGACCAAGGCTCTGTACAACTAAAGCATTATTTCTTCACTTTTGTATTCCAAACCCCTTGAGATAAAAGCCAACATTTCATTAGCATTTTTGATTTCTTTTTGTATCTGTAGCTTTTAGTGATTTGTGCACATGAACACCTTTTGCTCCCTCACAGCTCCTAGTCTTTCACCATTAAGATAATACTATTAATTGTCTTTCTCGGATCCAAAGTGGATGACCTCACACTTCCTAATTACAAAGAGGTTATCCACTTGACAGGAAAAATAAAAAAGCTAATTATTATATAAATGGAGAGAGATTACAAAATGCTGCAGTACAGAGAGACCTGGGGGTCGTTGTGCATGAAACACAAAAAGTTAGTATGCAGATACAGCAAGTAATCAGAAAGGCCAATGGAAGGTTGAACTTTGTTGCAAGGGGGAATGGAGTATAAAAGCAGGGATGTCCTGCTACAATTGTACAGGGTATTGGTGAGACCACACCTAAAGTACTGAGTACCGTTTTGATCTCCTTATTTAAGGAGGGATATACTTGCATTAGAGGCAGTTCAGAGAAGGTTCACTAGATTGAATCCAGAGGTGAAGAGGTTCTCTTATGAAGAAAGGTTGAGCAGGTTGGGTCCATATTCATTGGAGTTTAGAAGAATGAGAGGTGATCTTATTGAAACATATAAGATACTGAGGGGGCTTGACAAGGTAGATGCAGAGAGGATGTTTCCACTTGTGGGGGAATCTAGAACTGGGGCACAGTTTCAGAATAAGGGGTCGCCCATTTAGAACTGAGATGAGGAATTTCTTCTCTCACATGGTCGTAAATCTGTGGAATTCTCTGCCCCAGAGATCTGTGGAGGCTGGGTCTTTGAATATATTTAAGGTGGAGATAGACAGATTTTTGAATGATCAGGGAGTGAAGAGTTATGGGGAGCAGGCAGGGAAGTGGAGCTGAGCCCAAGATCAGATCAGCCATGATCTTATTAAATGGCAGGCTCAAAGGGCCAAATGGCCTACACCTGCTCCTATTTCTTATGGTCTTATGTAACAGCAACTACAGTTCAAAAGTACTTAATTGGCTGTAAATCGCTTTACGATGCCCTGAGGTCGTGAAAGGCACTATATAAATGCAAGGCTTTCCCCCCCACGTTTAACTACATTTGCCATAGTTTTGTCCGCTCACTTAGTCTTTCTATATTCTTTAATAACTTTCTGCTCTCAGATACATTATTCACTGTGCCTCCAAACATAGGGTCATCTGCAATTCTGGATATACAATTCCCTATTCCTTCATCCAAGTTATTGATGAATATGCTGAAAATTTGAGGCCCCAATACAGATCCCTGAAGAACATCACTTGTCATATCCTGTCAATCAGAGAATATTCCCTTTATCCCTACTCTCTATCTCTAACCTCACAACCAATCACCAACCCATGTCCGATTCCCTGTATTTCAATTTTGACAATCTTTTGTGTGGAACTTTACAAAATGCCTTCTGGAAGTTCATACAGGAACATGACCTACCCTTCATAAATCCATGCTGACTCTCCCTGATCAGCTCATAGTTGTCCAAGTGCTCAGTCACTTTGTCTTTGACGATAGTTGCCAGTAACGTACCCAGAATTTATGTTAAACTGACATGTCTGTAGCTACCTGATTTTTCACTCCCTCCCTTCTTAAATCATAGAAATTTACAGCATGGAAGGAGACCATTTTGGCCCATCGTGAATGCACTGGCCGACAAAGAGCTATCCAACCTAATCCCATTTTCTAGCTCTTGATCCATAGCCCTGTAGGTTACGGCACTTCAAGTGCACATCCAAGTACTTTTTAAATGTGGTGAGGGTTTCTGCCTCTACCACCCTTTCAGGCAGTGAGTTCCAGACCCTCACCACCCTCTGGGTGAAGACATTTCCCCTCAAATCCTCTGTAAACTTCCTATCAATCTATTCCCCCTGGATGCTGATTCCTCTGCTAAGGGAAATAGGTCCTTTCTCTCCACTCTATCTAGGCCCCTCACATAGAGTGGATAGGAAGAACCTATTTCCCTGAGCAGAGGGTCAAATATGAACTGATAATGGAGTAATATTTAACATTTTCCAAATTCAAAGGCATAATCCCCAAATCTGGAGAGCTTTGGAAAATTATGATTGTAATGCACCTATAATTTTCTCACCTATCTCTTTTAATACCACGAGTGGAAACCATCAATTCCGAGAGATTTGTTTGTCATATATCCCATTATTTTCGCCATTACCTTTTTTTTATTGTTGCTTACATTAAGTTCCCTTGTATTGCTCATATTCTATCCTCTTCCTCCACTGTGAAAACAGATACAAAGTACTGCCTTTCCTAATTGTCCATTCTAGTCTTACCTGCATCTGTTTTTAATGAACCCATAATTCCCTATACCACTCTCATTCTCTTAATATATTCATTTAAACTTTTGCTATTTGCTTTGATATCCTTTGGACGTTTATTTTCATATTCTCTTTTTGCCTCTCATTACTTTCTTTGTAGTCATGCCTTATCGTAACATATCAGCACGATTCATAACAAGTAAAATTCTGCCACAAAAGTTAAAATATTTGAAATGCAATAAATCGCCGTTTTTACAGAAAAAGCCTCTGATCACCGTAAAGATTTATCATGTTTAGGTGACTGTTACAAGCAATCCTCCCTCTTTAAATGACAAGAGCATTGATGAAATACGATTTCATTATTAAATCTAACTTCAGAGTGGTTTAATGACAAGTAGGAATGTTTTCATCTTCAAGGCACTGGATCATTTTGAACACATTCAATTAACTCCAAGAATCTTGAGAACTTTAAGTGCTTGCAGGAACATAAGCCTCAGAAATGACTGTAGTGTTTTTAATTGACTTCAGTCAATTCATTCTTCTTTCCCTCTTTTCTTTTCTCTGTCTGAAATTATTTTCTTTAACAAATTGCTTTCTATTCTGCAGCATTTTCAATTAAGTGCCTGAAATAATGAAGGATTGGAACGTAAAATGATCATCCAGTTTATCTAACCAACTGGAAAGGGAGTTCATGTTTCATTTCAAATTACACTGGAAACGTTCCCATTTATTATGGTCATTTTGACTCATGGAAACAGAACTGCTGAAATATATTACATGGAATGAAAACAGAAAGTGCTGGAACTGCACAGCAGGACAGTTAGCATCTAAAAGAGAAAGTTAGATTAATGGTTTAGGTGGGACCATTCATCAGAACTTTGATCTAATTTTCTTTGTAGTGCTTTCTTTTTATACAAAATAAAAATGAACTGCAAGCATAAGCTCCAGAGATTTGAGCACAAAAATCTAGGCTGACACTCTAGTGCAGTCCTGAGGGAGCGCTGCATTGTTGGAGGTGACATCTTTTGGAAGAGACGTTAAACCGAGGCTCCAGCTGCTCTCTCAGATGGACATAAAATTTCCCATGGCACTGTTTCGAGGAAGAGCAAGGGCGTTCTCCCCAGAGTCCTGGCCAATATTTATAGGACCCGAACTTGGTCAGAGTTCCGCCCACAGCCACCGAGGTTCGCCCGAAAAACTTCTTTTCCCCACAGATTCCTCACGCACCGCCCATCTGCCGCCCAGGTCCTGCCCGGCAGGAGATTCCTCGGTGAAGTACCACCGGTGCAACTTCCTGCCGCCCGCCCATGCCGGAGGCTGAAAAAACAGGGATTTTCCTCGTGCACGATCCTCTAAGATCGTGCTCCCGCCCGCCAGAAGGACGACTGGCAAAAAGGTAGTCTGAGCTGGGTGTGAATCGGGTGGCAAGGAGAATCGCTCAGAGTGCTGCAGTGCTGCACATCCCGGGTAGCGTCCATATGCTGCACTATTATCAGGGCTCAGAAATAGTTATCTGATCGACCTTAACCTGCACAGAATGAGTTCAGACATGCAAATCAAAAGTACTCCGTTGAAGGGAAGGTGAGGTAGAGGAAGCGGCAATGAGTTCCGAAAGATGGTAAAGGCTCAATGGAGATGCCCTGCAAGAATTTTTAGACCATTGCAGGCAGAACAGAGTTAGTGACAGAATGTGAATGCACAGATGGGATGAGCTTCTGTCAGAGTACATAGGCGAAAATGAGAACAGGTAATGTTCTGGCAGGTCGCAGCATGTGATAGTGAGAACAACATGACCTCAATTATAGAAGATAGAAAAATATATATAATGGACTACAAGGTCACTGAAGAACATGTCATACCAAGGGTGGGACTCCGCAATGGTGGACCTAAGAAAAAATGGACTGAAGTGCAAGCCTTAATTTTTGCCCTGCAAGTAGCGCGACTGTCTCTCATTGAATGAATTCCTGCATTGGTGACCTTTACTTGTCATATCGCAATCGCCTGATGACAGGACCCATTAAACAGTCGCATCATATGTGGAGGGCAAGATATTCCTCATACATCATCACCTATTAAGGCCCGAGTGTCATCGGAGGCCAGCTGGTACAGCTGCAAAAGGTAAACAAAGAAGTAGAAAGAAAACAAAAGGTGACATCACAGCCAAGGGGGTAAGTGATTGGTGAGTAGTTTTTCTTTTTTCTTTTCCCTATCAGTAGGTAACCTTTATCATTGTTGTTGCCAAATTAGGTTAATCTAAGGGTTAAGTCATGGCAGGAGAGCTCGGACACGTGTCATGCTCCTCCTGCGCTATGTGGGAAGTCAGGGACACTTCCAATGTCCCTGACGACGACATGTGCGGGAAGTGTATTCTGCTGCAGATCCTGACAGACCGCATTGTAGCACTGGAGCTGTGGGTGAATTCACTCTGGAGCATGCGCGATGCTGAGGATGCCGTGAATAGCACGTTTAGTGAGTTGAGCATACCGCAGGTAAAGGTTACACAGACAAATAGGGAATGGATGATCAACAGGAAGAGCAGTGGAAGGAAGGTAGTGCAGAGGTCTCCTGTGGTCATCCCCCTCCAAAACAGATACACCGTTGTGGGTACTGTTGGGGGAGATTACTCATCAAGAGACGGCAGCAGCAGCCAAGTCCATGGTACCATGGGTGGCTCTGCTGCACAGGAGGGCAGGAAAAAGAGTGGGAGAGCTATAGTAGTAGGGGATTCTATTGTAAGGGGAATAGATAGATGTTTCTGAAGCCACAATTGAGACTCCAGGAGGGTATGTTGCCTCCCTGCTGCAAGAGTTAAGGATGTCTTGGAGCGGTTGCAGGACATTTTGAAGGGGGAGTGTGAACAGCCAGTTGTCGTGGTGCATATAGGTACCAACGATATAGGTAAAAAATGGGATGAGATCCTACAAGCTGAATTGAGGGAGCTAGGAGTTAAATTAAAAAGTAGGACCTCAAAGGTAGTAATCTCAGGATTGCTACCAGTGCCACGTGCTAGTCAGAGTAGGAATCGTAGGATAGCTCAGATGAATACGTGGCTTGAGGAATGGTGCAGAAGGAAGGGATTCAAATTCCTGGGACATTGGAACCGGTTCTGGGGGAGGTGGGACCAGTACAAACCAGACGGTCTGCACCTGGGCAGGACTAGAACCAATGTCCTAGGGGGTGTGCTTGCTAGTGCTGTTGGGAAAGGGTTAAACTAATATGGCAAGGGGATGAGAACCTATGCAGTGAGACAGAGGGAAGTAGAATGGGGGCAGAAGCAAAAGATAGAACAAAGAAAATTAAGGGTGGGGGGGCAGAGAAACCCAAGGCAAAAATTAAAAAGGGCCACATTGCCGCAAAATTCTGAAAAGGCAAAATATGTTAAAAAGACAAGCCTGAAGGCTCTGTGCCTCAATGCGAGGAGTATTCGTAATAAGGTGGATGAATTAACTGCACAGGCAGCAATTAATGAATAGGATATAATTGGCATCACGGAGACATGGCTCCAGGGTGACCAAGGCTGAGAACTCAACATCCAGGGGTATTCAACATTCAGGAAGGATAGACAGAAAGGAAAAGGAGATGGGGTAGCATTGCTGGTTAAAGAGGAAATTAACGCAATAGTAAGGAAGGACATTAGCTTGGATGATGTGGAATCTGTATGGGTGGAGCTGCGGAATACCAAAGGGCAGAAAACGCTAGTGGGAGTTGTGTACAGACCACCAAACAGTAGTAGTGAGGTTGGGGACAACATCAAACAAGAAATTAGGGATGCATGCAATAAAGGTACAGCAGTTATTATGGGTGACTTTAATCTACATATTGATTGGGCTAACCAAACTGGTAGCAATAGGGTGGAGGAGGATTTCCTGGAGTGTATTAGAGATGGTTTTCTGGACCAATATGTCGAGGAACCAACTAGAGTGCTGGCCATCCAAGACTGGGTGATGTGTAATGAGAAGGGACTAATTAGCAATCTTGTTGTGCGAGGCCCCTTGGGGAAGGTGACCATAATATGGTAGAATTCTTTATTAAGATGGAGAGTGACACAGGGTCCTGAATTTAAGGAAAGGTAACTTCAGTGGTATGAGACAAGAATTGGCTTGAATAGACTGGCAAATGATACTTAAAGGGTTGACGGTGGATAGGCAATGGCAAACATTTAAAGATCACATGGATGAACTTCAACAATTGTACATCCCTGTCTGGAATAAAAATAAAAATAAAAATAAAACGGGAAGGTGGCTCAACCGTGTCTAACAAGGGAAATTAAGAATAGTGTTAAATCCAAGGAAGAGGCATATAAATTGGCCAGAAAAAACAGCAAACCTGAGGACTGGGAGAAATTTAGAATTTAGCAGAGAAGGACAAAAGGTTTAATTAGGAGGGGGAAAATAGAGTATGAGAGGAAGCCTGCCGGGAACATAAAAACTGACTGCAAAAGCTTCTATAGATATGTGAAGAGAAAAAGACTAGTGAAGACGAACGTAGGTCCCTTGTAGTCAGGTTCAGGTGAATTTATAATGGGGAACAAAGAAATGGCAGACCAGTTGAACAAATACTTTGGTTTTGTCTTCAAGAAGGAAGACAAAATAACCTTCTGGAAGTACTGGGGGATCGTGGGTCTAGTGAGAAGGAGGAACTGAAGGATATCCTTATTAGGCGGGAAATTGATGGGATTGAAGGCCGATAAGTCCCTGGGGCCTGATAATCTGCATCCCTGAGTACTTAGGGAAGTGGCCCGAGAAATAGTGGATGCATTAGTGATCATTTTCCAACAGTCTATCGACTCTGGATCAGTTTCTATGGACTGGAGGGTAGCTAATGTAACACCACTTTTTAAAAAAAGAGGGAGAACGAAAACGGGTAATTATAGACCGGTTAGTCTGACATCAGTAGTGGGGAAAATGTTGGAAGCAATTATTAAAGATGAAATAACAACACATTTGGAATGCAGTGAAAGGATCGGTCCAAGTCAGCATGGATTTATGAAAGGGAAATCATGCTTGACAAATCTTCTGGAATTTTTTGAGGATGTGACTAGCAGAGTGGACAAGGGAGAACCAGTAGATGTGGTGTATTTGGACTTTCAAAAGGTTTTTGACAAGGTTCCACACAAGAGATTGGTGTGCAAAATCAAAGCACATGGTATTGGAGGTAATATACTGACGTGGATAGAGAACTGGTTGGCAGACAGGAAGCAGAGAGTCGCGATAAAGGGGTCCTTTTCAGAATGGCAGACAGTGACTAGTCAGGTTCCGCAGGGCTCAGTGCTGGGACCCCAGCTATTTACAGTATACTTTAATGATTTGGATGAGGGAATTGAGTGTAATATCTCCAAGTTGCAGATGACACTAAACTGGGTGGTGGTGTGAGCTGTGAGGAGGACGCTAAGAGGCTGAATGGGCAAATGCATGGCAGATGCAGTATTAAGTAGATAAATATGAGATTATCCACTTTGGGGTCTCTAAAACACGAAGGCAGATTATTTGAATGGCGGCAGATTAGGAAAAGGGGAGGTGCAACGAGACCTGGGTGTCATGGTACATTAGTCACTGAAAGTTGGCATACAGGTACAGCAGGCGGTGAAGAAGGCAACTGGTATGTTGGCCTTCATAGCTAGGGGATTTGAGTATAGGAGCAGGGAGGTCTTACTGCAGTTGTACAGGGCCTTGGTGAGGCCTCACCTGGAATAGTGTGTTCAGTTTTGGTCTCCTAATCTAAGGAAGGATGTTCTTGCTATTGAGGGAGTGCAGCGAAGGTTCACCAGACTGATTCCCGAGATGGCTGGACTGACATATGAGTAGAGACTGGATCGACTGGACCTTTATTCACTGGAGTTTAGAATGATGAGAGGGGATCTCATAGAAATATATAAAATTCTGACGGGACTGGACAGATTAGATGCAGGAAGAATATTCCCGATGTTGGAGAAGTCCAGAACCAGGGGACACAGTCTAAGGATAAGGGGTAAGCCATTTAAGACTGAGATGAGGAGAAACTTCTTCACTCAGAGAGTTATTAACCTGTGGAATTCCCTACCACAGCGAGTTGTTGATGCCACTTCATTAGATATATTCAAGAGGGAATTAGATATGGCTAAAGGGATCAAGGGGTATGGAGAGAAAGCAGGAAAGGGGTACTGAGGTGAATGGTCAACCATGATCTTATTGAATGGTGGTGCAGGCTCGAAAGGCTGAATGGCCTACTCCTGCACCTATTTTCTATGTTTCTATCTCTCCAGCCACGTATTCATCTGCTCTATTCTCCTATTTCTGTACTCACTCGCTTGTGGCATTGCGATTTATCCGGAGATTACTACCTTTGAGGTTCTGCTTTTTAATCTCTCTCCTAGCTCCCTAAACTATGCCTGTGGGACCTCATCCCTCTTCCTACCTATGTCATTGGCACCGATGTGGACCACGACCTCTAGCTGTTCACCCTCTCCCCCCAGAATGCCCTGCAGCCGCTCAGTGACATTGTTTACCCTGGCGCCAGGGAGGCAACATGCTATCCTTGAGTCATGTCTGTGGCCGCAGAAACGCCTGTCTGCTCCCCTGACTATGGAATCCAATACCACTATAGCTCATCCATTTTTTTTCCTCCCACCCTGTGCAGCTGAGCCACGCATGGTCCTGTGGAGTCCCCAGTGCCACCATCGCCCTCACCGGTACTAAGATCAGAGTACTGGTTGGAGAGCAAGATGGACTCAGGGGACTCCTGCACTACCTGCCTAGTCCTCCTCTTCTGTCCAGGGGTCACCCAAACCCTATCTGCCTGCACACTCTTAAGCTGAGGGATGACTGCCTCTAGAAACGTGCTAACCATGTAGCTCTCAGTCTCGCGGATACACCGCAGTGACCTCAACTGCCGCTCAAGCTCCAAAACACGGAGCTCGAGTTGGTGCAGCTGGAGACACCTCCTGCACACGTGGTCGCCCCAGCTGCGCGAAGCATCCAGGATTTCCCTAATGCCACAGGATGTGCAATCCACGGGACTGAGCTGCCCTGCCATCCCTCTAGTTACACTCGCAACTATCGAGTAGAACTAAACTCTAAACCTTAGCCAAACACACCCAGCCGCTACTCAGCAAACAGCCGATTTTCCTTAGATAATAAAGATCACATATGATTACTTGCAGTTCCTACTTGCAACAATGCCAAAGGTTTCTTACAGAAAAGAAAAATACTCACCAATCCACCAGCCAATCACTTACCTGCTTGGCTGTGATGTCACACTTTGATTTCGATCTTTTTTAACTTTTGGTCCCTGCTGCAGTTGGCTCCTCCGACTCTGGGCCCTTTTTGCTGGGCCTCGATCCTCCCGCTCCGTAATGAAGAAGTAATCAGAACAAAATAATCATTATACATAACTTGCACATGATACACACAACAAAAGATATGGGGCTAGATTTTGCACTTTTATGCAGATTGCCCAAAAATGGGCATTATTTCCAGTGTCGGCGATAAAAATTGGGTTTTCAGATCGCCAGCTTCTCGCCCATTCTCAAAACACCTTGTCTCCATTTTTGAAATTGGGCGTTACCGCGAGCGATATGAAATGGGCGGTAGCGTTAAATCTCTCTGACCTTCTGCCATAAAGTGTCGCCGTCCTTAGCAACGGCATGGCAACACCCGATTCCTGCGATTCACTGTTGTGGGAGGCACGAGGGAGATTCACCAGCAGCAAAAAGCCTACTAAGCACCCAAGAACATAGTTGGCACCGAGTTTTTGTCCAACAAATAAGATATAACATGGAAGGGATGGTGGAGGGCCTGGAGCTGGTAGCCAGGAACACTGGTGGCAGAGGGCTCCCAGTGGTCCCGGAGCTCTGCACTGCACCCCAAGGTGCTGCACCCCCATTGCCAACAACACATGAGAGCCATGAGCAACATCTTGCTTCTGGCTCGGAGCACGTTCTCACCTTGGGACTGTCCTCTCCCGTATCCGTCCAAGCAGCGGTTAGGCTGTCACTCCCCCCCCACCCACCAATGAAGCATCGCCTGAGGAGCTCCTCAGCCAGGCGGCTTGGAGTCAGGAGGGGAAGGGGTAGAGGTGGGGAGGCAAAGTGCGGGGGGGGGGGCGGTGTGGGGCGAAGGGTTTGTTTTTACAGAAATATTGATGATTTCAGACAAATGTTCGGTTTAAATGTTTTTAATTTTACAAACCTTGTTACGCATTGGCTCAGATAGCTGCACATTACACGCTGGTGATTCCTTAACATCAAAGGGTATAATTACACTTAACTTCAATCAACTTAACCTTTAACTATCACCAAGATGATGCCCCCATTGATGTATGACTTGCAAACCCAGCAGTGTGTTAGCTTTTTAAATACCACCAACGTTCTTCCAGGCAAAGCGCTCATTGTTGAGCTCCTGACATACGGCTCTTGCAGCTATCATGCCATCACGGGCCCTTTCATGCAGTCTACGGGGGTGATGGGGGTATGGCTTCAGCATCAGCCTGTTTGTATGGGCTGATGTCAGCGTCCGCCTCCTTGTCTTCCTCTTCCTCTCTTTGGTAAAGTGGACTGTCAGACTCTTCAGGCAATTCTTGTCCCTTCCTGATAGCCAAGTTGTGCAGCATGGAGCACGCCACCATAAATTGAGCTACCTGCTCAGGGTGGTAATTAACCTCGCCTCCTGAGTGGTCCAGGCATCTGAAGCGCTGCTTAAGCACTCCAATGGTTTTCTCCACGATATTGCAAGTGGTTCTGTGGCTCTCATTATATCGCCTCTCGGTTTCGGTGTGGGTGTCACGCCAGGGGGGGGAGCGGGGGTGGGGAGGGGGGCATCAGCCAGGTGGCGAGGCCATATCCTTTGTCACCACATTCAGGCAGGGAATTCCTTGTGGTTCCTGAAAAGGTGCCCGCATCATGATGTGCGTACAGTCTATTGCTCCCTGCACCTTGGGGAAGTTTGCAATTCTGGAGACTCCTGGAGCCCTCTCAGTCTGTGCCTCCCTGGTCATAGAGAAGCTGATAAAATCCCTCCTGCGTGCGTACAGGGCTTCAGTAAAACAGCAAAGCGTGGTATGCTGAGACAGACCGCAAATGTCGCCAGCTGAGGCCTGAAAAGAACCCGATGCGTAGAACGACAGTGCCGTGGTGACTCTGACCTCGACGGACAGTGCAGTACTGATGGTGCTGACTGGCTGCAGATCTCCCCTTATGAGCTGACATACCTCAGTGATAACCTTTTTGTTGAAGTGCAGTCTCAGAAGGCAGGTGGTGTCGGCAAGTCCAGGTAAGACCGTTTGTCCCTGTACTTGCAGAGGTGTAACGTCTGGTCCTCCTCATCAGTCTGCCATATCTTACATTGGGCACATAACGCTGTGGAGCGTACCTTCGGCCATCTTGAGTCTGCAGCATGTAATTGGTCATCAAGAGAGGGTGAGAAAGGACAGGCCCCATTGCAATAGCTCTCTGTTTTCCATCGATTGGTCACAAAGAATGAATGTCCCGATGAAGACACCTATTAAATTCCAATCGTTCACAGTATGGTAAAGATGTTTGTACAGATGTTCACATCACCTCCAAAGACCTCCAGAGTACATCCGAACTCCCCTGAGGTTGAAGCAGAGCAGCCTTTTAAATGACGCGACATGTGATGTAGAACATGGCGTCCATACCGCTGTTATTAGTTCCAGTTAGTTCCACATTTTCCAGGTGGTTTTTTGTGCAAGCGATATTATGGGCGATATGTGTGCAAGGTGGTGAAAGTGATGCTGGGCGATCTCCTGGCCGTTAGTTTCGGCTAATGTGATCTTTATGACAAAGAAAAATGGCCGGTCGGTACTATTGAATCTCAGCGTTAATTCCGTGCGGAAACTAACGCTGGGTGATATTATGGGCATTGATTTCGCCCATTCTGATGATTCCACCCCAAAAAGGTGGGCGGGTGGTATTATTTTTTTCCCGGCATTACGCACATGGGGAAAGTAACGCTCGGCAATAAGTTTCTGAAAAATACCCGTCAGTTTCCATTTTGTGGCTAAATGGGTGATATACGTTATTTCAGCAGCAAAATGGGCGTTAAGTGGGCGTTAAGCATGCAAAAAAAGTTGAAGATCTAGCCCATGAACTTATTCTTCCATATTTACAAATCAAACTTAACCACTGATTTTCTGTTTCAAACAGGATACCTTCGCTCTTGAACAGAACTTTCCAAACTTGTTGTAGAACTTAAACGCATTCTAGGGTGAGCCTGAGGAGAAGCTTTCTCCTTGGGGCTAGACTTTCAGCATAGATCGCTACCGCCCATATATGGGTGATATTTACAACGGTAGTGGTTGTCCCACCTTTAAAAAACGCCGGAGTATCGCTAGTTTCGCCTTTTGTATTTGGGTGGTTGTGGTAGCATAGAAATATAGAAACATAGAAAATAGGAGCAGCAGTAGGCCATTCGGCCCTTCGAGTCTACACCACCATTCAATATGATCATGGCTGATCCTCTACCTCAACGCCATATTCCCGCTTTTTCCCCATACCCCTTGATGCCTTTTGTTTCTAGAAATCTATCTATCTCCCTCTTAAATATATTCAGTGACTTGGCCTCCACAGACTTCTGTGGTAGAGAATTCCACAGGTTCACCACCCTCAGAGTGAAAACATTTCTCCTCATCTCGGTCCTAAATTTCTTACCCCGTATCCTGAGACTGTGACCCCTTGTTCTAGACTTCCTAGCCAGGGGAAACATCCTCCCTACATCCAGTCTATCCAAACCAGTCAGAATTTTGTATGTTTCAATGAGAGTTCTAAACTTTAGTGAACGCAGGCCCTGTCGACGCAATCTCTTCTCATACGACAGTCCTGCCATCCCAGGAATCAGTCTGGTGAACCTTCGTTGCACTCCCTCTATGGCAAGTATATCCTTTCTTCGGTAAGGAGACCAAAACTGCACACAATATTGATAGCGATATCAAGTGGGCGATAGCGATCTATTCAGTTGTGCAAGGTCGGTGTCCTTAGCGACAGCTGTTCCGCGCATGCACGATTTTTATTTTCTGGCACTTAACTTTTCCTGCGATTCGGGAGGTCAGGGGTCACCTGTGCATGCGCAGAAGAGGAAGGGAGAGCGAGAGAGAGCGCGAGACACACAGACTGGGAGCAAATCAAGTGGAGGGAGAATATTTGAGGTTTTAAAAGTTTGAAAAAAATTATAATACATTTCAAAGAGAAATCATGGACATTGAAGAAGTAGTAATGAGTGACGTGGGTGAGGTGGCTGAGGTGGGAGGGAGAAAAAGGGCCAAACGGTTTTCTGATGAGGCCAATGTAGCCTTGGTCCACGAAGTAGAAAACAGATGGAACCAATTAACCCGGGGTGGGCGTGGGAAACCCCACCCCCCCCACCAAATGTGTACCAACGTATATGGACGGAGATCGTGGAGATGGTGTTGTCGGCCGTCCACGGTTATCGGAAGCCCAGCCAATGCTGCAAGCACTGGAACGACCTGGTTGCGTCTGTGAGAGTAAGTACTAACTTTAATAACTTTAATCATGCACTGACTCTGTTGTGTATCTGTAAAGCATGCACTCCCATGTTCCGCCACCAGGGAGCGCATCCCCTGAAGTCCCAAGGGATCCCAGCATCCCTTGGGAGCACTGTATATAAACCGGCCCCTAAGGCCTGTTCCTCACTCTGGAGTGTCTTTATAAAGACTGAGGTCACTGTTACTTTAACCTCCCTGTGTGCAGTCTCATCTGTGTTAGGAACACAATAGACTCATTACTTAAAATGTAAATCTGCCAGATTGAAATTAAGCTTGGTAAGCTGGGTAATCTTGGTGTCACGCATTACTTCCTATCCACGATCTTATTACATTGCTTCTCTGAACGTAGATGTGTTATTCATGCATCAATTGCATCCTAACTGTATTAGCATATAACGTTAATGGGACATTGATGAAAAGCATTGGCAATGAATAATTGTGGATGTTTACCTGTCTGTTCCGTACTAGTACCTGGGCAATTTGCTTAAACCATGCTCTTGTCATCTTTGCAGAAGAAGATATCTGCCAATCGTACAGAGCGTCGGCGCACGGGAGGAGGGCCAGCAGAGTTGGCAGAACTCACCGACCTGCAGGAGCAGGCTGCAGCCCTTGCTGGGGTCCATAGTCCCTCGGCCACCCATGGTGGTGCAGATCTGGTGCCAAGTAAGTAATGTATAACCCCTGGATAATTTAATGTAATTGAATGCTATTTGAGTATAATATATGAATGATGTAATGGAATGTAATTAATGCTGTGATCATGAAATCTTATTATAATGCCATGCAGTTTCTGTACTTTCTGTTCATGTTAATTAAACCTAACATCTGTCAGTGATATCTAATGCAGTAGTGTTGCTCCTCCTACATATGCCTGCGCAGCGTAAGCGTTCTCATGTCATGTCACCCTGGCCCTCTCCTCCTCTTCTATTAACCTCACATATTATGTTTTCTAGTTGCCCAGGAGCAGCGGAGAAATTTGGGGCCCGTACTGCTGCAAGTGGTGCTCACCACCAGAGATGAGACCGCAGAGGAGGAGGATTGTCTGGATGACTCTCGACCCAGCTGCTCAGCACAACGTGTGGAGGAGGGGGGACTCGGGGACTCAAGGGTCCAATCTACCTGCGGCCACCGCTTCCTCAACCGAGGAAGTAGCGGGACCAAGCGGCTTGCAGCAGGGCACACCGAGCGGTCCAGCACCTGCACCAGATCTGCGAAGGTTGATTCGGCGAGATAGGCACGCTCGAAGGCAGGCGGGTGTCAACCTGGACATGGTATCACTGTCGAGGGCGAGCGTCGACATTGGTCGAGAGCTCCTCCAGGCGATAGGTGGGTTGACCGGCAACATTGCCACGCTTTCAGCTCGTCATTCGGAGAACATGGTGCAGCGGTGACGTGGCGAAATGTCGATTCCATCAATACCGTGTGGCAGACGTACCACCTATGCCAGCAGATGAGAGTCAGGAGGAAGCAGTCGCTTCTGACTCTGGAGACGGTTCTTCGGAGACTGATTCTTCTCCGGGAGTCCAAGAAGTGACTCTCTCACTGTCACCACCCAGCCCCCCCCGCGCACAGCAGCAGCGATCGAGGTGCCCTGCTGCAAGACGGTTTGGAGTAAATGGGGGTAGGACCAGGGCCAGGGGCAGGGGCAGGGCCAGGGGCAGAGCCTGGGGCAGGGCCAACGTTATGGGGAAAGGATGCATGAAGGTCAGGTGGCCGCAGGTAGAAGTTTTGCCTGGTTGGTGGGTGTGGGGTGTTGGGGGGAGGGTGCTGTTGTTGTTATTGTTATTTTAATGGATATTTAAAAATTGTTGACTGTTGGGGGGTGGAGATTGGTGGGTGTTTCTGTTCTGTTTAACTGTTTTCAATGTTTGTACTTGTTAATTGTTTTTTCCCCATTTAAAATTGTTATATGTAAGTCTAAAATTCTAAAAAAAAGGTTTTTTCAATTGTTACATTATAAAAGATTTCTATTACACTTACAATTCTTCTGCAGTGTTTTTTTACAAACAGAAGGTTAGCCGTCAATACAAGGGTTGCAAACAATGGCCAGGCAAGGATGAAACGTAACGTAACTGTCACCAACGTAAGTTGAAGCAAAGTGTTCATTTATGAGCTGCTGACGCAACAGTCCTGCAGTTGCGTAACTACCACGGGGCTTCTCCTGTGGTGTACAGAGGGGTGGTGGCATGGGTTCATCGCTAGGGTGATTGTCCTCCCCGAGGTCCTCCTCCTCCTCCTCCTCTTACGCCTCCCCTCTCTCCTGAGGTGGACTGGCAGTCCCTACTGATAATTCCTGTGACCTCCTGATAGCTAGGTTATGCAACATGCAGCACATCAGGGTGGTATTGTAGACTGCCTCCAGAGTGGTCCAGGCATCTGGAACAATCTACCCACATCTAACCTGTCCCGTCCCGTCAGAATCTTGTATGTTTCTATGAGATCCCCTCTCATCCTTCTAAACTCCAATGTATAAAGGTCTCCTCCTCCTCAGCAGCCTGCCACCTATTTGATTGGGCACATAATGCTCTTCAATGAACCTTCTCCCATCTCTATTCTGCAGCCTGTGGGGAGTCAGCAATACTGGCTGAGAAATTACAGGCCCCATTACGATAAATGCCCTAATCTGTCTTCAAAATTCTTGAATTGTCCTTAAACAATCCAAAATGTACACAAAATTGACCACAATGTGCTCAGATAATTGTCAAGATTTTATAACACCCTTAAAATCACTCACAATTTACTTCAATGCTCCCATCAACTTTATGCAGCCTTTTCTTCAATTTCATCCAATTTACAACATGGCGTCCCCACCATCGGGTTAGGGTCCGGTGAGGGCAACTTTTTCTTAGCGTTTTTTTGAGCAGGCAGTAATTTGGGTGGTATATGGGCGAAATGCTGAAAGTAGCGCTAGGTGATAATTTGGACAGTAGTTTCCATTGTAAACAGTCTTCTGGGCGTTACACAAGTGATGACATCAGATTTTAGAACAAAAAAATGGGCGGGCGGTTTTGCTCATTGCCGAATGTAATTGAATGTCGAATATACCGCCGGCGATAAATGGCCGGTAGTTTCCACTTATACACAAATATGGGTGGTAAAGAGCTTTTCAGCGTTAATATGGGTGGTAAATGGATGGTAAATGGGCCGATGGATGCCGAAAGTCTAGCCCACATTTATCTAAATTAAACGCCATTTGCCAATGTGCGGCCAACTACCCTAGCACAACTAAAACTTTTTGGATTTGATTGCACACCACTACCGTCTTAACCCTTACACAGATTTTGATGTCATCTGCAAACTTACTCACCATATTCCCGACACCACTGTCCAGGCATGTAGAGTAGTGATCCCAGGACCGATCCCTCAGGGACACCACTAGTAAAATGTCTCAAATCTGAACCATATTCATTACCTACAACTGTTTGGCTATGGGATTGCAGCCAATTCCTAATCCAGCGTTTCAGACCCCTACAGATACCACAAGATGGAATCTTGTGAGTAACCTAGTGTGAGGTACCTTATCAAAGACTATCTCAAACTAAACAATGTCTACTGGATTTCCCTCATCCTCTACCCTAGTGACGTCTTCAAAAAAACTCTCATCAAATCTGTTAGGCATGACCTATTTTTTCAGAAGCCAAGTTGTGAATTTCTAATGGCCCCCTTCCCTTTCCTAGTTGTTGTTATTGTTGTTGCTCCCAGTGATCATAAAAGGGATCTCTTGCGATTTCTTCCCTCATCGTCCTAATAATGAATGGTTTCCTGGCTCTGATTGGTCCTCTTTAAACACCCTTGGATGGATATTATCTACACCTGGAGCAAGATCAACTTTGAGCTTTCCTAATCAATCCATT
This sequence comes from Pristiophorus japonicus, assembly GCF_044704955.1. Lineage (NCBI taxonomy): Eukaryota > Metazoa > Chordata > Chondrichthyes > Pristiophoridae > Pristiophorus > Pristiophorus japonicus. Next base: position 519,051,970 of record NC_091977.1, on the reverse strand, counting down.
TTAATATTAATAATGCTATTCAATACTAAACACCCCTCATCTGGAACATAAGCATCATCTACAGGAGTATAGGCTGATGTAAAATAGCCCTCTGCCTTAACCCAAGAATCGGTTTGAATCGGTCCTCCAGTATCCTTGGTGAAAGTTGGATAGCCATGTGTTGGGTTGTGGTGTGGCACCAAAGATAAGTTCCACTATCTTCCCGGGCCTGTTCCCAACATATATGAACACAAGAGAGTCCACAATTAATAACCACTACCTGAATAAAATTAGCATCCTTTAGTGGCCCTATATGATCCTTTATGCTCTTCTGATGTAGCTAAAAAAAGCTTTTGCTGTTTACCACAATTACTTCACTCTTATTTTACTCCCACTGCAGCTCAAACTCTTATCCATTAGTTACCCCTACGTTCAATCGCCTAGGCCTTCTGCCTCCCACTGATATTTCTGGGATGGGTAGTGTTATGTATGCAACACTATGTAACCAGCATTCTACCGCCACCAGAGGGCGCATCTGTTGGAGTCCCAACAGATCCCAGCATCCCTTGGGAGCACTGTATATAAGCAGGCCTCCCAAGCACTCTGGAGTTAGAATAAAGAGACTAAGGTTACACTTACTCACGTCTACAGTACTCAGTCATATCGCTTTATTCAAGACATAACAACTGGCAACGAGATAACGAACCATCATGCGAAAATGCAGAGAACTGTTAGTATCCTGGAGAAATTCTCAGAAGGGGATGATTGGGAGGCCTTCGTGGAGTCACTCGACCAATACTTTGAGGCCAATGAGCTGGAAGGGAGTGTGAACACTGCCAAACAAAGGGCGATCCTCCTCACCGTCTGCGGGGCAACAACCTATGGCCTCATGAAAAATCTTCTTGCTTCGGTGAAACCAACAACTAAATCATATGAAGGACTCTGTACGCTGGTCTGGGAGCATCTAAATCCAAAGAAGAGCATTCTGATGGCAAGGTATCGATTTTACACATGTCAACGGTCTGAAGGCCAGGAAGTGGCGAGCTATGTCGCCAAACTAAGGCGCCTTGCAGGACATTGCGAATTCGATGGATTCCTGGAGCAAATGCTAAGAGACTTTTTTGTGCTTGGCATTGGCCATGAGGTTATCCTTCGCAAACTATTGACTGTTGAAACACCGAACCTGAGCAATGCCATAACGATAGCCCAGGCATTTATATCCACCAACGATAACACCAAACAAATTTTGCAGCATAAAGATGTTTCGGCAAGTACTGTACACAAAGTAACGTCGTTTCCAGCAGGAATGCATATGGCAGAATGTACACGCCTGCAGCTGCACGACCTCAGATGACTCAGAGTCCGCCATCAAGCGTTAATGCAAGGCAATTGACACCTTGTTGGCGCTGCGGAGGTGATCATCGAGCCCATCAATGCCGCTTCAAACACGCGTGCAAAGGCTGTGGAACAATGGGACACCATGTATGTCACCGCAAGTGCCTTGTGCTGAATGGGTCGTGTACCAGGAATCAAGTGGATCTGCACCTTCCCTCCCGAGAAACTTCTGATGCCTGGTTCAAACAATGATGGAAATTTGCTCAGAACCTGGGCACATGAGACATCATCGATGGACGAAAGCGCTTGGATGTCGTCCGAGTTCCAGCGGATTTTTCCCAGCCAGTGTGCATGCAAAGACTATGGAACAATGGGACACCTCCAGCGAATGTGCAGATGAGCTGCAAACCCTGCAAACTACCACGTTGCAGAGGAAGATCGATCATGGCAGATTAAACTGAACTAGAGACTTAAACCGAGGAGGCAGAAGTGTATGGGGTACACACCGTTACCACGAAATGTCCACCAATAATGTTAAAAGTTGAACTCAACGGAATTCCAGTATCCATGGAATTGGGCACATAAGAACATAAGAATTAGGAACAGGAGTAGGCCATCTAGCCCCTCGAGCCTGCTCCGCCATTGAACAAGATCATGGCTGATCTGGCCGTGGACTCAGCTCCACTTACCCGTCCGCTCCCCGTAACCCTTAATTCCCTTATTGGTTAAAAATCTATCTATCCATGACTTGAATACATTCAATGAGCTAGCCTCAACTGCTTCCTTGGGCAGAGAATTCCACAGATTCACAACCCTCTGGGAGAAGAAATTCCTTCTCAACTTGGTTTTAAATTGGCTCCCCCGTATTTTGAGGCTGTGCCCCCTAGTTCTAGTCTCCCCTACCAGTGGAAACAACCTCTCTGCCTCTATCTTGTCTATCCCTTTCATTATTTTAAATGTTTCTATAAGATCACCCCTCATCTTTCTGAACTCCAACGAGTAAAGACCCAGTCTACTCAATCTATCATCATAAGGTAACCCCCTCATCTCCGGAATCAATCTAGTGAATCGTCTCTGTACCCCCTCCAAAGCCAGTATATCCGACCTTAAGTAAGGCGACCAAAACTGCACGCAGTACTCCAGGTGCGGCCTCACCAATACCCGATACAGTTGCAGAAGGACCTCCCTGCTTTTGTACTCTATCCCTCTCGCAATGAAGGCCAACATTCCATTCGCCTTCCTGATTACCTGCTGCACCTGCAAACTAACTTTTTGGGATTCATGCACAAGGACCCCCAGGTCCCTCTGCACCGCAGCATGTTGTAATTTCTCCCCATTCAAATAATATTCCCTTTTACTGTTTTTTTTCCCCAAGGTGGATGACCTCACACTTTCTGACATTGCATTACATCTGCCAAACCTTAGCCCATTCGCTTAACCTATCTAAATCTCTTTGCAGCCACTCTGTGTCCTGTACACAACCCACTTTCCCACTAATCTTTGTGTCATCTGCAAAGTTTGTTACACTACACTCTGTCCCCTCTTCCAGGTCATTTATGTATATTGTAAACAGTTGTGGTCCCAGCACCGATCCCTGTGCCACACCACTAACCACCGATTTCCAACCCGAAAAGGACCCATTTATCCCGACTCTCTGCTTTCTGTTAGCCAGCCAATTCTCTATCCATGCTAATACATTTCCTCTGACCCCGCGTACCTTTATCTTCTGCATTAACCTTTTGTATGGCACCTTATCGAACGCCTTTTGAAAATCTAAATACACCACATCCATTGGTACACCTCTATCCACCATGCTTGTTATATCCTTAAAGAATTCCAGTAAATTAGTTAAACATGATTTCCCCTTCATGAATCCATGCTGCGTCTGCTTGATTGCACTATTCCTATCTAGATGTCCCGCTATTTCTTCCTCAATGATAGTTTCAAGCATTTTCCCCACTACAGATGTTAAACTAACCGGCCTATAGTTACCTGCCTTTTGTCTGCCCCCTTTTTTAAACAGAGGTGTTACATTAGCTGCTTTCCAATCCGCTGGTACCTCCCCAGAGTCCAGAGAATCTTGGTAGATTATAACGAATGCATCTGCTATAACATCCGCCATCTCTTTTAATACCCTGGGATGCATTTCATCAGGACCAGGGGACTTGTCTACCTTGAGTCCCATTAGCCTGTCCAGCACTACCCCTGCTAGTGATAGTGATTGTCTCCAGGTCCTCCCTTCCCACATTCCTGTGACCAGCAATTTCTGGCATGGTTTCTGTGTCTTCCACTGTGAAGACCGAAGCAAAATAATAGTTTAGGGTCTCAGCCATTTCCACATTTCCCATTATTAAATCCCCCTTCTCATCTTCTAAGGGACCAACATTTACTTAATCACTCTTTTCTGTTTTATATATCTGTAAAAGCTTTTACTATCCGTTTTTATGTTTTGCGCAAGTTTACCTTCGTAATCTATCTTTCCTTTCTTTATTGCTTTCTTAGTCATTCTTTGCTGTCGTTTAAAATTTTCCCAATCTTCTATTTTCCCACTAACCTTGGCCACCTTATACGCATTGGTTTTTAATTTGATACTCTCCTTAATTTCCCTGGTTATCCACGGCTGGTTATCCCTTCTCTTACCGCCCTTCTTTTTCATTGGAATATATTTTTGTTGGGCACTATGAAAGAGCTGCTTAAAAGTCCTCCACTGTTCCTCAATTGTGCCACCGTTTAGTCTGTGTTTCCAATCTACTTTAGCCAACTCTGCCCTCATCCCACTGTCGTCCCCTTTGTTTAAGCATAGTATGCTCGTTTGAGACACTACTTCCTCACCCTCAATCTGTATTACAAATTAAACCATACTATGATCACTCATTCTGAGAGGATCTTTTACTCGGAGATCGTTTATTATTCCTGTCTCATTACACAGGACCAGATCTAAGATAGCTTGCTCCCTTGTAGGTTCTGTAACATACTGTTCTAAGAAACAATCCCGTATGCATTCTATGAATTCCTCCTCCAGGCTACCCCGTGCGATTTGAGTTGACCAATCGATATGTAGGTTAAAATCCCCCATGATTATTGCCGTTCCTTTTTCACATGCCTCCATTATTTCCTTGATTATTGCCCGCCCCACCGTGAAGTTATTATTTGGGGGCCTATAAACTACGCCCACCAGTGACTTTTACCCCTTACTATCTCTAATCTCCACCCACAATGATTCAACATTTTGTTCATTAGAGCCAATATCGTCTCTCACAACTGCCCTGATATCATCCTTTATTATCAGAGCTACCCCACCTCCTCTCCCTTCTTGTCTATCTTTCCGAATCGTCAGATACCCCTGTATGTTTAATTCCCAGTCTTGGCCACCCTGCAACCACGTTTCTGTAATGGCTATCAAATCATACCCATTTGTAATGATTTGTGCCGTCAACTCATTTACTTTATTTCGAATGCTGCGTGCGTTTAGGTAGAGTGTTTTAATACTAGTTTTTAATCCATGATTTTTAGTTTTGATCCCTCCTGCAGCTCCTTTACATTCAGTGGCCCTTTATGTTTTTTGCCTTGGGTTTCTCTGTCCTCCACTTTTATTCATCTCCTTTCTTGTCTTTTGCTTTTGTCTCGTTTTTGTTTCCCTCTGTCTCCCTGCATTGGTTCCCATAATGACATGGTGCGAGTCAGTCCATTATGAGCAAAAAGGCCTTTGACAGGCTGTGGAGCAACAAGGCACACAGGCCCAAGCTGAGCCCTATTCATACCAAGCTGAGAACTGATCCCTGTAATTGGCAGCGCAGCAGTAAAAGTCTCCTATGATGGAGCAGAGCACGAACTACCACTATGGATTGTACCAGGAGATGACCCCACACTATTCGGCAGAAGCTGGCTGGAAAAAATCCGCTGGAACTCGGATGACATCCAAGCATTTTCATCCGTCGACGATGCCTCAAGTGCCCAGGTTCTGAGTAAGTTTCCGTCATTGTTTGAGCCATGCATTGAAAGTTTCTTGGGAGTAAAGGTGCAGATCCACTTGGTTCCTGGTACATGACCCATCCAGCACAAGGCACTTGCGGTGATATACATGATGCGAGAGAGAGTGGAAATTGAGCTGGACAGGCTGCAATGAGAGTGCATCATCGCGCCGGTGGAGTTCAACGAGTGGGCCAGTCCAATTGTTCCTGTTCTCAAGGGCGATGGCATTGTCAGAATTTGTGGGGACTATAAAGTAACGATTAACCATTTTTCGCTGCAGGACCAGTACCCGCTACAAGGCAGACGCCCTATTTGCGACGCTGGCAGGAGGGAAGTCGTTCACCAAGTTGGATCTGACCTCGACCTACATGACGCAGGAGCTGGCGGAATCTTCGAAAGGCCTCACCTGCATCAACACGCACAAAGGTCTGTTCATCTTCAATAGATGCCCGTTTTGGATTCGATCAGCCGCGGCTATTTTTCTAAGGAACATGGAGAGTCTGCTAAAGTAGGTTCCGCGTTCCAGGACGACATATTGATCACAGGTTGGGACACCATTGAACACTTGCAGAACGTGGAAGAGATTCTAAGTCGGCTAGATCGTGTGGTACTCAGTTTGAAACATTCAAAGTGTGTTTTCCTGGAGCCAGACGTCGAGTTCTTAGGGAGAAGAATCGCGGCAGACGGCATCAGACCCACCGACGCCAAGACGGAGGCCATCAAGAACGTGTTGAGACCACAGAACATGACGGAGCTGCGGTCGTTCCTGGGACTCCTCAATTATTTTGGTAATTTCCTACCCAGGTTAAGTACCTTGCTAGAACCTCTACACGTGTTGCTATGAAAGGGAGATGACTGGGTATGGGGGTAATCACAAGAGACAGCTTTTGAGAAAGCCAGAAATCTGTTATGTTCCAACAAACTGCTTGTTCGGTATGACCCATGTCAATGTTTAGTGCTAGCTTGCAATGCGTCTTCGTACGGGGTCGGGTGTGTGTTACAAAAACAAATTGGGAACATTGCAACTGGTTGCTTATGCATCGAGGAGCTTGTCCAAGGTCGAAAGGGCCTACAGCATGATTGAAAAAGAAGCTCTGGCATGCGTTTACGGAGTAAAAAAAAATGCACCAGTATCTGTTTGGGCTTAAGTTCAAGTTAGAAACTAACAATAAGCCGTTCATATCGCTATTCTCAGAGAGCAAAGATATCAATACCAATGCCTCTGCTCGCATCCAAAGATGGGTGCTCACGCTGTCTGCATATAACTATGTAATTCGCCACAGGCCAGGCGAAGAGAACTGCGCTGACGCCCTCAGTCGGCTACCATTGCCCACTACTGGGGTGGAAATGGCACAGATTGCAGACATGCTCTTGGTGATGGATGCATTTGAAAACGAAAAGTCACCCGTTATGGTCCACCAGATCAGGACCTGGACCAGCCAAGATTCTTTACGGTCCCTTGTAAAAAACTGTGTCCTCAGTGGGAGCTGGTCCAGCGAAGATGCAAAGATCAAGCCGTTCCAGCGGCGTAAATACGAAATGTCCATACAGGCGGACTGTCTCTTGTGGGGTAATCATGTGGTCTTGCCCAAGAAAGGCAGGGAAATGTTCATATGCGACCTACACAGTACCCACCCAGGCATAGTAATGATGAAAGCTATAGCCAGATCCCATGTGTGGTGGCCCGGCATTGACTCTGATTTAGAGTCTTGTGTGCGCCAATGCAACACTTGCTCTCAACTGAGCATTGCAACCTGGGAGGCACTGCTAAGTTTGTGGTCATGGCCCTCCAAACCGTGGTCTAGGATCCACGTTGACTTCGTTGGCCCCTTTTCTAGGCAAAACATTCTTGATTGTTGTGGATGCTTATTCAAAATGGATTGAGTGTGTAATAATGTTTGTAAGCACGTCCACTGTCACCATTGAAAACCTATGAGCCATGTTTGCCACGCACAGCCTGCCTGATGTCCTTGTCAGCGACAACGGGCCGTGCTTCACCAGCGCTGAATTCAAGAAATTCATGACCTGCAATAGGATCAAGCACGTCACATCTGCCCCGTTCAAGCCCGCATCCAACGGCCAGGCAGAACGGGCAGTCCAAACCATCAAGCAAAGCTTGAAACGCGTGTCGGAAGGCTCCCTGCAGACCCGCCTGTCCCGAGTCCTGCTCAGCTACCGCACGAGATCCCACTCGCTCACCGGAGTTCCCCTAGCCGTGCTGCTCACAGAAAGGGCGCTCAAAACAAGGCTCTCTCTCATGCACCCTTATCTCCATGGTCACGTCGAGGGCAGGCGGCATCAACAAAGCATGCACCATGATCGCGCAAATTTGTCATGTGTTATTGAAGTCAATGACTCTGTATTTGTACTCATCTATGGACATGGTCCCAAATGGCTTGCTGGCATAGCAAAAGAAGGGAGTAGGGTGTTTCAGGTCAAACTTGCAAATGAACCAACTTGCAGAAAGCATTTGGAACAAACCAAACTGCGATTCACAGACGGCCACGAGCAACCTGAAGAGGACACCACCAACTTCCACCCTCCGACACACACACAAGTGGCAACCAACATCACGGTTGACCACGAAGCTGAATTCATCATCCCCAGCAGCCCAGCAAGGCCAGCTGCTAAGCAGCCCAGCGAAGAACCAACCAACTCACCTGCACCTGCATTTGTACCGAGAAGATTGACCAGGAAGCGGAAAGCTCCAGATCGTCTCACCCTGTAAATAAGTGTACTATTGACTTTGGGAGGGAGTGATGTTATGTATGCAACACTATGTAACCAGCATTCTACCGTCACCAGAGGGTGCATCTGTTGGAGTCCCAAGGGATCCCAGCATCGCTTTATTCGAGACATAACAGGCAGGAATGCAAAGATGCTTGGGGACACATCATGCTATGCTCCCGCCTCCTTGCCCCACCCAATTTCCCAGTGGCCAGGGCCCCTGTGCCAGAGGGATATGCCTACCATACGCAGTACCAATGATACTTGAATTGGGGAGGTACATTGTTCAATAACCCTGGAGGAGGAATTCATAGAATGCATACGGGATTGTTTCTTAGAACAGTATGTTACAGAACCTACAAGGGAGCAAGCTATTTTAGATCTGGTCCTGTGTAATGAGACAGGAATAATAAACGATCTCCTATTAAAACATAGAAACATAGAAAATAGGTGCAGGAGTAGGCCATTCGGCCCTTCTAGCCTGCACCGCCATTCAATGAGTTCATGGCTGAACATTCAACTTCAGTACCCCATTCCTGCTTTCTCGCCATACCCCTTGATCCCCCTAGCAGTAAGGACCTCATCTAACTCCTTTTTGAATATATTTAGTGAATTGGCCTCAACAACTTTCTGTGGTAGAGAATTCCACAGGTTCACCACTCTCTGGGTGAAGAAGTTCCTCCGCATCTCGGTCCTAAATGGCTTACCCCTTATCCTTAGACTGTGACCCCTGGTTCTGGACTTCCCCAACATTGGGAACATTCTTCCTGCATCTAACCTGTCTAACCCCGTCAGAATTTTATATGTTTCTATGAGGTCCCCTCTCATTCTTCTGAACTCCAGTGAATACAAGCCCAGTTGATCCAGTCTTTCTTGATAGGTCAGTCCCGCCATCCCGGGAATCAGTCTGGTGAACCTTCGCTGCACTCCCTCAATAGCAAGAATGTCCTTCCTCAGGTTAGGAGACCAAAACTGTACACAATACTCCAGGTGTGGCCTCACCAATGCCCTGTACAACTGTAGCAACACCTCCCTGCCCCTGTACTCAAATCCCCTTGCTATGAAGGCCAACATGCCATTTGCTTTCTTAACCGCCTGCTGCACCTGCATGCCAACCTTCAATGACTGATGTACCATGACACCCAGGTCTCTTTGCACCTCCCCTTTTCCTAATCTGTCACCATTCAGATAATAGTCTGTCTCTCTGTTTTTACCACCAAAGTGGATAACCTCACATTTATCCACATTATACTTCATCTGCCATGCATTTGCCCACTCACCTAACCTATCCAAGTCGCTCTGCAGCCTCACAGCATCCTCCTCGCAGCTCACACTGCCACCCAACTTAGTGTCATCCGCAAATTTGGAGATACTACATTTAATCCCCTCATCTAAATCATTAATGTACAGTGTAAACAGCTGGGGCCCCAGCACAGAACCTTGCGGTACCCCACTAGTCACTGCCTGCCATTCTGAAAAGTACCCATTTACTCCTACTCTTTGCTTCCTGTCTGACAACCAGTTCTCAATCCATGTCAGTACACTCGGAATGAGTGATCACAGTATGGTTGAATTTGTAATACAGATTGAGGGTGAGGAAGTAGTGTCTCAAATGAGCATACTATGCTTAAACAAAGGGGACTACAGTGGGATGAGGGCAGAGTTGGCTAAAGTAGACTGGAAACACAGACTAAACGTGGCACAATTGAGGAACAGTGGAGGACTTTTAAGGAGCTCTTTCATAGTCCTCAACAAAAATATATTCCAGTGAAAAAGAAGGGTGGTAAGAGAAGGGATAACCAGCCGTGGATAACCAAGGAAATAAAGGAGAGTATCAAATTAAAAACCAATGCATATAAGGTGGCCAAGGTTAGTGGGAAAATAGAAGATTGGGAAAATTTTAAACAACAGCAAAGAATGACTAAGAAAGCAATAAAGAAAGGAAAGATAGATTATGAGGGTAAACTTGCGCAAAACATAAAAACAGATAGTAAAAGCTTTTACAGATATATAAAACGGAAAAGAGTGACTAAAGTAAATGTTGGTCCCTTAGAAGATGAGAAGGGAGATTTAATAATGGGAAATGTGGAAATGGCTGAGACCTTAAATAATTATTTTGCTTCGGTCTTCACAGTGGAAGACACAAAAACCATGCCAAAAATTGCTGGTCACAGGAATGTGGGAAGAGAGGACCTTGAGACAATCACTATCACTAGGGGGTAGTGCTGGACAGGCTAATGGGACTCAAGGAAGACAAGTCCCCTGGTCCTGATGAAATGCATCCCAGGGTATTAAAAGAGATGGAAGAAGTTATAGCAGATGCATCCATTCTAATCTACCAAAAGTCTCTGGACTCTGGGGAGGTACCAGCGGATTGGAAAACAGCTAATGTAACGCCTCTGTTTAAAAAAGGGGGCAGACAAAAGGCAGGTAACTATAGGCCGGTTAGTTTAACATCTTTAGTGGGGAAAATACTTGAAACTATCATTGAGGAAGAAATAGCGGGACATCTAGATAGGAATAGTGCAATCAAGCAGACGCAACATGGATTCATGAAGGGGAAATCATGTTTAACTAATTTATTGGAATTCTTTGAGGATATAACGAGCATGGTGGATAGAGGTGTACCGATGGATGTGGTGTATTTAGATTTCCAAAAGACATTCGATAAGGTGCCACACAAAAGGTTAATGCAGAAGATAAAGGTTCGCGGAGTCAGAGGAAATGTATTAGCATGGATACAGAATTGGCTAACTAACAGAAAGCAGAGAGTCGGGATAAATGGGTCCTTTTCGGGTTGGAAATCGGTGGTTAGTGGTGTGCCACAGGGATCGGTGCTGGGACCACAACTGTTTACAATATACATAAATGACCTGGAAGAGGGGACAGAGTATAGTGTAACAAACTTTGCAGATGACACAAAGATTAGTGGGAAAGTGGGTTGTGTACAGGACACAGAGAGGTTGCAAAGAGATTTAGATAGGTTAAGCGAATGGGCTAAGGTTTGGCAGATGTAATACAATGTCGGAAAGTGTGAGGTCATCCACCTTGGGAAAAAAAACAGTAAAAGGGAATATTATTTGAATGGGGAGAAATTACAACATGCTGCGGTGCAGAGGGACCTGGGGGTCCTTGTGCATGAATCCAAAAAGTTAGTTTGCAGGTGCAGCAGGTAATCAGGAAGGCGAATGGAATGTTGGCCTTCATTGCGAGAGGGATGGAGTACAAAAGCAGGGAGGTCCTTCTGCAACTGTATCGGGTATTGGTGAGGCCGCACCTGGAGTACTGCGTGCAGTTTTGGTTGCCTTACTTAAGGAAGGATATACTAGCTTTGGAGGGGGTACAGAGACGATTTACTAGGCTGATTCTGGAGATGATGGGGTTACCTTATGATGATAGATTGAGTAGACTGGGCCTTTACTCATTGGAGTTCAGAAGGATGAGGGGTGATCTTATAGAAACATTTAAAATAATGAAAGGGATAGACAAGATAGAGGCAGAGAGGTTGTTTCCACTGGTCGGGGAGACTAGAACTAGGGGGCAAAGCATCAAAATACAGGGGAGCCAATTTAAAACCGAGTTGAGAAGGAATTTCTTCTCCCAGAGGGTTGTGAATCTGTGGAATTCTCTGCCCAAGGAAGCAGTTGAGGCTAGCTCATTGAATGTATTCAAGTCATGGATAGATAGATTTTTAACCAATAAGGAAATTAAGGGTTACGGGGAGCGGGCGGGTAAGTGGAGCTGAGTCCACGGCCAGATCAGCCATGATCTTGTTCAATGGCGGAGCAGGCTCGAGGGGCTAGATGGCCTACTCCTGTTCCTAATTCTTATGTTCTTATGTTCTTATGTAACATATTTACCATGATTTTGTGTCTTTTTGAACACTAAAAAGAAAGGAAGGAAGACTTGCATTTATATAGCGCCTTTCATGACCACCGCTAATAAAGTACTTTTTGGAGTGTAGTCACTGTTGTAATGTGGGATGTCAGGTTGTCTGTTAGACGCAGGCAACCAGTTATCTTTCAATAATTGTGGAATATTTATTTTTGGAATATGGACCCAGGCAAATATTCTTTTGAAACTGTATTCATGGAGGTGGATGCCAGTGATGCACAGAGCCAATGGAAGCACTGCGATCATAGCATGTTTTACATTCATTCTTTTTGTTACGGTGAGCATTGGGAGGAGGTATTCAGAGAATACTGTGATTTGAGTCTCACAGGGATAGTTAGGAACTTTGAGAGTTTTTGTAATAGTGTGACAGCATGAGCTCATACATCGGAATAGACGGTCAATAAAATTTATAGCCAATGTATATTACCCTGATCATAGAATGGTTACTGCATGAAAAGGAAGCCATTTGGCTCATTGAGCCTGTGCCAGCTCTCTGCAAGAGCACTTCAGCTAGTCGCACTCCCCCGCCCTTTCTCCGTAGCCCTGCAAATGTGTTTTCCTTCAGGTACTTATCTAACTTCATTTTGAACGCTGTGATTGAATTTACCTCTGCCACAAATGAAATCTGCACTTAATTTTGTAACACGAAATAAACTGTAATATATAAAATGAATTAAGAAATACTTCAGTGGTTTAGAACTTCAAATTGACTTACAGAGAAGTTGCAGCCCAGTTGTAAGTCCATGTATGTGGCCTGGAGGTGTGACTGATTAGCTTTTTATAGATCGCAGAGGTGGCTTCTTTAGATAACTAATCAAAAAACAGGACCAGATTCCAGTATCCGCAGTATTTTGCTTTTGTATTGTGGCAATAATTAATAGTCTTTAGCCCTGTCTATGAGAAACTGTCATTCTGATGTGGGAAAATGGAAATGTCAGTATGACACATCATCATTAAAGCACTTAGCAGCTCAGTACAGAGTGGCACTATAGTTTAACTGAATAATCTGAACTATGTGGATATCTGATTATGCCTCAGACAGATAGCTGATAAGGTTCTGCAATGTAAATTGCTCCTGGGAGCTTTGTTTTTGAGAGCAGTGGGCTATGTCTTGCTGATGTGAACATTTAAGGGGAGATTTTCCATTTTGGGTATTCCTAGAATAGGCTTAGATTGCATATTGGAAAATCACATGTCCCTGTAGCGTTTCCTCTGCGCACCTTTGGCTCGTTTGCCGTGAAGGAGTTCCGAGTAGAGCACTTGCTTTGGGAGTCTCGTGTCTGGCATGCGAACTATGTGGCCTGCCCAGCAGAGCTAATCAAGTGTGGTCAGTGCTTCAATGCTGGGGATGTTGGCCTGGTCGAGGACGCTATGTTGGTGCGTCTGTCCTCCCAGGGGATTTGTAGGATCTTGCGGAGGCATCGTTGGTGGTATTTCTCCAGCGATTGGAGGTGTCTACTGTACATGGTCCATTTCTCTGAGTTATACAGGAGGGCGGGTATTACTACAGCCTTGTAGACCATGAGCTTGGTGGCAGTTTTGAGGGACTGATCTTCAAACACTCTTTTCCTCAGGAGACCGAAGGCTGCACTGGTGCACTGGAGATGGTGTTGAATCTCATCGTCAATGTCTGTTCTTGTTGATAAGAGGCTCTCGAGGTATGGGAAATGGTCCATGTTGTCCAGGGCCATGCCCAGACTGATATCTGGTGGGGCTGGTTGTGGCGAGGACGGGCTGGTGGAGAACCTTTGTCTTACGGATGTTTAGCGTAAGGCCCATGCTTTCGTATGCCTTAATAAATATGTCGACTATGTCCTGGAGTTCAGCCTCTGTATGTGCGTAGACGCAGGCGTCATCCACATACTGTAGCTTGACGACAGAGGTTGGGGTGGTCTTGGACCAGGCCTGGGGATGGCGAAGTTTGAACAGGTTCCCACTGGTTCTGTAGTTTAATTCCACTCCAGCGGGGAGCTTGTTGACTGTGAGGTGGAGCATGGCAGCGAGGAAAATTGAGAAGAGGGTTGGGGCAATGACGCAGCCCTGTTTGACCCCGGTCCGAACATGGATTGGCTCTGTAGTGGATCCATTGGTAAGGGAGGAGCTCCTTAGCCACAGGGAGAAGATGGTTGAGGAGGACTCTAGCGACATAAGGGCAAATGAAAGGGAAGATTCCATGGCTCTCTCAAACCAATCAGCTCGCAGGGTTTGGGCACTCAAGTCACATATTAATTAGTTTGCTTCAAAGGGACATTTCAATATTGATAGACTAACTTTCAATTTTTAATAATATAGATTAATGACTTGCATAAGGGTATAGTAGGCAAAATCTCCAAGTTAGGAGGCTGACAAATAATGAACAGCAATACGTCCACTGGGCATGGTAGCGTAATGTTTACATTACTGGAGTTGGATAAATCTGGTAATTTGAGGGCAAGAAATGATTATGAAAGCTTTAAATACTTGGAAAAACCCAACAGGTCCATTAATTTCCTTCAGAAAAGGAAACCTACCACCCTATCTTACCTTCATATGACTTGAGTCTTTTTCTTTTATACATTCAAAGGATGTGGGCGTTGCCTTGAGAAGGAGGTGGTGAGCATTTCTTGAACCGCTGCAGTCTGTTGTTGCAGTGGTTTGGTACAACTGAGTGGCTCGCTCTGCCATTTCAGAGGGCAGTTAAGAGTCTGGAGTCACAGGTTTTTACAACAATCTGGTCACTTACTAATACTAGCTTTTTATTCCAGATTTATTTAATTAACTGAAATTAAATTCCTCAGTTGTTGTGCTAGGTTTTGAACTTAGATCTTTGGATTATTAGTCCAGTGACATAACCAGTATGCTACCGTAGCTAGTCTACACTGTAGAGGCATTATCATATAGTCTAACCTATGTGTTCATGTTCTCTGACGGGATCTAGAAAGTCCGGTTATAAAAATAATCACTAGAAGAATGTTCTACCACACCTTGTTCAGGACGACTAGCGATGAAAAATAAATGCAACCTTACCTTCAGTGCTCATATAGCCCCGAGAATAAATACAGATTCTGAGACAAAACATAGCAGATGCAACTTAAATATAGATAAGGGTAAAGTAATTAACGTGGGAGCAAGGAACTTTAAAAAAGCACAATTTTGTTAAAAGGAACATTGCTAAGCATGTAAGAGATTTGCAGTGTCTAGTTACAGCAAACAAAGAGAATAAAATACCTGGTTGCATAAACAGAAAGATAGAATACAAGTCTAAAGAGATTATATTGTTGCTGTATAAGCTGTTGCTCAGACTCCAGACCCACAGCAAAGTGGTTGACTCTCGGAAATGGCCTAGCAAGGCACTCAGCTGTACCAAACCGCTACACAAAGTCACTGTGGGAGTACCTTCACCACAAGGACTGCAGTGCTTCAAGGCGGCGGCTCACCACCACCTTCTCAAGGGCAATTATATATGGGCAATAAATGCCAGTCTTGCCAGCAATGCCCACACCCCATGAATACATTTTTTAAAACACCCATCTGACGTATGTACTTCTAGTCATCTAATTGTCAGACCAGTTGTCCGACATCCAGTTCTGGATGAGCAGAAATTTTCTCCAATTGAATATTGGGAAGATCGAAGCCATTGTTTTTGGTCTCCACCACAAACTCCCTAGCCACTCATTCCTATCCCCAACTTCCGTCTGAGGCTGAACCAGACTGTTCGCAATCTTGGTATTATATTTGATCCTGAAATGAGCTTTCGACCACATATCCACAGCATAACTAAGACCACCTAATTCCGTAAGATTGCTTGTCTCCGCCCTTGCCTCAGCTCATCCGCTGCTGAAGGCCCTCATCCATGCCTTTGTTACCTCTAGACTTGACTATTCCAACGCGCTCCTGGCTGGCCTCCCACATTCTACCCTACGTAAACTAGGTGTGATCCAAAACTCGGCCACCTGTGTCCTAACTCGCATCATTCCCGCTCACCCATCACCCCTGTGCTTGCTGGCTTACATTTTTCTACGGTTAAGCAACACCTCGATTTCAAAATTCTTATCCTTGTTTTCAAATCCCTCCATGGCCTCGCCCTTCCTTAACTGTAATCTCCTCCAGCACCACAATTTGCCAAGACCTCTGCGCTCCTCTAAATCTGCCCTCTTGTGCATCCCTGATTATAATCACTCAACCATTGGTGGCCGTGCCTTCTCTTGCCTAGGCCCTAAGCTCTGGAACTCCCTGCCTAAACCTCTCCACCTCTCTTTCCTCCTTTAAGATGCTCCTTAAAATCTACCTTTTTGACCAAGCTTTTGGTCACCTGCTATAATTTCTCCTTATGGGGTTCAGTGTCAAATTATTAAAAAAATCATAATACTCCTGTGAAGCGCCTTGGGACGTTTCACTACGTTAAAGGTGCTATATAAATACAATTGTCGTCGTTGTTATGTATGCATGCTTGTATTGTTATATGATGTCTGTAACACTGAATGTGCCTTTACACTGTACACACCTTACCTGTACACCAGAGGGTGCTGCTGCTGGAGACCTAAGGGTTACCTGCACACTGCAGGTAACCCAGTATAAAAGGGAGCTCACCTCTAGGCATTCTTACTCGAGGAGCTGCAAATAAAGGACTGCAGTCTACACAGTTTGAATACCATACCCTGCCTCATGGCGTCATTAACAAGGTGCCTACATACACATTAGTTGTAATCATAGGAAGAATACTATTGCTCTTGAGGGGGCACAGAGGCAAACAGCAATACTGATTCTGGGTGTCAGGGATTTGTGTTTTGTGGAAAGGTTAAGCAAGTTGGGTTTGTTTTCTTTGGAAGAGATGAAACTGTTAGGTAATTGAAGTGTTCAAGATTATGAAGGGAATTGTTTATTATAGCAGTGAGGAGTGGGATCAGACTAGGTAACTCTTGTGTGGGGAAAAAAAACACTTGATGGGCCAAATGATATTATTCAAAGGGTTTCAGACATTGGAGGACACAAGTTTAAAACGAAAATAGGAAGTTACAAGAAAGAGGGAATTCAGATGCAACTTTTTTCACCAACAGAGTAATAAAGTTATGAAATTAGTTCCCTGGGATAGCCATTGAAGCGGATAGTGTAAATTAGTTCAAGCGATAATTGAATGCACTTCTGGAGAGAGAGAAAAGATTATGGATAGTGGGTAGATCGCATCAATCTCCGAAAAAGGGATGGTTTTTTTCCATGTTTCTATAAATGCACCAAAGGAATACTGTGGCTAGGTGGCCTTGATGGACCAAAGATCCTCTCCTGCCTTAAATTGTTCATATGCGAGGAGCCCAACAGCATATTCCCATTCCTAAAAAATTCTACATTCTTAAATGTTGGAGCAGTGTCAATTAGTGTCAGCTGTGCCTATTAGTGTCAGCTGTGGCTCAGTTGGTAGCACACGTGCTTCTGAATCTGAAGGTTGTGGGTTCAAGTCCCACTCCACAAAGACTTGAGCACACAAATCTAAGCTGACACACCAATGCTGCATGGTCAGAGGTGTCACCTTTGGATGAGATGTTCAACTGAGGCTCTGCCTGCCCTCTCAGCTAGACTGAAAAGATCCCATGGCACTTTGTCGAGGAAGAGCAGGGGTGTTATGCCTGGTGACCTGGCCAATATTTATCCCTTGATCAACATGACAAAAACAGATTATCTGGATGATGCTGTTTGTTGGACCTTGCTGAGCGCAAATTGGCTGCCATGTTTCCTATGTTACAACAGTGACTACACTTCAAAAGTACTTTTTTTGGCTGTAAAGAGCTTCAGGACACCCTGAGATCATGAATGACGCTGTATAAATGCAAGACTTTCTTTCTTTTAGCCCCGCTATGAATGCTGTTCAGAGATAGAAGGCAAAAGAAATAGCAGTAATGAAATAATATATTAGAACAAGGAAGATGAGTAGAAAATAATGGGTAAACCAAGATAATTCAGAAATGCCACCTGGCTAATCTCTCTGACCTGATGACAGATTAAGCTTTATGCTTTGGTTTATGTTTTGATTCAAATAGATACCTCGACTATACATCTTGGACTGAAAATCTCACCTGAAAATGTAAGCCATCACGGCACTGCTGGGGCTGGTCCTCACAATTTCTTGCAGTTCGAATGCACAAGCTGTGAAACTGTTTTGACTTCAACAAACACTAGGTGGCTCCATCTTACTGTTTATTTTTCATTCGGCACTGTGAAACTATATAAATGGGTTTGTAGAAAAGCTATAAAGCTTGTATTATATAGTTGTCAAACAAAAGATATGTTTAGCAATAATTTAAAACACTTCCTAATCAAAAGGTTCTAAGATTTTAAAATTAGTGATATAACTTGCAGATATTTAAGATAATACTTCTTCCCAGTTCTTTTCGTACTAGATGTTTGAAAGGAGTAAATAGTGCTATAAGTCAATTATTGAATTTATCATAAACATTGCTTCTATTTATTTTATGATGGTGGCAACGGCTCAAGAACACTGCATAGCTAGGGTCTAATAAACATACATAGATAAACATTTAACAATCACTAGTTACAGTACTGTAATGTCTTGGTGTGTGAACTGTGAAATTATTTTAAATTTAATCGGATGCAGAAATGAATTTAACAAAGTAATGATTTACCTCACAAGGTGCATGCTAACTGTAGCAGGTTGCTAAACTTTTCACACCTCCATTATAAGTTTCCTGTACCCCTGCAAAGTCTGTCTTGTGCTTGACTGTTAAAACTGCAGATTATGTCTGCAGCAGCTAGCCCTAGTTAGTAGCCCCATTTCACCTGAATTACCTCCATGAAAGGGGCCATCAGAAGACCTGCCAGACCTGATAATTGAAGTCATGGATACACAAGCAGACAATTAGTAAGCCTGTAGTTAGAGTCCAGATCAAAGGAAATGCTTTCCCCTACAGAATTGTGGAAATTTGAACCAGACTCCCAGCAACGTCTCAAAGATCATATCAGATGATGGCACTTCAGCTTTTTGATGCCAACCTTGTAGAATAACAAGCCTACAATGAGTCCAGGATCTAGCCTCAATGGTTATTCCTAGCAACCCATTCCAGTTATTAGTCACCATCTATGTAAATAAATACTTCCTAATGCTTCTATTAAACTGCCCTTCTCGGCCTTGAACCTATTCCTCTTAATCTGCTGCATTTACATATCCTAAAAGTTTATGTCACCAATCCTATTAAATATCTTACACATTTCTATTGGGTCCCAACTTTTCAAGAAGAAAACGTCCCAGTCTATGTAACTATGGAACCAATGTCCTAGGGGGAGTGTTTGCTAGTGCTGTTGGGGAGGAGTTAAACTAATATGGCAGGGGGACGGGAACCAATGCAGGGAGACAGAGGGAAACAAAAAGGAGGCAGAAGCAAAAGACAGAAAGGAGATGAGGAAAAGTGGAGGGCAGAGAAACCCAAGGCAAAGAACAAAAAGGGCCACTGTACAGCAAAATTCTAAAAGGACAAAGGGTGTTAAAAAAACAAGCCTGAAGGCTTTGTGTCTTAATGCAAGGAGTATCCGCAATAAGGTGGATGAATCAACTGTGCAAATAGATGTTAACAAATATGATGTGATTGGGATTACGGAGACGTAGCTCCAGAATGTTCAGGAACTCAACATCCAGGGGTATTCAACATTCAGGAAGGATAGAATAAAAGGAAAAGGAGGTGGGGTAGCATTGCTGGTTAAAGAGGAGATTAATGCAATAGTTAGGAAAGACATTAGCTTGGATGATGTGGAATCTATATGGGTAGAGCTGCAGAAAACCATAGGGCAAAAAACGTTAGTGGGAGTTGTGTACAGACCTCCAAACAGTAGTAGTGATGTTGGGGAGGGCATCAAACAGGAAATTAGGGGTGCATGCAATAAAGGTGCAGCAGTTATAATGGGTGACTTTAATATGCACATAGATTGGGCTAACCAATCTGGAAGCAATACGGTGGAGGAGGATTTCCTGGAGTGCATAAGGGATGGTTTTCTAGACCAATATGTCGAGGAACCAACTAGGAGGGAGGCCATCTTAGACTGGGTGTTGTGTAATGAGAGAGGATTAATTAGCAATCTCATTGTGCGAGGCCCCTTGGGGAAGAGTGACCGTAATATGGTGGAATTCTGCATTAGGATGGAGAATGAAACAGTTAATTCAGAGACCATGGTCCAGAATTTAAAGAAGGGTAACTTTGAAGGTATGAGGCGTGAATTGGCTGGGATAGATTGGCGAATGATACTGAAGGGATTGACTGTGGATGGGCAATGGCAGACATTTAGAGACCGCATGGATGAACTACAACAATTGTACATTCCTGTCTGGCGTAAAAATAAAAAAGGGAAGGTGGCTCAACCGTGGCTATCAAGGGAAATCAGGGATAGTATTAAAGCCAAGGAAGTGGCATACAAATTGGCCAGAAATAGCAGTGAACCCGGGGACTGGGAGAAATTTAGAACTCAGCAGAGGAGGACAAAGGGTTTGATTAGGGCAGGGAAAATGGAGTACGAGAAGAAGCTTGCAGGGAACATTAAGGCGGATTGCAAAAGTTTCTATAGATATGTAAAGAGAAAAAGGTTAGTAAAGACAAATGTAGGTCCCCTGCAGTCAGAATCAGGGGAAGTCATAATGGGGAACAAAGAAATGGCAGACCAATTGAACAAGTACTTTGGTTCGGTATTCACTAAGGAGGACACCAACAACCTTCCGGATATAAAAGGGGTCAGAGGGTCTAGTAAGGAGGAGGAACTGAGGGAAATCTTTATTAGTCGGGAAATTGTGTTGGGGAAATTGATGGGATTGAAGGCCGATAAATCCCCAGGGCCTGATGGACTGCATCCCAGAGTACTTAAGGAGGTGGCCTTGGAAATAGCGGATGCATTGACAGTCATTTTCCAACATTCCATTGACTCTGGATCAGTTCCTATGGAGTGGAGGGTAGCCAATGTAACCCCACTTTTTAAAAAAGGAGGGAGAGAGAAAACAGGGAATTATAGACCGGTCAGCCTGACCTCAGTAGTGGGTAAAATGATGGAATCAATTATTAAGGATGTCATAGCAGCGCATTTGGAAAGAGGTGACATGATGGGTCCAAGTCAGCATGGATTTGTGAAAGGGAAATCATGCTTGACAAATCTTCTGGAATTTTTTGAGGATGTTTCCAGTAAAGTGGACATGGGAGAACCAGTTGATGTGGTATATTTGGACTTTCAGAAGGCTTTCGACAAGGTCCCACACAAGAGATTAATGTGCAAAGTTAAAGCACATGGGATTGGGGGTAGTGTGCTGACGTGGATTGAGAACTGGTTGTCAGATAGGAAGCAAAGAGTAGGAGTAAATGGGTACTTTTCAGAATGGCAGGCAGTGACTAGTGGGGTACCGCAAGGTTCTGTGCTGGGGCCCCAGCTGTTTACATTGTACATTAATGATTTAGACGAGAGGATTAAATGTAGTATCTCCAAATTTGCGGATGACACTAAGTTGGGTGGCAGTGTGAGCTGCGAGGAGGATGCTATGAGGCTGCAGAGTGACTTGGATAGGTTAGGTGAGTGGGCAAATGCATGGCAGATGAAGTATTATGTGGATAAATGTGAGGTTATCCACTTTGGTGATAAAAACAGAGAGACAGACTATTATCTGAATGGTGACAGATTAGGAAATGGGGAGGTGCAACGAGACCTGGGTGTCATGGTACATCAGTCATTGAAGGTTGGCATGCAGGTACAGCAGGCGGTTAAGAAAGCAAATGGCATGTTGGCCTTCATAGCGAGGGGATTTGAGTACAGGGGCAGGGAGGTGTTGCTACAGTTGTACAGGGCCTTGGTGAGGCCACACATGGAGTATTGTGTACAGTTTTGGTCTCCTAACTTGAGGAAGGACATTCTTGCTATTGAGGGAGTGCAGCGAAGATTCACCAGACTGATTCCCGGGATGGTGGGACTGACCTATCAAGAAAGACTGGATCAACTGGGCTTGTATTCACTGGAGTTCAGAAGAATGAGAGGGGATCTCATAGAAACGTTTAAAATTATGACGGGTTTAGACAGGTTAGATGCAGGAAGAATGTTCCCAATGTTGGGGAAGTCCAGAACCAGGGGGTCACAGTCTAAGGATAAGGGGTAAGCCATTTAGGACCGAGATGAGGAGAAACTTCTTCACTCAGAGAGTGGTGAACCTGTGGAATTCTCTACCACAGAAAGTAGTTGAGGCCAATTCACTAAATATATTCAAAAGGGAGTTAGATGAAGTTCTTACTACTAGGGGGATCAAGGGGTATGGCGAGAAAGCAGGAAGGGGATACTGAAGTTGCATGTTCAGCCATGAACTCATTGAATGGCGGTGAGGCTAGGAGGGCTGAATGGCCTACTCCTGCACCTATTTTCTATGTTTCTATGTTTCTATGTTCTTTATAACTCATCCATTGGATAGCTGCACTATGTCATGGCAACTAGATCTGTGTGCAGTAACCCACATTCAGCCTAACCAGAGTCTTGAACAGTTCAGCCTAGATTAATACAAAATTGAACTCAATTGATTTGGCAATGTAGCTCAGTATCCTATTCTTTTTGTTAATTCCTGCCTCACGCTCTTTCATATAAAGAGGGATTAACACCCTTAGGCCTCTTTCAGTTTCCTACTTGCCAAATTCTTTCTTGCCCACGGTTAATATTATGTTGATTATATTCTTTAAGAAAAGAGCTGAGAGATTGCCTCCTGAGGAAGCTCTAAACTCGAAGGTCCCCAGATTCAATAGCTGATTCCAGCTGGGTTGGCAGAAATTGAGGCACTAGAAATGTCCTCAACATCATGGGCTAGGGATAACAACATCAACCAGGGCTCCCATTACTGATTATTATCCACTGATCAGAATGAAGAGTGCACACATGTGGAGACTTGATGAAGACATAGCTGGGATTGACTGTGATGCCAGTCAATAGGCGGGGAAAATGTTGGTTTAATGAAAGAGCTAGATAGATATTATTGTGTTCCGAACAGATGAGACTGCACACAGGGAGGTTAAAGTAGCAGTGACCTCAGTCTTTATTAAGACACTCCAGAGTGAGGAACAGGCCTTGGGGGCTGGCTTATATACAGTGCTCCCAAGGGATGCTGGGATCCCTTGGTACTTCAGGGGATGCGCTCCCTGGTGGCGGAACATGAGAGTGCATGCTTTACAGATACACAACATCACTCCATCTCCCCCTCCTCCCCAAGTCAAAGTGAAAACTAATTACAAGGTGAGGTGGTTGGGAGCCTTTCTTTTCCTGGTGGACCGCCTCGGTACAAATGTCTGTTCTGGTGTGTTGGCTGTGCCCTCACTAGGCTGGTGTGTTGTTGGTCCTGCAGGGCTGCTGGGTGAGCCTGGCATTGCTGAGCTGTTGGGTGTGATGGGTTCAATTTTCTGGTCCGGGGTGGTGGTGTTGATCCTTTGGGTGTGTGTTGTGGGCTCGAAAAAGGTGGTGTCTGCTGTGGGTTGTTCAGTGCAGTCTGTGAACCGCAGCCTCGTTTGGTCCAGGTGCTTTCTGAAAATTCGTCTGTTGTCTACTCCCTTCTTTAGCTATCACCGTGCCCGCGATCCACTTGGGACCATGTCCATAGTTTAGCACATAAACAGGGTCATTCAGATCAATTTCCCGTAACACAGTGGCGCGACCATCGTTTACATTTTGTTGCTGCCGCCTGCTCTCTACCTGATCATGCAGGTTGGGGTGAACCAGCGAGAGTCTGGTTTTAAGTGTCCTTTTCATGAGTAGCTCAGCCGGGGGCACCCCTGTGAGCGAGTGGGGTCTCGTGCGGTAGCTGAGCAGTTCTCGGGACAGACGGGTTTGGAGTGAGCCTTCTGTGACTCGTTTAAGGCTCTGTTTGATTGTCTGTATTGCCCGCTCTGCCTGCCCATTGGAGGCTGGTTTAAACGGGGCCGAGGTGACATGTTTGATCCCATTGCGGGTCATGAATTCTTTAAATTCGGCACTGGTGAAACATGGCCTGTTGTCACTGACCAGTATGTACGTGGGTGGCAAACATGGCCCTCAGGCTTTCAATGGTGGCGGTGGCGGTGCTTCCCGACATTATTTCACATTCAATCCATTTTGAAAAAGCATCCACCACCACCAGGAACATTTTACCGAGAAACGGGCCCGCATAGTCGACATGGATCCTCGACCATGGTCTGGAGGGCCAGGATCACAAACTTAGTGGTGCCTCTCTGGGCGCGTTGCTCAACTGAGCACACACGCTGTATTTCCGTACACAGGACTCTAAGTCAGAGTCGATACCGGGCCACCACACGTGGGATCTGGCTATCGCTTTCATCATTACTATACCCGGGTGTGTGCTGTGGAGATCCGAGATGAACGGCTCCCTGCCCTTTTTGGGTAGCACTACGCGGTTACCGCACAACAGGCAGTCTGCCTGAATGGACAGCTCGTCCTTTCGCCGCTGGAACGGCTTGATTAGCCCTTGCATTTCAACGGGGATGCTGGCCCAGCTCCCAGGCAGTACACAGTTTTATACTAGGGACAGCAGAGGATCTTGGTTGGTCCAAGTCCTAACCTGGCAGGCCGTGACATGTGATTTATCATTTTCAAATGCTTCCATGACCATCAACAAGTCTGCGAGCTGCGCCACCATCAACAAGTTTGCAGGCTGCGCCATTTCCAACCCCGTGGTGGGCAATGGTAGCCGACTGAGAGCATCTGCACAGTTCTCGGTGCCTGGCCTGTGGCGGATGGTATAGTTATATGCTGATAGTGCAAGTGCCCACCTTTGTATGCGGGCTGAGGCATTAGTGTTTATCCCCTTGTTTTCAGCGAACAGGGATATGAGGGGCTTGTGATTGGTTTCCAGTTCAAATTTGAGGCCAAACAGGTACTGATGCATTTTCTTTGCCCCAAACACACACACTAATGCCTCTTTCTCAATCATGCTGTCGGCCCTCTCGGCCTTAGACAAGCTCCTGGAAGCATAGGCGACAGGTTGCAACTTCCCCGCAACGTTAGCTTGTTGTAATACACACCCAATTCCGTAGACGACGCATCACATGCTAGCAAAAGTTTTTTACACGGGTTATACAATTCAAGCAGCTTGTTGGAGCATAAAATGTTTCTGGCTTTGTCAAAAGCAATTACTTGTTTTTTCCCCATACCCAGTTCTCACCTTTGCGCAATAACACATATAGGGGCTCTAAGAGGAAGCTTAACCCCGGTAGGAAGTTACCAAAATAGTTGAGGAGTCCCAGGAACGACTGCAGCTCCGTGCCGTTCTGTGGACTGGGTGCATTCCTGATAGCCTCTGTCTTGGCGTCTGTGGGCCGAATGCCGTCCGCTGCGATCTTTCTCCTCAAAAACTCCACTTCTGTTGCCATGGAGATGCATTTTGACCTCTTCAGCCGCAGCCCTACGTGATCCAGTCGCTGGAGGACCTCCTCCAGGTTTTGTAGGTGCTAGACAGTGTCCCGACCCATGACCAATATGTTGTCCTGAAAAACCACCGTGCGTGGTACCAACTTGAGTAGGCTCTCCATGTTTCTCTGGAAGATCGCTGCAGCCAACTGAATTCCAAACGGGCATCTGTTGTCGATGAATAGTCCCTTGTGCCTGTTGATGCAGGTGAGGCCCTTCGAAGACTCCTCCAGCTCCTGCATCATGTAGGCTGAAGTCAGGTCGAGCTTGATGAACGTCTTGCCTTCTGCCAGCATCGCAAATACGTCATCTGCCTTAGGTAGCGGGTATTGATCCTGTAGCGAGAAACAATTAATAGTTACTTTATAATCGCCGCAAATCCTGACCGTGCCATCAGTTTTGAGTACTGGAATAATCGGGCTGGCCTACTCGCTGAATTCCACTGGGGAGATGATGCCCTCGTGTTGCAGCCTGTCCAGCTCGATTTCCACTCTCTCCCTCATCATGAGATACCGCTCGCGATTTGTGGTGAATGGGTCGTGCCTCAGGGACTAAGTGGATCCGCACCTTCACCCTGGAAAATTTTCCAATGCCTGGCTCAAAAAGGGAAGGAAATTTGTTGAGAACCTGGGTACATGAGGCTTCATCGACATGTGATAGCGCTCGGATGTCATCCCAGTTCCAGCGGATTTTGCCCAGCCAGCTCCTTCCAAGTAGTGTGGGGCCATCGCCTGAGACAATCCAGAGTGGCAGTTTGTGCACCGTGCCCTCATAGGTGACCTTAACCATGGTGCTGTCCAGGACAGTGATGAGCTCTTTGGTGTATGTTCTCAGTTTCGTGTGGATGGGGCTCAGGGCTGCTCTGAATGCCTTGTTGCACCACAGTCTCAAACATCTTTTTACTCATGATGGATTGGCTAGCGCCAGTGTCCAGCTCCATGGCTATGGGTAAGCCATTCAATTTTACATTTAGCATTCTAGGTGGACATTTCGTCTCGTGTGCACCCAGTGTACTCCAGCATCTGCCTCCTATCTCTGAGGCTCGAAATTGCTTTGATCCACCATGGACCGATGTTCCTCTGCCACATGGTGGTTAGCAGGTTTTGCAGAGCTTGCAGCTCGTTGGAGGTGCCTCACTGTTCCACAGCTCTTGCAAACGTACCCTTTGAAGCGGCATGAATAGGCTGAATGGAAGCCTCCACAGCACTAACAAGGTGTGAATTGCCTTGCATTCATACTTTGTTGCGGACTCTGAATCATCTGGGTCACCTGAGGCCTGCTGGCAGTTGCAGACTCGTGGTTTCTGCCCTGTACAATACAGTTCCAGTTAATTTATGAACATTGCTAGCACTTGTGTGCTGAGAGATTTGTTGGTGTTATCACTGGTGGACATAAACGCCTGTGCTATCGCAATGGCCTTACTGAGGGTCAGTGTCTCGACAGTCAAAAGTTTTCGTAGGATGGTCTCGTGGCCAATGCCCTGTGCAAAAAAGTCTCTGAGCATTTGCTCCAGGTAACCATCAAACTCACATTGTCCTGTAGCTCGGTGACGTACTTCGCCACTTCCTGACCTTCAGATCGCTGGCACGTGTCGAACCGATACCTCGCCATGAGCATGCTCTCCCTCGGGTTAAGATGCTCCCGAACCAGTGTACACAGCTCCTCATACGACTTATTTGTGGAGCCAGAAGATTCGTCATGAGGCTGTAGGTCGGTGCCCCGCAGACTGTGAGGAGGACCACTATCCTTTTTGCAGCGCTTCCTTCTCCGACCAGCTCATTGGCTACAAAGTACTGGTCTAGCCATTCAACATAGGCTTTCCAGTCCTCACCCTCCGAGAACTTCTCCAGGATGTCCACAGTTTGCTGCGTCTTTGCGTTGGATTCGTATATTCGTCGCTGTTATTGTGTTCCTAAAACAGATGAGACTGCACACAGGGAGGTTAAAGTAACAGTGACCTCAGTCTTTATTAAGACACTCCAGAGTGAGGAACAGGCCTTGGGGGCTGGCTTTTATACAGTGTGCCCAAGGGATGCTGGGATCCCTTGGGACTTCAGGGGATGCATTCCCTGCTGGTGGAACATGCGAGTGCATGCTTTACAGATACACAACAGATATCCCATGCTATTTGTGGGTTCTTGTTGTCTGCAAATTGGCTGCTGCATTTCTCCCGGCATGCTCTCCTCCCTCCAGATGAGAGATGAGGTCATGTACTTATGCCAATAGTGCCTCTCCGCCATACTTCAGTGCCTCAGCAGGGATTCCATCCGCCCATGTAGCCTTGTTGTTCTTAAGCTGGCTTATGGCTTTTTCTACAGCGTGCAGTGTTGGGGTTTTACTGAGGTGGTGGCGGGTAGCATGCTGCGGGATGGAGTCGAGAACACTCGGGTCAAAGGCAGAGTCTCGATTGAGGAGATCTTCGAAGTGCTCTTTCCAGCGGGCCCTGACTGCCTTGGTGTCCTCGATTAATGTTTCCCCGTTCTCGGCCAGCAGTGGGGCGGGGCCTTGGGTCTTTGTGTTAGCTCATGGTCTACAGAGCTGTAGTAATACCCGCCCTCCTGTATGGCTCAGAGACATGGACCATGTATAGTAGACACCTCAAGTCGCTGGAGAAATGCCTCCGCAAGATCCTACAAATCGCCTGGGAGGACAGACGCACCAACATCAGCGTCCTCGACCAGGCCAGCATTGAGGCACTGTCCACGTTTATCAGCTCCGCTGCACAGGCCGCATCGTTCGCATGTCAGACACGAGGCTCCTAAAGCAAGCACTCTACTCGGAACTCCTTCATGGCAAACGACGAAAGGTGGGCAGAAGAAACATTACAGGGAGACCCTCAAAACCTCCGTGAAAAAGTGCAACATCCACACTGACACCTGGGAGTCCCTGGCCAAAGACCACCCTAAGTGGAGGAAGTGCATCCGGGAGGGCGCTGAGCACCTCGAGTCTCATCGCCGAGAGCATGCAGAAATCAAGCGCAGGCAGCGGAAAGAGCGTGCGGCAAACCAGTCCCACCCACCCTTTCCCTCAACGACTATCTGTCCCACATGTGACAGGGACTGTGGTTCTCGTATTGGACTGTTCCGCCACCTAAGGACTCATTTTAAGAGTGGAAGCAAGTCTTCCTCGATTCCGAGGGACTGCCTATGATGCTGCATTTGCTTACACAAGAAATAAAGACTTGCATTTATATAGCGCCTTTCACGACCACCGGACAATGTTTAACAACTTGACTACACTACAAAAGTAATTAATTGGGTGTAACGTGCTTGAGGGACATTCTGAAGACATGCTATATAAATGCAAGGCATTCTTTCTTTTCTTGCATAGAATTACTAGTAAGTGGTGTCTGAACATTCCATAAACAAAGACTGGCTAAAATTATTAATATTGCTTCTGTCTAAATAACTAGTTTTTTTTAATATATCTGGGTATAGCCACTTCTCTCCTCTTTTGGTTAATCAATAAGAAAGATTGAATCGTCATTCGGGAGCCTTAAACCATAAGTGCCCCCTTTTTTAAAGTTTATGACAAAACTAACATAAAAACTTTTCAAATAATTTTGTTCTCCATGCATTCCAGTCCAGCCACTTCGAATCGTAGAACGGTTACAGCACGGAAGAAGGCCATTTGGCCCATCGAGCCTGTGCTGGCTCTCAGCTCGTCCCTTTCCCCGTAGCCCTGCATTTTTTTTCTCTTTCAGATACTTATCCAACTCCCTTTGAAAGATAAAATTGAATCTGCCTCCACCACCCTTTCAGGCAGTGCATTCCAAATCTTAACCAATCGCTGTGTAAAAAGGTTTTTTCTTACGTCGTCTTTGAAGTAGGGGGTTGGGGGGTGGGGTGGAGACGGTGGAACTTGTAGGGCACATAATCCTGAGAAACTCTTTGAGCTTCAGGCAGATAGTGGCCGAAACCTTTGGGTCAACTTTCAAATTTGGGAACTATGGTTGTCGTCATCATCATCGTCATCTATGATGATACTATGATTGGCAAACAGTAACTAGTGGGGTGCCACAGGGATCGGTGTTGGGGCCTCAATTATTTACAATCTATATTTGGTGCCACATAAAAGGTTACTGCACAAGATAAAGGTTCACGGGGTTGGGGGTAATATATTAGCATGGATAGAGGATTGGCTAACAAACAGAAAACAGAGTCGGGATAAATGGTTCATTGCCAACCCGAGAATCAATAACCAGTAGGGTGCCGCAGGGATCAGTGCTGGGACCCCAACTATTTACAAACTATATAAACGACTTGGAGGAAGGGACTGAGTGTAATGCAGCCATGTTTGCCGATGATACAAAGGTGGGAGGAAAAGCAATGTGAGGAGGACACACAAAATCTGCAAAAGAGCATAGACAGGCTAAGTGAGTGGGCAAAAATTTGGCAGATGGAGTATAATGTTGGAAAGTGTGAGGTCATGCACTTTGGCAGAAAAAAATCAAGAGCAAGTTATTATTTAAATGGAGAAAGATTGCAAAGTGCTGCAGTACAGCAGGACCTGGGGGTATTTGTGCATGAAACACGAAAGGTTAGTATGCAGGTACAGCAAGTGATCAGGAAGGCCAATGGAATCTTGGCCTTTATTGCAAAGGGGATGGAGTATAAAAGCAGGGAAGTCTTGCTACACTTGTACAGTGTATTGGTGAGGTCCCACCTGGAATACTGCGTGCAGTTTTGGTTTCCATATTTACGAAAGGATATACTTGCTTTGGAGGCAGTTCAGAGAAGGTTCACTCGGTTGATTCCAGAGATGAGGGGGTTGACTTATGAGGAAAGGTTGAGTAAGTTGAGCCTCTACTCATTGGAATTTAGAAGAATGAGAGGTGATCTTATCGAAATGTATAAGGTTATGAGGGGGCTTGACAAGGTGGGTGCAGAGAGGATGTTTCAACTGATGAGGGAGATGAGAACCAGGGAACATAGGCCCCTACCCTGGTCAATGTACTGCCGAGATCCACCGAGATCCCGCCCAAAAATACAATTGTTGAGGAAAATCCTCAAGTACCGCCGGTGTAACTTCCTGCTGCCCGCCCATGTCTCAAAAATTTTGGTGGCTACGATCCTCTAAGATCCTGCTCCCGCCCGCCAGAATGACCGCAGGAGAAAAGGTGGTCGGAGCTGGCTGCAAATCAGGCGGAGGGACAATCGCGCAGAGTGGTCCATTGCTGAATATCCTGGCTCACGTACATATGTTGGACCCGTATAACAACCTCAGAATGAGTTCACAGATGGAAATGATACTGCTCCGAGACTTTACACATGGAAATAAAAAGTGCTCCATTGAAGGGCAGGTGTGGGATAGGAAGTGGAAATGAGGTGTGACAGACACTAAAGGCACCATGGAGATGTGCTGTAAGGGTTTTGAGACCATTGCGCACACAACAGAGTTAGTGAGACAATGTGAGTGTACAGATGGTATGAGGTAATGTAAAAAAAATATGCAACAATTAAATCCTGTGAGTTTTTCTTCAGTGGCAGGATGTGATCCTGAGAACGACATGAGCTCAACTACAGAAAACGGAAAACTATCTATAATGGACTGCGATGTGACTGAACATGTCACGTTAGGGGAGTGGATCGGCGATGTTGCACCTACGAGAATGAAGACACAAATGCCAGTCTTAATGTCTGCCCTTTAAGTTCTGCAACTATCTGTAATTCCATGGGAGCCTTCCTGCATTGGTGACCCTTACTTGTCGTTGATAGATTGCCTGATGTCAGGACCCATTATAGAGTCACATAATAAGTGCACGGCCAGATATTGCTCAGAGACCAGTACAATTGATGGGGATTTGTCTGCTTGTCAGCACGTATCCCAGAATATCTAAAAGTGAAACACTGAACAAGAGTTGGTAAAACACGTGTCTGTATTGATTTGTCCAGCATTCAAAAGTGACAGAATGTGCAAACACGTGAAGCCAAATCTTTTACATTATTTCAAAAACCATTAAAGTGACAATCAAAAGGAACCATGTGAAACAAGACTAACAACATTAACAAGATTTAACATCTCTAGCACCAACACCCAACCCTCTATCCACTACCACTCCCCCCACCCCCCACCCCCCCCCCCCCGCCGATGTGAGGCCCATCGTCCTCTTCATGGCTCCGCCATCACCACAGCGACCCGCACCCCTGCCCCTCACAGCCTCTGCTCCATGACATTGTGCAGGAGGGCAGCCGGAGCGCTGCTGTCGTGTTCGTTGCGGAGAGAATGTTGGGGGGGGGGGGGAGGAGATGAAAGCCGCTGGCATCTCCGACTCCTCGGGGTGTGTCGGTGTTGTTGGTACGGCATCGGAGGGAATTCCATGAGATGGCCTGAAAGCATCGATTGACGCATGGCTTCTACAGAGTTGGTGGTTTGCTCCACTGCACTGATGAGCCGCAACATACTGGCAGTGTGCTACCCTGCAAAGGTGGGGATGCTGGCAGCTGTCCCAGCCATGGCCTGCAGCAGATCGCGGCCTAGGTCGATGCTCGTCCTGGACAGCTGCACCATTTCCAGCCATCCTGCATCGTCATTGTTGGGGTAAAAGGAAGACTTCTCTTCCTCGAGGTGGACTCCCTGATATAAGGAGTTGACATCTGCCATCTGTATCGCGATCACGGATTCACTCAGGCGAAAACTTCGGTTCACCGGTTTTATTATTCGAACATGCTCGATGAACACTTCAAAGTACAAGAGTTCTACAAGCGTAGTTATGATTTGTCGATTTGTGCGACCCTCCTACAAAACCATCGATTGGCCTGCTGCTATCGGCGAAGTTACATTGATTTGTTGACTCTTATCAAACTAGCTCTGATTGGTTCTTTCCCTCTTCCTTCCTGTCCATCTCTCATCACATGTCAATCATGTTGTTCAGTGATGTGAACTTTGCCTTAGCCTCTATGACGTGTGAAGTAACTCTGTTCCCAAAACACTGGCTTCCTTCTCTCTTCCTGAGAGAACTAGTCTTATGTTTCTCATTTATGTCCTTGTTCTCTGTACTGAATGAGTTTTCATCTTCTATTTTCTGTGCTCAGGGTCAATGCAGTGTTGGCCATTTCAGATGGTTCATTATCGATCAGGCTTCACTAGTCCCTACTTACTAGCCCAATGTAAGCGACTATATAGGCGTGCTTTACATACATAAATGGGTTATACATAACCGGTGAATTATAATCCATATAAAGACAGAAGAACTCCTGATTCCTCAGAACCTCCTAATTCCCTTATGCTTCTTACTCAAGTGTACCTTTTTCCCCCTTTACAGTCATCTGCTTGTGGCATCACCCTGGATGGATGCGGCTTGCTGGCTTTACCAGCACCGCTTCTGCGCCTCCCAACACTTGATCCCGCCTCGTCCGATTCAAATCCCAAAAAGTCGGACCCAGAAACTGATGTTGGCCTCACAGGTGGCACACATGTCAGGAGGCTGCCGTCCTCCTCTCCCACCACCTCGACCTCAAGTGGTACAAACACTGGCCCTTCTCCCTCCTCTTCCTCCTGGTCTTTGTCCCTCTGGGTGGCGGAGGTGGCTAAGGGGATCTTGTGGGGGCAGAGAGGGGGGGGGATGTGTGTGGAAGGCGCTGCTGTGGTGGGCTCCAGGCTACGTCGGGGTGGACGGTGTTGGTGTTAGACACTGCCTCTGTGTGCCAGAGGTGGATGGGGTGCATAGATCCGATTGATCATCTGCAAGTACAGGACAACATTTAAGTGTTTAGCTGGGGGTTGGGGGTTGGTCATGCTGACATGAGAACTGTCACATTTCACATTCTTCAAGGTCTACCATCGACACATCACCACACCATGAATGGCCGACAGACAGTGCATTAAAAAGCATTTGACATCACATTACATGACCTTCCATGACATGAGCGTCACACAGACCGGTGAGTCATTTAAACTTGCCATCCTCTAGCACGGGATCAACACCACCATGTGTGGTGGCATGGGGGTGGTTACCCATCAACGCCAATGCACGCTGCTCTGTTAGTCACCTCGATGATATCTGGTGGGCCCTCTCCCGTGCCACTCTGCTTTGATGCGTTGGCTGTTGTTTTCTTCTGCAGAAATAAAAGTTGCAGCCTTTACCACCTTTGTGCATGCAACACACACACACACACACACACACATATGTCTGATGATAATGTTGCCACAGAACCTTTTTGAGTAGTACAGGAGTGCATCAATAAGATGTTTACTTACTCTTGCTGATGCAACCACATTGTTCCAGCTTTTCCATACTGCAGTGTTGCCCACTGAAGACACAGCCTCACCAATCTCCCGCCAAATGCGTCTATATTGGGGTGGTGTAGGCTTGCCAATACCATCCCGGGTGAGGTCTTTATAATGGTGCTCCACCTCTGAGACCACTGCCTCTAGCTCATCCTCAGTAAACCAGAGAGCTCTGGGCCTCCCTCCATTAGACTTCTTGGCAGCTTTTTTTTCACTCATGCCAGCTTTATAAGATGGATGTCTGATGATAATGTTGCTCTGCTCTTTCTAAATTAGAGCTCTCTACAACTAGCAGGTGTAATTGAGTAATGAGGTTATGCGCAGCTGAGCCCTCATCCCCAATTGCGGTAAAAGTGATGTCATCAACCACAAGAAATTACAAAAAAAAATTCGAAATCACGCACATGCGTGGTGCATGGCTTCCGATGTTTGCCGAATCGAGAGGCCTGCACCCACTGCTGTTGTCGCCCGCTCACGCCTGCCGACTCCCGCTGCCGCCGACAGAAGCACAATTAAACTCGCGGCAGCAGGCAGCAAAAACTCACGTTCCGTCCGGCGACCGCCGAGAAACGGGCAGCCCAACGCTCACACCAAGTTTGGGGACATAGTCTCAGAATAAAGGGCCGCCCATTTAAAACTGAGATGAGGAGGAATTTCTTCTCTGAGGGTTGTAAATCTATGAAATTTTCTGCCCCAGAGAGCTGTGGAGGCTGGGTCATTGAATATATTTAAGGCAGAGATTGATAGATTTTTGTACAAAAAGGGAATAAAGGGTTATGGGGAGCGGGTAGGGAAGTGGAGCTGAGTCCATGATCAGATCAGCCATGATCTTATTAAATGGCGGAGCAGGCTCGAGGGGTCATTTGGCCTTCTCCTGTTCCTATTTCTTATGTTCCTATGATTCCCTTAATATCCAAAAGTCCATCTGTCTCAGTCTTGAATGTACTCAATGACTGAGCCTCCATTGATTTTACAGATCGACTACTATGCTTAATCAAAGTACTAGTAATCAGGAAGGTAAATGGAATGTTGGCCTGTATTGCAAGGGGGATAGAGTATAAAAGCAGAGAAGTCCTGCTACAACTGTACAGGGTATTGGTGAGACCACACCTGGAGTACTGTGTACAGTTTTGGTCTCCGTATTTAAGGAAGGATATACTTGCATTGGAGGCTGTTCAGAGAAGGTTCACGAAGTTGATTCCAGAGATGAGGGGGTTGACTTGTGAAGGTAGGTTGGACCTGTACTCATTGGAGTTCAGAAGGATGAGAGGTAATCTTATCGAAACATATAAGATAATGAGGGGACTCGACAAGGTGGATGCAGAGAGGATATTTACACTCGGAGGATACTAAAACTAGGGGACATAGTCTCAGAATAAGGGGCCACCCGTTTAAAACTGAGATGAGGAGAAATTTCTTCTCTGAGGGTTGTGGGTCTATGGAATTCTCTGCCCCAGAGAGCTATGGATGCTGGGTTATTGATTATATTTAAGGCGGAGATAGACAGATTTCTGAGGGGAATAAAGGGAGTGGGCAGGGAAGTGGAGCTGAGTCCATGATCAGCCATGATCTTATTAAATGGCGGAGCGGGCTCAAAGGACCAAATGACCTACTCCTGCTCCTATTTCTTATGTTCTTATGATTGCTCT
The DNA here is from genome assembly GCF_044704955.1 of Pristiophorus japonicus. Lineage (NCBI taxonomy): Eukaryota > Metazoa > Chordata > Chondrichthyes > Pristiophoridae > Pristiophorus > Pristiophorus japonicus. The sequence continues at coordinate 519,016,802 of NC_091977.1, read as the reverse complement.
CAAGAGGAGCAGAATTACTTAAAAGTGGAGCAAAATTCACGCAATAGCGAAAGCACTATAAAAACTCGCAAAGTTAAAGCAAACTAGCTATTTAGCTGGATGCCCAATCCACACCACCAAAACTTCACAGCAATGACAATTTTAACCGGTGACCACAAATATATTTGAAACCCTACTTAAGCTGCAAATTCACATTTGTTGCAGATTTACAGCTGAACTCCACTGCGTGGCTGAGACCATATTTCAAACTACAAGCTCACGCTCCTTGACCTTACAGCAGGGCTGGGCTGTGGTGCAGGAGATTCCCATTAGACTGGGGACAAACACCTGATGCGAATCTCCTGCCAATTTCTGCAAGAAAAGGACAAACTCTGCACATGTGCCAGGACTGGTAATTTAATACCGTTCAGCGCATGAACTGTATCGAAGCGTCCCTCGGTTCAAGTCATTCTAATGTGAGCTGAATGCAGCCTGTGCACAGACTACAGTATAGACAGGGCACCAAGGGCCACTTTGATCTCGTTTCACTACCTATGGCTTTATGGTTCTGAGGAAAATTGGCTGCTTAAGGCACAGCTTTTCAAGTTAGTTGGCCAGAGGGTTCCATACGGATTACGTTCCAGTCCGATTGTATTTCTAAGATTAAAGTGCAGTTAGAATTCAACAGAGACGTTACTTGTTTACCAAGCAATGTGCTTGGATCAGAATTTCTAAATAAAATTAATCAAATAGTAAAGCACTGTACGACAGAATTTTGATCATTCGTTCTGCAATGAGGTCTGTCTAAAAACAATAGAAAATGCTAAACAGAAACATCTTGCGGATATAAAAGGTTTGGAGTTTAAATGCATTTTGCCTCTTGGGGAAGTTGGGCTGTGGGTTGACTTTATTTAACCTCAATGTTAAAATAAATTAAAATAGCCAAGGAATACGTTGGGTTAGAGGAAAGAATTCTGTACAATAGGGTGAATGGGGGAAGTAGCTCTCATCATTAGAATTCTCTACAGTGACACTGTATGGGAACTGCTTTGATCCATCGGGAATTCTGTATACCAGAAGAGAGCCAAATGTCAGTTTTGCACAGATGGTAGCACTCCTGCCTTTGGGACTGAAGGTTGTTGGTTTGAATTCCACACTAAGAATTGAGTGCATAATCTCATTTGACACTCCAGTGCAGTGCTGCCCTGTCAGCAGTGCGGTCCTTTGTCTTTGAATGAGATACTGGCCCGGATTTTGCGTTCAGCGGTGAAGGAACGACACGTGCCATTCATTAAGTTTACAGCTACCCATAGACTTTTCGCGGGTTTTTGAGCAGCAGGTTGCTGTAATTGCGAGTCTGATATGGCACAGCGCCTTCTACAGGAATCTGTGGTGTGTGTGAGCAGGTCATGCAACAGGGTGTCTCTTCAAAAAAACATAAAAAATAGGTGCAGGAGTAGGCCATTCAGCCCTTCGAGCCTACACCACCATTCAATAAGATCATGGCTGATCATTCACCTCAGTACCCCTTTCCTGCTTTCTCTTCATACCCCTTGATCCCTTTAGCCATAAGGGCCATATCTAACTCCCTCTTGAATATATCCAATGAACTGGCCTCAACAACTCTCTGCGGTAGGGAATTCCACAGGTTAACTGTTCTGAGTGAAGAAGTTTCTCCTCATCTCAGTCCTAAATGGCTTATCCATTATCCTTAGACTATGTCCCCTGGTTCTGGACTTCCCCAACATTGGGAACATTCTTTCTGCATCTAACCTGTCCAGTCCTGTCAGAATCTTATATGTTTCTATGAGATCCCCTCTCATCCTTCTAAACTCCAGTGAATACAGACCCAGTCGATCCAGTCTCTCCTCATATGTCAGTCCTGCCACCCCGGGAATCAGTCTGGTGAACCTTTGCTGCACTTCCTCAATAGCAAGAATGTCCTTCCTCAGATTAGGAGACCAAAACTGAACACAATATTCCAGGTAAGGCCTCACTAAGGCCCTGTACAACTGTAGTAAGACCTCCTTGCTCCTATACTCAAATCCCCTAGCTATGAAGACCAACATACCATTGGCCGCCTTCACCGCCTGCTGTACCTGCATGCCAACTTTCAATGACTGATGTACCATGACACCCAGGTCTCGTTGCACCTCCCCTTTTCCTAATCTGCAGCCATTCAAATAATATTTTGCCACCAAAATGGATAACCTCACATTTATCCACATTATACTGCATCTGCCACACGTTTGCCCACTCACCGCCGCCTTTTAGCATCCTCCTCACAGCTCACACCACTTCCCGGCTTAGTGTCATCTGCAAACTTGGAGTTATTGCACTTAATTCCCTCATCCAAATCATTAAAGTATATTGTAAATAGCTGGGGTCCCAGCACTGAGCCCTGCAGTACCCCACTAGTCACTGCCTGCCATTCTGAAAAGGACCCATTTATCCCGACTCTCTGCTTCCTGCCTGCCTCTATCCACATCAGTACATTACCCCCAATACCATGTGTTTAATTTTGCACACCAATCTTTTGTGTGGGACCTTTCACAAAGAATTTTGAAAGTCCAAATACACCACATCTACTGGTTCTCTCTTGTCCACTCTACCAGTTACATTCTCAAAAAATTCTAGAATTTCATAAATCCATGCTGACTTGGACCGATCCCGTCACTGCTTTCCAAAAGTGCTGTTATTTCATCTTTAATAATTGATTCCAACATTTTCCCCACTACTGATGTCAGGCTAACCGGTCTATAATTCCCCATTTTCTCTTTCCCTCCTTTCTTAAAAAGTTGAGTTAAATTAGCTACCCTCCAGTCCATAGGAACCGATCTAGAGTCGATAGACTGTTGGAAAATGATCACCAATGCATCCATTATTTCTGGGGCTACTTCCTTAAGTACTCTGGGATGCAGACTATCAGGCCCCGGGGATTTATCGTCCTTCAATCCCATCAATTTCCCGAACACAATTTCCCGCCTAATAAGGATTTCCTTCAGTTCCTCCTTCTCACTAGACCCTCGGTCCCCTAGTATTTTCGGAAGGTTATTTGTGTCTTCTTTCATGAAGACAGAATCGAAGTATTTATTCAATTGGTCCGCCATTTCTTTGTTCCCCATTATAAATTTACCTGAATCTGACTGCAAGGGACTTACGTTTGTTTTCACTAATCTTTTTCTCTTCACATATCTATGGAAGCTTTTGCAGTCAGTTTTTATGCTGCCAGCAAGCTTTCTCTCATACTCTATTTTCCCCCTCCTAATTAAACCCTTTGTCCTCCTCTGCTGTATTACAAAATTCTCCCAGTCCTCAGGTTTGCTGCTTTTTCTGGCCAATTTATATGCCTCTTCCTTGGATTTAACACTATCCTTAATTGCCCTTGTTAGCCACGGTTGAGCCACCTTCCCCGTTTTATTTTTACTCCAGATAGGGATGTACAATTGTTGAAGTTCATCCATGTGATCTATAAATGTTTGGCATTGCCTATCCACCGTCAACCCTTTAAGTATCACTCGCCAGTCTACTCTAGCCAATTCACGACTCATACCATCGAAGTTACCTTTCCTTAAGTTCAGGACCCTAGTCTCTGAATTAACTGTGTCACTCTCCATCTTAATAAAGAATTCTACCATATTATGGTCACTCTTCCCCAAGGGGCCTCGCACAACAAGATTGTTAATTAATCCTTTCTCATTACACATCACCCAGTCTAGGATGGCCAGCCCTCTAGTTGGTTCCTCGACATATTGGTTTAGGAAACCATCCCTAATACACTCCAGGAAATCTTCCTCCACCGCTTTCCATCTTTTATTGGTTGGGCAAGACCACGTGATTCCAGGGACGCGTGCGAACAGCATGCACCCCTGAGATACGTGGATATCCATGGGGATCCGGAGAGGCCCAGGAGCGCGAATCGACCAACCTCCTGGACCACCAGGCAAATTCATAGATTTTTTTGCATGTCGGAGGCGTCCGCCTGCGGGAAGCCTCCGACCTCAAATTTTCCCTTCATATGATTGAATGGCATAGAGATTGGAATTTAATCATAGCTCAGAAGTATCCCTGGATCAAATATCTGTTTCTTTTGTGTTGATCGTATTTGTCAAAGGGAATGGTTTTAATTTAATATAGTTTCATAATTTGAAGTGGCATTAAGATTAGTGTTTAACATTGGCCCGGTGCTCGCTGACCTACATTGGCTCTCGGTCCAGCAACGCCTCGATTTTAAAATTCTCATCCTCATTTTCAAATCCCTCCATGACCTCACCCCTTTCTATCTAGAGGGAGATATAGATTTCTAGAAACAAAAGACATCAAGGGATATGGGGAAAAAGCGGGAATATGGTGTTGAAATAGAAGATGAAAGCAGGAAAGGGGTACTGAGGGAATGATCAGCCATGATTTTATTGAATGGTGGTGCAGGCTCGAAGGACCGAATGGCCTACTCCTGCACCTATATTCTATGTTTCTAAGATCAGCCATGATCATATTGAATGGCGGTGCAGGCTCGAATGGCCGCATGGCCTACTACTGCTCCTATTTTCAGTATCTCTGTAAACGCCTCCAGCCCTTACAACCCTCCAAGGTCTGTGCACTCCTCCAATTCTGGCCTCTTGTGCACCCCTGATTTTCATCGCTCCAGCATTGTTGGCAGTGCCTTGAGTTGCCTTAGCCCCAAGCTCTTGAATTCCCTCCCTAAATTGTTCTACCTCTCTCTCCTCCTTTAAGATGCTCCTTAAAACCGATCTCTTTGTCTAAGTTTTTGGTCACCTGTTCTAATATCTCCTTACCTGGCTCAGTGTCAAATTCTGTTTGATAGAGCTCCTGTAAAGCACCTTGGGATGTTTCACTATGTTAAAGGCGCTATGTAACTGCATAGAAACATAGAAACATAGAAACTAGGTGCAGGAGTAGGCCATTCGGCCCTTCGAGCAGGCACCACCATTCAATAAGATCATGGCTGATCATTCCCTTAGTACCCCTTTCCTGCTTTCTCTCCATACCCCTTGATCCCTTTAGCCGTAAGGGTCATATCTAACTCCCTCTTGAATATATCCAACGAACTGGCATCAACAACTCTCTGCGGTAGGGAATTCCACAGGTTAACAACTCTCTGAGTGAAGAAGTTTCTCCTCATCTCAGTCCCAAATGGCTTACCCCTTATCTGCAAGTTGTTGTTTAACACTAACACATTCCTTTCTAGCTTAACACACTTCGAGCAAGGAATGTTACCCACTGTGAGTATATACCAGGAATCTGGACATGCACTGACTACTATTAATTTGAAAAAATGGAACATTATGCAGAGTGCGTGCCCAAAATTCCTGGCACATGAAGCTCCATGCCAGTACCACAATTTTGTAAAATGACCCCATGGTTTATATGAACTTGTAAAATCAAAAACTTATTTTTTTTAAATGAGAGTACAATATACCTTTTTTGAGATCACTATGATTTTTGACTTCAATTTACTTACTTAAAAATAAGATTAATCTGCAACATCTCTAACTCTCCTGGTTGCACCTCCTCCAGATCAGCTGAATTCCATACATGACAGGCAGCCTGTATTATCTGTTGATTTATCATGTGTTGGTTGGAAGTGGGAAGGTGTAGGAGGACAGGAACGTACAGCTGAAATTTGCTCAGCCACTCTAGGCTCAAAATGATGGTCCTTGGTGAACATTTGCTGACCCGAAACGTTAACTCTGTTTTTCTCTCCACAGATGCTGCCTGACCCGCTGAGATTTCCAGCATTTTCTGTTTTTAATTCAGGAGAACTTCTTTAACCAGTATGTGTGTAACAAGCCCAACAAGGGAGGGGCCGGTTCTGGACTTGGTTTAGGGGAATGAAGAGGGGCAGGTGGAAGGGGTATCAGTGGGATAGCATTTTGGTGCTAGTGATCATAATTCAGTAAGATTTAGGGTAGTTATGGAAAAGGACAAAAGTGGACCAGGTAAAAAAGTTCTCTATAGGGGTAAAGTCAATTTTGCTGAGCTGAGATGGGATTTGGCCAAGCTAGACTGGAAACGGCTACTTGATGGTAAATCCGTGTTGGAGTAGTGGGGGGCATTTAAGGAGAAGATCCTGAGGGTACAGAGCAAGTATGTTCCCTTAAAAAAAAAGGTGGGGCTAACAAATCTAGAGCCCCCTGGATGTCAAGGGACATACAGAGTAAGATTTTAAAAAAAAGGAAGCTTATGACAGATACTGTCATAACTCAATACTGCAGAGACTCTAGAGGTGTATAAGAAGTGCAGGGGTGCAATTAAAAAAGAATCGTAACTAACAGGGCTACGTACCAAGAGCTGGAAAGTGGAATTAGGCTGGGTTGTTCTTGGTCGGCCGGTGTGGAGACGATGGGCCGAAATAGCCTCCTTCCGTGCTGTAAATTTCTATGAATCTATTCTTCTATGATTCTAATTGTGCACTCAGAAAACACCAGAGAGACGGATTTCTGCTATTCACTAATTATTAACACATACTTTACAAGCATGTTTATGATTTCGCTACGAATGTTAAATGGAGGTAATCTACTCCTGAGGGTAGCCAGTGTGGAAGAAAATAAATGTCACACTGGTGCAATAAAGGGAGCACATTGCTGGGGCAATGTAGACATGACTGAGTCTGCATCTCAATCATGTTATACCCGACCTGAGAATGCTTGATAATGATACTGGATGTACCAAGAGGAAAACGTCCTTTTCGCAAGATTGCATTAATTGAAGAAATCTAAATTCATTTCCACCCCATGGATGCCAATAATGCACTCAGGTCCAATAAGCTCAACATGGAACAACTTGCAACCCATGCCCTTTCAGCACATTAGGTCTGAGTAGTAAATGTGTACAAAGATGGTTTTATTCTAATTAGGCCAAAGCCCCATTATACAACAGGAACACCTACAAAGCATTTTGGTTGCTTCATGCCCATTTCAATGGATTCATCAAGAGACAGTAAGAAAAAACGACCTTTTTAATTCGCATAGGACCACCCTTCATTGCAGCACCTCACTTTGCTTGTTTCCAAAGGTCACTCCATGTACGCGACCATTCTATCCCAAGCCACTGTTGTTTTCCCGTAAGCTGGCACAGCTTTAAGGTTGAAGGTCAGCTATTGGCCCACAGTGTGTGGACAGCACCTGATATGTGGTGGCCTCAGTACCGCTGTGCCCAAATGCATTATCCATCTCATGTCCACCCATCAAACATGGTGAGGAGATTAGCGTGAATTGATACATCGGCAAAAAGGGAGAAGGGTTGATCAATCATTTTAGCAGGTGGCTGAGATCAATCGAATTATAAAATCATAGAAAATTACGACACAGAAGAAGACCATTTGGCCCATCGTGTCTGTGCCGGTCGAAAAAGAGTTACCCAGCCTAATTCCACCTTCCAGCACCAGGTCCGTAGCCCTGTAGGTTCTGGCTCTTTAAGTGTACATCCAAGTACCTTTTAAATGTGAAGAGGGTTTCTGCCTCTTAATTGCTCTTTAAACTGATTTAAGGAAAACTACTGCAGGTAACTGGCTCACTGGGCTTGGATAACAGTACAAAGTTGGCATACATAGAGCAAACTGTTTCATGTTATGTCAGTATGACTTTAAAACATGTAGCCCAAGGGTATAATGAACTAAATTATAGTACTGTATAGAAATAAATTTAAAAGTACCCACTGATGAAAGAAGGTTAACTTATAATAAATTCAGTTTAAAAGTTACAAATTAAAGAGTTTATATTTATTTAATTACTTTTCATGTACTTTAGCATGATGCCAAAAAATATCAAAGTGCATTTAACTTTATAACTGGAATTATACATTCTTCTTTACTCTTTGCATTCTTGATTGTAAAGAAATAGCTTGCTTTTACGTAGCACCTTTCATGACCTCAGGACATCCCAAAGCATTTTACAGCTAACAAAATGTTTGTGAAGTGTAGTCACTGTTGTGGGAACCATGGTCTTCAAAAAAATATAATTACAAAATTATTTTCTTCTCATTCTATTGCTTTTTTTTCTCCTTCGGAATGATTTGCTTCCGATCTGCCGCCGGTATTGCCATGCAGCTTAAAGGTTGGCTACAAGTGTCCTTGTAGCAGATCCAAAGCTCTGCAAACTTGCTGTTAGCTGCTCTGGAGTCTGTGGAGGCAGTTGTTCTCAGTCATTGGCAGATGGGTCGAGTAAGGTCTGTAGATATGATTAGTGCCACAATGTGCGAAATTGCCCTTTTTTTAATAGCCAAACTAGCCCCTCCGAGGGAGCGCTAATGGGGCGCAATGAGGTTATCGCCCGGGGGAAGGGGTCGATAGTGTCTCCCGGGAAATTGTCCCAGAGGATTGGGAGGGGCGTTGTGCCATTAGCGGCGCGTCCCGCTATTTGCACCCCGGGCTGGCGCATGCACGGCGATGATGCCATTGCCATGCGTGCTGACCCCTTACCGCCCCGTGCTGAACCCTTAGCGCCTTGTAGGTGGCGAGGATGGTGCCAGCCGATGCCAGCACCGGCGCCCCTTAAAGGGTAGACAATTTGTGTCATGGGAAGCCATAAATTCCTGTTTGCCTGACAATGGCGGCCCTTGAACTTTAGCATTGTTACTACCAATTTAAGGGTATCTAAGGGTTAAGACATGGCAGGAGAGCTCGGTCACGTGATATGCTGCTCCTGTACCATGTGGGAACTCGGGGACACTTCCGGTGTCCCTGAGTGCTACGTGTGTGGGAAGTGTATCCGCCTCGAGCTCTTGATGGTCCGCGTTGCGGAATTGGAGCTGAGGGTGGATTCACTCTGGAGCATCCACGATGCTGAGAATGACGTGAGTATCACGCGTAGTGAGTTGGTCTTACCGCAGGAGAAGGGTCCACAGCCAGATAGGGAATGGAAGACCAGCAGGAAGAGCAGTGCAAGAAAGATAGTGCAGGGGTCCCCTGTGGTCATCCCCCTGCAAAACAGATACACTGCTTTGAGTACTGTTGGGGGGGATGACTCATCAGGGGAGGGCAGCAGCAGCCAAGTTCATGGCACCGTGGCTGGCTCTGCTGCACAGGAGGGCAGGAAAAAGATTTGGAGCGCGATAGTGATAGGGGATTCGATGGTGAGGGGAAGAGATAGGCGTTTCTGCGGCCGCAACCGAGACTCCAGGATGGTATGTTGCCTCCCTGGTGCAAGGGTCAAGGATGTCTCGGAGCGGGTGCAGGACATTCTGAAATGGGAGGGAGAACAGCCAGTTGTCGTGGTGCACATTGGTACCAACGACATAGGTAAAAAAAGGGATGAGGTCCTACGAAAAGAATTTAAGGAGCTAGGAGCTAAATTAAAAAGTAGGACCTCAAAAGTAGTAATCTCGGGATTGCTACCAGTGCCACGTGCTAATCAGAGTAGGAATCGCAGGATAGCGCAGATGAATACGTGGCTTGAGCAGTGGTGCAGCAGGGAGGGATTAAAATTCCTGGGGCATTGGAACCGGTTCTGGGGGAGGTGGGACCAGTACAAACCGGACGATCTGCACCTGGGCAGGACTGGAACCAATGTCCTAGGGAGAGTGTTTGCTAGTGCTGTTGGGGAGGAGTTAAACTAATATTGCAGGGGGATGGGAACCTATGCAGGGAGACAGAGGGAGACAAAAATGAGGCAAAAGCAAAAGACAGAAAGGAGATGAGGAAAAGTGGAGGGCAGAGAAACCCAAGGCAAAGAACAAAAAGGGCCTCTGTACAGCAAAATTCTAAAAGGACAAAGGGTGTTAAAAAAGCAAGCCTGAAGGCTTTGTGTCTTAATGCAAGGAGTATCCGCAATAAGGTGGATGAATTAACTGTGCAAATCGATGTTAACAAATATGATGTGATTGGGATTATGGAGATGTGGCTCCAGGATGATCAGGGCTGGGAAGTCAACATCCAGGGGTATTCAACATTCAGGAAGGATAAAATAAAAGGAAAAGGAGGTGGGGTAGCATTGCTGGTTAAAGAGGAGATTAATGCAATAGTTTGGAAAGACATTAGCTTGGATGATGTGGAATCTATATGGGTAGAGCTGCAGAACACTAAAGGGCAAAAAACGTTAGTGGGAGTTGTGTACAGACCTCCAAACAGTAGTAGTGATGTTGGGGAGGGCATCAAACAGGAAATTAGGAGTGCATGCAATAAAGGTGCAGCAGTTATAATGGGTGACTTTAATATGCACATAGATTGGGCGAGCCAAACTGGAAGCAATACGGTGGAGGAGGATTTCCTGGAGTGCATAAGGGATGGTTTTCTAGACCAATATGTCGAGGAACCAACTAGGGGGGAGGCCAACTTAGACTGGGTGTTGTGTAATGAGAGAGGATTAATTAACAATCTCATTGTGCGAGGCCCCTTGGGGAAGAGTGATCATAATATGGTGGAATTCTGCATTAGGATGGAGAATGAAACAGTTAATTCAGAGACCATGGTCCAGAACTTAAAGAAGGGTAACTTTGAAGGTATGAGGCGTGAATTGGCTAAGATAGATTGGCAAATGATACTTAAGGGGTTGACTGTGGATGGGCAATGGCAGACATTTAGAGACCGCATGGATGAACTACAACAATTGTACATTCCTGTCTGGCGTAAAAATAAAAAAGGGAAGGTGGCTCAACCGTGGCTATCTAGGGAAATCAGGGATAGTATTAAAGCCAAGGAAGTGGCATACAAATTGGCCAGAAATAGCAGCGAACCTGGGGACTGGGAGAAATTTAGAACTCAGCAGAGGAGGACAAAGGGTTTGATTAGGGCAGGGAAAATGGAGTACGAGAAGAAGCTTGCAGGGAACATTAAGGCGGATTTCAAAAGTTTCTATAGGTATGTAAAGAGAAAAAGGTTAGTAAAGACAAATGTAGGTCCCCTGCAGTCAGAATCAGGGGAAGTCATAACGGGGAACAAAGAAATGGCAGACCAATTGAACAAGTACTTTGGTTCAGTATTGACTAAGGAGGACACAAACAACCTTCCGGATATAAAAGGGGTCAGAGGGTCTAGTAAGGAGGAGGAACTGAGGGAAATCTTTATTAGTCGGGAAATTGTGTTGGGGAAATTGATGGGATTGAAGGCCGATAAATCCCCAGGGCCTGATGGACTGCATCCCAGAGTACTTAAGGAGGTGGCCTTGGAAATAGCGGATGCATTGACAGTCATTTTCCAACATTCCATTGACTCTGGATCAGTTCCTATCGAGTGGAGGGTAGCCAATGTAACGCCACTTTTTAAAAAAGGAGGGAGAGAGAAAACAGGGAATTATAGACCGGTCAGCCTGACCTCAGTAGTGGGTAAAATGATGGAATCAATTATTAAGGATGTCATAGCAGCGCATTTGGAAAATGGTGACATGATAGGTCCAAGTCAGCATGGATTTGTGAAAGGGAGATCATGCTTGACAAATCTTCTGGAATTTTTTGAGGATGTTTCCAGTAAAGTGGACAAAGGAGAATCAGTTGATGTGGTATATTTGGACTTTCAGAAGGCTTTCGACAAGGTCCCACACAGGAGGTTAATGTGCAAAGTTAAAGCACATGGGATTGGGGGTAGTGTGCTGACATGGATTGAGAACTGGTTGTCAGACAAGAAGCAAAGAATCGGAGTAAATGGGTACTTTTCAGAATGGCAGGCAGTGATTCGTGGGGTACCGCAAGGTTCTGTGCTGGGGCCCCAGCTGTTTACATTGTACATTAATGATTTAGACGAGGGGATTAAATGTAATATCTCCAAATTTGTGGATGACACTAAGTTGGGTGGCAGTGTGAGCTGCGAGGAGGATGCTATGAGGCTGCAGAGTGACTTGGATAGGTTAGGTGAGTGGGCAAATGCGTGGCAGATGAAGTATAATGTGGATAAATGTGAGGTTATCCACTTTGGTGGTAAAAACAGAGAGACAGACTATTATCTGAATGGTGACAGATTAGGAAAAGGGAAGATGCAGCGAGACCTGGGTGTCATGGTACATCAGTCATTGAAGGTTGGCATGCAGGTACAGCAGGCGGTTAAGAAAGCAAATGGCATGTTGGCCTTCATAGTGAGGGGATTTGAGTACAGGGGCAGGGAGGTGTTGCTACAGTTGTACAGGGCCTTGGTGAGGCCACACCTGGAGTATTGTGTACAGTTTTGGTCTCCTAACTGGAGGAAGGACATTCTTGCTATTGAGGGAGTGCAGCGAAGATTCACCAGACTGATTCCCGGGATGGTGGGACTGACCTATCAAGAAAGACTGGATCAACTGGGCTTGTATTCACTGGAGTTCAGAAGAGTGAAAGGGGACCTCATAGAAACGTTTAAAATTCTGACGGGTTTAGACAGGTTAGATGCAGGAAGAATGTTCCCAATGTTGGGGAAGTCCAGAACCAGGGGTCACAGTCTAAGGATAAGGGGTAAGTCATTTAGGACCAAGATGAGGAGAAACTTCTTCACTCAGAGAGTGGTGAACCTGTGGAATTCTCTACCACAGAAAGTAGTTGAGGCCAATTCACTAAATATATTCAAAAGGGAGTTAGATGAAGTCCTTACTACTCGGGGGATCAAGGGGTATGGCGAGAAAGCAGGAAGTGGGTACTGAAGTTTCATGTTCAGCCATGAACTCATTGAATGGCGGTGCAGGCTAGAAGGGCTGAATGGCCTGCTCCTGCACCTATTTTCTATGTTTCTATGTTTCTATGTTTGCCTCATCCTGGCCACCATCCTGCAGCCAGGCGCTCCATTATGGGTGCCGGGCTGTTGGCCCAGTCGAGGGGTCCCTGGTGGCCCAGTGACAGCCACCAAAGGGACTGCAGAGCGGTCGTGTTCCTCCCCTTTAAATGAAGGGGCGGGCCGTTCTGCCGTGCCAGCGCTACACAGATGCTGACGTTGCCGGTGGGGTGCTGGGGTCCGGAGCGTGGCGCTGCGGAGTACTCCTTAACGAACGCGGAGTGCCTCCAATCGCGCTCCACCTCCGTTGAGTGGCGGAAGGGCCAAATTCCGCGCCGGGGGTGGAACTTCCAGGCCGAGCGATAAATGTCCCGGCCCCGCAAGGTTACTGCCTCCAAACGGGGCGCGGGGCAATTTCACCCCCTGAATGTCGAGATTTGGCCAGAGTGGCTCAGGAGCCTGCTGAACTGCTTGGCATTCCTTCTTTTATCTTGTTCCACTTCAGTCATAAGATACTGTAAGCCCTATCATTAACTTCATCACCACTCACCACAGAGTCATGCTGTTTGCACCTAAATGCCTTGTTACTCACTGCTCGCCTGTGAAAGCTGGGTAATTGAAGATCTCCTTTTTATGTTCTCTTTTTTTTTTCCGCGCATATGTTCCTTTTTTGCTCTTGTCCTATAAATGTTCCACTAGCCCCTCCGGGGAGGGGGCGCTAATGGGGTGCAACAAGGTTATCGCCCGGGGGAAGGAGTCGATAGTGCCTCCGGGGAAACTGCCCTGGAGGTTTGGCGGGGGGCATTGTGGCATTAGCGCCACAGCCCGCTATTTGCGCCCCAGGCTGGCGCATGCACGGCGATGATGCCATTGCCATGCATGACGACCCCTCACCGTCCCGTGATCCATGGGGACTTAGCAGACAATAATGGACCATTGTTCTTTGCATGCTGGGAAATGTACTTGCCAAAATGAGAAATAAAAATCCACCCTCCCCCGCACCCCCCAAAAAAAATTATTCTAAAGATGTAGTCCTTACTACTAGGGGGATCAAGGGATATGGCGAGAAAGCAGGAATGGGGTACTGAAGCTACATGTTCAGCTATGAACTCATTGAATGGTGGTGCAGGCTCGAGGTGCCGAATGGCCTACTCCTGCACCTATTTTCTATGTTTCTATGTTTCTATACATATTGGGAGAGATTTCCTCTTATTGCACTTGACATAAAGGGTTAACTGGGTACAGTATGGAGGAAATTGGGTGGGGAGGGTTGCAAGCTACTGATGGAGGATGCCTGATTTTCTTATATGTATGGTGACCAGGCAATCCTGCTGGCCAAGTGCCGCAAGAGGAAATACTGCCCCATTATTAATGTGTCAAATAATACAAACATTTTTAATAAAAACAATACATGGTGCATTTACCCACCAATTTATTAAAGGAATTCAATCTTTTTTTTGGAAGTCTGTATGGTGTCATATTGAGCATTATCCCATGGTTAAATGAAACAGAACAAAATTATATATTATTATGTTTTAGTAAAAAGGCTAATAATGGCCCAAAAATTGCTGTCAAATGAGCAGTGCGGCTAATGGCTATGTGAGAAATAAAGTAGGCAATATTCCTTTTAACAGCTCAAGTATGGGATTTATAGAAAAGGCAGGATAAATAAGATATACGTACTTGGTTGTCAATAATACCATAATTTTACTTCCCAATCGCTTCTTTCATTCAATCAATTCCTTTCATTCTCTCCACTGAAGCTGATTTGACATTGAATTCACCCATTCTAACTTACACCTTCCTTATTCAGACCTCATGCTGGTAAATTTCAGAATACTTCAATCTGATTGGTTAAGGAGATACCCAGTTGCTTTCCCTGATCACTCAGGTCCCAGATGCCCTGTACAGGGCGCCGTGACATTAAACAGGCAAGGGCAAATCTGATGAACAGTGGGTGCCTGTCAACACGGAAATCCAAAAGTTGCTATCCGAGGTGCTTCGCAAAAGCTACACCTTGCTCTCTGGTTCCTCATTCAATTGCAGTAAGCAGCATGAAGTTGCTGTATTTGTACTGTAGATACGAACTAACCTCACCACAGAAAATTTGGGCTTGTCCATTTCAGTCTAAATATCCTTTTAACGGCATGATAAGTGTTTATTACTGCCAGTCAGTCTCACCAGCACTGAGAATTAACTATTTCAAGTGTGGAGTCTTGGTTTTGATTGTTGTTGGAGATTGAAAAAATAAATTACAATTATTTTTTTAACTGTTTCTTTGTCTCTCTTTTTTACTTCCTCTATTAATCAAATCTTTCTGTAGCTGATTTGACATTGAATTCACCCATTCTAACTTACACCTTCCTTATTCAGACCTCATGCTGGTAAATTTCAGAATACTTCAATCTGATTGGTTAAGGAGATACCCAGTTGCTTTCCCTGATCACTCAGGTCCCAGATGCCCTGTACAGGGCACCGTGACATTAAACAGGCAAGGGCAAATCTGATGAACAGTGGGTGCCTGTCACCCCAATTTTTGGGCCATTATTTTTCGAGTAAGAGCAATGCAGTGATGAAAATGTTGGAATTGGTATTGTGAATGACTAGCATGTAGTCATTTCCTCATTTCTACCAATTATTTAAAAGTAGCATGGTCAGTAGCCTTCGAGTGTAAAACCTTGGATTAGTTTCTAGCTATGTTTTTCTTTAATCATTCATGGGATGTAGACGTCACCAGCAAGGCCAGCATTTATTGCCCATTCTTAATTGGTCTCGAGAAGGTGGTGGTGGTGAGCCGTCTTCTTGAATACAACTGAGTGACTTGCTGGGCCATTTCAGAGGGCAGTTAAGAATTAACCACATTGCTTTGGGTCTGGCCGTGGTGAGATTTGAACTACATATGTCCGGGTCATTAGTCCAGACTTCTAGATTACTAGTCCAGTACTGAAGTTGCATGATCAGCCATGATCATATTGAATGGTGGTGAAGGGTCGAATGGCCTACTCCTGCACCTATTTTCTATGTTCCTATGTTTCTATAAACACTATGCTACCGTTCCCGTTCCTCAGAGCTGGAGCAGTAGAATGTTCTGCATACTAATCCTGCCTACTATTCTTACTATTACTTGCTTCCTCTCCTGTTGTTTATATATCTCCCTTTTTCTCTTTGTACAGGCTTAATTCCCCTTTTCAGTTGTAAATATGAGTCACCCCTGGTCTGGTCGTGTGCACTCACCCAGGTCCTGGTTACACATTTTTTTTTGCAGATTAAGTTAACCCGCCTCTTCACCTTCTCTCACCCAACTGGAATTATTTTATTTAAAGGAGCCATGTAGTCAAGAGGCTCCCATTTAGGGTGACTATTTCCCTCCCTCCACCGCTTAATGTTTAATGTTTACTTTATGTTGATCATTATGGTACCGATCTGTTGTCACATTTCAACAGTTGTCACATCGCATTATCTTTGTAATGCTGTTGTTACAATGTTAAAATTCAAAAATGGAAAGTGTTTAAAAAAATGTAAACCATGCTGATAGTGATTAAAAATAATTCTAGAATCAAGAATCTAGAAATGATTGAAGACAGTGATAAAAAGAAAAAGAAAGACTTGCATTTATATAGCCCCTTTCACGGAAATCTCAAAGCGCTTTACAACCAATGAAGTACTTTTTGAAGTATAGTCACTGTTGTAATGTAGGAAATGCGGCAGCCAATTTGCGCACAGCAAGCTCCCTCAAACAGCAATGTGAGAATGACCAGATAATCTGTTTTTTTTTGTTATGCTGATTGAGGGATAAATATTGGCCAGGGCACTGGAGATAACTCCCCTGCTCTTCTTCAAAATAGTGCCATGGTATCTTTTATGTCACCTGAGAGAGCAGATGGGATCTCGGTTTAATGTCTCATCCGAAAGACGGCAGCTCCGACAGTGCAGCACTCCCACAGTACTGCACTGGAATGTCAGTCTAGATTTTTGTGCTCAAGTACCTGGAGTGATAGATTATTGTGATTTCATCATTGTGGAAAAATGGGTTCAGTGGAGAGAATGAAAGGAATTGATTGAATGAAAGAAGCGATTGGGAAGTAAAATTATGGTATTATTGACAGCCAAGTACGTATATCTTATTTATCCTGCCTTTTCTATAAATCCCATACTTGAGTTGTTAAAAGGAATATTGCCTACTTTATTTCTCACATATCTGTTAGTGATCTGGACTTAGTGAAAGGTTCATTCTATACCATTGCTGTGAAACCAGAGCTGAAGGAGTGTTAAATGTTGGCGTTGTGTAGCACTATCGGGATCATTGATAGTGATGTGTAAAAGAAATGCTATTTGGCAGTTCTCTCATAGTAAAGCTGAATGGTTAACATACTCCAGGCGAATCTTGTTCTTGAAGAATGTGTAGTTTACATTAAAATAAGAAAAAAAATGCAGAAACATTTCCTTCATAATTAAGTGTTGGTCAGCATACTTAAAAGAACACTGCCTTCCATGTAAAAATGTTTGACAAATCCTTTTTGCTTGATTGCCAAGAATATGTTGCAATAATATAAATTGTGATAAACATATTATTGCATCATGAAAGCTTCATTGCATTTCTTGCACACGACATATGAAAATGAAGTACTTCTTTCATCTTTTCTCTGTTCTTGACATCAAAGATAGTTCTCCTTATGACGTCTAACTATTGAGTACTCCAAGTCCTGTGCTTTATACTATAGTTAGTACTTTGGAAGCCATTTTACACAACATTTTCATACTATGATGCTTCTGTAATGAACTTAAGCTGGGACAAAATCACCAGATATAATTTGGAAGGAAATTTGACAGGCAGCAATGAAGACACATTCAATTAAGTAAATTAAACCCAGAACCCGATTTCAATAAACAACAAAGCAGATGAGTTGAATTTATAGTAACGTCTAACTCCTGGAGAAATCTTTGCAAATAAATGGATTTCATGATGATAAAGATCTTGTCAACAATGAAACTGCATTCTTATAAAGATCTGTTAGCATAGAAATAGTTTTACTGAGGTCCTGGGGTAAAACAGCGTATTTATTCTGGAATTGCTTTAGCATGCTAGAAAACAATTTACCTATACCCCTGTATAAACATTAGTTTTACCCAGGATGTTGTAAAAGCCAATAAATACTAATCTTGTGGCTGAAAGTTGTGGTAAGACAACTAACCGGCTGAATTTCCATGATCTTGAGACCATGTTCTGACCTTTTTTTTTAGTAAAATAGACTGTGTACAGGGTTTAAGAGATTTCTGCAATGATTTTTCTTATCTTATGCCTTGGAGATTAATTTGAGGATCTGCTATCATAGAAACATCGAAACATAGAAAATAGGTGCAGGCGTAGGCCATTCGGCCCTTCGAGCCTGCACTACCATTCAATAAGATCATGGCTGATCATTCACCTCAGTACCCCTTTCCCGCTTTCTCTCCATACCCCTTGATCCCTTTAGCCGTAAGGGCCACATCTAACTCCCTCTTGAATATATCTAACGAACTGGCATCAACAACTCTCTGCAGTAGAGAATTCCACAGGTTCACAGAGATGGGTTGACTCCATTCACATTATATATCACCTTGAATGATCTGGCAATGGCCAAGAGCATGTGTGCTGCTGGGACCGGAAAGTTTGAATATTGCTAGATTCGTCAAACAGTGCAAACGCCATACAGATATGATTGAAAATGATTACCAGAAGTATCTGAGTTTGGAAGCACTCGTTCAAAATTCAATGATGTAGAATCTTAATGTAAGGACATCAGAATATAAAAAAGCATTAAATAGGAAACAGCCATTTGGCTATGAAGCTCACACCATCTAATCCACCATTTATACAGTCATGGGCTGTCTCTCGTCCTGTGTCATCCTTGTGGTCAAGATTGTCTGCAAGTGATATCATTCTAAGTGTTTCTCTCTTGTTCTCCAACATTGCCAATAGGGCCTACACAGGATAGTTTGCAATGGGCCAGCCATTTTGATATTTTTGGCCTCCAAATCAAACACTACATCCCTTCTTTGATCTTTATCCTCTTCTATCAAATTATGTAAGGGATGGTGGGTGGGGGGCGGAGATGGCACAGAATACAATCCCCAAAACTTTGGAGTTAATTGTGATTCAACAGTTCGGGACAGTTGAACTTTAATGATAGAAAGATGGGTGGGAAAGTAAGTTGTGAGGAGGACGCAAAGAATTTACAAAGAGATATAAAGTTCCGGGGTAGGAAAAATAAAAAAGCAAATTCTATACAGCACAGAGGGATCTCGGGGTTCGTGTATATGAAACGCAAACCGTTAGCATGTAGGTACAGCAAGTAATCAGAAAGGCAAATGGAATGCTGGCCTTTTTACAAAGGTTATAAAAGTAGGGAAGTCCTGCTACAATTGTACAGGGCATTGGTAAGACCACACCTGGAGTACTGCGTACAGTTTTGGTCTCCTTTATTTAAGGAAGGGTATACTTGCATTGGAGGCAGTTCAGAGAAGGTTCACAAGATTGATTCCTGAGACGAAGGGGTTGTCATATGAAGAAAGGTTGAGCGAGATTGGGTCTATACTCATTGGAGTTTAGAAGAATGAGAGATGATCTTATTGAAACATACAAGATTCTGAGGGGGCATGACAGGCTAGATGCAGCGAGGATGTTTCCCCTTTTGGGGGAATCTAGAACGAGGGGGACATAGTTTTAGAATAGTGGGTCACCCATTTAAAACAGAAATGAGGAGGAATTTCTTCTCTCAGAGGATCATGAATCTTAGGAATTCTCTACCCCAGAGAGCTCTGGAGGCTGGATCTTTGAATATATTTAAGGCGGAGATAGACAGATCTTTGAGCGATAAGAACATAAGAATTAGGAACAGGAGTAGGCCATCTAGCCCCTCGAGTCTGCTCCGCCACTCAACAAGATCTTGGCTGATCTGGCCATGGACTCAGCTCCACTTACCCGCCCGCTCCCCATAACCCTTAATTCCCTTATTGGTTAAAAATCTATCTAACTGTGATTTCAATACATTCAATGAGCTAGCCTTAACTGCTTCCCTGGGCAGAGAATTCCACAGATTCACAACCCTCTGGGAGAAGAAATTCCTTCTCAACTCGGTTTTAAATTGGCTCCCCCGTATTTTGGGGCTGTGCCCCCTAGTTCTAGTCTCCCCGACCAGTGGAAACAACCTCTCTGTTTCTATCTTGTCTATCCCTTTCATTATTTTAAATGTTTCTATAAGATCACCCCTCATCCTTCTGAACTCCAACGAGTAAAGACCCAGTCTACTCAATCTATCATCATAAGGTAACCCCCTCATCTCCGGAATCAGCCTAGTGAATCGTCTCTGTACCCCCTCCAAAGCTAGTATAAGGGAGTCAAGGGTTATGGGGAGCAGGTGGGGAAGTGATGTTGAGACCAGGATCAGATCAGCCATGATCTTATTGAATGGCGGAGGAGGCTCGAGGGGCCAAATGGTCTACTCCTGCTCCTATTCCTTATGTTATGTCCTTATGTAATAAATATCCTGCCTCCAGGTCAGAATATAACTGGGTTTAACATCTAGTGTCAGTGCTGAATGTATAGCTGGTACACATCATAAACTCCAGGGTTTTTCATATTGACCAATTCATACTTCAGCTTCAAAGGTATAATGAAGCTCCTGCATATTCTGTGCAATGGCAAAAAAAACAACGACGCAAGGAACAAACAGGTCCATGATTTTTGACAGAGGCATTATTCTTGAGAGGACTCTGCAACTTCATTACTGCCACACGTTCTGAACTTCACTTGTCCATTTCACACCAGTGGATGCATTTCCACCGACTGGAAATTTTATTCCAGAAAATCAGTTGTCAATTTGATTAAATGTTGGTATCAGAAAAAAAAGAACTACGCACCTTCCCCGAGATGATTTTCCTGATTCCAAAATTTAAGGAAGTCCCTCACTAGCAATGTATTTTGTTGGCTATAATGCTAGCAGCTTTGGGTATACATCAATGTGAAAATTGCAGTACAAAATCAGGAATCCGTTTTGTGATTTAACTAAAGCGAGTGTTGGGAGATCAACTCCAATAGATAATCTCACATCATTTGAACTTCATACTGAGTGTGGTGCAACTTCAAATTTATAATATGCCAATGTAGACCATTATAAAACTCCCAAATGCTCCCACATAATGTTAAAAATGATCTGTTCAGGCAGTGGTTAATTGTGCATACATTAAAACACTTTCTGGACAGAGTGCAGTCCAGAGCAAAATATAGACGGCAGTGTAATTTGGATTAATTGAACGCCACGCTATCCTAACTATTGTGGCAGTCCTAGAATTTGAGTTATATGCAAAGTCATGGGGCTTTGATGTGGCAAAGCAACTATTTCAAATATTTTTCTTTTTAAAACAGCTATATTTATATAATGATTTCAACTTAAATAAGATGTTAAGTGCTAATTTGTAGCATTTGCTAATCACACGTTAGATTACTTTTGATTTATTCTAAGTATTTTATGTAACTACTCGCTAATACATCCTTACCCAAGGGCAAATTGTGCAGAATAGCCCCTTGCTGATTATTTATTTTTGTAGTTATCCTCTTTCTATTATTTAATTGCCTTCTTTTCTAATGTTCCTTTGTTTGCTTTTCATTTTGCCCGTCTCTCTCATGTCTGAACAGATGCTGTAGATGAATATAAAGATTCAAGCTTGCTCCAGATACACATGGCCAAGCCCAATACAAAAGTCCACTTTTAGAGGTAAGCCCTATGAAATGAAACATGACCTAATGCACAAAGCGTTCTGAGGTAACAGCTGCTCGAACAACCAACCCTTTCTACTGTTAAGGTTTGGATTGGGAATACTTCGGGACGCCCTCTCCCGATCACTCGGGTTGATGGCAACCACCGGACCACAGCCTGAATTTTTCACATGGGATGGGATGTGATGGGATGGGACGGGCGTGATGGGACGGGATGTGACGGGACGGGATGTGATGGGATGGGATGTGATGGGACAGGATGTGACGGGACGGGATGTGATGGGGTGTGCTGAGGTGGGATGGGTTCCCCCTTTTCTATTGGTATAAATTTGGTGGCCAGGAATGGAGAATAGTTGGGAGACCCGTTCCACCAGAATTCTGCCCATTTAGCACTGTAGCATTGTATTCTCTGTAACGCTTTAAGGTGCTCCTGAAAACCTACCTCTTTATTCAAGCTTTTGGTCACCTACTCTAATTTCTGCATTTGTGGTTCAGTGTCAAATTTATCTGTTTTGTCTTGTAACACTGCTGTGAAGCATCTTGGGACATTTTACTACTCCAATGAATACAGGCCCAGTGCATCCAATTTCTCCTCATATGTCAGTCCTGCCATCCCGGGAATCAGTCTGGTTAACCTTCGCTGCACTCCCTCAATAGCAAGAACGTCCTTCTTCAGGGTTCAGTGCTGGGACACCAGCTATTTACAATATACATCAATGAGTTAGATGAAGGAATTAAATGTAATATCTCCAAGTTTGCAGATGACACGAAGCTGGGTGGCGGTGTGAGCTGTGAGGAGGATGTTAAGAGGCTGCAAGATGACTTGGACAGGTTGGTGAGTGGGCAAAAGCATGGCAGATGCAGTATAATGTGGATAAATGTGAACTTATCCACTTTGGTGACAAAAACAGGAAGGCAGAATATGAGCTGAATGGCGACAGATTAGGAAAAGGGGAGGTGCAACGAGACCTGGGTGTCATGGTACATCACTCATTGAAAGTTGGCATGCAGGTACAGCAGGCGGTGAAGAAGGCAAATGGCATGCTGGCCTTCATAGCTAGAGGATTTGAGTATAGGAGCAGGGAGGTCTTACTGCAGTTGTACAGGGCCTTAGTGAGGCCTCACCTGGAATATTGTGTACCGTTTTGGTCTCCTAATCTGAAGAAAGGACGTTCTTGCTATTGAGGGATTGCAGCGAAGGTTCACCAGACTGATTCCCGGGATGGCAAGACTGACATATGCGGAGAGACTGGATCAACTGGGCCTGTATTCACTGGAGTTTAGAAGAATGAGAGGGGATCTCATAGAAACACATAAAATTCTGACTGGATTGGACAGGTTAGATGCAGGAAGAATGTTCCCGATACTGGAGAAGTCCAGAACCAGGGGTCACAATCTAAGGATAAGGGGTAAGCCATTTCGGACCGAGATGAGGAGAAATTTCTTTACTCAGAGTTGTTAACCTGTGGAATTCTCTTCCGCAGAAAGTTGTTGAGGCCAGTTCATTAGATATATTCAAGAGGGAGTTAGATAAGGCCCTTATGGCTAAAGGGATCAAGGGGTATGGAGAGAAAGCAGGAAAGGGGTACAGAAGTGAATGATCATATTGAATGGTGGTGCAGGCTCGAAGGGCCGAATGGCCTACTCCTGCATCTATTTTCTATGTTTCTATGTTTCTATATTAGGAGACTAAAACTGAACACAATATTCCAGGTGAGGCCTCACCAAGGCCCTGTACAACTGCAGTAAGACCTCCCTGCTCCTATACTCAAATCCCCTAGCAATGAAAGCCAACATGCCATTTGTCTTCTTCACCACCTGCTATACCTGCATACCAACTTTCAATGACTGATGTACCATGACACCCAGGTCTCGTTGCACCTCCCCTTTTCCTAATCTGTCGCCATTCAGATAATATTCTGCCTTCCTGTTTTTGCCACCAAAGTGGATAACCTCACATTTATCTACATTATATTGCATCTGTCATGCATTTGCCCACTCAACTAACCTGTCCAAGAGAGCCTTGGGCTCTTAGCCCTCACAGCTCACACTGCCACCAAGCTTAGTGTCATCTGCAAACTTGGAGATATTACACTCAATTCCTTAATCTAATTCATTGATGTATATTGTAAATAGTTGGGGTCCCAGCACTGAACCCTGCGGCACCCCACTAGTCACTGCCTGCCATTCTGAAAAGGACCCATTTATCCCGACTCTCTGCTTCCTGTCTGCCAACCAGTTCTCTATCCACATCAATACATTACCCCCAATACCATGTGCTTTAATTTTGCACACTAATCTCTTGTGTGGGACCTTGTCAAAAGCCTTTTGAAAGTCCAATTACACAACATCCACTGGTTCTCCCTTGTCCACTCTACTAGTCACATCCTCAAAAAATTCTAGAAGATTTGTCAAACATGATTTCCCTTTCATAAATCCATGGTGACTTGGATCGATCCTGTCACTGCTTTCCAAATGTGCCGCTGTATCATCTTTAATAATTGATTCCAACATTTTTCCCACTACCGATGTCAGGCTAACCAGTCTATAATTCCCTGTTTTCTCTCTCCCTCCTTTTTTAAAAAGTGGTGTTACATTAGCTACCTTCCAGTCCATAGGAACTGATCCAGAGTTGAAGACTGTTGGAAAATGATCATCATTGTGTCCATTATTTCTAAGGCCACTTCCTTAAGTACTCTGGGATGCAGACTATCAGGCCCTGAGGATTTATCGGCCTTCAATCCCATCAATATCCCTAACACAATTTCCTGACTAATAAGGATTTCCTTCGGTTCCTCCTTCTCACTAGACCCTCGTTCCCCTAGTATTTCCAGAATGTTATTTGTGTCTTCCTTCATGAAGACAGAACCAAAGTATTTGTTCAATTGGTCTGCCAATTCTTTGTTCCCCATTATAAATTCACCTGATTCTAACAGCAAGGGACCTATCTTTGTCTTCACTAATCTTTTTCTCTTCACATATCTATAGAAGCTTTTACAGTCAGTTTTTATGTTTCCAGCAAGCTTCCTCTCATACTCTATTTTCCCCCTCCTAATTAAACCCTTTGTTCTCCTCTGCTGAATTTTAAATTTCTCCCAGTCTTCAGGTTTGCTGCTTTTTCTGGCCAATTTATATGCCTCTTCCTTGGATTTTACACTATCCCTAATTTCCCTTGTTAGCCACGGTTGAGCCACCTTCCCCATTTTATTTTTACTCCAGACAGGGATGTACAATTGCTGAAGTTCATCCATGTGATCTTTAAATGTTTGCCATTGCCTATCCACTGTCAACCCTTTAAGTATCACTCGCCAGTCTATTCTAGCCAATTCACACCTCAAACCATCGAAGTGACCTTTCCTTAAGTTCAGGACTCTAGTTTCCGAATTAACTTTGTCACTCTCCATCGTAATAAAAAATTCTACCATATTGTGGTCACTCTTTCCCAAGGGGCCTCGCATAACAAGATTGCTAATTAGTTCGCACAGCTTACAGGATCACCACCACCTCCAGGTTCCCCTTCAAGTTACACACCATCCTGACTTGGAAATATATCGCCGTTCCTTCTTCGTCGCTAGGTCACAATCCTGGAACTCCCTCCCTAACAGCATTGTGGGAGTACCTTCACCACACGTACTGCAGCGGTTCAAGAAGGTGGCTCACCACCACCTTCTCCAGGGCAATTAGGGATGGGCAATAAATGCCGATCTTGCCAACGACGCCCACATCCCGCGAATGAATTTAAAAAAATCTGCAGCTGAAGTTTATCTTGGAAAATTGCTAGTTAACAGTAGCTTCGCATCTGAGTTTATTTAAAACCTACCATTAGCCATTCAGTGAAAAATCTGGGGCCCATATGGGGCGAATAATTCAAATTAAGTGAATATTCTTCGCCCAAAGTGGAGAATAGAGGGAAATTGCCCTCTTTTTGGCCCCAAGTTTCCACATGATTTGCTCCTGATTTTTAGGAGCAACTGGTGGAGAACGGACTATCTTAGAAATCAGAATTCTCCACATTTAGTTTTCTGCAGTTCTAGTCAGGTAGAACAGTTTCACTTTGGAACAGAATTTTTTTTTCAAAAGGGGGCGTGTCCGGCCACTGACGCCTGATTTGAAAGTTTCCACAGTGAAAACGTACTCCAAACTAACTTAGAATGGAGCAAGTGAAGATTTTTATACGCTTGAAAAAACCTTGTCTACACTTTAAAAAATCAGGCGCAGGTTACAAATTAGGCGTCGGGAACGAGGTGGGGGGGGGGGGGCGGGGGGGGAAGGGAAGTCATTAAATTCTACAATCAATCCTTAGTTATACTTATAAAAATATTATAGAAATAAATCCAACCTGAATAAACATTTATAAGCAAAGAAAAGATTAAATAAACCATGATCCTACCTGTGTGAAAGTGCTTCAGGCAGGCCTTTCAGGCAGCAGTGTGACGTCAGTGTCTCGGCGGCAGGCAGCAAGCAGCCTTCGAGCTGAGCTGCGGTGCTTGAGGCAGGCCTTCATTCCCCGCGAAGATGCAGCACCCGGACGGACCTGAGGCCATTCGGCCATGGGATTGCAGCGGCGTCAGTGGCTGGCCGGGAGCCGAAGAATGAACACAGGACACACGCAGCTGCAGATTTAAAATTCTTTAAGCCGTTCGGCCACGCTTAT
This sequence comes from Pristiophorus japonicus, assembly GCF_044704955.1. Taxonomy (NCBI): domain Eukaryota; kingdom Metazoa; phylum Chordata; class Chondrichthyes; family Pristiophoridae; genus Pristiophorus; species Pristiophorus japonicus. The sequence continues at coordinate 518,990,786 of NC_091977.1, read as the reverse complement.
GGGGCGGCGTCAGTGGCTCGAAGGCAGCCGAAGAATCAGGAGCGGACGTGAGGCCATTCGGCCATGGGATTGCAGCGGCGTCAGTGGCTGGCCGGGAGCCAAAGAAAGAACAGCAGCAGCCTTCGAGCTGTGAGGAGGACTGACTGAGGCCATTTGGACAGGGAGAGGCAGCCACATCAACATCTTTATATTTAAATTTGCAGAATGGGTGCTGCATTGTCAACACCACATATTATGCAATGGTTTGCTTCCTCATGCAAGAAATTCTTTGTTCTTGGTGGAAGTTGATCCATTGCAAAGTTGAATTGGCACTTTTATTTCTCCAAACACACAGTCCTTAATTTGCAGGCACCGGTTCTGCAAGTTTAGCAGTGAAAAGCTGAACTCACTGATTTCAGCAGGTGATTTATTCAGCAGTGCTGCTAAAAGCACTCCCTCACACACAGAAATATCAAGAAAATTAAAATACAAGCCTTTGCAGGGGTCCAAGAAACAAATCTTCACTTTTTCTGCAGTACTTTTAAAAATGGCCGAGTGCTAATGTTTACTTCAGACTGCGCATGCGCGAACGCTCCAACGCACACGCGCAGGGTTGCCGGCACCAAGAAGCCTCATTGCAATTGTACCCGCCCCCTCCTACTTACAAAATCGGCGCGAGTGGTAGGCTCCGCCCCTTGTGCGCCGCGCCAAGCAGACATCGAGCTCCAAGGAACTCGAGAATACCGCACTTTTTTTCCAGCGCCATTTCCGGCGCGAAAAACAGGCGCCCAGCTCTGAGGTGCGCCTTTTTCGCCGCGTGTGGAAACTTGGGGCCTTTGTGTTTTAATTCGTTGCGGCGGTGTTTGGCGCAGCTGAAGGGTTGAAGTGCGTCAGCAGCAGGTGGGGGTTGGGGTGGTGGGGGGGGGGGGAGGTGGGCCGTATCATCAGCGCCGTGTGGAGCATGTCAGCGTGATGCTGATGATGTCAGCGCGACGCGAACGTGCCACATCGCGCTGATGCATAGCAATGTCGCTCCCCTTCAGTTAAAGAGGAGGGCCGCTGTGAGCTCTGAAGCCACTTTAGTGGTGCCCGCTGGGCCACCAGGAAGGGCTTTGGCTGGGCAGCGGCCTGGCCCCCAAGAGGGGCTGCTGGGCACATGGCCGCCATTATCTGGCCGACTTCAGAGTTGACTGACAAGTAAAATAAAACGGCGGCTGCGGTGGTACGTCCTCCCCTTTAAGGCCGGACCCATCGCCCAGCCACTGGCAGCTTCCCGCCGGGGAAAAGCTGTCGGGGGCACCGAGCGGCGGCTGCTCTGCTCCCGCGGGGCAATTTCCCTCGCTGGACGGACAGGGGTCGCCGCAGGGCGGTAAGGGGTTGCACGTGCCCGACTGGTGGGAACACGGGCGGGACGGAAACCCGTTTCCGCCATCTCCGACCAGGGGGCAATTTCTGATGGGGCAGCCCACCCGCCTGTCCCCGGTCGCAAAGGCTTTACCCCACCTTAAAGAGGGGGGGAATTTCGGCCCCCTGGACTCATAAGACTTGGGCCTGAAAACTGAATCAAGTATATTAGGAAATAAGATTAAAGGAAGTAAAATGAAAACAAACAGCAGATTTTAGCTGGATTGTAATAATTCACCTCATACATGACGTTTTTTCAAAGCTATAAAAGTCAAGAACCATATAGTGGTTTTCTGTAGAGATTTCACACAACCGTGCACCCTAAGAATTTAACCCTGTAGAGTCACTAGCTTTTTCCTGTACAGTGATCCAGTGACCTAAGAAAACAAGTGCTGCCATCTTAATGATATCTTTCTCTTTCCCTTGGATGTTACGTAATAGATCAAAACGTATCCGACACAACTGAACAAAACTGTCGATCCACATACGGCTCAAAGACTTCTTGACAGATGTCCTGATTACATTTTTTTATAACTGTACGATAAAGCAACACAGTGGCCTGATGAGAGAAAGTCTTTCCATCTTCCCTGGATGGAATGTTCAATAACGCTTGTTGTCTGCAATACATAGAATCATAGAATGATACAGCACGGAAGGAACACATTTGGCCCATCACGCCCATGCCAGCTGTTTGGTAGAGCTATCCAATTAATCCCACACCCCCGCTCTTTCCCCATAGCCCTGCACATTTTTACCCTTCAGGTATTTATCCAGTTCCTTTTTGAAACTTACTATTGAATCTGCTTTCACCACCCTTTCAGGCAGTGCGTTCCAAATCACAGCAACTCGCTGAGTTAAGAAAAAATGTTAAGTCATTTCATATAAACAGAGGTCAGATAACTCCCTTTACCACCATTATCAGCCGCATTTGCCTTGCACCATCATCTTTTTAGCCATTTAATCACTCCTGCTCTCCACCTTGTCACAGACCTCTCCTTTTGTTCTTTCTTCCCCTCGCTCCCCTTTCCACCCCACCCTTTCCCTAGCTCTGTGCTTGGTTAAAAATTGTTGAACCTCCAACTTCTTCCAGATCTGATGAAAGGCCATCAACCTGAAACATTGGCCCCGATCATTGTCAGGTGGGTTGTGTAAGCGGGGGAGGGGGGGGAGGAAGGAGTTTTGGTCGGGTACCCTATGTGTGTCTTTTTTTTTCAACAGGTTTTTAAAAATTAATTCACAGGATGTGGCAGCACTGGAAAGGCCAGGATTTAGTGCCCATCCCTAGTTACCCCTGAGAAGGTGGAGAGTTGCATTGCATTATACAACTGAGTGGCTGGTTAGGCCATTTCAGACAGGAGTTAAGGGTCAACCACATTGCTGTGGGTCTGGAGTCACATATAGGTCAGACCAGGTAAGGGCAACATATTTCCTTCCCTAAAGGACATTAGTGAACCAGACAGGTTTTCCCCCAAATTTGGTAATTTTGCCATTACTGATACTAGCCTTTTATTCCAGACTTATTTAATTAACTGATTTGAAATTCCCCAGCTGCCACTGTGGGATTTGAACTCATGTCTCAGGATCATTAGTCCAGGTCTCTAGATTACTAGTCCTGTAACATAGCCGCTATGCTACCGTGCCCCACCTGGAAGCCACCCTTTCACAAGCTTGGCTCCCTGTCGGAGGAGGCTGCAGCCACAGGGGCAGGCAAGGAACCTGCTGCTGCGTTAGTGGGTGTGTAGGGCGGGAGGAGGGTGGGGGTGTTTGGATCTTGGGGGGACCTATCCCCAATTCTGGGGGAGGGGGGAGGTTGGATCCCGGGGGGAGTCAGATCCCGGAGGTGGGATTCTGATCTCTGATCCTGGGGGTAGATTCGGATCCCTGATCTGGGTGGGGGATCTTTGGATGCGAGGGGGGGGGGGGGCGATGGCTGGGGCGGGGGGCTATTGGGATCTGTTGGCAGGGAAGAAGGTAGCTTGGTAGACTGAGAGGGCACTTACCTTTTCCACAAAGCTTCCCTTGAGCTCCTCATGCTCAACTATAGAGAAATGTTGGTAGAGGCTGCAATGTCCATACTATCAATGGGGGTTGGTATGTGGGTCTGAGGAACCAGGGAGAAAGAATGATTAACAATGCGGGGAAAATTTAAGTTTTAAAATATATAGGTATTGAAACTCCAACAATTAGAGAATTATAGAAACTTACTGCACAGACGGAGGCTATCCGGCCTATCGAGCCTGTGTTGGCTCTTTGATAAGAGCAGCTGTACTTAGTCCCACATCCACGCTTTTTGTCTGCAAAAATGTAAGTTCCTCTTCCTCAAGTACCTCTCCAACTCCCTTTTAAAATTCATTATGGAAGCGGTTTTTATAAAAATCCCTCCATGGCCTTACCCTCCCTATCTGTGTAACCTCCTTCAGCCTTACAACCCTCTGAGATATCTGCGCTGCTCTAAATCTGGCCTCTTGAGTATCTCCAAATGTAATCGTGCCACCATTGCTGGCCGTGCCTTCAGCTGCCAAGACCCTAATCTCTGGAATTCCTTCCCTAAACCTCTCCGCCTCTCTGCCTCTCTTTCCTCCATTAAGACGTTCCTTAAAACCTACCTCATTGACCAATCTGCACTAATATGTGCTCGCTAATCTACATTGGCTTCCGGTTAAGCAATGCCTCGATTTCAAAATTCTCATCCTTATTTTCAAATCCCTCCATGGCCTCGCCCCTCCCTATCTCTGTGAAATCCTCCAGGCACACAACCTCCCCCGAGATATCTGCGCTCCTCTGATTCTGCCCTTTTGAGCATCCTAGATTATAATCACTCAACTATTGGGGGCCGTGCCTTCTGTTGCCTAGGCGCAAGCTCTGGAACTCCCTGCCAAAACCTCTCTTCCTCCCTAACTTTCTTTCTTCCTTCAAGACGCTCCTTAAAACATATCCCTTTGACTAAGCTTTTGGTCACCGGTGCTAATTTCTACTTATGCGGCTTGGTGTCAAATTTGTATCGCATAGCACTCCTGTGAAGCGCCTTGGGACGTTTCACTACTTTAAAGGCGCTATATAAATACAAGTTGTTGTTGTTGTTGCAACATATCATTATGTAGCTCAGTGTCAAATTTTGTTTGATAATGCACCTGTGAAGCACCTTGGGACATTTTACTATGTTAAAGGTGCTATATAAATAACAGTTCTTCTTTTTCTTTTTCTCTTCTTTTTCTTTTTCTTTTTCTTTTCTTCTTTTTCTTCTTCATCATCATTCCTGATCCTGACAAACCTTTATGATGCAAATTCACACAACCGGGACTAGAACTTATGTTCTGCAGCCTATCTAGTTGTCCTATTTTCCTAATTACCTAAGTATAGTCGGACCATTTTCATCATCATCATGGGCAGTTCCTCGAAATCGAGGAAGACTTGCTTCCACTCTAAAAGTGAGTTCTTAGGTGACTGAACAGTCCAATGCGGGAATTACAGTCTCTGTCACAGGTGGGACAGACAGTCGTTGAAGGAAAGGGTGGGTGGGGAGACTGGTTTGCCGCACGCTCCTTCCGTTGCCTGCGCTTGCTTTCTGAATGCTCTCGGCGATAAGATTTGAGATGCTTAGTGCCCACCCAGATGTACTTCCTCCACTTAGGATGATCTTTGGCCAGGGATGTCAGTGGGGATGTTGCATTTTATCAAGGAGGCTTTGAGGGTCTCCTTGAAATGTTTCCTCTGCCCACCTGAGGCGCTTGCCATGTAGGAGTTCCGAGTAGAGCGCTTGCTTTGGAAGTCTTGTGTCGGGCATGCGAACAATATGGCCTGTCCAGCGGAGCTGGTCAAGTGTGGTCAGTGCTTCGATGCTGGGGATGTTGGCCTGATCGAGGACACTAACGTTGGTGCGTCTGTCCTCCCAAGGGACTTGCAGGATCTTGCGGAGACATCGTTGGTGGTATTTCTCCAGCGATTTGAGGTGACTACTGTATATGGTCCACATCTCTGAGATATACAGGAGGGCGGGAATCACTACAGCCCTGTGGACCATGAGTTTGGTGCCAGATGTGAGGTCTCTTCCTCAGGTGGCCGAAGGCTGCGCTGGCCACTGGAGGCGGTATTGAACTACGTCATCGATGTCTACCCTTGCTGATAATAGGCTCCCGAGGTATGGAAAGTGGTCCACGTTCTCCAGGGCTGCGCCGTGGATCTTGATGACTGGGGAGCAGAGCTGTGTGGCGGGGTCAGGTTGGTAGAGGACCTTTGTCTTACGGATGTTTAGTGTAAGGCCCATGCTTTCGTACGCCTCAGTGAAGATGTTGACTATGACTTGGAGTTCAATCTCTGTTTGTGTGCAGATGCAAGCGTCGTCCATGTACTGTTGCTCGATAACAGAGGGTGGGACGGTCTTGGACCTGGCCTGGAGACGGTGCAGGTTGAACAGGTTCCCACTGGTTCTGTAGTTTAGTTCCACTCCAGCGGGGAGCTTGTTGAGTGTGAGGTGGAACATTGCAGCACGGAAGATAGAGAAGAGGATTGGCGCGATGACACAGCCCTGCTTGACCCCGGTCCGGATGTGCATTGGGTCTGTGGTGGATCCGTTGGTCAGGATCACGGCTTGTATGTCGTCGTGGAGCAAGCGGAGGATGGCAATAAACTTTTGGGGGCAGCCGAAGTGGAGGAGGACGCTCCATAATCCTTCGCGGTTAACAGTGCCGAAGACCTTTGTAAGGTCAAAGAAGGCCATGTACAAGGGTTGGTGTTGTTCCCTGCATTTCTCTTGCAGTTGTCGCGCTTTAAAGATCATGTCCGTTGTGCCCCTTAGTGGACGGAATCCGCACTGTGACTCCGGGAGGAGCTCCTCTGCCACAGAGAGAAGATGGTTGAGGAGGATTCTAGCAATGACCTTCCCTGTGGCTGATAACAGGGAGATTCCTCTATAGTTGCTGCAGTCGGACTTGTCCCCTGTTTTAAAAGATGGTCACAATTACTGCATCTCTGAGATCTCCCGTCATGCTCTCCTCCCTCCAGATGAGAGCGATGAGGTCATGTATTCATGCCAATAGAGCCTCTCTGCCATACTTTAATGCCTCAACGGGGATTCCATCTGCTCCCATTGCCTTGTTGTTCTTGAGCTGATGGATGGCCTTTTCTATCTCGTATAGGGCTGAGGTTTTGCTGAGATGGTGGCGGGTAGCATGCTGCAGGATAGAGTCGAGGACCCTCGAGTCAAAGGCAGAGTCTCGGTTAAGGAGATCTTCGAAGTGCTCCTTCCAGCGGGCCCTGACTGCCTCGGTGTCCTTGAGTGTCTCCCTGTTCTTCGCCAGCAGTGGGGTGGGGCCTTGGATGTTTGGGCCGTAGGTGGACTTGATTGGTGAAGAATCCTCGCACATCATGGCTGTCGGCCAGCTGCTGAGTCTCCTGTGCTTTCTCCACCCACCATCTATTCTTTAGGTCGTGGGTTTTTTGTTGAACCTCGGCCTTAAGCCATCTGTAAAGCTGCTTTGCTGCTCCCGAGTTGGGTGGTTGTTTTAGTTTCAGAAATGCCCTGCGCTTGCGATTTATTAGCTCTTGGATCTCCTGGTCGTTCTCATCAAAACAGTTCTGGTGTTTCCTGGTTGAGTGACCGAGCGTCTCTTCACAGGCACTGATTATGGTAGCCTGCAGGGAAGGCCAAGTGCTGTGGCCATTCTGCACCTTGGGGTCATCGAGGGTCACCAGGTGGGTAGTGAAGTGCTGGCTGTATAGGGCTCTCTTAGTTGGGTCTTTGAGTGCCCGGGCGTTGATTTTTTTGCAGCACTGCTTCTGCTGCCGTCGCCACTTTGGGGCTATGTTGTTGTTGATGATGGAATGGATTTGGCGGTGGTCCATCCAGCAATTGTCAGCTCCTGTCATGGCGCGGGTGATGCTCACATCCTTGTGATTCCTGGCTCGATCGATGACATAGTCGAGCAGGTGTCAGTGTTTGGAGCGAGGGTGTTGCCACGATGCCTTGTGCTTGTCCCTCTGGCAGAACAAGGTGTTAGTGATGACAAGGTCGTTTTCTATGAATTTTGTCAGGAGCAGGGTACCGCTGGAGTTGGTTTTCCCTACCCCCTCACTGTCAATCACGCCTCCCCAGAGGTCTGTGTCCTTATCGACTCTGGCATTGAAGTCGCCAAGGAGGATCAGTGTGTCGTCCGCAGGGACGTGGGACAGGGATTGTTCGAGGCTGGAGTAAAATCCCTCTTTGGCCTCATCTGTTGCGTCGAGTGTTGGGGCATACACGCTGATGACTGTGGGGCACTGGTTCTGGGATAGGGTGAGTTGGAGAGTCATAAGACGTTTGCTAATCCCACAGGGGGAGTCTCTGAGGCAGTCGACCAGCTCATTCTTGATGGCGAAACCGACTCCGTGGAGGCGCCGTTCTTCCTCTGGTTTCCCTTTCCAGAAGAAAGTATAACCTCTACCTTGTTCTTTGAGCTGGCCTTCCCCTGCCCACCGGGTCTCGCTTAGAGGCGGCGATGTTGACATCGAAGCATCTAAGTTCCCAGGCACTTTATAAGCCTTATAGAATACAGAGAGTTTAAGCCAGAATGTACTTGTTGGGATTGATGAGCTCCATTGCTGAAGCAAATTAAGAAAAACCACAGGGCCAATAGTAGCCCAGCTGTGCCCAGCCTGGCAAGGCAAAGGAATAGGGTGACTTTCGTGTCTATTTGGATATGCCAGATGTAAAATTAGACATAAATAAGTTCTGTCTGATCTTTCGCTGATTTCGGTCCCATGAAAGTTAGAAGCCCCTAGGCAGAAGATGGAAAAGGGGATGGAAGGCCCCTATTCTGAGTCTAATGGGTCTGTAGGGCACCAAAGTTAAAGCATATCCAGCAAACCTCTCGGATGGGAGGCTAATAACTACATTTTACGGTCAGTACTTTTTGCCCATTTCTAAGCTCTTATATTTAAATGTCCAACACAATGGATATTGGGCATGAAATCCAGGCCTCGCTGGGTCCATATAGAATGCGTATGGACCTGGGAAGGCCTCGCAAAAGCTGGTTTTCGGCGTACAATGCGCATGCGCCAAAAACTGGCTTTTCCGATCTGTCAAGCTATCTCTTGACAGATCCTCCGCATCCCCGCAGCAAGGACATTGGCGTGGGAGAGATTGGGTTATTTGCTCAATTTGTGCCCAGCGAATGTTGAAACTTTTATGCCTGGTAAAAGCAGGCACATAGCCTACTTTTACCAACATAAGAGTTTTAAAACACTTGAAAATTAAATTTAAATACACATTTTTATAATAAAAATCCTGTCCATTAAGATAAGTTTATTTTAAACCCTATTAAAACACATTAACAAAAAATCCAAAATATATATATATTTTTCTAAACCATTTAATTAACTTTAATTTCAATTAATTTTAAATATGTAAGGTGTTTTTTTATTTATTATGTTGTGTTTGGGTGTAATAGGAACTCGGAGATATGGAGTCCCCATTTCTATCAATGGCAATACTGTATCGTGATTGGTTGTCCAGGCCCACGTGACTCCAGCTTTCCTGTCCGTAACTCGAAGACAGGGGCGTGCTGCGATGCATGGGAAAAGAAGGCCTCCGACCGGAATGGAAGGCGCCTCTGGGACCATCAGGTACATTCGTAGAGAAATTTCGGGTCGGAGGCATTCGTCCGAAGGAAGCCTCCGGCCGGAATTTCAGGACCAATATTTCTGCTTTTTAAAAATCTACTGGTACTTAGGTTTTTCATGATCCTTTGTGCCGGTTGTCATTACATTTATTTCCCCTGTACCGTTGCTCTTACTGGTACCAACAGGTTTCCCAATGCAAAGTCTTTGAGATAATTTAATTGGAAGAAGTGGACCATCATTGGGGGGATATCAAGAAGATTAGATTGCCCAAAGGATGCATCTGCAGAGAAATGTAAAATTACTGCATACCACTTCAAACTCCAGCGCGAGCTGCTCCAAGTGTGCGCCGATTTTGAGATGGGCCGACCGAGTGACATCATCAAAACCCTGGTCGCCGTTTGGAGCGTGGGCAGGAACTTGGTGAGGCCCAGGTACAGAGGAGTGGGAAGGTCAGAGCGGATGAGCGGTGAGAGTTTATGGCATAGGTGCGGCAAGAGATCGTGGCGTAGGAGCGGCGAGAGATCGTGGCAGAGGTGCGGTGTGAGATTGCGACGAAGGTGAAGCGAATGTTTGGTGGAGGAGCGGCGAGAGATCGTGGTGGAGATGCGGTAAATGTTTATGGCGGAGGAGCGGTGAGAGATTGTGACAGAATGCAGCGAACGAGGGTACGGGGCCCAGAAGAGGCGAGGGCCCAGGGGCAGCACGGGCCAGCCCACACTGCGATATGTGCACGTACTAGATCCGTGCAGCAGAGCAGGTCTCCAGTCGTCTTGGTTAACCCTTGCCACTGGATAAAGGCCTAGCTCTGTCAAACCAGGTGACTGGTGTGCAACGGTCACCACACGTTAAAAAAATTCACGCACAGGCATCTTCCACATCCTCAATTGGAGTTCAGGACTGGAACATCGGGTCCTTCATTGAAACATCTGTGAACTTGTGGAAGCAAGTCATCCTCATTCGAGGGACTGCCTATGATCATAAAACACTGGTTAGGTCGCAGCTGGAGTACTGTGTGAAGTTCTGGTCACCACATTAGAGGAAAGATGTGATTGCACTGGAAAGGGTGCAGAGGAGATTTACAAGAATGCTACCTGGACTGGAGAATTTTGGCTATGAGGAAAGATTGGATAGGCTGGGTCTGTTTTCTTTGGAACAGAGGAGGCTGAGGGGAGATCTGATTGATGTGTATAAAATTATGAGGGGCCTGGATAGAGTGGATAGGAAGGACCTGTTTCCCTTGGCAGAGGGGTCAACAACCAGGGGACTTAGATTTAAAGTAATTGGGGGGAGGTTTAAGAGGGGATATGAGAGGAAATTTCTTCACCCAGAGAGTGGTGGGGGTCTGGAACTCACTGCCTGAAAGGGTGTTAGAGGCAGAAAGCCTCACCACATATAAAAAAATACTTGGATGTGCACTTAAATTGCCGTAACCTACAGGGCTATGGACCAAGAGCTGAAAAGTGGGATTAGGCTGGGTATGATGGACACGATGGGCCGAAATGTCCTCTTTCCGTGCTGTAAATTTCTATGACTGTATGACTCTAAAGTGCTGGTGGAGGCGCCTCTTCCCAAAGGAAAGAGGCAGGGATATTGGGAAAGAGCAGGGGAGTGGGACTAACTGAATTGCTCTTCGAAAGAGCGGGCGCAGACTCGAAGGGCCGAATGGCCTCCTCTTTGCTGTACTATTCTATGATTCTATGATAAGATCCTTGGGGCTAGACTTTCCACTTCACATCGCCCATCTATGGCCCATATATGGCCCAAAACAGACCTCTATCGCCCATTTTGAGCAAAAAGTGGAAACTAGGCCCAAAATATCGCCCGAAAAACAGGTGGCTTAATTTCCACTTTGATCGGCGAGAAGATCGCCGAAATGATAGCCCACACAAGGCCCATCCCAAGTTTCAGCACCTAGCATGCACTTCGCTGGGCTGATGTAAGGCCCAAAAGAGTGCTGAGAAATAGTTGCTTTTTCTGGGCCTAAGAGAAGGAAAATGGGCACTGCGGGCACCATTTTGACTTCAGAGGAAGAGTGGAGCATTAGTTGTGAGTTATTTAGAGAGTTAGTTGTACTCAGAATATTGGGACAGGGAATATAAATAGATATTATTACATTATTTTTTGTAAATATTGAATTCATTAAATAGCTTTTACATAGTGAAGTTGTTATTAAAGTACTTGTGTATCAAAAGAATAAACATATGGATTAACATATAGTTGATGACTAATGTAACTGAGAGAAGACATACACAATTTATTGAATCCAAGAATTTTTTTTATTAACAAATAAGAGAAAAAAAATTGATAAACTATCCCTCCAACCCCCTTCCCCCACCCCCCACACCAACCCACCCTTACCTTAAATACACAACATCGTAACAATTAATAATTAACAAATAACAACTAGCAATACGGTGGAGGAGGATTTCCTGGAATGCATAAGGGATGGTTTTCTAGACCAATATGTCGAGGAACCAACTAGGGGGGAGGCCATCTTAGACTGGGTGTTGTGTAATGAGAGAGGATTAATTAGCAATCTCATTGTGCGAGGCCCCTTGGGGAAGAGTGACCATAATATGGTGGAATTCTGCATTAGGATGGAGAATGAAACAGTTAATTCAGAGACCATGGTCCAGAACTTAAAGAAGGGTAACTTTGAAGGTATGAGGCATGAATTGGCTAAGATAGATTGGCTAATGATACTTAAGGGGTTGACTGTGGATGGGCAATGGCAGACATTTAGAGACCGCATGGATGAATTACAACAATTGTACATTCCTGTCTGGCGTAAAAATAAAAAAGGGAAGGTGGCTCAACCGTGGCTATCTAGGGAAATCAGGGATAGTATTAAAGCCAAGGAAATGGCATACAAATTGGCCAGAAATAGCAGCGAACCTGGGGACTGGGAGAAATTTAGAACTCAGCAGAGGAGGACAAAGGGTTTGATTAGGGCAGGGAAAATGGAGTACGAGAAGAAGCTTGCAGGGAACATTAAGGCGGATTGCAAAAGTTTCTATAGGTATGTAAAGAGAAAAAGGTTAGTAAAGACAAACGTAGGTCCCCTGCAGTCAGAATCAGGGGAAGTCATAACGGGGAACAAAGAAATGGCAGACCAATTGAACAAGTACTTTGGTTCGGTATTCACTGAGGAGGACACAAACAACCTTCCGGATATAAAAGTGGTCAGAGGGTCTATTAAGGAGGAGGAACTGAGGGAAATCTTTATTAGTCGGGAAATTGTGATGGGGAAATTGATGGGATTGAAGGCCGATAAATCCCCAGGGCCTGATGGACTGCATCCCAGAGTACTTAAGGAGGTGGCCTTGGAAATAGCGGATGCATTGACAGTCATTTTCCAACATTCCATTGACTCTGGATCAGTTCCTATCGAGTGGAGGGTGGCCAATGTAACCCCACTTTTTAAAAAAGGAGGGAGAGAGAAAGCAGGGAATTATAGACCGGTCAGCCTGACCTCAGTAGTGGGTAAAATGATGGAATCAATTATTAAGGATGTCATAGCAGCGCATTTGGAAAATGGTGACATGATAGGTCCAAGTCAGCATGGATTTGTGAAAGGGAGATCATGCTTGACAAATCTTCTGGAATTTTTTGAGGATGTTTCCAATAAAGTGGACAAAGGAGTACCAGTTGATGTGGTATATTTGGACTTTCAGAAGGCTTTCGACAAGGTCCCACACAGGAGATTAATGTGCAAAGTTAAAGCACATGGGATTGGGGGTAGTGTGCTGACGTGGATTGAGAACTGGTTGTCAGACAGGAAGCAAAGAGTAGGAGTAAATGGGTACTTTTCGGAATGGCAGGCAGTGACTAGTGGGGTACCGCAGGGTTCTGTGCTGGGGCCCCAGCTGTTTACATTGTACATTAATGATTTAGACGAGGGGATTAAATGTAGTATCTCCAAATTTGCGGATGACACTAAGTTGGGTGGCAGTGTGAGCTGCGAGGAGGATGCTATGAGGCTACAGAATGACTTGGATAGGTTAGGTGAGTGGGCAAATGCGTGGCAGATGAAGTATAATGTGGATAAATGTGAGGTTATCCACTTTGGTGGTAAAAACAGAGAGACAGACTATTATCTGAATGGTGACAGATTAGGAAAAGGGAAGGTGCAACGAGACCTGGGTGTCATGGTACATCAGTCATTGAAGGTTGGCATGCAGGTACAGCAGGCGGTTAAGAAAGCAAATGGCATGTTGGCCTTCATAGCGAGGGGATTTGAGTACAGGGGCAGGGAGGTGTTGCTACAGTTGTACAGGGCCTTGGTGAGGCCACACCTGGAGTATTGTGTACAGTTTTGGTCTCCTAACTTGAGGAAGGACATTCTTGCTATTGAGGGAGTGCAGCGAAGATTCATCAGACTGATTCCCGGGATGGTGGGACTGACCTATCAAGAAAGACTGGATCAACTGGGCTTGTATTCACTGGAGTTCAGAAGAGTGAGAGGGGACCTCATAGAAACATTTAAAATTCTGACGGGTTTGGACAGGTTGGATGCAGGAAGAATGTTCCCAATGTTGGGGAAGTTCAGAACCAGGGGTCACAGTCTAAGGATAAGGGGTAAGCCATTTAGGACCGAGATAAGGAGAAACTTCTTCACCCAGAGAGTGGTGAACCTGTGGAATTCTCTACCACAGAAAGTAGTTGAGGCCAATTCACTCAATATATTCAAAAGGGAGTTTGATGAAGTCCTTACTACTCGGGGGATCAAGGGGTATGGCGAGAAAGCAGGAAGTGGGTACTGAAGTTTCATGTTCAGCCATGAACTCATTGAATGGCGGTGCAGGCTAGAAGGGCTGAATGGCCTGCTCCTGCACCTATTTTCTATGTTTCTATGTTTCTAACAAAACAAGAACAATTGAACAAGTGAGCAAGTTAAAAGTTATCAAAAATTGGTGAAAAAACTCCCCCCTCCCTACCTGCGGCCACGTTTCCCTCCAGGTCCAGTCCCACCCCGTGTTCGTACCCCACCTGCCCATTTTGGTCTATGCAGACCAACACCAAGACGTCATGCAGAGTGGGATGGCAAGACTTCCTGCCGTGGTGGAGGTAACGGAGCGGAAGTGGAAGCCTGAAGCTCCACTTCCGAATCAGGAGGAACTGTGTCCTCCGTACTCGCTTGCGTGCTCGGGGTCTAACTGCGAGCAGACACAACACCTTGGGGTGCAGCACCGTGTCCAGCCAGCAACGCATGCTGTAGGGCATTGGTTGCGGCTGTCTGCTGCCGAATGGCCTCCAAGGTCTCCCTTGCAGTCTGTGCTTGCACGGAAGACCAATTGGAGAAGTTTGTGCAGAACTCACTCCAGGATGCTGGAAATTGGTTCCAGTTCACAGAGAACTGGCTCCAGTTCGAGAGAATCCCGCAAAACCCTGGATAAGGTCGCGACCAATCGCGACCGTCTCCCTACACAGGGATATTAAGCTCTCTGTTTGGCTCTCCATGGTAGGCGATTGCTCACCACACTGACTGGACCTCCATGGGGTCGGCGTTTGCAAAATGACGCGCCTTGGCATCGCCACCTGCACACCGCTTGGTCCCGGTGCCTCTTCCATCTCAATCGAGGTGGCCGCAGGTTGTTCCCCCACCCCCCACAAAAAAAATCTCATCCTCCTCCTCCTGCTCCTCCTCCTCCTCCTCCTCTTGCTCAGCCTCAAATTGACTGACTGAGTGCGTTGTTACTTTCTCCTCCTCCTCCGTCTCTTCCTCCTGCGAGCTGTTGAAGGGGTCTATATTTGCGGATGTCACCGCTACTTCGCAATGCTCAATGGACACTGCACCTTAGAAAGATGAATGAAATTTCTAAACAACTCAACAATATATATCAATATTTCAATAACCCAAAACATTGCAATACTTTTCAAAACCCCATATGCACAAGGGTTAACATGGCCTCATTCGTAGATCAAGACTACATCAAAATTATTGAATTATAATTGCATAACATTACATGCGTAACTACAATATTTTTCATATGTATTTAGTAATGTTTGATTCAATGCACAATTCCCATTATTCATGAGACTGAAGGTTGGGCTCGGCCATGCCACGGGTTGTGACCGAACGGCTTTTGGGCCCCACCAAGGCTACCGCAAGCTCCTTGTATGGATTAAGAATGTGTACCGTCGTGGAGCTGCCACCCGTCCTCCTTTGCTCTGCGCGGTTGTTAAATTATCATTCACAGAAAAGATAACTAATATTGCACCGCATAAGCTAATGTACTTGACAATAAACATTGAGATTGACAGATTTAAATGTTCAATTATTACATAACATTGTAGTGCATATGAATAATTCTTAATACTATAAGATTCAACTTAGTGTTAGGGAGAATAAATGTATTTTTAATTTAATTATTTTATATTATACATAAATGACATTGAGGATTCTAATTACAATTTATAAACAACAAGTAAATAATACATATGACTTTTATATGACTTTTAAATATGTTTTAAATATAGAATTTAAAATGGAAATTACTCTGGTAGCTGCATAGGAATAATTTTTAATACTATAACTATAACATTCAACTTATTGTTAGGGTGAATAAATGTAATTTTTAATTTAATGTATTTTAAATTAATTTATTACTTTACATTATAAATAAATTACATTGAGGATTTTATTTACAATTTATAAACATCAAGTAAATAATACATAATAATAATTTATAAACATCAAGTAAATAATACATATGTGTGATTTTAAATCTGACTTTTAAATATGTTTTAAATATAGAATATGTAATCGAACTTACTCTGGCAGCTGCCAGCAGGCTGTTCCCTCTCTTGCGGCACTGGTCAGCAGTCTGCACCTCATTCGATGCTGATGTCACGACATTGGCAATCTCCAGCCAAATTCTCTATATGCATGGGGTGAAGGTTTCCCATGCCCACCCCGTGTCAAGTCCTCCCACCTCGTTGGCCTCCTCACTAAAAGCTTTGGCCCTTTGCCTCTCCATCTCACTTTGTTTTTGCGCTAGCATTGGCATCGACATAGCTGATATATAATAGATAATAGATAGCTAATAGAAAATAAATAATAGATCCTATACTAGCTATTACTAGCTATTACTTCCATCAAATTTAATAAATAAATTTAATAGATTTGTCAAAGTTTAATCAATATTTTCCTCACTGCTTCTCTCCTTCTCTCTCCTTCTCTCTCTTCCACTCTCTCCGACACTCCCTGTGCTTCTGAGCATGTGCGATGAGCCATGAACTCTCCAAAAGCGGCAAAAAAATCAACCCAAAATAAAAATCGCGCACATGCGCACAATAGCATTGCGAGGGAAGCTTTTTTTTTCTATTACTTCGGTTTGACTTCCGCTTTTTAAGGCGATCGTGAGATTGCTGAGAAATCAGATCGCCCATTTGACATCGCCTGGGTAAGGCTGAATGGAAAATCGCAAAAAAAAAAATGGGCCTTGTGCCGCCGATCAGCACAGGCGAGACGTCCCACATCACTGGAACAAGTCTAGCCCTTGATAGTTTCACTATGATATCTGAATGCCTGACTAATTGTTATGCTAGATGGTTCATCAGAAGCACCCCAATTACAACAGCTCATATTTTAGGTGCATGCAAAAAGATATACCAGGGTGATCAAGAGCTAATGTAGCCTGATTGACTGCATCTGCCAAGATGCCATCAACCATTTCTGCAGTTGCTGGCTCACTTATCTGTCAATGACTGCTAGGGCCTTACTTGTTAGGGTTGGGTCAGCAGGGAGGCACATGCCACCATGGGGCAAAGAACTGACACATGCAGCGACAGTAATGTTCAGCTGCAGCCCGAAATGTGTCCACACCTCCTTTGAGTCATGTTGCAATGCCAACCTGTGGGGATGATATCATGGAATGGCACAGAGGGATACACTATGTTGCAAACACCTTATGCAGCAGAACCTCGACCTCAGGAGCATCAAACAGGGCTCAAGCGCAGACTCACGCTTACACCTAGGGTTTCAATTGTGCCTGTCACTTCTTAATCTCCTACCCCCTCGACCTTGGCAAAGGCTGGTGCCTTTTAAGAATCTCCAAAAGCTTTCTGAATTTTTGACCCGACATTGTGACATTCTCCTTTGATTGTACCCATTCCTTTAAATTTGAATTACACATACTTTTCCTCTCACACCACTCGTGCCAGCATCCTCTAATTTTGTAGCCCACGCTGTAAATCATTTCGCAATGAGTTTAGACCAGAGAATTGAGTACAGTTACTGCTTACCTTTTGGGTGGGCATGGTGTCCATTTTGCGTTGATTATGCCTCTGTGAAGCACGTTGAAATATTTTCTACCTTAAATGCATTATATAAATTCAAGTTGTTATCTTCATGCTGATAGGCTTTCCATTAGGAATGAGCTCAGAACTAAATTATGATATATTTGTGTAAATCCTTATCTCTCAGATTTGGATGTAGAATGCTTCAAATTGCACTTCAGGTGTTAATTGGGTGCCATTTAATTTTTAAAGTAAAAACACAAATGACACTTGTTAAAATGCAATTAAGACTAACAATTAAGAGCAAAGTACCATTAAACTTTAGTTTCCCCGCAGTTTAAATCATCCAAATCAGTATTTGGTTGAGAATAACTACTTATTCCTATCTTATATGCAATTTCCTCCTCTTTTCTGCACCTTGCTCCACTTTTCCACACCTTACTTAACTTTGCATTTACTTCACATTTTGCCAAGTTCAGTTGGCTTTCCGTAATTCCCGAAATAATTCATTCTGCTCCAATAGGCTTCAAGGACAACTGAGTCAGTGTAACTGGACCAGGGCAATCCACAGTAAGCATATTCTTTGCCGATTGATTCCTTCCATCAAAACTTACTATACCAAAAAGAGAAAAGATACTTTATTTCCTACATTGACCCATCAGTGCATTTGTTGTGTAAGTGAAACCTTAGCTTTTATCCTGCTAGGGAACTGAGAATATTTAGGGTATTCATGAAAATGGGACGCTCAGTCTATCACAGAAGGAGACTCAAGTTTCAGTACAACACCGTCCCTTCAGGGGGTGAGTGTATGAAGTTACTAATGGTGTGTGTGATGGTGTTTGTCTTCACAGAGACTGTGATGATGGCTGGTGATTGATGGCTTGCAGGTAGTTCAGCTATGTGTGTGTTGAATATCTATTACAGTCACAGGTCTTGAGATCTGTGCCAACATCAATAATAAAAAAAGAAACATTGAATGTGAACTTTTATATAAACAGTCCAGGGCACAATACAATTTGGCTTGATACACAGTAATTGTTTAGTGATAATCAGCCCGACATTTTGAAATACCTAAGGGGCCTTCTTTTCCATCTTGCTCTGATATTGGGAGTAATTGTTTTTTTTGTATATCACTCATCTAAAGTGTCTCTACTGATCTCCTTATATTCATACTTTGTGGTACAAAGTTACTTGCTCGTCTCGACCTGTGAAATTTCAAACTTCGACTCATTCATGTGAAAACATAAAATTCAAAACAGGACTCGCACTGTGTGTTGTTTCAAGTTGTTGCAAGTTATTTTTCATTACTCTCTTAAAATTAGAAAGTTCAACCAACTAGAAAAATGTAATTATGTTACAATTGGTGAAAACCAAACCTTTGATGAAGGTACTTAAACTAGCATTGACACCTTTTAATAATGTGTGCTGTTATACATTATCTAGATTTCTAAAAATTTGTAATGATGGGGACGTGATTGTTGGAATTCTGAATTTGTTTTTGTTTGGTCAAGGTACTTGACACACATGGTAACCCATTCCCATTACCATGCTTAAGAGTCTCCAAACCAAGCCAGAATTTCTGTTCGGCTATTCTCTCCTTATAATCGCACCTTACCTAAGTCCGAAGAGCTTAGGTGCCAGTTGGGAATGACCAAGGCCGTGGGAGACTCTAAGTAAGCTCAGGGGTACTGCTGAAGTTTAACCAGCTTAAACTGCACAACGAATGAGCACTGTGATAACCTGGTAAATATCACATTCCTTGTCCATCCAGGACCATCCCACACACTTTAGTTGGTAAGATTAGATCCAACTGGGAAGAATCACGGCTACCGGAGACAAGTCTAGCCCTCTAGGTTAAAATGAACACATTCGGTTGCTGGTCAATCATCAACAGTGTCCGGAGGTTCATGAATCTGCCACAGCGGGTTGACTCAGTTCCAAATTATGTCATCTAGTTGTTTATTAGACACTGAGCTTTGAGCCCTCATTAGAGGGACAAAAGGTATCTGGAATCCCTGAAGAGTATCATTTTAAGCACCACAACTCATCATAACACTCGCAATTACATCTCCACTGTCTCCATCACCACAGTATTGACCCAGAACACACACCATTTATCTGTGGTTCCAGCAGTTAGAGGTGCAGAACCTCAAAAGTAGCTGCTTGCTGATAGGCAGCAGACCCTGAACATATGAACATGTTTCACAGCAGCTGTTATATATGCAGACTATAGATATACTCTCTGTGTAGTCACTTTTTGTTGAATAAGATGGAGACTTGGTTTCTGATGTACTATCAATACGGTTTACACTGTGTATATACTATGCTGGCACCATTAGAGGGTGCAACTGGTGGTGACCGGGGTTTCCTGCTCCTGTGGCAGAGGCTGTTCACCAGAGGGCACTGCGGTGGACCCAGTATAAAAGGTTGCCCACCATGCTTGTGGCTCACTCTGGAGTTACGCATAAAGGACCAAGGTCACCATGGTTTGAGTACAACACATTGCCTCGTGGAGTCATTCATAAGTGCATTACAGACTTAACAGCAACACTTTCCACCAGTTATCATCCAAGTCTCAGACTTGCCTCATAAAGACATGGCCTTGGAGAGGCTGCAGAGGAGATTTTGTAGAATGGTACTAGGGACGAGGGGCTTCAGTTATGTGGCGAGACTGGAGGAGCTGGGATTGTTCTCTTTGGAGCAGAGAAGGTTAATAGAGGTGTTCAAAATTATAAGGGGTTTTGATAGATTTGAGGGGGAGAAACTGTTTCCACTGGCAGATGTGTCAATAACCAGAGGACACAGATTTAATATAATTGGCAAAAAAATCCAGGGGGAAGATGAGAATATTTTTAATTAACGAGCAGTTGTGATCTGGAATGCGCTGCATGAAAGGGTGGAGGAAGCATTCTCAGTAGTAACTTTCAAAAGGGAATTGTATTTCTACTTAAAAAGGAAAAATGTGCAGGGCTGTGGGGAAAGAGAGGGGATTGGGACTAGTTGGCAGTTCTTTCAGAGAGCCGGCACAGGCACGGTGGGCTGAATGGCCTCCTTCTGTGGTGTATGATTCTATCATTCTATAAGCTATGTGACAGACATCATCCTCAGTGTAAACAAGAATAAAAATACTGCTGATACTGATAATCTGAAAAAAAATTCAGAAAAACTGAAGAGGGTATTGGTGAGGCCGCACCTGGAGTACTGCGTGCAGTTTTGGTCACCTTACTTAAGGAAGGATATACTAGCTTTGGAGGGGGTACAGAGACGATTCACTAGGCTGATTCCGGAGATGAGAGGGTTACCTTATGATGATAGATTGAGTAGACTGGGTCTTTACTCGTTGGAGTTCAGAAGGATGAGGGCTGATCTTATAGAACCATTTAAAATAATGAAAGGGATCGACAAGATAGAGGCAGAGAGGTTGTTTCCACTGGTCGGGAAGACTAGAACTAGGGGGCACAGCCTCAAAATACAGGGGAGCCAATTTAAAACCAAGTTGAGAAGGAATTTCTTCTCCCAGAGGGTTGTGAATCTGTGGAATTCTCTGCCCAAGGAAGCAGTTGAGGCTAGCTCATTGAATGTATTCAAGTCACAGATAGATAGATTTTTAACCAATAAGGGAATTAAGGGTTACGGGGAGCGGGCGGGTAAGTGGAGCTGAGTCCACGGCCAGATCAGCCATGATCTTATTGAATGGCGGAGCAGGCTCGAGGGGCTAGATGGCCTACTCCTGTTCCTAATTCTTATGTTCTTATGTTATGTTCTTATGTAAAACATGTAATTTCTCAACAGGTGAGGCAGGATCTGTGGAGAAACAGAATTCAACATTTCAGCTCTCAGACCTGAGGAAGAATCTAAAATGTCAACTTCTGTTTCTCCACAGATACTGCCTGACCTGCTGAGTTTTTCCAGCTTTTGTTATCATCTTCAAAGCACCTACAAAGGACAACTTGGGATCTCCATGCCACCTTGATGATCTAGATGTCCAACTCCAACACGTGTACTAGGATTGCTCTGCATCAACTGCTTAATCTGAGTCCTCATATGAGAGTGTTTGTGAAAGAGATGTGAGACAGTATTAATATTAACCTCCCTTTCTGCACCCGCTCCCCTTTTTGTCATTCAACCACCTTACAGCTTGGTCTTAGATTTTGCTTCTGTTGTATGCCTAGGCGTTGTGAACCACAAAGGATAATTGTTTGAACAAATATCTTATACACTACAAGCTTAAACTGAAATCAGAAATTAAAAGAGAAAAACTAAAATAATAACAGAGAAAGAGAAAGATTGGTTACTATCCAGATTCTTTCTATGCAGTGATACAATGGCAACATCATGGCAATGGTCATTTCTGACTCATTTGATAATATTTGGTGAAATATGTAAGAAGTGCGCTGATCATTGCAACTTGACTAAAATTGATGTACCAGCATGCTTTGAGAAGCCGTGTTGCTGGGCAAAAGCTGCAAAGATAGAAGTGCTGCGGTTTACAAATCTACGGTTGGGACAATCTGCATGACCGTGAAAGTTCTGCAAAATAAACCTTAATGCTGTTGTAAAATGATTGAACAATAGCCAACGTGATCTGAGACAGAAGCGATACCAATGATTGAACAATAGCCAACGTGGTCTGAGACAGAAGCAACACCAATGATTGAACAACAGTCAATGTGATCTGAGACAGAAGTGATACCAATGCTTGAACAATAGCCAACGTGGTCTGAGACAGAAGCAATACCAATGATTGAACAACAGTCAATGTGATCTGAGACAGAAGTGATACCAATGCTTGAACAATAGCCAACGGGGCTTGAGACAGAAGCGATACTAATGATTGAACAGTAGTCAACGTGACCTGAGACACATATGCATTGGGAGACCTGCCAAGTTTGGGGTATAAAGGACATAGTTAGAAAAACGCTGGGGCTGCTGCAGTGATTCGGGCGACTTGAACGGTCCCACAGGAAGAAGGGCCGACTAGTCACCACTGAATTGGCCACTCGTTGGTGTTAGTGTATATGTATGCTCGTATTTGCTTGTAATCATAGATTTATTTTAAATAAAGAAAAGTTACCCTGAAGTGTTTTGTCTTGAGTTGTCTGTTCCACTCCAGGTCCGAGCTCTATATATACTGTTAGATGGAGCCAAGGTAGACACGTCTTGTAAATATTAAAGAAATATGTATTGGAAGGATCAGCACAGTAGCAGATTTAAAGCTTGCTGGGATGCTAACATGGTACTGTAGACTATTACAGCCTTTCAAGCTGATCCTGCTTATACATTCACCTTCATTGCTCAAGAATTCCCAACTGTGGTGGCATTGCCCTTTTAAGAATTACATGAATACATTAATGAGCAACAACCCTCTGTACAGACAACAACATTGATCGTTTTGTGTTTTTATTACTTGCTCCATTCTAATTTACTTCTCTGCTTTGCAGCTATAACTGAATGAAATTTGGAAATTGAACAAAGCTATTGTGGAATTATGAGAAAGAAGGACAGACTTGCATTTATATAGCATCTTGCCGCATCACATTTTTCAGATACCTCAGAGTGCTTCAAATGCAATGAATTACTTTTGAAGTGCAGTGATCAGTGATCATGCAGGCAAACAAAGCAGACAATTTGCACATAGCAAAATCCCACAAACAACATTGAGTTGAAATTCCAGTTTTGTTTTTCAGTGGTTAGCTGAGGGAGGAATTTTTGCCAGGAGAACTCTCTGCTCTTTTTTGAATACACAAGACTGTGTATCTTAAGCTCAAACTGTTGTGACTTTGGTATCTTTATTATAACTCCAGAGTGAGGAGACAGCATGGTAGATTGCCTTTTATACCTGCTTACCCAGGGTGTGCAGGTGACCCTTGGGTCTCCCACAGGTGCGGCCCCTGGTGGCAAGTCTTACACATTGGTAATGTTTACATACATAACATAATTCCCCCCCCCAAAGTCTTATGTACAAGTTATTTACAAGTTGAGGCGATCCGGGGCTCTGTGTTTCCGGGTTGATCACCTGAGTTGAAGTCCTGGCATGGGTGAGTCGGTCGGATCATTGCTGCACTGCAGTGTGGCTGGTCTGATCAGACTGTCGGGCATGGTGGGTTCATCCTCATGGTTGACCGCGAGGCGATTGCTGGTTGGGTGTGTGTGGGTGGATCAATGATGGTAATGTCCTCTTCAAACTGTTCTTGGTTGTCAGTGAACCGCAGTTTGGTCTGATCCAAGTGCTTTCTGCACATATGTCCGTTCAAAAGTTTGACAACAAACACTTTATTCCCCTCCTTGGCTAACACATTGCCAGCAACCCATTTGGGACCATGACCATAATTAAGAACAAACACAGGGTCATTAACTTCAATGTCGCATGATACAGCCGTGCGATCGTGGTACATGTTATACTGGTGACGCCGGGTTTCTACATGATCATTGAGATCCAGGTGGACTAAAGAGAGCCTGGTTTTGAGTGCTCTCTTCATTAGCAATTCTGCAGAGCGAACCCCGGTAAGTGAGTGGGGTTGCGTACGGTAGCTGAGCAGAATCCGAGATAGCTGCGTCTGCAGGGAACCGTCCGTCACGCGTTTCAAACTCTGCTTGATGGTTTGGACTGCCCGTTGCGCTTGACCATTGCATGTGGGCTTAAATGGCGCAGACCTGACATGCTTGATGCCACTGCGGGTCATGAACTCGTTGAATTCCGAGCTGGTGAAGCATGGTTGAAGGGTGCAAAATTCACGGAGAACCCCCGCAGTGTTTGGGCTCATTCGAAAGGAAATTTAATTTGGGACTACCTACCAGGAAGTTTGAAATCTAAAGTGCTTACGGAAGAAACTATGAACTTTAATTGAATTTTGAACTTTTACAAGAAAAATTCAAGCCTGTGGGTGGGACTAGGGAACTAAAGAAGCCAACTTGATTATTGGAACTGTCGGGTGTTGGGACCAGGTTAACTTGTCTGGAGGAATGGCCATTCAAAAACCCTTCTCCACAAGAGACATTTACATTACAACAATAACTCAGAGATGGCCAACCATCAAACCAAACTGAGAAAAGCCATCTTCAACATGAATAAGAACAAAGGGCCCACTACAGCCTGTATGCAAAAAACCAAGCACAAAAGAACATTGCGATTAGCAAGCTAATATTTCCATTAGGAAATAGATTTAGAAATGCAACCCGCCCAAGACAAATTAACTTTTAACGAGCCCGCCAAAATATTACAAAGAAAAGTCAAGCCCACCAAATTTAAACAAAGAATTCTGAACTGATTTGGTGCGAAGATTAGAACAGCTCAAACCGTATAACTGGCCCCTGTTTTAATAGAGGTTACGTTGCTAGGTAGCTACAAGGTTGCTACTACCTCAGGAGGCATTGTATGCCATACTACACCAAGTGTTATACTGCGAGTATGCCATCAAGAAGGGAGAGAAACCAATGCGACAGTTGAAAACTAACTTCTCCAGCCTCGAAGTCCTGAAGGAAGGAAGAACATCACCATCGCAGCAGCAACTGACCACAGCCAACGTGGTACCAACGAAAAACCACCGTGATCGACCAAACTTGAAACAAAACCCCAACAGGAAGAAACCGAAGAATCGAAACTTTCCACTCTACAATCTAAGACCTGACTACCAACAGGTGAAAACATTACCTAAAGATACTTTGAACCTTTTTTTGACGAAGGAAACCAGGTACTTACCCCATAGATCCAAAACGCGCCTTACCGCATCAGCGGACTCAACCCACCCCTAGATTGTGCAGGAAGAAGCCTTCTCTGATGTTGGGGTTTGGCAAGCAAAACCTACAGAATTCATCGAACCCCGAAATCGCGAACTACCGCTAACTGACCAGAAAGGATTGGTAAGCATGGTCCCAGACTTCCCTGGAGTCTAACCTAGCTAGAATTAGCTATTGGGAGGTGGGAGGTGTAATTTTTTTTACTGTAACCCCCTTTGAATGTGTAATGTATTGTTCTTTATTAGAGTG
This sequence comes from Pristiophorus japonicus, assembly GCF_044704955.1. NCBI lineage: Eukaryota > Metazoa > Chordata > Chondrichthyes > Pristiophoridae > Pristiophorus > Pristiophorus japonicus. The sequence continues at coordinate 518,965,580 of NC_091977.1, read as the reverse complement.
ATTATAAGTTTGACATTGGACTTATTTGTCTGTAATAAAATAAAAGTTCTTTTGCATCAAACTAGTTGTCGTTTGAACTTTGTCACCCCCCTAAATAAACCCAGAGTCTAGAACCCAAGGGAGTGGGAGCGATTCGAACCGCTCAAGTAGGTCAGAGGTGAACCTGACCCCCGGGACCACCCCTTACAAAATGGCTACCGCGGCAGGACTCTGGTACAAGGGGTGTGATGCGGAGAGTGCTGGTTTGGGGCAAAGAACCAAGATGGAAGAGAGGATTGCCTCCTATGTGTATAAGAAAGTGAATGTCACTAAGGAATGGGTGCTTAGTCTATTGCGCACTGAGCGTCCATCTGATGCTGCAGCCCAGTGGACAGCAAGCAAAGATCACAAAGAAGCAGTAGAGAAGACAATTTGGTTGGTCTGTCTACAGCAACAGGTCCAACTCCTAGACAAAACCAATAAGACACTACAGATAGAGTTATGGGAATGCGCAGAGAACTATCAGGAAAGGGTTATGGCAGAAGAAAGGTTATGGGGCTAAGCTAAAGCAGGAAAGGACCCAGATAATGGAAAGGTTTACAAACAGTCAGGACTATTTTCAATGTCAGGTTACCGAGGCCAAAAATAATGAAAAGTCACTGCGGGAGGAAAGCACCCTCCTCACCCTACAAGTAAAAGAGCTCCAGGAAAAATTAAAAGATGTGCAGGCAGCATATAATGTAACTAGCACTAATGGGTTTGAATCGGGAGACCACGGTCCCTGCCAGCAACAAATTAAAAGTTTAAAATTTGCTCTGTCCAAGGCAAAAGGCATGGTATGCCTAATAAGCCTGGGTATGCCTCAGGTAAACCTGGAAAAGAAGAAGGAAACCACCCGGCCACCACCTGTGGCACCGGTGACTACACCGGTTCAGCAGCAGGAGGGGCGAATGAGTTGTGAGGCAGACAGGGATAGCGAACCACCACCACCACCTGTGGCACCGAGTTTCAGCTCGCTCTGGCAGCAGGGAGGAGGGGTAGGCGAGCCAGAACAGGGAGAGCCAGAACCAGGGCCAATGTGCCCGATCCGGCAAAATAAGTTTTACCCGCCCACCAGTGCCTGGGGTTCAGGGCCCCTGGACAATCAGTTTATGGTCCCCCACACTCCCCAACAGCTTAGGGCTATGATAAGCCACCTGGGAAAATTAACTCCAAAGGGAGACTCCTCGGTTCAATTTATGGAGGTGGAACAGGCAGGGGATATTAATGGGTGCGATGATGCAGAAATGGCAAAGATGCTCCTCCTATCTGGACAGCAAGCTGTATCAGTCCCTCTCTACTGAGAGCAAAAGGGGATGGAGAACACTTGCTGCCACCCATTTTAGAAGCTATGGGCTGCAATGACGGGAGTCCCTTCTCCAGAGTAGAGAAAACGATACAGCTCGCAGGGGAAACCCCACAGGCTTTCGCAGACTGACTGTGGCCTGTATAGCAGAGCGCCCATAATGGGGACATCGACCGAGATACCTTAAGCCCGGATGAGTTAGCACACTGGCTCCAAAGCCTAGTGGCTAATAGTTTACCCAGAATAAGAACCAAGACTGAGGCCTGGTTCGACCCAAGAGATTTCCAAGCCACCGAACAGAGAGTGATTCGACAACTGACCCTAGCTTACAGAAACAGCAGAGGGACGGAAGAGCTCCCACAAAAGGGAAGGGTTCACGAAATCCAACCTAGCCAAGATAAGAGGGAATGGCACCACGAGGGGGACAACCCCTCCGATATAAAACGTACCTGCTCCTCTCTCAGATGGACCTACGGGTAAAGGGTCTCTACGAGCCAAGACTCGCAGCCAACATGATTTATCCAGGGACAGCCCACTGGTGTTGCGTAGAAGGTGTATGGGAAATTAACATAGGCTTTCGGGCTGGGTTACACCCCACAGGCCGAGAGATCTATGTGGACTGTTCAAGCACAGTATCTGCGGGTGAATGACTCACAGGCTGCAGAGTTTATTACCCCGAGGCAGGCATTGCCCTGGCGATTAAACTCCCCAGTACTATGAGCGCCCAGCACGCTGAACTATCTGCGGTGGTGTACGTAGTCACACACCCCGAAGAATTCCCTACCCCATACACGATTTGCTCGGACAGTATATTCACATGCAATTCGTGTACGGAGTACCTCGCTATCTGGTCCCACCGCGGATACACATCCGCAGACAGGAGACCACTGGCAATTAAGCCCCTACTGGAAAAGATCATGAAAGCCGTAGGGGAGGAAGGGAATATCTATATACATAAGGTGAAGGCACATTCCACCACAGAACCCCGTAGCGAGGGAAACCAGCAGGCTGACATGTTGGCCAAGCAGGGGGCCTGCATGGGTAAGTTCTGGGATCCGTACAACCCAGGACCCATAGCAGCAGTCAGGGGCAGGATTGGGGTGGCAGGGAAAGCAGGGATAGCTTTGCTCCCGGACCTAAAAACGGTTCAGACCCAAGACCCCATCCTCAAAACTGTCCTGAACACACTAGCTAAAGGGGAAAGTATAGACGGCCCGTACGGCACCGCAGCTATTGCCATTAAAGGAGGCATGCTGTTCAGGGGGGAGCAATGGTTAGTACCGCAACAACACCGGAGAGAATTCCTCCAGTTGGCCCCACGAGGGTCCAGGAGCAGGACACCCCAGACCTGAGACAACTTGGCAACGAGTGGAACAGGCAGGGTAGTGGCCTGTCCTCAGGGAAGACGTCCGCGAGTTCTGCGCTAGCTGTCTGGTGTGCGCGGCCAACAACCCCGACCCCCAGAAAAGAAAGGTGTCTATGGGACATATCAGGAGGGTAGAGGGACCCTGGCAGTCAATCCAAATCGATTACATCGGGCCCCTACCCACCGCCCAGGGAGGCTACAAGTACTGCCTAGTATTGGTGGATGTATTCACCAAACAGGTGGAAGCCTTCCCGTGCCGAACAGCCACTGCCCTGGGAACAGCCAGGATCCTGGTCAGAGATGTGTTCTCTCGATGGGGACTACCACAATACGTGGAGTCCGACCAAGGGAGTCACTTCACCGGGCAGGTGATGCAGGAGACCCTTAAGGTACTCGGCATCAAAGGAAAATGGCATGTCGCCCACAACCCGCAGTCATCCAGGCCTGTGGAGCGTTTAAACCACACCATCAAAGAAAGACTGCACAAAGAGACAGGAGACTCATCCAAAGGGTGGGTAGAGGCCCTACCACTGGGCCTCATGGGGATCCGGGCCAGCCAGTCAAAGAGTACGGGGTACTCCCCATATGAGCTCATGACTGGCAGAGCCATGCGAACCCCCACCCATATGTTAGCCCCAGTACTCACGGAAGGTCAGCTTAGGGAAGTGAGCCAGGACAGCTTTGTCAGGAATCTGTTTGAACACCTCAAACAGATTCACTGGCAGGCTGCTAACAACATGGGAAAACAGCATCGGAGCAACCGACTGCTGCTGGAACCCCGCAAACACCTCGAATGGGAAATAGGGGACCAGGTTATGGTGAGGATCTACGCTAGAGTAGGGGTCTTTGAGGGACTGTACATGTCACATGTACATGTACCACATTGTCAACAAGGCAAGCCCCATCGTCTATGTCATAAAATTGTCCCACCGAACAAAGTGGTTCCATATAAATCAGTGCAAACTTTTCAACCCAGGGGCAGCAGCAAAATGCAAGGGACAGCCAAAAACTGTAAACCGTACTAAGGACAGGGACCCCCAGCCAGCAACCCCCGACTGTGGAATCCTCACAGGTGACGTGGCAGACCCAGAGACTGTACCGAGAAGAGCGGTGGATTGTGTTACTGGAGGAACTGTCCCCCCAATCATTTGTGACTCGGACATGCCGCCAGCAGCCAGAGCCTTAAGAAGGACTCCCCGCACACCACGTCCAAAGACACCGTGGTCATCAGTGCTCCAATTTGAATGGTTCAGCCCCGGGAAAGGGACCAGCCGCAAAAGGGTACCTAAGGTCAGAGACCAGCCCACGAGCAGGGACACCCAGCCGGTAGCCCCGGGCAAATAGGGTGCCCTAGAAGAGATAGCGGTGGACCAGCCACCAAGTGGGAGACCCCAGCCCGTAGCCCTCAACCAGGCAGAACCCCCAGGGGAAGAAACAGACCAGGTAGCCACCCCCAAAGGAGCGGTGTGCTCTAGCACCGGAGGGGATGTTCCCCCGATAATGTGGGACTCAAACTCACCTCCGGTCAGGACACTCCGGGTCCGGCGGTGCAAGCCAACTTAGTACGGGTCCCGCTGGACACCCGGAGGCAAAAGAAGAAAGAAAGAAGGCAAGAATTACCCTGGCCACCCGGAGCTGGGTGGCAGATGTACATATATATTACCATATGAATTTAAGAATGTTTATTGAGTAATTTAGAGTAGTGTAGATTATCTGTGTAATGATATGTATATATGTATTAGTTACTCGGGTAAGGAAAAGAATCTACCTGTGCAGCTATTAAAAGAGGCACAGGCTGGGTAATATCCGGGAGTAAGAAGAATCTACCGGTATAATCATTAAGAGAAGCACCGGTGAGATAACAAGCAAAACGGCTGTGAGATAAAAGTTTGAAGCAGACATCAGTCCACAAGGAACTGAATAAGACAGCCAGTCAATTAAAGACTATGAGCCCAAATTGGAACTCGGTCACCTTAGTCAAGCCAGAGAGCTCAGGGCTAGACAATCTGTTTTATGTGCCCCTACAGGAAAGAGAACAAAATGAGAAGGATCCCATTCCTGCCCGCCCTGATAAGGATGAGCAGCAGCGACCGAGGAGACGTGGAAGAATCCCTCATTTACGGGTGTTCAGGAGAAAGAGCATCGATCGTAACCGCCGGGGGTGGCACCCCAGGCGTGGAAGAACTCGCCGTTTACACCCACGAAGGAAGATGGCCAGGGTGGCTGGGATCTAACTCTACCCGCTACTCCAGCCAGGAAGGTTTTACCTACGGGGAGGCCTCAGTTCCATGCTCCCGTATACGGATCATCGCTGCCCGAGTCAGCAGAGGGAAAACGTGTGTGTTTGACTTGCAAAGGAAACGTTCCCCTGGGAAGATGGTGTTGGCTCAGGAAACTCAGCAAGGACGCATGGGGCCAGGAATCGGACTGGGGAAGACTCGGTAATGATACGTACCGCACCATCACGGGGAGGAGTAACAGTGTGTTGGGACAAATGGTGGGAATCCGAACAAGGAATTTACATTTGCATGTGGGGATCAGAGAACATCTGTCCCGCAGGCATATCGACCGCCTTGGCCAGGCAATCGCAAGCTGAAGGGGAAGGGATGGGGTGGGATTCTAGCCTACACAGATGTGCGGTCCCACACTCCCCACTCCCAATTAACGCCACCGAATGAAGAGTACACATTAAGAAACCTTGCCCACAACCCCACCAATACGCACAGTAATAGAAAGGTGTCCTACCACCACCAAGGGACCTGGGAATGGATTAGTATTGGTAACGACCGAAAAGGTGTTATATCAGGGGGTACATCATGCAGTAGCTTCAGTCATTTTAAACCTTACCGAGGTACACCTACCTGCATGGTGCCCGAAGGAAACAGAGCTGCTATACCAGATCCTGCTTCGAGACATGTTCAAGAAATTTTATGAGTTAGACTTTGGAAATGTAGACAAAGCAGACCTATACACCTTAAACGATAGGGACACCATAGGCTCGGGGAGACCTAGAAGGGGAATCATAAACAAAGTTTTCATTACCTACAATACAGGATCCTCTGTAATAAATAGCCTAGATGACATAGCACTACAAACACAGATAAACGGTTTAAAAACCAATTGAGAAAAATCCTAAAACAAGAGAACACAGTAGTAGATTCAGAACTACACAAGGACCAGGCTGTGACTGTCCATTTAAAGAAATACTGGCTGAGCTGGAAAAACATGTACAGACAGTAAATGCACTCATACGGGAGGATAGAAACGCTTCGGACCAGGCTGCACAGAACAAGGTGTGCGTACTTTATGGGGCTTGGTTGTTGGGCGAGGGCTGCAACAACCTGGAGGATTTAAAACAAGGTTTATTTCCCTCTTGGATCAGGAACAAGCACCTCGCAGCCCTCCACCCGAACAGCAATTCACTAAGCCTGTGCCAGCTCCGTCTAGCCTCTGAAGCCTACCCTGTCCCAGTAGACTGTGGGAAATCTAACCACACCATTATACTTGAGTGCCCATTCATAGTCACAGTGTGGGTTTAAAGCTGCTGGCACACAGCCTATTAACTGCACCATGGAAGTAACGGCACAAGACCGGGTCCCTCCACAGGTTACATACATAGGGGGTGGGACATATTGTGTCACCACCAGTGTGCCCCACTACCAACATGGACACTTCTGGTGTCCGGTAAGTGACAGCAGTTTTTGCTTCAAACCTGAGGCATCAGTTCAAGTGGCCCAGGAACGGATTGTCCCCATTCCTGAACCCTCCACTGTCCACCTCACTGTGAAGGAAAACATGACAAACCTGCAGGATTATGTTGTACATTTTGGCTATGCAATTCCCCCTCTATCCGAACATCTTACCACTCTGCTAAAAGCTGTAATTATCTCACAAAAACAATTCTACAATCTAGAACAGAAAACGGTTTGGAGGGCCATGATCACAGACTTAGTGGGGCCTCCCCTGGTGCATTGCTCAACTGTGAGCAAGTGTTGCATTGGTGTACGCATGACTCTAATTCCAAGTCAATGCTGGGCCAGCAAACATGCGACCTGGCGATAGCCTTCATCATGACTATGCCTGGGTGGGTACTGTGAAGGTCGCATATAAACGTTTCCCTGCCTTGTTTTGGCAAAATTACACGATTCCTCCATAGGAGGCAGTTCGAATGGATGGACATTTCGTCCTTGTGTCGGTGGAACGGCTTAATTTCGTTTTGCATTTCCCCTGAGACTGCCGACCAGCTCCCATTGAGGACACAGCTTTTTACTAGTGATAGCACAGAGTCCTGGCTAGTCCAGGTCCTGATCTGGCGAGCCGTGATGGGTGACCCCTCGCTCTCAAAAGCATCCATTACAAGGAGCAAGTCTGCGGGTTGCGCCATTTCCACCCCGGTGGTGGGCAATGGTAGCCGACTGAGGGCATCAGCACAGTTCTATGTGCCTGGTCTGTGGCAGATTACATAATCATACGCAGATAACGTTAGTGCCCATCTTTGGATGCGGGATGAAGCATTGTTGTTAATACCTTTGCTTTCTGAGAACAACAAAATGAGTGGCTTGTGGTCGGTTTCGAGCTCGAACTGGAGCCCAAATACGTATTGGTACATTTTCTTAACCCCGTATATGCATGCTAATGCTTCTTTTTCAACCATACTGTAGGCTCTTTCAGCCTTAGATACGCTTCTGGACACATATGCAACCGGTTGCAGTTTGCCTGACCCATTGGCTTGCTGTAACACACAACCGATCCCATACGAAAATGCATCACAAGCTAGTACTAAACGTTTACACGGGTCATACAATACACTAACTTGTTGGAACATAGCAGGTTTCTGCCCTTGTTAAAGGCTGTCTCTTGAGCTTTAACACAAACCCAGTCATCACCCTTGCGTAGCAATAAATGCAAGGGTTCCAGCAAAGTGCTCAACCCTGGTAGAAAGCTACCAAAATAGTTGAGGAGTCCCAGGAACGAACACAGCTCTGTCACATTCTGTGGTCTGGGTGCATTCTTGATGGTCTCCATCTTGGAGTTCGTGGATCTGATGCCATCCGCCGCATCTTTCACCCCAGAAATTCAACCTCTGGCGCCAGCAAAACACACTTGGAGCATTTCAACCTGAGTCCCATTCTGTCCAGTTGCTTGAGAACCTTTTCCAGGTTGTGCAAGTGTTCGGTGGTGTTGTGGCCAGTGATCAAGATATCATCTTGGAACACCACGGTGCTGGAACCGATTTCAGCAGACTCTCCATGTTCCTCTGGAAGATGGCCGCCGCCGAACGAATCCTAAAGGGGCATCTGTGGTATATGAACAGTCCTCTGTGCGTGTTGATAAACGTCAATTTTTTTCGAAGGTTGAGCCAGCTCATGTGTCATGTTGGCAGAGGTTAATTCCAGCTTGGTGAACGACTTCCACCCTGCTAGCATTGCAAACAGGTCATTCTCTTTGGGTAGTGGGTACTGACTCGGTTGATCGTTACCTTGTCATCCCCACAGATTCTGACCGTCCTATCGCTCTTCAACACCGGAACAATTGGACTGGCCCACTCTTTGAACTCGACTGGCGATATGATCCCCTCTCGTTGAAGTCTGTCCAGCTCGATCTCAACTTTCTCACACATCATGTATGGAATCGCTCAGGCCTTGTGATGAACGGGTTGTGCATCAGGGACGAGATGGATCTGCACTTTGGTGCCTGTGAAGTTGCCGATGCCTGGCTCGACGGGAATTTGTTTAGCACTTGGGTGCACAAGGCATCATCCTCCAAAGGCAGTGCTTTGATGTCGTCCCAGTTCCATCGGATCTTTCCTAGCCAGCTTCTGCCAAAATGCATTGGGCCATCGCCTGGTACAACCCATAGTGGTAAATCATGCACAGCTCCATCGTACGATACCTTCACTGCCGCACTTCCAATGACTGGTATGAGCTCCTTGGTGGAAATGCGCAGTTTGGTGTGGATCAGACTTAGCTTTGGCCTTTGTGCCTTGTTGCCCCACAGTTTCTCAAAAGCCTTCTGGCTCATAGTTGACTGACTCGCCCCCGTGTCCAATTCCATGGAAACTGGAATGCCATTTAATTTGACTTTTAACATTATCGGAGGACTTTTGGTGGTGACGGTGTGTACCCCATACACTTCCTCTTCAGCCTCGGGTTGAGTTGCCTCTCACTCGTTCAGCGTGATCCGCGCCGGATCGGACATCTTCTGGCGACTCTGCCACGTGGTGAGTCGCAGCACGTTTGCACATTTGCTGGAGGTGTCCCATTGTTCCACAGCCCTTGCACATGTAGTGCTTGAATCGACTTTGATGGGCTCGATGATTACCCCCGCAGCGCCAACACAGTGCTAATGGATTCACATTCACGCCCACGGCGGACTCTGAGTTATCCTAGGTCTGGCCTCTGTGGGCGTGTAGGCACTGTCATATATAGTTCTGCCTGCTGAAGGCGTTATTTTATGCACAGTACTTGCCGGTGAGCTTCGATGTTGCAAAGATATCTGTATAGTGTTATCGTTTGTGGACATGAAAGCCTAGGTTATCGTGATGGACTTGCTCAGATCCAGGGATTCGGCAAACAGCAGTTTGCGAAGAATTCCCTCGTGGCCGATTCCAAGCACTAAAAATTCTTGCAACATTTACCCCAAAAATCCAGCAAATACACATAGTCCCGCAAGGTGTCTTAGGTCGGCGACATAGCTCGCCACGTCCTGGCCCTCGGAGTGATGGTGCGTATAAAAGCGATACCTGGCCATCAAGATGCTCTCTTTCGGCTTGAGGTGTTCCCGAACCAGCATGCTCAACTCTGCATATGTCTTGTCCGTTGGTTTCGTTGGCGCGAGCAGATTTTTGATGAGGCCATATATCGTGGACCCGGAAATGGTGAGGAGAATTGCCCTGCGCTTGATAGCGGTTTCTGCCTTTTCCAGCTCGTTGGCCACGAAGTACTGGTCAAGATGCTCAACGAAGGCTTCCCAATCATCATCCTCAACAAGTCTCTCAAGAATACCAATGACAGCCATCACTGCGTGAAAATTTGTGATCTTATTACTCGTCGCCAATTGTTATATTTAGAATAACTCCACAAGGCTGTGAATCTTAAGCTCAAACTGTTGTAAGCTTGGTCTCTTTATTGTAACTCCAGAGTGAGGAGGCAGCATGGTCGACTGCCTTTTATATCTGCTTACATAAGAACATAAGAACATAAGAACATAAGAATTAGGAACAGGAGTAGGCCGTCTAGCCCATCGAGCCTGCAACGCCATTCAAAAAGATCATGGCTGATCTGGCCGTGGACTCAGCTCCACTTACCCACCCGCTCCCCATAACCCTTAATTCCCTTATTGGTTAAAAATCTATCTATCTGTGATTTGAATACATTCAATGAGCTAGCCTCAACTGCTTCCTTGGGCAGAGAATTCACAGGTTCACATCCCTCTGGGAGAAGAAATTCCTTCTCAACTCGGTTTTAAATTGGCTCCCCCGTATTTTGAGGCTGTGCCCCTAGTTTTAGTCTCCCCGGCCAGTGGAAACAACCTCTCTGTCTCTATCTTGTCTATCCCTTTCATTATTTTAAATGTTTCTATAAGATCACCCCTCGTCCTTCTGAACTCCAACGAGTAAAGACCCAGTCTACTCAATCTATCATCATAAGGTAACCCCCTCATCTCCGGAATCAGCCAAGTGAATCGTCTCTGTACCCCCTTCTAAGGCTAGTATATCCTTCCTTAAGTAAGGTGACCAAAACTGCATGCAGTACTCCAGGTGCAGCCTCACCAATACCCTGTACAGTTGCAGCAGGACCTCCCTGCTTTTGTACTCCATCCCTCTCGTAATGAAGGACAACATTCCATTCGCCTTCCTGATTACCTGCTGCACCTGCAAACTAATTTTTGGGGATTCATGCACAAGGACCCCCAGGTCCCTCTGCACCGCAGCATGTTGTAATTTCTTCCCATTCAAATAATATTCCCTTTTACTGTTTTTCTTTCCAAGGTGGATGACCTCACATTTTCCAACATTGTATTCCATTTGCCAAACCTTAGCCCATTCGCTTAACCTATCTAAATCTCTTTGCAGCCTCTCTGTGTCCTCTACACAACCCGCTTTCCCACTAATCTTTGTGTCATCTGCAAATTTTGTTACACTACACTCTGTCCCCTCTTCCAGGTCATCTATGTATATTGTAAACAGTTGTGGTCCCAGCACCGATCCCTGTGGCACACCACTAACCACCGATTTCCAACCCGAAAAGGACCCATTTATCCCGACTCTCTGCTTTCTGTTAGCCAGCCAATTCTCGATCCATGCTCATACATTTCCTCTGACTCCGCGTACCTTTATCTTCTGCAGTAACCTTTTGTGTGGCACCTTATTGAATGCCTTTTGGAAATCTAAATACACCACATCCATCGGTACACCTCTATCCACCATGCTCGTTATATCCCCAAAGAATTCCAGTAAATTAGTTAAACATGATTTCCCCTTCATGAATCCATGTTGTGTCTGCTTGATTGCACTATTCCTATCAAGATGTCCCGCTATTTCTTCCTTAATAATAGCTTCAACCTTTTTCCCAATACAGATGTTAAACTAACCGGCCTATAGTTACCTGCCTTTTGACTGCCCCCTTTTTTAAACAGAGGCGTTACATTAGCTGCTTTCCAATCCGCTGGTACCTCCCCAGAGTCCAGAGAATTTTGGTAGATTATAACAAATGCATCTGCCATCTTTTTTAATACCCTGGGATGCATTTCATCAGAACCAGGGGACTTGTCTACCTTGAGTCCCATTAGCCTGTCCAGCACTACCTCCCGAGTGACAGTGATTGTCTCAAGGTCCTCCCTTCCCACATTCCCGTGACCAGCAATTTTTGGCATGGATTTTGTGTCTTCCACTGTGAAGACCAAAGCAAAATAATTGTTTAAGGTCTCAGTCATTTCCACATTTCCCATTATTAAATCCCCCTTCTCATCTTCTCAAGGACCAACATTTACTTTAGTCACTCTCTTCCGTTTTATATATCGGTAAAAGCTTTTACTATCTGTTTTTATGTTTTGCGCAAGTTTACTTTTGTAATCTATCTTTCCTTTCTTTATTGCTTTCTTAGTCATTCTTTGCTGTTGTTTAAAATTTTCCCAATCTTCTAGTTTCCCACTAACCTTGGCCACCTTATACGCATTGGTTTTTAATTTGATACTCTCCTTTATTTCCTTGGTTATCCACGGCTGGTTATCCCTTCTCTTACCACCCTTCTTTTTCACTGGAATATATTTTTGTTGAGCACTATGAAAGAGCTTCTTAAAAGTCCTCCACTGTTCCTCAATTGTGCCACCGTTTAGTCTTTGTTCCCAGTCTACTTTAGCTAACTCTGCCCTCATCCCACTGTAGTCCCTTTTATTTAAGCATAATATGTTTGTTTGAGACACTACTTCCTCACCCTCAATCTGTATTACAAATTCAACCATACTGTGATCACTCATTCCGAGAGGATCTTTTACTGGGAGATCGTTTATTATTCCTGTCTCATTACACAGGACCAGATCTAAGATAGTTTGCTCCCGTATCGGTTCTGTAACATAGTGTTCTAAGAAACAATCCCGTATGCATTCTATGAATTTCTCCTCCAGGCTACCCCGTGCGATTTGAGTTGACCAATCGATATGTAGGTTAAAATCCCCCATGATTACTGCCATTCCTTTTTCACATGCCTCCATTATTCCCTTGATTATTGTCCGCCCCACCGTGAAGTTATTATTTGGGGGCCTATAAATTACGCCCACCAGTGACTTTTTCCCCATACTATCTCTAATCTCCACCCACAATGATTCAACATTTTGTTCATTGGAGCCAATATCATCTCTCACAACTGCCCTGATATCATCCTTTATTAACAGAGCTACCCCACGTCCTTTCCCTTCTTGTCTATCCTTCCGAATTGTCAGATACCCCTATATGTTTAATTCCCAGTCTTGGCCACACTGCAACCACGTTTCTGTAATGGCCACCAAATCATACCCATTTGTAATGATTTGTGCTGTCAACTCATTTACTTTATTTCGAATGCTGCGTGCGTTTAGGTAAAGTGTTTTAAATCTAGCTTTTAAACTATGATTTTTAGTTTTGACCCCTCCATGTTGGGAGTGGTCAAGGTACCCTCCTCTTCAGTGTCACTCTCCTCTTCCACACAGCCAATCACATCCGGCTTCACTTTTCGACAGATGAAGATGTTACTTGTCTTGACGTCCATGTGAACCAGGCTTTATATTCATACATATTGTCCCTTCCTATCACCTTGTGGTTTACACTTACCCCAGTGCTACTCTGCTCTGTTGTCTCCTGCCTTTTGCATTCTTTCTTGGGGTCCTGTTCATCTGCGCTCTCACCCACTCTAACTAGCTCAGAGCCCTCTCCTGGGTTCCGAATACTCCTCGCATTGAGGCACCGAGCTTTCAGGCTTGCCTTTTTATTACACTTTGACCCTTTAGAATTTTGCTGTACATTGGCCCTTTTTGTTTTTTGCCTTGGGTTTCTCTGCCCTCCACTTTTACTCATCTCCTTTCTGTCTTTTGCTTCTGTCTCCATTTTGTTTCCCTCTGTCTCCCTGCATTGGTTCCCACCCCCCTGCCATATTAGTTTAACTCCTCCCCAACAGCACTAGCAAACACTCCCCCTAGGACATTGGTTCCAGTCCTGCCCAGGTGCAGACCGTCCGGTTTGTACTGGTCCCACCTCCCCCAGGGTGTGCAGGTGACTCTTTGGTCTCCCACATGTGCGCCCCCTGGTTGTGAGTCTTACACATTGGTATTGTTTACATGCATAATTATCTAGTTTAAAATTTCACCTGAAGTCATCATCATAGGCAGTCCCTTGGAATCGAGGAAGACTTGCTTCCACTCCTGAAATGAGTCCTTTGGTGGCTGAACAGTCCAATACGAGAGCCACAGACTCTGTCACAGCTGGGACAGGTAGTCGTTGAGGGAAGGGGTGGGTGGGATTGGTTTGCCACACACTCTTTCTGCTGTCTGCGCTTGATTTCTGCGTGCTCTTGGCGTTGAGACTCGAGGGGCTCAGCACCCTCCTGGATGCACTTTCTCCACTTATGGCGGTCTTGGGCCAGGAACTCCCAGGTGTCAGTGGGGATGTTGCACTTTATCAGGAAGGCTTTGAGGGTGTCCTTGTAACATTTCCGCTGTCCACCTTCGGCTCGTTTGCCGTGAAGGAGCTCCGAGTAGAGCACTTGCTTTGGGAGTCTCGTATCTGGCATGCGAACTATGTGGCCTGCCCAGCGGAGCTAATCGAGTGTGGTCAGTGCTTCAATGCTGTGGATGTTAGCCTGGACAAGGATGCTGATGTTGATGCGTCTGTCCTCCCAGGGGATTTGTAGGATCTTGAGGAGACATTGTTGGTGATATTTCTCCAGCGACTTGAGGTGTCTACTGTACATGGTCCATGTCTCTGAGCCATACAGGAGGGCGGGTATTAATACAGACTTGTAGACCATGAGCATTTTTGAGGGCCTGGTCTTCAAACTCTCTTTTCCTCAGGCAGCCGAAATCTGCACTGACGCACTGGAGGCGGTGTTGGATCTCATCGTCGATGCCTGCACTTGTTGATAGGAGGCTCCCTAGATATGGGAAGTGGTCTATGGTGTCCAAGGACACGCCGTGGATCTTGATGATTGATGAGGTAGTGCTGTGCGGTGAGGACCGGCTGGTGGAGGACCTTTGTCTTACGGATGTTTAGCATAAGGCCCATGCTTTCGTACACCTCAGTAAATACGTTGACTATGTCCTGGAGTTCACCCTCTGTATGTGCGTAGAAGCAGTCATCTTCCGCGTATTGTAGCTCGACGACAGAGGTTGGGGTGGTCTTGGACCTGGCCTGGAGACGACGCAGGTTGAACAGGTTCCCACTGGTTCTGTAGTTTAGTTCCACTCTAGCGAGGAGCTTGATGACTGTGAGGTGGAGCATGGCGGCGACAAAGATTGAGAAGAGGTTTGGGGTTATGACGCAGCCCTGTTTGACCCCGGTCCGGATGTGGATTGGGTCTGTGATGGATCCGTTGGTAAGGATCACGGCCTGCATGTCGTCATGGAGCAGGTGAAGGATGGTGACGAATTTTTGGGGGCATTCGAAACGGAGGAGGATGCTCCATAGACCCTCGCAGTTGACAGTGTCAAAGGGCCTTAGTAAGGTCGAAGAAGGCCATGTATAAGGGCTGAGGTACAGCACCTGCAGCAGTGCAGCACTCCCTTACTACTGAACTGGAGTGACAGTGTAAATTATGTGCTCAAGACATGGAGTAGGTCTTGAGCCCCATAACCTTCTGACTCAGAAGAAAGCGATGTAAAACTAATTCAAGTTACATAGAAAATAGGAGCAGTAGTAGGCCATTCGGCCCTTCGAGCCTGCACCGCCATTCAGTATGATCGTGGCTGATCCTCTATCTCAACACCATGTTCCCGCTTTCTCCCCATACCCCTTGATGCTTTTTGTGTCTAGAAATCTATCTATCTCCTTCTTAAATATATTCAGTGACTTGGCCTCCACAGCCTTCTGTGATAGAGAATTCCACAGGTTCACCACCCTCTGAGTGAAGAAATTTCTCCTCATCTCAATCCTAAATTTCCTACCCCGTATCCTGATACTGTGACCCCTGGTTCTAGACTTCCCAGCCAGGGGAAACATTCTCCCCGCGTTGACTTAGGTCATTCTAGATTGGAAATTCTAGACCTCGCAAATCTGGCAAAACTTCAGCTTAATTTTAAATGTGTGCTATGGAAACCAAACAGGTAAATACGGAGTGATAGCATCTATGATTTATGTCACAACACAATATGTGTGTGGCACTGACATAGACATAAGAATGTCGCACTGCAGTCTCTGGACCAGCAGGTTAAGGGCTTGAGCTGGATTAAGACTTCAACTTGTGTGTTTTGGAAGCCCAGTACTTAAAATTTCAGTATTTAAATGTGTGTCAGCTGTGGCTCAGTGGGTAGCACACTTATCTCAGAATCTAGAAGGTTGTGTGTTTAAGTCCCACTTCTAATCTAGGCTTGCATTGTCGGAGGTGCTGTCTTTTGGATGAGACATTAAACTGAGGCCTCGTCTGCTCCCTCAAGTGGATGTAAAAGATCCCATGACACTATTTCGAGGAAGAGCAGTGGAGTTATCCCCGGTGTCCTGGCCAATATTTACCATTTAATACCAAAAACAGCTCTCTGGTCATCGTCACATTGTTGTTTATGGGAGCTTGCTGAGTGCAAATTGGTTGCCACGTTTCCATATTATAACAGTGACTACATTCTAAAAGTACTTCATTGGCTGGAAAGCGCTTTGAGATGTCTGGTGGTCATGAAGGGCACTATATAAATGCAAGTCTTTCTTACCGCATTAGTGACTGCTGCAGCATGGGATAATATTATTTAAATGAGATATTGTCTACTATTAATATCTAATTTAAACAGTGGACTGTATTATTGGAAAAATAGCACAGTAGTTTTATTACCCCACAGGCTCTACAAAATTTCTATACACGTTCCACATGAGCAAAGCGTCATATTTTATTTGGCAGCTCGGATTAAACATCTTAATATTAATCGCATTTTAAAGTTACTATTTATGTGAAATATAGTGCACTATGAAAAGTAAATGTTTGCATAAACTGGTTTACAGTACAATGAATAAATATTTATTGAGAATAAAAGCACCATTGAGGATTTGAAGCTTTAATATTTCTCCCAAACCATTCATGTTTCACGTGTGGTTAACAGTGCACTGACCATTTTAGTTTGATATAAAAACACCCACAAAACCACACCGGCACAAAGTAGCAACCTCAGAGCAGACTTCTGGTTTATAACCAACAAAATGTTATGTTAAAGTCCTATATCTAGAACATTTTTGTTGGTTTTGAATGACTCAGATCTGATCATTCTTAACAGAGTTATGGCACTTTAAAACTTACCATTTGTGACACGATCTTAGAATAAAATCAGATTGCGCTTTCAATGGTAAAGGTTGTGTTGACCTCAATGCCAAATTATCGCACTTCATTCAAATACACTAAGAATCATCTTACAACATGAACCGATGCGCAATTCATGCCCGTGTTTCTGGGTGATGCTTAATTGTTCAGTAAGGAGGTTTTGGCACTAATAGAAGACTGGTTTATTTGTAACAAGATACCTTAAATTATGGCTATGTATTGTTAAGGTGATGAACGACCCTGTTAACAGAAGAAAAATGACCAATTTAAAAAATAAAGACAGTGCAGGCTGAGCAGCGATGAGCTGTGGGTTCAGGCCCGTGGTTTCTCAGCTCAGCTACCAGCTGGAATCTGTGAGTAGAGGGAATGGTGAACCATCTTGTGCTGCTTTCAACAACAACAACTTGCATTTGTATAGCGCCTTTAACGTAGTAAAGCGTCCCAAGGCACATCACAGGAGCGTTATCAAACACAATTTGACACCGAGTCACAAGAAGATAATTAGGGGGAGAAATTGCATTGTTTGAGCCTCCCGTTAGAGCCCCCAGGGGGAGCAGTAGCGAATTTCGGCCCTTTGGACAGCACACTGGTTATGTTACTGGACGAGTAATCCAAAGGGCTGGACTAATGAGCTAGAGACGTGAATTCAAATCCCACCACGGCAGCTGGGAAATTTAAATTCAGCTAATTAAGTAAATCTGGAATTGAAAAGCTAGAATCAGTAATGGTGGCCATGAAACCAGATTGTCGTAAAAGCCCATCTGGTTCACTAATGTCCTTTAAGGAAGGAAATCTGCTGGCCTTACCCAGTCTGGCCTATATGTGACTCCAGACCCACAGCAATGCAGTTGTCTCTTAACTGCCCTCTGAAAATGGTCTAACAAGCCTCACCACCATCTTCTTGAGGGCAATTAGGGATGGGAAATAAATACTGGTCTTGACGCCCACATCCTATGAACAAATAATAAAAAAGGACAGATGACCAAAAGCTTGGTCAAAGAGGTAGGTTTTAAGGAGCATCTTAAAGGTTGAAAGAGAGGTGGAGAAGTTTAGGCAAGGAATTCCAGAGCTTATTGCTTATTTCATTTCTTTGCAGCTGGTTGTAGAGCAAGATTGGCAGAGGCCCTCAAGCAAAGGGTGGCCAAGGAATGGTAAGAACAAAAGAAATAGGAGCAGGAGTCATCAATATGGCCCCTCGAGCCTGCTCCGCCATTCAATAAGATCTGATCTTGGCCTCAACTTCACTTTCCTGCCTGTTCCCCATAACCCTTGACTCCCCTGTAGTTCAAGAATCTGTTTATCTCAGTCTTGAATATATTCAATGACTCAGCCTGCACATCTCTCTGGGGTAGAGAATTCACGGCCCTCTGAGAGAAGAAATTCCTCCTCATCTCCATCTTAAATGGGCAACCCCTTATTCTGAAACTATGCCTCCTAGTTCTAGATTCCCCCACGAGGGGAATCACTCTCTCAGCATCTACCCTATCAAGCCCCCTCAGAATCTTATATATTTCAATAAGATCACCTCTCATTCTTCTAAACTCCAATGAGTACTGACCCAACCCGCTCAATCTTTCCTCATAAGACAACCCCTTCATCCCAGGAATAAATGGGTCATTTTCAGGTTGGAAAACTGTAACTAGTGGGGTGCCACAGGGATCAATGCTGGAGCCTGAACTATTTACAATCTATATTAATGACTTGGATGAAGGGATCGAGTGTAATGTACCCAAATTTGCTGATGTTGCAAAGATAGGTGGGAAAGCAAGTTATGGGGTGGATGCAAAGAATCTGCAAGGCGATATAGATAGCCTAAGTGAGTGGGCAAATATTTGGCAGATGAAGTATAATGTGGGAAAATGTGAGATTATCCACTTTGGTAGGAAAAATTAAAAAGCAAATTATTTTCTAAATGGGGAGAGATTACAAAATGCTGTGGAACTGAGGGATCTGGGGGCACTTGTACATGAAACTCATAAAGTTAGGTATAGTAATTAGGAAAGCAAATGGAATGTTGGCCTTCATTGCAAAGAGAATGGAGTATAATATTAAGGAAGTCCTGCTACAACTGTACAGCACATTCGTGAGATCACACCTGGAGTACTGCGTACAGTTTTGGTCTCCTTATTTAAGGAGGCATATACTTGCATTGGAGGCAGTTCAGAGAAGGTTCACAAGGTTGATTCCTGAGATGAAAGGATTATCTTATGAAGAAAGTTTGAGCAGCTTGGTCCTATACTGAGAGGTGATCTTATTGAAATGTATAAGATTCTGAGGAGGCTTGACAGGTAGATGCAGAGAGGATGTTTCCCCTCATGGGAGAATCTAGAACCAGGGGCCATAGTCTCAGAATAAGGGGTCACCCATTTAAAACGAAATGAGGAGAAATTTCTTCTCACAGTGGGTCGTGAATTTTTGTAATTCTCTACGTCAGAGAGCTGTGGAGTCTGGGTCATTGAATATATTCAAGGTGGAGATAGAAAGGTTTTTGAAAGATAGGGAGTCAAGGGTAATGGGGAGAGAGCAAGGAAGTGGAGTTGAGATCAGCCATGATCTTATTGAATGGTGGAGCAGGCTCGAGGGGCCGGATGGCCTACTTCTGCTCCTATTTCTTATGTTCTTATGCATGAATTAACCCAGTGAACCTTCTCTGAACTGCCTCCAATGTAATTATATCACTCTTAAAATAAGGAGACCATAACTGTACGCAATACTCTTGGTGTGGTCTCACAGTTGTAGCAAGTTGTAGCAAGAGTTCTCTACTTTTATATTCCATTCCCCCTTGCAATAAAGGCCAACATTCCATTTGCCTTCCTAATTACTTGCTGTACCTGTATACTAATTTTTCGTGTTTCATGTATGAGGACACCCAGATCTCTCTGTAGCGCAGCATTCTGATGTCTCTCTCCATTTAAATAATATATTTTTTTCTATTCTTCCTACCAAAGTGGATAACCTCACATTTTCCCACATTATACTCCATCTGCCAAATTTTTGCCCACTCATTTAACCTATCTATATTCCTTTGCAAACTCTTTGTGTCTTCCTCACAACTTGCTTTCCCACCTATCTTTGTATTGTCAGCAAATTTGGCTACAATACACTCGGTCCCTTCATCTAAGTCATTAATACAGATTATAAATAGTTGTGGACCTAGCACTGATCCCTGTGTCACCCAACTAGTTACAGTTTGCCAACCTGAAAATGACCCATTTATCCTGACTCTCTGTTTTCTGTTAGTTAGTCAATCCTCTATCCATGCTAATATATTACCTCCAACACCATGAGCTCTTACCTTGTGTAGTAACCTTTTATGTGGTAGCTTGTTGAATGCCTTTTGGAAATGATGTATAGTACAGAGCAAAGTAAAGAAGGGCCAGAAAGGAAATTGAAACATTTAAAAAAGCAAAGAATACAAACAATCCCGTCCCACCTGACTCCGACTATGCACTTCTGCTAAATCTGATCATTTAAAATGCAGTGAGACTGACACCCCATGCCTTTTTGTCTGACATATATTTCCAATTACGGATTGATTGACCCAGCAAAATGGTGATGTGAATGCACTTTCTGCGTCAATCTCCAACTCTAATGCTGGTCATAGCTCATGTGTTAATACTACTGATATAAACTGGACATTCTCATTTGCTAGATAGCAACTTGGTTTCCAGCTAACAGACCAACCTTTGGACAGTTTAGAGAGCATATATTAATAGGTTATTTGCAATAGGGTTGTATAATGTTCAGGAGCTTTTAATGAGAGCTGCAAAGCTACAGTTTTCTGCTCCCACTTTGCACAATGTGCAACCCATTTGAAATCTATTGTACATAGAATCATCAAATCATAGAATAATACAGCACAGAAGGAGGCCATTCGGCCCCATCGAATCTGTGCCAGTTCTTTCAAAGCACAATCCAGTTAGTCCAACTCCTTATTCTTTCCTGCACATGCCTCCAATTTTTTCTCCTTCAAGTATTTATCCAATTCCCTTTTGAAAGATACTGTTGAAACTGTTACCTCCATCCTATCAGGTGGTGCATTCTAAATCCTAACCACTCATTGCAAACAAAAAGGTTTCCCTCATGTCGCCTCTGGTTCCATTGCCAATCATTTTAAATCTGTGCCCTCTGCTTATCGACCCTTCAGCCGTTGGAAACCATTTCTCTTTAGGTACTCTATGTAAAGCCCATATGACGGAGGTTCGGCATATGTTTGGTGCGGAGGTGCGGCGGGAGATCGTGGCAGAGATGCGGCGAGTGTTTTTGTGGCGCAGGAGCGGCGAATCTTTGTGGCGGAGGAGCGGCAAGAGATCTTGGCGGAGGTGCGGCGAATGAGGGTACGGGGCCCAGAAGAGCCGAGTGCCCAGGGGCAGCAAGGGCCTGTCCACACTGCTATATGTGTGCGCACTAGGTCAGTGCAGCAGAGCAGGTCTCCAGTCGTCCTGGTTCAACCCTTGCCACTGGATAAAGGGCTAGCTCTGTCAAGCCCGTGTGGTGGCTGATGTGCAACGGTCACCACACGTTAAAAAAATCCACGCACAGGCATCTTCCACCCCCTCAATTGGAGTTCAGGACGGGAACATCGGGTCCTTCATTGAAACATCTGTGAACTCTTGTGGAAGCAAGTCATCCTCGTTCGAGGGGCCACCTATGATGATGACATGATGCGACTTGGATGAAGGTGAGGAAGGAGGGGGAGGTTTTGGATTCCAGGGAAGTGTGTGACATCATTGCAGGAGCAGAGCTCCTACCCACTGTGCCCTGCCAAATGAAAATATTGGCCATAAAAAAAATTAGCTAGACCTGACAGAGGAGCAGTAGTTCGAAGGCTCCTATTCAAAAGGGAGGGAGGTAGAGTCATGGACTATATGTAGCCCAGCTGGCAGCCACATTGATACTTCTTGCCATGGTTTTTTTTTCAGGGGGTTCAGTGGAGACATTAGTAATATCAGTCAGGCTGCACAAAACAGGTTACTGATGCATTGTTTTCCAGACCAAGCTAAATAAATCACTTTCTCCATGGACAATAGGGAACAACAGGACAGTGTTATAGGATTTTTTTTCTAATGGCATGATTCATCAAGCAGTATAATTTATGGCGCCCTATTTCCCAGTGTGGTGCTGCACACAGGAATTGCCCATATATCAAGCAAACTTTTATTTTCATATTAAGTGTCCAGTTTGTGTGCAACAGTCTGCACCAGATACTACATGCAAATGACTCATATCCTGGGTGCATCCATCGTGCGTTCATTTTATGACAGTCCACCGCACCACAAGATATTTGCAGATATTCAGCAAGTCTAAGGTTTGGAGATCAAGGATACCCCTCTGCAGAATATCTGCACGTTCACCAGGTCCATCATTGAACAGATAATATGCATGATGAAACTGCACTTCTGATGTCTTGAGAGGTCAGGAGTGTCACGTTTCCCAGATGAAACTTTCTTAGTTCAAGAGGCATGGACATGGAGCAGAAAAACCAAGAGCCATGTGAAGAATAGTAAAAGAACACTGATAAGTAGCCTGAGAGACGAGAGAAGTCAGCAACACAAGCAAATTTGGCATTACAAAAATCTTGATACAGAACACTTTCTCCTAATGTCCCCCATAGACCTTTTCCATTACCAGGCCTCCTTCCCTATCTTAGGAACATAGGAATAGGAGTAGGCCATTCTGCCCCTCGAGCCTGCTCTGCCATTCACTGAGATAATGGGCTCAATTTTCCTCAGATAATCCTGAGATAATCACTATCACTAGGGGGGTAGTGCTGGACAGGCTAATGGGACTCAAGGAAGACAAGTCCTCTGGTCCAGATGAAATGCATCCCAGGGTATTAAAAGAGATGGCGGAAGTTATAGCAGATGCATTCGTTATAATCTACCAAAATTCTCTGGACTCTGGGGAGGTACCAGTGGATTGGAAAGCAGCTAATGTAAAGCCTCTGTTTAAAAAAGGGGGCAGACAAAAGGCAGGTAACTATAGGCCGATTAGTTTAACATCTGTAGTGGGGAAAATGCTTGAAGTTATCATTAAGGAAGAAATAGCGGGACATCTAGATAGGAATAGTGCAATCAAGCAGACACAACATGGATTCATGAAAGGGAAACCATGTTTAACTAATTTACTGGAATTCTTTGGGGATATAACGAGCATGGTGGATAGAGGTGTACCGATGGATGTGATGTATTTAGATTTCCAAAAGGCATTCAATAAGGTGCCACACAAAAGGTTACTGCAGAAGATAAAGGTACGCGGAGTCAGAGGAAATGTATTAGCATGGATCGAGAATTGGCTGGCTAACAGAAAGCAGAGAGTCGGGATAAATGGGTCCTTTTCAGGTTGGAAATCGGTGGTTAGTGGTGTGCCACAAGGATCGGTGCTGGGACCACAACTGTTTACAATATACATAGATGACCTGGAAGAGGGGACAGAGTGTAGTGTAACAAAATTTGCAGATGACACAAAGATTAGTGGGAAAGCGGGTTGTGTAGAGGACTCAGAGAGGCTGCAAAGAGATTTAGATAGGGTAAGCGAATGGGCTAAGGTTTGGAAGATGGAATACAATGTCGGGAAAATGTGAGGTCATCCACTTTGGGAAAAAAAAACAGTAAAAGGGAATATTATTTGAATGGGGAGAAATTACAACATGCTGCGGTGCAGAGGGACCTGGGGGTCCTTGTGCATGAATCCCAAAAATTAGTTTGCAGGTGCAGCAGGTAATCAGGAAGGCGAATGGAATGTTGGCCTTCATTGCGAGATGGATGGAGTACAAAAGCAGGGAGGTCCTGCTGCAACTGTATAGGGTATTGGTGAGGCTGTACCTGGAGTACTGCGTGCAGTTTTGGTCACCTTACTTAAGGAAGGATATACTAGCTTTGGAGGGGGTACAGAGACGATTCACTTGGCTGATTTCGGAGATGAGAGGGTCACCTTATGATGATAGATTGAGTAGACTGGGTCTTTACTCATTGGAGTTCAGAAGGATGAGGGGTGATCTTATAGAAACATTTAAAATAATAAAAGGGATAGACAAGATAGAGGCAGAGAGGTTGTTTGCACTGGTCGGGGAGACTAGAACTAGGGGGCACAGCCTCAAAATACGGGGGAGCCAATTTAAAACGAGTTGAGAAGGAATTTCTTCTCCCAGAGGATTGTGAATCTGTGGAAGCAGTTGAGGCTAGCTCATTGAATGTATTCAAATCACAGATAGATAGATTTTTAACCAATAAGGGAATTAAGGGTTATGGGGAGCGGGTGGGTAAGTGGAGCTGAGTCCACGGCCAGATCAGCCATGATCTTGTTGAATGGCGGAGCAGGCTTGAGGGGCTAGATGGCCTAATCCTGTTGCTAATTCTTATGTTCTTATGTTCAATGCCGTTTTATGGCGTATTATAAGAGTTACGGCCACATTCTTTGGCCCCGACTATTCTAAAAAAATAACCTGCAAACTTTCCCGTTCTAATATTTAAAATTGGCACTGCCCAGCCTGTCCTTTAGCTTCGGGGGGGTGGAGCCTAATGTCTGCGCCGAAAAAGCGATGCCCACCCCTTCTGCGAATGCGTGGGGAAAAAATGAAGATTTTACGTAACTGCTATGGGCGCGCATGCCCAGTACACATCACAGTCTGCATTTGGCCATTTTTAAAGAGCCAGTTAGGTGTGGGAACTTTAATTCACAGTGAAAAAATCGGCAACATGGCTCAAAGACCAAGAATTTCTCACAGGATGAAGTGGAGACACTACTTACTGTAATTGTAAAGTCCTTACTCTACAGTATGAAACCACATGAGGCACATTCTGGGGACAAGGTCACTCTGCGACCTTAACTCTTTATTCACAGGACTCCAAAGACGATGACCCTGCATGGGACCTCCCTTTTTATACCTGTGTGATCAGGTAAGGAGTGTCTCCCACAAGTTCACCCCTTGTGGTCAAGGTGTGCATCTAGGTTGAGTGTACACAGTAATACAGTGGTGTTACATTGTGGTTACATACATGACAATAATTGAGGCCAGATGGCACAAGCTGGACACCAGCAGAGGTCACATAAAAGTTTCACCAAAAGAAATGAAAAATTGCTGGAACCATCTTGCAGAAGATTACTGTGCAATGGTGACCACCCCGAGGTCTGGAGACCAGTGCAAAAAGAAGTGGCAGGACCTTGATCAAGTAGTTAGTGTAAGTAATATTTTCATTTCATCACTGGAATTGCAATTGTAAATGTGACCATCTGTATATGTCCCACCCAGCAGAAAGACCCTCTCTAAAAAGTTATATTTTCATCTTTGCAGAGGAAGATGGCACACAACAAAAGCGAAAAACCTGAACAGCAGGAAGCCCGGCAAATCTGCAGCCACTGACACCCTTGGAAGACAGGGTTGTGCTTTGATGGGTCCTGCCTGGAGAAAAGCAACCACCACTGCACAAGCTGGGCCCACACTCGAGGGAGAGGGTAAGTCCTGCAAATTCCACAGTCTGGTTTCCCTAAATGTTAAGTACTGCGTGGGCTAGCCATGCTTCGGTTCAAAGGGATGTCTCCGTCAGCTACGCTTCAGTTGATGCAATGTGCTATCATTCATCGTGGTCCTGCAAATCAGCCTCCTACCTGCTCTGTGTGAGCCTACTCATGCCACCCACCCTGCCCCCTCCTCTGCTGCTAACCATTTGTCTGTTCTGTTATATTTTGCAGAACTTGAGGCCAACCCCGATGAGGCTGAAGCTGATGAGAAGAAGATTCAGATGTGGACAAGCCTGAAGAGGAGAACATCTTCCAATCCCACCTTCCAGACCAAGAGCATGGGGATGAGGGTGAGGGGAGGGGAAGGGGCAGGGAAAGGGGGAGAATGAAGACCCCACTCTTTTACTCACTCTGGAGGAGATGCAGCTGCCAAACATTGAGGTGTTAGCCCCTTTCCTGAGTGGTACGAGTGTTGGGACATTCCATGTTTTTTCACAGTCCGCGGCTGCGGGTCCCAGTGGGGTGCAGAAAGGCATACCCAGGGCCCCACCGTCCGAGGCTGCGGGTCCCAGTGGGATGTAGCGAGCTAAACCCAGGGTGAGGAGGGGAAGGAGAGCTCGACAGCGCTCTCCTGAGGTGCAGGATCGAACAGATGTGGTTCAGATGATGGCAATGAGTGCAGAGAGCATTGACCTTACGCGATTACTATCAGTGGGGTGGGTGATGCGGTATCGGGAATGTCGGGAGAAGTAACAACACTGTCATGAGAAATGGGAACACTGTCTGGGAACATGAGGGAGGGAATGTCACAGGTAGTTGAGACACTGTCAGGGCACATGAGGGAGGGAATGTCGAAGTTAGCTGCTGCAATAAGGGAACACGTCCAGACCCCATGGCCATTGACAGAATGCCACTCCTACTCCAATCCCCAGACCAGCCTCTGAAGAGGCCCAAGCCGGGCCCTCCACATTACCACCTGCCCACGCTCCCCCACCCCCCCCGCTCCCCCCCACATCAAGAAATGTTCATTTCACGAGATGCTCGAAAGAATAAGCTTGGTACCAACCCGAGAAATGCTGTGCCACCGCCTGCGGGCAGAGGTGGAGTCACCAAGACCAAGCACAGTGGGAGGTCTTAGAATAAGGTGGAGGAGAAATGGTTGCAGCCTTTCTTTGCTTCTTTTGTTGTTGTTGTTGTTACTGTTGTAACCGTTCTCAAATTAAAAGTTTTTTGTAAGTTATATAAATTTACAAGTTTAAAAGTTTGTAAGTGATTTTAAAGTTTGAAAGCGGTCTTAACTGAAAACTTTAAAGTTTGATACAAGAATATTTTTATTAAAGTTAAGTACAAACAAGTGTTAAACTTTTAAATAAAATATATTTTAAATTATAACTGAATCATTTCCATTATTTGTTCCATTATTAACTCAAGTTTTTGAACTAAAGGAGAATCATTTTCATCATTTGCTCCATTAACACAACATTACTGAACAGGTCCAAGTAGTAAACATGGTCCGTGTGGAATAGTTGCCGCTGAGCCTTCAGGCAGCAAAGCGTTCACAGATGAGCTGCTGGCGCAAGGCTTGAGCAATCGTTAAAGGGGCACGACGGCCCGCCCTCCTCTGCCATCGTGCTCCGGGTTCAGGTAGTTGCATGGCTTCCTCGTCCTCCTCCTCCTCCTCATGATCTGCATCTTTTTCCTCATCATCAGCCACTCTCAACTCAGGTGGGTCTTCCACTACCAGCTGCTGCTGCCTCATGATGGTTAAGTTATGCAGCATGCAGCACACAACAGTGGACTGACCGACAATCTCAGGGGAGTATAGCAAGTAGCCTCCGGAATGGTCCAGGCATCAGAAACGCTGTCTCAAGATGCCAATGGTCCTCTCTCTTATGCTGTGCATCGCAAAGTGCAACATGTTGTATTCTGTCTGGGTTATGTGTAGGGGCCCATGAGCCAGGTGGCGAGGCCGTGCCCTTTGTCTCCCAGCAGCAAGCTCTGCCCTTCTGGTTGATGCTGAGACATGGCAGATATAACGCTCTTGCATAGGATGAACACATCATGGGTGCTCCCAGGGTATCTCGCATCAACTGACATTATGTGACGCATGTCGTCACAGACGAGCTGCACATTCACAGAGTGGAAGCATAGAAACATAGAAACTTAGAAAACAGGTGCAGGAGTAAGCCATTCGGCCCTTCGAGCCTGCACCACCATTCAATAAGATCATGGCTGATCATTCACCTCAGTACCCCTTTCCCGCTTTCTCTCCATGCCCCTTGACCCCTTTAGCCATAAGGGCCATATCTAACTCCCTCTTGAATATATCCAATGAACTGGCATCAACGATTCTCTGCGGCAGGGAATTCAACAGGTTAACAACTCTCTGAGTGAAGAAGTTCCTACTCATCTCAGTCCTAAATGGCCTACCCCTTATTCTAAGACTGTGTCCCCTGGTTCTGGACTTCCCCAACATCGGGAACATTCTTCCCGCATCTGTGCAAATAGATGTTAACAGATATGATGTGATTGGGATTACAGAGATATGGCTCCAGGATGATCAGGACTGGGAACTCAACATCCCAGGGTATTCAACATTCAGGAAGGATAGAATAAAAGGAAAAGGAGGTGGGGTAGCATTGCTGGTTAAAGAGGAGATTAATGCAATAGGTAGGAAGGACATTAGCTTGGATGATGTGGAATCTATATGGATAGAGCTGCAGAACACCAAAGGGCAAAAAGCATTAGTGGGAGTTGTGTACAGACCTCCAAACAGTAGTAGTGATGTTGGGGAGGGCATCAAACAGGAAATTAGGGGTGCATGCAATAAAGGTGCAGCAGTTATCATGAGTGACTTTAATATGCATATAGATTGGGCTAACAAAACTGGAAGCAATACGTTGGAGGAGGATTTCCTGGAGTGCATAAGGGATGGTTTTCTAGACCAATATGTCGAGGAACCAACTAGGGGGGAGGCCATCTTAGACTGGGTGTTGTGTAATGAGAGAGGATTAATTAACAATCTCGTTGTGCAAGGCCCCGTGGGGAAGAGTGACCATAATATGGTGGAATTCTATATTAGGATGGAGAATGAAACAGTTAATTCAGAGACCATGGTCCAGAACTTAAAGAAGGGTAACTTTGAAGGTATGAGGCATGAATTGGCTAGGATAGATTGGCAAATGATACTTAAGGGGTTGACAGTGGATGGGCAATGGCAGACATTTAGAGACCACATGGATGAACTACAACAATTGTACATCCCCGTCTGGCGTAAAAATAAAAAAGGGAAGATGGCTCAACCATGGCTATCAAGGGAAATCAGGGATAGTATTAAAGCCAAAGAAGTGGCATACAAATTGGCCAGAAATAGCAGCGAACCCAGGGACTGGGAGAAATTTAGAACTCAGCAGAGGAGGACAAAGGGTTTGATTAGGGCAGGGAAAATAGAGTACGAGAGGAAGCTTGCAGGGAACATTAAGACGGATTGCAAAAGCTTCGATAGATAAGTAAAGAGAAAAAGGTTAGTAAAGACAAACGTAGGTCCCCTGCAGTCAGAATCAGGGGAAGTCAGAATCAGGGGAACAAGGAAATGGCAGACCAATTGAACAAGTACTTTGGTTCGGTATTCACTAAGGAGGACACAAACAACCTTCCGGATATAAAAGGGGTCAGAGGGTCTAGTAAGAAGGAGGAACTGAAGGAAATCATTATTAGTCGGGAAATTGTGTTGGGGAAATTGATGGGATTGAAGGCCGATAAATCCCCAGGGCCTGATGGACTGCATCCCAGAGTACTTAAGGAGGTGGCCTTGGAAATAGCGGTTGCATTGATAGTCATTTTCCAACATTCCATAGACTCTGGATCAGTTCCTATGGAGTGGAGGGTAGCCAATGTAACCCCACTTTAAAAAAAATGAGGGAGAGAGAAAACGGAATTATAGACCGGTCAGCCTGACATCGGTGGTAGGTAAAATGATGGAATCAATTATTAAGGATGTCATAGCAGCGCATTTGGAAAGAGGTGACATGATGGGTCCAAGTCAGCATGGATTTGTGAAAGGGAAATCATGCTTGACAAATCTTCTGGAATTTTTGAGGATGTTTCCAGTAGAGTGGACAAGGGAGAACCAGTTGACGTGGTGTATTTGGACTTTCAGAAGGCTTTTGACAAGGTCCCACACAAGAGATTAATGTGCAAAGTTAAAGCACATGGGATTGGGGGTAGTGTGCTGACATGGATTGAGAACTGGTTGTCAGACAGGAAGCAAAGAGTAGGAGTAAATGGGTACTTTTCAGAATGGCAGGCAGTGTCTAGTGGGGTCCCGCAAGGTTCTGTGCTGGGGCCCCAGCTGTTTATATTGTACATTAATGATTTAGACGAGGGGATTAAATGTAGTATCTCCAAATTTGTGGATGACACTAAGTTGGGTGGCAGTGTGAGTTGCGAGGAGGATGCTATGAGGCTGCAGAGTGACTTGGATAGGTTAGGTGAGTGGGCAAATGCATGGCAGATGAAGTATAATGTTGATAAATGTGAGGTTATCCACTTTGGTGGTAAAAACAGAGAGACAGACTATTATCTGAATGGTAACAGATTAGGAAAAGGAGAGGTGCAATGAGTCCTGGGTGTCATGGTACATCAGTCATTGAAGGTTGGCATGCAGGTACAGCAGGCGGTTAAGAAAGCAAATGGCATGTTGGCCTTCATAGCGAGGGGATTTGAGTACAGGGGCAGGGAGGTCTTACTGCAATTGTACAGGGCCTTGGTGAGGCCAAACCTGGAATATTGTGTTCAGTTTTAGTCTCCTAACTTGAGGAAGGTCAATCTTGTTATTGAGGGAGTGCAGCGACGGTTCACCAGACTGATTTCCGGGATGGCAGGACTGACAAATCAAGAAAGACTGGATCAACTGGGCTTGTATTCACTGGAGTTCAGAAGAATGAGAGGGGATCTCATAGTAACGTTTAAAATTCTGACAGGTTTATACAGGTTAGATTCAGGAAGAATGTTCCCAATGTTGGAGAAGTCCAGAACCAGGGGCCACAGTCTAAGGATAAGGGGTAAGCCATTTAGGACCGAGATGAGGAGAAACTTCTTCACCTAGATAGTGGTGAACCTGTGGAATTCTCTACCACAAAAAGTTGTTGAGGCCAATTCACTAAATATATTCAAAAAGGAGTTAGATGTAGTCCTTACTACTCGGGGGATCAAGGGGTATGGCGAGAAAGCAGGAACGGGGTACTGAAGTTGCATGATCAGCCATGGTGCTGCAGGCTCGAAGGGCCGAATGGCCTACTCCTGTACCTATTTTAAAAGAAAAAAAAAGAACCTGTCCCGTCCCGTCAGATTCTTATATGTTTCTATGAGATCCCCTTTCATCCTTCTAAACTCCAGTGTATAAAGGCCCAGTTGATCCAGTCTCTCCTCATATGACAGTCCAACAATCTGAGGAATCAGTCTGGTGAACCTTCGCTGCACTCCCTCAATAGCAAGAACGTCCTTCCTCAGATTAGGAGACCAAAACTGAACACAATATTCCAGGTGAGGCCTCACCAAGGCCCTGTACAATTGCAGTAAGACCTCCCTGCTCCTATATTCAAATCCCCTAGCTATGAAGGCCAACATGCCATTTGCCTTCTTCACCGCCTGCTGTACCTGCATGCCAACTTTGAATGACTGATGTACCATGACACCCAGGTCTCGTTGCACCTCCCCTTTTCCTAATCTGCCACCATTCAAATAATACTCTGCCGTTGTGTTTCTGCCACCAAAGTGGATAACCTCACATTTATCCACATTATACTGCATCTGCCATGCATTTGCCCACTCATCCAACCTGTCCAAATCACCCTGCAGCCTCTTAGCATCCTCCTCACAGCTCACACCACCACCCAGTTTAGTGTCATCTGCAAACTTGGGGATATTACACTCAATTCCTTCATCCAAATCACTAATGTATAATGTAAAGAGCTGGGGTCCCAGCACTGAGCCCTGTGGCACTGCACTAGTCACTGCCTCCCTTTCCGAAAAGGACCCGTTTATCCCGACTCTCTGCTTCCTGTCTACGAACCAATTCTCTATCCACGCCAGTACATTACCCCCAGTACCATGTGCTTTGATTTTGCACACCAATCTCTTATGTGGGACGTTATCAAATGCCTTTTGAAAGTCCAAATACACCACATTCACTGGTTCTCCCTTGTCCACTGTACTCGTTACATCCTCAAAAGATTCCAGAAGGTTTGTCAAGCATGATTTCCCTTTCACAAATCCATGCTGACTAGGACCGATCCTGTCAGTACTCTCCAAATGTGCTGTTATTTTATCCTTAATAATTGATTCCAACATTTTCCCCACTATCGATGTCAGGCTAACCGATCTATATTTACCTGTTTTCTCTCTCGCTCCTTTTTTAAAAAGGGGTGTTACATTTGCTACCCTCCAGTCCATAGGAACTGATCCAGATTCGATAGACTGTTGGAAAACAATCACCAATGCATCCACTATTTCTAGGGCCACCTCCTTAAGTACTCTGGGATGCAATCAGGCCCCGGGGATTTATCGGCCTTCAATCCCATCAATTTCCCCATACACAATTTCCCACCTAATAAGGATATCCACCAGTTCCTCCTTCTCACTCGACCCTCGGTTCCCTAGTACATCCGGAAGGTCATTTGTGTCTTCCTTCGTGAAGACAGAACCAAAGTATTTGTTCAATTCGTCTGCCATTTCTTTGTTTCCCATTATAAATTCACCTGATTATGACTGCAAGGGACCTATGTTTGTCTTCACTAATCTTTTTCTCTTCACATATCTATAGAAGCTTTTGCAGTCAGTTTTTATGTTCCCAGCAAGCTTCCTCTCATACTCTATTTTCCACCTCCTAGTTAAACCCTTTGTCCTCCTCTGCTGAATTCTAAATTTCTCCCAATCCTCAGGTTTGCTGCTTTCTCTGGCCAATTTATATGCCTCTTCCTTGGATCTAACACTATCCTTAATTTCCCTTGTTAGCCACGGTTGAGCCATCTTCCCTGTTTTATTTTTACTCCAGGCAGGGATGTACAACTGTTGAAGTTCATCCATGTGATCTTTAAATGTTTGCCATTGCCTATCCAACATCAAACCTTTAAGTAACATTTACCAGTCTATTCTAGCCAATTCGCGCCTCATGCCATTGAAGTTAGCTTTCCTTAAGTTTAGGAGCCTAGTTTCTGAATTAACTGTGTCACTCTCCATCTTAATAAAGAATTCTACCATATTATGGTCACTCTTCCCTAAGGGGCCTCGCACAACAAGATTGCTAATTAGTCCCTTCTCGTTACACATCACCCAGTCTAGGATGGCCAGCTCTCTGTTTTCTGTTCTGTACATCTCCGAATCCTCCAAAGGTGCTCGCAAAGCGATGTGGGTCTAATCAATGCAGCCCTGTGCCTTTGGGAAGCCAGCAATCCTGGAGAAGCCCACAGCCCTGTCATGCATTGCCTGGGCGGTAATGGGGAACTTTATGTAGTCATTCCTCCGGGCATGTGATGCAGAATTCACCTGCCGAATGCAGATATGTGTGGCATGTTGAGAAATGCTGCACACATCCCCAGTTGTGACCTAGAATGATCCAGATGCATAGAATGAAAGTGTAGCTGTAACCTTCACTTCAACTGACAAAGCAGTCCTCCTGATGCTTGCAGGTCTGCTTTTCCTAACTCACAGATTTCGGTTACAACTTCCTTGCGGAAACTCAGCCTTCCGACTCAGTCCGCATCATTAAGGTGCAGGTATGAACACCTGTCTAAGATAACCAATGTGAGTAAGGCCTCCTGCCCATCATCATACATGCTCTGAGGTTACTCATGCGATGATGTCTAATCAATCGTCTCCTCTGCAGCACCATCATGCAGGAGGCTTGTACGAGGTGTGGCATTGTCAATATTGCCCCATAATTAAATTGTAGCTTTGCAAGAAGCTCAAAACAGCAGGACAAAGGACTAAAAACCTTCTTTCCTCTCTCTTTTTCTCTCCCCCCAAGGTCGATTTCCTAGTATGGACCACACCCTGGTCTGCGTATGCGCAATAGGCTTGCTTAGAGCGGGAAGCGAGGCATTCAATGAAGACATTTGGGACAACGTAGTCTAATGCAATTCTTTAATTTTAAATTTTTTTCAAAGTATCACCCCACCACTGACCGAACGTCTTCTCACCGGGCCCGAGGGTCAGCTGGCAGAATTGCTCCGTCGCTCGGACAAAGGTGCTCGGTGTTGTAAGGGGGTAGTCTCTATGAGGGGGTCAGGTTCCCTTCTGACCAACTTGAGTGGTTCGAATCACTCCCCCTCCCTTGGGTTCTAGACTCTGGATTTATTTGGAGGATGTGATAAAGTGCAAAGGAACACCGGTTTGATGCAAAAGAACTTTGATTTTATTACAGTCAAGAAAATACAAACTTAGATTTACTCTAATAAGAAAATACAATCTCAAAACTTATTCAAACTTATTAAAGAACAGTACCTTACACACTCAGAGGGGGTTAAAATAGCTAATAATGACTCTAATAGAGAACAATACATCACATATTCAAAGGGGGTTACAGTAGAATGACACCTCCACCTCCCAATACCTAATTCCAGCTAGGTTGGACTCCAGCGCAGGCAGAGATTATGCTTACCAATCC
Source organism: Pristiophorus japonicus (assembly GCF_044704955.1). Lineage (NCBI taxonomy): Eukaryota > Metazoa > Chordata > Chondrichthyes > Pristiophoridae > Pristiophorus > Pristiophorus japonicus. The sequence continues at coordinate 518,931,780 of NC_091977.1, read as the reverse complement.
TTTTGACAGTTAGCGGTAGATCACGGTTTCGGGGTGCACTGGATGCGGTAGGGTCTGCTTGCCACACCCCGAACATCGGAGAAGACTTCTTGCTATACAATCTTCAGTTGGGTTGAGTCCGCTGATGCGGTATGGCGCGTTTTGGATCTATGGGGTAGGTATCCGGTTTTCTTCACTAGAAATAGGTTTCTACAGTCTTTTAAGTAATGTTTTACCCCTTGGTCGGTCAGGATTAGATTGTAGAGTGGAAACTTTTCGATTCTTCGGTTTTCCCCCGTTGGCGTTTTTTTTCGCGTTTGGTCGATCGCGGTGGTTTTTCATTGATACTGCGTTGGTTGTGGTCGGTTGCTGCCGCGATGGTGATGTTCTTCCTTCCTTCAGGACTTCAGGACTACTACTTCAGGACTTTGAGGCTGGAGAAGTTAGTTTACAACTGTCGCTTTGGTTTCTCTCCTTGTCTTGATGACACAAGCGTGATCTCGGTTATATAGCCAAGTATGCCATCTGAGGTAGTAGAAACCTTGTAGCTACTTAGCAACCTAACCTCTGTTGAAAACAGGGGCCAGTTATACGATTTCAGTGGTTCTAATCTTGGCGCCAAATCAGTTCAAAATCCTTTATTTAAATTTGGCGGGCTTGACTCTTCTTTGTAATATTTTGGCGGGCTCGTTAAAAGTTGGTATGTTTTGGGTGGGTTGATGTTCGAAAACTGTTTCCTGATGGAAATATTAGCTTGGTAATTGCAATGTCCTTTTGTGCTTAGTTTTCTGCATACAGGCTGGATTGGGCCTCTTTGTGATGTACATGCTAAAATGGTTTTTCCAGCTCCATGTTGATGGGTAGCTATCTCTGGGTGATTTTGTAATGTTAATGTCTCTTGTGGAGAAGGATTCTCGAATACCCATTTCTCCAGACAGGTTATTTTAGTCCTCAGTTGGAGAGGTGTGAGTCTGGGGTCGGAGGCCTATAAACGGCCGCGAGAGGCATTGGGAGTTCATTGGAGAGGCGTGAGTCCGGGGTCGGAGGCCTATAAAAGGCTGCGAGAGGTGTCGGGAGTTCGTTGGAGAGGCGTGAGTCCGGGGTCGGAGGCCTATAAAAGGCCGCGAGAGGCGTCGGGAGTTCGTTGGAGAGGCGTGAGTCCGGGGTCGGAGGCCTAAAAAAGGCCGCGAGAGGCGTCGGGAGTTCTTTGGAGAGGCGTGAGTCCGGGGTTGGAGGCCTATAAAAGGCCGCGAGAGGCGTCGGGAGTTCGTTGGAGAGGCGTGAGTCCGGGGTCGGAGGCCTATAAAAGGCCGCGAGAGGCATCGGGAGTTCGTTGGAGAGGCGTGAGTCCGGGGTCGGAGGCCTATAAAAGGCCGCGAGAGGCGTTGGGAGTTCGTTGGAGAGGCGTGAGTCCGGGGTCGGAGGCCTATAAAAGGCCGCGAGAGGCATCGGGAGTTCATTGGAGAGGCGTGAGTCCGGGGTCGGAGGCTTATAAAAGGCCGCGTGAGGTGTCGGGAGTTCATTGGAGAGGCGTGAGTCCGGGGTCGGAGGCCTATAAAAGGCCGCGAGAGGCGTCGGGAGTTCGTTGGAGAGGCGTACTTGTGCAGCTACAGGGAGAAGGCAAAAAAGAAGTAGAAAGAAACAGAAAGGTGACGTCACAGCCTAGGGGGTAAGTGATTGGCTGGTGATTGGTGAGTAGGTTTTCTTTTTCTTTTTATATTAGTCAGTAACTTTTGACATTGTTGTTGCCAATTTAAGTGTATCTAAGGGTTAAGTCATGGCAGGAGAGCTCGGTCGGGTGTTATGCTCCTCCTGTACCATGTGGGAACTCAAGGACACTTCCGGTGTCCCTGACGACTACGTGTGCGGGAAGTGTGTCCGCCTCGAGCTCCTGACGGTCCGCGTTGCGGAGTTGGAGCTGAGGGTGGATTCACTCTGGAGCATCCACGATGTTGAGAATGACGTGAGTAGCACGTGTAGTGAGTTGGTCTTACCGCAGGGAAAGGGTCCACAGCCAGATAGGGAATGGAAGACCAGCAGGAAGAGTAGTGCAAGGAAGGTAGTGCAGGGGTCCCCTGTGGTCATCCCCCTGCAAAACAGATACACCGCTTTGAGTACTGTTGGGGGGGATGACTCATCAGGGGAGGGCAGCAGCAGCCAAGTTCATGGCACCGTGGCTGGCTCTGTTGCACAGAAGGGCAGGAAAAAGAGTGGGAGAGCGATAGTGATAGGGGATTCAATGGTGAGGGGAATAGATAGGCGTTTCTACGGCCGCAACCGAGACTCCAGGATGGTATGTTGCCTCCCTGGTGCAAGGGTCAAGGATGTCTCGGAGCGGGTGCAGGACATTCTGAAAAGGGAGGGAGAACAGCCAGTTGTCGTGGTGCACATTGGTACCAACGACATAGGTAAAAAAAGGGATGAGGTCCTACGAAAAGAATTTAAGGAGCTAGGAGCTAAATTAAAAAGTAGGACCTCAAAAGTAGTAATCTCGGGATTGCTACCAGTGCCACGTGCTAGTCAGAGTAGGAATCGCAGGATAGCGCAGATGAATACGTGGCTTGAGCAGTGGTGCAGCAGGGAGGGATTCAAATTCCTGGGGCATTGGAACCGGTTCTGGGGGAGGTGGGACCAGTACAAACCGGACGGTCTGCACCTGGGCAGGACCGGAACCAATGTCCTAGGGGAGTGTTTGCTAGTGCTGTTGGGGAGGAGTTAAACTAATATGGCAGGGGGATGGGAACCAATGCAGGGAGACAGAGGGAGACAAAAAGGAGGCAAAAGCAAAAGACAGAAAGGAGATGAGGAAAAGTGGAGGGCAGAGAAACCCAAGGCAAAGAACAAAAAGGGCCTCTGTACAGCAAAATTCTAAAAGGACAAAGGGTGTTAAAAAAACAAGCCTGAAGGCTTTGTGTCTTAATGCAAGGAGTATCCGCAATAAGGTGGATGAATTAACTGTGCAAATAGATGTTAACAAATATGATGTGATTGGGATTACGGAGACGTGGCTCCAGGATGATCGGGGCTGGGAACTTAACATCCAGGGGTATTCAACATTCAGGAAGGATAGAATAAAAGGAAAAGGAGGTGGGGTAGCATTGCTGATTAAAGAGGAGATTAATGCAATAGTTTGGAAAGACATTAGCTTGGATGATGTGGAATCTATATGGGTAGAGCTGCAGAACACCAAAGGGCAAAAAACGTTAGTGGGAGTTGTGTACAGACCTCCAAACAGTAGTAGTGATGTTGGGGAGGGTATCAAACAGGAAATTAGGGGTGCATGCAATAAAGGTGCAGCAGTTATAATGGGTGACTTTAATATGCACATAGATTGGGCGAGCCAAACTGGAAGCAATACGGTGGAGGAAGATTTCCTGGAGTGCATAAGGGATGGTTTTCTAGACCAATATGTCGAGGAACCAACTAGGGGGGAGGCCATCTTAGACTGGATGTTGTGTAATGAGAGAGGATTAATTAGCAATCTCATTGTGCGAGGCCCCTTGGGGAAGAGTGACCATAATATGGTGGAATTCTGCATTAGGATGGAGAATGAAACAGTTCATTCAGAGACCATGGTCCAGAACTTAAAGAAGGGTAACTTTGAAAGTATGAGGCATGAATTGGCTAGGATAGATTGGCGAATGATACTTAAGGGGTTGACTGTGGATGGGCAATGGCAGACATTTAGAGACCGCATGGATGAACTACAACAATTGTACATTCCTGTCTGGCGTAAAAATAAAAAAGGGAAGGTGGCTCAACCGTGGCTATCAAGGGAAATCAGGGATAGTATTAAAGCCAAGGAAGTGGCATACAAATTGGCCAGAAATAGCAGTGAACCCGGGGACTGGGAGAAATTTAGAACTCAGCAGAGGAGGACAAAGGGTTTGATTAGGGCAGGGAAAATGGAGTACGAGAAGAAGCTTGCAGGGAACATTATGGCGGATTGCAAAAGTTTCTATAGATATGTAAAGATGACACTAAGTTGGGTGGCAGTGTGAGCTGTGAGGAGGATGCTATGAGGCTGCCGAGTGACTTGGATAGGTTAGGTGAGTGGGCAAATGCTTGGCAGATGAAGTATAATGTGAATAAATGTGAGGTTATCCACTTTGGTGGTAAAAACAGAGAGACAGACTATTATCTGAATGGTGACAGATTAGGAAAAGGGGAGGTGCAACGAGACCTGGGTGTCATGGTACATCAGTCATTGAAGGTTGGCATGCAGGTACAGCAGGCGGTTAAGAAAGCAAATGGCATGTTGGCCTTCATAGCGAGGGGATTTGAGTACAGGGGCAGGGAGGTGTTGCTACAGTTGTACAGGGCCTTGGTGAGGCCACACCTGGAGTATTGTGTACAGTTTTGGTCTCCTAACTTGAGGAAGGACATTCTTGCTATTGAGGGAGTGCAGCGAAGATTCACCAGACTGATTCCCAGGATGGTGGGACTGACCTATCAAGAAAGACTGGATCAACTGGGCTTGTATTCACTTGAGTTCAGAAGAATGAGAGGGGACCTCATAGAAACTTTTAAAATTCTGACGGGTTTAGACAGGTTAGATGCAGGAAGAATGTTCCCAATGTTGGGGAAGTCCAGAACCAGGGGTCACAGTCTAAGGATAAGGGGTAAGCCATTTAGGACCGAGATGAGGAGAAACTTCTTCACCCAGAGAGTGGTGAACCTGTGGAATTCTCTACCACAGAAAGTAGTTGATGCCAATTCACTAAATATATTCAAAAGGGAGTTAGATGAAGTCCTTACTACTCGGGGGATCAAGGGGTATGGTGAGAAAGCAGGAAGGGGGTACTGAAGTGTATGTTCAGCCATGAACTCATTGAATGGCGGTGTAGGCTAGAAGGGCTGAATGGCCTACTCCTGCACCTATTTTCTATGTTTCTATGTTTCAACACCCAGACAATTCCAATAATCAAGTTGTTTCCTGTTAGTTCTTTAGGCCCGCCCACAGCCTTGAATTTGTCTTGTAAAAGTTCAAAATTCTATTAAAGTTCGTAGTTTCTTCCTTAAGCACTTTAGGGTTCCAAACTGTTCGGTAGATAGTCCCAAATTAAATTTCCTTTTGAATGAGCCCAAACACAGGGGGGGTTCTTGTGAATTTTTCACCCCTTCAGTCCCGCTGTTGACTCTCCACACTCTTGAGTGTCAATCAAGGTAAGCAAAATTCCTGCTCCCGAGAGTCAACCTACCTTGCATTTACACTAGCTAAACATTACCCTGCACCCCCGATAAAATGTAAATGCAATTTACAGGCGAATACAGTCGTTACAATTCGGTTGGAGTATAGAGGGGCTGCCCCTCCTTTACTCATTTTTATTTCAGTAAAGTAACGGTATACAGTTAAACACAACTTTAAGGAAAATAAAATAAAAGCACATTGTCAAACACATTCTCAGGTAACGTAAAGGTCCATAGCTAAACACATTTTAAGTTCAGTAAAATAAAGGTACATAGTCAAAACATGTTAAGTAACACTCTTACAACACTCGAGATTTTTTTTTGCAGTTTACAGCAGGTAAAATCAAACACAAATTAAACATGTTAGTATGGTGTCACCCCTCCCTGCGCGATTCCCAAATTCAGCCAAAGAGCGTACAGCACCCTTTGGTGCCTGACCTGGCGGCCTCTGCGTTTCACTCGACAAGTGAGACACCATAAGTAAAGAATAATTGCGAGTTGACAGATAACTAAAGTGTGTGAAGCGATTCGGATCCAGACTGGGACTTCTAGCCCTGAGAAAGTTCTCTGGCTTGACAAAGGTGACCGAGTTCCAAATAGGGCTCTCTTCCTTTCAGACATAGTATGGTCTTTAATCGACTGGCTGTCTTATTCAGTTCCTTGTGGACTGATGTCTGCTTCTAACTTTACCTCACAGCCATTTTACTTGTTATTTCACCGGTGCTTCCTTTAATAGTTATACCGGTAGATTCTCCTTACTCCTGGGTATTACCCGGCCTCTGCCTTTTTTAATAGCTGCACCGGTAGATTTTTTCCTTACCCTAGTTAACTAATACATATATATACTTATCATTACACATAATCTTACACTACTCTAAATTACTCACTAAACATTCTTATTTTACATCATACGAGAAATGTACATCTGCCACCTGTCTCCGGGTGGCGAGGTTAATTCCTGCCTTCTTTCTTTCTTCTTGTCCCACTGGGTGTCCAGCGAGGTCGGTGATAGGTCGGTCTGCACCGCCGGGCCTGGAGTGTCCTAACCGGAGGTGGGTTCGAGTCCCACACTATCGGGGGAATGTCCCCTCCGGTGCTGCAGCACACCGCTCCTTTGGGGTGGCTGCCTGGTTCGTTTCTTCCCCTGGGGGTTCTGCCTGGTCAAGGGCTACGGGCTGGGGACTCTCCCTTGGTGGCTGTTCCACCGCTATATCTTCTGGGGGTCCCTTGTTGCCCGAGGCTACCGGCTAGGTGTCCCTGCTCGCGGGCTGGTCTCTGACCTTAGGTACCCTTTTGCGGCTGGTCCCTTTCCCAGGGCTGAACCATTTAAATTGGGGTGCTGGTAACCTCGGCGTCTTTGGTCGTGGTGTGCGGGGAGTCCTTCTTAAGGCTCTGGCTGCTGGCGGTGCGTCCGAGTCCCAAATGATTGGATAGACAGTTCCTCCAGTAACACAGTCCACCGCTCTTCTAGGTACAGTCTCTGGGTCTGCCATGTCCCCTGTGAGGATTCCACAGTCGGGGGCTATTGGCTGGGGGTCCCTGTCTTTAGTACGGTTTACAGTTTTTGGCTGTCCCTTCCGTTTAGCTGCTGCCCCTGGGTTGAAACGTTTACACTGGTTTATGTGGAACCACTTTGTTCGGCGGGGCAGTTTTATGACATAGACCATGGGGCTTGCCTTGTTGACAATGTGGTACGGTCCCATGTACAGTGCCTCAAAGACCCCCACTCTAGCGTAGATCCTCACCATGACCTGGTCCCCTATTTCCCACTCGTGGTGTTTGCGGGGCTCTAGCAGCAGTCGGTTGCTCCGATGCTGTTTTCCCATGTTGTTAGCAGCCTGCCAGTGAATCTGTTTTAGGTGTTCAAACAGATTCCTGACAAAGCTGTCCTGGCTCACTTCCCTAAGCTGACCTTCCGTGAGTACCGGGGCTAACACATGGGTGGGGGTCCGCATGGCTCTGCCGGTCATGAGCTCGTACGGGGAGTACCCCGTGCTCTTTGACTGGCTGGCCCGGGTCTGCATGAGGACTAGTGGTAGGACCTCTACCCACCCTTTGGGTGAGTCCCCTGTCTCTTTGCGCAGTCTTTCTTTGATGGTGCGGTTTAAATGCTCCACAGGCCCGGATGACTGCGGGTTGTGGGCGACATGCCATTTTCCTTTGATGCCGAGTACCTTAAGGGTCTCCTGCATCACCTGCCCGGTGAAGTGACTCCCCTGGGCGCACTCCACATACTGTGGTAGTCCCCATCGAGAGAACACTTCTCTGAACAGGATCCTGGCTGTTCCAAGGGCAGTGGCTGTTCGGCATGGGAAGGCTTCCACCCATTTAGTGAATACATCCACCAAGACTAGGAAGTGCTTGTAACTTCCCTGGGCAGTGGGTAGGGGCCCGATGTAATCGATTTGGATAAATCATGTTGGCTGCGAGTCTTGCTTCGCAGAGATCCTTTACCCTTAGGTCTATTTGGGAGAGGAGCAGGGTCCAGCGAGCAATGCGGGCACTGTTCACTGTCCCGTCCTTAATTCTCCCATCCAGGAGTATTTGGGCGGGCGTATGGTGGGTAAGGAGTGATAGGGGACCCCCTGTGAAGATCAGTGGCCTTTTCACAGCCCAGTGAGTGGCTAGGAGGTGCCGCTTACAGTTGGAGTATCCCTTCTCCACATCCGTGAGTATCCTGGAGGAGTAGACTACTGGTCTCAGCCGGCCGTGTCACTCTTGGAGCAGTACTGCACTCAGACTTCCCCACTGGCTGCTACCTCCAGGAAAAACTCTTTACCCCCATCTATGGCCCCTAGAGCTGGCGCGGTCTGCAGGTCTTTCTTGAGTTGGATAAATGCTGCCTCGCAACCTTTGTCCCATTCCCACTCCACTCCCTTGTGTAGGAGTCGGAGCAGAGGGTAGCTGCATAATCCTCAATGAAATCTCTGCAGTACCCGGTTAGTCCTAGAAAAGATCTTACTCCTGTTACTGTGTTGGGTGCTGGTAATTCCTGCCCTGCTTCCCTTCTAGCTTTGTCAATGGCTCTCTCCCCAGCGCGCACAGCCAGTCCCAGGAATTTTACTTCCTTCAGGCTGATCTGTGTCTTCTTGGGATTTATTTTAAATCCTTCTTCTTTCAGCAGCTCCAGCAGCTCAGCCAGCAGTGGGCCATGCTCCTCCCCCTCATCGGTGAACAGGAGCAGGTCATCCACATACTGTACTAATTGCTGGGGTCTGCTGAAACTCTTTAAACAGTTGGCCATACACTGATGGAAAATACTGGGGCTGTTGTGGAAGCCCTGAGGGAGACAGTTCCAAGTATATTGCTGTCCTTTAAAGGTAACAGCAAACTTGTACTGATCTTCCCTTCTTAAAGATATGGACCAGAACCCGTTGGAAATATCCAGCACCGTGAAGGTGGTCCCGGAGGCTGGGATACTTCCAGTGAGGTTGGCGACAGCAGCAACCGTGGGTGCACAGGCGGGGATGTTACGGTTGAGTACTCGATAATCCACCGTGGCTCTCCAGGAGTTGTCCAGTTTCTTAACCGGCCACAATGGAGCATTCATATCGGTAGCTATTGGTCTCAATATCCTCTGTTTAACCAGAGAATCCAAGGCTGTTTCCACGTCTGCCTCCGCCTCCCCGGGAAAGTTGTACTGTTTCTGTGGTCGGGTCATGGGGTCCCCATTTCTGCTAACCTCGACCCTATTTATTCTCCCGCAGTCGTGTTTGTGAGTGGCAAAAGTTGCAAGGTTTTTCCTCACATATTCTTGGTATTCTAGCGGAGTGTTACTGACCAGTGATTCAAGATCGTAACCCTCCTTTGGTTTCATGGTGCACACCGTCCCTTTTCCCTGTTTTCCCGGGATAACCATCACCTCACTCTCCTGTCCCGTACAGACTGACCCCCAAAGACAGTGGTTTCTTAAATCCACTAGAAACCCATAGCCTAGGATGAAGTCAGCCACCAGGATCCCTCTCCCTTCCTGCTCCCACTTCATCAGGGCACAAGTCCACTTAGTGTGGCGTGTACCTAAATAAATGGAGAGCGGAACGGAGAATGAGCCAGTCTGTTCAGTGCCTGTGAAACCCATCAAGCTGTCGGGGACCCCGCTAGACAGAAGTGAGGCAGCGGGGTTGCCTGCATAGACAAGAGTGCTTGAGGTACCGGTGTCCAGCAGGTAAGTCCCTTTCACATTTTCCACTTCCATCTGTACGGTCGGTCAACCCACGCATCATACTCGAGGGCTCACAGTTGGACAGGCTGTGCCTGTCCTAGTCACGGTTTTGGTTGGGATGGGGCAGATGAGATTTCGGTACCGGTGGCGATGGCTACCTTCCCAGGGCTTGGAGTGCGATCAAAAATGTATCGAATGAGTGGGGAGGGACTGGCTTATCTGTCTCGGTCTTTTGGGCAGGGGATAGAGAACTCTTTCCTGCGCTATTCTTCCAAGGATTTCTACAATCTTTTCTCCAGTGCCCACTCTTTGCGCACCCGAAGCAGGTACGTTTTGTATCGGACAGGTTATCCCCTCATGGCGCCATTCCCTCTTATCTTGGCTAGGTCGGATTTTGTGAACCCTTCCCTTTTGTGAGTGCTCTTCTGTCCCTCTGGCGTTTCGGTAAGCTAGGGTCAGTTGCCTAAGCACTCCCTGTTCTGTGGCTTGGGGATCCCTTGGGTCGAACCAGGCCTCAGCCTTGGCTCTTATTCGGGGTAAACTGTTAGCTACTAGGCTTTGGAGCTAGTGTTAACTCGTCCGGGCTTAAGTTATCCCTGTCGATGTCCCCACTACAGGCACTCTGGTATACAGGCCACAGTCCGTCTGCGAAAGCCTGTGGGGTTTCCCCGTGAGCTGCACCGTTTTATCCACTCTGGAGAAGGGACTTCCGTCATTGCAGCCCATAGCTTCAAAAATGTTTTTCTGGATGGCAGCAAGTGTTTTCCGTCCTCTTTTGCTCTCAGTAGGGAAGGATTGGTACACTTTGCTGTCTAGAGATAGGAGAAGCATCTTTGCCATTTCTGCATCATCGCACCTATTAATATCCCCTGCCTGTTCCACCTCCACAAAGTGAACCGAGGGGTTTCCCTTTGGAGTTAGCTTTCCCAGGTGGCTTATCATAGCCCTAAGCTGGTGGAGAGTGTGACTTTCCAGGGGCGCTGAACCCCCGGCAAGGGTGGGCGGGCCAAACTTCTGTTGCCGGACTGGGCACATTGGCCCTGGTTCAGGCTCTCCCTGTTCTGGCTCGCCTCCCTCTCCTCCCTGCAGCCAAGCCGAGCTGAAACTCGATGCCACAGGTGGTGGTGGTTCACTATCCCTGTCCGCCTCACAACTCGTTCGCCCCTCCTGCTGCTGAACCGGTGTAGTCACCGGTGCCACAGGTAGTGGCCGGGTAGTTTCCTCCTTCTCTTCCAGGTTTACCTGAGGCGTACCCGGGCTTATTAGGCATACCATGCCTTTTGCCTTGGATAGAGCAAGGTATAAACTTTTAATTTGTTGCTGGCAGGGACCGTGGTCTCCCTATGCAAACCCATTAGTGTTAGTTACTTTAGACACTGCTTGCACATCTTTTAATCTTTCCTGGAGCTCTTTTACTTGTAGGGTGAGGTGAGTGCTTTCCTCCCTCAGTGACTTTTCATTACTTTTGGCCTCGGTAACCTGACATTGAAAATAGTCCTGACTGTTTTTAAACCTTTCCATTATCTGGGTCCTTTCCTGTTTTAGCTTACGGAGTTCTCCCATAATCTTTCTTCTGACATAACCCTTTCCTGGTAGTTCTCTACGCATTCCCAAACTCTGCCTGTAATGTCTCATTCATTTTGTCTAGGAGTTGGACCTGTCACTGTAGGCAGACCAACCAAATTGCCTTCTCTACTGCTTCTTTGTGATCTTTGCTTGCTGTCCACTGGGCTGCAGCATCCGCTGGATGCTCAGCGCACAATAGACTAAGCACCCATTCTTTAGTTACATTGACTTTCTTATACACATAGGAGGAAATCCTCTCTTCCATCTTGGTTCTTTGCCCCAAACCAGCACTCTCCACATCACACCCCTTGTACCAGAGTCCTGCCGCGGTCGCCATTTTGCAAGGGGGTGGTCTCGATGAGGGGGTCAGGTTCCCTTCAGACCAACTTGAGCAGTTCGAATCCCTCCCACTCCCTTGGGATCTAGACTCTGGATTTATTTGGGGGATGTGATAAAGTGCAAAGGACACTGGTCTGATGCAAAAGAACTTTGATTTTATTACAGTCAAGAAAATACAAACTTAGAATTACTCTAATAAGAAAATACAATCTCAAAACTTATTCAAACTTATTAAAGAACAGTACCTTACACACTCAGAGGGGGTTACAATAGCTTATAATGACTCTAATAGAGAACAATACATCACATATTCACTGGGGGTTACAGTAGAATTACACCTCCCACCTCCCAATAACTAATTCTAGCTAGGTTGGACTCCAGGGCAGGCAGGGATTATGCTTACCAATCCTTTTGACAGTTAGCGGTAGGTCACGGTTTTGGGGTTCACTGGATGCGGTAGGGTCTGCTTGCCGTACCCCGAACGTCAGAGAAGACTTTTTGCTGCGCAATCTTCAGTTGGGTTGAGTCCGTTGATGCGGGAAGGCGCATTTTGAATCTATGGGGTAAGTACCTGGTTTTCGTCGTTAGAAATAGATTTCTACAGTCTTTTAGGTAATGTTTTACCCGTTGGTAGGTCAGGATTAGATTGCAGAGTGGAAACTTTTCGATTCTTCGGTTTTTCCCTGTTGGAGTTTTGTTTTGAGTTTGGTCGATCGCTGTGGTTTTTCGTTGATACCGCGTTGGTTGTGGTCGGTTGCTGCCGCGATGGTGATGTTCTTCTTTCCTTCAGGACTTCAGGACTTTGAGGCTGGAGAAGTTAGTTTACAACTGCCGCTTTGGTTTCTCTCCTTGTCTTGATGACACAAGCGTGGTCTCGGTTGTATAGCCAAGTATGTCATCTGAGGTAGTAGAAACCTTGTAGCTACTTAGCAACCTAACCTCTGTAGAAAACAAGGGCCAGTTATACGATTTCAGTGGTTCTAATCTTGGTGCCAAATCAGTTCAAAATCCTTTGTTTAAATTTGGCGGGCTTGACTCTTCTTTGTAATATTTTGGCGGGCTTGTTAAAAGTTGATATGTTTTGCGTGGGTTGATGTTCGAAAACTGTTACCTGATGGAAATATTAGCTTGGTAATTGCAATGTACTTTTGTGCTTAGTTTTCTGCATACAGGCTGGATTGGGCCTTTTTGTGATGTATATGCTGAAATGGTTTTTCCAGCTCCATGTTGATGGGTAGCTATCTCTGGGTGATTTTGTAATGTTAATGTCTCTTGTGGAGAAGGATTCTCAAATACCCATTTCTCCAGACAGGTTACTTTAGTCCTCAGCACCCAGACAATTCCAATAATCAAGTTGTCTCCTGTTAGTACTTTAGGCAAGCCCACAGCCTTGAATTTGTCTTGTAAAAGTTCAAAATTCTATTAAAGTCCGTAGTTTCTTCCATAGGGTTCCAAACTTTTCGGTAGATAGTCCCAAATTAAATGTTCTTTCAAATGAGCCCAAACACAGGTTGGGTGGGGGGGGGGGGGGGGGTTCTTGTGAATTTTGCACCCCTTCAGTGTCCACCACTCCCCCCCGACCCCCCCCCCCTCTTTTAAAGTTTCTGTATGTCTAAGGGTTCTCATCCCTTCAGTTCAGCTTCCACCCTCACCCCTCACGTTCCCCAGGATTCTTTTGGAGCTGAGCCCTGAGCCCCTGTTTCCGGGCGAGGTTAACGCGCTGACCCTTGAGCCCAGTGAGGCGTTGTACTTTGAAAAAAATCAAAAATTAAAGATCTGCATTCGACTTCCATTTTCTCCCTTTTGACTTTGTGAAAAAATTAAACTCCATGATGCAGATTCTTTGTCTTCTTGACTCCCTCCAAAACTTCACCGAAAGGCAATGGCGTCTTTCTGCGGCAATTTTTTAACGTGCACTGGTTTTTCTTAAGTGTCCAGAAGGTTTTTTGGGAGTGGTCACATGCTCTTTCCGAGGAAAAATGTAAGTTGGGCAAACTTGCTTAAATCTGAAAACTGGCGCAGACATCAGGTTCTGCCCCTTATGAAGCAAAAAAATACTAACCTAAAAAAATAGCAACTGAGTTACACTGGCGTAAAAACTTTGAGGAAACTTGGGTATTTAAATTTACACCAAAAAAAGCGGTGCACGCCAAAAGAATGGCGCAGATAACTGGGGAAAATTGAGCCCTCTGATTGATCTGTTTCGTAATTCTATCCACCTGCCTTGGTTCCATATCTCTTAACACCCTTGTCCAGCAAAAATCTACCGATCACAGATTTAAAGTTATTAATTGAGTTAGCATCTACTGCTTTTTATGGGAGAGAGTTCCACACCTTGACTGCCCTTTGTGTGAAGAAGTGTTTCCTAACTTATCTCCTGAATGGCCTGGCTCTGAGTTTAAGATGTTCCCGATCCCAGACTCCCCCACCAGCAGAATAAAGTTTATCTCTACCGACTCTATCAATTTCTTTCAAAATCCTAAAATCCTCAATAAAACCATCCCTTAATCTTCTATATTCCAAGGAATACAAGCCTAGTTTATGTAATCTTTCAAGGCCAATATATTCTTTCTAAGGCGTGGCGCCCAGATCTGTACACATTACTCCAGATGTGGTCTAACCAGGGCTTTGTATAGTCGTACCAGAATTTCCTCTGCATTATATTCTAGCCCTCTATTTATAAAGGCTAACATTCCATTAGTCTTTTTGATTATTTCTTGGTCCTGACTACTACATTTTAGTGATCTCTGTACCTGGACTCCTAAATCTCTTTGTATCTCCACTGTTAATAAGAACATAACAACATAAGAAATAGGAGCAGGAGTAGGTAATGCGGCCCCTCGAGCCTGCTCCGCCATTTAATACGATCATGGCTAATCTGATCATGGACTCAGCTCCACTTCCCTGTCCGCTCCCCATAACCCCTTATTCCCTTATCAGTTAAGAAACTGTCTATCTCTGTCTTAAATGTATTCAATGTCCCAGCTTCCACAGTTCTCTGAGGCAGCGAATTCCACAGATTTACAACCCTCTGAGAGAAGAAATTCCTCCTCATCTCAGTTTTAAATGGGCGGCCCCTTATTCTAAGATCATGCCTCCTAGTTCTAGTCTCCCCTATCAGTGGAAACAGCCTCTCTGCATCCATCTTGTCATAATCTTATACATTTTGATAAGATCACCTCTCAGCTCCGAGCTTTTCACCATTTAAATAATATTCGGATCGATCCTTTTTTGGTCCAAAATGGATAATCTTACACTTGGCTGCATTGATTACATCTGCCAGAGTTTCGCCCACTCACTTAATCTATCAATGTCTCTTTTAATTTTACGCTCATGTCTATACCACTTACTATACCACAAATCTTTGTGTCATCGTCAAATCTGGATATATGGCTCTCTATTGTGTAAAGTCATTAATGAATATAGTGAATAGTTGAGTCCCCAACACAGATCCTTGTGGGATACCACTAGTCACTTACTTCCAATTCGAGTACATACCCATTATCCCCACTCTCTCTTCTACAACCTAACCAATCTCCTAACCAGGTCACAAATTTGTCTTCAATTCCGTTAGATTTAAGTTTAGCCAACAATCTCTTATGTAGAACTTTATCGAATGCCTTCTGGAAGTCCATATAAATTACATCCATAGTTATTTCTCTGTCAACTACTTGAGTTACTTCTTCAAAAAATTCAATTAGGTTTGTTTGACATGACGGTTCCCTTTACAAATCCATGGTGGCTCTCTCTAATCAGCTCCAATTTCTCTAACTGCTCAAGTCACTTTGTCCTTAATTATAGATTCCAATCACTTCCCCACAACAGATGTTAGATGAGCAGTTCTATAATTTCCTGGTTTCTCTCTCTCTTACATAATGGAGTTCTGCATTTGCAATTTTCCAATCTAAAGGGACGATTTCTGAATCGAGAGAGCTTTGGAATATTATGGCTAAAGCATCTGCAATTTCCATGTCTACTTCCCTTCAAACCCCGGGATGGAAACCATCTGGTCCTGGGGATTTGTCAGTCTTTAGTGCCATTAATTTTCTAATACTGTTTTTCTGCTTATATTAACTTTAGTGAGTTCCAGTCCTCGATTCATTATTAATTTCCCTGGAAAGTCAGGCATATAAGGATGCTAAAAGGCTGCAGAGTGACTTGGACAGATTAGGTGAGTGGGCAAACGCGTGGCAGATGCAGTATAATGTAGATAAACATAGAAACATAGAAACATAGAAACATAGAAAATAGGTGCAGGAGTAGGCCATTCGGCCCTTCAAGCCTGCACCACCATTTGATAAGATCATGGCTGATCATTCCCTCAGTACCCTGTTCCTGCTTTCTCTCCATACCCCTTAATCTCCTTAGCTGTAAGGGCCATATCTAACTCCCTCTTGAATATATCCAATGAACTGGTATCAACAACTCTCTGCGGCAGGGAATTCCACAGGTTAACAATTCTCTGAGTGAAGAAGTTTCTCCTCATCTCAGTTCTAAATGGCCTACCCCTTATCCTAAGACTGTGTCCCCTGGTTCTGGACTTCCCCAACATTGGGAACATTCTACCCTCATCTAACCTGTCCCGTCAGAAACTTATATGTTTCTATGAGATCCCCTCTCATCCTTCTAAACTCCAATGTATAAAGGCCCAGTTGATCCAGTCTCTCCTCATATGTCAATCCAGCCATCCCTGGAATCAGTCTGGTGAACCTTCGCTGCACTCCCTCAATAGCAAGAACGTCCTTCCTCAGATTAGGAGACCAAAACTGAACACAATATTCCAGGTGAGGCCTCACCAAGGCCCTGTACAACTGCAGTAAGACCTCCTTGCTCCTATACTCAAATCCCCGAGCTATGAAGGCCAACATACCATTTGCCTTCTTCACCGCTTGCTGTACCTGTATGCCAACTTTCAAACCGAATGGCCTACTCCTGCACCTATTTTCTATGTTTCTATGTTTCCTCCACTGTGAAGATGAACATAAAGTAATTAGTCAACAAATCTGCCATTTCCCTATTTTAATTTGCAATATTACCCCCATCTGCTCTTAAATGGTCCACATTACCATTGACTAACCTTTTTCTTCTAATATAATTGTAAAAACCTTTTGTGTTAATCTTGCTATCCCTCGCAAGTCTTCCGCAACAAATCACAATAGTTGCAGTGCCACCCTACTTAGCTGCCAGGCAGGCGATACTTCTTCACAATATGTCACTCCCCAATCACACAATGAAACTCATACATACACTGCAACTGCTGTACCTGCATATTCTAGTTCCAAAAATGTGAATTGGCCCTGATATGGTGCTTGTTACAACAGTGTTTACCCTGTGTGCGTTGTGCTCAACTATTACTTCTTCTTAGTGCAATATTTGTGGCCAGAGCCTGTGAGGTGCTGGTAGCTGATTGCCCAGGAGGAACTTCTGAGACCAAGGTGGCTCCTGATCTCGGTATGGCTGAATTCTGCTGGTGTGAGTCCAGCCTGGCCCTGTCTATGAGTTTCAGTGTCAGCTGTGGCTCAGTGGGCAGCGCTCACACCTCTGAGTCAGAAGGTTGTGGGTTCAGGTCCCACTCCAGGGACTTGAGCACATAAATCCAGGTTGTCACTCCAATGCAGCGCACTTTATGAGGTGCCGTCTTTCAGACGTGATATTAAACCGAGCCCCTGTCTGCCCTCACGTGTGGATGTAAAAGATCCCATGACACTATTTCGAAGAAGAGCAGGAGAGTTATCCCCGATGTCTTGGCCAATATTTATCGCTCAATCAACATAACAAAAACAGATTTTCTGGTCATTATCACACTGCTGTTTGTGGGAGTTTGCTGTGCGCAAACTGCAAATGTAACGCCCCTATTTAAAAAAGGAGGCAGACAAAAGTTGGCTGTTTTGTTTCCCACATTACAACATTGACTACACGCCAAAAGTACTTCATTGGCTGTAAAGCGCTTTGAAACGTCCGGTGGTTGTGAAAGGCGCTAAATAAATGCAAGTCTTTTTGTTCTTTCCTTCTTTTTTTCTTTCTTTTTTTTCTTTTGTTTCTCCTGAGAAAATATTGGGTACGCTATTGGTGGCAGAATGAAATGGGCGTGTTGTAACCGGGAGAGGTAACAACACCTTCCATTGCCAGGTATAGGTACCCTTGCTCGGGGCCTTCATGCCACATTGAGCATTGATTTATGGGTGAGCCGGCCTTTGTTGCATGAATGACATTGCTTGGGCCCAGGCTGCCCTAAGTGGAGGAAGTGCATCTGAGAGGGTGCTGAGCACCTCGAGTCTCAACGCCGAGAGCGTGCAGAAATCAAGCAGTGGAAGAGTGTGCGGCAAACCTGTCCCACCCACCCCTTCCCTCAACGACTATCTGTCCCACCTGTGACAGGGTCTGTGGCTCTCGTATTGGACTGTTCAGCCATCAAAGAACTCACTTCAAGAGTGGAAGCAAGTCTTCCTTGATTCGGAGGGACTGCCTATGATGATGATGATCAATCAATAGCTCTCTCTTTTTGGCCAAGCCATCCAAGGAGGAGGTGGTATTGCAGCTGAAGGTCTGTCTAGCAGCAGTCTGAGCATTCACGAGAGATGCAAAGCTTGGCAGGATGGCCTCTGTCATTAGGGCATACATTCCAAGATGTAACTGGAGCTACTACTTGCACTGAGATTGGTTGCAGACTTATTATGCTAACATGAGAACTCCACACATGCCGGTTGTGGAATCCTTCACACTAGCCCTGATATGTTGAAAGCTCTCGGCACGTCCCAAATGACTTCAACAATTTCTCTGTCCAAAAATATCCTTCTTTATAAAAGCTGGGCCGTGCAAATCAGAATCCCTGCCCTTCTTAGCTGGGGGGTGAGTGGGAAATGACCTTACAGCCAAGGGACTCCTAGCCCTCCTGTACCACTGCTCCGATATCTATAAACAGTCAATGAAAGTGTTCGGAAGCCTGGTGAACTCTGCTCGAGTCTCTGAAACTGCCATTAACAGCCCAGGGTGAGCCCAAAACCTCAATCGAAAGACGACTACACTATATTGTGCAAAAGCCTAAACTGTTCTGTAAGAGCAAATATGAACAGTTATTGTGGATGGATGAATAAAACTCTCTCATAAATACAGGGAATTTCTCCTGTATCCATAACCCAAAAACAGCAACTACACATAACTGTATGAATCTACGGCATGAAAAATCCTCAATAAAAGTAGTTAAAACGCATGAAATATTAATTGCTCAAAAGTAACTATTTCAGGAAACATGGCATTCTGAAGATTAAGGTAATCGGGCCAGGAGTTTCCGCTACGTTGCGCTGGTATTCCCGGCACAGTTCGCACCACAATCGGCCAAACCAGCGCAAAGCATCGAGGAATTTCAGGGGCAAAATATGCCCAGCGCAAACCGAGTTTACGCCATCTTTTGCGCTGGTTTATAAAGTGTCGCGCTGGAAGCTGGCCCCGCCCACAAAGCTGGCCACGCCCCCAAATCGAACTAATCGCCACGGTGACATCTGCTAGCTGCACCCAGTTTGTAGGTCTCTGAAGAATCTCTTCAAATTAAGCTTTTATTTTAGGCACAAGGGCACCAATAGGCACCTGTTAAATGTTTTTTAATTTATGAAGAAACTGCCTACAGTACACCAATATAACCAGGGAATAGAAACATAGAAAATAGGTGCAGGAGTAGGCCATTCGGCCCTTCGAGCCTGCACCACCATTCAATGAGTTCATGGCTGAACATGCAACTTCAGTACCCCATTCCTGCTTTCTCGCCATACCCCTTGATCCCCCTAGTAGTAAGGACTACATCTAACTCCTTTTTGAATATATTTAGTGAATTGGCCTCAACAACTTTCTGTGGTAGAGAATTCCACAGATTCACCATTATGGCTTTGCTCAGGTTCGGTGTTTCAACAGTCAATAGTTTTCGAAGGCTAACCTCATGGCCAATGCCAAGCACAAAAACGTCTCTTAGCATTTGCTCCAGGAATCCACCGAATTTGCAATGTCCTGCAAGGTGCCTTAGTTCGGCAACGTAGCTTGCCTCTTCCTGGCCTTCAGATCGATACCTTGCTATCAGAACACTCTCCTTTGGATCTAGGTGCTCCCAAACCAGCGTACACAGTTCTTCATACGATTTGGTTGTTGGTTTTACCGGAGCAAGAAGATACTTCATGAAGCCATAGGTTGTTGCCCTGCAGACAGTGAGGAGGATCGCCCTTCGTTTGGCAGCGCTCTCATTCCCTTCCAGCTCGTTGGCCATGAAGTATTGATGGAGTCACTCCACGAAGGCTTCCCAATTGTCACCTTCTGAGAATTTTTCCAAGATACCAACAGTTCTCTGCATTTTTACGTGGGTTCGTTAGTTATTACTCGTCACCAGTTGTTATTTCTCAAATAAAGCAGTCTGACAGAATACTGTAGACTTGAATAAGTGTGACCTTACTCTCTTTATTCTGACTCCAGAATGTTGGCACGGCATGGGAGTCCTGCTTCTTTGCAGTGCTCCGAAGGGATGCTGGGATCCCTTGGGACTCCAACAGATGCACCCTCTGGTGGCGGTAGAATGCTGATGGTTCTGTATAGTTTTTTAAAGTCATTTTCAGATATTTAAAATTGGATTACACACAGGTGGTGGATTAGACACTGATTAAAAATGTTTATTTATGTTGTGATAAACTGATTTTCGGCTGTGTTAATAAACTACACCAGGTTACCACTCATAAATCGATCAAGCAATATTTTTTAATAAATATTAAAAAAATATTCACGACCTTCTGAGTCAGAAGGTTGTGGGTTCAAGTCCCACTCCAGGGACTTGAGCACATAAATCTAGGCTGACACTGCAGTGCAGTGCTGAGGGACTGCTACACTGTCGAAGGTGCAGTCTGCTCCCTCAGGTGGACGTAAAAGATCCCATGGCACTATTGCAAAGAAGAGATGGGGAGTTATCCCCGGTGTCCTGGCCAATATTTATCCCTCAATCAACATAACAAAAACAGACTGTTGTCAGCATCATGTCGTCATTTGTGGGAGCTTGCTGTGCACAAATTGGCTGCCACGTTTCCCACATTACAACAGTGACTACACTCCAAATGTACTTCATTGGTTGTAAAGCGCTTTGAGACGTCCGGTGGCCGTGGAAGGCGCTATATAAATCCAAGTTTCTCTCTCTCTAATAAAAAAGTTACTTCTAAAATGCTGCCTGATTGCACTGGAATATTTTACGTTCAGCTATACACAAATGAGTTTGAACTTAGGCAAAAAATTCACTTTGTAAAACTAGCGCAATTTTAAGCGTAATTTGCACCCGGATCGCCAATTTCCCCTAAGTGGAAACCCTTGGCCTGTGTGTCATGAACTTACGTTAAGAAACATTTTTTACATATTGGTTTTGGTCCATTACTTAGAGTTTCATGTCTTGTCCTTTGCAGAAGAATAATTCCACTAATTAGAGTGTCAGTGGCCCGGGAATTGCTAAATAAACCTTACACGCAAGCTGCCCTTCACAATAGCCGTCAGGATTTTCTCTTGAAGCAGAAAACTGATATCAGCGGTGTTTAGTTTCAGACCATTGAATAAACGAAGTTTCATTCATAATTTTTACATCTTTTCCAGATGGCCGGGCAATGCAATCAAAAATGTCAAAGGCGGATCAGAGCTGGTTGCTGCAGAATTATTCAGAGTAAAAATAGTTTGGAAAAGAGAGGAGCCAGACATACTTTCGATGTGTATGTCTGGCAAGTATACGTGATCCGAAGACTACAGTATTTTCATAAGTATAATTAGTGCCTTTTCTATTATAACAATATGCAGCTGTCTCAGTACTCTTTAGGCCCCTTGAGTATCTGAGAATGTTATGCAAAATTTGGTAATATCACAGACAATGTGCACACAACATGTTAATTACACATTCATTTTGGCCTGATTTATACATTCATTGTCAAGGAATTAAAAAATATAGATTTCTTTGACTTTTTGTTGGGTTAAAGTATTCATAATGGAACGGTGAAAAAAAAAAGCACAATAAAAACATAACTTATGAACAGGGCCGAAATTCGGTAATGCCCCGTTTGGGGCGGTAACCGAGGCGAGGTGTGACTTCCTGCGCCTTGTGCGGAAATCCCGCACTGGCCGCGAAACTGAGGTTACCGCCCCCAACAGAAAGAGGAGCGCAATTTTGGGCGCTCAACTTCCTCTCGGGGCGGAACCGGGGTGTGAGGCGCGGGACTTTTCCTGCGCTATGCGGGACTTTCCCCGCGCTACGCGAATTGCTGCATGGACCTGGCGGGACCACAGGGCCCTCCTCTTCCGTTAAAGGGGAGGTCACACTGCGAAATCGGCACTGGAGCGAGGGGTCACCACTTCAGCATCGGGGAGCGGGGTGCCGTGGCAGTAGCCCGACACAGAAGCAATGTGCCGGGATGCAACATCGCGGCACGGACTCCGTGAGTTCATCAATGCGAGTCGGCTATTGAAAAAAAATGGGGCCATGCACCTCCCCTTTAATTTTGGCCCCGCGAGCGGAGTGCGGCCCGGTTCGCGACCCGTGAAGTTGGCACAGACATCGCCCGCGGCGGCCTCATGGGGCACTACCGAATTTCCGCTTCGGGGAGAAAACAGATCACTGCGCACGCTGATGACATCATCATGGCTGGCGCAGCGGTTCGTGGCGCTACTGGTGGGAGCGGGGCACTACCAATTAGCGCCTCTGCTATCTGCTGCGGAAATTCACGGGGGCGGTAGCGGTCCCACGCCATGGGCAAGAAATCATTAGTGCCCCCTGGGAGCGCTAACGGGGGTGCAAACTATGCAAATTACTTCCCCAATATTTTTGCTTTTAAAGCAATTAAAAAATATATTTTAATTATAGTTTTTATTAATCATATAATTCTGCATAAGAACAAGGACCTACTTAGAGCAAAACAAATCTTGAAGGTTCATCACCAATATTTGTTTTATTACACAAAAAAAATTCAATTGATTATGTCCATACCTGGTTCTTTGATGAAACTGTCTTTACCTTTGTAGCAACGGTGTCTATGCTGCATAAAGTAAGTTACAAGATTTACATAGAATGTAGGCCACAGAAACAGGCCATTCGGCCCACCTGGTCTATGCCGATGTTTTTGCTGCAGTCGAGCCTCCTCCCACCCTACTTCATTAACCCGACCTAGATGTCCTTCAAAGTTGTTGGATGTGAATTGCTTTAGGCTGTCCTGATAGACCGTGGGCCGAAGCCTGTTTTCTTGCCTAGATTTTTAGCTCTGTAGTCTCCTTGTGGGAACTACCTAGAACCATGCTAAATATGTTAAACATATGTATCTGAAACAAAAACCAAATGTTCCCAAGTCTGAAAATTGAGTGTTACCGAGAAATGGCCAAAAACAAAGACACAAAAATGGTTGCTATGGACTTTCTTTTCCCTAGCAATGGTGACATATCAGTGCTCCTGTTAAATTTTAAGCATGGATAGTGTAAGAATTGGTAAAAAGAAGTATCACTGAGGACATCAGAAGTCTGGATGCATGGTTCAGTTATACATAAATCTAAGTTTTGTTTTCATATCCATTGCTAGGAAAGAAATCGACCATAGCAACCATTTATTACATACACACTTATTGACATTTCAGTCGGACACATTGCTTTTATTAGCAAGGATAGAAGTACTAAAAAAACAATATAGATCTGAAAAAAAGTTAGAGGCTGAAAAGAAATGCCTATTCCAGAGAAGGTTCACGAGGTTGATTCTGGAGATGAGGGGGTTGACTTATGAAGAAAGGTTGAGCAGGTTGGGCCTGTACTCATTGGAGTTCAGAAGAATGAGAGGTGATCTTATTGAAACTTATAAGATAATGAGGGGGCTTCACAAGATGGATGCAGAGAGGATGTTTCCACTCATAGGGGAAACTAGAACTAGAGGCATAGTTTCAGAATAAGGGGTCGCCCATTTAAAACTGAGATAAGGAGGAATTTCTTCTCTTAGAGTGTTGTAAATCTATGGAATTCTCAGCCCCAGAGAGCTTTGGAGGCTGGGTCATTGAATATATTTAAGGCAGAGATAGACAGATTTTTGAGCGATAAGGGAATAAAGGGTTATGGGGAGCGGGCAGGGAAGTGGAGTTGAGCCCATGATCAGATCAGCCATGATCTTATTAAATTGCGGAGCAGGCTCGAGGGGCCAAATGGCCTACTCCTGCTCCTATTTCTTATGTTCTTATATCTATGAATCATCATCAGAATCAAGGATATCTGTTTCCTCAGCCCTAGAAGTCTCGGGCAAAGATGCAACATTCTCACAACCTACACATGAGCAGATGTCGGTGCAAGGTCGCTTGTTGAGAAGACAAGAGCACCTTCCTTGTGCACACTGGCTCTTTTTGCATGAGCAATGTGCAAGCTCCATTACATAAGAACATAAGAACATAAGAATTAGGAACAGGAGCAGGCCATCTAGCCTCTCGAGCCTGCTCTGCCATTCAACAAGATCATGGCTGATCTGATCGTGGACTCAGCTCCACTTACCCGCCCGCTCCTCATAACCCTTAATTCTCTTATTGGTTAAAAATTTATCTATCTGTGACTTGAATACATTCAATGAGCTAGCCTCAACTGCTTCCTTGGGCAGAGAATTCCACAGATTCACAACCCTCTGGGAGAAGAAATTCCTTCTCAACTCGGTTTTAAATTTTGAGGCTGTGCCCCCTAGTTCTAGTCTCCCCGACCAGTGGAAACAACCTCTCTGCCTCTATCTTGTCTATCCCTTTCATTATTTTAAATATTTCTATAAGATCACCCCTCATCACTGGCTGGTGCTGGAGGAAGTGTAATCCAGTCTGTGACAAGTACATCATCTTCAAGTTTCCACCCATGGTCCTTTGGAGATGAGATTTCCGGCATGTTCTCAAGACATCGCTTGTGAATTGCAGACTGGTAATTGGCACGCTGTTATTGCTTGTATAGAGAATCTTTCTTTGGGGCAAGCACTTCTCTGCATAACTCCCGGTCTTGAAGATATGACATCTGACCTGGTTCACATCTCTGCATCTACTCTGCCCGTAGAGTTCGCAAGTGTATTGCTCAAGTTCTTCACAAAGGGATTGTGAAACAGCAAACGACGTCCCTAATTTCTCAAATATCAAACAGTACACTTTGTTGGTGATCGGGACTTTCGCTGATTTCACCTTCCCCATTCCATTCAGAGCACTCACTGAATCACATTCTGAAAAACAGTGAAACCCTATGAGAGCAGCACATACATCTTTCTCAAAATGATCAAAGATGCGATGAACATCTATTGTACACATGTTGTTTCCTTTTCCTGTGCAAAAGTAGAGCTTGGCATCAATGCCCTTGCAGAACACCAAGCACAGTACAAAGGCATCAATGTCAGGACTGTTTATGATGACATGCTCACTGGAATTGGCAGAAAATGTGCTGTGAAGCCATCATCATCATCATCATATGCAGTCCCTCGAAATCGAGGAAGACCTGCTTCCATTCCATCTGCATGTGGACAATGTAATGGAGCTGGTCGAGTGTGGTCAGTGCTTCAATGCTAGAGATGTTGGCCTGATTGAGAACACTGATGTTGGTGCGTCTGTCCTCCCAGTGGATTTACAGGATCTTGCGGTGGCAGCGTTGGTGGTACTTCTCCAGCACTTTGAGGTGTCTACTGTATATGGTCCACGTCTCTGAGCTATATACTGTGAGCATTAGTTGCGTGTCACAATGTCATAGCTCTTGGGGCCCTGAGCAGCCCCAGCGGGACAACACACAGCGGGCCCTGAGCAACCCCAGCAGGACAACACACAGCAGGCCATGAGCAGCCCCAGCAGGACAACAAATAAACATTACCTTGCAGTTGCCGAAGGGACCCCGTGCCGGCCACTTCTGTCCCGGGCCAAAGGGACCCCGTGCCGGCCTCTTCTGTCCCGGGCCAAAGGGACCCCGTGCCGGCCCGCTTCTATCCTGGACCGAAAGGACTCCACAACGGTCCAAGGCCATCCCCGGCCGAAAGGACTCCACACCTGCCCACGCCTGTCCCTGTGGTCGCACACCAGGTGTTCATTGTGCTGACAGATTCGGGGGGGATATCGAACCTACCGAGGGGACTCCGGGGACATCGAATCGGCTGAAACGGCCGAAGGGACTCCTGGCTGGCACTGAACCGGCCGAAGGGACCGAGGCGGCGGCATTCAACCCAACGTCTTAAACTCCCGAGCAACTTTTAATCAACTTTTAAACTTTTTAAACAATTTGGGAGAACTTTTAAAACTTACATTTTAGACTCTTAATCAAAATACTTTTAAACATCTATTATTAATCTATATCTTTGACTTTTTATCAACCTTTAGAAACTTTTTAAATTGGGGAAACTTTTATAACCTATTATTGATTTACATCTTAGATTTTTTAACAACTCTTAGAAACTTTTTAAACAGATTGGAAATCTTTATCAACTTTTAACTTTTAAAATAACTTTGGAAGTCACCTTCCAAATGCCTGCCCCCCAACCAGGCCTCGGGCCATCTGCCATCGATGGCGCTGCTCGGCACTGAGCTTGCGGCCAACACTTCGCCGTAGGCACGTAGGCTTGTACAACTGTGCTTGGTCTCCTGTTGTCTTGGACCCCTTGCCACTGGACCAAGACCTTGCTCAGCGAAGCCCGTTGGTTGCTAGTGTGCAGCGGCCACCCCAAGTTAAAAGAACTCACACACAGGCATCTTCCACTTCGTCAGTATGAAGTTCGGGACCTGGAACGTCAGGACCCTCATGGACAATCCCAACAGCAACAGGCCGGAACGCCCCACCGCCATAGTTGCCCGGGAACTCAGATGTTTTGACATTGACATCGCCGCCCTAAGCGAGACAAGGCGGGCAGGGAAAGGCCAGTTGAAGGAACATGGTGGAGGTTACACCTTCTTCTGGAAAGGGAAACCAGAGGCAGAATGCCGCCTTCATGGAGTCAGCTTTGCCGTCAAGAATGAGCTGGTCGACCGCGTCAAAGACTCCCCCTGTGGGGTTAACGAACGCCTCATGACTCTTCGTATTATCCTATCCAGGAACCAGTATGCCACTGTCATCAGTGCATATGACCTAAACTCGATGCAATGGATGAGGTTAAAGAGGGTTTTTATTCCAACCTCTAGACATGCTTGTCCCGCGTCCCCACGGGTGACAAATTGATCCTCCTGGGTGATTTTAATGCCAGGGTCGGCAAAGACACAGCCCTCTGGGGAGGCGTGATTGGCAGAGAGGGGGTAGGGAAAGCCAACTCCAGTGGTACCCTACTCCTGACAAAATGTCTAGAACATGAACTTCTCATCACCAACACCCTGTTCCGCCAGAGGGACAAATACAAGGCATCATGGCAACATCCTCGCTCCAAACACTGGCACCTGCTTGACTATGTCATCGTCTGAGCCAGGTATCGCAAGGATGTGCGCATCACCCGCGCCATGACAAGAGCTGACGACCACTGGACGGACCACTGCCTAACCCGATCCATCATCAACACTAACATTGCCCCAAAGCAAAGGGGACAGCAGAAGCAGTTCCACCAAAAAGTTAATGCCGGGGCACTTAGAGACCCAGCTAAGAGAGCCTTATATAGCCAGCGCCTCACAGCCAATCTGGCATGCCTTGATGACCCTGAGATGCTGAATGCCCACAGCGCTTGGTCTGCCCTCCAGGCCTCTATAACCAGTGCCTGTGAAGAGACACTTGGTCACTCAACCAGAAAACATCAGGACTGGTTTGATGAAAATGATCAGGAGATCGAAGAACTAATAGATCGCAAGCGCAAAGCATTTCTGAGCCTCAAGCAACAACCCAACTCGAGAGCTGCAAAACAATATTACAGACAGCTCAAGGCTCAGGTCCAACAAAAAACCCGGGGCCTAAAGAACAGGTGGTGGATGGAGAAAGCACAGGAGATACAACAACTGGCCAACAGTCACGACATGCGAGGATTCTTCACTGCAGTCAAGGCCACCTACGGCCCAAACTCCCAAAGCCCCACCCTACTCCTGGCCAAGAATGGGGAAACACTCATCAAGGACACCGAGGCTGTCAGGGCCCGATGGAAGGAGCACTTTGAAGATCTCCTCAATCGAGACTCTGCCTTTGACTCGAGTGTTCTTGACTCCATCCCGCAGCATGTGACCCGCCACCAACTCAGTGAGACTCCAATGCTGCACGAGGTAGGCAAAGCCATAAAACAGCTTAAGAATAACAAGGCTATGGGTGCGGATAGAATCCCTGCTGAGGCGCTAAAATATGGCGGAGAGGCGCTGTTGGCGCGGCTACATGACCTCATCTCTCTCATCTGGAGGGAGGAGAGCATGCCGGGAGATCTCAGAGACGCAGAGATTGTGACCATGTTTAAAAAAGGGGACAAGTCCGTCTGCGGCAACTACAGGGGAATCTCCCTGCTATCAGCCACTGGGAAAATTGTCTCTAGAGTTCTCCTCAGTCGTCTTCTCCCTGTGGCCGAGAAGCTTCTCCCGGAATCACAGTGCGGATTTCGTCCCCTACGGGGCACAACAGACATGATCTTTGCAGCGCGACAGCTGCAGGTAAAGTGCAGGGAGCAGTGCCAGCCCTTATACATGGCCTTTTTCGACCTTACAAAGGCCTTTGACACGGTCAACCGTGAGGGTCTATGGAGCGTCCTCCTCCGTTTCGGATGCCCCCAAAAGTTTGTCAACAACCTTCGCCTGCTTCACAATGACATGCAGGCCATGATCCTTAACAATGGATCCATTACAGGCCCAATTCATGTCCGGACCGGGGTCAAATAGGGCTGTATCATTGCCCCATCTTCCGCGCCGCCATGCTCCACCTCACAATCAACAAGCTCCCTGCTGGAGTGGAACTAAACTACAGAACCAGTGGGAAGCTGTTTAACCTACGCTGCCTCCAGGCCAAGTCCAAGATCACCCAAACCTCTGTCGTTGAGCTGCAGTATGCGGACGACGCCTGCGTCTGTGCACATTCAGAGGCTGAATTTTAGGATATAGTCAATGTACTCACTGAGGCATATGAAAGCATGGGCCTTACGCTTAACATCCATAAGATAAAAGTCCTCCACCAGCTTGTCACCGCCACACAGCACTGCCCTCTAATCATCAAGAGTCATGGCGCGGCCTTCGACAACGTGGACCATTTCCCAAATCTCGGGAGCCTCTTATCAACAAAGGCAGACATTGATGCGGAGATTCACCATCGCCTCCAGTGTACCAGTGCAGCCTTCGGCCATCTGAGGAAAAGAGTATTTGAAGACCAGGCCCTCAAATCTACCACCAAGCTCATGGTCTACAGGGCTGTAGTAATACCCGCCCTCCTGTATGGATCAGAGGCATGGAGCTATATCACCGACAATGTCTCCGCAAGATCCTGCAAATCCCCTGGGAGGACAGGCGCACCAACATCAGTGTCCTTGACTAGGCTAACATCTCCAGTATTGAAGCACTGACCACACTCGATCAGCTTCGCTGGGCAGGTCACGTAGTTCGCATGCCAGATACGAGACTCCCTAAGCAAATGCTTTATGTGGAGCTCCTTCATGGTAAACGAGCCAAAGGAGGATAGCGGAAACTTTACAAGGGCACCCTCAAAGCCTCCCTGGTAAAATGCGACATCACCACTGACACCTGGGAGATCCTGGCAGCAGACCACCCAAGGTGGAGAAAGTGTATCCGGGAGGGCATGGAGCTCCAAGTCTCAATGCAAAGAGCATGAAGAGGCCAAGCGCAGACAGAGGAAGGAGCGTGTGGCAAACCAGCCCCACCGACTCCTTCCCTCAACGAATGTCTGTCCCACCGGTAACAGGGTCTGTGGCTCTCATACCGGACTGTTCAGCCATCAAAGAACTCACTTTGGAAGTGGAAGCAGGTCTTCCTCGATTCCGAGGGACTGCCTATGATAATGATAAGTCATGTGTCGGCTTCTTCCTGGTTGGAGACCAGTGCTGAGATTGGTACCTCCACATCTGTTTTGCTGTCCTTCTGACGTATAGCATGACACTCATTTCCGTGTCCAACAAAGGGTGTTACATCACCAATAATCTCCTTTGCAGACTTGCATCATCTTTCATAGAGGAACTGGAGAAGATTGTCCTTGTTGTCACCACAAGACAGAAATGGTGTGCTTTGGAATTTTCTGGTCAGGAGAGAAAATTTTGGTGATTTGCATTCCTTCAACTGACCTCCATCTCCTTTCACCACTTTTGATGCTGTTGGTTTTGTATCTGTCTGGAACAAAGTGAATCACTCTGGACTTATCCATCTTTGCTTGTCTCACAAGAACTTTCAGTACTTGGTCAGCAAACTGTCCAAATGTTGAATCAATGCCATAGCATCCCATGTTGAACCACTTGGGATCCCATCAATGGTAGGGGGTGGGTTGACTGACACCTCGAGAAAGTGTAAGAGCTTGGCTTTGTTTGTCGATGAGGGATCCATCATGATTAGCTAGAGGCAAGGGCAAAGGTCCTAACGTATGAACCAGTATCTTGTCAATGTCCACTTTTCTCACTGTTCCAACAACTATTAGTCTGGCAAATAAGTTCCGATCTGCTTTCAGAGCAATATCTCTACCCTTTACTTTTGTTATGGTAGATTTTCCTGAGTCCTTGAAAGTCTTCAGTTTCATCTTCTTGACAGGATCATGGAAGTTGACATCTTGGTTTTGTAGTCGTTTCTGACAAAAAGTCACGATTGCTTGCTCTCACTTTTCCTCGGCCTCTGTAACGTCTTTGACGACAGATGCTGATGCAACTTGGCCTGATGTAATATGATATTACTGATCTGTCTCCGAGGAAGGGTCAAAAGGAGTAACCATATTCTGAATGGTATCCATGACATTCCTCACATCCTTTTCATCACGCTCCCTTCGTGTCTTGTCCAAGTCAACGCGAGATCTTGTTGACGCTCTATGTCCAGCAGTCTCTTGACATTCTCTGCTTCATCATAGGCAGTCCCTCGGAATCGAGGAGGACCTGAATCCACTCCCACAGTGAGTTCTTTGATGGCTGAACAGTCCGATACGAGAGCCACAGACCCTGTTACAGGTGGGACAGACATTCATTGAGGGAAGGGGTTGGTAGAGCTGGTTTGCCGCGCGCTCCTTACCCTGCCTGCGCCTGGCCTCTTCAAGCTCCTTGCGTTGAGACTCAAAGAGCTCAACGCCCTCCCGGATGGACTTTCTCCACCTCGGGTGGTCTGCGGCCAGGGTCTCCCAGGTGTCAGTGGTGATGTCGCACTTTACCAGGGAGGCTTTGAGGGTGTCCTTATAACATTTCCGCTGTCCTCCTTTGGCTCGTTTACCATGAAGGAGCTCTGCATAAAGCATTTGCTTAGGGAGTCTCGTATCTGGCATGCGAACTATGTGGCCTGCCCAGCGCAGCTGATCGAGTGTGGTCATTGCTTCAATGCTGGGGATGTTAGCCTGGTCGAGGACACTAATGTTGGCGCGCTTGTCCTCCCAGGAGATTTGCAGGATCTTGCGGAGACATCGTTGGTGATATATCTCCAGCGACTTGAGGTGCCTTCTGTACATCGTCCATGCCTCAGACCCATACAGGAGGGTGTGTATTACTATAGCCCTGTAGACCATGAGTTTGGTGGTATATTTGAGGGCCTGGTCTTCGAACACTCTTTTCCGCAGGCAGCCGAAGGCTGCACTGACGCACTGGAGGCGATGTTGAATCTCCGCATCAATGTCTGCCTTTGTTGATAAGAGGCTCCCAAGATGTGGGAAATGGTCCACGTTGTCCAGGGCCGCACCGTAGATCTTGATGATTGGAGGGCAGTGCTGTGCGGCGGTGACAGGCTGGTGAAGGACCTTTGTCTTATGGATGTTAAGCGTAAGGCCCATGCTTTCATATGCCTCAGTGAATACATTGACTATATCGTGAAGTTCAGCCTCTGAATGTGCACAGATGCAGGCATCGTCTGCATACTGCAGCTCAATGACAGAGGTTGAGGTGATCCTGGACCTGGCCTGGAGGCAGTGCAGCTTAAACAGCTTCCCACTGGTTCTGTAGTTTAGTTCCACTCCAGCAGAGAGCTTGTTGATTGTGAGGTGGAGCATGGCGGCGAGGAAGATTGAGAAAAGGGTTGGAGCAATAACGCAGCCCTGTTTGACCCCGGTCCGGATGTGGATTGGGTCTGTAATGGATCCATTGTTAAGGATCACGGCCTGCGTGTCATCGTGAAGCAGGTGAAGGATTTTGCCAAACTTTTGGGGGCATCCGAAACAGAGGAGGACGTTCCATAGACCCTCACGGTTGACAGTGTCAAAAGCCTTTGTAAGATCGAAAAAGGCCATGTATATGGGCTGGCGCTGCTCCATGCATTTTTCCTGCAACTGTCGCGCTGCAAAGATCATGTCCGTTGTGCCCCGTAGTGTCTAGAAATCCGCATTGTGATTCTGGGAGGAACTCCTCGGCCACAGGGAGAAGATGATTGAGGAGAACTCAAGCGACAACTTTCCCAGTGGCTGATAGCAGGGAGATTCCCCTGTAGTTGCCGCAGTCGGACTTGTACCCTTTTTTAAACATGGTCATAATCACTGCGTCTCTGAGATCTCCCAGCATGCTCTCCTCCCTCCAGATGAGAGAGATGAGGTCATGTATCCGCGCCAACAGTGCCTCTCCGCCATATTTTAGCGCCTCAGCAGGGATTCCATCTACACTAGTAGCCTTGTTATTCTTAAGCTGTTTTAGGCTTTGCCTACCTTGTGCAACGTTGGAGTTTCACTGAGTTGGTCGCATGCTGTGGGATGGAATCGAGATCACTCGAGTCAAAGGCAGAGTCTTAATTGAGGAGACTTTCAAAGTGCTCCTTCCATCGGTCCCTGACAGCCTCGGTGTCCTTGATGAGTGTTTCCACATTCTTGGCCAGGAGTGGGGTGCGGCCTTAGGAGTTTGGACCGTAGATGGCCTTGACTGCAATGAAGAGTCCTCGCATATCGTGGCTGTTGCTAGTTGTTGTACCTCCTGTGTTTTCTCCATCCACCACCTGTTCTTTAGGTCCCAGGTTTTTTGTTGGACCTGAGCCTTGAGCCATCTGTAATGTTGTTTTGCAGCTCCTGAGTTGGTATTGTTGCTTGAGGCTCAGAAATGCTTTGCACTTGCGATCTATTTGTTGTTCGATCTCCTGATCATTTTCATCAAACCAGTCCTGATGTTTTCTGGTCGAGTGACCAAGTGTCTCTTCACAGGCACTGATTATAGAGGCCTGGAGGGCAGACCAAGCGCTGTGGGCATTCAGCATCTTAGGGTCATCAAAGCACGCCAGATTGGCTGTGAGCGCTGGCTGTATAGGGCTCTCTTAGCTGGGTCTCTAAGTGCCCCGGCATTAACTTTTTTGCGGAACTGCTTCTGCTGTCCCCTCTGCTTTGGGGCAATGTTAATGTTGATGGTGGATCGGATTAGGAGGTGGTCCCTCCAGCAGTCGTCAGCTTCTGTCACGTCACGGGTGATGCGCACATCCTTGCGATCCCTGGCTCGGACGATGACATAGTCAAGCAGGTGCCAGTGTTTAGAGTGAGGGTGTTGCCACGATGCCTTGTATTTGTCCCTCTGGTGGAACAGGGTGTTGGTGATGAGGAGTTCATGTTCTTGGCATTTTGTCAGGAGTAGGGTACCACTGGAGTTGGCTTTCCCTACCCCCTCTCTGCCAATCACACCTCCCCAGAGGACTGTCTTTGCCGACCCTGGCATTAAAATCACCCAGGAGGATCAATTTGTCACCCGTGGGGACGCGGGACAAGGATGTCTAGAGGTTGGAATAAAAACCCTCTTTAGCCTCATCCGTTGCATCGAGTGTAGGGGCATACGCACTGATGACTGTGACGCAGTGGTTCCAGGATAGGGTAATACGAAGAGTCATGAGGCATTCGTTAACCCCACAGGGGGAGTCTTTGAGGCGGTCAGCCAGTTCATTCTTGACGGCAAAGCCGACTCCATGAAGGCGGCATTCTGCCTCTGGTTTCCCTTTCCAGAAGAAGGTGTAACCTCCACCATGTTCCTTCAACTGGCCTTTCTTTCCCGCCATGTCTCGCTTAGGGCGGCGATGTCAATGTCAAAACGTCTGAGTTCCCGGGCAACTATGGCGGTGCGGCGTTCCGGTCTGTTGTTGTTGGGATTGTCCATGAGGTTCCTGACGTTCCAGGTCCCGAACTTCATACTGACGAAGTGGTAGATGCCTGTGCGTGAGTTCTTTTAACATGGGGTGGCCGCTGCACACCGGCAACCGCACGGGTTTAGCCGAGCAAGGTCTTTGTCCAGTGGCAAGGGGGTCCAAGACAACTGGAGACCAGGCACAGCTGTATAAACCTAATTGCCTTCGGCGAAGTGTTGGCTGCAAGCTTGGTGCCGGGTAGCCGAGCTTGATGTTAGATGGCCCGAGGCTTTGTTGGGGGGCAGGCATTCGGAAGGTGACTTCCAAAGTTATTTAAAAGAATTAAAAGATTAAAAGTTGATAAAGTTTCCCAATTTATTTTAAAATTCGCTGCTGATAGCAGCAGTCTCATGCTGTAACAAGGTCCATCTTTGTACAGCTCCCTTGTTGAGAGCAAATCTTTGTCTTGGAGTCGCGGTTTGCCGTCTGTTCTATAACTTGATCACATGCAGTCTGAGAGAAGCCATGTTCCTGCTGTCTCTGGGCAACAAACTGTCCTGCTTGCAACTCTGCATTGATATCTGGATGACTCTTTTTCAAGCTGCACATCTCGAGCCAATAAGCTGAACGATACCTGGAATAGTTGATTCGGTCATACGAGAAGATCCATGGCATCATGGAGCGAACACTTGACAGATGAAGATCCCAGCTGGTTGCTCTGATAAATAATAGCAATCTTTCAACCATATTGATGTAACTGCTCCAGAACTGAAATATTAGGTTGTTTTTGTTGTTACTAACAAAGTTCTTGTAGCTACTGATGAGTGTCTGAAATCTCTCAGGGTTGAGGATGTCATCGAAATCATCATTGGAGAAGGCAGTGTGAAGATCAACTGTGAGATTGTAAGCAAAGTCTTGCTCCTTTTCTGGTACAGTGTATATGTAAGCCTGTCATCTCAATCTCTGTGGAGCTTCACACACTACCTTGTGAGTTCTCACACTCCTGTTGTAATGATGGCCATTTACAACACCATTGACAGAACCTGTCGCACCTAGTTCAGATTCGATGACAATGTCTTGAAGACCGGCATCTGCGAATGTTTTCCCGATGCTCCCCCATGCGACACTCCCCCATGCGAAGAATAAGTCTCTGCATGAAGAGGGCATTCGTCCAACGAATCTCCTGGGCTTTTGTGTAAATTGCCTGGTCCATTACCATGACAATCTTAACCAGTACGAGCTTGTCTGCAATATCAACACCTCGTTGCAAGATCGTGTACACTGTACTAAGCTCAGTAGGGCTGGCATCGATGACCGGAAGGCAGCCAATGTTTGACTTGGGTGGGATTGAAGTTTTCTGTAGCAGGGTATTGATTCCAGTCCATCCTGGCAAGACGCCATTGTTCATCTCTGGCAACTTGCTGAGGAAGTACGCACTCTCCAAGCTGCGGCATCTTCTCTGGATATGCATGTGATTTTCAAGCTCCAATCGAACTCCCTCATCGAACGGCTCTGGGCCTTTCCTTTGACCTCCGCAATACAGGTCAATATTCACGCTGGGTGGTTGTAGGGATCTTTTTTTTGTTTTCTTCAATGCCGGTAGTTATGTTTGCTTCGTGCAGTTGACACATCCCTTTGAATTAGTATGCTATTTGTATTGTGAGTTGTGCCTTTTCCTTACAATGTCTCCTCTCCGAAATCATTGCTGTCCCTAACCAGTGTTGTGTGTACATTGGCCTTGATATTGGGTGAGATATACTGCTCACCTTGTTGAATCTGAAGCTCAGCCAGTGCTGTGTCATGTTCTAGCACTTGGGAATTTGAAGAGCAGTGCCCAAAACCATTCAGAAGGCCGATCAACTGTGCTGAGCCAGTCATATGTCTGACAGACATGGCCAAAGCTGAGTGTTTTGGCATGAGCCTTCGCCCTTTCAATCCTAGATTCATGATGTCTTGGCAATCAGAAATAATCTTGCAGATGTTGATGTCATCGACTGCTACCCGGGAGTTGTCTATCGGAAGCTCACTTGTGATTCCCGTTGTCCGTGCCAGGAAATGAAAAAGCTCATCTGGTACCAAATCTTTGCCTCATCCAGAGTTAATTCCTTGGCAGTTGGTGGCCATCCCAATGGAGGAACGACACCAGACTTGTCTTTCTTTAAATGCTTCAGTGCCGGAGCAGCATGGTGCAAGGGTCTGCAATCAGGTCTTAAATCCAATCCTCTGACGGGAACGTTGGCTCCAGGATCCATGCTGGTATCCATGTCTGTGTCGGACTTACTTGTGCTTGTTTCTAAAAGCAAATCTCTGACTGCCTCCTCAACTTCTTCTGTTCCAACACCTTCCACAAAAACAAGATCTTTCTCATTACTTTGTGATGATCTGACAAATTTCAGGAAAGGATAAGATTTCGGCATTCTACATTTAAGATTATAATAGGGCCGGATTTTCGGCTCTTGGGTTTTTTCGGCAAAAACGGTAGCGATATGTGAAATTTACCGTTTTAGCTGTGCTACCGTTTTTAGGCCAAACTTTCGGGTTTTACATTTGCACCAGGGGAGCATCGGTAAGGGGCGGGGGGTGGGGGGTGGCGTTGCACGAGGATTCGCGGCGCAAAAACGCAAGTTTCGCCAAATTTAGTCCAGGGTCGGGAGCACTGCGAGAGAGGCCTTGGGAGGAGGGTGAAAAAAAAAATTCAAAAAAACATTCAAAAAAACATATAGAAGACACTTATCTATCAAATTGCTGAAAAAAATGTTAAAAATAAAAATGCAAACTTACCTTTTTTGCATGTTTTCATACTTACCGCTGCTGCAGGGCTGCACCGGCAAGTTTGACCCTGTTGGTATTCTGGACACGGTGTAGGGGGCGGGAGAGTGCCGAAAGTCCGACGGTAACGCAATCCACGGCGTTGCACCTCGGCGCATCTCTCCCCGGTGGTACGTCCCACCGCCGCCGCAAACAACGAGCCGAGGATCCCGACCGGGCTTTGCGACTGGGTTTTCGGCGTGGAGGGTCAAATCGCGCCGTAAACAAGGTCGCAAACTTCTCAAAAATCCGGCCATAAACGTTTTATAAGAAGGAGCATCGATAACCCCTTTCTCAAAAATGCAGTTCTTAAGCAAACTATTCAGCTTCATCATTCTCAGAACTTCACGGTTCTGTACAATCCTGCCCTCTATCACTGCATCACTGTCTCATCGCCGAGAGCATGCAGAAATCAAGCGCAGGCAGCGGAAGGAGCGTGCAGCAAACCAGGCTCCCCACCTACCCTTTCCTTCAATGACTGTCTGTCCCACCTGTGACAGAGACTGTCATTCCTGTATTGGACTGTGCAGTCACCTGAGAACTCACTTTTAGAGTGGAAGCAAGTCTTCCTCGATTTTGAGGGACTGCCTATGACGATGATGATGACAGAAGTGCTTATATCCTGTGTGGTAGCGTTTGCCTTCTGGAGAGTCTTCCTGCTCCTTTCTGGTCAGAAATCTGGTGTATCTTTGATAGCAGCTAAGATGATGGCTTGGAAATTCCGGCCTCCCGGGTCCGTATGGAGTGTCTACAGACCCGGGAAGGCATTGCAAAAGCCGGTTTTCAGCGCTCAATGCGCATGCGCTGAAAACCATTTTTTTCCGATCTGTCCAGCTGGAGCTTCACAGATCCAACGCATATCGGGAGCAAGGACATTTGCAAGGGCAAGATTGCGGGATTTACCCATATCTTGCCCAGCAAATGTCCTCAAAACTCTTGCACCTGATAAAAGCCGGCGCATAGCCTACTTTTACAGGCGTAAGACTTTTAAAACATACAAAAATGTAATTAAATTAAATTTAAAAAACACACTTTATTTTTAAAAACCCTGCCCACTACGTTAAATCTATTTTAAACCATAATTTAAAAAAAATTTTAAAATGCGGAAAAACATTTTTTCTCTAAGATATTTATTAACTTTAATTTCAATTCATTTTAATTATGTGAGGTGTGTTTTTTATTTTTTATTTGGTGTTATTGTGTTTGTTTCTTTTTCCACAATTAATAGCAATGAGAATTCAGAGATATGGTGTTCCCATTGGTATTAATTGAGAATACTTTACCTGATTGGCTGAGCAATCACACGTGACTGCATCTTCTGCATTGGAACCTGGAGGACGGGAGCACTTTAACATAAGAACATAAGAAATAGGAATAGGAGTAGGCCATACGGTCCCTCGAGCCTGCTCCGCCATTCAATAAGATCTGATCATGGACTCAGCTCCACTTCCCCGCACGCTCCCCATAACGCATTATCCCCTTATCGTTTAAGAAACTATCTATTTCTGTCTTAAATTTAAATCTCTGAGGCAGTGAATTCCACAGATTGACAACCCTCTGAGAGAAGAAATTTCTCCTCATCTCAGTTTTAAATGGGCGGCTCCTTATTCTAAGATCATGCCTTCTAGTCCTAGTCTCCCCCAGCAGTGGAAACATCCTCTCTGCATCCATCTTGTCAAGCCCCCTCACAATCTTTGCAGCATGGGAAGAGAAGGCCTCCCCAATGGAATCCCACGCTCTTCCGGGACCACCAAGTACTTGCGTAGAAATGTTTTAGGTTGGAGGCATCTGCTCGCAGGAAGCTTCCGACCACAATTACTAGGCCAATACCTTGCTTTAAGGGCAACAAGATCTTGTCCACGGATATGCAACAGGATTGCCTCATCTTTGAGGGTTTCTGCTGCAAGGAGCAGCTTACCTGAAATTTTAGTCTCACATTGTTCCAGCCTCTCTTTTCGTCTCTTTCAGCTGTGTCTCTCCACAATGTTCTTGTCCTTCTTGCAGAGAAACATAGACATAGAAACATAGAAAATAGGTGCAGGAGTAGGCCATTCGGCCCTTCGAGCCTGCACCGCCATTCAATGAGTTCATGGCTGAACATGCAACTTCAGTACCCCATTCCTGCTTTCTCGCCATACCCCTTGATCCCCCTAGTAGTAAGGACTTCATCTAACTCCTTTTTGAATATATTTGGTGAATTGGCCTCAACAACTTTCTGTGGTAGAGAATTCCACAGGTTCACCACTCTCTGGGTGAAGAAGTTTCTCCTCATCTCGGTCCTAAATGGCTTACCCCTTATCCTTAGACTGTGACCCCTGGTTCTGGACTTCCCCAACATTGGGAACATTCTTCCTGCATCTAACCTGTCTAAACCCGTCAGAATTTTAAACGTTTCTATGAGATCACCTCTCATTCTTCTGAACTCCAGTGAATACAAGCCCAGGCACTGCACTGGAAGAAGTTGTGAAGCCCTCGCAGATATAACCTTAGGGTCTGTCGTCTTTGAGCGAAGCAGTCAAACGTTGGTGGCAGCTTGACTCCTCTCCTCTTCTTTCTGTACTGGTTCTGCAATGGCTGCGAAAGAATGATAAAATGGATATTCTAATCAGCCCAACTGACAATGACCCTTGCTCAAAAAAATAGTTTTTTGCTGTGTTCGTGCATGTTATGACCAGAGTGAGAAAATTAGAGTCAGTCAGCCTACACAGAAATAAGTATATGGGGCTGAAGCAGGCCCACGAAATGGAACGTGTCAAATGGCATAATCATTGAACTAAGGGACGAAAGTTGGATATAAACATTTGTAGGCTGATACAGTTTCGTTCGTGTACTCATGTTCACAGTTCTGACTGTCCCTTTCTTGCTTCTTCTTGGCTCTGTCGATCTTGGATTTATCAGTGAAATGCATGTAGCACTGCTGATGATATCGAATCGAATGTGGGATTATTGCGAGTCTTTTTGGTGGAATAACCAGCTCCAGATCTAAACTTTTGATGGTATTCTCTGCAATTTTAGCTTCTCTCGTTCCAGTACATTTCCACTGATGAACATTCGTGAAAAATTTCATCCAGCTAGTGTCAGAAAAGTAAATGATGTTGCCTTTGGCTCCCGCAATTACGTGCATGCAGCACACCATTGTTTCGGTGCAAGCAGTCACTGACTCCAATCGATCTAGTACAGAGATCGTCATTGGCTGATTTTGCGGTACTGACAAATACTGCAGTTGTAATTGGTCATTTAGGTAACTCGCAATTATATCGCCACTCTGGGTTTTGACGAGGTTTCTGCCTATTTTCTAGTGAAAATTTCTGCAAAATGCTCACTTTTTGAATATGGGAACATTGATATTTGTGATGTGATCCCTAAACTAATATTGGTGTGAATATGAAATACTTCCACAGAGGGGACTAAGAAAAAGCATTTTTTGAGACTCGGTCGATGAGAACGTGATCAGTTGCTAATAAATGCATGTTTAACTGCAATTTAACCGCTGTTCCCTTGAGCTATAGTGTTCTGTCTTCCACTCCAAAATGCAGGAGAATGAATGATTTGCGCTCTAGAACAGTTTTTACTGTTGTAAAGAACTTTGATTCTAGCAAAAGGATCATTGTTGCGGTATGATTATATTTTATTCTAGACTGGGTCACTGCTGATATGACAGAATTTTATAGGAATCAGTGGGGGTCATTTTGCCTTTGGGCGATAGTGTAAAACGGGTGATATCAGATCAGCTGCCCGTTATAAAAGAAACATTTATATAGCGACATTCACGATGTCCCAAAGCACTTTACAGCCAGTGAAATACTTTTGAAGTGTAATCACTGTAGGGAATGCCAATTGGGCCCAGCAAGCTCCCACAAACAGCCATGTGATAATCTGTGTTTGCGATGCTGGTTGAGGGATAAATATTGGCTAGGTCACCAGGGAGAACTCCCCTACTCTTCTTTGCAATAGGACCTTTTACATCCACCTAAGAGAACAATCAAGGCCTTGGTTTAACATTTCCTTCAGTGCTGTATTAGAGTATCAGCCAAGACTTTTGTGCTCAAGAGTCTGGAGTGGGACTTGAACCCACAACCTTCTGACTCAGAGGTGAGGATGCTACCTACTGAGCTACAATTGACACACGATCTTGATTTGCATTCTACTGAAGTCACTGTTTTACATTATCCCCCAAAGTCAAAATGAACCCTGTTGTCCTGAAGTAAATGGCTTTTTATTTTATAATAGGCAGAAGCAAAAGATAGAAAGAAGAAAAATAAAAGTGGAGGGCAGAGAAACCTAAGGCAAAAAGCAAAAAGGGCCACATTACAGCAAAATTCTAAAGGGGCAAAGTGTGTTAGAAAGACAAGCCTGAAGGCTCTGTGCCTCAATGCGACAAGTATTCGGAATAAGGTGGACGAATTAACTGCGCAGATAGCAGTTAACGGGTGTGATGTAATTGGCATCACGGAGACATGGCTCCAGAGTGACCAAGGCTGGGAACTCAACATCCAAGGGTATTCAACATTTAGGAAGGATAAACAGAAAGGAAAAGAAGGCAGGGTGGCATTGCTGGTTAAAGAGAAAATTAATGCTATAGTAAGAAAGGACATTAACTTGGATGATGTGGAATTGGTATGGGTGGAGCTACGGAATACCAAAGGGCAGAAAACGCTAGTGGGAGTTGTGTACAGACCACCAAAGAGTAGTAGTAAGGTTGGGGACAGCATCAAACAAGAAATTAGGGATGCATGCAATAAAGATACAGCAGTTATCATGGGTGACTTTAATCTATATATTGATTGGGCTAACCAAACTGGTAGCAATGCGGTGGAGGAAGATTTCCTGGAGTATATTAGGGATGGTTTTCTAGAACAATATGTCAAGGAACCAACCAGGGAGCTGGCCATCCTAGACTGGGTGATGTGTAATGAGAAAGGACTAATTAGCAATCGTGTTGTGCGAGACCCCTTGGGGAAGAGTGACCATAACATGGTAGAATTCTTTATTAAGATGGAGAGTGACAGTTAATTCAGAAATTAGGGTCCTGAACTTAAGGAAAGGTAACTTTGATGGTTTGAGGCGTGAATTGGCTAGAATAGATTGGCAAATGTTACTTTAAGAGTTAACGGTGGATAGGCAATGGCAAACATTTATAGATCAAATGGATGAACTTCAACAGTTGTACATCCCTGTCTGGAGTAAAAATAAAACAGGGAAGATGGCTCAGCCGTGGCTAACAAGGGAAATTAATGATAGTGTTAAATCCAAGGAAGAGGCATATAAATTGGCCAGAAACAGCAGCAAACCTGGGGACTGGCAGACATTTAGAATTCAGCAGAGGAGGACAAAGGGTTTAATTAAGAGGGGGAAAATAGAGTATGAGAAGAAGCTTGCCGGGAACATAAAAACTGACTGAAAAAGCTTCTATAGATATGTGAAGAGAAAAAGATTAGTGAAGACAAACGTAGGTCCCTTGCAGTCGGATTCAGGTGAATTAATAATGGGGAACAAAGAAATGGCAGACCAATTGAACTAATACTTCGGTTCTGTCTTCACGAAGGAAGACACAAATAACCTTCCGGAAGTACTAGGGGACCGAGGGTCTAGTGAGAAGGAGGAACTGAAGGATATCCTTATTAGGCAGGAAATTGTGTTAGGGAAATTGATGAGATTGAAGGCCGATAAATCCCTGGGGCCTGATAGTCTGAATCCCAGAGTACTTAAGGAAGTGTCCCTAGAAATAGTGGATGCATTGGTGATCATTTTCTAACAGTCTATTGACTCGGGATCAGTTCCCATGGACTGGAGGGTATCTAATGTAACACCACTTTTTAAAAAGGGAGGGAGAGAGAAAGCAGGTAATTATAAACCGGTTAGCCTGACATCAGTGGTGGGGAAAATGTTGGAATCAATTATTAAGGATGAAATAGCAGCGCATTTGGAAAGCAGGGACAGGATCAGTCCAAGTCAGCATGGATTTATGAAGGGGAAATCATGCTTAACAAATCTTCTGGAATTTTTTGAGGATGTAACTAGCAGAGTGGACAAGAGAGAACTAGTGGATGTGGTGAATTTGAACTTTCAAAAGGCTTTTGACAAGGTCCCACATAAGAGATTGGTGTGCAAAATCAAAGCACATGGTATTGGGGGTAATATACTGATGTGGATAGAGAACTGGTTGGTAGACAGGAAGCAGAGAGTCGGGATAAATGGGTCCTTTTCAGAATGGCAGGCAGTGACTAGTGGAGTGCCGCAGGGCTCAGTGCTGGGACCCAAGCTCTTTACAATATACATCAATGATTTGGATGAAGGAATTGAGTGTAATATCTCCAAGTTTGCAGATGACACTAAACTGGGTGGTGGTGTGAGCTGTGAGGAGGATGCTAAGAGGCTTCAGGGTGCCTCAGACAGGTTGGGTGAGTGGGAAAATGCATGGCAGATGCAGCATGATGTTGATAAATGTGAGGTTATCCACTTTGGGGGCAAAGACAGAATATTACCTGAATGGTGGCAGGTTAGGAAAAGGGGAGGTGCAACGAGACCTGAGTGTCATGGTTCATCAGTCATTGAAAGTTGGCATACAGGTACAGCAGGCGGTAAAGAAGGCAAATGGTATGTTGGCCTTCATAGCTAGGGGATTTGAGTATAGGAGCACGGAGGTCTTACTGCAGTTGTACAGGGCCTTGGTGAGGCCTCACCTGGAATATTGTGTTCAGTTTTGGTCTCCTACTCTGAGGAAGGACGTTCTTGCTATTGAGGGAGTGCAGCGAAGGTTCATCAGACTGATTCCCGGCATGGCTGGACTGACATATGAGGAGGGACTGGATCAACTGGGCCTTTATACATTGGAGTTTAGAAGGATGAGAGGGGATCTCATAGAAACATACAAGATTCTGACGGGACGGGACAGGTTAGATGTGGGTAGATTGTTCCCGATGTTGGGAAGCCCAGAACCAGGGGACACAGTCTTAGGATAAGGGGTAGGCCATTTAGGACTGAGATGAGGAGAAACTTCTTCACTCAGAGAGTTATTAACCTGTGGAATTCCCTGCCGCAGAGAGTTGTTGATGCCAGTTCATTGGATATATTCAAGGGGGAGTTAGATATGGCCCTTACAGCTAAGGGGATCAAGGGGTATGGAGAGAAAGTAGGAAAGGGGTACTGAGGGAACTGAGGTACTGTTACAAAGATGAGTCTTATGGCTATTTTGTTAGATCAGCCAACAGAC
The DNA here is from genome assembly GCF_044704955.1 of Pristiophorus japonicus. Taxonomy (NCBI): domain Eukaryota; kingdom Metazoa; phylum Chordata; class Chondrichthyes; family Pristiophoridae; genus Pristiophorus; species Pristiophorus japonicus. The sequence goes on along the minus strand of NC_091977.1, from coordinate 518,888,405 downwards.
TGTCAAAAAGTAGGATAAGATGCAAGTTGAACAAAGCTTGTTGATCATAGACAATAATTTCTATAATCTTCTTTTCTATAATCTGGTTTGATCAAGTATGCCTATTAATTTGAAAATGCTTTGTAACAGTTGCTCATTATCGTAGAGTGCTTTGTGGCACTGATCTGATATCAGAACAATCCAATTTCCTGAATAAAAGTTATTCATGTTAGAAGAGTGGATTCGTAGAAACATAGAAACATCGAAAATAGGTGCAGGAGTAGGCCATTCGGCCCTTCGAGCCTGCACCACCATTTGATAAGATCATGGTTGATCATTCCCTCAGTACCCCTTTCCTGCTTTCTCTCCATACCCCTTGATCCCCTTAGCCGTAAGGGCCATATCTAACTCCCTCTTGAATATATCCAATGAACTGGCATAGGTCTTAAAATGCTTCCTAGTTGCATGAAATCCTGTCATTATCTTGTATTTATATAGCGCCTTTAACAAAGTGAAACGTCCCAAGGCGCTTCATAGGCATATTATGAGACAAAAAATTTGACACTCAGCCACATAAGAAATTAGGGCAGCTGACCAAAAGCTTGGTCAAAGTGGCAGGTTTTAAGGAGCGTAGAGAGGCGGAGAGGTTTAGAGAAGAACATAGGAACATAAGAAATAGGAACAGGAGTAGGCCGTTCGGCCCCTCGAGCCTGCTCTGCCATTCAATAAGGTTATGGTTGATCTGATCTTGGCCTCAACTCCACTTCCCTGCTTGTTCCCTGTAACCCTTGACTGAGGCAAGTCAGTCCAGAGCTGAGGCCTAGGCAACAGAAGGCACAGCCACCAATGGTTGAGCGATTATAATTAGGGATGCTCAAGAGGGCAGAATTAGAAGAGCACAGACATCCCGGGGGTGTTGTGGGGCTGAAGGAGGTTAGAGAGATGGGGAGGTGCGAGGTCATGGAGGGATCTGAAAACAAGGATGAGATTTTTGAAATCAGCCATCAAACTGAATGGGAAATAATTTCAGTGGACATGTACTTGAGCTGTTTAACAAGTATGGAAAGTGTTGCAAGGAATGGTTGTTCTACATTCACTTTTAGTGTATAAATATGTGTGCACTATACTGTATGTTGGCTAACATCATCACTGAAGCTAACTAACATTTCCTGACACAGAATAGGGGTTTTATTTCATTTAACCTCATAACCACAGAGTTCTTAGAAGTCTTTTGATGATGCAATGTTTTATTGTTGAGAACACACTTTGAACTAATCGCTTCTGGTTGCCTGAGGTGAAACATCAGCATTTACTAGGCAGGAATGTGGGGGGTCAGCGCTGCTCATGAACTAATGCATATTTGCTCAATGGAATGCAGTGCCATGAATACCGACAAGCAAATAATGTTAGTGATATGCTAGCCTTTAGAATTATTTGACAGAACATTAGCCGTTTAACAATACTCGACCTATTCAGGAATTCAATTTTATTGATGCAACAGAAGGCATAATGAATATCTTTCTATCCATCCATTTTATATTCTCCTTTGAAATTGAAAATCATTTCAGTTTTGCACTTACTGTGGAGTGTGGCAGTTATTGCTATAGCTTGTAGCTTGTCAGAGCTGCACACATATCAACCTAGCAAATAGCACAGCTTCCAAAAAGCTGACAAAGCCTTATAAGAAATAGGAGCGGGAGTAGGCCACTTGGCCCTTTGAGCCTGCTGCACCATTCAACAAGATCATGGCTGATCTTCTACCTCAACTCCACCTTCCTGCCATTATCACCATATCCCTTAATTTTGTTAGTTCCCAAAAGTTTATCGACCTCTGCCTTGAATATACTCAACGACTGAGCATCCACAGCTCTCTGGGGTAGAGAATTCAAAGATTCACAACTCTTTGAGTTAAGACATTTCTCCTCATCTCAGTCATAAATGTGACTCTGTGTTCTAGATTTCCCAGCCATTGGCTACTTATAAAAAGTAGACAACTCAAAACCAGCCTATAGCATGTAATTAAATTGAAAGTGCAGTGGGGCACGGGTTTGTCACTGCCGAAAGATGCAGGTGAATCCAAAAGTGCGTCATTTGTATAGCAGACGATTACGCCAGAAATTACTGGGATTTCGGTGGAGAAATTATGGGCAATTGTGAATATGTCCTCTATGTTTCTATGTTGCTAGATCTAAATGTCAAATTGTTTTTTAATGCTGTTGTCAAGTGACAGGGCGGCACTCGTCTCCCACACTCCAAGTTCATGCAGGTATCCTTCTTTATACTCCTCAGACCTAGTGCATGCTGGCGCTTTTTTCTGCTCTCCCCTCCATTCAAGTTGGTACATCGTGCCCACCTCAGTCCATGCTGACACCCTTCCCCTTCTCCCCTCCCTGCTCAAGTTTATGCTGACAGGCACCTTCCTCTGTCCATCTGATTACACTACCACCATCATCCCTTTTCCCGAGGGTGACCATATTTTCTAAACCAAATCTGAGGTTCACAGCAAAGTAGCCAGGACAGAAAATGTAGGTTGCACAGCGTAGCGAGACATAGAAACATAGAAACATCGAAAATAGGTGCAGGAGTAGGCCATTCGGCCCTTCGAGCCTGCACCGCCATTCAATAAGATCATGGCTGATCATCACCTCAGTACCCCTTTCCTGCTTCCTCTCCATACCCCTTGATCCCTTTAGCCATAAGGGCCATATCTAACATAGCAGCCTACGTACACTACAAATGCAAAACAAATGTGCATATAATTTCCGTGGACGTGACATCACACTATTGAAGCGCATTCAGACACCGTTTGACAAGGTGGATGCTGAGAGGATGTTTCCACTGATGGGGGAGACTAGAACTAGAGGGCATAATCTTAGAATAAAGGGCCGCGCATTTAAAACTGAGATGAGGAGAAATTTCTTCTCTCAGAGGGTTGTGGATCTGTGGAATTCGCTGCCTCAGAGAGCTGTGGAAGCTGGGACATTGAATAAATTTAAGACAGCTATAGACAGTTTCTTAAACAATAAGGGAATAAGGGGTTATGGGAAGCGGGCAGGGAAGTGGAGCTGAGTACATGATCGGATCAGCCATGATCATATTAAATGGTGGAGCAGGCTTGAGGGGCCGTATGGTCTACTCCTGCTTCTAGTTCTTATGTTCTTATAAATAATACAACAACACTGTTCAGTCCATTGACCTGAAACTGTGATTTTATCCAATGGTATGATGTGCATATATTCTCGTGAATATGGCTCTAGTCTATTAGGGGACGAGTTTTGCGAACCGGGGCCTCTTCCGGGGACATGTTTGCCCAGGGGAAACCTCATCTAGGCACTATCCCCGGAAAATGGGGAACGTATGGTCGCCCTACTCTTCCCAGTTCACCATCACTACTGTTCCCAGCCCCTGCCCAACGCTGCTGCCTCTCCAGGGAGTGGAAGTCTTGTGCAGGCCGTGGATAAGAATTCCTCATAGAATCGCACAGCACAGAAAGCGGCCAATGGCTCATCGTGCCCATGCTGGCTCTCTGAAAGAGCTACCCAATTAGTCCCACTCCCCTGCTCTTCCCCCATAGCCCTACAAGTTTCTCCTTTTCAAATATATATCATCGTCTCAGAAACTATTGTGAAAACTGCCACACAAAGCACATGAAAAAAGGTCCATTCGTTGAACGATCAGATCAGCCGTGATCTTATTAAATGGCGGAGCAGGCACAAGGGGCCAAATGGCCTACTCCTGCTCCTATTTCTTATGTCCTTTTCTTATGAAACAGCAACAGCATCAAGTGAGAGTGGTACTGAAGGCTGCCACTGGAAATGACACTGATTTTATCTGGAAATGTAGACAAGCAGACTCTAGCCTAGTTTTCTTTTTTCCCCCTCAAACGTAGTTCATGCTGTTTTAACGTCAGCAATAACCAATTTAAAATTAAAATAATGGCGGTTCGAAAATCTAGGCCACTGACTCCCAAGCTCTGAAACATGGATGGTTGGCGAGTATGCAGATATTCATTAGATTTTACACCAAACTCTTTCTTGAAAACCTCTACAGCTTTTCCATTGATGTCAATGGGTATCTTCGTGGAATCGCAGAAATTACAGGACAGAAAGAGACCATTTGTCTCATCACATCTGTTCCAATGCTAGCTCCTTCATTCTCTGATACTCTAATTCAGTTTCCATGCCCTTTTCCTGTATCCTTTTATATTCTTCCTTTTCTAATATTTATCCAATTCATTTTTAATAATCACGTGTGGTCAAGCATTCCATGCTCTCATCTTCCATCCAGTTACTTCTTTCAATTGTATGCGAACTTGCTGTTGGGCGTTCACCAGTGGTTTAGAAAAGGAAAGAAAGACTCGCATTTATGTATAAGTACATACAAACATAAGAATTAGGAGCAGGAGTAGGACATTTGGCCTCTCGAGCCTGCTCCGCCCATCAGTAAGATCATGGCTGATCTTCTACTGCAACTCCACTTTAATGCACGATCCCCATATCCCTTGATTCCATTAAAATCCAAAAATCTATTGGTCTGTCTTGAGCATCCACAGCCCTCTGGGGTAGAGAATTCCAAAGATTCACCACCTTCTGAGTGAAGAAATTTCTCCCCATCTTAGTCCTAAACGACCGACCCTTTAGTCTGAGACTGTGACTCCTTATTCTAGACTCCACAGCCAGGGAAAACATCCTCCCTGCAGCTACCCTTTCAAGCCCTGTAAGAATTTTGTATGTTTCAATGAGATCACCTCTCATTCTTCTAAACTCTCGAGAATATAGGCCTAGTCTACTCAATCTCTCCTCTGAGGACAATCCTCCGTCCCAGGAATCAGTCTGTGTACCTTTGTTGCACCCCTTGTAAAATAGACTGAATAATTCATAAAACCACACTGCTTCGCTGCATTAAACCGTCAAATGAATGCAGTCAATGTTGTCCTGTCTGCAGATGTAGCAGCAGACATGGGCGCAGCAAGATCCCAAAACAGCAATGCCCAATTAATCTGTTTTGGTGCTGTTGGTGAGAGTTGACTGTTGGCCAAATATCTTTTACATCCACCTGAATTGTCAGATGTAGCCTTGGTTTAAAGTCTCACTTAGAAGATGGCACCTCCAATAATGCAACACTCCTGCAGCACTGCAAGAAGAATCAGCATAGATTATGTACTCAAGTAATGGAGTGGGGCTTGAACCCACAACCTTCTGATTCACAGGCAAGAGTGCGATCACTGAGCCAAGTTGACGTAAAATCAAAATCAAAAATGTTTTCCTTAAAACTATCTAACCACAAATTCCTGCTACACCAATTTTCCTCCATTCTGCTCTGCTGTACAACCTCACTCAGAAAATACATAGGTCTAGATTTTCGTTTGTTATCTCACCCTAAACTGGGTGGGACAATGACAGAAACAACAGTGAAAATTGAGTGGCAAGGCTTACCACCACCTCTCCACACAAAACTTAATTTCTGCTGGATGTTCCTTCACTGCCTGCTACATACAAACGGCAGCAAAGAGACAGGTCCCAAGGTCCAGGCCCATTTCCCTTCCGTCTCCCCATAAGAACATAAGAAATAGGAGCAGGAGTAGGCCATTTGGCCCCTCAAGCCTGCTCCACCATTTAATAAGATCATGGCTGAACTGATCATGGACTCAGCTCCACTTCCTTGCCTGCTCCCCATAACCCTTTATTCCCTTATCGCTCAAAAATCTGTCTATCGCTGCCTTAAATATATTCAATGACCCAGCCGCCATAGCTCTCTGGGGCAGAGCATTCCACAGATTTATAATACTCAGAGAAGAAATTCATCTTCATCTCAGTTTTAAATGGGCGGCCCCTTATTCTGAGACAATGCCCCCTGTTTTAGTTTCCCCTATGAGTGGAAATATCCTCTCTGCATCCAAATTGTCGAGCCCCTCATTAGCTTATATGTTTCGATAAGATCACATCTCATTCTTCTGAACTCCAATGAATATAAGCCCAACCTACTCAACCTATCCTCATAAGTCAACCCCCTCATCTCCAGAATCAACGCAGTGAACCTTCTCTGAACAGCCTCCAATGCAAGTATATTCTTCCTTAAATACAGAGACCAAAACTGGAAGCAGTACACTAGGTGTGGCCTCACCAATACCCTGTACAGTTGTAGCAGGACTTCTCTGCTTTTATACTCTATCCCCCTTGCAATAAAGGCCAACATTTAATTTGCCTTCCTGATTACTTGCTGTACCTGCATACTAACTTTTTGTGTTTCATGCACAAGTAACCCCAGGTCTCTCTGTACTGCAGCACTTTGCAATTTTTCTCCATTTAAGTTATAATTTGCTTTTCTATTTTCCTGCCAAAGTGGATAACCTCACATTTTCCCACATTATACTCCATCTCCCAAATTTTTGCCCACTCACTTAGCCTGTCTATATCCCTTTGGAGATTTTTTTGTGTCCTCCTCACAATTTGTTTTCCCACCCATCCTTGTATCATCAGCAAACTTGGCTACATTACACTCGGTCCCTTCATCCAAGTCATTGGCATCCCATTAGTTACTGTTTGCCATGTATAGAGCCAATGGGAACCTGCACAACCTTCTTCACCTCCAGGCTAGATCCAAGGTCGTCCCACCCTCTGTCATCGAACTACAGTATGCGGATGATGGAAGATGCGTGAGTGCGTCGGCTCACATTCAGAGGCCGAACTCCAAACCATTGTCAACATCTTCACCAAGGTGCACGAAAGCATGGGCCTTACACTAAACATCCGTAACACAAAGGTCCTCCACCAACCTGACCCAGCCTCACATCAAAATCCACAGCATGGCCTTGGACAACGTGGACCATTTTCCATACTTCAGCAGCCTACTATCAGCAGGAGCAGACATCAATGACAAGGTCCAACACCACCTCCAATGTGCCAGCACAGCCTTCGGTCGCCTGAGGATGAGGAGTGTTTGAAGACCAGGACCTCAAATCTGGCACCAAGCTTATGGTCTACAGGGCAGTAGTGATAGCTCTGAGCCCTCCTATATGGCTCAGAGACGTGGACCATATACAGTAGACACCTCAAAGCGCTGGAGAACCACCTCCAGTGCTGCCTCCACAAGATCCTGCAAATCCCCTGGGAGGATAAACGCACCAATGTCAGTGTCCTCGATCAGGCCAACATCCCCAGCATCGAAGCACTGACCACACTCGACCAGCTCCATTGGGCATGCCACATCATCTGCATGCCCGACACAAGACTCCCAAATCAAGCGCTCTACTCGGAACTTCGACACAGCAAGCGAGCCCCAGGTGGGCAGAGGAAATATTTCCAGGACACCCTCAAAGCCTCCTTGATAAAGTTCAACATCCCCGCTGGCACCTGGGAATCCCTGGCCCAAGTCCACTCTAAGTGGAGGAAGGGCATCCGGGAAGGCACTGAGCACCTCGAGTCTCGTCGCCAGGAGCATGCAGAAACAAAACGCAGACAGCGGAAGGAGCGTGCGGCAAACCAGATTCCCCACCCACCCTTTCCTTCAACCACTGTCTGTCCCATCTGTGACAGAGACTGTAATTCCCATATTGGATTGTACAGTCACCTGAGAACTCACTTTTAGAGTGGAAGCAAGTTTTCCTCAATTTCGAGGGATTGCCTATGATCATGATGTTTGCCAACTGGAAAATGACCCATTTATCCCGACTCTTTTTTCTGTTAGTTAGCCAATCCTTTATCCATGCTAATATATCATCCCCAACCCCGTGAACTTTTATCTTCTGCAGTAATCTTTTATGTGCCACCTTATCGAATGGCTTCTGGAAATCCAAATACACCGCATCCACTGGTTCCCCCGTCTTAGCGCTGCTCCCCGGAACCGCAAATTAAGCCTAGCAGTGATTCGTGGGATAATGGCAGGAAGAGCCTAAAGGCTCCTGATGGAGGAAGAGGACCTAGTTGCATGCTGTCATCTCTCTCTGTTTTAACCCGATCCCTTGCCCGTTGAGGACCTCAGCCACTGCCAATGGCTGGCTGCCTCATGCCTCAGCTTCTCGGGATCGCTGGTGGGGTTCAATGAACTGTGTGCTATTTTCAGCACAAACAGGATGAGCCGAATGGCCTCCTTCTGTGCTCTATGATTCTATGATTTTCTCATTCTTCCTATTATTTAATTTTTACAGGGAGGTGAATCTACAAGAAGAATTTCTAAGAAGAAAGAACTCTGAAATTGCAATTTATATATAGCAAATTGGTACCACTTTCATTGTCCCGGTAGGATTAGAACCATGAATTTCTGTAGACTATTTTATTAACTTGTTGAGCATCTGGTCAGTGTGAAGCTGTTATCATTATGGCAAATCTGGGATGAGGATACATCTGGAGGACATTAGATTACAAGTGAAAACATGTTACAGTGACATTTCAGAAAATCAATGGTGCTGCAATAAGGTTAGTTCTGGAGTACGGCATGCAGTTTTGATCATCTTACTTCAAGAAAAGATAGATACATTAGAAAGGGTTCAGAGAAGAATGACCATAAGAACATAAGAACATAAGAAATAGGAGCAGGAATAGGCATATGTCCCCTCGAAGCTGATCATTGACCTCAACACCACTTTACCACTTGATCTCCATATCCTTTGATTCCCCTAGAGTCCAAAAATCTATCTAGCTCAGCCTTGAATATATTCAGAGACTCAGCATCCACAGCCCTCTGGGGCAGAGAATTCCAAAGAATCACAATCCTCTGAGTGAAGAAATTCCTCCACATCTCGGTCTTAAATGGCCAACCCATTATCCTGAGACAGTGCTCCCTTAATTCTAGACACTCCAGCCAGGGGAAACAATCTCTCAGCCTCCACCCTGTCAATCACCTTCACGAGCGTGATTCGTGCAATTCAGGGACTACGTTATATAAAAAGGTTAAAGTGACTACACTTATTTGCACTGGAGAAAGGGGAAAGCATTAGCAGAAGAACCCAAAAATCTGTAGCCTGTCCATCTCAACATAACAAAACACAACTTACATTTATGTAGTGCCAAATGTAGAAAAACAATGATCTAGACTTCAATATAGGGGGTAAGATTAAGAAGTTTGCAGATGATACTAAAATCGGCTGTGTGGTTGATAATGAAGAAGAAAGCTGTAGATTGCAGGAAGATGTCAATCAACTGATCAGGTGGCCAGAACAGTGGCAAATGGAATTTAATCCAGAGCAGTGTGAGGTAATGCATTTGGGGAGGGCTAACAAGGAAAGGGAATACACATTAAATTGTGGGACACTGAGACGTGTAGAGGAACAAAGGGACCTTGGAGTGCATGTCCAAAGATCTCTGAAGGTAGCAGACCAGGAAGATAAGGTGGTTAAGAAGGCATACAGAATGCTTGCCTTTATTAGCTGAAGCATAGAATACAAGAGCAGGGAGGTTATGCTTGAACTATATAAATTACTAGTTAGGCCAGAGCTAGGAGTACTCTGTGTAGTTCTGGTCACCGCAGGAAGGATGTGATTGCACTGGAGAGGGTACAGAGGAGATTTACGAGGATGTTGCCGGGAGTGGAGAATCTTAGCTATGACAGATTGGATAGGCTAGGTTTGTTTTCTTTTTAAAGTAATTGGTAGAAGGTTTAGCGGGGATTTGAGGGGAAATTTCTTTACCCTGAGGGTTGTGGGGGTCTGGAACTCACTGCCTGAAAGGGTGGTAGAGGGAGAAACCCTCACCATATTTTAAAAGTACTTGGATGCGCACTTAAAGTGCTATAACCTGCAGGGCTACGGACCTAGAGCTGTAAAGTGGGATGAGCTGGATAGCCTCTTGTTGGCCGGCACGGACACGATGGGCTGAAATAGCCTCCTTCCGTGCTGTAAATGTCCAAGATCCTATCAGTGATCTCAAAGTGGCGGGAAGCACCTGCCGGTGACCTCTGCCAAAGTATGCGGTGTCAGGGAAGGTCAACCAATTAGCACAATCCGGGAAAGTGCTGCTGCATGAGGGGTGCATCTCAGGCACCCGTCAGACATCAGTTCGATATCCACCCAATTTCCTGGCACATGCACAGGAATAATACTGACTCCTAAAACTACCTGAATAAAATTGGTGTCCAGTGTTGCTTTCGGCTAATAAAGGTCTGTAAAAATACACACTGCTGTAATTGGAGGATGATTTTCCAACCTCTCTTTTTCCTTCTCAGTTCTTAATTTCTCAGGAATCTTGGTGTGCCAAGTATTTTTTTGGAATGTCCACAATATTGCAATCATTGGCTGTTCCTGGAAAATTCCTATATTTGGAGAACGAAGAGGAGCAATGGAAGGATGCCAGGCAGATCGGACTGCACCCAGCCAGTGGTTCACTTACACTCACTTTTGCAGCCAAAGGCACGCCTAATTTCGATTTGGCCGAGGAGCTCTGTCTGCATCTTTTTCCAAATAACCCGGAAGGCTGTGAAAGGGCTGATCAAAGGGCACCTCTACCTCCAGCTGGTATGCACCATAGGACTGGCACTGCCAGTGGCAGCAACAGTCAGCTGTGCCCTCAGCCTCTCTGCCTCTACCTCCTTCCAGGCATGTTTAAATGCTGTGCCACAGCAAGGATGACTTGCAATAGCAACCGTGGCCTCAGTGCCCTAATTCCAAGTGGATCAGTGGGTAGCACCCTCGCCTCTGAGGCAGCAGGTTGTGTGTTCAAGTCCCACACCTGAGACTTGGGCACACAATGCAGGCTGACACCCCAGTGCAGTGCTGAGGGAGAGCTGCACTGTCGGAGGTGCCGTCTTTTGGAACAGATGATAAACCGAGGCCCCGTCTGCTCCCTCAGGTGGATGTAAATGATCCTGTGGCACTATTTCAAAGAAGAGTTGGGGAATTCTCCCCAATGTGCTGGCCAATATTTATCTCTCATCAACCTCACTAAAACAGACCACCTGGTCATGATTACATTGTTGTTTGTGGGACCTTGCTGTGCACGAATTGGCTTCTGCGTTTCCTACATTACAACAGTGACTGCACTTCATTTGCTGTCAAGCACTTTGAGACATCCTGACATCATGAAAGGCGCTATATAAATGCAAGTTGTTCTTCTTTCTTTTAGGTGAGGGGATCACAAACAAAGCCCATCAGGTATAAAATTAAATGCAAGTGGTTTAGAACAGAGGCAGGAGAAACCTCTTTGTACAAAGTTGTAAGGCTGTGGAATTCACTTTCAGCTTGAAGACAAAAAGATTCCAGATTCGATTGGATAGGTCGATGAAGGAAAAGGAGTTGATGAGATGTGGGAACAGGGTGAGTAAATGTGATTAGAACTATTTGATCGCATGAAGGGTAAATGCTGACCGAAACCTGTTGAGCCGAATGGCCTAATGCCATATTAGGGTTGTATTCCCTAGAGTCTAGAAGGTTAAGGGGTGATCTGATCGAAGTTTTCAGGATATTAAGGGGAACAGTTAGGCTAGATAAAGAGAAACTATTTCTGCTGGTTGGGGAGTCTAGGACTAGGGGATATAGTCTAAAAATTAGAGTCAGTCCTTTCAGGAGTGAAATAAGGAAACACTTCTACACACAATACGTGTTAGAAGTTTGGAACTCTCGTCCACAAACGGCAATTGATGCCAGATCAATTATTAATTTTAAATCGGAGATTGATAACTTTTTGTTAACTAAAGGTATTAAGGGATATGGTCCAAAGGCAGGTATATGGAGTTAGGTTGCAGATCAGCCATGATCTCACTGAATGGCGGAACAAGCTCGAGGGGCTGAATGGCCTACTCCTGTTCCTATGTTATAACTTTCTATGTATATCTGATATCATAGTATCATAGAATCATAGACAATTACAACACAGAAGGAGGCTATTCAGCCCATCGTGTCTGTGTCCATCAAAAAATAGCTACCCAGCCTAATCCCCCTTTCCAGCACTAGGTCTGTAGCCCTGTAGGTCACGGCTCTTTAAGTGCACGTCCAAGTACTTTTGAAATATGATGAGGGCTTCTGCCTCTATCACCTTTCAGACAGTGAGTTCCAAACTCCCACCACCCTCTGCGTGAAACATGTTTTCCTCATCTCCCCTCTAACCTTCTACCAACTACTTTAAATCTATGCTCCCTGGTTATTGACCCATCTGCTAAGGGAAACAGGTCCTTCCTCGTAAATCTCCTCTGCACCAGAGGTGACCAGAACCGTACACAGTACTCAAGCTGTGGCCTAACTATTGTTGTATACAGTTCTATCATAACTTCCCTGCTTTTATATTCTATACCTCGGCTAATAAAGGAAAACATTCCGTATGGCTTTTTAACTATCTTATCGACCTGTCCTGCTCCCTTTAAGGATCTGTGGACATACATTCCAAGGTCCCTCTGTTCCTCTATACCTCTCATTTATTGTGTATATCCTTGCCTTGTTGCCCCTCCCCAAATGCATTACCTCATACTTTTCAGGATTGAATTCCATTTTCCACTTTCCTGCCCAACTGATGAGTTCATTGATATCTTTCTGCAGTCTAAAGCTTTCCTCCTCACTGTCAACCACACAGCCAATGTTTGTATCATCTGCAAATTTCTTCATCACGCACCATGCATTTAAGTCTAAATCATTAATATATACTACATAAAGCAAGAGACCGAGTACCGAGCCCTGCGGAACCCACTGGAAACAGCCTTCCAGTCACAAAAACACCCATCAACCATTACCCTTTGCTTCCTGCCATTGAGCCAATTTTGGATCCAATTTGCCACTCTCCCTTGGATCCCATGGGCTTTTATTTTTTTGATCAGCCTGCCATGCGGGGCGTTGTCAAAAGCCTTGCTAAAATCCATGTAGACACATCAAACGCGCTGCCCTCATCGGCCCTCCTTGTTACCTCCTCAAAAAATCAATCCAGTTAGTCAGACATGACCTTCCTTTAACAAATCCACGCTGACTGTCCTTGATTAATCTGCCTCTTTCTAAATGAAGGTTTATACTGTCCCTCAGAATTGATTCCAATAATTTGGCCAGCACCGAGGTTAAACAAACTGTCCTGCAATTACTCAGTCTATCCCTTCCTCCCCATTTAAATAATGGTACAATGTTAGCAGTTCTCCAATCTTCTGGCATCACTCCTGTAGCCGGGGAGGATTGGAAAATGATGGTCAAAGCCCTCCCTTGCTTCGTTTAATAGCCTTGTGTAAAGTATTTGCTTCATGGGTTCTTTGCTTAAGAATTAATTGCAACACATTGCTATTAAGAACTAGTTGATTTATTAACAAAGGTTTAACAATCACACTACACATTACTAGTTCATCCAATCCCAGATATATTTCATCCAGTCCTGGCAATTTATCTACTTTCAAAGATGCCACATCCCTTAATACTTCCTCTCTTACTATGTTTATCCCATTCAATATTTCACTCTCTTCCTCCTTAACTTCAACATCGGCATCGTCCCACTCTTTTATGAAGACAGCCTCAAAGTATTCATTAAGTACCTTACCTACAACCTCCATCTCCACACATAGATCACCATTTTGGTCCCTAATAGGCCCTACTCTTTCCTTAGTTATCCTCTTGCTCTTTATGTAATTATAAAACATCTTTGGGTTTTCTTTGATTCTACTTGCCCGTATTCTTTCATGCCCTCTCTTTGCTTTTCTAATTTCCTTCTTAATTTCACCCCTGCACTTTTACTCTTCCAGGCTTTCTGCATATCTAGCACCCTCTCCTCATAAGGTCTCAAAGTATGTTGGGTGGCTTCTCTTCTGTCTGCAGGTACTGGCACCAGTTGTGTGCACCATTCTCCTGCAAGCAGGTCGAAGGGGAGCTCATGCTGGATTAAGAGATCTGAGAGCAAATGTATTTCCTCCCCAATGCCCAGGGAAACAGCTGCCTTAAGAACATGCAGTGTGCTGGCAGCAGCCTTGGTGTTTGTTGCTTGATACACTTAATGGGCCACAGGGCAATGCTTTGTCTTGACTACAATGCACATTTCCCTTTTAAAACCTGGGCACGCCTTTGCATTTTGAAAGGACTTGAACATTTGCCAGCATGCTGGTCATTTACAATTAAGCGCAACTTGAGAATAATCTCTTTGGGAGGTTCAAATCCCTAAGCTTTGCAGCTGAGAAAGGACGAGCAGGATGCTGCTGCTTCAGTTGACCCATCTCCCTTGTATTCATTCACCCTTCCTTAAATTATCTGATGTAACCTCCTCAGAAGTAATGGTGGTGGTGATTACAACAGGTGGAATGACCAGCACAAGCTTCTTGCGTGGCCTTGAAGAAGCTGCATCTACTTCTGGTGGCATGCCAGAGAAACAGAACAAGAAACGTTGGGGTCTCTTTTCTCTTGAAAAAAGAAGGCCGAGGGGTGACCTATTAGAGGTCTTTAAAATTATGAAAGGTTTTGATCGAGTGGGTATAGAGAGAATGTTTCCACTTGTGGGGAAGAGCATAACTAGAGGCCATCAATATAAGATAGTCTCCAAGAAATCCAATAGGGAATTCAGAAGAAACTTCTTTACCCAAAGAGTGGTGAGAATATGGAACCCGCTACCACAGGGAGTGGTTGAAACGAATAGCATTTAAGGGAAGGCTCGCCAAGCACATGAGGGAGAAGAGAATAGAGGGTTATACTGACAGAGTTAGATGAGGAAAGAGGGGACAAGGCTCGAGTGGAGCATAAACGCTGGCATGGACTGGTTGGGCTGAATGGTACGTTTCCGTGCTGTATATCCTGTGTAATCCTATGTAATGTTGCTCACAAAACATTGCGTCAAACAGATGGCAATGGTCTGTGTGGCATTGCGTTGGCTTGCCTGTGTGATAGTGAGTGAGTAAGGAGTGAGGGGGACATAACTGCAAAAAAGTGGTTGGCAGGAAGCCTCCAGCTTCATTTTGCCCCATTCCCTCCAGGTTAATTGTTTCCAATGTGGCCTCTTCAATATTAGTGGTGTAAGATTGGTGGACACTCCTTTGGAGCGGGTGTGTTCCCTTCTGTTGTGATACATTTTGGACCAAAAACGGATAGCTCCGAGTATTTTTTTTAAATGGTGAAAAGCTAGGAACAGTGGAGGTTCAAAGAGATTTTAGGGGCCCATGCACAGATCACTAAAATACAGTAGTCAGGTACGGAAAATAATCAAAAAGGCTAAAGGAATGCTAGCCTTTATAACTAGAGGACTAAAATATAAAGGTGAGGAAGTTTTGCTGCAGCTATACAAAGCGCTGGTTGGACCACATCTGGAGTATGGTGTACAGTTCTGGGAACTGCACCGTAGAAAGGCTATATTGGGCTTGGGAGGTACGCAGTGCAGATTCACCAGAATGTTGCCAGGGCTCCAAGGGTTAGATTATGAGGGGATATGACATAAACTGGAATATAGAAAGTTAAGGGATGATTTGATTGCGATGTTTAGGATTTTGATAAGGTAGATAGAGTGAAACTTTTTCCGCTGGTGGAGACAGTCTAGGACAAGAAGACATGACATTAAAATCAGAGCCAGGCCATTCAGGAGAGAAGTTAGGAAACACTCCTTCACACAATGGGTGGTAGAAGTGTGGAACTCTCTCCCACAAAAAGCAGTCGATGCTGGCTCAATTAGTAACTTTAAATCTGAGATCAATAGGTTTTTGCTAGCCAAGGGTATTACAGGATATGGAGCCAATGCAGGTGGATGGAGTTAGGATAGAAACGTAGAAAATAGGTGCAGGATTAGGCCATTCGGCCCTTCGAGCCTGCACTGCCATTCAATAAGATCATGGTTGATCATTCACCTCAGTACCCCTTTCCTGCTTTCTTTCCATACCCCTTGATCCTCTTAGCCGTAAGGACCATATCGAACTCTCTCTTGAATATATCCAATGAACTGGCATCAACAACTCTCTGCGGCAGGGAATTCCACAGGTTCACCACTCTCTGAGTGAAGAAGTTTCTCCTCATCTCAGTCCTAAATGGCCTACCCCTTATCCTAAGGCTATGTCCCCTGGTTCTGGACTTCCCCAACATCGGGAACATTCTTCCCGCATCTAACCTGTCCAGTCCCGTCAGAATCTTACATGTTTCTATGAGATCCCCTCTCATCCCTCTAAACTCCAGTGTATAAAGGCCCAGTCTCTCCTCATATGACAGTCCAGCCATCCCTGGAATTAGTCTGGTGAACCTTCGCTGCACTCCCTCAATAACAAGAACGTCCTTCCTCAGATTAGGAGACCTGTTATGTATTATCCAGGTACATTAAATGTATAAGTACAATGGTGCGCCACAGAGGGCACTGTGGTGGGAGCCCTGAAAGTACCTGCAAGACAGAGTATAAAAGGCTGCCCACCACACCTGGGAGGCACTCTAGAGTTACACAATAAAGGACTAAGGTCACAGCAGTTACTACAACACCATACCGAGTGGAGTCAGTGATTTGAGTGCTACATACATCACATTGGCGACAAGGACATGGACGCACTTCACGCAACCATGGCTACTCTGGGCTCGCTAAAGGATTTTACCATGGGAAATGATTGGGAGGCCTTTACGGAAAGGCTCGAGTACTACTTCACAGCAAACGACCTGACGGGGAACACGGACGCACTGAGAGAGAAGCGTAAGGCGATATTACTTTCCAGTTGTGACGATGAGGTTTACTGTCTCATCAGGGATTTGCTGGCACCCGAGAGCGCCAGGGAGAAGTCATATGAGGAGCTGATCGCACTCATTCGTGACCAACTGAAACCGAAGGAGAGCATCCACACGGCCCGGCACAAATTCTACCACCACTGCAGACCTGAGGGCCAGGATGTCACCAAATATGCTGTGGACCTCAGGAGACTCGCGGCGGCATGTGATTTTGGCACACACCTTGACTAGGTGTTGCGAGACGTTTTTGTTATGAGGATTAGCCATGAGGGGCTCCTTCACAAGCTGCTATCCACTGAACTCACAGTCACCATGAAGCAAGCCATCACCATCAGCTGGGCATTTATGACCTCGACTTGCAGCACCAAGCAGATGATCCACACAGTCTCGAACCCGGCAGGTACTATCCACAGGATAGCGCCCACCACGGACAAAACTGCAGAACATGGCTCTGCCCAGGGCAGAGAGCATGGACCTCGGGGTCCTGGAACTCAGAGTCCGCCAAGGGGGGGCTAATCGAGCAGCACCATGCTGGCGCTGAGGAGGAAGCCATGGGGCTCACCGGTGCAGATTTGCGGAGTACACGTGCAATACCTGCCGCAGGAAAGGCCACCTTCAGCGTATGTGCAAAAGACACCTGACTCACCGTGTGGCTGAGGAGACGGTAGAGGCTCCATTTTCCAGCGAGGAGCAGGCAGAAGAAGATGAGGCGTTTGGACTGTATACGTGTACCGACCGTTCGGCCCCAGTGATTACGGAGGTCAAGATTAACGGAGTCCCAGTGAGTATGGAACTGGACATTGGATCAGGTCAGTCGTTGAGGAGTCAGGAAACTTTTGAAAAACTGTGGGTCAACCCAGCTGCACGACCCAAGCTGGTCCCGGTCACGGCAAAGCTGCGTACCTACACTAGGGAACTGATACCTGTTCTCGGCAGAGCAGAGGTGAAGGGGGCGAGGCGAGGCGCACGGTTTACCTTTGTAGGTTATTGCAGGTGATGGGCCGACGCTTCTTGGCAGGAGGTGGATGGGGAAGGTCCGTGGGAGCTGGGAAGACTTCATTCCTCCACAGACTGCTGTTCCCCGGGTTCCCAAAGAGCAGCGCCGATCGAGCTGGAGGAGGAAGAAGCCGTTCATCGGCAGTCTAAATCCCCACACAGGCGACAGCAGCCCAGAACTCCTGACCTCAAGCAATCCTGCAGCCTCAGCCTCCACAGACAAGCAGACCCTGGAAGAGCAGGTGTTCAAGTGCGGGCCGATCGTTGAGGTGTGAGCCAGTAATGCGCTGCGGGCGATGGGCGAGAGGTCCACCGATGGCTGACAAGTCCGGGGGAGGGGGCCCACGCGGAGGAAGAGTCGGGCGGCAGTCACGGCTACGGTGGAAGCCGGGACAGCGGCGGCGGTGGTGGCGGCTATGGCGGCTGCAGGAGGGGCGGCAGTTGCTGGGACAGGAGCGGAGGCCACAGGAGGGGCGGCAGTTGCTGGGACAGGAGCTGAGGCCACAGGAGGGGCGGCAGTTGCTGGGACAGGAGCTGAGGCCACAGGAGAGGCGGCAGTTGCTGGCACAGCGGCAGGAGCGAAGGCTACGGCGGCGGCAGGTACGACTCGGGAGAACGCGACAGCTGCTCGGGTGGGTGCAGGAGCTAGAGCGGAGGAGATGGCAGCAATCACGGAGGCCGTTCTCACAGGGACTATGATGGATCGAATTCAAAGAGCCAGATTCAAGATCGGATTGTTTTGCCCATTTTCCTTCCTTCTATTCCAGAGAGTAAAACGTCAGGCCAGCGAGCTCAAGATGGTGGCAGCAGAGCTCTGCAAAGAAAAAGGCAAACAGTACAACTAAAATGGCGGCGCCCAAGGGAAGCCTCGTGGGAACCACAAGATGGCGTCTTAAAAGGGAAATGCACCCGGGAGCCTTAAAAAGTCCTTACACCGTTGGCGGTCCCCACAAAAAGACTTTTGTAAGGCAAGAGCGAGGCTAAATGTGTAATGTGATTTGTATGATGAAGTGATTTAGGATAAGAAGTGATATTTTGATGCTGAATAGACAAGATAGAGGCAGAGAGGTTGTTTACACTAGTCGGGGAGACTAGAACTAGGGGGCTCAGCCTCAAAATATGGGGGAGCCAATTGAAAACTGAGTTGAAAAGGAATTTCTTCTCCCAGAGGGTTGTGAATCTGTGGAATTCTCTGCCCAGGGAAGCAGTTGAGGCTAGCTCATTGAATGTATTCAAATCACAGATAGATAAATTTTTAACCAATAAGGGAATTAATGGGTATGGGGAGCGGGCGGGTAAGTGGAGCTGAGTCCACGGCCAGATCAGCCATGATCTTATTGAGTGGCGGAGCAGGCTCGAGGGGCTAGATGGCCTACTCCTGTTCCTAATTCTTATGTTCTTATGTTCTTATGAATGGTTACTGTGTTTAAAATGATGGAGGTGAATGATTTACGAAAAGAGTTAATACCACGAGGTACAAGTAAAAGGGCTAATGGATCCGTGACTAACATGCCTGAGGGGCCAATGCGATTTTCGATTTTACGTGATTCATGCACGGGTTCAGCGGCTGCAGATGAGCCGCCAAGGCGACTACTGAGGAACAGAGGCAACGCACTAGTTGCGATACCCTGTCTCAGCGCAGCCCATTACCTCGGGCGAAAAGAGGCAGTACACTGCCACCGTACCTCACCCAGTGGAGCTGGGATTAAATAACTTTTCAGTGCACCTGCAACCTTTTGACATAACATCTGTACCATATATCATATGTACCATACAAATGTACTGTCAATGTATACCTGCTTTCTGTTGGAGGTTATACTCGTGTACTTCATCACCCATGTAAGGACTGCAAATACCACGTGCTTGCACCAGATCACAAGCATAATCTCTACACGGGGGGGAAGTGGATGGTCATGGACTCACACTCACAAACCAACCAGGACAAACAAGGCCGAGGTTTCCGGCAATGGCTTTTGGAACTTGGGGGGGGGGGGCGGGGGGGGGAGTGAGATGTTATGTATTGTCCAGGTACATTAAATGTATAAGTACAATGGAGCGCCACAGAGGGCGCTGTGGTGGGAGACCTGAAAGTACCTGCAAGACAGAGTATAAAAGGCTGCCCACCACACCTGGGAGGCACTCTGGAGTTACACAATAAAGGACTGAGGTCACAGCAGTTACTGCAACACCAGACCGTGTGGAGTCAGTGATTTAAGTGCTACATACATCACAAGACCAAAACTGTACACAATATTCCAGGTGAGGCCTCACTAAGGCCCTGTACAACTGCAGTAAGACCTCCCTGCTCCTATACTCAAATCCACTAGCTATGAAGGCCAACATACCATTTGCCTTCTTCACCGCCTGCTGTACCTGCATGCCAACTTTCAATGACTGATGAACCATGACACCCAGGTCTCGTTGCACCTCCCCTTTTCCTAATCTGCCGCCATTCAGATAATATTCTGCCTTCGTGTTTTTGCCACCAAAGTGGATAACCTCACATTTACCCACATTATACTGCATCTGCCATGCATTTGCCCACTCACCTAACCTGTCCAAGTCACCCTGCAGCCTCTTAGCGTCCCCCGCCACCCAGTTTAGTGTCATCTGCAAGCTTGCAGATATTACTCTCAATTCCTTCATCAAAATCGTTAATGTATATTGTAAAGAGCTGGGGTCCCAGCACTGAGCCCTGCGGCACTCCACTCGGCACTGCCTGCTATTCTGAAAAGGATCCGTTTATCCCGACTCTATGCTTCCTGTCTGCCAACCAGTTCTCTATCCACATCAGTACATTACCCTCAGTACCACGCGCTTTGACTTTACACACCAATCTCTTGTGCGGGACCTTGTCAAAAGCCTTTTGAAAGTCCAATACACCACATCCACTGGTTCTTCCTTGTCTACTCTGCTAGATACATCCTCAAAAAATTCCAGAAGATTCGTCAAGCTTGATTTCCCTTTCATAAATCCATGCTGATTGGACCAATCCTGTCACTGCTTTCCAAATGCACTGCCATTTCATCCTTAATGATTGATTCCAACATTTTCCCCACTACTGATGTCAGGCTAACTGGTATATAATTACCTGTTTTCTCTCTCCCTCCTTTTTAAAAAAGTGGTGTTACATTAGATACCCTCCAGTCCATAGGAACTGATCCAGAGTCGATAGACTGTTGGAAAATGATCACCAATGCATCCCCTATTTCTAGGGCCACTTCCTTAAGTACTCTGGGATGCAGACTATCAGGCACCAGGGATTTATCAGCCTTCAATCCCTTCAATTTCTCTAACACAATTTCCCGCCTAAAAATGATATCCTTCAGTTCCTCCTTCTCACTAGACCCACTGTACCCGAGTACATTCGGAAGGTTATTTGTGTCTTCCTTCGTGAAGATAGAACCGAAGTATTTGTTCAATTGGTCTGCCATTTCTTTGTTCCCCATTATAAATTCACCTGAATCCGACTGCAAGGGACCTACATTTGTCTTCACTAATCTTTTTCTCTTCATATATTTCTAGAAGCTTTTGCAGTCAGTTTTTATATTCCCTGCAAGCTTCCTCTCGTACTCTATTTTCCCCCTCTTAACTAAACCCTTAGTCCTCCTCTGTTGAATTCTAAATTTCTCCCAGTCCTCAGGTTTGTTACTTTTTCTAGCCAATTTATATGCCTCTTCCTTGGATTTAACACTATCCTTAATTTCTCTCATTAGCCACGGTTGAGCCACCTTCCCCGTTTTATTTTTACTCCAGACAAGGATGTACAATTGCTGAAATTCATCCATGTGATCTTTAAATGTTTCCATTGCCTATCCACCATCAACCCTTTAAGTATCCTTTGCCAGTCTATTCTAACCAATTCACGCCTCATACCGTCGAAGTTACCTTTCCTTAAGTTCAGGACTCTAGTTTCCAAATTAACTGTGTCACTCTCCATCTTAATAAAAAATTCTACCATATTATGGTCACTCTTCCCCAAGGGGCCTCGCACAACAAGATTGCTAATTAGTCCCTTCTCATTACACATCACCCAGTCTAGGATGGCCAGCTGTCTAGTTGGTTCCTCGACATATTGGTCTAGAAAACCATCCCGAATACACTCCAGGAAATCCTCCTCCACCGCATTACTACCAGTTTGGTTAGCCCAATCAATATGTAGATTAAAGTCGCCCATGATAACTGCTGTACCTTTATTGCACACATCCCTTATTTCTTGTTTGATACCGGTCAGCCATGATCTCATTGAAAGGCAGAACAGGTTAGAGGGGCTGAATGGACTACACCTGTTGCTATGGTCCTAAGTGTAGAAATGTGTTAATTTTAAAAGAGCATATACAGTGGCATTTCTAATGTGTATGAGTCAACAGCAATGTAGCATGCAATATTGCAATGGTGTTTGGGTTAAAAGCCTTTTAAGAAGTGAGTGTGACAGTGGTTAAGTTGCAGTTTGAAGGATTGCTCTACTGTTGTATGGTCATGTATGGTAAGCACTGACAGAACTGTTATTTGGTTGCTTGCTTTACATAGGGCAGCAGTACTGATTTAAAGTTGAGAACGAACAGTTTGTGGAATAGATACTGGTCCCAGCTATTTGGTTTAGATGCCACTTAGGTTGTCTTACCTTACCTTCACAGTCTAAAATCTTCTTCCTCATCTTCCAAACCCGTGACCTCTACCACCTAGAAGGAGAAGAGCAGCAGGTGCATGGGAACACCATCACCTGCAAGTTCCCCTCCAAGTCACACACCATCCTGACTTGGAAGTATAATGCCGTTCTTCCATCGTCGCTGGTTCAGAATCCTGGATCTCCCTCCCTAACAGCACTGTGGGAGCACCTTCGCCTCACAGACTGCAGTGGTTCAAGAAGCTCATCAACAAGCTCCCCGCTGGAGTGGAACTAAACTACAGAACCAGTGGGAAGCTGTTTAACCTACACCGCCTCCAGGCCAAGTCCAAGATCACCCCAACCTCTGTCGTTGAGCTGCAGTACTCGGACGATGCCTGCATCTGCGCACATTCTGAGGCTGAACTCCAGGATATAATCAATGTATTCACTGAGGCATATGAAAGCATGGGCCTTATGCTTAACATCCATAAGACAAAGGTCCTCCACCAGCCTGTCCCCGCCACACAGCACTGCCCTCCAGTCATCAAGATTCACGATATGACCCTCGACAACGTGGACCATTTCCCATATCTCGGGAGCCTCTTATCAACAAAGGCAGACATAGGTGCGGAGATTCCACATCACCTCCAGTGCGCCAGTGCAGCCTTCGGCCGTCTGAGGAAAAGAGTGTTTCAAGACCAGGCCCTCAAATCTACCACCAAGCTCATGGTCTACAGGGCTGTAGTAATACCCACTCTCCTGTATGGATCTGAGGCATAGACGATGTATAGAAGGCACCTCAAGTCGCTGGAGATATATCACCAACGATGTCTCCGCAAGATCCTGCAAATCCCCTGGGAGGACAGGCGCACCAACATCAGTGTCCTCGACCAGGCTAACATCCCCAATATTGAAGCACTAACCACACTCGATCAGCTTCGCTGGGCAGGCCACATAGTTCGCATGCCAGATGCGAGACTCCCTCAGCAAATGCTTTATGCGGAGCTCCTTCATGGTAAATGAGCCAAAGGTGGGCAGCGGAAATGTTACAAAGACACCCTCAAAGCCTTCCTGGTAAAGTGCGACATCATCACTGACACCTGGGAGACCCTGGCCGAAGACCGTCCGAGGTGGAGAAAGTGCATCCGGGAGGGTGTTGAGCTCTTTGAGTCCCAACGCAAAGAGCATGAAGGGGTCAAGCGCAGACAGCGGAAGGCACGCGCGGCAAACCAGCCTCACCCACCCCTTCCCTCGACGAATGTCTGTCCCACCTGTAACAGGGTCTGTGGGCTCTTGTATTGGACTGTTCAGCCACCAAAGAACTCACTTTGGGAGTGGAAGCAAATCTTCCTCCATTCCGAGGGACTGCCTATGATGATGATAGTTCAAGAAGACAGCTCACCACCACCTTCCCAAGGGCAAGTAGAGATGGGCAATAAATGCTGGCCTTGCCAGCGACACCCACAACCCATGAATTAATTTTTTAAAATTATAGCCAAGTTCCATGGATACAGGAGACTGCATTAACCATTGCAGCAAACTCTCTCCAGTCATTGCATACTATGAGTAAGGGTATTCCAAACAAGGCAGAACCTCTATTGCTGCATCACAAAATCTGCCTCATCTTCTGTTATGAACCTTTACTTCACTTTGGCTACACTGCCAGATTTATCAGTGACTTCACCTTCGGAAGTGAGAATCCTGCATCAATTCCACGTTCAAAGGCTGCTGCAGACCTTTACACCTCTGCAGCAGCAGCACTCCTAAATTTGAGCTGCATGCATTTTTTTTTTGCATTGCAGGCGAGAGCTTGTCATGAATTTTTAAATTGGAGGCAAATCAGAAGTTCACTTGAAAACAGGCATTTCTTATCAGTCCAGCAGAAATCCCACCATGCTCAGTGTCCGCCTTTTACGGCATAATTGGAATTTGTATGCTCTGATTCAATCGCATGGTTATGCCATTGAAATTTGCACTGCAAACAAATCATAAGACCTTCATATCAGATTTTTTTTTTTAAACAAGCTGTTTAATTCGGTCCCTTGCAAAAACAATTCTTGTAATATTTTGAATTGTTTATAATGCTTTAAATTTCACTGAGGAGAAAGATGCTATGAATTCGGCCTCCCAAGAGGCAACAGCTGATTATTTGGAAGTGTGAGGACACTACTGGCCTTGTCAGAACCTTTAAGCAAACTTAAACCATCATCAAATGTCCTTCATGTGATGATTGAATTGTGACTGGGCTCTGCAGCCAACAATGGTTAAAATGCAGGGCAGTCTCTTACCGATCACTCTTCTGTAAAATATTTAATGTAAGTGGGTATCTTTGTTCTAATGTTTCTATGGGTAACCTTTTGCTGCCTCATCCCCACCCTCCACCCCCCCGCCTCCCCCTACCGCTACCCCATCTCTCCCCGCCCCCACCCCCCCACCCCCCCTCACCCTACTCCCAGTCTACTCAACAAGATATTTTGGCAATCTACGTCCTGTGCGACAATGTTAGGCATTTTACAATTCGAACACTGGTATGCTCAACATAACTTACCATATTACGAACGGCTACAATTATAATTGGGGAATTCAATTAGTCAGTTTCAAGATAATTACTTTTTAAAAACTGTGATTTGATATTTCATAACTATTCCCCCGTGTTAAAATGTGTTAATGAGAATTAGTGAAAGAAAATTTGATTGTTAAAGATGGTTAAGGCCGTGCCAAAGCAAAATTGCACAGAGAGAGGGATATAAACAAAAACTGAGTTCTAAGCTCACATTCAGAGCTGGTGTTTATTATATGAAGGAAGGGCAGGTTTTAAAAGTATCAGTACAGCTAACACTTATCTATGTGTATAGAAATATCGCCTCTAGCCTGCAGTTTGCGTGTAACACTTCACACATTACACGTTGGGTGTCACACTTCAGACAATAGGGGGGCAAAATTGTCCTGTGCCTCAATTGGAGGCGGTAACCTTCCGGGCCGGGACTTTTAGCGCCCATTGTGGAAGTCTCACCCCGGCCGCAGAATTGACCTTACCGCCCCTGAAAGGAAGCGGAGTGCAGTCTCCTGCGCTCCACTTCCTTTGGGGGCAGAAACCGGGGCGCGACTGGGGCGGGGAGTCAAGCGCCAAGCAGATGCTCCGTGTATCGTTGACTGGCTTCAACGTCCCTCCCCTTCGATTAAAGGGGAAGGCCGCTGCGCCCTCTGCACGGCCTCTGATGTCCACCACTGGGCCACCAGGGCAGCATGCGACTGGACCAGCAACCTGGCACCCAAGACGGAGTGCTGGGCCACACGATGACGGGCCGGACCACGCTATGGCTGCCATCGTCTAGCCGGCTCGAGATTCAGCCGAAAGAACGAGATGGCGACCCAGGGAGCTGACGCCATCCTCTTCAATCACCGCGCGAAGAACATATGTCGGCCAACTTCACGACCCACGAAGCTGGCATTGACATCCGCTCGCACCAGCCTCGCAGCACCCGGGGCAATTTCCCCCACACGGGGGAAAGAGGTCGGCGCAGGACGCTTGGGGGGTCACCGAGCATAGTGATGATGTCATCCTGGTAGTACCCCCCTCCCCCCTCCCATGGGCAAAAAACTGTCTTAGCATTCCCAGGAGCACTAACGGGGCTATAAAAATGGGCAATACCGCCCTCTAAATATTGTAGGGGTTAAATTGGATAGCCCCCGAAAATGGGCACGTGGATTGCGATGCACGATTTAACATGAGCCCCTTGATTGCAATGCAGGCAATGCCAATTTCCTGTTCCTGCTCATTATAATGATTTCTGCATTCAGTCTGCGCTATCTGCCCTATCTGCGCTGTTATCGTCGGGAGGTGGGAGTTCGGAGCAGCACGACTTTGAGGAATCGGAGGAGGCCTATAAAAGGCCCAACGTCGTTGGGAGGCGGGAGTTCAGAGCAGCACGAGTCCGGGGAGTCAGGGAGGCCTATAAAAGGTTCAATGTCATCGGGAGGTGGGAGTTCGGAGCAGCGCGAGTCCAGTGAGTTGGGGATGCCAGCTGGTGCAGGGGCAGAAGGTAAACAAAGAAGTAGAAAGAAATCAAAAGGTGACGTCACAGCCAATGGGGTAAGTGATTGGCTGGTGATTGGTGAGTAGTTTTTCTTTTCGTTTTCCTTTATCAGTAGGTAACCATTATCATTGTTGTTGCCAAATTCAGTTAATCTAGGGATTAAGTCGTGGCAGGAGAGCTCGGACAAGTGTCATGCTCCTGCTGTGCTATGTGGGAACTCAGGGACGCTTCCAGTATCCCTGATGACTACATGTGCAGGAAGTGTGACCTTCTGCAGCACCTGACAGACCATATTGCGGCACTGGAGCTGCGGGTGGATTCACTCTGGAGCATCTGCGATGTTGAGAATGTCATGAGTAGCACGTTTAGTGAGTTGGTCTTACCGCAAGTAAAGGTTACACAGACAGAAAGGAAATGGGAGACCAACAGGAAGAGCAGTGCAAGGAAGGTAGTGCAGGGGTCCCCTGCGGTCATCCCCCTCCAAAACAGATACACCGTTTTGGGTACTGCTGACAGGGATGACTCATCAGGGGAGGGCAGCAGCAGCCAAGTCCATTGCACCGTGGGTGGTTCTGCTGCACAGGAGGGCAGGAAAAGAGTGGGAGAGCTATAGTGGTAGGGGATTCTATTGTAAGGGGAATAGATAGATGTTTCTGCGGCCGCAATCGAGACTCCAGGATGATATTTTGCCTCCCTAGTGCAAAGGTCAAGGATGTTTCAGAGCGGCTGCAGAGCATTCTGGAGAGGGAGGGTGAACAGCCAGTTGTCGTGGTACATGTAGGTACCAACGATATAGGTAAGAAGTGGGAAGAGGTCCTCCAAGGTGAATTTAGGGAGCTAGGTGTTAAATTAAAAAGTAGGACATCAAAGGTAGTAATCTCAGGGTACTAGTCAGAGTAGGAGTCGCAGGATAGCTCAGATGAATATGTGGCTTGAGGAGTGGTGCAGAAGGGAGGGATTCAAATTCCATTGGAACGGGTTCTGGGGGAGGTGGGACCAGTACAAACCGGACGGTCTGCACCTGGGCAGGACCGGAACCAATGTCCTAGGGGAAGTGTTTGCTAGTGCTGTTGGGGAGGGTTTAAACTAATATGACAGGGGGATGGGAACCTATGCAGGGAGACAGAGGGAAGTAGAATGGGGGCAGAAGCAAAAGATAGAAAGAAGAAAAGTAAAAGTGGAATGCAGAGAAACCCAAGGCAAAAATCAAAAAGGGCCACATTACAGCAAAATTCTAAAGGGGTAAAGTGTGTTTAAAAAACAAGCCTAAAGGTTCTGTGCCTCAATGCGAGGGGTATTCGTAATAAGGTAGACGAATTAACTGCACAGGCTGCAATTAATGAATATGATATAATTGGTATCACGGAGACAAGGCTCCAGGTTGACCAAGGCTGGGAACTCAACATCCAGGGGTATTCAACATTCAGGAAGGATAGACAGAAAGGAAAAGGAGGTGGGGTAGCATTGCTGGTTAAAGAGGAAATTAACGTAATAGAAAGGAAGGACATTAGCTTGGATGATGTGGAATCTGTATGGGTGGAGCTGCGGAATACCAAAGGGCAGTAAACGTTAGTGGTAGCTGTGTACAGACCACCAAACAGTAGTAGTGAGGTTGGGGACAGCATCAAACAAGAAATTAGGGATGCGTGCAATAAGGGTACAGCAGCTATCATGGGCGACTTTAATCTACATATAGATTGGGCTAACCAAACTGGTAGCAATACGATGGAAGAGGATTTCCTGGAGTGCATAAGGGATGGTTTTCTAGACCAATATGTCGAGGAACCAACTAGAGGGCTGGCCATCCTAGACTGGGTGATGTGTAATGAGAGAGGATTAATTATCAATCTCGTTATGCGAGGCGCCTTGGGGAAGAGTGACCATAATATGGTGGAATTCGACATTAGGATGGAGAATGAAACAGTTAATTCAGAGACCATGAACTTAAAGAAGGGTAACTTTGAAGGTATGAGGCGTGAATTGGCTAGGATAGATTGGCGAATGATAGTTAAGGGGTTGATAGTGGATGGGCAATGGCAGACATTTAGAGACCGCATGGATGAACTACAACAATTGTACATTCCTGTCTGGCGTAAAAATAAAACGGGGAAGGTGGCTCAACCGTGGCTATCAAGGGAAATCAGGGATAGTATTAAAGCCAAGGAAGTGGCATACAAATTGGCCAGAAATAGCAGCGAACCCGGTGACTGGGAGAAATTTAGAACTGAGCAGAGGAGGACAAAGGGTTTGATTAGGGCAAGGAAAATAGAGTACGAGAGGAAGCTTGCAGGGAACATTAAGACGGACTGCAAAAGCTTCTATAGATATGTAAAGAGAAAAAGGTTAGTAAAGACAAACGTAGGTCCCCTGCAGTCAGAATCAGGGGAAGTCATAATGGGGAATAAAGAAATGGCAGACCAATTGAACAAGTACTTTGGTTCGGTATTCACTAAGGAGGACACAAACAACCTTCCGGATATAAAAGGGGTCAGAGGGTCGAGTAAGAAGGAGGAACTGAAGGAAATCCTTTTTGGTCAGGAAATTGTGTTGGGAAATTGATGGGATTGAAGGCTGATAAATCCCCAGAGCCTGATGGACTGCATCCCAGAGTACTTAAGGAGGTGGCCTTGGAAATAGCGGATGCATTGACAGTCATTTTCCAACATTCCATTGACTCTGGATCAGTTCCTATGGAGTGGAGGGTAGCCAATGTAGCCCCACTTTTTAAAAAAAAAGTGAGAGAGAAAACAGGGAATTATCGACCGGTCAGCCTGACATCGGTAGTGGGTAAAATGATGGAATCAATTATTAAGGATGTCATAGCAGCGCATTTGGAAAGAGGTGACATGATAGGTCCAAGTCAGCATGGATTTGTGAAAGGGAAATCAAGCTTGACAAATCTTCTGGAATTTTTTGAGGATGTTTCCAGTAGAGTGGACAAGGGAGAACCAGTTGAAGTGGTGTATTTGGACTTTCAGAAGGCTTTCGACAAGGTGCCACACAAGAGATTAATGTGCAAAGTTAAAGCACATGGGATTGGGGGCAGTGTGCTGACATGGATTGAGAACTGGTTGTCAGACAGGAAGCAAAGAGTAGGAGTAAATGGGGACTTTTCAGAATGGCAGGCAGTGACTAGTGGGGTACTGCAAGGTTCTGTGCTGGGGCCCCAGCTGTTTACATTGTACATTAATGATTTAGATGAGGGGATTAAATGTAGTATCTCCAAATTTGCGGATGACACGAAGTTGAGTGGCAGTGTGAGCTGCGAGGAGGATGCTATGAGGCTGCAGAGTGACTTGGATAGGTTAGGTAAGTGGGCAAATGCATGGCAGATGAAGTATAATGTGGATAAATGTGAGGTTATCCACTTTGGTGATAAAAACAGAGAGACAGACTATTATTTGAATGGTGACAGATAAGGAAAAGGGGAGGTGCAACGAGACCTGGGTTTCATGGTACATTAGTCATTGAAAGTTGGCATGTAGGTACAGCAAGCGGTGAAGAAGGCAAATGGCATGTTGGCCTTCATAGCGAGGGGATTTGAGTACAGCGGCAGGGAGATGTTACTACAGTTGTACAAGGCCTTGGTGAGGCCACACCTGGAATATTGTGTACAGTTTTGGTCTCCTAACTGGAGGAAGGACATTCTTGCTATTGAGCGAGTGCAGCGAAGGTTCACCCGACTGTTTCCCGTGATGGCGGGACTGACATTTCAAGAAAGACTGAATCAACTGGGCTTGTATTCACTCGAGTTCAGAAGAATGAGAAGGGATCTCATAGAAACGTTTAAAATTCTGACAGGTTTAGACAGGTTAGATGCAGGAAGAATGTTCCCAATGTTGGGGAAATCCCGAATCAGGGGTCACAGTCTAAGGAAAAGAGGTAAGCCATTTAGGACCGAGATGAGGAGAAACTTCTTCACCCAGAGAATGGTGAACCTGTGGAATTCTCTACCACAGGAAGTTGTTGAGGCCAATTCACTAAATATATTCAAAAAGGAGTTAACTGTAGTCCTTACTACTAGGGGGATCAAGGGGTATGGCTGGAAAGCAGGAATGGGGTACTGAAGTTGCATGTTCAGCCATGAACTCATTGAATGGCGGTGCAGGCTCGAAGGGCCGAATGGCCTGCTCCTGCACCTATTTTCTATGTTTCTACGTTTCTAGCAGCTGGTTCTACTCTGCATGGCCTCTGCCCATTCTCCCAATCATGCTGTATTCCGAGGGGAATACCTACTAATGCACCCATGTCTAGCAGCAACTGGTTTGTGCAGAAGCCTTGAAGTCAGAAAAATGTCTTCAGCATCTGCCACACCACTCCCTGTATACTTTTGCAACTTGAAAGAACTGTGGTAAGTACCAAATGCTCATAGAATCATAGCAACAGCCAGAAGAAATCAACCAGCAACTAACATGTAAATAATTGATGATGCCTTTAAATAGTATTGGTGGGAGGTCCTTCTACTGCTTGATGTGTGTTCAGATATGTGAGGTTAAGAGCGTTGGCTCCACAATTGCACCGCTGGTGTCAAATAACACAAGTCATTTGTGCACTACTACTCCCAGAATGCATTTAAGGCTGCCTGCATTCTAAGCCTAATCAGCAGCATCACTTTTTGGACCAGGTGTGATGCATAATATATGTTAACGATTTATAGCAAGGGTGTTCAATGACAGAGTGTACCACAACTTGCTGTGTGCATGCCCTGGCCTTCCTTTTTTTTTTAATTCATTCACGGGACTAGGGAGTCGCTGGCAAGGCCAGCATTTAATACCCTTCCCTAATTGACCATGAGAAGCTGGTGGTGAGCCGCCTTCTTGAACCGCTGCAGTCCATGTGGTGATGCTACTCCCACAATGCTGTTAGGGAGGGAGTTCCAGGATTTAGACACAGCGACGAGGAAGGAATGGCGATATACTTCCAACGCAGGATGGTATGTGACTTGGAGGGGAATTTGGAGGTGATGGTGTTGCCATGTTCCTGCTGCCCTTGTCCTTCTAGGTGGTAGAGGTCGTGGGTTTGGGAGGTGCTGTCGAAGAAGCCGTGGTGAGTTGCTGCAGTGCATCTTATACATGGTACACACTGCAGCCACGGTGGTGGAGGGAGTGAATGTTTAAGGTGGTGGATGGGGTGTCAATCAAGCAGCCTGCTTTGTCCTGGATGATGTTGAGTTTCTTGAGTGTTATTAGAGCTGCACTCATCCACCCATCCAGGCAAGTGGAGAGTATTCCATCACTCTCCTGACTTGTGCCTTGTAGATGGTGGAAAGGCTTTGGAGAGTCAGGAGAGGAGACACTCATCACAGACTACCCAGTCTCTGACCTGCTCTTGTTGCCACAGTATTTATGTAGCTGATCCAGTTAAGTTTCTGGTTAATGGTGACCTCTAGCATGTTGATGGTGGGAGATTCAACAATGGTAATGCCATTGAATGTCAAGGGGAGGTGGTTAGACTCTCTTGTTGGAGATAATCATTGCCTGGCACTTCTTATCTAGCAATGGAAAATGCCTGAGGACTGCCAATTGTCCAGGTAACATGGAATTTGGTTTATATTTTGGTGTTTAATGCACAGCATGAACTTTGTCTGAGGTAACTTTGACAGGAAAAATGTTATCAGTAAGGATTGATAATCTCATAGAACTTTACAGGATCTGAAAGAGCTATCTACTTAGTCTCACTCCCCATGTCCTTTCCCAAAGCCCTTTTAAACTTTTCTTTTCAAACTAGTTAGACACTTCCCTTATGTAACTAAAGCTAGGATACAAAGAATGGAAAGTACATCATATGACATATGCTCATGCGCATGGCATCATAATATACCTGTTCATTTGTGGGCAGGCATAATGTGCAACCACCCTCAAATGCCTCACCACTTCTGATTGGCGGAAAGGGCAAAACCGGGTCCCTCTGCATTTCCTGCCACCACCTAAGGAGTTTATATTTTTTTTTACACTGAATTGGAAAGGAAACCCAAGGCATAGTTGTTCCGTTTGTTAAATGTTGCCATTGAATTCCAAGCTTCCTCATAAGGCAGTTACAGAAAATGGCATTTTCAATTTTTACATAAAACAGCATTTTCAGCACAGAAACAGGCCATTCGATCCAACTGGTCTATGCCGGTGCTTATGGTCCACTCGAGCCTTCTCCCACTCTACTTCATCTCACCATATCTACATATCCTTCTATTTCTTTTCCCTTCTATAAACTGACCATCTTTAAAAAATGGGACAAGTCCAACGCGGCAATTACAGAGGAAACTCTCTGCTATCAGCCACTGAAAAAGTTGTCGCTAGAGTCCTCCTCAACCGTCTTCTCCCTGTGGCCGAGGAGCTCCTCCCGGAGTGACAGTGCGGATTTTGTCCCCTATGGGGCACAACGGATATGATCTTTGCAGCGTGACAGCTGCAGGAAAAATGCAGGGAGCAGCACCAGCCTTATACATGGCCTTCTTCGACCTTACAAAGACCTATCAACTGTGAGAGTCTATGGAGCGTCCTCCTCCGTTTCAAATGCCCCAAAAGTTTGTCAACATCCTTCGCCTGCTCCACGATGACATGCAGGCTGTGATCCTTACCAACGGATCCATTACAGACCCAATCCACATCCAGACCGGGATCAAACAGGGCTGGGTCATCGCTCCAACCCTCTTCTCAATCTTCCTTGCCGCCATGCTCCACCTCACAGGCAACAAGCTCCCCGCTGGAGTGGAGTAAACTACAAAACCAGTGGGAAGCTGTTCAACCTTCACCGTCTCCAGGCCAGGTCCAAGACCACCCCAACCTCTGCCGTCGAGCTACAGAACGCGGACGACGCCTGCGTCTGCGCACATTCAGAGACTGAACTCCAGGACATAGTATTTACTGAGGCATACGAAAGCATGGGCCTTACGCTAAACAGCCATAAGACAAAGGCTCTCCACCAGCCTGTCCTCGCAGCACAGCACTGTCCCCCAGTCATCACGATCCATGGCGTGGCCCTGGACAATGTGGACCATTTCCCATACCTCAGGAACCTTTTATCAACAAAAGCAGACATTGATGAGGAGATTCAACACCGTCTCTAGTGTGCTAATGCAGCTTTCGGCCACCTGAGGAAAAGAGTGTTCGAAGACCAGGCTCTCAAATCTACCACCAAGCTCATGGTCTACAGGGCTGTAGTAATACCCGCCCTCCTGTATGGCTCAGAGACATGGACCATGTACAGTAGTCACCTCAAATCGTTGGAGAAATACAATGATGACTCCGCAAGATCCTACAAATCCCCTGGGAGGACAGACGCACCAACATTAATGTCCTCGACCAGGCCAACATCCCCAGCATTGAAACACTGACCACACCTGATCAGCTCCGCTGGGCAGGCCACATTGTCCGTATGCCAGACACGTGAGTCCCAAAGCAAGTGCTCTACTCGAAACTCCTTCATAGGAAATGAGCCAAAGGTGGACAGAGGAAACATTACAAGGACACCCTCAAAGCCTCCATGATAAAGTGAAACATCCCCACCAACACCTGGGAGTCCCTGGCCAAAAACGCCCTAAGTGGAGGAAGTGCATCCGGGAGAGTGCTGAGCACCTCGAGTCCCATAGTCGAGAACGTGCAGAAATCAAGCGCGCGGCAAACCAGTCCCACCCTCCTTTACCCTCAACGACTGTCTGTTCCACCTGTGGCAGGGAGTGTGGCTCTCGTATTGGACTGTTCAGCCACCTAAGGACTCATTCTAAGAGTGGAAGCAAGTCTTCCTCGATTCCGAGGGACTGCCTATGTTGATGATAAACTGTTGGACGGGGCAAGGGGTTATCTCTGCATGTCTTACTTGTTTATCTAGCTTTCCCTTAAATGCATCGATGCTATTTACCTCAACTACTCCTTGTGGTAACAAGTTCCACATTCTAACTGTTCTCTGGATAATTTCCTATTGGATATATTAGTGACTATCATATATTTGTGCCCTCTAGTTTTGGGCTACCCAAAAGTGGAAAGAAGAGGGTGAAATTGGTCTGGGGGCCATGGAGATAGGTCGCCTGCCATGTAACGCCGTCCTGGTGAAGTTGCTGGATCTGTAATGAAGTTTCTGTCCATTTTCGGCATTGGAGCTTGCCACAGCCTCTGTGAGCGGCGCTGTGGAGTTCGCAAGGAATTGTGGGCAATGAAGAAGCCTGAGATTTAAAGGGGCCATGCACACTGAAGCAATGCAAAATAAATTGCAGTGAATCAATACATTTTTCAGTCCTTCCTGCCTTTTAAGAAATATTCAATATTTAAAAGAAGTTCCAAATGTGAATATTCAGCTGTTAAAGTGGAATTACCTTCCTAACCTCAACAAATGGGAAAACTGCCTCCTCACTAACACAAACGGCTCAGCGAGCCAGGGAAGGGGCACCGAGTGTTTCACACACAGCACTCCAGCTTTGTGCAGGCGGCTCAACACTGCAAGAACGACCCTCTACCCACAGGGACTAGGAGGCTCTCCAGAAAGAACAATATGAGAGTACATCATGAAGGCCATCAGTGCCAGCATTGTCGCTCCCCTGCCCCCACCCCCCACCCCCTCCATCTGGCTCTGGTGCCCAAAGAAGCTTCATGACTTCTGGTCAAGGTCAATGAATGCATTTTCAAATGCTGTCTCCTAACAACTGCATCACTAGCCTCACCCACTGCTTAATGCACAACACCCAATCACTCACCTACCAACAATCTGCACCAATGACAAGGCACATCACCCATTCCTAGCCTCACCTCACCCTCTTGGAGCAAACGGTGCAGGCCATTCTTGGCAGGGGCATGGTTGAGCCCTTGGCCAGTGGCGGGGCTGAAAGGATACAAGATGCAGGCATCCTCGTACGTTATCCTCCTTCTAGCATGCACCTTTAGGCTTCCTGCCCTCCCGTCTGCCCTTGTGTCTTCCTCATTTCACACACCCAAGAAATGCAACCTGCCCAGCCAGTGGGTCAACAAGAAGATACAGCCTGCCCAGCCAATGGGACTGCAGGCAGATGATTCCATCCTGGATATCCCAGTCACAAAGGAGCTGTATGAGATTCATCCTTCCGTCCGATTCCTCCTCTTTGGCTTGCTCCTCTTCTGCGTCTTCCTCTTCCCTCTGCAAGCAGATGCTGTAAATGTGAAATTACAGCATAAAATGCTGGAAATACTCAGTTGGTCAGGCACCATGTCAACCTGAGACGTGAACTCTGTTTTTCGCTCCACGGATGTTGCGTGACCTGCTGAATATTCACAGCATGTTTGGTCTTCTCAAAGGCCATCCAATCCCTTGCAATCATCCAGCAGCACTCTTTACACACTTAAAAAACTTTCACATCTATTGCAGCATGCCACCGCTTCAATAAAATCAAAAAACCCAGTCCAAACCCTCAACTTCAAGCTTACCTGAATGGTGTGCGTGTCCCTTTAAGAGCTGCAGACATCGTCACTGTTAGCTTACTTGCACGGCAGGTTAATCTGGCGTGCTTAGGATCCAACGTTGAATTCAGTGCTGGGGTCGAAGTTTGCGTTGGTGACGTTAGGTCGATGTTGCACGCTGATTGACGTCACCACGCCGCCATTTCTTTCCCCAGGGTGCTGCTAGTTACTGGCAACGCAAAGGGGGAGAGCGATATGGCGGCCACCACAGGCCACCAGCTGTCAAAAGAGTGGCAGCTGCCATTTTATCGCCATTTCATGGTGCCAGGGTGTGTCAGCAAGTGTACGAATGTCGAGCCCCTTGATATTTTGTATTTGTCCCTGTTGGGTACATAACTAACTCAACTAAATAGCAAACTGTAGAAATAATAAGTTACATTCATAAGGGGTTGAGGGACGGATGCATTGTGCTGCTTTTTGTTGATATAAATGATGTTATCTGCCACTGCTGGCACAGTGCTTGAATCTATGAGAAAGATCATCTCGCTCACAATGGTTATTCTGTTACACATGGAAATTATACAAAGATGAGAGAGAAACAGGAGAAATGCAGGCAGAGGGGCCAATGATTAAAAACTGGTGAAATGATTAAATTATCATTTTATGATCATAGTTTGTTATACTGTGTGGATTCTGTTGGCCAAAGTCAGTAAAAAGTCATATCTTACAACATGCTCTTTTAAAACAATCCAACTGTTGAAAAAAAGACGTAACTCATTTACGAACTGGAAGAAAGGTAAAATGATTAACATATACTATAAAACAGGCAGCGTTCAACTTTCTTGGCTGTATTTCTTTAGAACATATATATGTGATGAGTATTATACTTATAACAGTATGCATTTTAATGGAGTTCTGAGGCCAGCGAAGGGAAGAATGAGACTTTAATTATGAAAAATTACAATCAGTACATTCCTTGTCATTAAATCAGTTTGGACTGATTGCCTGAGCATGAACAATACACCTCAGCCTGCAATTTATTATCACTGTTAGAACCCGTGCTCGTGTAACACAAGCATTTCTTCAGGCAAAGGGAGATGGAGTATAAAAGCAGGGAAGTCTTGCCTCACTCTGGAGTTACAATAAATGGGACTAAGGTCACAACAGCACAAGTACAATACTAGACTTCGTGGGGTCATTCATAAGAGTATTAAAGACATAACAACTGGCGACAAGATTACGAATTTTCACACAAAAATGATTAACGTTGGTGCATTAGAAAAGTTCTCAGAGGGTTACAGAGCGGCTCCACCAATATTTCGTAGCAAACGACCTGGTAGGCGATGATCTGGCCACGCTGGCAGATAAGCGCAGAGCTATCCTGTTGACCAGTTGTGGGCCCGCGCTTTAGGGCCTTGTCAGGGACTTGCTTGCACCAGAGAAAACGACGACCAAGTCGTACGAGGAGCTAAAAGTGCTAATTTGGGACCAACTCAAACTGAAGGAGAGCATCCTGATGGCCAGGCATCGGTTTTATACACACCGCCGCCCTAAGGGCCAGGAAATCGCGAAGTACGCTGTCAACCTCAGGAGGCTGGCAGGACCGTGTGAATTCAACGCCAATGCGTTGCGGGACGTCTTCGTAATTGGCATCGGTCATGAGGCCCTTCTTCACAGGCTACTGTCTGCCGAAACCACCGTCACTCTGCAGAAGGCCATCAGCATCAGCCAGGCGTTCATGATCTCAAGCTGCAGCTCCAAGCAGATGATGACTCACTCTCAGGACTCAAACCTGGCATGTACTGTAAATAGAATGGCGTCTTTCACAGGCAGAACTGTTGAACGTGAATCTGCCCAGGGCAGAGCGTACAGGCCCCCAAGTCCTTTAATTCAGAGTCCGCCGAGGGGTGCAAACATAAGTCGAGTAGCACCATGCTGGCGTTGCGGAGGAAATCACAGGGCTCATCAGTGTCGGTTCAGGAACTATGTGTGCAAAGGCTGCAGTACAATAGGTTACCTCCAGCGAATGTGCAAAAGAGCTGTGACTCACCACGCGGAAGAGGAGTCAGCAGATGGCTGTGAATCCAGCGCGGTGAGTGGGCAAATGCATGGCAGATGAAGTATAATGTGGATAAATGTGAGGTTATCCACTTTGGTGGTAAAAACAGAGAGACAGACTATTATCTGAATGGTGACAGATTAGGAAAAGGGAAGGTGCAACGAGACCTGGGTGTCATGGTACATCAGTCATTGAAGGTTGGCATGCAGGTACAGCAGGCGGTTAAGAAAGCAAATGGCATGTTGGCCTTCATAGCGAGGGGATTTGAATACAGGGGCAGGGAGGTGTTGCTACAGTTGTACAGGGCCTTGGTGAGGCCACACCTGGAGTATTGTGTACAGTTTTGGTCTCCTAACTTGAGGAAGGACATTCTTGCTATTGAGGGAGTGCAGCGAAGGTTCACCAGACTGATTCCCGGGATGGCGGGACTGACCTATCATGAAAGATTGGATCAATTGGGCTTGTATTCACTGGAGTTCAGAAGAATGAGAGGGGACCTCATAGAAACGTTTAAAATTCTGACGGGTTTAGACAGGTTAGATGCAGAAAGAATGTTCCCAATGTTGGGGAAGTCCATAACCAGGGGTCACAGTCTGAGGATAAGGGGTAAGCCATTTAGGACCGAGATGAGGAGAAACTTCTTCACCCAGAGAGTGGTGAACCTGTGGAATTCTCTACCACAGAAAGTAGTTGAGGCCAATTCACTAAATATATTCAAAAGGGAGTTAGATGAAGTCCTTACTACTCGGGGGATCAAGGGTTATGGCGAGAAAGCAGGAAGGGGGTACTGAAGTTTCATGTTCAGCCATGAACTCATTGAATGGCGGTGCAGGCTAGAAGGGCTGAATGGCCTGCTCCTGCACCTATTTTCTATGTTTCTATGTTTCTATGTTTCTATTACGAGGAGGTGGCTAGAGAGGCAGCTCAGTTCCAGGACGAAGTGTATGAAGTATATACCTGCACCACAGATTGTCCTCCAGTGATAATGGAAGTCGAGATAAATGGCATTCCAGTCTTCATGGAAGTGAACACGGGGGCGAGTCAGTCAGTAATGAGCCAGGAAGCCTTTGAGAGACTATGGAACGATCAAGCTGAACGACCCAAGCTGGTCCTGGTTCAGGCAAAGCTGCGCATCTACACCAAGGAACTGATATCAGTTGTTGGTAGTGCAGATGTAAGTGTATCCCATGATGGCGTGGTGCACAATTTACCATTGTGGATTGTTTCAGGTGATGGACCAAAGCTACTTGGAAGAAGGTGGATGGGGAAGATTCATTGGAACTGGGAAGACTTCATCCCTCCAACGATCGATGTCCCACATGCTCAGAGGCAGAGCAATCCCCCACCTTCAGTTGGACTATACACCGGAGAGCAGATCCGCGCAGCCCCCGAGGCACAGACCGCTCATCACGGCTGCGTGGCGATGATCCGGCCGAGACGACCCGAACGCCCCTTCCCAGTTTCAGTGGCAGGACTCCTGGGGAGGAAGATTGGATCCGAGGGCGCCTTCTCAGCTTCAGTGGCAGAATGCCTGGGAAAGAAGATCGCGGCAGTCAACATCATGGACAGGGAAAAGATGGCGTCCAAACCATGAGATGCAGCGTTAATGGAGCAAAGACACGTGGTTCCACGCAAGGAAGACAATTGGGGTAAAAGTTTTAATGGAGGCCAGCAACCTGCCATCTTTGAATGAACTGCTTGAAATTGGTAACCAATGTAAAAGTCCAGCTGTAACAAGCAAAATGTTGTTGAGCGATGTCTGGTGCAAATTGCAATCAGCCAATGTAGCGGGCAAACAACTAACGGTCGTATACAGGGCTGCCCAATGCTGTAGCCTGCGTCCCCGGGACCAGAACGATGTAGCATAAAGTATCCTCTCAGCTGACTGAAGTAGACAAGCCACAGAGTAAATGATCCCCGGAGAGCAGAGGCACTGGTAGCGATACCCTGCCTCAGATCGGTTTAACATTGCAGGCACCCGATGGCATGAACTGCCAGAAACAGTAAACTGCTCACAGTCGGCTATCGTCGCCCACCAACCGGGTGGAAAAGGCGCAGCCCACAAACCCACTCACCACCACGGCAATGCCCAACAGCGAAGGGTCACCCGCAACGGCTCCTCCGAACAGGACCAGCCAGGATCCCAAACTAGAGAGTGCTCACAATGGTGCCCTCAAGGAAAGCGAGTCAGCAGTCCCCGGCGAACTGCTAGACAAGACGAGGCAGCCCTACCATCGCTTAGATAAAACGCTCACTTGCTCAGACCGCTTCCCAGGGAGCAGCAGCGACACTGTGCAAACGAGAAGGACAGGGAGGTCACAGATACATCAGCTGTCTTTGAACCTACCCGACACTAGGAATAACGGCAAGAGCCCTGAGCTCCGGCAACTCATTGAATGGCGGTGCAGGCTAGAAGGGCCGAATGGCCTACTCCTGCACCTATTTTCTATGTTTCTATGTAACTCGAGCAAAATGAGCTCACCTCGCCCACAGACCCAATAGCATGGGGCGCTGCGCCGCCACCAGATGACGCGGATCTCATCCGGCCGTGGTGGAACTAGACTGATCATGTATATGTACCACACAAAAACAAACGTAACTGTAATCCACCCAACAAATGTACCAAGATGTAAATGTAAAACCCATGTGATGAACTTGAAGGCAACTTGCATGTAACGGGCCATTAGCATGGTCTCTGTGTGTGGGGAGAATGGAGTAGTCATGGACTCACAACCAGAAACCACTGGGACATCCACTGGCAACAAATCCCACTACCAACCCACCCAAACTAGAAGCGACTCTCCAATGGTCAACCAGGAAGAGCAAAGCCCAGGTCATCTTCAATGTACGATTTACATTAAAGACTTGGGGGGAAGTGATGTCATGTATGTAGACCATGCATACTAACTGTATAGTCGCATAAGGTGTGCCACCAGAGGGCACTGTGGTGGGAGACCTGAGGGACACCTGCATTGGTGTGTAGGGCCCAGTATAAAAGGCTGCCCACCATGCTTGTGCCTCACTCTGGAGTTATAATAAATGGGACTAAGTCACAACAGCTCAAGTATAATACTAGACCTCATGGAGTCATTCAGAAGAGTATTAAAGACATAACAGTTTCCATATTTACGAAAGGATATACTTGCTTTGGAGGCAGTTGAGAGAAGGTTCACTAGGTTGATTCCAGAGATGAGGGGGTTGACTTATGAGGAAAGGTTGAGTAGGTTGGGCCTCTACTCATTGGAGTTCAGAAGAATGAGAGGTGATCTTATCAAAATGTATAAGATTATGAGGGGGCTTGACAA
Source organism: Pristiophorus japonicus (assembly GCF_044704955.1). Classification (NCBI taxonomy): domain Eukaryota; kingdom Metazoa; phylum Chordata; class Chondrichthyes; family Pristiophoridae; genus Pristiophorus; species Pristiophorus japonicus. Next base: position 518,847,497 of record NC_091977.1, on the reverse strand, counting down.
GGTGGATGCAGAGAGGATGTTTCCACTGGTGGAGGAGTCTGGAACTAGGGGGCATAATCTTAGAAAAATGGGCCGCCCATTTAAAACTGAGATGAAGAGGAATTTCTTCTCTCAGTGGATTGTAAATCTGTGGAATTTGCTGACTCAAGAGAGCTGTGGAAGCTGGGACATTGAATAAATTTAAGACACAGATAGACAGTTTCTTAACCGATAAGAGAATAAGGGATTATAGAAACATAGAAACATAGAAAATAGGTGCAGGAGCAGGCCATTCAGACCTTCTAGCCTGCACCGCCATTCAATGAGTTCATGGCTGAACATGAAACTTCAGTACCCCTTTCCTGCTTTCTCGCCATACCCCTTGATCCCCCGAGTAGTAAGGACTTCATCTAACTCCCTTTTGAATATATTTAGTGAATTGGCCTCAACTACTTTCTGTGGTAGAGAATTCCACAGGTTCACCACTCTCTGGGTGAAGAAGTTTCTCCTCATCTTGGTCCTAAATGGCTTACCCCTTATCCTCAGACTGTGGCCCCTGGTTCTGGACTTCCCCAACATTGGGAACATTCTTCCTGCATCTAACCTGTCTAAACCCGTCAGAATTTTAAACGTTTCTATGAGGTCCCCTCTCATTCTTCTGAACTCCAGTGAATACAAGCCCAGTTGATCCAGTCTTTCTTGATAGGTCAATCCCACCATCCCGGGAATCAGTCTGGTGAATCTTCGCTGCACTCCCTCAATAGCAAGAATGTCCTTCCTCAAGTTAGGAGACCAAAACTGTACACAATACTCCAGGTGTGGCCTCACCAAGGCCCTGTACAACTGTAGCAACACCTCCCTGCTCCTGTACTCAAATCCCCTCGCTATGAAGGCCAACATGCCATTTGCTTTCTTAACCGCCTGCTGTACCTGCATGCCAACCTTCAATGACTGATGTACCATGACACCCAGGTCTTGTTGCACCTTCCCTTTTCCTAATCTGTCACCATTCAGATAACAGTCTGTCTCTCTGTTTTTACCACCGAAGTGGATAACCTCACATTTATCCACATTATACTTCATCTGCCATGCACTTGCCCACTCACCTAACCTATCCAAGTCACTCTGCAGCCTCATAGCATCTTCCTCGCAGCTCACACTGCCACCCAACTTAGTGTCATCCGCAAATTTGGAGATACTACATTTAATCCCCTCGTCTAAATCATTAATGTACAATGTAAACAGCTGGGGCCCCAGCACAGAACCTTGCGGTACCCCACTAGTCACTGCCTGCCATTCTGAAAAGTACCCATTTACTCCTACTCTTTGCTTCCTGTCTGACAACCAGTTCTCAATCCACGTCAGCACACTACCCCCAATCCCATGTGCTTTAACTTTGCACATTAATCTCTTGTGTGGGACCTTGTCGAAAGCCTTCTGAAAGTCCAAATATACCACATCAACTGGTTCTCCTTTGTCCACTTTACTGGAAACATCCTCAAAAAATTCCAGAAGATTTGTCAAGCTTGATTTCCCTTTCACAAATCCATGCTGACTTGGACCTATCATGTCACCATTTTCCAAATGCGCTGCTATGACATCCTTAATAATTGATTCCATCATTTTACCCACTACTGAGGTCAGGCTGACCGGTCTATAATTCCGTTTTCTCTCTCCCTCCTTTTTTAAAAAGTGGGGTTACATTGGTTACCCTCCACTCGATAGGAACTGATCCAGAGTCAATGGAATGTTGGAAAATGACTGTCAATGCATCCGCTATTTCCAAGGCCACCTCCTTAAGTACTCTGGGATGCAGTCCATCAGGCCCTGGGGATTTATCGGCCTTCAATCCCATCAATTTCCCCAACACAATTTCCCGACTAATAAAGATTTCCCTCAGTTCCTCCTCCTTACGAGACCCTCTGACCCCTTTTATATCCGGAAGGTTGTTTGTGTCCTCCTTAGTGAATACCGAACCAAAGTACTTGTTCAATTGGTCTGCCATTTCTTTGTTCCCCGTTATGACTTCCCCTGATTCTGACTGCAGGGGACCTACATTTGTCTTTACTAACCTTTTTCTCTTTACATACCTATAGAAACTTTTGCAATCCGCCTTAATGTTCCCTGCAAGCTTCTTCTCGTACTCCATTTTCCCTGCCCTAATCAAACCCTTTGTCCTCCACTGCTGAGTTCTAAATTTCTCCCAGTCCCCGGGTTCGCTGCTATTTCTGGCCAATTTGTATGCCACTTCCTTGGCTTTAATACTATCCCTGATTTCCCTAGATAGCCACGGTTGAGCCACCTTCCCTTTTTTATTTTTACGCCAGACAGGAATGTACAATTGTTGTAATTCATCCATGCGGTCTCTAAATGTCTGCCATTGCCCATCCACAGTCAACCCCTTAAGTATCATTCGCCAATCTATCCTAGCCAATTCACGCCTCTTCAAAGTTACCCTTCTTTAAGTTCTGGACCATGGTCTCTGAATTAACTGTTTCATTCTCCATCCTAATGCAGAATTCCACCATATTATGGTCACTCTTCCCCAAGGGGCCTCGCACAATGAGATTGCTAATTAATCCTCTCTCATTACACAACACCCAGTCTAAGATGGCCTCCCCCCTAGTTGGTTCCTCGACATATTGGTCTAGAAAACCATCCCTTATGCACTCCAGGAAATCCTCCTCCACCGTATTGCTTCCAGTTTGGCTAGCCCAATCTATGTGCATATTAAAGTCACCCATGGGGAGCGGGCAGGGAAGTGGACCTGAGTCCATGATCGGATCAACCATGATCACATTTGTTGAGTCCTGACTCTAATGTACTGACTTACACGAGACACATGCTGAAGTCAAGGTCACTCAGGGCCTGCACTTTTAATTCCAGTTCTCCAGTGCTGCACTTGCCTGAGACCTCCCTTTATATACCTCAGTGGGACAGGTATGGAGTGTCTCCTGCAAGTGCACCCCTGGTGGTAAGGTATGCTTATTGTTACAGGTCATATCCAGTTACAGTCATGTATAGCATGGTAAGATACAGTTATATACAATAATGTGAGATACATGACAACATTAAATGGCGGAGCAGGCTCGAGGGGCCGTATTGGCCTACTCCTGCTCCTCTTTCTTATGTTTGTATGTTCTTATTACTATGAAAGGTGTTATCTGAGCGCCAATGTTCCCGCTAAGCTGAACGGCCGCATGGTCATCTGTAAAGTCCCGCGCGGGCCGCTCATCGGCTTTTACACTGTAGGTGCCGCGCATGTGCAAAACTTTGAATGGGCCGCGCATTGGAGGAGGCAGGCGGTAGTGCGGCTTACGGAGGACATTGCTGAGCCCCCTCAAAACATTTCACATTTTTATTTCAAAATATGGATAATTCTTGTTTTCTTACTGCAACTCCTTTTCAATTTGTGACGTTTTTTTGGTGCTGGTCAAAGTTCGGGATGTTCGTGCTGGGGAATGGCAGACTTTCCACTTCTCCATAGTCATCATCAGTCACTGGTAGGTCAGGGTCAATACAGAGGTGCCCTGTATTCCCAGTCTTAGGAGAGCATTCCCTACTCTCACTCCATTAGTAATGGCTGGAATTGAACACAGAGGTAAACACATGTAACTTACTGCAACACTTAATCCCTCAATATTATGATATTTTTAATCTGAATCTATGAATAATTGCATAGAATTACATAGAATTTACAGCTCAGAAGCAGGCCATTCAGCCCTGGTCTATGCCGGCGTTTATGCTCTACATGGTCTTGCCCTCACCCTATCAGCACATCCTTCTATTCCTTTCTCCCTCATATACTTATCTAGCTTCCCCTTAAATGCATCTATGCTATTGGCCTCAACTGATCCCTGTGGCAGCGAGTTCCACATTCTAACCACTCTCTGGGTAAAGAAGTTACTCCTGAATTCTTAATTGGATTTATTAGTGACTATCTTACATTTATGGCCCCGAGTTCTGAACTCCTCAACAAGTGGAAATATCTTCAAATACACCTTTTCTAACACTCTATCATGCAGCTTTATTAAATGAGCAGAATGTTCCTTTGACAAATGTAGACACACTATGAACTCATCAGAGAAAGCCTGTGGCTCTACTATTTGTGCTGTAATCTGGACGTAACACGCGCTTCTTGATACTACAAAAAGTGCTCATTTTAATTCTTTTTTTTAAACTTCCGAAGCGTATGACGATTTTGTGTCCATTCTAGCAGCGCTGCAGCGTTGGAGTGCGATCCCTAATCAGTACTAAGCTGGACACATTTTTTTTCTGCATCAAATACCATTCTGTCAAGGGTAAGCTTCTACTCAGCCTGCATAATTTTGACAACACACTCAAATTTCCTGCACATGTCAAACACTAAGCAGATGTGTGCTCTTTAATACTGTTCCAGAGCATGCTGAAGTGCAACCAGTCAAGGGAACTGGCCATTCCAGGCTAACACATGCCAACATTTTTCAGGCGTGCTGTAGACTATGAATTTCACACATTGTAGCAAAGGTCTGAAGAATTACTTCATACTGTAATAACAGGGTGAATGGTTAATTACCACACTGATTCTGGTTTAAAGATTTTTTTCGTACACGGTAGTGACAGTTTGAATGATTGCAGTATTTATTACTGTAATAGGGCGAACTGTTATTTCTGTCTGACATGTATGAATATTTTTCACATGCTATAAAGTTTGAGTAATTATTTTATACTATAATAAGAACAAATTGTTTAATGTCTGACTGTATTAATGGTTTCAGTAACTATTTAATAACAGTTTAAAGTTACGTATGACATCAATTGGTAAATGATTACCATCAGGTTGTTGAAATTCATATTAAAATCTCATTTTATAGAATCCCCTCCCAGTGCAATGGAATATATCCTTTGTATATTGTGGGGCAGATTCTATTGTAACGGAGCAAAGACAAGCAATTGAAAATGTGAAAGCTTAGGCACTTGTGGCACACGATTCACAATTGTATTTCTGGCTGTTTGACCTTCCCCAGTTGTCTGAGGAGGTCCGTACACATCAGTGAGCACAAACTGGTAATACTGGTCTACACAGGAAGGTTGAACGCTGGGTGAAAGAAAACTAAAGGGCTGGATTTTCGGTTGCCTAACGCCTCAGTTAGCGGCCAGAGGGGGCGTTAATTGGAAGCGTAAAAGGTTACCGACCAGGACCGCAGGATTTAGCGCCCCGACCGAAAATTCATTTTAAGCTCACTGGGGGCGAAAACCAGTAGCACCTGGCTGCTGATGATCAGTGCGACCTGACGTCAGTCCTGGTGCAATGCGCACGCTTGTGTCCCGGTCGGTAAAATTAGGTGCGGCCGCCTCATTGAGCGTCCACCAATAACAAAGTCTGGAAAAACAGTCGGTACAGGCTTGCAGAGTTGTTACTGGTGGCAACATAAAGGGATGAGGAAGCACTTCCCTCGGAGTTCACAGTCAAAGTGCAATGTTTACACACAGCGCGGTGCGTGAGCCTCCGAGTTTGCAGCGGTAGACGGGCATAGCAGTATGGGTTCAAAACAAGTGATTTTGTAAACTTTCATGGGTGCATTACTATACCATGCCTTTAAGACTCAGCTTTTCCCGGGATCTGATTCGGAGTTCCGCGCATGCGCAAAGGACCCGCAAAATGTCCCAATAAAACTTTTGTTATCGCCCCCACCCCCCAGCTCTGGTGTGCAACGGCCGATTTATCGTCCCTGTCAGCTCTTCAACCAATTCTGACAAAGTTCTGGGCGGGGGGCACAAACATTTTCAAGGCGCTAAAGTTACTGCTCCACCTGGATTAACGCCAAGTATTCAAACCAAGGCTCTTTTAATTAACATTAATCATCAGTATCAAATGAATAATTCTGAAGACCATAATCAGAAGGACATCTATGATTGGGCAAGCATGGGGTTAGTGAGCAATCCACGGCCTGACAGAGTCCAAGGTGTGGGAGGAATCTTCAGTAAAGTCCTGTTGGCTTCCGCTTAAAAATTCTTATCCTCGGTGTTCAAAACCCTCCATGGCCTCGCCCCTTCCTATCCCTGCAACATCCTGCAGCGCTACAACCCTCCGAGAACTCTGCGATCCTCCAACTCTGGCCTCGGTAACATCCCTAACTTTCTTCGCCTCACCATTGGTTGCCGGGCCTTCAGCCATCTAGGTCTGAAGCTCTGGAGTTCCCTCTCCAAACCTCTTCCCCTCTCCATCTCTCAAGACGCTGCTTTAAGCCTATCTGCTTCTCCAAACATTTGATCATTTGTCCTAATGTCTCCTTCTTTGGCCCGGTCTAAATTATTGTATGATTACGCTCCTGTGAAGCGCCTTGGTACGTTTTATTCCATTAAATGCAAGTTGTTGTTGCAATCACTCGCGGGGAAATGGGAGAAACAATGTTCTGTGTAACAAAAAATAACAGGAGTTGAATATTTATTGCTCTTGACGGTTAGCTCTCGTTGGCCAAACTAATTTCTAACCTCAGGAAGTGGGTTAGTACATCTTTAGTACCTGTATGTCAAAGGTGACATACATTGGTATCTAATGCCATTTAAACAACTGCAGATTATCAAGCAGAACGGGATTGACTAAACAGTTATCTAGAAAAATGTCTAGAATTATCAAAGAGAAGGGATGAATCAATTTCTCAAGAATAAAGTCATCCCACATGCTAAGATCCTCTTTCCTCCTGACAGGGTCATTATTACTCTGTTCTGCCCATAAGAAAATCTTTATAGTTGCAGGTATTTTATAGAGTGCCCACCATTGTGATACACTTTCTCATGTGCGTGCCTTGTCTTTACGAGTTCACACTGCTAGAGGCTCAACAGCTGGTGCCTTTCATCTGGATTAGTTATGTTCAATAAGTGTGTGTCAGTCATTCCTTTCTGCAGCTTTTTACTATCATCAGGTCCCACAAATCACAGAGTCAGGTGCAGACTTCCAACAGCGATGCTGCTTATTCATCTTTCTTGACTTGAGTGAAGCTTCTGCTGAGAAGCAACATACCAAATTCAGAGCCCCTTTCTTTCAACCACAGCCTTTGATCAAACTATATCCCCGATTTTAACTCGGGGCGAGAGTCAGGCGGGCCGCGGGCAGCAAAACAGTCCCGACCTCGGCAGCGTGAGGCCCGGCAGATTTTAATTCCTGGGCCTGACACCGCCTCAGTGAGCCACCTGCCGGACAGCGGAGGGGGGGGGGGGGGGGGGGAACGGCAGCTGCACGGCAGGTGGGAGCGGCCCGGGGCCTGCAAGCACCATCGGAGCAGGCCGGGGAGTGGATGGAGCAGCGTGGCAGCGTATCACTCCAGGGAGCAGCACGTGCTGGAGCAGGAGAGCAACGGCAGTGAAGAGTGACGTCATCAAGGTCCAGGTCAGTGATTGGAGCGTGGGCAGGTACAGCAGGGAGCAGCGAGATCGGGGAGAAGGAGCAGCGAGAGATTGCAGAGAGATGTAATCGGGGCCCAGGAGAGGCGCGAGTTCGGGGCCAGGAGCCCATGGGTGGCACGGGCCAGCCCACACTGCAATATGTGCGCGCACTAGGCCCATGCAGCAGAGCTGGTCTCCAGTCTTCTTGGTTAATCCTTGCCACTGGATCAAGACCTAGCTCTGTCAAGCCCGTGTGGTGACTGTTGTGCAACGGCCCACCACACGCACAGGTGTCTTCCACCCTTCAAGATTTAGTTCTGGACCTGGAATTTTAAATCCTTCATTGAAACACCTGTGAACTTTTTGACGTAGAAGCAAGTCATCCTCGATTCGATGACGGGAGCGCAATGTGGGGCGGAAAGAACATGTTGCCGGGCAACAAAGGAAAGGCCCCTGGCTCCCGGGTAAGTGGCGGGGAAGGGGGCTTCGGGAGGGCCTTCTGATCAGGGGAAGCTGGGGGAGGGGATGGGATTCGTAGGAGGCCTTGTGGGAGTTGGAGGAACACTACTCCTCCACCTGAGCCCCACAAGGAAAAAAAACTAAAAGGACTCACCTTTTTGGGCCTCACCTCCTCTTTCCGCTCGCTTGGCCTGGCGGGAAAGTCACAATGGCTTCCCCGTGCAGACCTCTGGTTAAAACAGCACCCAGACCCCAGTGACGTCATCAGAGTCTGACCTTCATCCTTACAGAAGGGACCTGCCATTTTCCGCCAAGTGTCCTTCCCGCCTGCTCAGAGCAGAAAATTAGAACAAACACAAAGAGAGCGGGATCTTGCCAACTAAGTCCCATGAGCAATTTGAACTGTCCGCCCGCCCAGTTTCCATTGGGCAAGTGGGGTTAAAATTGTACCATATATCAGCTCTCAGAGAAATAATTTTACCCAATCTAATTTTAGCTCGTAGTAAACAGAACTGAATACCCTTTCTGGTTTTGGGCGGAAGGTTTTATTTCAAGAATTTTAACTTTTGCCCTTCACTGATCAAATTAATTATTTTTCAAAAGAACCTGATTAGAAAGTGATGCATCAGTTGGGCTGTCTGTTCACGACCTTTTCATTCGCACAGGATGTGGCACTGCATGTTGGTTAGAATTACTCCCCTTGGGCAGTGTAAGCTCGGTGGTTAAAGGCACATGCCTTTGATAATCATCTTCAGTATCTCTTTCATGTCAGTAATGAGAAGATAGGGCCTCATCAAAGGGAGCCTAATTCAGTGGAAGGAACTGTGAAAGAAAGGGTCTGCATTGGGACGGGTGATGAGGGAGGGTTGGGGAACTGAAGAAGTGAGGATTAGAAACAGTTAGCACTTCAGGGCAAGGAAGGGAATAAAGTGAAAAAACTGCAACAATCTGAAGCCGCAGCCGCTGTCAAGAGTACCACTCCTCTAGCCATGTGTTGTTTGATGATTAGAACTGAGGGCGATTGCCAAGAACTTGCTCTGATTGCCTGGTGGCCAGAGGCGGGGTTTAAGCTTTGAACTGCAAAGATCACATTTCATTCCACATAGCTTTGCTTTTTTTTAACCTAACTTGGGACTTTTAATCTAGTCATCTGCCAGTAGCCACTTTCATGGTAATTACAAATATATAATAGCTACAAAATCAGTGCTCACTAATAACTTTTTGGCTCAGTCTGAACAGCGAAATTTAAAGTCATTCAAGATGATGAGAATTGGCTGCACCTGCACACACTTCCAAATGCGAAAAGTTGCCTGGATATTTTACGACCCAGCTCTGAAGCTGGGTGTAATACTTACCGTTAAGAAGCCATTTGTTGCTACATCTTTGTCATAACCCAAATTGAGAGGCACATTTCTCTCACTTCAGGGACAGACAAAGCGTAAAAGTGTATTTCATCCTGTGACCAGCTGGTAACTGAGGTCGTAAATATCTTTGGTGGGGCGGGGTGGGGAATTGTGCAAGTGTCAAAACAACGCAAATACTTTGCACATAGTAAATCCTTCCCTGTCAGTAATCTGGCAGCTCTGTTCTTTCTAAACAAAGCAAAAATTATTGTATGACGTGCATTTAAGAAAAAAAAATCAACTTTTTTTTTAGAACTCTCAAAGTAAACACTGAGAAAATTAACAAATTAACAGCTGGCCTGGCATGTTATCATGACAAGAATGTGAGTGTTACTGGAAAATCCCAAGTAATAAGAGGAGAGTTGCTGGGCATAATTTTGACTTTTGCCCGATAGTATAAAATGGCCGATATTGAAACAACAGTCTGTTAAACATCTCTCCCGATTTTTAGTTTCATTGACTTCATCTGAGAATCTTCTAGCCGGATTAAATATCACCCTGCTTTACATAAAACAACATGCTGCGTAATTAAATTAGTTTTATGAAGTATGGGATACTTTACAAAGACTCCTCTTCCGTCAACACCCATAGTAAGTGTACATGAATAATTAGTTATACACTGTACATGCCTACACTGTACTAATTTACACTTTTGGAAACACATTACAGGATTTGGAGAAATGATTAATGTAACTTGTTGACTGTGTCTGCCCAAAAGGTATAAACTTAGGCTCAATGGAATTCCTTATTTTACAGCGTGACTGACTGAACACTTCCTGGCCAAATTCAGATGGGTTCACTGTTTCCGAGCTGGGAATAAAAGACTGAGAAAATGAGTCACTAAAAATGGAAGAACAGTGTGTTTTTTCTTCAAATAGTAATGAAGTGGGAAGCAAGCATCAGGAATGTAGCCTTTCAAACAGGGGAACGAGATTTCTTTAGTAGCAATTGAAAATTAAGAATCATCTTATATAAAAAAAAAAGTCCAAAACTAGGGGCCATGAATATAAGACTGTCACCAATAAATCCAACAGGGAATTCAGAAATTAAAAAAAAGAAAGACTTGCATTTATATAACGCCTTTCATGACCACCGGACGTCTCAAAGCACTTTACAACCAATGCAGCACTTTTTGGAGTATTTTTTTGCGACGGAGCTTGGTCTCCAGTTGTTTTGGATCCCCTTGACACTGGACCAAGACCTTGCTCTGGCAAACCCGTATGGTGACAAGTGGGCAACGGCCACCCCACGTTAAAAGAATTCACGCACAGGCATCTTCCACCGTTTAAAATGAGTTTCATCAGTCACCTGAGTACTCATTTTTAGTGTGGAAGCAAGTCATCCTCAACCCTGAGGGACTGCCTGTGATGATGACTTTTTGGAGTGCAGTCACTGTTGTAATGTGGGAAATGTGGCAGCCAATTTGTGCACAGCAAGCTCCCACCAACAGCAAGGTGGTTATGACCTGATAATCTGTTTTTGTTATGTTGATTGAGGGATAAATATTGGCTGGGTCATCAGGTATAATTCCCCTGCTCTTCTTCAAAATAGTGTCATGGGATTTTTTACGACCACTTGAGAGAGCAGATGGGGCCTCGGTTTAATGTCTCATATGAAAGACGAGACAGTCTTTCCGACAGTCCAGCACTGAACTGGATTCCTAGATTCAGGAGGAACTTCTTTACCCAGAGAGTGATTAGAATATGGAACTTGCTACCACAGGGTGAAGTTGAGGTGAATAGCATTTAAAGGAAAGCTAGATAAACACATGAGAGAGAAAGTAATAAAAGCTTATGCTGATAGGATTAGATGAAGAGGGGTAGGAGGGGGCTTGTATGGAGCATGAACACGAGCATGGACCAGTTGGGCGAATGACTGATTCTGTGCTGTAAATTCTACTGTAATCCTATCTAATGATGCACCTACAATAATGATCCTTATAACACATATGAAGCAGCTAACAAACCACTGGAAAGTTCAACAATCCAGCTCTGGAGTGAGCAATTGTTGGAACAAATGTCTAAATGCCAACTGCGAAAAGAAATTTGTGGGCATAGTAATAGAGTGAGCCATAATATTTGCTGAGGAGGAGCAGCATTCAGAGAAAGCAGAAAGTGAGGCAATATATGTTACAGGCAGGGTCAACACTGTCTCATAGAATTTGCCAGGAGGTCAAAAAAAAAGACGTTTGATGTTAAAGAAGAGCACAGAGAAGTCACGAATATTACTGTAAATCAAGAGTTCAGAATGTATTAATACGGTTGGTGTTAAATGATATAGACAAAAAAATGCTGTGCCGGCACAGAGAAATGTAGCAAGTAAGGTATTATGACTGACAATAACAGGGTTATGCAAATTGCATTATGCGTGCAATAATGGGAGAGAGAATATGGGCAAAACATTCTGAGATCCCATACCATTGGATGGCTTATATAGTGTCAACTGTGGCTCAGTGGGTAGCACTCTCGCCTCTGAGTCAGAAGATTGTGGGTTCAAGTCACACTCTAGGGACTTGAGCACAAACAAAATCTAGGCTGACACTCCAGTGCAGTGCTGAAGGAGCGCTGCACTGTCAGAGGTGCTGTCTTTTGGATGAGATGTTAAACTGCTCTCTCAAGTCAACACTATTTCGAAGAAGAGCAGGGGAGGTATCCCCAGTGTCCCGGCCAATATTTATCCCTCAATCACCATAACAAAAAAACAGATTATCTGGTCATTATCACATTGCTGTTTGTGGGAGCTTGCTGCGCACAAATTGGCTGCCGCGTTTCCTGTATTACAGTGCCTATACTCCAAAAGTACTCCATTGGCTGAGAAGCACTTTGAGGTGTCCAGTGGTCATGAAGGGCGCTATATAAATCTAAGTATTTTTTTTATTGGAAAATCGCAGATGCCTTGCCTGTGATTTTCTGTCCACAGGTAGTGCAGAATCTCAGATCCTTTTGTTCTTGTTCTCTTTCCCATCATGGCATGAACTGAAACATTTTAACTAGGGCTGTCTGCTTTGATGGAATAGATAACCCTTCCATAAACTAAGGGACATTTCGGTTTCTCCATAGACAACAGACCAATTAGACATGATCGAGGTTTTTAAGATTATGAACGTATTTGAAAGAGTAGACGTAGGGAAGATGTTTCCAATTGTACGGGAGACCAAAACTATGGGCCATAAATACAAGATAGTCACTAATAAATCAAATAGGGAATTCAGGAGAAATTTCTTTACCCAGAGGACGGTTAGAGTGTGACACTCGCTACCACAAGGAGTAGTTGAGGCGAACAGGATAGATGCATTTAAGGGGAAGCTAGATAAACACATGAGAGAGAAGCGAATAGAAGGATATATTCATAGGGTTACATGAAGTAGGGTGGGAGGAGGCTCGTGTGGAGCATAAACGCTGGCATGGACCAATTACATAGAATTCACAGCACAGAAATAGGCCATTCCGCCCAAGTGAGTATTTATGCTTCACACGAGCATCTTCCCAATCCTCTCCACCTATGCTGACGTGGACTGAGAACTGGTTGGCAGACAGGAAGCAAAGAGTAGGAGTAAATGGGTACTTTTCAGAATGGCAGGCAGTGACTAGTGGGGTACCGCAAGGTTCTGTGCTGGGGCCCCAGCTGTTTACATTGTACATTAATGATTTAGACGAGGGGATTAAGTGTAGTATCTCCAAATTTGCGGATGACACTAAGTTGGGTGGCAGTGTGAGCTGCGAGGAAGATGCTATGAGGCTGCAGAGTGACTTGGATAGGTTAGGTGAGTGGGCAAGTGCATGGCAGATGAAGTATAATGTGGATAAATGTGAGGTTATCCACTTTGTTGGTAAAAACAGAGAGACAGACTATTATCTGAATGGTGACAGATTAGGAAAAGGGGAGGTGCAACGAGACCTAGGTGTCATGGTACACCAGCCATTGAAGGTTGGCATGCAGGTACAGCAGGCGGTTAAGAAAGCAAATGGCATGTTGGCCTTCATAGTGAGGGGATTTAAGTACAGGGGCAGGGAGGTGTTACTACAGTTGTACAGGGCCTTGGTGCAGTTTTGGTCTCCTAACTTGAGGAAGGACATTCTTGCTATTGAGGGAGTGCAGCGAAGGTTCACCAGATTGATTCCCGGGATGGCGGGACTGACATATCAAGAAAGACTGCATCAACTGGGCTTGTATTCACTGGAGTTCAGAAGAATGAGAGGGGATCTCATAGAAACGTTTAAAATTCTGACGGGTTTAGACAGGTTAGATGCAGGAAGAATGTTCCCAATGTTGGGGAAGTCCAGAACCAGGGGTCACAGTCTAAGGATAAGGGGTAAGCCATTTAGGACCGAGATGAGGAGAAACTTCTTCACTCAGAGTGGTGAACCTGTGGAATTCTCTACCACAGAAAGTTGTTGAGGCCAATTCACTAAATATATTCAAAAGGGAGTTAGATGGAGTCCTTAATACTAAGGGGATCAAGGGGTATGGCGAGAAAGCAGGAATGGGGTACTAAAGTTGCATGTTCAGCCTTGAACTCATTGAATGGTGGTGCAGGCTCGAAGGGCCGAATGGCCTACTCCTGCACCTATTTTCTATGTTTCTATGTTTCTAACCCTATCATCATATCCTTCTATTCCTTTGTCCCTTATGTATTTATATAGCTTTCCCTTAAATGCATTTATGCTATTCTCCTCAACTACTCCTTGTTGTAGCAAGTTATTGAAGGGGAGGGCTGAGTTCGGCCGCAATTAGGCCGCAGCCTTGGCCCTTGGCCCAAACCCTGACACAAGGCCTGAAATCTCAACTGACCGAGGGGGAAGAGAGTGAGAGAGAGAAGGGGGATAAGCTTCATCCTTGGGCCCGGACTCTCGGCTGTGGAGAAGGCAGTGGCGGCCTGAGGGAGAGGCTGGAGTGAGTTTGATTGTTGTATGCGGCCCGGTTTAATGAAATTAAAATAAATAAATAATGTAAAGTACGTTGGAAGGAGGAGGTGGTGGGGGGCTCAGGCCGAGCTCGGGCCCCAGTGGCTTGGTGTGCTGAGACAATCTGTCCCGTAACAGCCAGGACAAGTGCTGGGGACAGGTAGCGTAATATGGCGGAGAATCAAGATGTCGGCGGCTGGGCTAGGTGGGCGATTGGTATCTGACTTCGGGGGGGGGGGGGGGGGGGCGGCGGAGGGAAAGCGGCCATGACCGACCTTCCTTCCCCGAGTCTTAACTTAACTGCAACAAAAGTGTCGTCCTGCTCTTCCACCAGGGCCTCAGCATTGCTGCAGATGGAAAATGGTGTGTGTGTGTGTGTGTGTGTGTGTGTGTGTGTGCGCGCACATCCATCCAGGGGATTTGCAGCATTTGGGAACCATAATAGTGACACGCACACATTACCCACTCAGTTGTCGGGTTATAATGTTGGATGGGCAGTTGGTTTTCACTGAGTGCGGTATCAGTAATAACAGCTGCCCATTGTAATTCATGAGATTTTACTGTATCCTGGTTCATCCGGAAGAACTGACCACTTAATAAATGATGATTTTAAAAAAATTTATAATGGTTTAAACGCGCGTCTTTCGATTAAAATGTGATGTGAAATTGCAGTAGAATATTAACCACAATGTGAAATTACCGTACATATGATTTATTAATACCACAAGCAGTTTTATCTTAAATTTGTCCCGCCCCCTTTTTATCTCCACCCACCTTTTGTGTCAGGGTGACAAAAGTGACGTTTTGCCCATTTCTAACGTGATAGCGTGTGACTTCCTGTACCTGTGATATGTTGGTGTTATTTCTCCGAAGAGAAGGTACCTGTGGTAAAATGATTTCAAGGAGAAGTAGTTACCCCTTCATATTAAAAATCTCCATTATAAAATATAAGACCCTATTCAGAATAATCGTATTGTGAATGAGCACTTAAGAATGATATTTTGTGGAATTCATTGCATTCTGCCAGCAGCATGAAAATCACTCTCATGGACATGCCCATCAGGAGCCAGTGGTTGTTGTTGGATTTATGTGATCAGAGCTGTTTTTGTGTTAATGCAGTCCCGATGGAGTTTGTGTTTAGTTTGCTGAGAATGCAGCAAGTCTTAGTGGGTTATACTTCAAAAAAATATATACCCACTAGTTGGGAACAATTGTAGAAATGCTATAATGAATGCCTCCTTTTGATCATGTTCAATGAGCATTTCTTTTTGTGAGGTCAATGGAGCCCATCATATTCTTCTGTCCTCTTTGTGGTAACTTTTCACAGAGCAAGAGTTTAAATATGCAAGTGAGCCAACAACACTAGAAAATGCCTGACCAAACAGTCAATCTGCAAAGGGATATCAACAGGTTAATTGAGTGGGCAAAAATTTGGCAAATGGAGTATAACGTGAGAAAATGTGAGGTTATGCACTTTGGCAGAAATAATTGAAAAGCAAATTATAATTTAAATGGAGAAAAATTGCAAAGTGCTGCAGTACAGAGGGACCTGGGGGTCCTTGTTTTGAAACACAAAAAGTTAGTATGCAGGTACAGCAAGTAATCAGGAAGGCAAATGGAATGTTGACCTTGTTGTGTATGCATGCCTGTTTACTGTGTGATGTCTGTAACGCTGTTATACAACACTGAACGTACCCTTACACTGTACACACCTTGCCTGTACACCAGAGGATGCTGCTGCTGGAGACCTAAGAAAGGAACACACAACCTGTTGTCCTCACTCAGGAGCTGCAAATAAAGGACTACAGGTCTACACAATTTAAGTAACATACCCTGTCTCGTGGAGTGATTACTAAAGGTATCTACATACACTACAACTGGTGACGGGAATACGAGGTCACGAACCACATGCTAAGCATGTCAAATCTCAGCATCTTTCAGCAATTTACCAATGGGGAAGATTGGGATGCTTTTGTAGAAAGATTGGAACACTTAAGGAGACTGGCTGCACCGTGCAACTTTGGCGACCACCTAAATGAAGCACTAAGGGACTCGACGAGAGCAGTGCACCGCATTGATACTTCTAAAGGCAGAAACACTGCCCCGAGTCCCGCAACCCTGAGTCTGCCACATGGGGCAAACCGGCTAGCCCCGTGCTGGTGCTGTGGAGGAAACCACAGGGCCCACCAGTGCCACTACAAAGACTATGCATGCAAAGAGAAAAGGCACCTTCAAAGGATGTGCAGAGAAAGCTTTACTCACTGCGTCTCTGATGAGTTGGCTGATCAACGGGGCTCCAACACAGAGGAAGATGAAGTTGCTCAACCCCTGGAAGAAGAGTATGGAACTCATACCTGCTCCACCGAAAGTTCTCCGTGGGTGATGAAAGTAGACGTCGACGGGATCCCAGTTTCTATGGAGAGCGACACAGGGGCGAGCCAGTCTGTGATGAGCCAAGTGACCTTTGAAGAACTTTGGATGAATCCCACCAATTGACCACAACGGCAGCCTGTCCAAGCGAAGCTGCTCCCAGGCCTCCGGGCTCCGGCAATCGACCTCGAACATGGATCCATTGCAGCATCCGGATGTTCCACTGTCCAGCTCAACTGCCCACAGCACCCCGGCAAAATCTCCGAGACTGAGGATCCAAACTCCACTTTCCGAGCCGGGGCAGCACTCCAAGGGGTGAACATCGACGAAATAAATGGATTCCCAACATCCAGGATCGAACCTCTGGAAGAAAAGAGCACCACAGTCTACCTACAGCAAGACTAGAAAATGGCTGCAGCACCACAAGCAACAGAACCTGTAATCAAAATGGCCTCCGCCATGCCACGAGTGAACATGGAGGAGCATCATGTGACATCGAGCGGCCAATCGGATTTGAAGGCTCCCTTAAAGGAGACCGGCAACCTAAAAAATTTAAAGGGGAAGTTTCAACTATTTGAGTACATGGACTTTAAAGCTAAAAATGCGATTAAAGGGTGCAAGTATGAAAACGTATGCAATGTAACCATGAATTGTGATGCTGGTTTAACTAATGTGACTAATGAGATGAATGCAGGTGTCAGTAAGGTTAAGAACAAGTTTATTATGCTTAACAATAATGATAAAGAATGTGAAATGCCTAATGTAACCATGTCTGTTGAAACCAGGACACCCAAAAGTGATGCAAATACTAGAATGTATAATGCAGGCTCGACTATGTGTGATCAGAGCCAAGGTGTCATATATACTGGTAGGACACTGCCAAAGGACATTGGGTCCTACAGGGACCATGCTGATGCCAATGGAATCCCCCTGTGGGAGACCCCCAGGTTCAGCAGGCTACCTGACCATGTAGCCTGGACCTTTGGAAGGAATGTGATGCCCCTTGCAGGACACACACACAGGCAGTGGGAGCAGACCCACTACAGGGACAGTGGTCAATGGGCAGCCCAGCCACCACCAATTGCAACCTGCACCAGACCAGCACTACAATCCCTGGCCACCAGGGCCAACACCAGGAGCATGAGGCCAATACCCTCTAGCTTCCCTGGCAAACCCTGGGTTGACCTGACCCTCATCCCAATTGGTGGACAAGGAACCCACCCAGTCTTGTGGCCCTTCCCAACACCCCACAACAACAGTGGACAAGGAGCTCACCCAGTCTTGTGGCCCTGCCCACAACTACCCACATCACAGTGTATACACACCAGCCACTGCTGCCGTGGCTACCCTCCGAGGGATCCCACAACAGTAACACCCACATGGTCTGTATGTGAGGGAGGGGAAACGTACGAGGCCAGCCTCAAGCACAGGGGTCACACCTGGCAACCACACAACCCTCACCACAACATCCCATAGCCCACCACTGATCATCTCCCCTGGGCATGACAATAAGGATGTGAAAAATGCTTAGGGGGGAAGTGTTGTTGTGTATGCATGCCTGTCTACTGTGTGATGTCTGTAACACTGTTATGCAACACTGAATGTAGCCTTACACTGTACACACCTTATCTGTACACCAGAGGGTGCTGCTGCTGCTGGAGACCCAAGGGTTACCTGAACACGGCAGGTAACCCAGTATAAAAAGGAGCTCACAGCTTGTTGTCCTCACTCAGGAGCTGCAAATAAAGGACTACAGGTCTCCACAGTGGAGTCATTACTAAAGGTGCCTACATACACTACAGGCCTTTATTGCAAGGGGGATAAAGTAGAAAGGCAGAGAAGTCCTGCTACAACTGTACAGGGTATTGGTGAGGCCACACCTTGAGGACTGCTTACAGTTTTGGTCTCCGTATTTAAAGAAGGATATACTTGCATTGGAGGCTGTTCAGAGAAGGTTCACTAGGTTGATTCCTGAGATGAGGGGGTTGACTTATGAGGATAGGTTGAGTAAGTTGGGTCTATACACATTGGAGTTCAGAAGAATAAAAGGTGATCTTATTGAAACATATAAAATAATGAGGGGGCTCGACAAGGTGGATGCAAAAAGGATATTTCCACTCATAGGGGAATCTAAAACTAGGGGACATAATCTCAGAATAAGGGGCCGCCCATTTAAAACTAAGATGAGGAGGAATTTCTTCTCTCAGATGGTTGTAAATCTATGGAATTCTTTGCCCCAGAGAGCTATGGAGGCTGGGACATTGAATAATTTTAAGGCGGAGATAGAGAGATTTTTGAGCGCTAAGGGAGTAAAGGGTTATGGGGAGCGGGCAGGGAAGTGGAACTGAGTCCATGATCAGATCAGCCATGATCTTATTGAATGGCGGAGCAGGCTTGAAGGGCCAATTGGCCTACTCCTGCTCCTATTTCTTATGTTACACATTCTTACCGCTCTTTAGGTAAAGAAGTTCCTCCTGAATTCCTGTTGGATTTATTGGTGACTATCTTATATTTATGGCTTCTGATTTGGTCTTCCCCACAAGTGGAAACATCTTCTCTACCTTGACCCTTCATAATCTTAAAGACCTCTTTTAGATCAGCCTTCTCTTTTCTAGAGAGAAGAGCCCAGCCTGCTCAGCCTTCAATCCTGTCCTGAACGAGAACAGCTTTTTATTAAAAAATGTTGCAATGAGCCTTATTTCTGTCTATATTTTAACAAAAGACAAATTGAGTGACAAGTCAGTAATTCTCCCACTTCCCAGGTCGACCTAGTCCATAGCTTCAACAGTATTTACTTACCACTAGCTTTAGAAGCAGGGAATTTATTGTACCTGGTGGTAGGCAGGTAAAAATTGATCGCCCATTGTCTGGTATTCCTAGTTTGGGTTACTGCCCAGAGCCAACCCTCGGTCCTTATTCATACTCATTGTTATTTCATCAGTACTATTAGCTCTTTGTTTGCAGGCTAAAACTGAAAGGTAAACAGCAAGGCACCGAGACCCAAATCTTGAATATTTCCATTGTGTGAGATCCACTATACTACAGTAAATTGACCAGATGGCAATTTTTCTTCCCTTTACATAAACTGTGCTTCCAGAAGTGGCTAGAAATTGTGCAAAGTTTCTCAGTGGTTAATGAGCAATGTTTGGGGTCACCCCATGTAAATAGAGCCCGGGTGGAGCTGCAGAACAATTGATATACAGGTTTCAAGATATATAAAGTCTGAAGATCAAAACAGTCTCAATGCAACAAAGTGGCTAAACTTTGCCAAAGGCTGGTAACAATTGTTGTATTTGGATAGTCTTTATGAGAATTCCGGTCAACTACAATAAAGAAAAGTGATGAATACGTTTAGCATGACCCTTTGTGTACTCGGCTTTTGTTTTGGGAGTTGAACTGCCCGCAGTCTTTGATCCTCCTGTCCTGTCACCTGAGTAAAACTTCATACCTTACTGATTTCCAGCACGTTATGAAAGCAAAAAAGTAAACTCTCCTGTGGTCCCATTTATACTAATTCCAAGTTTATACTCATAGCTCAACTCAGATGTACATTTTCGTTTTCAATGAAACCGATTGGGGATTGACGGCTTGTTAGAATCCATCTATAAATGTGAGTGATCCGTTCCACTAGCTTATCATCCCATGTGATGAAGACATAAATTACCCGATAGTCTTTGACTGTGCACAAGATCACAAGAGAGAAAGAAAAAAAAGACTTGCATTTATATAGCGCCTTTATGACCACTGCACGTCTCAAAGCGCTTTACAGCAAATGACGTACTTTTTGAATGTAGTCGCTGTTGTAATGTAGGAAACGCAACAGTCAATTTGCGCACAACATGCTCCCGTAGCAATGTGATAATGACCAGGTAATCTGTTTTTGTTATGTTGATTGAGGGATAAATATTGGCCAGTGCACCAGGGATAACTCCCCTGCTCTTCTTTGAAATATTGCCATGGGATCTTTTACGTCCACTTGAGAGAGCAGATGGGGTCTCGATTTAACATCTCATCCAAAAGACGGCACCTCCGACTGTGTAGCGTTTCCTCAGTTCTGCACTGGAGGGTCAGCCTAGATTTTTGTGCTCAAGTCTCTGGAGTGGGACTTGAACCCACAACTTTCTGACTCAGGCAAGTGTGCTGCCCACTGAGCCACAACTGATATTCCGATAGAAACAGATTATACGATTTGTTAATGCACAAGTGGTACAATAAAGATTGAGAAGAATAAAGCAGAAAAAAAAATCAAAGTTCAAATTATAAAGTAGGGAGATAAAATATTAAATGTCAGAAGTGGCAAGCGGCTTAAGTGGGCATCATGCATACATCAGCCATTCCGTAGCTTCAGGGCCAATATTGTTAAGTCTGGAGAGGTCTCCTGGTAGGCCGACATGAAACATTCAGTAAATGTGCAGTATCTTCAACTGCACCAACAGCTACACAGCGTTTTTGCGTGAGGTCATTTACCGCGCACCTTACCTCCCCATATCAAAATAGTTGAGTTTGAATTGGAGATGGCATGGCAGCTCGAAGCCAGCAGTCTCCCATCAGGCTGAATGGTGAGGAAGGAGTTTCTTATGGAGGTGGGGGAACCTCTTCCCCATTCCATTCAACATAATGAAGTCATGCACTTTGGCAGAAAAAATCAAAGTGTAAGTTATTATTTAAATGGAAAAAGATTGCAAAGTGCTGCAGTACAGTGTGACTTCGGGGTACTTGTGCATGAAACACAAAAGGATAGTATGCAAGCACAGCAAGTTATCAGGAAGGCCAATGGTATCTTGGCTTTTATTGCAAAGAGGATGGAGTATAAAAGCAGGGAAGTCTTGCCACAGCTATACAAGGTATTGGTGAGGCCACACCTGGAATACTGCGTGCAGTTTTGGTTTCCATATTTATGAAAGGATATACTTGCTTTGGAGGCAGTTCAGAGAAGGTTCACTAGGTTGATTCTGGGGATGAGGGAGTTGACTTATGAGGAAAAGTTAAGTAGGTTGGGCCTCTACTCATTGGAATTCAGAAAAATGAGAGGTGATCTTATCGAAGCATATAAGATTATGAGGGGGCTTGACAAGGTGGATGCAGAGAGGATGTTTCCACTGATGGGGGAGACTAGAACTAGAGGGCATGATCTTAGAATAAGGGGCCGCCCATTTAAAACAGAGATGAGGAAGAATTTCTTCTCTCAGAGGGTAGTAAATCTGTGGAATTCGCTGCCTCAGAGAGCTGTGGAAGCTGGGTCATTGAATAAATTTAAGACAGAAATAGACAGTTTCTTGAACGATAAGGGGATGGGGGGTTATGGGAAGCGGGCGGCTAGGTGGAGCTGAGTCCATGATCAGATCAGCCATGATCTTATTGAATGGTGGAGCAGGCTCAAGGGGCTGTATGGCCTACTCCTGTTCTTATTTCTTATGTTCTTATGAGACAGCATCTGCAGTGAGGATAGTTGGTAGCACCATCCTGATTGGACTTCAGCTGATGAGTCGATGGTGAGACACCTCCCATATATCTATGAAAAGTGTCTGTTGTGGCATCTCCTGGTTTTTCTCAAGGACAACCTTTAGCGTTTGATGTTAGGAGGTCACAATTATGAGAGGACAAGTAGCCATTCAATGATCTAGACGAGGAAGATCATTCAACTCATCTTAGCTCATCTATTGAGAGAGTGCGCCACAATCTCCCATTCACAACATCCAGTTGTTCTTTAAGTAATTCCCTGGTTTTTATCTCCACTACTCGAGCAATTCATGTGTTGATCACTCTGTGTGGAGAAGAACTCAGCGACACTTGCCCTAAATGTGAGAAAATGGTGCTTTAGATGTCAGTTGGCTCAATAGTAGCACTCTCAACTATGAGTCAGAAGGTTGTGTGCTCAAGCCCCATTGCAAGACTTGTGCATTTAATTTAGGTGAGACATCAGTGTGATATTGAAGGAGTGCGGCATTGTTGGTGGTGCTGTCTTTTGGAGGAGACATTAAAGATAGGACCCATCCCGATGAACCTAAAAGATCTCATGCCACTTTTTGAGCAACATGAGGAGTCGCTCCTCGTGTTCTTGTCAATATTCCTCCCTCAAATAAAATTAACTGGAAGAAATGATAAGTGAGGCCATTGGGGAGTGAACCATCTAATGTTATTATAAGATTTATTGTTGAGTCAAATAAAATTATTTTGGCCTCTTAAGGAATTGAAGAAATGAAAGAAGTATGTGTACTATAGACTATCCTGACAACAGTTTAAGGAAGATGAGTCAAAATGAGACAACTGGAAATGAGACCCAGCTTGATTATTTAGAAGATGTTGGCTGTGCTCCTTACACATTCTCTGCTAGCGTACCAGTGTGAAAGATGTCACAGGTACTGAATCCCTACGTCAGCAGATCCACAACAATATCATTGAACTCTAGAAGATATTTTTGTTTAGCTGTACTGCACAACACAAACCGTTAGCCGGCATGGGCTGGAGGGGCTGAATGGCCTTCTTCCATGCTGTAACCATTCTGTGATTCTATGACCTAATTGGCTGTTTGTGGGACCTTGCTTTGAGTGATAATGGAGTAAAGGGTTATGGGGAGTGGGCAGGGAAGTGGAGCTGAGTCCATGACCAGACCAGCCATGATCTTATTGATCCTGTTCCTATTTCTTATGTTCTTATGCTGTGCATAAATTGCTTGCCATGTTTGCCTATATAACAGTGACTGTATTCTGAAAGTAACTCATTAGCTGTGAAGCACTTTGCGACATCTTAAGGATCTAAAAGGCATATATAAGTGTACATTCTTTCTTTTAAATTTGCCTTTCACTAGTTTGAACCTATGTCCTTTTGTCCTACTTTGTTCAGATTAAAGTAATTTTTCGGATCTGCCTTTTCCATACTGTTTATTATCATACACTCCTTTATAAGCTTGCCTGTCAGTTACCTCCATTCAAGGATGAAAAGAAAGAAAGAAGAAAGCAAGAATTTGCATTTAAACAGCGTCTCATGTCTTCAGCACATTCCAAAGTGCTTCACAGCTAATAAGTTATTTTTGATGTGCTGCCACTGGTGATATGTAATAAGAAAGAAAGGCTTGCATTTATATAGCGCAGTTCATGATCGCAAAACGTCCCAAAGCGTTTTACAGCCAATGAACGGAACGGAACATCGTACTCAAGGACAAAGGCCAAATACTGCGGTAGTGGGAAATCTGATGGAAAAACAGAAAATGCTGGAAAGACTCAGCAGGTCAGACAGCATCTGTGGATAGAGAACCAGAGTTAACTTTTTGGGTTGGTGACCATTAATCATCATTGGAAAAAGTTAGAGATGTAACAGGTTTTAAGCAAGCGCAGAGACAGGGAAATGGGAGGAAAGAACCAAAGGGAAGGTCTGTGATAGGGTGGACAGCAAGAGTAATTAACTGACAAAAGGGATGATGGTGCAAGGCAAATGGTAATGGGACAAGCAAAGAAAAAAAGATAGGTCTAGAGGTGTAGTAAATGGCAAGAGCAGAACCATTGCCCGTACCTGCTGTCTGGAAAACAGTGAACAGTGTTTGTGATCGGCAATTGTTGAACTCAGTGTTGAGTCTGGAAGGTTGTAAAGTGCTTAATCGAAAGATGAGGTGCTGTTACTCAAGCCTCCGCTGAGCTTCACTGGACAAATATAGGAGGACAGAGAGGTCAGAGTGGGAGTGGGATAGAGGATTAAAATGGCAGGCAAACAGAAGCTCAGAGTCTTGCAAGAAGACTAAATAGAGGTGTTCAGCAAAGCAATCATCCAATCTGTGTTTGGCCTCCCCAATGTAGAGGAGGCCACATCCTTAAAAATGTGGTGTTACATTAGCTACCCTCCAGTCCATACGGATCCAGAGTCGATAGACTGTTGGAAAATGATCACCAATGCATCCACTATTTCTAGAGCCACTTCCTTAAGTACTCTGGGATGCAGACTATCAGGCACCGGGGTTTTATCGGCCTTCAATCCTATCAATTTCTCTAACACAATTTCCTGCCTAATAAGGATATCTTTCAGTTCCTCCTTCTCACTAGACCCTCGGTCCCCTTACTTCCGGAAGGTTATTTGTGTCTTCCTTCGTGAAGACAGAACCAAAGTATTTGTTCAACTGGTCTACAATTTCTTTGTTCCCCATTATAAATTCACCTGAATCTGACTGCAAGGGACCTATGTTTGTCTTCACTAATCTTTTTCTCTTCACATATCTATAGAAGCTTTTGCAGTCAGTTTTTATATTCCCCGCAAGCTTCCTCTCATACTCTATTTCCCCCCTCCTAATTAAACCCTTTGCTGAATTCCCATTGACTTCAATTTTACTCGGGCTCCTTGATGCCACACTCGGTCATATGCTGTTGTGATGTTAAGGGCAGTCACTCTCACCTCGCCTCTGGAATTCAGCTCTTTTGTCCATGTTTGGACCAAGGCTGTAATGAGCTGAGTGGTCCTGGCGGAACCCAAACTGAGCATCGGTGAGCAGGTTATTGGTGAGTAAATGCTGCTTGATAACACTGGATCATAATCAGAAACTTGTGTGGTAAATCTCACAACATTTGTCTTCCACGATAACACTGTTAATGCCACCTTCCATCACTTTGCTAAAAATTGAGAGTAGACTGATGGGGCAGTAATTGGCCAGAGCGGATTTGTCCTGCCTTTTTATGGACAGGACATACCTGGGCAAGGTGAAGGCACAAGTGCAGGAAATGGGATGAATATGGTCGATGTCCTTGTCAACCATGGAGGAGGGGAATCCACAGTTACGGAAAAAGGAAGACATATCGGAAGCACTGGTGTGGAACATGGCGTCGTCAGAACAGATGTGATGGAGACGGAGAATCTGGGAGAATGGAATAGAATCCTTACGGCAAGCGGGGTTGGAGGAAGTGTAATCAAGGTAGCTGTGGGAGTTAGTTGGCTTGTAGTAGATATTAATTTACAGCCTATCCCCAGAAATGGAGATAGAGATACCGAGGAAGGGAAGAGGCCAAGGATAGTCCATGTGTAGGCGAGGGAGGGATGGAAATCTGAAGCAAAGTTGATGACATTTTCCAGTTCGGGCACAGAGCAGGAAGCGGCACCGAGACAGTCATCGATGTTCTGGAAAAAGAGGTGAAGGAGGGGACCTGAGAAGGACTGGAACAATAGTACTCAAGGTATGGTCTAACCCCTATAAGGTTTGAACACCACTTCCATCCAATCTGCATTCTACTCTTATCTTCCTTAAATTCCTAAATTCCTTGAATCTGTACTGTTGGCAGACACATTTTTTGTCAGTCTGATTTTATTGCATATGCAGCGACTTCTAACAAAATGCTCCACCTATGTTGAAATCACTTTGCCCTCCCCTCGCCCCCCCCAGGTCATTTGCCTGGAATTAAACAATCACCGTGCCAAGTAAAGAGAATAAGTATTGTCAGGGTGCCTGGAATGTAATTTGTACACTCATGCAGAACCTGTGTGAAGATGTTTCGTGGCTCAGTAGGCTGACACTTCATTTTTATACTGGGATTGTACTGGTTTGCATAACACGGGTGGTCTGCATTGGCAGCTTGACATAGGCTTGGTTTCAATGCTGCTTTTATATCAGTGTAAAGTTGCAAGAATAAAAGGGGTATAATTATCCATATAACGGGTCCTTTGAACATTACTAGGATTACTTACAAAATAAAACTGAAAAATGTGGAACTACTTTGACAAACTGTTTGTACACTATTTGTATGCAGACCTGGCAACTCTTAGCCCAACAGAGGAGCTGAAACCTATTATCACATGAATACAGGGGTCATTTCAAGTCTGTCTGCTTGCCATATTAATATTTGGTAACCTCTGGCTAAATGATCGCGACTACTGGTGGCGATTTCCATAAGTTTATAGATGTTTTTTTTTTCTCTCTTTCTTGCTGGCTGTCTGTCAACCATGAGATGTGCACTTACTCCCTCTTTAATATAATACAGCAGTTTAATTTAGCAAACCCCAGTTTATTATTACTGGCTCACTGTGACCATCTAACGTTGCCAAGTTCGGTTGGTTTTGGTATTTATTGTTCCCTAACAAGTTCAAATATTTATTTGCTGTGATATCCACAACTCAAATTGAAGTGACCTATTGCTTGGGTAAACGAGAGAGCAAGATTCAATAATGGGCATCAAAGCTGATTTTTTTTTCAAAAAGTTTGCAATTCTTTAGAATATTGTCTGCAGCTGTCCCATCTGCCTACTATTTTCAGTCAAGAGATATGGGGAAAGAAGATGCAACATATTTTCGTGAGCTATGAAGTGTTTCTCTGCAAATATCTTCCTCCATGTGCAATTTTCAGCAGCAAATTGTGTCGCAGGTTGCAAATATGATGGAAAATGGATTCCATCTGTTCTAACTTCTTTCAAAATAATCTGCAAAGAGGCTTTAAAAAGTCTTGTAAATGAGAAAACACAGACTTTCCTACAAGACATTCCAGTTATATTTTATGTGGCAAAGATAAGGGAAAGATATTATCCTGATGCAAGAATGGATCACCTCAGGACAACAGTCATGAACCGGTCAGGCTATAATTGCAGTGTCTAATTCTGAAAGGATCTGGAGAGAACAATATGGCACACACCCTGTGGTACTCAAACTAGCCGCTCGCGCTCACTTGCTATCCCATTGGCATCTTGCAAATTCCGCCCGGCAACGTTTCGGGGAAATAACCAGCTTCCGTGTTGAAACGTTTCAGTTGGATGACATTGCACTGGTTTCTTCATTCTCGTATCCTAGACATGTCAACTGTGACTCAAACATAAAATGATGTTCTTTACATCGTTCTCTTAAACAAATATTGTGGCGGAATGTAAATGTACCGTGAAGTGGGAAAAGGTGAACACGTGTATTCAATAGAAAATGGTTTTAAATAATATAAACTTCCAGGTGGCGTGAGATGCAAAAGGATTTGGAATTTGCTCTGGGTCCAACCCCTTATCAGGATAGTAAGCAGAGTACAAAAATAAGCAGCCATCAGTAAGGACATGTGTCATGTATCTTACATTATTATATATAACTGTATCCTAACATGCTATACATGACTGTAATAAGATATGACCTGTAACCACCAGCATACCTTATCACCAGGGGTGCACTTGCAAGAGACAGGTATATAAGGACAGGTCTCAGGCAAGTGCAGCATTCCAGAGCTGTGAAATAAAGGTGCAGGTCCAGAGTGACCTTGACTTCACTACATGCCTCGTGTGAATCTGTACTGAGGGGACAGGACTTTACAACATGCAGAAACTGACTGGTGCAAAAAGGATACATGAAGGTTGAATGAAATATTGAAAGGGTGTTTTAATGTAAATATTTATAACTGCAAGAACACTGCACTAGCGTAGGCCAAGATAATCAGGCCAAATAACTCTCTTGCATCTGACGAGATTGTGATCTCCTGGCTCAGGATCATAATCACAAACTTGTGTGGTAACTCTTACAACATCTGTCTTCCACGAGCAAGAATGAATAAGAGGATGCTATGGAGACATGGGCTGTCGCAGTCTTTATAATCGTGCTGAATGCCCTCTATTCAAACTAGAGGGGTTTATCGACCACTATGGATACTGGGATAATACCATCAACATTGAAGTTACATTATCTTGGGGCTGACATTAACCCTTTTTTGCACCCCGGTAGGGTGTTGTGGCGTGTCAACGATCCCATAGTGTTGACCTGTTCAGTGCGGCGCAGACACCTTGGGAGCACCCCTCTAACGAGGTGGAGTGCCTGAGACAAATTTTTTTTGTGTCATAATACTCCTGTGAAGTGCCTTAGGATGTTTCACTTTGTTAAAGGCGTTATATAAATCCAAGTTGTTGTTGTTATTGTTTGAGGGGCACAAAGGGCAATTCCACGCCGGGTGCGGGACCTCTGCCCTGGGCGTTAACTGACCCCGGCCCGGAAGGTTACCAGCCCCCCGGACAGGCCACGGGGCAATTTCGTCCCCAAGATGTAGCAAAATATTGCAATGTCCAGAGGAAGGCCGGACATTATGTATATGGGGTATCAAGTATATGGCCCATGACGGAAAATCCCACGTCTGATGTTGACAGTTCTGGGCAAGGAGAAGAACACATTCATCACCATCTTGTTTGGCTTGTTTCTGGTTCTGTTGAAACTGATTCTGTGGCTTTGCAGAGCAATGATCGAATCGGCTATTGGTTCATCTCCGGTTCAGCAGCATTGTGTGACCCCCTTCCAAAATTGATCACCTCCCTCCCTCAGCTAACTCTGTGAAATTCTATCCTCCAGTCCAGCGTGAAGATCCCTTGCTTTCAGTTACATGTGAAAACTAGGTTTTCTAATCAGGCATTTGTTAACCTTTAACTTTAGCTTTTCATGACTTTATTCGCGGCCTCTATGGCCCTCTGCACCGAGTTACATTAACCTTATTTCCAATTTCCTATTAAATGTTCCTTATAGCCCTTGGGTAAGGTTAACCTTCCTGTTAATAAATAGTTTGTTTTCATTCTTAAATATGTCTGCTTCCTCCTTCAAAAAATAAGCCTTGTGGTGATATGGAGAATATTTGCCGGGGAATGACTCAACATCTGTGGTTATAAACAGTCTTAAAATGCTTGGCTTGTATTTATACTGTGCATCAAAATATTGGCTTGCTTTAATATTTAACATTGCACAATTTTCATTTGTCCTTTGATGCTTCTGGCCATGACAAAAATCACCCTTATTACTTTCTATTTTAAAAGAAAGGAAAGACCTACATTTATACAGCAGCTTTTACGACCACCTCAAAGTCTCAAAGCGCTTTATAGCCAATGAAGAATTTTGATTATTTAAAAACAATTAACTGTATCTCTCAGGTTTTACTGCATCGTGCAACATTTCCCAGTTAATAGAGCCAGGACTTTTCAACAGACTGCGGTTTCAACAGCAACTGATTTTCTTCCTATTCCATCCTTCTTGTGTATCTACATAAAGAGAAAATAGTTAAACGTAACCAGCATGGATTTCAAAAGAGATCAATCATCATGCTTGACAAACGTCATAGAATTTTTGAGGAGGTAACGGATGTGGTAGATGGGGAAAAGTACATGGTCTTTAGGAAAGCCTTTGACAAGATACCAGGCTGGAGATTATTAGATCGAGAACATTAAGCATTATGGAATTAGGGTGAAGATAGCAAACTGAATTAAAAATTAATTATAAGGGACAGGTTAGAGGCAGGAAGAATGTTCCCAATACTGGGGAAGTCCAGAACCAGGGGTCACAGTCGAAGGATAAGGGGTAAGCCATTTAGGACTGAGATGAGGAGAAACTTCTTCACTCAGAGAGTTGTTAACCTGTGGAATTCTCTACCACAGAAATTGTTGAGGGCAGTTTGTTAGATATATTCAAGAGGGAGTTAGATATAGCCCTTACCGCTGAAGGGATCAAGGGGTCTGGAGAGAAAGCAGGAAAGGAGTACTGAGGTGAATGATCAGCCATGATCTTATTGAATGGTGGTGCAGGCTCAAGGGGCCGAATGGCCTGCTCCTGCACCTATTTTCTAAGTTTCTATGTTTCTATGTCCGATGATGCAGCAGGGGGCGGGAGCAAGTTTCACATCCGGAACGGTAATGGGGCACTGCACACTTGATGACGTCCCGATCTACGGGGCGCTAGAGACCGAGACAGTAAGAGAAGTTCGCGGGCGTCGCTGAATTTGCTGCGCCTGGTCAGTAACCCTTTAGCGCCCCGTTACCGTCCCCCATAGGCACTAACAGGAGGCGCAAAGCAGCCGAATTTCTCTCCCAAGGTGTTGCACTACAATGGAGTGAAGAGGTAGATTTTAACTTTCACCACCGGGCAGAAACTTGCAGTAACAGATGAGCCGCCCATTATACACCCCACCTGATTATCTTCACCTTTTCCCGGTGCTCAAAGTTAAAATATACTCCAAGATCTTTGAAAAAATCGAACATGTACTTAACAACTGATAGAAAGGGAAACAATCCAAATGGAAAAAGCTCAACAACAACAACAACTTATATTTATATAGCACCTGTAATGTAGTTAAATGTCCCAAGGCACTTTACAGGAGCGTTATAAAACAAAATTTGACACCGAGACACATAAGGAGATATTTGGGTAGATAACCAAAAGCTTGGTCAAAGAGGTCGGTTTATGGAGTGTCTAAACATAGAAACATAGAAAATAGGTGCAGGAGCAGGCCATTCAGCCCTTCTAGCCTGCACCGCCATTCAATGAGTTCATGGCTGAACATGAAACTTCAGTACCCCCTTCCTGCTTTCTCGCCATAACCCTTGATCCCCCGAGTAGTAAGGACTTCATCTAACTCCCTTTTGAATATATTTAGTGAATTGGCCTCAACTACTTTCTGTGGTAGAGAATTCCACAGGTTCACCACTCTCTGGGTGAAGAAGTTTCTCCTCATCTCGGTCCTAAATGGCTTACCCCTTATCCTCAGACTGTGACCCCTGGTTCTGGACTTCCCCAACATTGGGAACATTCTTTCTGCATCTAACCTGTCTAAACCCGTCAGAATTTTAAACGTTTCTATGAGGTCCCCTCTCATTCTTCTGAACTCCAGTGAATACAAGCCCAGTTGATCCAATCTTTCTTGATAGGTCAGTCCCGCCATCCCGGGAATCAGTCTGGTGAACCTTCGCTGCACTCCCTCAATAGCAAGAATGTCCTTCCTCAAGTTAGGAGACCAAAACTGTACACAATACTCCAGGTGTGGCCTCACCAAGGCCCTGTACAACTGTAGCAACACCTCCCTGCCCCTGTACTCAAATCCCCTCGCTATGAAGGCCAACATGCCATTTGCTTTCTTAACCGCCTGCTGTACCTGCATGCTAACCTTCAATGACTGATGTACCATGACACCCAGGTCTCGTTGCACCTTCCCTTTTCCTAATCTGTCACCATTTAGATAATAGTCTGTCTCTCTGTTTTTACCACCAAAGTGGATAACCTCACATTTATCCACATTATACTTCATCTGCCATGCATTTGCCCACTCACCTAACCTATCCAAGTCACTCTGCAGCCTAATAGCATCCTCCTCGCAGCTCACACTGCCACCCAACTTAGTATCATCCGCAAATTTGGAGATACTGCATTTAATCCCCTCGTCTAAATCATTAATGTACAATGTAAACAGCTGGGGCCCCAGCACAGAACCTTGCGGCACTCCACTAGTCACTGCCTGCCATTCTGAAAAGTACCCGTTTACTCCTACTCTTTGCTTCCTGTCTGACAACCAGTTCTCAATCCACGTCAGCACACTACCCCCAATCTCATGTGCTTTAACTTTGCACATTAATCTCTTGTGTGGGACCTTGTCGAAAGCCTTCTGAAAGTCCAAATATACCACATCAACTGGTTCTCCTTTGTCCACTTTACTGGAAACATCCTCAAAAAATTCCAGAAGATTTGTCAAGCATGATTTCCCTTTCACAAATCCATGCTGACTTGGACCTATCATGTCACCATTTTCCAGATGCACTGCTATGACATCCTTAATAATTGATTCCATCATTTTACCCACGACTGAGGTCAGGCTGACCGGTCTATAATTCCCTGTTTTCTCTCTCCCTCCTTTTTTAAAAAGTGGGGTTACATTGGCTACCCTCCACTCCATAGGAACTGATCCAGAGTCAATGGAATGTTGGAAAATGACTGTCAATGCATCCGCTATTTCCAAGGCCACCTCCTTAAGTACTCTAGGATGCAGTCCATCAGGCCCTGGGGATTTATCGGCCTTCAATCCCATCAATTTCCCCAACACAATTTCCCGACTAATAAAGATTTCCCTCAGTTCCCCCTCCTTACTAGACCCTCTGACCCCTTTTATATCCGGAAGGTTGTTTGTATCCTCCTTAGTGAATACCGAACCAAAGTACTTGTTCAATTGGTCTGCCATTTCTTTGTTCCCCGTTATGACTTCCCCTGATTCTGACTGCAGGGGACCTACGTTTGTCTTCACCAACCTTTTTCTCTTTACATACCTATAGAAACTTTTGCAATCCGCCTTAATGTTCCCTGCAAGCTTCTTCTCGTACTCCATTTTCCCTGCCCTAATCAAACCCT
The DNA here is from genome assembly GCF_044704955.1 of Pristiophorus japonicus. Classification (NCBI taxonomy): domain Eukaryota; kingdom Metazoa; phylum Chordata; class Chondrichthyes; family Pristiophoridae; genus Pristiophorus; species Pristiophorus japonicus. Next base: position 518,814,943 of record NC_091977.1, on the reverse strand, counting down.
TTGTCCTCCTCTGCTGAGTTCTAAATTTCTCCCAGTCCCCAGGTTCGCTGCTATTTCTGGCCAATTTGTATTCCACTTCCTTGGCTTTAATACTATCCCTGATTTCCCTAGATAGCCACGGTTGAGCCACCTTCCCTTTTTTATTTTTACGCCAGACAGGAATGTACAATTGTTGTAATTCATCCATGCGGTCTCTAAATGTCTGCCATTGCCCATCCACAGTCAACCCCCTAAGTATCATTCGCCAATCTATCCTAGCCAATTCACGCCTCATACCTTCAAAGTTACCCTTCTTTAAGTTCTGGACCATGGTCTCTGAAATTACTGTTTCATTCTCCATCCTAATGCAGAATTCCACCATATTATGGTCACTCTTCCCCAAGGGGCCTCAACAATGAGATTGCTAATTAATCCTCTCTCATTACACAACACCCAGTCTAAGATGGCCTCCCCCCTAGTTGGTTCCTCAACATATTGGTCTAGAAAACCATCCCTTATGCACTCCAGGAAATCCTCCTCCACCGTATTGCTTCCAGTTTGGCTAGCCCAATCTATGTGCATATTAAAGTCACCCATTATAACTGCTACACCTTTATTGCATGCACCCCTAATTTCCTGTTTGATGCCCTCCCCAACATCCCTATTACTGTTTGGAGGTCTGTACACAACTCCTACTAACGTTTTTTGCCCTTTGGTGTTCTGCAGCTCTACCCATATAGATTCCACATCATCCAAGCTAATGTCTTTCCTAACTATTGCATTAATCTCCTCTTTAACCAGCAATGCTACCCCACCTCCTTTTCCTTTTATTCTATCCTTCCTGAATGTTGAATACCCCTGAATGTTGAGTTCCCAGCCCTGATCATCCTGGAGCCACGTCTCCGTAATCCCAATCACATCATATTTGTTAACATCTATTTGCACAATTAATTCATCCACCTTATTGCGGATACTCCTTGCATTAAGACACAAAGCCTTCAGGAGGTGAGAGAGAGGTAGAGAGGCGGAGAGGTTTAGTGAGGGAATTCCAGAGCTTAGGGCCTCTGAAGCTGAAGGCACAGCCGCCACTGGTGGAGCGATTAAAATCGGGGAAGCTCAAGAGGCCAGAATTAGAGGAGCACAGAGATCTTGGAAGGTTGTAGGGCTGGAGTAGATAGGGAAGGGCGAGGCCATGGAAGGATTTGAAAACAAGGATCAAAACTTAAACAATGGAAGCTGTGGGGCCATTACTTGAAGTAAAGCTTTACTAAAGGTACTATTGTGTTCCGAACACAGATGAAACTGCACACAGGGAGGTTAAAAGCCGGCTTATATACAGTGCTCCCAAGGGATTCTGGGATCCCTTGGGACTTCAGGGGATGCACTCCCTCGTGGCAGAACATGGGAGTGCATGGTTTACAGATACACATCACTCCCCATCCAAAGTCAAAGTGAAAACTATTTACAGGGTGAGGTGGTCGGGAGCCTTTCTTTCCCTGGTGGACCGCTTCCGTACAAATGTCTGTTCTGGTGTGTTGGCTGTGCCCTCGCTGGGCTGGCGTGTTGTTAGCCCTGCAGGGCTGCTGGGTGAGCCTGGCCTTGGTGGGCTGTTGGGCGTGATGGGTTCAATTTCCTGGTCCGGGGTGGTGTCGTTACTCCTTTGGGTGTGTGTTGTGGGCTCGAAAAAGGTGGTGTCTGCTGTGAGTTGTTCAGGGCAGTCTGTGAACCGCAGCCTCATTTGGTCCAGGTGCTTTCTGCAAATTTGTCCATTGTCTAGTTTGACTACAAACACCCTACTCCCATCTTTAGCTATCACCGTGCCCGCGATCCACTTGGGACCATGTCCATAGTTTAACACATACACAGGGTCATTCAGATCAATTTCCCATGACACAGTGGCGCGACCATCGTTTACATTTTGTTGCTGCCGCCTGCTCTCTACCTGATCATGCAGGTTGGGGTGAACCAGCGATAGTCTGGTTTTAAGTGTCCTTTTCATGAGTAGCTCAGCCGGGGGGACCACTGTGAGCGAGTGGGGTCTCGTGCGGTAGCTGAGCAGTACTCGGGACAGGCAGGTTTGGAGTGAGCCTTCTGTGACTCGTTTGAGGCTCTGTTTGATTGTTTGTACTGCCCGCTCTGCCTGCCCATTGAAGGCTGGTTTAAACGGGGCCGAGCTGACATGTTTGATCCCATTGCGGGTCATGAATTCTTTAAATTCGGCACTGGTGAAACATGGCCCGTTGTCACTGACCAGTATGTCAGGCAGGCCGTGGGTGACAAACATGGCCCTCAGGCTTTCAATGGTGGCGGTGGTGGTGCTTCCCGACATTATTTCACATTCAATCCATTTTGAAAAAGCATCCACCACCACCAGGAACATTTTACCGAGAAACGGGCCCGCATAGTTGACATGGATCCTTGACCATAGTCTGGAGGTCCAGGACCACAAACTTAGTGGTGCCCCTCTGCGCGCGTTGCTCAACTGAGCACACACGCTGCATTGCCGTACACAGGACTCTAAGTCAGAGTCGATACCGGGCCACCACATGTGGGATCTGGCTATCGCTTTCATCATTACTATACCCGGGTGTGTGCTGTGGAGATCCGAGATGAACGTCTGCCTGCCCTTTTTTGGTAGCACTACGCGGTTACCCCACAACAGGCAGTCTGCCTGAATGGACAGCTTGTCCTTTCGCTGCTGGAACGGCTTGATTAGCTCTTGCATTTCAAAGGGGACACTGGCCCAGCTCCCATGCAGTAAATAGTTTATTACTAGGGACAGCAGAGGGTCTTGGCTGGTCCAAGTCCTAATCTGGCGGGCCGTGACAGGTGATTTATCATTTTCAAATGCTTCCATGACCATCAACAAGTCTGCGGGCTGCGCCACCATCAACAAGTTTGCAGGCTGCGCCATTTCCACCCCCGTGGTGGGCAATGATGGCCGACAGAGCATCCGCACAGTTCTCGGTGCCTGGCCTGTGGCGGATGGTATAGTTATACGCTGATAGCGCGAGTGCCCACCTTTGTATGCGGGCTGAGGCATTAGTATTTATCCCCTTGTTTTCAGCGAACAGGGATGTGACAGGCTTGTGATCGGTTTCCAGCTCAAATTTGCATTTTCTTTACCCCGAACACACACGCTAATGCCTCTTTCTCAATCATGCTGTAGGCCCTCTCGGCCTTAGACAAGCTCCTGGAAGCATAGGCGACAGGTTGCAACTTCCCCGCAACGTTAGCTTGTTGTAATACACACCCGACTCCGTACGGCGACGCATCACATGCTAGCACGAATCTTTTACACGGGTTATACAATACAAGCAGCTTGTTGGAGCATAAAATGTTTCCGGCTTTCTCAAAAGCAATTACTTGATTTTTTTCCCCATACCCAGTTCTCACCTTTACGCAATAACACATGTAGGGGCTCTAAGAGGGTGCTTAACCCCAGTAGCAAGTTACCAAAATAGTTGAGGAGTCCCAGGAACGACCACAGCTCTGTGACATTCTATGGCCTGGGTGCATTCCTGATAGCCTCTGTCTTGGCATCTGTGGGCCGAATGCCGTCCGCCACAATCTTTCTCCCCAAAAGCTCCACTTCTGTTGCCATGAAGACGCATTTCGACCTCTTCAGCCACAGCCCTACACGATCCAGTCGCTGGAGGACCTCTCCAGGTTTTGTAGGTGCTTGATGGTGTCCCGACCCTGACCAATATGTCGTCCTGAAAAACCACCGTGCGTGGTGTCGACTTTTGAGTAAGCTCTCCATGTTTCTCTGGAAGATCGCTGCAGCCGACCGAATTCCAAACGACATCTGTTGTAGATGAACAGTCCCTTGTGCGTGTTGATGCAGGTGAGGCCCTTCGAAGACTCCTCCAGCTCCTGCGTCATGTAGGCCGAAGTCAGGTCGAGCTTGGTGAACGTCTTGCCTCCTGCCAGCGTCGCAAATAGGTCGTCTGCCTTAGGTAGCGGGTATTGGTCCTGTAGCAAGAAACGATTAATAGTTACTTTATAATCGCCGCAAATCCTGACTGTGCCATCACTTTTGAGTACTGGAACAATCGGGCTGGCCCACCCACTGAATTCCACTGGGGAGATAATGCCCTCGCGTTGCAGCCTGTCCAGCTCGATTTCCCTCATCAGGTAAGGTACCGCTCGCGCCTTCTGGTGAATGGGTCGTGCCTCTGGGACCAGGTGGATCCACACCTTCGCCCTGGAAAAGTTTCCAATACCTGGCTCAAAAAGGGAAGGAAATTTTTTAAGAAGCTGGGTACATGGGCCTCATCGACATGTGATATCCGCTGGAACTGGCATGACATCCGAGCGCTTTTGCCCAGCCAGCTCCTTCCAAGCAGTGTGGGGCCATCGCCCGGGACAATCCAGAGTGGCAGTTCATGCACCATGCCCTCGTAGGTGACCTTGACCATGGCGTTGCCCAGGACTGTGATAAGCTCTTTGATGTACGTTCTCAGTTTCGTGTGGATGTGGCTCATGGTTGGTCTGAGTGCCTTGTTGCACCACAGTCTCTCAAATATCTTTTTACTCATGATGGACATTTCATCGAAAATATGTGCACCCCGTGTACTTCAGCATCTGCCTCCTCTCTCTGAGGCTCGAAATTGCTTTGATCCACCATGGACCGATCTTCCTCTGCCACGTGGTGGTTAGCAGGTTTTGCAGAGCTTGCAGCTTGTCTACAAGCTTGTTGGAGGTGCCCCATTGTTCCACAGCTTTTGCAAACATATCCTTTGAAGCAGCATGAATAGGCTGAATGGAAACCTCCACAATGCCAACAAGGTGTGAATTGCCTTGCATTCATCCTTTGTTGCGGACTCTGAGTCATCTGGGTCACCTGAGGCCTGCTGGCAGTTGCAGACTTGTGATTTCTGCCCTTGTACATTTCTGCTCGCAAACACAGCTCCAGTTAGTTTATGAACATTGCTAGTACTTGTGTGCTGAGAGATTTGTTTGGTGTTATCATTGGTGGACATAAACGCCTGTGCTATCGCAATGGCCTTGCTGAGGATCGGTTTCTCTACAGTCAAAAGTTTTCGTAGGATGGTCTCGTGGCCAATGCCCAGGACAAAAAAGTCTCTGAGCATTTGCTCCAGGTAGCCATCAAACTCACATTGTCCTGTAAGTCGCCTTAGCTCGGCGACGTAGCTCGCCATTTCCTGACCTTCAGATCGCTGGCACGTGTAGAAACGATACCTCGCCATCAGCACGCTCTCCCTCGGGTTAAGATGCTCCCGAATCAGTGTACACAGTTCCTCATACGACTTATCTGTGGGTTTCACCGGAGCCAGAAGATTCTTCATGAGGCTGTGAGGAGGACCGCTCTCCTTTTTGCAGCGCTTCCTTCTCCGTCCAGCTCGTTGGCTACAAAGTACTGGTATAGCCGTTCGACATAGGCTTCCCAGTCCTCACCCTCCGAGAACTTATTCAGGATGCCCACAGTTTGCTGCAACTTGCGTTGGATTCGTATACCCGTCGCCAGTTATTGTGTTCCTAACACAGATGAGACTGCACACAGGGAGGTTAAAGCAACAGTGACCTCAGTCTTTATTAAGACACTCCAGAGTGAGGAACAGACCTTAGGGGCCGGCTTATATACAGTGCTTCCAAGGGATGCTGGTATCCCTTGGGACTTCAGGGGATGCACTCCCTGGTGGTAGAACATGGGAGTGCATGCTTTACAGATACACAACAGGTATAATCCCAAGCGCTGCAACATTTGTAAAGCAATGGCTGAATTCTATCATTATAGTCTCTTCAATCTGAAGAATTGTGAGCACCATTGGGAGATGAATTGGATGATAAGCTGTGATATCAGCAACAATTTGCATTTATATAGTGCCTTTAGAGCAGTAAAAAGATCCCAAGTTGCTTCACAGGAGCGTTATCAAACAGAATTAGACACAGAGTCACATAAAGCTATATTAGGACAGGTGACCAACAGCTTGGTCAAAGAGGTGTTAAAGAGCATTGTAAAAGTGGGGAGAGAGGTGGAGAGATGGAGAGGTTTAGGGAGGGAATTCCAGAGCTTAGGGCCCAGGCAGCTGAAGGCATAGCCACCAATAGTGGAGTGATTAAAGTCATGAAAGCTCAAGAGGGCTACAGGAGATTACAGAGATAGGATGGGGTGAGGCCATGGAGGGATTTGCTAACAAGGATGAGAATTTTAAAATCGAGGTTGAAGGACTGGGAGCGAACACAGGGGTGATGGAGAAAACTCAATTTTAGCTGAAAAGCATGGCTATGGTCTGTGAGAAGCAGGCTTATTTATAAACATTAAAAAACCACAATGGAGACTATTTGAACAGTCTTGTTTTTTTTTATTCGTTCCTAGTATGTGGGCATCGCTGGCAAGGCCAGCATTTATAGCTCATCCCTAATTGCCCTTGAGAAGGTGGTGGTGAGCCGCCTTCTTGAACCGCTGCAGTCTGTGCGGTGAAGGTACTCCCACAGTGCTGTTAGGAAGGGAGTTCCAGGATTTTCACCCAACGACAATGAAGGAACGGCGATATACTTTCAAGTCAGGATGGGGTGTGACTTGGAGGGGAACGTGGAGGTGGTGGTGTTCCCATACATCTGCTGCCCTTGTCCTTCTAGGTGCTGGAGGTTGTGGGTTTGGGAGGTACTGCCGAAGAAGCCTTGGCGAGTTGCTGCAGTGCATCTTGTAGATGGTACACACTGCAGCCACGGTATGTCGGAGGTGGGACTGAATGATTAAGATGGTGGATGGGGTGCCAATCAATTGAGCTGCCTTTACTTGGATGCAATCGAACTTCTTGAGTGTTGTTGGAGCTTCACTCATCCTGACAGGTGCAGAGTATTCCATCACACTCCTGACTTGTGTCCTGTAGATGGTGGAAAGGCTTTGGGGAGTCAGGAGGTGAGACACTCACCACAGAATACCCAGCCTCTGACCTGCTCTTGTTGCTACAGTATTTATGTGGTTGGTCCAGTTAAGTTTCTGGTCAATGGTGACCCTCAGGATGTTGATGGTGAGGGATTCGGTGATGGTAATGCCGTTGAATGTCAAGGGGCGGTGGTTAGACTCTCACTTGTTGGAGATAGTCATTGCCTGGCATTGTGTGGCACGAATGTTACTTGCCACTTATTAGCCCAAGCCTGAATGTGGTCCTGGTCTTGCTACATGTGGTCATGGACTGCTCATTATCTGAGAAGTTGCAAATAGCACTAAACACTATGCAGTCATCAGCGAACATCCTCATTTCTGACCTAATGATGGAGGGAAGGTCGGTGATGAAAATGGTTGGGCCTAGAACACTGCCCTGAGGAACTCCTGCAGCGAGGACCTGGGGCTGTGATGATTGACCACCAACTACCACAACCATCTTCCTTTGTGCTAGGTATGACTCCAGCCAGGTTTTCCCCCTGATTCCCATTGACTTCAATTTTATTAGGGCTCCTTGATGCCACACTCGGTCAAATGCTGCCTTGATGTCAAGGGCAGTCACTCTCACCTCACCTCTGGAATTCAGCTCTTTTGTCCATGCGTGGACCAAGGCTGTAATGAAGTCTGGAGCCAAGTGATCCTGGGGGAACCCAAACTGAGCATCGGCGAGCAGGTTATTGGTGAATAAGTGCTGCCTGATAGCACTGTCGACGACACCTTCCATCACTTTGCTGATGGGGCGATAATTGACTGGATTGGATTTGTCCTCCTTTTTATGGACAGAACATATCTGGGCAGTTCTCCACAGTTTCAGATAGATGCCAGTGCTGTAGCTGTACTGGAACAGCTTGGCTATGGGCCCCGACAACATCCCGGCTGTCATACTGAAGACTTGCCCTCCAGAACTAGCCGCGTCTCGAGCGCAAGTCTTCAGCATGATAGCCAGGATGTTGTCGGGGCCCATAGCCTTTGCTGCATCCAATGCGCTCAGCCGTTTATTGATATTTTCTTTGTCGGATCATGACAGTGGATGTGCACTTGGTAGGTGTGAGCTTTCTGTTGATGTTTCACAAATGGTCACAATTTCAGTACTCACAAGCACCAAAGCCTAGGGAGAGGGATGTGCAGCATCCTCACTTGTGACGTATGAGTTGGTATTTCACAGTAACCTATATCACAAGATAAGGACAAATATAAGTACAGATGATAAAGGCCAATCAGGTTTATCTTTCCATAGAAACCTCTGATTTTGCATTTGACCAAAAACTCCATTACCATTGTATTGTCGAAGGCAAACTAAATGGGCCTTGGTCTTTTTTCATCAAACAATTCCGAGAAAGAAAGAATGAGTTTCCCCCCCACCCCTTTTTAGCCAGGGGGCATTTGTATAATTTGTATTTTTAGTGCCTTAAAACCTTCCCCCGACCCCCAAAAAAAGGGGCACTGGAAAAAAATTAAGAAAGAATGATTTGCAATTATGCTGCACCTTCCATGACCTCAGGAAGTCCCAAAGCACCATGCAGCCAATGACATACTTTTAAAGTGTAGTCACTGTTGTAATGTAGGAAAATATGTTGCTAACTGCTTCTTCAATTACTAGTTTTTTGCAAGTACTGTATGGAAAATGATAATATGTAATTTTAAACATAATCAAACAGGTCTGTTGGAACCACAAGGCTGATATTAAAGAATGTAATTGGGCTATGAAAAAAATAATTTTCTTAATTAAGTGATGAAAGTAGTTGGAGAAGATAGAGGAATAAATCGTCATCTTCAACAGCTGGGCAGGAATCTGGCCAGCTCATTGAAGAATCTGCTCGATGTTCATTCCATTTCTACAAAAGAGCGGGCAATTCACTATGTCAGACGACAAAAGGTGAAAAATTACCTCATAATCTTTCATTTGGATCTCACTTGAAGCTTTTTAAGGGAACGCATATGTCTATTTCTGTTTATGCAATGTACATTTAGTTTGGTTTCTTTTCAGTTTACTCACCCCCGCTCCTGAAGGGGGTTGACTCATGTGGCGTATGGTTCCAAGGGTATCTTAGCTAAGTGACTTCATTTTTAAAAATTCATTCATGGAATGTGGGCGTTGCTGGCAAGGCCAACATTTATTGCCCGTCCCTAATTTCCCGCGAAAAGGTGGCGGTGAGCCGCCTTCTTGAACCTCTGCTGTCTGTGAGGTGTTCGGGAGGGAGTTCCAAGATTTTGACCCAACGACACTGAAGGAACGGCGATATATTTCCAAGTCAGGATGGTGTGTGACTTGGAGGGGAACTTGCAGGTGGTGGTGTTCCCATGCGCCTACTGCCCTTGTCCTTCTAGGTGGTAGAGGTTGCGGGTTTGTGAGGTGCTGCTGAAGAAGCCTTGGCGAGTTGCTGTAGTGCATCTTGTAGATGGTACACACTGCAGCCACAGTGCGCCGGTGTTGGAGGGGGTGAACGTTTAAGGTGGTGGATGGGGTGTCAATCAAGTGGGTCGCTGTGTCCTGGATGGTGTCGAGCTTATTGAGTGATACCAAAAAGTATATTTTTAAAAAACGTTCCTATGAATCCAGGGGGAAAAAGGGACTTCCTCCTGGCTCCACTGCACACATGAAGGCCATTGCTGTCCCACGATTGGCCTCCTCCTACCACAGTTCTTTTGGGAGCTGGCTCAAAATTGTAATGCTTTTTGGAAGTCTAGATTGTTCATTCTGGCTCCATGTCAAGTTAATGCTATTCTATTGGTCTTGGCAATGCCACCTCATTTACCCCAAGGACTGCTGACAAAGTCAGGACTTTTGTTGGTGGTAACGCTATACTGGAAAGCGTCATAAATATTTCTTACCTCATTAGTCTCACCTTTCCATGGGATCGTACACAACACAAGACTCTCAAAGTAAGCGCTCTACTCGGATCTCGTCCACGGCAAACGAGCCAAAGGCGGGCAGAGGAAACATTACAAGGACACCCTCAGAACCTCTTTGATAAAGTGCAACATCCTCACTGACATCTGGGAGTCCCTGGCCACAGACCGCCCTAAGTGGAGGAAGTGCATCCGGGAGGGCGCTGAGCTCCTCGCGTATCGTCGGCGAGAGCATGCAGAAATCAAGCGCAGGCAGCGGAAGGAGCGTGCAGCAAACCAGGCTCCCTGCCCACCCTTTCCCTCGGCGACTGTCTGTCCCACCTGTGACAGAGACTGTGGTTCTCGTATTGGACTGTACAGCGACCTAAGAACTCATGCTAAGAGTGGAAGCAAGTCTTCCTCGACTCTGAGGGATTGCCGATGATGATGATGATGATGATGATAATCATAGAATGATACAGCACAAATGGAGAGCATTCGACCCATTGTGCCTATGCTGGCTCTTTGGTAGAGCTATCAAATTATTCCCATTCTCCTCATCTTTCCCCTTAGCCCTGTAATTTGTTTTCCTTCAAGTATTTATCCAATTCCCATCTGGGACACAGAACACATCTGCATTCCAAAAACAAAGTAAGATTTGAGCATGTGTTATTTAAGCAATGTTCTTTTTCTTTGTGACTCTCTAATTTAACATCTACAGCTTTTGTGCATGTGAAAGAGCAGTATCAGATCTGTCTGCAGTGGAGTGATTATTCCCTCTAGTCTATGTAGGAAGTCCCTGAACCTTTGATGTGATCCAGACCGGCTCTTTGCTTGTTTGCAGCTGCTACACCATTGACTGTGCTATCACAGCCATTGTACTTTCCACATGTCTAGCTGCTCCAGCTATTATTGGCTTTCCATCAAAAAACATTTTCTCACATTTCAAATGAATCCATTAGTATTACCTTGGTTAACATCTGTGCTCCATCAGTAGACAGTTGTTATAATAATAGTTTTTTTTAAGCAAACTGGCAATTCATTAATGATTAGGAATAAAAAAACCCTTTTACATTGAAAATTTACTGAATTCTTCATTAGAAAGCATATACTGGCGTCAAGGTCCTCGTTATGTTTTTAAAAAATCAGCAATAGTGTCATCATTCGGGTAAGTGGTTTGTTACAGCAAGTGATCTAGCATTCTGAATGAGTTGTGATTGATGGAAGGTGGAGGCTGGCTGGGAAAACATGGGAGATGTTAAGCATTGCATTTTGGTAGAAGTTGCTGGGGGGGGAGGGGTGGGAGGGGTGGCGAAGGGAGGTAGAGCAGAGGTGGGTGATGACCTCAAAGTTGGGACAAAATGGCCTTCATTAAAGCAGCCCGCTTCAGAGCTGAAGCTGGATCAGGGGATCTCAAACACAGAGTGATGGGAAAGGTGACAATGGAGTTGCAAGGCAAGAGGACATTCCAGGATTTTAGAAAGAAAGGGAAGGTTGGAATAGGTTAGTGAGTGGAGAGAATGGAAGTGTTGAGCAAGATAGACAGCACCAGACACAAGTTGATGATATCCATGAACATGGGGTTGAGAAAGAGGAGTTGGGTGGTGAAGAGCTGGAATGGAAAATCATAGGAGTATGTGGTGCGCTTCATGGACAAGATGTGTGTGCTAAAGGCTGATGTGTTACAAGAGCGAAACTACAGTGTATGGGATGGGTGAGTGTTCAGTCAGTAAGGCAGGAAGAAACATGGTGAATTGCGGGGTCGGGTGGGTGGGGGGGTGGCGTGGGGGAGAGTCAGATTAAGGCAAATAGGGTCGGGGTTGGCGGGGTAGGGGTGGGGAAGAGTCAGATTAAGGCAAGTGGTGGAATTGCAGGGTGGGGGGGGGGGAGAAAGAGTCAGATTAAGGCAAATGGGGGCAGGGAAGAGTCAGATTAAAGGAAAGCGGTGGAATTGCAGGGAAAAAGAGTCAGATTAAGGCAAATGGTGAATTGCGGGGTCGGGCGGGGGGGCGGTCAGATTAAGGCAATTGTGCAGATGCCTCAGGCCTGGACAGTAGGAAAGTTGTGAATTCCCTGCATTAGTGTCTGAAATAAGATGGGGCAGTGTGCTGGAGGGACCTTGGAGAGGATAGTTGCTGGTGGATAAGTGTTTGAGTTGTTTTTCTTTCCATAATTATCTTGGAAAAGTGAGCAGTTTAGCCATAATAATGCAGACAATATTTGCCTCAGAATATCTTAACTTCTACAACCGTCCCAATCTCTTTCTATCAACCTAAAGTTGCTGCTCACGGACCTCTGGCTGTTGTTCCTAACCTTTCTTGAGAGAATTCCCGGATATCTTCCTCTTTCAGTTCTGTGCTTTGAATGGGAGAAGATTTAGACAAGCATACTTTTATATTAGTGTAAAGTTGCAAGAATAAAAAGGGGTATAATTATCCATATAATGGGTCCTTTGAACATTACTAGGATTACTTACAAAATAAAACTGAAAAATGTGGAACTTTTTGACAAACTATTTGTACACTATTTGTGAATATATGATTTACCACAAACTATCTCTTTCTTTCGTTTTCCCTCACCCTCTCTCTCCCTAGCTTACAACTATGGTTTTTGTACTTAGAGTTTTACAAACCACGAGAAGAATCTGTCGCAGAAATGGATGATTCCGCACATAAAGAGTAGTCTATCCCTTGCATCTCGAGCTCTCTATTCTCTCGGTTATGTATGCAATAAAGATTCAAACCGAGTACTCTAACTAAACAAGGTACAACCTTGGCTCTGCTTTATTTAGGCCCAAAGTGCCTGACTCTCAAAATGGCTGGCCTTTTACACCTGAGCAGCACCATGTGCGTGTTGTTCAGTGGCTTCCAACAATGACGCCATCTGGTGGCTACAAACAGAATGTACATACATGACACTCTCTCACCCAACCCCTCTCCGGCCTCCTGTTTCTTGACCTTAATATTTTGTACAATACTCTATTTCTTCTTTGAAATGATCACTTCACAAAATACAATCAATTTGATTTAGGATCTTTATTTAACTCTGAAATGTTGACGAGGTAGGTAGCTATTTTGAACCCTTGTACATGTTTATAGCATGTGATCAGGTTCAATGAAGACTGCTGCATTATTGGCAGTTTTTCTCCACAGTGTCTGCACTTCCAACATTGACATAACTTGACTCTTATTACTTATTCTGAAGTTGCATTAAACTTAGGTCTCCAGACATTAGGGGAAATACCTTAAGTTATTCCCATAGTCCATCGAGCCACCGAGCTTTATGTGAAGTTTGCGAGTAAGCAAAGAGCGGATATGGATCATTTAAAAAGAGTTATCTGCAGCCAAGTCTTTTTCCTATTCAGCCACTTATTAATTTTAATTGCTTACTTACATCGCAACAAATTTGCCCACTGAATGGATTTATCATCTGTTAATATAGAAAAATATGGAACTATAATTTTAAGTGCTCTGACTTTCACGTTATGGGACATTATTAAATCTGAAGTAACTCAATATTGAACAACAGAGTACTGATATGTTTTTAATATGAGCGGTTCTGATGAGATTATAAATTATACAAGAGTAGTCCCGAGGAGGCTGAACTCACATATGGGGGTCACAGACTCTACTATTCTTCCTTTTTTTGAATTTTGTGCTTAGGAAGGCGAGTGATATTAGTGTTGGGGAAAAGAACATTTTCCCATTTCAAGCATCATTCATGGGAATCTTGCATTGGAGGCTGTTCAGAGAAGGTTCACTAGGTTGATTCCAGAGATGAGGGGGTTGACTTATAAGGATAGGTTGAGTGGGTTGGGCCTATACATATTGGAGTTCAGAAGAATGAGAGGTGATCTTATCGAAACATGTGAGATAATGAGGGGGCTTGACAAGGTGGATGCAGAGAGGATATTTCCACTCATAGGGGAAACTAAAACTAGGGGACATAGTCTCAGAATAAGGGGCCGCCCATTTAAAACTGAGATGAGGAGGAATTTCTTCTCTCAGAGGGTTGTAAATCTATGCAATTCTCTGCTCCAGAGAGCTGTGGAGGCTGGATCATTGAATATATTTAAGGCGGATATAGACAGATTTTTGAGGATAAAGGGTTTTGGGGAGCAGGCAGGGATGTGGAGCTGAGTCCATGATCAGATCAGCCATGATCTTATTAAATGGCAGAGCAGGCTCGAGGGGCCAGGTGGCCTACTCCTGCTCCTATTTCTTATGTTATTATGTTCTTAATTGAATGGTGTAGCAGGCTCGAGGGGATGAATGGCTTTCTCCTGTTCCTAATGTTCCTACCTCATGAGTTGTGCCTGATTTACATGAGGTGAAAATACAACTTTGATAAACAAGCACAATTCAGAGTCACGTTCCCATGTCTATGACCCTGAATACCCCCTGTAACTGTGCAGGAGAACTTTTAGTCTGTGGGGTATATATACTGTAAAGTAACATGGGAATTATAGATTATATATTGTTGTAGCAATAACCACGATGGCAATTAAATATTTTTTTTTTGGTAAAAATCTGTCAGCACCACAGTCATTTTGTAAATATCTCCACGTCTCTTTACAAATTCCAAATACAAATAGCTTGCTGGGTGTTGAATTTGTCTCAGTAAATAATGCCACAAAATCTGTGCTGAAAGACAAAAAAAGTTTGACAACTGTAGTGGTTTATAAGAAGAGATCAAAGAAAATGAGGTTGCCGCGTTCTTTTTCCACATTAAAAACACGCCATATCACAAAGCCCTCAGACGTTCCCCATTCCCAGCTGTTTGCTTGAAGGGACTGCAATCGGGATCTTTCCCTGGTGTGGTCCTTATCATTAAAGTCAAGAGGTCTTGGCTGTGCCTGAATTTTCTATGATATTGTTATCTGTGTTTTTGAAACTCTGCCATTAGTACAATATTTTCTTTCCATATGCCCTTGACAAGATTGCAGTGTCTTGACGCTTGGAGGATATTTAGGCCTTTTGTCTTTTAATAGAAACACAGAAACATAGAAAATATGTGCAGGAGTAGGCCATTCGGCCATTCGAGCCTGCACCACCATTCAATAAGATCATGGCTGATCATTCACTTCAGTATCCCTTTCCTGCATTCTCTCCATACCCCTTGATCCCTTTAGCCGTAAGAGCAATATCTAACTCTTGAATATTTCCAATGAACTGGCATCAACAACACTCTCGGTAGGGAATTCCACAGGTTAACAACTCTGAGTGAAGAGGTTTCTCCTCATCTCAGTCCTAAAAGGCTATCCTTATCCTTAGACTGTGTCCCCTGGTTCTGGACATCCCCAACATCGGGAACATTCTTCCTGCATTGAACCTGTCCAAACCCGTCAGAATTTTATATGTTTCTATGAGATCCCTTCTCATCCTTCTAAACTCCAGTGAATACAGGCCCAGTCGATCCAGTCTCTCCTCATGTCAGTCCTGCCATCCCAGACATCAGTCTGGTGAAACTTCGCTGCACTCCCTCAATAGCAAGACCATCCTTCCTCAGATTAGGAGACCAAAACTGAACACAATATTCCAGGTGAGGTCTCACTAAGGCCCTGTACAACTGCACTAATACCTCCCTGCTCCTGTACTCAAATCCCCTAGCTATGAAGGCCAACATACCATTTGCCTTCTTCAGTGCCTGCTGTATCTTCATGCCAACTTTCAATGACTAATGTACCATGACACCCAGGTCTCGTTGCACCTCCCCTTTTCGTAATCTGCCGCCATTCAGATAATATTCTGCCTTCGTGTTTTTGCCCCCGAAGTGGCTAACCTCACATTTATCCACATTATACTGCATCTGCCATGCATTTGCCCATTCACCTAACCTGTCCAAGTTATCCTGCAGCCTCTTAAAGTCCTCCTCACAGCTCACACTGCCTCCCAGCTTAGTGTCATCTGCAAACTTGAGATATTGCATTCAATTCCCTCATCCAAATCATTAATGTATATTGTAAATAGCTGGGGTCCCAGCACTGAACCCTGCGGCACTCTACTGGTCACTGCCTGCCATTCTGAAAAGGACCCATTTAGCCCGACTCTCTGCTTCCTGTCTGCCAAACAGTTCTCCATCCACATCAGTACATTACCCCCAATACCATGTGCTTTAATTTTGCACATCAATCTATTGTGTGGGATCTTGTCAAAAGCCTTTTGAAAGTCCAAATACACCACATCCACTGGTTCTCCCTTATCCACTCTACCAGTTACATCCTCAAAAAATTCTAGAAGATTTGTGAAGCATGATTTCCCGTTCATAAATCCATGCTGACTTGGACTGATCCCGTCACTGCTTTCTTTAATAATTGATTCCAACATTTTCCCCACTACTGATGTCAGGCTAACCAGTCTATATTTACCTGTTTTCTCTCTCCCTCCTTTCTTAAAAAGTGGTGTTACATTAGCTACTCTTCAGTCCATAGGAACGGATCCAGATTCGATAGACTGTTGGAAAATGATCACCAATGCATCCACTATTTCTAGGGCTGCTTCCATAAGTACTCTGGGATGCAGACAATCAGGCCCCGGGGATTTATCGGCCTTCAATCCCATCAATTTCTGTAACACAATTTCCTGCCTAATAAGGATTTCCTTCAGTTCCTCCTTCTCACGAGACCCTCGGTCCCCTAGTATTTCCGGAAGGTTATTCGTGTCTTTCTTCGTGAAGACAGAACCAAAGTATTTGTTTAACTGGTCAGCCATTTCTTTGTTCCCCATTATAAATTCATCTGAATCTGACTGCAAGGGACCTATGTTTGTCTTCACTAATCTTTTTCTCTTCATATATCTATAGAAGCTTTTGCAGTCAGTTTTTATGTTGCCAGCAAGCTTCCTCTCATACTCTATTTCCCCCTCCTAATTAAAACCCTTTGTCCTACTCTGCTGTATTACAAAATTCTCCCAGTCCTCAGGTTTGCTGCTTTTTCTGGTCAATTTATATGCCTCTTCCTTGGATTTAACACTATCCTTAATTTCCCTTGATTAGCCACGGTTGAGCCACCTTCCCAGTTTTATATTTACTCCAGACAGGGATGTGCAATTGTTGAAGTTCATCCATGTGATCTTTAAATGTTTGCCATTGCCTATCCACCATCAACCCTTTAAGTATCATTTGCCAGTCTATTCTAGCCAATTCACATCTCATATCATCGAAGTTACCTTTCCTTAAGTTCAGGACCCTAGTTTCTGAATTAACTGTGTCACTCTCCATCTTAATAAAGAATTCTACCATATCATGGTCACTCTTCCCCAAAGGGCCTCGCACAACAGATTGTTAATTAGTCCTTTCTCATTACACATCAGCCAGTCTAAGATGGCCAGCCCTCTAGTTGGTTCCTCGACATATTGGTCGAGGAAACCATCCCTAATACACCCCAGGAAATCTTCCTCCACCACATTGCTATCAGTTTGGTTAGCCCAATCAATATGTAGATTAAAGTTGCCCATGATAACTGCTGTACCTTTATTGCACGCCTCACGAATTTCTTGTTTGATGCTGTTCGCATCCTCATTACTACTGTTTGGTGGTCTGTACACAACTCACTAGCGTTTTCTGCCCTTTGGTATTCCGTAGCTCCACCCATACAGATTTCACATCATCCAAAGTAATGTCCTTCCTTACTATTGCATTAATTTCCTCTTTAACCAGCAACGCTACCCCACCTCCTTTTCCTTTCTGTCTGTCCTTCCCGAATGTTGGGCAGGACATTCGGGAAGGACAGAATGTTGACAGAATGGATGTTGACTTCCCAGCCTTGGTCACCCTGGAGCCATGTCCCTGTGATGCCAATTACATCATATCCATTAACTGCTATCTGCATAGTTAATTCATCCACCTTATTCCGAATACTCCTCGCATTGAGGCACAGAGCCTTCAGGCTTGTCTTATTAACACCCTTTGTTCCTTTAGAATTTTGCTGTAATATGGTCCTTTTGGCTTTATGCCTTGGGTTTCTCTTCCCTCCGCTTTTACTTTTCTTCTTTCTATCTTTTGTTTCTGCCCCCATTCAACCCTCTGTCTCCCTGCATAGGTTCCCATCCCCTTGCCATATTAGTTTAACCCCTTCCCAACAGCAAATACTCCCCATAGGACATTGGTTCCGGTCCTGCCCAGCTGCAAAACGTCCGGTTTGTACTGGTCTACCTCCCCCAGAACTGGTTCCAATGTCCCAGGAATTTGAATCCCTCCCTTCTGCACCACTTCTCAAGCCACGTATTCATCTGAGCTATCCTGCGATTCCTACTCTGACTCGCACGTGGCACTGGAAGCAATCCTGAGATTACTACTTTTGAGGTCCTACTTTTTAAAATTTAGCTCCTAGCTCCCTAAATTCGTCTTGTGGGACCTCATCCCGTTTTTTACCAATATCGTTGGTACCTATATGCACTACGACAACTGGCTGTTCACCCTCCCTCTTCAAAATGTCCTGCACCTGCTCGGAGACATCCTTGACCCTTGCACCAGGGAGGCAACATACCGTCCTGGAGTCTCGGTTGCGGCCGCAGAAACGTCTATCTATTCCCTTATCGCTATAGCTGTCCAACTCTTTTTCCTGCCCTCCTGTGCAGCAGAGCCAGTCACGATGCCATGAACTTGGCTGCTGCTGCTCTCCTCTGATGAGTCATCCCCCTCAACAGTACCCAAAGCGGTGCAGGGGGATGACCGCAGGGGACCCCTGCACTACCTTCAACAAGAAGAACAAGAAGAACAAGCAGAACTTATATAGCACCTTTCACGACCACCGGACATCTCAAAGTGCTTTACAGCCAATGAAGTACTTTTGGGATTGCGGTCACAGTTGTAATGTAGGAAACGCGGCAGTCAATTTGCGCACAAGCAAGCTCCCACAAACAGCAATGTGATAATGGCCAGATAATTTGTTTTTTTGTTATGTTGATTGAGGGATAGATATTGGCCAGGACACCGGGGATAACTCCCCTGCTCTTCTTCAAAATAATGCCATTGAATCTGTTACATCCACCCGAGACAGCAGACGGAGCCTCAGTTTAAATGTCTCATCCAAAAGACAGCACCTCTGGCAGTGCAGCACACCCTCAGCACTGTAGTGTTAGCCTAGATGTTTTTTTTTGTGCTCAAGTTCCTGGAGTGGGACTTGAATCCACAACCTTCTGACCCAGAGGAAAGTGTGCTACCCACTGAGCCACAGCTGACACAAGCCAGGAGTTTGAGAACTTTGAAGAGTCCCCAAACCTTTCTTGCTGATTTCTGTTTTTTTTCCAGTTTTACTCAGTTTTGAACTTGCAAATCCCCACTAGCACCTACCCCACCCCCAGTCCTACAGTTTAACCACACCACTATATTCTTAACCCCCAACCCTCTGGACTCTCACATACTCAGAACAACTTTGGAGCAGGTATGAGATTCTCCTTGGGCATACCATCATTATGGAGGAGGAGAAGCAACAAGAGCATGTGGAGCTGAGGAGAATAATGCAACATGGCAGGAGACACCAGCCCAACCCTTGACCACGTGTCTATGGGCAGCACAGATTCTTCAAGGACGTCACGGAGGAGCCTTGCGTTCGAAGGCTGCAGTTGCCCAAGGCTGTCATTATACATCTCTCCAAGCCACTACGTGAAGATCTACAACTTCGCTCCAGTCTGTTTCGATGAAAGTGATTTTTTTTGGCACAGAATCCTTTCAAGGTTCCACATCGGATCTGTGCAGCATCAGCCAGGCAGGGGTCATGACAGCCATTCGACAGGTCACACACATGTTCTTCAGCAGAGCTGCAGTGATCAGCTACTTTGGCATCACGCCCAGGCAGCACAGGGAGACAGCCAGGAACATCGAACACATTGCTGGATTCACTATCACCAGGGTGAAGTGTGCCGCAGATGGCACAAACATGGCACAGAAAATACCAAAGCAAGATTCACTGGCCTTCATGAACAAGAAGAGGTTCTATTAACTTTCTCCTTGGGCATGCCAGTCTATGCCATCATTATGGAGGAGGAGAAACAACAGCATGTGGAGCTGAGGAGAATAGGGCAACAGGTCAGGAGCCATGAACAAGAAGAGGTTCTATTAACTGAATGTTGCATGATTGTGATGCCCATCAGAAGATACTGTCCATGAACACCAGGCATGCTGGTAGAATGCTTTCATTCTGAATCACACGCTGACCAGACCTATGAGAACATCCATGTCGAAGGATGGCTCCTCAGAGGCTAGTCATAAACCTTAGAGCCGTAGCTCATGACTCCACTGAAGCAACTGAGAACATGTACAATCGAGCCCATTTAACAACAAGACTTATGGTGGAGAGGACCATAAAACTGCCTGGACAGATTCAGTGGCTAACTGCAGTACACGCCCCAAAGGGCAGCGAGGATTATCGTACTGTGCTGCAAGCTACACAATTTTGTACTGAATGAAGGCCATCAATTCAGCTTCAATGACGAGTGGCCAGTGCTGCCTGAGGAAATCAAGTTGCAGGCCCCAGGAATTCAGGAAGATGAACATTCAGAGCGATTGTCTGTGACTGCTACAAGGACCATCTGAAAACAGATTGTGCAGGAGGTGTTCAATCGTTGATCAGCTACAGCACCATACCACACCATCACCTCCTTCTGCGCTGAGCAGCCCTTGATGCCACAACAGGTCTGTGCCGATATTCATCACCAGAGTATAAATGTCCACACCAGCAGAACGCTCCCTTTGTAAAAATTACTTCAATGTCCATGAACAGCAAAGTACAAGATCTGTGCAAATTGTGAAGTAATCAAAAAACAAACATAGAATGAAAGAAAGAAATTACTTACAGTTATATAGTGCCTTTCATGACCATCGGAGATCTCAAAGCGCTTTACAGCCAATGAAGTACTTTTGGAGTGACGTCATTGTTGTAAAAAGTTAGGAAAAAAAAGTTTACGGCAAATTCCCACACTCACACTTCCCCACTGGTTCCATTAATAAATAAATCTTTAAAAAAAAATAAAAACATAACCACTTACCTTGATCCCTGGATGCTACCGCCCCGGGATCGCCAATGTTCCGCCAGCTTTCCCAGGTTGCTGGTAAGGCCATCGTAGCAACCTATTCTGATATCTTCCTTATGATATGACTTCAACTCTGGAACTTGTCAGGTGACCTGACCTTTTTATTATATAGAGCATCAATTGCATTACCACAGTAGACCACTAGTTGGAGCTATATATTACACGTCTCCCTCCTTAATGAAGTAATTATAACAAAATAAATCATACATAACTTGCATGGTTATACATAACAAAAGATATGGACTTATTTTGCTATATTTATAAATCAAACTTAACCACTAGGTTTCTGTTTCGAAGAGGATACCTTTGCTCTCGAACAGAACTTTCCAAACATGGTGTCAAACTTAGATTCATTCTAGGCTGAGCCTGAGGAGAGTTTTCCTCCAAGGAATACCCTTGATCTACATTTGGACTCTCTACAACTTCAGACTGTTTGTCTATCTGACTCAGACTTAAATTCTGACTCTCTCTTGGACTTGTTTCTAGTACATTTGATGTAGGATATGCTACTGGTACTGTACTTGTAATAAGACTATCTGATGAGTCAGAAATAATTGAAACATTCCAACTCTTTCCACATCTTTAGGTAAAATATCAATGTGAACAAACCTAACCCGTCCATGATCAAACACCTTGACCAAATATGTGCGAGGCCCACATATCTTCACCACTCTTCCTGGTAACCATTTTAACCTTTTATGGTGATGGTTCCTCACTCTCACCTTCTGATTTATTTCACACTTCTCTCTTTTACTCTGCCTCTATCATGATTCTCTTTCTGTCTTAATTGTTTCTCTTCTTCTGATTGTGCCAAGTTTGGCTTTCACAACGAGAACCTAGTTCGTGACTGTCATTTGAGAAACAACTCTGCTGGTGTTTTACCAGTAGTTGTATGAGGAGTATTATAAGAAGTAATCAGAACATTTTATCAATTCGTGGTCCAATGACAACTGTCGTTTCTTTGAGTTTGGATCCAACATTTGCTTGATGAGTGCATGTTTTACAAGTTGTACTGTGTGCTCTGCTGCACTATTTGAAGCAGGATGATACGGTGTAACCTTGGTATGTTTCACACCATTTTGCTCGTGAACTGCGCAAATTCTTCTGAACAAAATTGTGGCCCATTATCTGGCAGAATTTCTTCTTAGCGGCCATATGAAGAAAACAATCTTTGCAAATTATCGAAGTGTTTTACTTGTTATTTTCTGTATTGGAAACACATCTACCCACTTCAAATGGCTACCACTATGAACAATTACGGTCCTTCTAGCTCAGCAAAATTGATATGTTTGCCACACTGTGGGAAGCCATTTCCATGGCTGTAATGGTACTGATGGTGGTTTCTTGCTTACCGATTGACATGTTGTACACTGATTAATGATGTACTCTATGGGCGATGCAATATGTGTGCTCTGTAGGTCAGTGCAGCAGAACTGGTCTCCAGTCGTCTTGGGTAATCCTTGCCACTGGACCAAGACCTAGCTCAGTCAAGCCCGTGTGTTGGCCATCCAACGTTAAAAAAATCCACGCACAGGCATCTTCCATCCTTCAGGATCTGGAATATTAAGAGCTTCATTGAAACTTCTGTGAACTCATCCCTTTTTGGCGTGGAAGCAAATCATCCTCGATTCGAGGGACTGCCTATGATGATGATCACTATGGGCTAGAACCTCCACTTTTTTTGCATGTTTAACGCACACTTAACTCCCATTTTACCGCTGAAGTGACGTATAACGCCCTTATATCACCCATTTTGGTACAAAATGGAAACTGGGGGCATTTTTCACAAACTTATCACTGAGCGTTACTTTCCCCATGTGCTTAATGCCGGGAAAAAATATTACCGCCTGCCCACTTTTTTGGGGCGGAATCAGCAGAATGGGCGAAATCAACGTCCAGCATTACTTTCTGCATGGATTTAGCGCCGAGATTCAATATTAACGCCTGCTCACTTTTTTTGTCGTAAAGCACATATTTACCGAAACTAGCGGCCATGAGATCGCCCTGCGTCAATTTCACCACCTCGCACACATATTGCCCATAATATCGCTCACCAAAAAAAACACTCACAAAAAGTGGAACAAACTGGAACTAATCACAGCATTATGCACGCCATGCTGTAGATCACATGTCACATCCTTTAAAAGGCTACTGTGCTTCAACCTCATCGGAGTTCGGATGTGCTCTGCAGGTCGTTGGGGTTGATGTGAACATCTGTGAAAACATCTTGACCACACTGTGAACGATTGGAATTGAAGAGGTGTCTTCGTCGGGACATTCCTTGCTTGTGACCAATCGGTAAAAAACAGAGAGCTACTGCAATGGGGCCTGTCCTTTCTCACCCTCTCATGGTGACCAATTACATGCAGCAGACTCGACATCGCCGAAGGAACGCTCCACAGCATTATGTGCCCAATGTAAGACGTGACAGACAGATGAGGACGACCAGACGTTACACCCCCCGCAAGTACAAGGAGAAGCATTCTTACCTCGACTTGCCCGACACCACCTGCCGTCGGAGATCGCGCTTCCACAAAGAGGTTATCACTGAGGTATGCCAGCTGATAAGGGCAGATCTGCAGCCTGCCAGCACCATCAGTACTGCACTGTCTGTTGAGGTCAAAGTCTCCACAACACTGTCGTTCTACGCCTTGCGTAAGAATAAGAAAGTATTTATTAATTGATTATGTGCATGTATAAATGTTAAAAGTGTAGATTAACGGAAAGGCCTGTTTGTGTTGAGATAAAATGGAAGCCCACAGATTGCAGCATGGGCTAAGTTTTGTAAGAAACAAAATGAAAGCCCCCAAAGCTGCCGCATGGATTTTGTGTATTGGAAAGCTATTTAGAAACATAGAGGCATAGAAAATAGATGCAGGAGTAGGCCATTCGGCCCTTCTAGCCTGCACCGCCATTCAATGAGTTCATGGCTAAACATGCAAATTCAGTACCCCCGTCCTGCTTTCTCGACATACCCCTTAATCCCCCTAGTAGTAAGGACTTCATCTAACTCTCTTTTGAATATATTTAGTGAATTGGCCTCAACTACTTTCTGTGCTAGAGAATTCCACAGGTTCACCACTCTCTGGTGAAGAAGTTTCTCCTCATCTTGGTCCTAAATGGCTTACCCCTTATCCTTAGACTGTGACCCCTGGTTCTGGACTTTCCCAACATTGGGAACATTCTTCCTGCATCCAACCTGTCTAAACCCGTCAGAATTTTAAACGTTTCTATGAGGTCCCCTCTCATTCTTCTGAACTCCAGTGAATACAAGCCCAGTTGATCAAGTCTTTCTTGATAGGTCAGTCCCACCATCCCGGGAATCAGTCTGGTGAACCTTCGCTGCACTCCCTCAAAAGCAAGAATGTCCTTCCTCAAGTTAGGAGACCAAAACTGTACACAATACTCCAGGTGTGGCCTCACCAAGGCCCTGTACAACTGTAGCAACACCTCCCTGCCCCTGTACTCAAATCCCCTCGCTATGAAGGCCAACATAGCTTTCT
This sequence comes from Pristiophorus japonicus, assembly GCF_044704955.1. Classification (NCBI taxonomy): domain Eukaryota; kingdom Metazoa; phylum Chordata; class Chondrichthyes; family Pristiophoridae; genus Pristiophorus; species Pristiophorus japonicus. The sequence continues at coordinate 518,790,686 of NC_091977.1, read as the reverse complement.
TAACCGCCTGCTGTACCTGCATGCCAACCTTCAATGACTGATGTACCATGACACCCAGGTCTTGTTGCACTTCTCCTTTTCCTAATATGTCACCATTCAGATAATAGTCTGTCTCTCTGTTTTTACCACCAAAGTGGATAACCTCACATCTATCCACATTATACTTCATCTGCCATGCATTTGTCCACTCACCTAACCTATCCAAGTCACTCTGCAGCCTCATAGCATCCTCCTCGCAGCTCACACTACCACCCAACTTAGTGTCATCTGCAAATTTGGAGATACTACATTTAATCCCCTCATCAAAATCATTAATGTACAGTGTAAACAGCTGGGGCCCCAGCACAGAACCTTGCAGTACCCCACTAGTCACTGCCTGCCATTCTGAAAAGTACCCATTTACTCCTACTCTTTGCTCCCTGTCTGACAACCAGTTCTCAATCCATGTCAGCACACTACCCCCAATCCCATGTGCTTTAACTTTGCACATTAATCTCTTGAGTGGGACCTTGTCGAATGCCTTCTGAAAGTCCAAATATACCACATCAACTGGTTCTCCCTTGTCCACTCTACTGGAAACATCCTCAAAAAATTCCAGAAGATTTGTCAAGCATGATTTCCCTTTCACAAATCCATGCTGACTTGGACCTATCATGTCACCTCTTTCCAAATGTGCTGCTATGACATCCTTAATAATTGATTCCATCATTTTACCCACTACTGAGGTCAGGCTGACCGGTCTATAATTCCCTGTTTTCTCTCTCCCTCCTTTTTTAAAAAGTGGGGTTACATTGGCTACCCTCCACTCGATAGGAACTGATCCAGAGTCAATGGAATGTTGGAAAATGACTGTCAATGCATCCACTATTTCCAAGGCCACCTCCTTAAGTACTCTGGGATGCAGTCCATCAGGCCCTGGGGATTTATCGGCCTTCAATCCCATCAATTTCCCCAACGCAATTTCCCGACTAATAAGGATTTCCCTCAGTTCCTCTTCCTTACTAGACCCTCTGACCCCTTTTATATTCGGAAGGTTGTTTGTGTCCTCCTTAGTGAATACCGAACCAAAGTACTTGTTCAATTGGTCTGCCATTTCTTTGTTCCCCGTTATGACTTCCCCTGATTCTGACTGCAGGGGACCTATGTTTGTCTTTACTAACCTTTTTCTCTTTACATATCTATAGAAACTTTTGCAATCCGTCTTAATGTTCCCTGCAAGCTTCCTCTCGTACTCCATTTTCCCTGCCCTAATCAAACCCTTTGTCCTCCTCTGCTGAGTTCTAAATTTCTCGCAGTCCCCAGGTTCGCTGCTATTTCTGGCCAATTTGTATGCCACTTCCTTGGCTTTAATACTATCCCTGATTTCCCTTGATAGCCACGCTTGAGCCACCTTCCCTTTTTTATTTTTACGCCAGACAGGAATGTACAATTGTTGTAGTTCATCCATGCGGTCTCTAAATGTCTGCCATTGCCCATCCACAGTCAACCCCTTAAGTATCATTCGCCAATCTATCCTAGCCAATTCACGCCTCATACCTTCAAAGTTACCCTTCTTTAAGTTCTGGACCATGGTCTCTGAATTAACTGTTTCATTCTCCATCCTAATGCAGAATTCCACCATATTATGGTCACTCTTCCCCAAGGGGCCTCGCACAATGAGATTGCTAATTAATCCTCTCTCATTACACAACACCCCGTCTAAGATGGCCTCCCCCCTAGTTGGTTTCTCGACATATTGGTCTAGAAAACCATCCCTTATGCACTCCAGGAAATCCTCCTCCACCGTATTGCTTCCAGTTTGGCTAGCCCAATCTATGTGCATATTAAAGTCACCCTTTATAACTGCTGGACCTTGATTGCATGCACCCCTAATTTCCTGTTTAATGCCCTCCCCAACATCACTACTACTGTTTGGAGGTCTGTACACAACTCCCACTAACGTTTTTTGCCCTTTGGTGTTCTGCAGCTCTACCCATATAGATTCCACATCATTCAAGCTAATGTCCTTCCTAACTATTGCATTAATCTCCTCTTTAACCAGCAATGCTACCCCAGCTCCTTTTCCTTTTATTCTATCCTTCCTGAATGTTGAATACCCCTGGATGTTGAGTTCCTAGCCCTGATCATCCTGGAGCCATATCTCCGTAATCCCGATCACATCGTATTTGTTAGCATCTATTTGCACAGTTAATTCATCCACCTTATTATGGATACTCCTTGTATTAAGACTCAAAGCCTTCAGGCTTGTTTTTTTAAACACCCTTTGTCCTTTTAGAATTTTGCTGTACAGTGGCCCTTTTTGTTCTTTGCCTTGGGTTTCTCTGCCCTCCACTTTTCCTCATCTCCTTTCTGTCTTTTGCTTTTGTCTCCTTTTTGTTTCCCTCTGTCTCCCTGCATTGGTTCCCATCCCCCTGCCATATTAGTTTAGCTCCTCCCCAACAGCACTAGCAAACACTCCCCCTCGGACATTGGTTCCGGCCCTGCCCAGGTGCAGACCGTCCGGTTTGTACTGGTCCCACCTCCCACAGAACCGGTTCCAATGCCCCAGGAATTTGAATCCCTCCCTGCTGCACCACTGCTCAAGCCACGTATTCATCTGCGCTATCCTGCGATTCCTACTCTGACTCGCACGTGGCACTGGTAGCAATCCCGAGATTACTACTTTTGAGGTCCTAAGTTTTAATTTAGCTCCTAGCTCCTTAAATTCGTTTTGTCGGATTTAAACTAATCAGAGATGGCTGAGCCAGACCAGACAGCCACATGTGTGAAGAGAGCCAATAAGGAGCTGCCCTGGAGCCAAGATCCAATCTGGAGGCTTTGAGGATAAAGGCCTTGAGGAATATAAAAAACACAAGCCAGGCACTTTTCTCTCCTCTCTTCTCTCTCTTGGACACATGGCATGAGACATCCCTGAAGACCAGATAAAACAGCAAGCCATGTGTCCAAACCAGCCAGCAAAAGGGATGCAACGTATATCACTCGTTATTATAACCTCATTGTAGTTCTGTTATAACATAATTGGCAACTGTTGGTAATGTGCATGCCTGTCTTTTTAAGATAACTGATTACTGCTGCTAATGTACATGTGTGTATGTTTTTAATAAACTCTAATTGTTTGGAAAGAATCGTCTCACTGTCAAATGTAAGCCCGGAGAGATTTAGAAATCTTACAAAATTGATGGAGAATGCAGGCAACTGGCAAGACAGCTTTTTGATGATTCTTTTGAACAATTGGAAATCTCGCGAGTTGCGATTATAATTGAAACAATTAAACGGATCGGGAGCAGTCGTCTCGATCGTTGTAACTGGGGTGGGTTAGAACTGTTTAAGTGGGGACCCATCAGTAGTTATACTCAAAAGACAGAGGATGAAGGGACCGGTCATGAACAGAAAGCCAACAATAAAAAGTAATGTTGAGCTAGTTTATCAGGAGAGGTTGTCCAAAAAGCTCCCGATACAAGATGCAGAAGAGTTAAGGGCACAGGCACAGCACCAGGGTTGACCTGCCTCATTTGGGGAGATGGTGAAAATTATACAAGAGAGGGTAGATAGTGAAGAGCTGAGATCAAAACGGGCAAGCAGTCTCATGGCCTTCAGCGCATTTTATTGTGCCCGGAGAGATGAGGAATTAATGAGGCAAGATGCCAAAGTGATACAAGATTCGAAAGAATTGTAAGTAAAAGCGATTCAACTAAAAGAAAGAGAGATTGAAGGTATAAAACAGCAAAAGGAAGAAGGCCTCCAACTTGTGAAGCAGTTAAAAAAGAGGGAGAAATACAGCATTTAAGACAAGAATTTGGTCACTTAAACCACAGCATTAAGCAATTAGAAAGAGGGGCTGAACAGGCAGCTTCACTACTACAACAAAGCTTTTCAAACTTAAATGCCGCTGCAGCTGTTGTTGAAGCAAATGTAAACAAATTAGGGTTAAAAAAATATAAATTGGAAAACTTGAGGCTCTAGCAAGAGATAGAAGATGCTAGAGCTGCAGTAAGAGAAGTCATTAAGAAGCCACATAGGGAAGCAGATCACTCTCAGTGCCAACTATAAATAGCGAAGCTAAAAAGTAAGTTAGGGGAGCAGCAGGCCCTGGTATTTGCAGTAACACAGGGAACCATAACAGAGACAGCAGAAGGGGATAAGGGGGAGATAGATTGGGAAGAGGAAGGCAGTCAGTATAATCCCCAGGAGGGTGGTGTAGGATGGGATACCTTGAAGACACAAGAGCCAAGTGTGGCCGTAGTAATCACTTCTTCACAACGTAATACACACGGTCACATCACCAGTAACCATACAGACCCACGGCCCATATCTGGTGCTGACATCATGACATGTAGCCATGAGTTGGGGCCCATTAATGATGGGGACGACCCACTGAAAGTTAATAGGAGGTGGGGCAAATTTCAGGAGGGCTCACCCAGAGATGGAAGAGAGAGGCTTAACACGAGTCCTCCTCTTGGCCTGTTCCACTTCCCTAAAAGATAATCTGCCAGACGCAGTCCTCAAGACTGGTGCAGCGGCCAATGCACTCATGACGAGATCCTAAACCATTTTAGGGATCAAAAACTTGAACTTAATGGCTCTGCTTAATCAGACCAAGCAGTGCCCAGAAGAGACCTAGAGCATTCAGTAATTGCCTGTATGATATCTATCAACGTACGCAGAACCAGGCACCCGCAAATGCTACAGTAGGAAAGAATCAGGAACAATTTAAAATCGATGTTCCTGACACAACTCCACCCTTTAGTTAAAACCACCCTGGGAATAGCCATGAGGCCCAACAATCAGTGGACAGATATAGAGACCAGTGCTCAAAGAGCCTGGGAGATGGTAAAAGACCAGTTAAAGGGGAAGTTACCACCCACTGCAAATAAACTAGTGTCAATGGTGGAGGGATCTCAAAACTATCTCTTTAAGGGACAGTGCTTTAATTGTAAGAAGGTAGGCCACCTAGCAAAAGACTGCAGCAGACCCAGACCAGCACTGAACCATGATGCAACGCATAGATACCTCCCGAGGGACGAATCCAAGCCCTCTGGGACAGATCAACGATTGGATCAATTGATTAGCCTTATACAAACCCAAATTGCCTTGGGGAAGATGCAAAATAATTTACCGGAGCACGTAATCGACAATGCACACTCATTAGAGGGACCCTTTCCAGGATCGACCCTATGACAGGGTATGGCCCCCCAAAGATTGGTCGGAGGTGGAGTTCCGACGTGATGGTAGCGGGAGACCAGTAGTCCTTGTTGTCTTAAAAGGGGGCAGACAGCAGATTATGCTTATCAATACTGGCTCAGCCGTTACCATCATCCACACCCTGAACGCCATACAGCGGACGAGGGTTGTATGACCTTTAAAAGGTTTAATGGTGATACAACCACCCCATATACAAGGAAGGCCACTGAGCTTCAGTTGGGAGGCTCATCTGTAAGGTCCTAGCACATATACTGATGACCACCCCTGACGGAAGGGGAATTTTAGGGACTGATGTGTTGGATCAGTATGGCGCGGTGATAGATTATAATCAGGACTGTGTTTGAATGGGATTGAGAGATAAGGCAGGAGTGATAGCAAAAACCGAGTGAGCATCTGAAATTTCTATAAAAAAGCCATGCGAGTATGACCCTCCGGGGAGTGAAAATGAAGCTGTGGCGAAATTAATTCAGGAACACCTAGCGGTGTTTGCCACATGCAAGCATGACTGTGGAAAAATGGCAAGCGAGGAATCTATCGAGGGACCCCTCCACTCATTCACTAAACAATACCCCATCCCAAGGGAGAGTCACCCTTACATCCGAGACACCATAAAATCCCTAGTCGAGCAGGGTGTTCTTAGGACAGGCACTTTCATGACCAATTCACCCGCATGGCCGGTTAAAAAGCCTGATAGCCGCTGACGACTGACTATTGATTACAGAAAGTTAAATTCTGTAACACCAGTCTGCTCACCGGTAGTAAGAGAAACTCCTACCATATTATCTCAAATTCCTGCTGGTTCCAAGTACTTCTCAACCCTCGACATCGCCAATGGATTCTGGAGCATCCCTGTTAAAGGGGAAGACCAGTACAAATTTGCGTTCACATTTGAGGACCAGAGCTACACCTGGACATGCTTGCCTCAGGGGTTCCACAATGCCCCCACGATATTCCACAAAAGAATGGCTGCAATTTTAAAAGACTTTCCCGCCCTACCTGCTTGCTACAGTACGTAGACGACCTACTGCTGGCAACTGACAGCATAGAGGATCATCTGTCCCTTTTGCACGAACTTTTGACATTGTTGGCTCAGGTGGGACTAAAGGTGAATCCCCATAAGGCTCAATTAGTAAAAGAACGGGTCACCTTTCTAGGAGTGCCCATTTCTCCAGAGGATTCATCCCCCGACTCACAAAGTGGAGATAATACAGCGACCGCCATTACCCACTTCGAAAACAGCCCTATGATCATTCTTGGATTTAGTGGGGTACCAAAGGAACTTTATCTTAAGCTTTGCAGAGTGTGATTTAATAAAACTGCAGGGTGATGACATACGCCCAACATGGACTGATGCCCACACCCAGTCTGTGGCTAAATTAAAAACTGTAGTGATACAGGCCACATGCCTGATCACTCCTGGTCCCGCGCAGCCCTTCCATTTGGAGGTCGGGGCCACAGAGCAAAGCCTCACTGTAGTTCTGTGCCAAACCCGAGCTGATCAACTACAGCCCATTGCATATGCGTCTCGAATCCTGCAGGGGGCAGAAAAGACGTATCCCACATGCGAGTGCCACCCACGTGCCGTCTTCTGGGCGGTACATCACTATACTTTTATTACTGGGTTACAGGCTACAATCCTGCACAGTGGACACACACCTCTGAAACTACTGATGAAACCTGCAGATTTGCTAGTTTCCTCGCAGCACCTCAGCAAATGGACATTGGAATTTATGGAAAGAGACATTGATACCATTTCCAAACCCACCACATTGCTGCCACAATTTCTGGTCTATGAGGGGGACCCACATGAATGTCCGTTACCCCAATTAACTTTGAGACGCATCCTGTGCAGAAAGAGCTCGTACAGGGTGCCCCAGATGTCTACATCGATGGGTCCTCATATCACATTGAAGGAGCCCCTCACACCGCGTATGCTGTGGTATTGCCAGAAAGAACCATCCAGCGAAGATGCAACAGACAGTCTTCACAAAATGCAGAAATCACCACACTTCTAAATGCTGTAAAGGAAACCTCAGGTAGACTTGTGAATATTTGGTCCGATAGTGCTTATGCTATAAACACCATGCTCTCCTTGCCCCATACCATAAAAATGACTATTGTACGATAGACGGTAAGGCCCTGGTCCATGGGCCCTGGTTACGCCTGCTCTGGTCATACTTTAAACAGCAATCCCAGCCCTGCTTCATAGGAAAGGTAGCAGCCCATAGAAAAGGAGGTCCACATAGTGAGGGAAATTCCAGAGCAGCCAAGGATGCTGCGATTGATGGGGAGATAGAGGATATAGTTGTTGAGCCCTGCAATGCTATTAGCAAGGCCTCCCCAATCGATCACCTAGATTTAAAATCTCTGCAGCAGCAATACTGGTCATATGCTGCTGTAAGCGCCTGGCACGAGAAAGGCAGACCCCTACCTCAACCCACAACCTGGGCTCCCAATACCAGACTAGCCACTGCCCCTGACTCAGATGAGCAGTTGCTGATGTTCAAAAGAAAGCCAAACACCTGCCCGGTGGTGTGTGTTCCACCAGAGGTGGGTCGGGAACTGTTTTCCCTCTTTCACTCCCACCCCACAGCAGGGCACCATTCGGCCTGGTAACCTTCTACAAGGTAGCATCCACAGCTTGGTGGCCTTCTATGAGGGAAACAATCGACTAACACATGGCACGATGCCTACCGTGCCTGCAGCACAATCCTCCCGAGCTTTGCTTCAAAGCGCACACTCACCTCAAGGGCCATGGACTCACTTCCAGATAGACTTCATTGGGCCACTTCCACAGGCGCAAGGCAATTTTCAGCATGCCCAAGTGGTGGTGGATCAGTTCATTAAATGGATCGAAGCATTCCCCTGCCGCTCCAACACCGCAATCACAGCAGCCAAAGCACTATTGAATCACGTGTTTTGTAGGTGGCGAGTACCAGTACAAGTGGACAGCGATCAAGGTTCACACTTTACCAGTAAAACTTTTACCCACCTCCAGGAAATGTTGGGGTAACACACAAATTACATATTGCTCACCAACCCCAGTCATCCGGAGGGGTCGAAAGGGGGAACAGGACCCTCAAGTTAATGTTAACAAAATAGTGCGCGGACCACCCCTCTCAATGGGCTAACATGCTGCCAATGTGCTGAATGGCAATGAGATCCACACCTCAGAACAACAGGGGTCTTCCCATATCAGGCTATGATGGGGAGGCTCATGAGAACACCAGGCCAGCTAACACTAACAGGGATGAGTCCCCTGACATTGAAAACATGTAGTTCCAAGTGGCTGGAACAAGCGGTAGATCACACCGATCAGATCAATTGATTTGTGGCCACCAAATTGGGGAAATCAAAAAGACAAATTAAAAGGTACTTTGACAAGAAAGTACGTCCCTTTGAATACAAGGTGGGAGACCCAGTAATGATTTCAAATTATGGGAATAAGAATCTGCCTTTGAGCCCAGGTGGTGGGGACAGCATAAGGTTATAGACCGATTGAACCCCGCGGTTTACTTGATTCAGTTACCGGGGAAAAGAAGGGCATTAAGTACAAGAAGTGATTTTACATTAATCAATAAATAACTGCCAAAGAGTAAAGACTGCACTGATTTTGTTTCCCACAGACCATGTCACGGATCCTCACAATTGTCAGGACGACACTCGCCAAGACCGAAGCCGAGGGAAGTTGGAGAAGCGGGAGCTGCAGCATGACTCACGAACATCATCAATCATCAATGTGCTTTGAGAAGCGACGGTGCACCAAAGATACGGTAAGGGGAGAGTCTCCACTGGAGATGTTGTTGGACTATAATAAATCCCCTATGTGGCTTACACCTTACGAGATGGGGACCAAGTCAGGCCACCCACTTTTTTTCCTCTCCCTCTCAATGTCTATAATATGTGATCCCTGAGGAGATAAGCCATAGGAGGGGTTAATCAGGATATTTTCCCCCTCAAGTGGGGAGTTTGTAAGAATAAAAGTGTTTATTAATTGATTATGTGTATGTATAAATGTTAAAAGTGTAGATTAACGGAAAGGCCTGTTTGTGTTGAGATAAACTGGGAGCCCACAGATTGCCAGCATGGGCTAAGTTTTGTAAGAAACAAAATGAAAGCTCCCTGAGCTGCCGCATGGGTTTTGTGTATTGGAAAGCCATTTAAACTAATCAGAGGTGGCTGAGCCAGACCAGACAGCCACATGTGTGAGGAGAGCCAATAAGGAGCTGCCCTGGAGCCAAGATCCAATCAGGAGGCTGAGGACAATGGCCTTGAGGAATAGAAAAAATGCAAACCAGGCACTTTTCTCTCCTTTCTCGGACACACGGCACGAGACATTCCTGAAGACCAGGTAAAACAGCAAGCCATGTGTCCAAACTGTCATGTATGTAACCTTCATGTAACTGTAACCTTCATGTAATAACACTGCATACACCTAACAAATGCACACCTTGACCACAGGGGGTGAACTTTTGGGAGACACTCCTCATCTGGTCATCCAGGTATATAAAGGGAGGTCCCACACAGGGTCATCACTTCTTGGTCCTGTGAATAAAGGTTCAGGCCACAGAGTGACCTTGTCTGCAGAATGTGCCTCGTGTGAATTTATAGTAGTGTGTAAGGACATTACATTTGGCGACGAGAAACGGGAATCAACGACTCACAAGAATGGCCACCGGTAGCACAGAGGAACGGTACTGTGTTGGTGAGGACTGGGACAATTTCGTTGAGAGGCTCCAGCAGAGCTTTGTCACGAAGGACTGGCTGGGAGGTGCAGTGGCTGACAAGCGAAGGGCGCATCTACTGACCAGCTGTGGACCGAAGACGTACGTGCTGATGAAAGACCTGCTCACACCCAAGAAGCTGACGGACAAAACCTTTGAAGAGCTCAGCAAACTGATTGGTGAGCATCTCAAACCGCCAAGCAGTATACACATGGCCCGACACCGATTCTATACACACCGACGTCGGGAAGGACAGAGCATACCGGACTCCATTGTGGAACTTCGGCGCTTGGCCAGCCTCTAAGTTCACAGACGCCTGCACGGGGGAGATGTTAAGGGATTTTTTTATTGAGGGCATTGGTCATGCCGGGATTTTCAGAAAGTTAATTGAGACCAAGGACTTGACCTTGGAAGCGGCGACGTTGATGGCTCAGACCTTCATGGTGGGGGAGGAGGAAACCAAGACAATATACGCGCGCAACTCTGTTTCCAACGTGGCGATGGATCAGGGAGTTAACATTGTAAACGCGACTCAGAACCCCGCAGGCAGGCAAGGGCAATTCGACACCACCCAGGTAGCAACAGACACTAGAGTGGGTCCTCAACATAGACAATGGCAGGTTGAACGGACATTTGCGCCATCACGGTGGTCAATGCGTCCCGGGATGGGGCCATTGACACCCACAAACAGAATGCTCAAGGAGTAATCAAAGAGACAATCAGAGGAATGCCTGGCAACAGCCCTTTTGTTCACAACAACCTCAGCTCATGCTGGAGGTGCGGGGGCAGACATGCTGCAAAAACCTGTCGGTTTCAACAATTTATCTGTAGAAATTGTAACTTCAGCGGACATTTAGCCAGAATGTGCAGGAAGCCTGCAGCGAGGCTAATTTATGAGGCAGATGAACCAGAAGAGGGGTCTGCAAGGCAGGTTGATACTTGGGACAAAGCAATGGACGCTGAAGTTCAATGGATTCATGTGGCAAACATTCACAGCTCATATACAAAGACGCCACCTATGATGATGAAAGTCATATTAAACCGCATCCCGGTACGCATGGAGCTGGATACAGGGGCTAGCTAGTCATTTATGAATGTCCAACAATTCGAGAAACTATGGCCACTCAGAGCTAGCAGACCCAAACTAGAACGCATTGACACGCAATTACGGACATACACCAAAGAGATCATCCCAGTGCTAGGCAGTGCAATGTTGGTGGTCACACATAATGGATCAGAGAACCGGCTGCCACTCTGGATTGTCCCGGGAAATGGTCCCGCGCTTTTGGGGAGGAGCTGGCGAGCTGAGATGAACTGGAAATGGGGGGGATGTGCACGCATCGGGGACTCTTTTCTGGGACTCTTGAACTATTTTGGGAACTTTCTGCTGAACTTAAGCATATTGTTGGAGCCGCTACACGTGCTCCTGCGTAAGGGTTGCGATTAGTTTTGGGGGGACTGTCAGGAACGGGCTTTCAATCGGGTGCGGAACCTGCTTTGTTCTAATAAGTTGTTGACCCTGCACAACCCCTGTAAGAAATTGGTTTTGACATGCGATGCATCATTCTATGGGGTTGGGTGTATGTTGCAGCAGAGTAATGATGAGGGCCAACTACAACCTGTGGCTTATGCCTCCAGGTCGCTCTCCCAAGCAGAACGGGGATATGGGATGGTTGAAAAGGAAGCAATCGCATGTGTCTACGAGATGAAAAAGATGCAACAGTACCTTTTTGGCAGAAGGTTTGAGTTAGAAAGGTACCACAAGCCGTTAACATCCCTGTTGTCATTGACAGCTTTGCTGTCTGACAATGAGTCAGCTCGCATACAGCGATGGGCTCTCACGCTGGCTGCATATGACTACACCATATGGCACCGGCCAGGCACGAAAATTGCGCTGATGCGCTCAGCAGGCTTCCACTGGCTACCAATGAGGGGGCAGCGGAGCAAAGCGCTGAGATGGTCATGGCCGTTGATGCCTTTGACAGCGCAGGCTCCCCCATCACAGCCCGCCAGATCAAAATCTGGATCAACAGAGATCCCATCCTATCCTTGATTAAGAAATGTGTCCTGACTGGGGATTGGGCGCCCACACACGGAGCATGCCCTGAGGAGGTCAGACCGTTTCACAGGCGGATGGATGAGCTCTCCTTCCAAGCCGACTACCTACTATGGGGCAGCCGGGTAGTCATCCCTTTCCATCCCTTTCATGTTATAGCTTATTTGTTGGTCAAAAACTCGGTGCCAACTATGTTCTTGGTGCATAGTAGGCTTTTTACTACTGGTCAATCTCCGCCATGCCTCCCACAACAGCCAGACAAGCACACACCACAGCCACACATGCTTTCAGTGCCTCTGAGCTCCCTCTCTCTCTGTCTCCTCTTCTGCACATCATGATGACCCTTGACCTCCTGAATCGCGGGAATCGAGCATTGCCATGCCGTTGCTAAGGACATCCACACTTTACAGCAGAAGGTCCAAAAAATGTTACGCTACCGCCCATTTGATATCGCTCGCGGTAACGCCCATTTTCAAAAATGGAAACTAGGTGTTTTGAGAATGGGCGAGAAGCCGGCAATATGAAAACACTTTTTTAACGCCCACACTGGAAATAACACCCATTTTTGGGTGATAAGCACAAAAGTGGAAGTTCTAGCCCTATATCTTTATCTAGACCTGGCCACCATAAGTAACTGCGTTGTCAAGCACATTCCCAGGTGCTCGTCATGAAGATCTTCTAATAGTTTGGATCTGAATTTATTTGGAATAACTACTCTTGTATCCCACATGATACAATCTTTATCCATGGACAATTCATTCCTGCAAATGAAGAATGGATAAATATATTTCTGTGATACTTGGTTTGGCCAGCCATTTGCGATGTAATCATATTCCTTTGACATAACTGGGTCACGTTTGGTTGTTCTACCAATCTCTTCAGCTGTGACTGGCAGTTCATCAATGTGTGAAAAATAGAACACTTCTTCCCTATTGGGTGTAACTTGTGATGGAGATGGCAATCTAGACATAGCATCAGCATTACTGTGATCAGTTGATCATCTGTACTTAATGTCATACGAGTATTCTGACAAAATCAAAACCCATCTCTGAATTCAGGCTGCAGCTAATGTTGGAGCTGGGGACTTTGGATGGAGGATTGCTGTCAGGGGCTTATGGTCTGTAATGATGGTAAAGTTACGACCATCCAAGTACTTGTGAAACTTCTTGACCCCAAAAATTAATGCCAAAGCTTTTCTTTCGACTTGCGCATAATTATGCTCACTGGCACTGAGAGTGTGTGAAGCAAAAGCAATTGGTCTCCCCTCCCCACTACATAATACATGAGAGATCACTACTCCAACTCCATATGGAGAGGTGTCACATGCTAGCTTGATCTCCTTAGATACGTCATAGTGAACTAACATGGTGCTCTCTACCAACTGGCTTTTACACTCCTTGAATGCTGCGTCGCATTCTTTTGACCACTTCCAATGGACCTGTTTTTTCAACAGCTCAATCAGTGGATGTAACACTGTAGCCACATTTGGTAGGAACTTCCCAAAATAGTTCAAAATACCTAAAAATGATCGAAGTTTAGTGACATTCTTGAAAGTGGGTGCATTTCTAATTGCATCCAGCTTTCCCTTGGTTGGATGCAACCCATCTTTGTCTACTCTGTGTGCTAAGTACTCCACTGAGTTTTGAAATAACTCACACTTGTGAGCAGTCACTCACTCTGTTTCTCTAGCCGTTTGAGCACTTCATTCAATACGTTATTATGGATTTGCTTGTTTGGTGCTGAAAGTAGTAGTCATCTAAATAATATACTACCCCTTCAATGCCTTACAGAATCTGGTTCATCACTCCTTGAAATATGGCAGGGGCCGAAGACACTCCAAATGGTAGCCTATTAAATTGATATAGGCCTAGCTGAGTATTTATAGTCAAGTATGACTTGGACTCCTCATCTAGTTCAAGTTGTAAGTAAGCATGTGTGAGATTTAACTGAGAAGATCTGACCACCTGTCAGCATTGTGAACAAATCTTCTACATTTGGCAATGTATTGGGTAAAATACCCTCCAGAACCTGATTTACGGTTACTTTATAATCAGCACACAACCTACCTTACCATCTGACTTAGGTACAACAACAATGGGTGTAGCCCAATTACATAGATCTATCTTAGAGCAGTCTCTAGGCTTTTGAGTTCTTGTTCAACTTTCTGCTTGAGTGCATATGGAATGGTATAGGACGTGGCTTTCTAACACCACCTGGTTACGGTTTTCACCATCGGGAACTTCGATGATACAATTTGCGGTGAAAAACATTTCTAGCTGCTCCACATACGCTCCAAATGTCTCACAGTTGCATTGAAATACACCCAACCATCCTATTATTCCCATGGGCACAGCCATTTGGACTGTGGCAGTTCAGCCCAGTGTGCTTATAATTTACCTTGGATTCTTAGCTGTTCTGCAAACAAAGAACCTCTTTAGTCTCTCTGTTGTTCGGCTGGAATCATCCACCAACACAAAATTTCAGCTAGGTTATCCATGAATCCGAGCCTACGTTGCCAATGTGATATCTTCCTTACGACATCATAAACACACAAAATGGCTTCAACTTTGGAACTTGTCAGGTGACCCGATCTTTTTATTATATACAGCATCTGTTGCATTACCACAGTAATCCACTAGGTGGAGCAGTAGTCCACTAGGTGGAGCTATATATTACACTTCTCCCTCCTTAATGAAGAAGTTATTATAACAAAATAATCATAACTTGCATGGTTATACATAACAAAAAGGTATGGACTTATATTGCCATATTTACAAGTCAAATTTAACCACTGGGTTTCAATGTTAAAAACCCTGCCCACTAAGGTAAGTTTATTTTAAACTATAATTAAACAATTTTTTTAAAAATCCAAAAAAAAAAAATCGGAAAAATATATATTTTTATGATATTTATTAACTAATTTAAATTAATCTTAAATATGTGGTATACTTTTTCTATTTTTTTATTTTATTAGTGTTTTGGTGTTTGGGGGGGGGAGGGTGGTGTTTCACAATCATAATAATGGGAACTCCTACTTACGGAGTTCCCATTATTATGATTGAGAAAATACTGTACCTGGATTGGCTGCCCAGTGCCATGTGACTCCAGCTCCAGCATACAGATGCTCCGATGCGCAGGGAGAGGAGGTCTCAGGACCAGGATCGCTGGTGGGCACAGCAGGAACAGGTAGGTGGGCATCTTTTTTTACCTTTTTCTGTCGAGCGCCCGCGGGAAGCAGCCGACCGGGATGTCAAGGCCTATATGTTAGGGGAGGTGTATAGCCATTGCGCATGATAGGGTATATTTTGGGTCCTTAAATAGAATGGCAATTCTAGTAGTGTAAGGTAACATAGAAACATAGAAAATAGGTGCAGGAGTAGGCCATTCGGCCCTTCGAGCCTGCACCGCCATTCAATAAGATCATGGCTGATCATTCCTTTAGTACCCCGTTCCTGCTTTCTCTCCATACCCCTTGATCCCTTTAGCCGCAAGGGCCATATCTAACTCCCTCTTGAATAGATCCAATGAACTGACATCAACAACTCTCTGCGGTAGGGAATTTCATAGGTTAACAAATCTGAGTGAAGAAGTTCCTCCTCATCTCAGTCGTAAATGGCTTACCCCTTATCCTAAGACTATGTCCCCTGGTTCTGGACTTCTCCATCAGGAACATTCTTCCTGCATCTAACCTGTCCAGTCCCGTGTTTCTATGAGATCCCCTCTCATCCTTCTAAACTCCAGGCCCAGTCCATCCAGTCTCTCCTCATATGTCAATCCTGCCATCCCAGGAATCAGTCTGGTGAACCTTCGCTGCACTCCCTCAATAGTAAGAACATCCTTCCTCAGATTAGTAAGTGAAGTGAAGTGAAGGGTTAGTAGTGGAAGTATTTATTTTAAGAGGACAAAGAGTGCGGTGCTGCCCAGTGGGCAAGTAAAAAAGCGACAAAAAGCATTGGACCTTAAGCTGTGCAGTCCTGGGTGAGAGGGAACTGGCATTGAATGCCAGCACCACCTTCCTCCAAGTAGCAAGGCTGACACACCTTGATGGCTTGCTGCCTGGTACACCTGGGATTCTGTCCCTCCTGCCTCCCACCAGGAGAGCTTGTAGACCTTCTTGTGAAAGATGCACAGTCTTTGGTGACTTGCTGCCTGTCATGGTATCCTATGGGCACAGCCTGTGACTGGTCATGGTTCTGGCAAGAGGCACTTCAGAGGAAGGTGCGAGATGCTCAGAGTGGATCAAATGTGGAAGGTTGGAGGAAAGAATCTCTGCAGGCTCGCCTTGCTGTCTCCAAGATGAAATATGTAGGCCCCTATTTTCCACCTTCACGATTTTTGGCACCCACGTACAATAAGGTCCGCTTTTTTTGGCGTCAGTTTGCGCCAAAAAAAAACCCGGTAGTTTCCACAAAGCAAAAGTTATTTTTAGTGGCGTGCTACCCGAAGACAATTCTCGGGGCGGAGCTTGTAGTGTACGCTGAAAAACCATTGCGCATGCGCTGGAAAAAAAAAATCACTTTCTACACGTGATGGGTCTGCCTGATCTGGATCAACAGTGAGAACGCATTGGTATCAGAGCTGGATTTGGAGATTAAAATTACAGCTTCAAAAGATGGATGCAAGGGAAGGGGATAGAGAGGAGAAAGGGACAGAGAATGAGAAAAAGAAGCTGTAAAGGCCAAGAGATTTCTAGCAGAAGAAATTAAGCCCCTGGTAGACATATTTGAGAGGAGATGGGATGTGCTTGAAAACAAAGGGAGAATGGGACAAAGGAAACTGAAACCCTCTGTACTCGCCAAAGTTTGGGACCAAGTTGCAAAAGAGTTTAATTCATTGTCCATTACCCCGAGAAGCAGCGTACAGCTCAAAAAGAAGTGGCAGGACCCCGGACAAGCAGTTACTGCAAGTAATATTTTTATTTAAATTTATATTTATATTTATGCACGGCAATAACATTTGTAAATGTGACGTGTGTGTGTGTGTGTGTGTGTGTGTGTGTGTGCGTGCGCAGAAGAACCCTCTCTTAAAACGTTCTATTTTCAGCTTTGCAGAAGATGGTGTCACAGATCATCTGAGAAAGGTCAAAAACTGGACAAGGTCCGGCAAGTAGGCTGCAACGAATAGCGGTGGAACAGAGGATCGCTGATATGATTAAATCTCACAAGTGAAGATCAACCACCAACGTGGACACTGGGCCCAGGTTACCAAGAGAGTGTAAGCCCTGCAAATTGCACAGTCTGGGTTGGCTAAATGTTAAGTACTGCGTGGACTGGCTACGCTTCCCCTTCCTCCCTGCTGCTAACCAAACATCCCTGTTATACTTTGCAGATGTTGCACATCAGGAAGAGACAGAAGATGCACCTGAAGTAGAAGAAGAGCATGATCAGGAAGCCGTCAGTCCAGATATTGTTCATCTGCATCCAGAGAATGAAGGGCAGCAGGAAACATACCGAGATGTTTAACACTGGAATTGGAGCTGGTGAACCCTTCGAGGATTCCAAGCCCTTTCCTGAGCGATTCAACCAATGCAACATTTGAAGGTGTACTGTTTGAAGTTGCGGGTCCCAGTGTGTCGCAGCAAGCAACACCTGGTAGACGGCAGAGGAGAGTGGAAGGGAGAGCTGAACCTGAAATAGGGGATGCAGGAAACATAGGACAGCTTGTGGGGATGAGTGGGGAGAGCATCCAGCTAACGAGATCGCTCCTGGAAACCTTGGATGGGGGTAAGGGTAAAATTAGTGGGACTGGCACTTGAAGTAGCAACACTGGCTGGAGGAATGGGTGAGGTGAGGGGAGAAATTGTGCGACTGTCATTAGAGGTAGAAGCACTGTTGGGACAGATGAGGGAAGGGATGTCAGAGGGAGTAGCAGCAATAAGGGGGCACACCCAGACTGTCATTGCTGCCACTAACATTCTAAGCCCCAGACCAAAGTCAGGGGTTGATCCACGGGCTGAAGAAGAGTCCTAAGAGGAACCTGGGCCTTCCACAATGACGTCTGCGAGGTCTGTCCCAACAACAACGACGCCGTCGGAAAGAAAACAGAAAAAACCTTGGGGTCAGGGGGGAGCGAGGAAGCAGAAGTCTGCAACAACGGGTAGGGGTAGGGGTAGAGGCAACAACAGGGACAGGAGTGATGCATGGCGCGAAGGGGGAGGAGAGATGGCTTGTTTGTTTATTTCTTCCTTCATTGAAAAGATTGATATCAGGACAGAGGCCGATACAGATAGTTCCGGAATCCAGAACGTCTTTGCGTGGGCCGAGGAAGGGAGGTAGAGGAGGTCGGTCGGGCTGCCCGAGGTCAGGGGTGATGGGGGGGGGGGGGGGGGTAGGTGCGGGGGTCAGGTTGAGACCGGGGAAGATTGCGGGAGTCCAGGCCGAGGTGGGGTCGGGGGGTCAGAGGTCGGGCTGAGGCAGGTCGGGCGGGCCGAGGTGGCTGGAGGTCGGGCCGCGGTGAGGTCGGGAAGCCGGAGGTCAGGCCACAGCGCGGGAAAACCAGGCGAAGTCGGGCCGAGATGGGGGGGCGGGGGGGGTGGGGTGGGGGAGGTTGGCAGCTGGAGGCCGGGCTGAGGCCAGGTCAGCTGGCAGGAGGTGGGCCGCTGAGGCGGGGGAGTCCGGATTTCGGAACATTTTCCGGTTTCCAGACAACCCCACCACGGATCGGTCCGGTGTCTGGATTACGGAACTCCGGATTTTGGATGCCTCACTTGTGCAAAATTTATTAAAGTTATTAAAGTTAAAGGTTAAGTTAAGTACAACTGTACTGTACAGATGTTTAATAACCCATTTATTTTTACATTTAACCAGAATCCTGTTCATTATTTTTTGAATCCAGCACTAGAAAATCTTTCTAGGTTATGTCTCTGCATTATGTGCATGCACCTACTCTGTTGATAATAAAGAAGGTAATTATGAAGCAATGTAGTCTTAGGGAGAGAAATAAGAACAAAAAGGGAACAACTATCGTTCACATTTAAACTCTGTGCATTCCTTTCGGCCCGGGATTGCAGCGGGCCTGAGTGCAGCAGTAGTTCTCATGATAAATGTAACATTACATGGCATAGAAAACAGTGGGTGTTGCATGATAGCTACCCTTAATCAACATATGTCTTCTCCTTTAAAAACATGATTGCACCCTTACAGAAACCGGCATCTCACGCACACCACTGTGTTTTGAGCAACATGTTTTTAAAAACTGAGAATTAGCATTTTGTTCAGAGCCAAATTTGCAACATAAAACCACACACACACATAGCAATAATTACGCTCCTTTCCAAAGCCGGCCTGAACGCTCATTCTGTGAATGTGTGCTGGAGATGAAAGGGAAACTACAAGCACTAATGTTACACCCTGGATTGGCAGAAGAACTCTGATGATATTTCCTAACAGAAAGGCAGGTGCCACTCCCATGCCCCTTTACAGAGAATTACCATCATTTCTAAGATCGCATCTGAAGCCAATCAACCTCCCTCAGCCTTTGCGAAATTTTGGGAAAGCAACACACTCCTAAATTAACTCAAAACGAAACAAAGTCCAGCATTCGATGGCAACCCAAAACACCCGCTCCCCACCCCTTGAGTAAAGAGTCCAATGAAACAACACCAATTCACAGGCAACTGTCCCCATCTCCCACTGTGAAAAAGGACGTAACCCAACCCTAAATCCCAAACCACCTTCCTCCCACTGCACAGAATTCCCAGGAGAAAACTACAATGTACCCACTGAGCGAAAACATTTAAATCAGATGCAAACCCCAGTGGACTTGCGCCCAGGATTGCAGTGGGCCGGGAGAGGAGAGACCATTCGGCTCGGGATTGCAGCAGCCCCGGGAGAGGAGAGACCATTCGGCCCGGGATTGCAGCGGCCCCGGGAGAGGAGAGACCATTCGGCCCAGGATTGCAGCGGCCCCGGGAGAGGAGAGACCATTCGGCCCGGGATTGCAGTGGGCCAGGAGAGGAGAGACCATTCGGCCCGGGATTGCAGTGGGCCAGGAGAGGAGAGACCATTCGGCCTGGGATTGCAGCGGCCCCGGGAGAGGAGAGACCATTCGGCCCGGGATTGCAGTGGGCCGGGAGAGGAGAGACCATTCGGCCCGGGATTGCAGCGGCCCCGGGAGTGGGGAGACCATTCGGCCCGGGATTGCAGTGGGCCGGGAGAGGAGAGACCATTCGGCCCGGGATTGCAGCGGCCCCGGGAGCGGGGAGACCATTCGGCTCGGGATTGCAGCGGCCCCGGGAGCGGGGAGACCATTCGGCCCGGGATTGCAGCGGCCCCGGGAGAGGAGAGACCATTCGGCCCGGGATTGCAGCGGCCCCGGGAGAGGAGAGACCATTCGGCCCGGGATTGCAGCGGCCCCGGGAGAGGAGAGACCATTCGGCTCGGGATTGCAGCGGCCCCGGGAGAGGAGAGACCATTCGGCCCGGGATTGCAGCGGCCCCGGGAGAGGAGAGACCATTCGGCCCGGGATTGCAGCGGCCCCGGGAGCGGGGAGACCATTCGGCCCGGGATTGCAGCGGCCCCGGGAGCGGGGAGACCATTCGGCTCGGGATTGCAGCGGCCCCGGGAGCGGGGAGACCATTCGGCCCGGGATTGCAGCGGCCCCGGGAGAGGAGAGACCATTCGGCCCGGGATTGCAGCGGCCCCGGGAGAGGAGAGACCATTCGGCCCGGGATTGCAGCGGCCCCGGGAGCGGGGAGACCATTCGGCTCGGGATTGCAGCGGCCCCGGGAGAGGAGAGACCATTCGGCTCGGGATTGCAGCGGCCCCGGGAGAGGAGAGACCATTCGGCCCGGGATTGCAGCGGCCCCGGGAGAGGAGAGACCATTCGGCCCGGGATTGCAGCGGCCCCGGGAGTGGGGAGACCATTCGGCCCGGGATTGCAGTGGGCCTGGAGAGGAGAGACCATTCGGCCCGGGATTGCAGCGGCCCCGGGAGTGGGGAGACCATTCAGCCCGGGATTGCAGCGGCCCCGGGAGTGGGGAGACCATTCGGCCCGGGATTGCAGTGGGCCGGGAGAGGAGAGACCATTCGGCCCGGGATTGCAGTGGGCCGGGAGAGGGGAGACCATTCGGCCCGGGATTGCAGCGGCCCCGGGAGAGGGGAGACCATTCGGCCCGGGATTGCAGTGGGCCGGGAGAGGGGAGACCATTCAGGCCGAGATTGCAGCGGGCCTGAGCGCCGGTTTCCTTAAGTTAAGGTCGGGTATTTTGAGAACTATACCGTTCTGGAAAAAAATCGTTGTTGGGTAAACTGGCATAAATGGCCAAAAACAGCACGGAATCCATTCTTAACGCAGACTGGCGCCAAAATATCTGGCGCTGACAGTCAGCTTTGTGAAAAATTTCAAAATACCGATTACTCCACCACCCAAAATCCAAAACAAAACGCCTGCCGCCAAAAAAACGGCGCCCAATGATGGTGAAAATTGCCCCTGTAGCCTTTACAGGAGTTTGGACCATTTCTGCACTGTAACTTCGTGGGGCCTAAGCTGCTTACAGTGCCTTTACCAGGCTATTACACCACAATTAATGCCACTTCATAAATGAACTTATCCTGGAAATTCCCGTGCTTCCCTTCCTGCTGGTGAATGACACTGTAACAGCGCTACGCACCTCGAGGAAATTCTGGGCCTGACACTATTTCTAAAAATGTGTTAAACTTTCCCTACCTTAATTAACCCTGCCTGTACCCAGAGAGGATAGTAGTTCCAAATGGCCTCACTGTGTTCTTTATTATGGTTACATTGTGCCCTTTTATAAGCGGTGATCTGGTGTTGCTGAGACTAAAGGGGTTAATGCTCACTAATACCTCAGTCTGTATTGGAGAGGGTGTCGCAGACTGGGTCAGGCTTAACGCAGCTTAGTTTCACTGAATGTAACCTGGCACTATAATGGTTCCTTTCCGAGGACTCTGTTCTATGAATAGCAAATGCGTGTATTTCAATCAACATTAACAGTACCCTGACCCCTTCTTGGCTGGGCCTTTTCTGTTAGTCTTACTCAGCATCAGGAATGCACTGACAGAGAGGCTTCTACACAAACACTTGGGCTGAGGACCCGATAGAACTTGAACTAACACAACAAACACAGCTCCTTTTTTTTTTTAGATACTCAATGGGATCAAAGAAATAATTTAATACAAAAGTCTTATAACAGAAATTCTACTCCTCTGGTCTAAGCTTGTAAAGTAGGAGATATGCTCTTATTTGGCTGCTTCGATATTTCCTTGAGCCCTGAGAGCTTAGTGGGATCGACATACTGCACATTATCCAAAAAGTTAAAAGGAAGCAGATATCTTAATATAAAAGTTACTAATCTTGTACGCAGAATTGAAAAATAATCTAATATTCATTGAGCTACACGATGATGTCAGCCAGTCAGTGGGTAGATCACTTGCCTCTGAGTCAGAAGGTTGTGGGTTCAAATCCCACTCCAGAGACTTGAGCACAGAAATCCAGGCTGACAGTACTGAGGGAGTACTGCATTGTTAGAGGTACCGTGTTTCAGATAGACGTGAAGCCAAAGCCTCTCTCAGGTGGACGTAAATGATCCCATTGCAATATTTCAAAGAACAGCAGGAGATTATCCCCGGTGTCCTGGGCCAATATTTATCCTTCAATCAACATCAATAAAACAGATTATCTGGTCATTATGGATTAACTAAAGAAAGCCAGCACGGATTGGTTAAAGGCAAGTCGTGTTTAACTGACTTGATTGAGTTTTTTGATGAGGTAATAGAGAGGGTTGATGAGGGCAATACGGTTGATGTGGTGTCATCATTATAGGCAGTCCCTCAAAGCGAGGATGACTTGCTTCCACGCCAAAAAGGGATAAGTTCACAGTTTCAATGAAGGACCTAATATTCCAGGTCCCGAACTACATCCTGAAGGGTGGAAGATGCCTGTGCGTGGATTTCTTTAACGTGTGGTGGCTGTTACACTGCAGGGAGCAGCGCGTGCTGCTGCAGGAGGGCGACGGCTATGAAGCCAGGTCACTGATTGATGTGGTGTACATGAACTTCCAAAAGACATTTGATAAAGTGGAGTATACTCAACTGGAGTATTGTGTCCAATTCTGGGCACCATACTTTAGGAAGGATGTGAAGGTGCAGAAAAGATTTACAAGAATGGTTCCAGGGTTGACGGACTTCAGTTACATAGAAGCATAGAAACATAGAAAATAGGTGCAGGAGTAGGCCATTCGGCCCTTCGAGCCTGCACCGCCATTCAATGAGTTCATGGATAGACTGGAGAAGTTGAGGTTGTTCTCCTTAGCGCAGAGAAGGTTGAGAGGAGATTTGATCGAGGTGTTCAAAATCATGAGGGGTCTGGACAGAGTAGATCGAAAGAAACTGTTCCCATTGGCAGAAGGGTCGAGAACCAGAGGACACAGATTTAAGGTGATTGGCAGAAGAGCCAAAGGCGACATGAGGAAAAACTTTTTTACACAGTGAGTTCAGAAGGATGAGGGGTGATCTTATAGAAACATTTAAAATCATGAAAGGGATAGACAAGATAGAGGCAGAGAGGTTGTTTCCACTGGTCGGGGAGACTAGAACTAGGGGGCACAGCCTCAAAATACGGGGGAGCCAATTTAAAACCGAGTTGAGAAGGAATTTCTTCTCCCAGAGGTTTGTGAATCTGTGGAATTCTCTGCCCAAGGAAGCAGTTGAGGCCAGCTCATTGAATGTATTCAAGTCACAGATAGATAGATTTTTAACCAATAAGGGAATTAAAGGTTACGGGGAGAGGGCAGGTAAGTGGAGCTGAGTCCACGGCCAGATCAGCCATGATCTTGTTGAATGGCGGAGCAGGCTCGAGGGGCTAGATGGCCTACTCCTATTCCTAATTCTTATGTTCTTATGAGTGGTTAGGATCTGGAATGCACTGCCTGAGAGGGTGGTGGAGGCAGACTCAATTGTGGCTTTCAAAATGGAATTGGATAAGAACCGGAAGGAAAAAAAATTGCAGGGCCACAGGGAGAGGGCAGGGGAGTGGGACTAGCTGAAGTGCTCTTGCAGAGAGCCGGCACTGGCTCGATGGGCTGAATGGCCTCCTTCTGTGCTATAACCATCCTTTGATTCTATGATTATCACATTGCGGTTTGTGGGAGCTTGTTGTGCACATATTGGCTGCCATATTTCCTACATTACAACAGTGACTACACTTCAAAAAGTACTTCATTGGCTGTAAAGCACTTTGGGACGTCCAGTGGTCATGAAAGACTCTATATAAATGTAAGTCTTTTTTTATGATCATTTATCTTAATAATCCTATCATGCGAAGCACATAACATTACAAGAAAAGGTAGATGTTGTAGCATTTTTAGGATTCTTTATGATTCCGCTTGTTTATTTGTGTGGAGATTTCTAAAGGCACTTCTACGAAAACATTTGCTGTTCTGAGAGGGCAGATCAAACTCTACAAGTACAGTTAAAAGAAAGAAAGACTGCATTTATATAGCACCTTTCACGACCTCAGGACATCCCAAAGAACTTTACAGCCAGTGAGGTACTTCTGACAAAAGTAACTGCAGATGCTGGAAATCTGAAATAAAAACAGAAAATGCTGGAAGTACTCAGCAGGTCAGGCAACATCTGTGGAGCGAGAAACAGAGTTAATGTTTCAGGTTGATAATCCTTCGAGTTATGAGTTTAATTTCCCTCTCAATTTCTCTTTTTAAGAAGGTGTTTAAATATTTTTTTTTGGCCAGATCATAACGTCCTTCCATTTTAACTTCTGGCTTTACTTTGAATACTATAGAGATAGAACAAAATGCTGAAAGAAAGAAAGACTTGGATTTATATAGCACCTTTCACAACCACCAGACATCTCAAAGTGCTTTACAGCCAATGAAGTACTTTTGGAATGTAGTCACTGTTGTAATGTAGGAAACGCGGCAGCCAATTTGCGCACAAGCAAGCTCCCACAAACAGCAATGTGATAATGACCAGCTAATCTGTTTTTTTGTTATGTTGATAGAGGGATAAATATTGGCCAGGACACCGGGGATAACTCCCCTGCTCTTCTTCGAAATAGTGCCATGGGATCTGTTACATCCACTTGGAAGCGCAAACAGGGCCTTGGTTTAACATCTCATCAGAAAGTCGGCACTTCCGACAGTGCAGTGCTCCCTCAGTACTGCATTGGAGTGTCAGCCTAGATAATCCCTGGAGTGCAACTTGAACCCACAACCTTCTGACTCAAAGGCAAGAGTGCTACCCACTGAGCCACAGCTGAACCCAACTTGATGGATCTAATATGTTGTGATTAGCACTGCAATGAAACAGATCCTGAAGTCCCAAGTGTATTTGACAAGAGTGGATCCAGAACTTGGCATTGGACATCGTATTGCTTAAAAACATTAATGTATCCTTTGAATGGGGAAATCTGGGTGATGTGAAGGAGCAGAGGGATTCTGGTGCATTTGACCTTAAACCAGCACCTTAAAAAAGCTAATAGCTAATGGCAAGAAGTATAGAATTATGGATGTAATCTCAGTAAAATAACTATGTGCCGTTTTATGCTCCTTTAGGAAGATGCTGAAGCCCTAGAGATGGTGTAGCCCAGATTCATTAGGATGTTGCCTGGTATGAGGAGACACAGATAAAAGAAAGACTTGAAAAATTGGGGTTGTTTTCATAAGAACTGAGGAAATTAAAAGGTGATTTTATCGAGAGGTGTAAAATTTTAAGAAATGGGACAAAGTGAATCAGAATAGTTGAGGGGTCTAGAAGAAGAGTACATAAATATAAGATTAAACGTAAGAGATTTAGGATAGAAAGCAGCCCAGAACCTTTTGCACAGAAGGTGGCGAGGCTGTGGGACATAGTATAAGAGGTAGTGATTGAATAAAGAGATGATTCCATCATGTAAGACTAGCCGGGTAATTCCTCAGAGCTGCTCCCAGTCCGCCAGCATTACTTTGTCGGAAGCGCAACGGAAACCCCTTTTACGTGTGAGGGGGAGCAGAGCGGAAGCAGCTCTGAGGATTTTCCCAGCCTGATGCAAGTCGACATGGGCAAATTGCACATAAATTTCACTCATTTGGGAACACTTTTGCCTTGAGGTCTCATACGCTTGCGGTTGCTATATAAAAAAATATTTTGGAAGATTTCTAACACACCTACAGCACTGGAAACATAAATAAATTATATGGTAACTCTCGCCACAAGAAAGTGTTTATTTAACAAATGAGTGTCAATATAGCTAATTAGGAGCTGAGAGAAGACTGCAATGTTATAGGAAGTCATTTACTGTGTACATAATATTTACCAGTGAGGTAAAATTGTACTGTGTGGTATTAGCTTATCAATGCCAGCATGTTTGTGTCAAATCTCTTTGTACTTTATTTTAATGGACTATCTCAGTAACCTTTTTAAGTACGTCTGTATATTATTAAAAGAGTTAATGTTGGCCATCTATAAATAAAAGATTTGCCGTGCCAATATGAAGTCCAAATACGAATTCGACAGCAAAGCAAATTTCCATCCAACAGCTAGCACCAAAAATGATCCATTTCCTCAGAGTATCGCACTTAAAAGAAGTTCAAGTCCAGTCTCTGGGATCACAAGCATAAGCCCCGTGACAAATTATGGCCCCACCAGGGAACAATTTTCAACCAAAGTAAACATGCTGTCACTAATTTTACACTACTACTACTAACAATATTTTTGCAGACTGAAAACCAATATGCTCCCCTAATGCAGAAGAACTTTTAAAAGGTTGATTGCACCCGATCCACGGCAGTCACTAAAAGCTGCCTCATCCTTGGGGCAAATGTGCAAGATCTCAAGGACTTGGCTAACTGATGAGCTCGTTGTAAATTGCAGAAACTTGGACAGAAGTAGCATTAACAACGCTCGACAATAATGTTGACAGAAGTAGATTTCCTTTGTAAACATGTGAAAAATATTTTGATTATTTATTTTATATTTTCTGGTCAGGAAGTGTGTTTAGAATGTGGGTGAACAAGAATTCACAGTATAAGATGGATATTATGCCAATCTTAACCATATGTTAGAAGCCAACTTTTTTTTGCTATAATAAGTAACAGAGCAAAGGCATTCTGAGGAATAACTTCTGGGTTGTTCCTTTGTACATTAAATCCATTTATTTTGACTTGGTTAAACATCTGTCAAAGATACAGAAGATTAATTTATATGAAGAATGAGATGAGAATATTTTCCATCTAAAGAGTGGCATTAGCACACGCAAACATGAGATCATTTATTGGATGTGTCAGGGAAAACACATAAAGTTAAGTACTTTGTTTCACCGATACCAAGTAGATTTGTACCTTTTATGTTTATATAATGCGTACAAAGTACTGAACTTTCCTCTGAATGTGAAAAAAAACCAGCTTGATGGTAATGGAGGTCCTTCATCAGTTTGGCTCAGAGTCAAAATTCTTAAGTGCACTAGAGTTAATACTTGCACAAACTGGCTGAACACTTTCTCATGTGTGAGTGAATGCAGCCTTTTACTTGCTGCTGCACTTCCCAGGAGCTTGCCATGTGGCATTCTTAGCTGCAACACAAATTAATGCATTTTCCACACCCGAGTTGAGTTTTGCTAATTGTTAAAAAGCAATTGAGTACCTCAGGCAAAACTGTGCAACTTTTCACGTTCCCCCTGCATTAGGCGCACATCATTGCCAGATAAAGACTGCGGTCGGAGTCAGAGAGTGCTGGTACTGTGTGGAACGGCTAACTTATTTTTGTTGGATTGATAGCAAGGATTGCATGTGGCGCCATTTTGATAAACAGCTGGGAGGAGGAGGACTGACAGGAGCAGGAAAGGGTGGATTTCAGATGCACATTCAGGAACAGGAGCAGGCCATTCAGCCCCTTAACTCTGTTCCGTCACGCAATTAGATCATGAGTAATTTGTACCTCAATTCTATTTACCTGCCTTTAATCCATATCCCTTGATAGCCTTACCTATCACAAATCTATCATCTCAGTTTTGAATATTTCAATGGTCTACACATCTGATATGTCCTCACTACACAGTATAAATGCACACAAGACCCATACTTGAGAGAAGGTCACTCTGTGACCAGTTACCTTTATTACCAAGACCTCAAGTGATCAAGTTGGGTGGAGCTTCCCCTTTTATACCTGAAAGTCCAGGTTAGGATTGTCTCCCACAAGTTCACCCCCTTGTGGTCAATGTTCTCAAGGTGTACAACTTAGGTCAGCTTATACATGGGTTACAATGCTGGTTGAATACATGACATCACCTCCCCCCCCCAAAGTCTTTTTGGGATCAGGTTAAGTCTCTCTGGTGGTTTACGCTCCCTTGTAAAGCGCCTGAGTTGGGGCTCCGGTTGTTGGGCGCTGGCCTGAGTGTCTGCTGTTTGCGGTGCCTCAGGCCTGTCCGGACTACCCACAGTGACTGGGCTCTCTTCCACTTGATTCCGGTGTTCAGTCACCTGTGGTGGAGTAAACTCTACATCGTGTTCTTCCTCTGCTTCTTCAATGGGGTTGCTGAACCTCCTTTTAGTTTGATCCACGTGTTTGCGGCAGATTTGTCCATTGATAAGTTTAACTACCAAAACCCTATTCCCCTCTTTGGCAATCATAGCGCTTGCAAGCCATTTGGGTCCTGCAGCATAATTAAGGACAAAAACAGGATCATTGACATCAATACATCGCGCCCTCGCATTCCTGTCATGGTAGTCACATTGTGACTGACGCCTGCTCTCAACAATTTCTTTCATAGAAGGGTGTATAAGGGATAACCTGGTTTTGAACGTCCTTTTCATTAGCAGCTTTGCGGGTGGAACCCCTGTGAGTGAGTGTGGTCAGAATCTATTGACCAACAGGAGGCGTAATAAGCGGCTTTGTAAGGAACCCCCTTGGATTCTGAGCATCCCCTGTTGGATTATCTGCACTGTTCGTTCCACCTGGCCGTTTGAGGCCGGCTTGAACGGTGCCGTTCTGACATGGTTGATTCCATTGCCTGCCATGAAGTCCTGGAAGTCAGTGCTTGTGAAGCACGGGCCATTGTCGCTGACCAAGACATGGGTGGCGAACATTGCCCGTAGACTTTCTACCGTGGCAGAGGATGTACTTGAATTTAAAATGGCACACTCAATCCATTTGGAGTAGGCGTCTACTACAACCAAAAACATTTTTCCCATGAAAGGACCTGCGTAGTCCACATGGATGCATGACCATTCCTTGGCAGGCCAGGACCAGGGGCTAAGGGGGGTTTCCCTGGGTACGTTGCCCAGCTGAGCACACTTGTTGCACCTGCGAACACAAAGTTCCAGGTCTGCATCTATCCCTGGCCACCAAACGTGTGACCTGGCAATTGCCTTCATCATGACAATGCCCGGGTGCTCATTGTGAAGTTCTCTGATAAACACCTCTCTGCCCTTCCGGGGCATGACTACTCGGTTTCCCCACAGTAGGCAATCGGCCTGAATCGAGAGTTCATCCTTGTGCCTATGAAACGGTTTAAATTCCTCAGGGCATGCCCTGTACATGGCTCCCCAGTCCCCATACAAGACACATTTCTTAACTAAAGACAGTAGCGGGTCTTTATTTGTCCAAGCTTTAATCTGACGGGCTGTCGCAGGTGAGACTTTGGTTTTGAAAGCTTCAACAGCCATTACCATCTCAGCATCATGCTCAGTTGCCACCTCAGTGGTGGCTAGTGGTAGCCTGCTGAGTGCATCGGCGCAGTTTTCAGTGCCCAGTCTGTGCCGAATTGTGTAGTCATAGGCGGCTAACCTGAATGCCCACCTCTGTATGCGGGCCGATGCATTCGCATTTATGACCTTGTTGTCAGCCAAAAGGGACGTTAGGGGTTTGTGATCTGTCTCCAGCTTAAATTTCCTGCCAAATAGGTACTGGTGCATTTTGTTTACTGCATATACACATGCTAGTGCTTCCTTTTCTACCATCCCGTAGCCTCTTTCTGGCTGGGACAGACTTCTGGAGGCATAAGCTACTGGCTGTAACTGACCATTGGCAGTCACATGCTGCAACACACACCCGACCCCATAGGAGACGCATCGCACGTTAAAACAAGTTTCTTACACGGGTCATATAACGTTAAGAGTTTGTTGGAGCATAACAAATTGCGTGCTCTATCAAAAGCCCTTTTCTGGCTGTCCCCCCAGACCCAATCGCGACATTTGCATAGGAGCACATGTAGCGGCTCTAACAGCATGCTCAATTTGGGAAGAAAGTTGCCAAAATAGTTCAGGAGCTTCAGGAACGAACACAACTCCGTCGTGTTACGGGGTCTGGGTGCTCTCTGGATCGCTTCTGTTTTGGACGCAGTAGGTCTGATCCCATTTGCTGCTACCCTCATCTCCAGGAATTCTACCTCTGGAGCTAAGAAGACACACTTCGCCTTTTTCAGTCGCAGCCCTACCCGGTCCAGTCTGCGTAGCACCTCGTCCAGGTTGTGGAGGTGTTCAGTATCGTAACCCGTGATGAGGATGTTGTCTTGAAAAACCACCGTCATTGGAATCAACTTGAGGAGGCTTTCCATATTTCGCTGAAAGATCGCGGCGGCCGAACGAATCCCGAATGTTATACTCAAACAACCCCTTGTGTGTCGTGATGGTGGTCAGCTTCTTTGACTCACTCATCAGCTCCTGGGTCACGTAAGCTGAGGTCAGGTCCAATTTTGAAAAAAGTTTGTCACCGGAAAGCGTCGCAAAGAGGTCCTCCGCTCTCGGTAGCGGGTACTGGTCTTGGAGTGACACCCGATTGATGGTGGCCTTGTAATCGCCACATATCCTGACTGACCCATCCGCCTTGAGCACCGGCACGATCAGGCTCGCCCAGTCACTGAATTAGACTGGCGAGATAATGCCTTCCCTCAGCAGGCGGTCCAATTCGCATTCTATCTTTTCCCGCATCACGTACGGCACCACTCTGGCCTTGTGGTGTACTGGTCTGGCGTCCGGGTTGATGTGAATCACTACCTTGGCCCCCATGAAAGTGCCGATGCCGGGTTGAAATAATGAGTCAAATTTGTCCAGGACCTATGAGCATGATACTCGCTCCACAGAAGAAATTGCATTGACATCGCCCCATTTCTAGTTCATGACAGCAAGCCAACTCCTCCCCAGTAGTGCGGGACCATCCCCCGGGACAACCCAGAGTGACAACCTGTTCTCCGAATCTTTGTGGGTCACGACTACCGTGGCGCTGCCTAGCACCGGAATGATCTCCTTTGTATATGTCCGTAGCAGTGCGTCAATCGGCAATAATTTTGGCCTCCTGGCCTTGGACACTCACAACCTTTCGAACTGTTTGATACTCATCAGGGACTGGCTGGCCCCCATATCTAGCTCCATTAATACTGGGATGCCATTGAGGAGCACTTTCATCATTATCGGTGGCGTCCTGGTATATGAACTGTATATGTGCTTCACATGAACTCGCTGAAGTTCAGCTTCCAGTGATTTCCCCCAGTATTCATTTGGCCTCGTAGGGCTTACATCGGGCCCGTCCTCCTCATACATCAACCTGGCTGCAGACTTCCTGCACATACGCGCCAAGTGACCGCTGACGTTGCAGTTTCTGCAGGTATATTGCTGATACCTGCAAGCTGTGGTTAGGTATTTGCCTCCATACCTCCAGCATGAGCTGGACGCCCCGTTGTTGGAAACAAAAGGTCCATCACCAGTCGATCGTCTCTGACTGTCTCTGTAACTGTCCTTAAGCGCAACATTAACAGGTGTTGATGGCCCCATTACTGGCCGCATTGTCCATTGCGATGGCATGAATCACCATTCAGCTAGCCATTGTCTCTGTTGAATTCCCCCTTTGGGTTCGACCAAATGCTGGGGCATGTCCGATTGCCCTTGTCTGCCTAGAGAACTGTGTGCTGTGTTAACAATGTTGACTCCCTGGTCGTTTGACGCATTTGAGCCAAGATTTTTGTCATACATCATTCTGGTCTCTTCCTCCCCTGAGATAAATGTCTGGGCTATCAGAGCCGCCACTTCTAAGATCAAGTCTTTGGTCTCAATCAGTTTCCTGAAAACCCCAGCGTGCCCGATGCCCTCAATAAAAAAGTCTCGCACCATCTTCATTCTACATGCATCTGGGAACTTACATAGGCTTGCCAGTCGCCGGAGATCTGCCACGAAGTCTGGAACACTTTGCCCTTCTCGCCGCCGGTGCGTGTCAAACCGGTGTCTCGCCATGTGAATGCTGCTCGCCGGTTTATGGTGTTCCCCGATCAACTTGCTGAGCTCTTCGAATATCTTGTCCGCCGGCTTCTCTGGCGCTAGAAGGTCCTTCATCAGGGAGTACGTTCTGGATCCACAAACCATCAGGAGATGAGCCCTGCGTTTGTCGGCCGAATCCTGTCCCAACCATTCCTTAGTGACAAAACTTTGCTGTAGTCTCTCAATAAAGTCGTCCCAATCATCACCAACACAGTACCTCTCTTCTGCGCTGCTAGTGGCCATGCTCACGTGGTCTAAATCCCAGTTTCTCGTCGCCAATGATATGTCCTTACTATACAGTATAAATGCACACGAGGCCCATACTTGAGAGAAGGTCACTATGTGACCAGTTACCTTTATTGCCAAGACCTCAAGTGATGAAGGTGGGTGGAGCTTCCCCTTTTATATCTGAAAGTCCAGGTTAGGAGTGTCTCCTACAAGTTCGCTCCTTGTGGTCAATATTCTCAAGGTGTACAACTTAGGTCAGCTTATACATGGGTTACAATGATAGTTGAATACATGACAACATCTACAGCCTTTTGTGGGAGAGAGTACAAATTTCTATTGCCCTTTTTGTGAAAAGGTGTATCCTGATTTGGCTCCTAAATGGCATAGCTCTAATTTTAAGATTATGCCTCCTTGTTCTGCAATCCACTACCAGAGGAAATAGTTTCTCTGGGCTCAATTTTCCTCAATGCCATTTTTTTGCGTATTTGAAGAGTTACGCCTTTTTTTGGGCCCGACTGCGCCAAAATAAAGTTGAAAGTTTCCCCGTTTTAACTTGTGAATGTGGCCCGGCGCACTTGTCCTAAAGCTCTGTGGGTGGAGCCTAAGATGTGCGCCAAAAAGATCGGGTTGCCAGGGTAACGAGGGACACACTGCGGGCTGAGGCTTGAAAGTGAAATATACAACACAATTCTGGCCAGCTCACAGCAACCTGCACAAGCACATTGCAGCTTACCAACATGAAAATATTAAAGAGTCTTTGTGCCAAAAGTAAATTGAATTGGAAAGGCCCCCCTCCCCTCTCCTCCCACCCCTGCAGGTGCCCAGTGCTGCTCCTAGCCTGGGGCAAAAGGCCTCCCCCCCGCCCCCCCCCCACCCCCGGAGCCGGTACCACTTATATCCCTGGCCGAAAGGTGGACAGACCAGACCAAAAGCTCCAGATTAAAGTTAATTCAAGATTAAAGACAAAAGGAGATTGTTACAGTACTACAGAAGCGATAAGTAAAAGAGGTTATAATTACCCATTCTCTCTCCCCCTCTGCCGCTGCTGTCCCAGCCGTGGAACTGGACTTTCTACGCTAATTATCTTACTTATGCTGATTTTGTTAACTGCCCAGAAGATTTTTCACAGCGGACACAAACGGCGTCTTAAGAAAAATCGTAGTTGGCCAAACTTGCATAAATAGCCAGAATTGATGCGGGTGGCAGGTTACGCCTCCAACGAGGTAAAAAAAATTGTAGTCTAAAAACAACTAACCTACCTGAATTACGCTGGCGCAGAGACTTTGGGGAAACTTGGAGATTTTAATTTACTCAAAAAAAACGGCGCGCGCCAAAAATACGACGCAGATAATTGGTGAAAATTGGGCCCTCTGTATCTACCCTATCAAATCTCTTTAACATTTAATCACCTGGATTAGATCAGCCCTCAATCTTCTGAACTCGAGGGAATACAACGTGTCTTCATAATTTAACCCTTTAAGCCCTGATATAATTCTGATCAATCTGCTTTCTATCCTCTCCACAGCTAGTATATCTTTGCTGAGGTGTGGTGCCCAAGTCCGAATGCAGTACACCAGTTGGGGTCTGACCAAGGCTTTGTACAACTGAAGCATCACTTCCTCACTTTTGTATTCCTTTCCCCGTCAGATAAAGACCAACATTCCATTAGCCTTTTTGATTCCTTTTTGTACTCGTTCACTAACTTTTAGTGATTTGTGTACGTGGACACCCATCTACCTTTGCTCTTGGATCCAAAGTGGATGTTTTCACAATTCCCCACATTGAACTCTATCTGCCACCGTTTGGCCCACTCACTTAATCTGTCTATTTCCATTGGTAACTTCCTGCTCCCATTTACACAACTAACTGTGCCTCCTAGCTTAATGTCATCTGCAAACTTGGATTTATAACTCTATTCCTTCAACCAAGTCAATGATAAATATGGTGAAAAGCTAAGGCCTATGTACAGATCACCACTTGTCGCATCCTGCCAATCAGAGTTTGTTACAGTTATCCCTGCTCTCTGTCTCCTACCTCCCAACCAGTTGCCAAGGCATTTCACAGGTTGCCTCCAATTCCGTGCACAGTGCACTGTGAGGTGGCGGACTACTGCACTTCTCATGGGACCCTGTCTGAAAACTCTACAATTCAGTAGGAGGACTCCAGATGAGATTAAATGGCCCCCCTCCCTTTCTAAGTTGCCATCATCACCCACTCTTCAAAAAAAACAGCCTCAACCCCTCTGCCCTCAGAAACTACTGCCCCATCTCCAACCTCCCTTTTCTTACCAAAATCTTTCAACATGCTGTCACCATTGTTGCCCCTAATGTTTTTTTGTGCGTCGCCCCTTTAACAGTCTGTGCGGTCCATTCAAAGTTTCGCACATGCGCGCAAAATTTCACAATAGAAAAGCCGGTCCCGGAAATGTTGGTTAGCGTTCCCCCGTCACCCCCCCCCCGCCCCCCCCACCCCCTCAACTCTCCTCTTACATCGATTCACATCTTTCTCTCAAGAGAAAAGATGATACATTTGATTACAGTGCTTGTTAAACTATAATGAGCATCTCTGCCAAAATCTGTTGTATTATTTCATGTTGACTTTCAAACACATTCTCGGAAATATGTGACTCCTTATAATGCACGCCAAGTGAATGAGCCAGTGAGAGGCTAAGGTTGTTATGCGACATTGATATAAATCACTGGTCTGGCCTCGGCTGGAGTACTGTGTCCATTTCTGGACACCACACTTTAGGAAGGATGTCAAGGCCTTGGAGAGGGTGCAAAGCAGATTGACGCGACTGATACCAGGGATGAGGGACTTCAGTTATGTGAAGAGGATAGCGAAGCTTAGATTGTTCTCCTTACAGCACAGAAGGCGAAGAGGAGATTTAATGGAGGTGTTCAAAATTTTGAAGGGTTTTGATAGAGTAAATAAGGAAAATCTGTTTCCACTGGCAGAAGGGTCGGTAACCAGAGGACATAGATTTAAGATAATTGGCAAAAGCACCAAAGGGAGATAAAAAGACATTTCTTCATGCAGCGTGTTGTTATCATCTGGAAAGCACGGCCTGAAAGGGTGGTGGATGCAGATTCAGTCGTGACTTTCAAAAGGGAACTGAACAAATATTTGAAAAGGAAACATTTGCAGGGCTATGGGGAAATAGCGGGAGAGTGGGACTAATTAGACAAAGAGCTGGCACAGGCACGATGGGCCAAAAGGCCTCCTTCTGTGCTATATGAATCGATGAGAATGCACTTGCACTGAAGTTATTGTCACTAGTTAATGGGTGTGTGTGCCTCTTCAGAGGTAAAATATATACTTTTTACAAGGAGATTTTTACATGATGGAGGAGAGACGACACCAAAGAAAACCGTGATTCAATTATAATGTTCTCTATGCTCTCATCGATGAAGTAAGTGTGAATTCGCCTCTAGAAGAGGATTTGAGTATAAGAATAAAGCCGTCTTACTGCAATTATATAGGGCCCTGTTGAGACCGCACCTGGAGTATTGTGTACAGTTTTGGTCTCATTACCTGAGGAAGGATATACTTGCCATAGAGGGAGTGCAACAAAGGTTCACCAGTCTGATTCCTGGGGTGGGGGGGCGGTGGGGGGGGATTGTCCTATGAGGAGAATTGAGTAGACTAGACCGATATTCTCTACAGTTTTGAAGAATGAGAGGTGATCTCATTGAAATGTACAAAATTCTTACAGGGCTTCACTGGGTAGATGCAGGGAGGATGTTTCTTTTGGCTGAGGAGTCGAGAACCAGGGGTCACAGTCTCAGAATGAGGGGTCGGCCATTTAAGACCGAGATGAGGAGAAACTTCTTCAATCAGAGGGTGGTGAATCTTCGGAATTCTCTACCCCAGAGGGCTGTGGAGGCTTAGTCATTGAGTATATTCAAGCCAGAGACCGATAGCCTTTTGGATATTAAAGGAATCATAAGAACTTAAGAACGTAAGAAATAGGAGCAGGAGTAGTTCACCTGGCCCCTCGTGCCTGCTCCGCCATTTAATAAGATCATGGTCCCTTATTCTGAGACTATGGGCTAGGTTTTACACTTTTGTGCAGATCGCCCAAAAATGGGCAGTATTTCCGGCATGAGCGGTAAAAATGGGTTTGCAGATCGCCGGCTTGTTGCCCATTCTCAAAACCACTAGTCTCCATTTTTGAAATTGGGTGTTACTGTCATGTAGGTAGACCATGTATACTAACTGTATAGTCACATAAGGTGTGCCACCAGAGGGTACTGAGGTGGGAGACCTGAGGTTCACCTATATAGGTATGCGGGGTCCAGTACAAAAGGCTGCCCACCATGCTTGTGCCTCACTCTGGAGTTACAATAAATGGAACTAAGGTCACAACAGCTCAAGTACAACACTAGACCTCGTGGAGTCATTCATAAGAGAATTAATGACATAACAACTGGCGACGAGATTACGAACTTTCGTGCAAAAATGACTAACGTTGGTGCATTAGAAAAGTTCTCAGAGGGTGAAGATTGGGAAGCCTTTACAGAGCGGTTCGACCAATATTTCGTAGCAAACGACCTGGTAGGTGGTGATCCAGCCACGCTGGCAGATAAGCGCAGAGCTATCCTGTTGACCAGTTGTGGGCCCGCAGTCTGCGGCCTCTTCAGGGACTTGCTTGCACCAGAGAAAACAACGACGAAGTCATACGAGGAACTGAAAGTGCTAATTCGGGACCAACTCAAACCGAAGGAGAGCATCCTCGCGGCCAGGCATCGATTTTATACATACCACCGTCCCGAAGGCCAGGAAATTGCGAAGTATGCTGCCGACCTCAGGAAGCTGGCAGGACCGTGTGAATTTGGCACATCCCTCGCCGATGCATTGCGGGACGTCTTCGTAATTGGAGTTACAATAAATGGGACTAAGGTCACAGCAGCTCAAGTACAACATTAGACCTCGTGGAGTCAATCATAAGTATTAAAGACATAACAGTTACCACGAGCGATATGAAATGGACGTTAGAGTTAAATCTCTCTGACCTTCTGCCGTAAAGTGCCGCCGTCCTTAGCAATGGCATGGCAAAGTTCGATTCCCGTGATTCAGGAGGTCAAGGGTCATCATGACATGCACAGAAGAGGAGACAGAGAGAGAGGGAGCTGAGAGGGACTGAAGGCGTGTGTGGGTGTGGTCTGTGCTTGTTTGACTGTTGTGGGAGGCACGAAGGAGATTCACCAGCAGCAAAAAGCCCACTAAGCACCAAGAACATAGTTGGCACCGAGTTTTTGTCCAACAAATAATATATTACATGGAAGGGATGGAGGAGGCCCTGGAGCTGGTAGCCAGAAATACTGGTGACAGAGGGCTCCCAGTGGTCCCGGAGCGCGGCACTGCACCCCAAGGTGCCGCACCCCCATTGACAGTGACACATGAGAGCCAGGAGCAACATGTTGCTTCTGGCTCGGAGCATGTTCCCACCTCGGGACCGTCCTCTCTCGTATCCATCCAAGCAGCAGTTCGACTGTCATCACCCTCCCACCCGCCCCCACACCCGCCAATGAAGCCTCGCCTAAGGAACTCCTCGGCCAGGTGGCTTGGAGTCAGGAGGGGAAGGGGAAGGGATAGAGATGGGGAGGAGAAATGGGGGCGGGGAAGGGTTGCTTTTTACAGAATTTTTTTTTTTTAATTTATTCGTTGCCAATCTTTCCAATTCTTTGTCAGATCATCTTGTCAGATTACAAACGCCAGAGGTCACCTTGCACACATCAAGGATCACTCTGCGCCAATGCTCTTAGCCAAAAGGCCTAGAGCCACTGCACCGTTCCTGGAAGTACTGCAATACCAGGTTCGTGCCATGGAGGTGGGTGTGTGCTCCCCACCCACCTCCGTGGAGGTGGATGGGTCAAGCCACCCCACCCACCTCCTATTCAGAAATACTGATGATTTCATACAAATGTTCGGTTTAAATGTTTTTTATTTAACAAAACCTTGTTGCGCATTGGCCCAGATAGCTGCACCGTTACACGCTGGTGATTCCTTAACATGAAAGGGTATAATCACACTTAACTTCAATCAACTTAACCTTTAACTGTCACTAAGGTGATGCCCACCATTGATGTATGAACTGCACATCCAGCAGAGTGTCAGCCTTGTAAATAACACCAACATTCTTTCATACAAAGTGCTCATTTATGAGCTCCTGACGTAAGAGTCTTGCAGCTATCATGCCACCACGGGCCCTTTCATGCGGTCTACAGGGGGGCGGGGGCATGGCTTCGGGGGCGGGGGCATGGCTTCAGCGTCGGCCTGATTGTCTGGGCCAATGTCAGCGTCCACCTCCTCATCTTCCTCTTCCTCTCTCTGGTGGGGTGGACTGTCAGACTCATCAGGCAATTCTTGTCCCCTCCTGATAGCCAAGTTGTGCAGCATGGAGCACACCACCACAAATTGAGCTACTTGCTCAGGGTGGTATTGGAGCTCGCCTCCTGAGTGGTCCAGGCATCTAACGTGCTACTTAAGCACTCCAATGGTTTTCACCACGATATTGCGAGTGGCCCTGTGGTTCTCGTTGTATCGCTTCTCGGCTTTGGTGTGGGTGTCATGCAGGGGGGTCATCAGACAGGTGGCGAGGACATATCCTCTGTCATCAAGCATCCAGCATTGACCTTGTGGCTCATTGTTAAACAAGTCAGATACAGTGCTCTCACGCAGGATGTGAGCATCATGGATGCTGTCCGGAAATTTAGCATTCACTGCCAGTATAATTTGCTGGTGGAATCCCTTGCGGTTCCTGAAAACTTCTGCATCCTGAAAAGGTGCCCACATCGCGATGTGCGTACAATCTATTGCTCCCTGCACCTTGGGGAAGTGAGCAATTCGGTAGAATCCTAAAGCCCTCACAGTCTGTGTCTCCCTGGTCATAGGGAAGCTGGTCAAGTCCCTCCGGCGTGCGTACAGGGCTTCAGTGATCTGTCTAATGCAGCAATGTGTGGTATGCTGAGACAGACCGCAAATGTCGCCAGCTGAGGCTTGAAAGGAACCCAAGGCATACAGACTGATGGTGCTGGCAGGCTGCAGATCTTGCCTTATGAGCTGGCATGCCTCAGTGATAACCTCTTTATGGAAGTGCAGTCACCTAAGGCAGGTGGTGTCGGGCAAGTTGAGGTAAGAATACTTCTCTCTGTACTTGCGGGGGGGTCCTCCTCATCAGTCTGGCACATCTTACATTGGGCACATAATGCTGTGGAGCATACCTTCTGCTATCTCGAGTCTGCAGCATGTAATTCGTCATCAAGAGAGAGTGAGAAAAGACAGGCCCCATTTCAATAGCTATCTGTTTTCCACCGATTGGTCACAAAGAATGAATATCCCGACGAACACACCTATTAAATTCCAATCGTTCACAGTATGATAAAGATGTTTGTTCAGATGTTCATATCACCTCCAAACATCTCCAGAGTACATCCGAACTCCCCCGAGGTTGAAGCAGAGCAGCCTTTTAAATGACGCGACATGTGATTTAGAACATGGCGTCCATACCGCTGTGAGTAGTTCCAGTTCGTTTCACTTTTCCCCGGTGTTTTTTTGGGCGACCGATATTGTGGGCGAGATGTGTGCGAGGTGATGAAAGTGACGTTGGCCGATCTCCTGGATGTTAGTTTCGGCAAATGTGATCTTTACAACAAAATAAAGTGGGCGGTCGGTATTATTGAATCTCGGCATTAATTACGTGCGGAAACTAACCCTGGGCGATATGGGCGTTGGTTTCGCCCATTCTGATGATTCCTCCCAAAAAAAGTGGGCGGGCGGTATTATTTTTTCAGCATTACACACATGGGAAAATAACGCTCGGCGATAAGTGTCCGAAAAATGGGTGTCAGTTTCCATTTTGTGGCTAAATGGGCGTTATCTGCGAGTTATAAGTCATTTCACCGTTAAAATGGACATTAAGTGGGCATTATGCATGCAAAAAAAGTGGAAAATCTAGCCCTATGCCCCTAGTTTTAGTTTCCCCTATGAGTGGAAATATCTTCTCTGCATCCACCTTGTCAAGCCCCCTCATTATCTTATATGTTTCGATAAGATCACCTCTCATTCTTCTGAACACCAATGAGTAGGCCAAATGTACTCAACCTATCTTCATAAGTCAACCCCATCATCTCCGGAATCAACCTAGTGAACCTTCTCTGAACAGCCTCCAACGCAAGTATATCCTTCCTTAAACATGGAGACTAAAACTATATGCAGTACTCTAGGTGTGGCCTCACCAATGCCCTGTACAGTTGTAGCAGGACTTCCCTGCTTTTATACTCTATCCCCCTTGCAATAAAGGTCAACATTCCATTTGTCTTCCTGTTTACTGCTGTACCTGCATATAACTTTTGGTGTTTCATGCACAAGGAGCCCCAGGTCCATCTGTACTGCAGCAGTTTGCAATTTTTTTCCATTTAAATTATAATTTGCTTTTCTATTTTTCTGCCAAAGTGGATAACCTCACATTTTCCTACATTATACAACATCTCCCAATTTTTTGCCCAATCACTTAGCCAGTCGATATCACTTTGCAGTTTAATTGTGTCCTCCTCACAATTTGCTTTCCGACCCCTCTTTTTATCATCAGCAAACTTGGTTGCATTACACTCGGTCCTTTTATCCAAGTCATTAATATAGATTGTAAATCGTTGAGGCCACAGCACTGATCCCTGCGGCACGCCACTAGTTACTGTTTGCCTACCGGAAAATGACCCATTTATCCCAACTCTCTGTTTTCTGTTCGTTAGCCAATCCTCTATCCATACTAATATAGTACCCTCAACCCCGTGAACCTTTATCTTTTTATGTGGCACTTTATCGAATGCCTTCTGGAAATCCAAATACACCACATCCACTGGTTCCTCTTATCTACCCTGCTTGTTAACCCTCAAAGAACTTCAGCAAATTTGTCAAACATGATTTATTTCCCTTTCATAAAACCATGCTGACTCTGCTTGATTCAATTGTGCTTTTCCAGATCAAGGGATATGGGGCTAGATTTTACACTTTTGGGCTTATCGCCCAAAAGTGGGCATTATTTTCGGCGTGGATGGTAAAAATGGGTTTTCAGATCGCCGGCTTCTTGCCCATTATCAAAACACCTAGTCTCGAGCGATATGAAATGGACGGTAGTGTTAAATCTCGCTGACCTTCTGCCCTAAAGTGTCGCCATCCTTAGCAACGGCATGGTAACACTCGATTCCTGCGATTCAGGAGGTCAAGGGT
The DNA here is from genome assembly GCF_044704955.1 of Pristiophorus japonicus. Classification (NCBI taxonomy): domain Eukaryota; kingdom Metazoa; phylum Chordata; class Chondrichthyes; family Pristiophoridae; genus Pristiophorus; species Pristiophorus japonicus. Next base: position 518,749,045 of record NC_091977.1, on the reverse strand, counting down.
CATCATGACATGCACAGAAGAGGAAACAGAGAGGGAGCTGAGAGGGACTGAAGGCGTGTGTGGGTGTGGTGTGGTTGCTTTGGGAGGAAGGAGGGAGACTTTAGAGCTTCACAGCAAATAGGGAAGCAAAAGTTAGCTGTTACCAGCCACATATTTGCCCAAATTTTGCCTATAATGGAGGAAGAGGAGGAGGCATCACAGCCTGCTGTGGAGACTGATGCTGGAGAGAGCAGTGAGGTGGGAGAGGAGCACATTGGAGGGCGCAAAAGAGCGAGGAGGTTCACAGGGTTGAGGGTAATATATACCTCCCTCCTGCAGGGGGTCGAGTTACGCTGGGGTGATTTGACCCAGGGAGGGCGTGGGAAGCCCACCCCAAAGGCATACCAGAAGATATGGACCGAGATAGCAGAGGTGGTCTCGTCGGCAACCAACGAGGTGCGTGAGGGCAACCAATGCCACAAACGATGGAACGACCTTGTGGGATCCAAAAGAGTAAGTATTACATTGATTTACATGTACTTATGTATTTATATAATTTGATTTTTAACAGTCATGAATGACTATCAGCAGATATGAGGTCTTTCACTTTTACCGAGAATGTTTTACTCAAAGCCTACGGTCACGGTGCACGTCTTTAGGTAACGAATGAGAATTATCATAATAATCATGATTACGTCTATCAGTTATGTGTTGTATCAGTCTTTGCAATGATCTCATGTCATGTCATCCTGTCTATTGTGTTCCTAACACAGATGAGACTGCACACAGGGAGGTTAAAGTAACAGTGACCTCAGTCTTTAATAAGACACTCCAGAGTAAGGAACAGGCCTTAGATACAGTGCTCCCAAGGGAAGCTGGGATCCCTTGGGACTTCAGGGGATGAGCTCCCTGGTGGCGGAACATGGGAGTGCATGCTTTAGAGATACACAACATCACTCCACCCGCAAAATCAAAGTGAAAACTATTTACAAGGTGAGGCGGTCGGGAGCCTTTCTTTCCCTGGTGGACCGCCTCGGTACAAATGTCTGTTCTGGTGTGTTGGCTGTGTCCTCGCTGGGCTGGCATGTTGTTGGCCCTGCAGGGCTTCTAGGTGAGCCTGCCGTGCTGGGCTGTTGGGTGTAATGGGTTTGATTTCCTGGTCCGGCGTGGTGTCGTTGATCCTTTGGGTGTGTGTTGTGGGCTCGAAAAAGGTGATGTCTGCTGTGGGTTGTTCAGGGCAGTTTATGAACCACAGCCTCATTTGCTCAAGGTGCTTTCTGCAAATTTGTCCATTGTCTAGTTTGACTACAAATACCCTATTCCCTTCTTTAGCTATCACCGTGCCTGCGATCCACTTGGGTCTATGTCCATAGTTTAGCACATACACAGGGTAATTCAGATCAATTTCCTGCGCGACCATCGTTTACATTTTGTTGCTGCCGCCTGCTCTCTACCTGAACATACAGATAGGGGTGAACCAGCGAGAGTCTGGTTTTAAGTGTCCTTTTCATGGGTAGCTCAGCCGGGGGCACCCTTGTGAGTGAGTGGGGTCTCGTGCAGTAGCTGAGCAGTACTCGGGACAGGCAGGTTTGGAGTGAGCCTTCTGTGACTCGTTTGAGGCTCTGTTTGATTGTTTGTACTGCCCGCTCTGCCTGCCCTTTGGAGGCTGGTTTAAATGGGGCTGAGGTGACATGTTTGATCCCATTGCAGGTCATGAATTCTTTAAATTCGGCACTGGTGAAACATGGCCCGTTGTCACTGACCAGTATGTCAGGCAGGCCGTGGGTGGCAAACATGGTCCTCAGGCTTTCAATGGTGGCGGTGACGGTGCTCCCCGCCATTATTTCACATTCAATCCATTTTGAAAATGCATCCACCACCACCAGGAACATTTTACCGAGAAACGGGCCCGCATAGTCGACATGGATCCTCGACCATGGTCTGGAGGGCCAGTACCACAAACCTAATGGTGTCTCTCTGGGCGCGTTGCTCAACTGAGCACACACGCTGCATTGCCGTACAGAGGACTCTAAGTCAGAGTCGATACCGGGCCACCACACGTGGGATCTGGCTATCACTTTCAGCATTACTATACCCGGGTGTGTGCTGTGGAGATCCGAGATGAACGTCTCCCTGCCCTTTTTGCGTAGCACTGCGTGGTTACCCCACAACAGGCAGTCTGCCTGAATGGACAGCTCGTCCTTTCGCCGCTGGAACGGCTTGATTGGCTCTTGCATTTCAACGGGGATGCTGGCCCAGCTCCCATGCAGCACACAGTTTTTTACTAGAGACAGCAGAGGATCTTGGCTGGTCCAAGTCCTAATCTGGCGAGCCGTGACAGGTGATTTATCATTTTCAAATGCTTCCATGACCATCAACAAGTCTGCGGGCTGCGCCACCATCAACAAGTTTGCAGGCTGCGCCATTTTCACCTACATTCTCAGTAGCCGACTGAGAGCATCCGCACAGTTCTCAGTGCCTGGCCTGTGGCGGATGGTATAATTATACACTGATAGTGCAAGTGCCCACCTTTGTATGCGGGCTGAGGCATTAGTATTTATTCCCTTGTTTTCAGCAAACAGGGATGTGACGGGCTTGTGATCGGTTTCCAGCTCACATTTGAGGCCAAACAGGTATTGATGCATTTTCTTTACCCCGAACACACACGCTAATGCCTCTTTCTCAATCATGTTGTAGGTCCTCTCGGCCTTAGACAAGCTCCTGGAAGCATGGGCGACAGGTTGCAACTTCCCCGCAATGTAAGCTTGTTGTACTAAACACCCGACTCCGTACGACGACGTGTCACATGCTAGCACAAGTCTTTTACACGGGTTGTACAATACAAGCAGCTTGTTGGAGCATAAAATGTTTCTGGCTTTCTCAAAAGCAATTACTTGGTTTTTTTATCCCATACCCAGTTCTCACCTTTGCACAATAACACATGTAGGGGCTCTAAAAGGGTGCTTAACCCCAGTAGGAAATTACCAAAATAGTTGAGGAGTCCCAGGAACGACCACAGCTCCGTGACGTTCTGTGGCCTGGGCGCGTTCCTGATAGCCTCTGTCTTGGCGTCTGTGGGCCGAATGCCATCCACCGCGATCTTTCTCCCCAAAAACTCCACTTTTGTTGCCATGAAGACGTATTTTGACCTCTTCAGCCTCAGCCCTACGTGGTCCAGTCGCTGGAGGATCTCCTCCAGGTTTTGTAGGTGCTCAGCGGTGTCCCGGCCTGTGACCAATATGTCGTCCTGAAAGACCACTGTGTGGTACCGACTTGAGTAGACTCTCCATGTTTCTCTGGAAGATCGCTGCAGCCGACCGAATTCCAAACGGGCATCTGTTGTAGATGAACAGTCCCTTGTGCATGTTGATGCATGTGAGCCCCTTCGAAGACTCCTCCAGCTCCTGCATCATGTAGGCCGAAGACAGGTCGAGCTTGGTGAACGTCTTGCCTCATGCCAGCGTCGCAAATAGGTCATCTGCCTTAGGTAGCGGGTATTGGTCCTGCTGCGAGAAACGATTAATAGTTACTTTATAATCACCGCAAATCCTGACCGTGCCATCACTTTTGAGTACTGGAATAATCGGGCTGGCCCACTCGCTGAATTCCACTGGGGAGATGATGCCCTCGCATTGCAGCCTGTCCAGCTTGATTTCCACTCTCTCCCTCATCATGTGATGTACCGCTCGCGCCTTGTGGTGAATGGGTCGTGCCTCTGGGACCAAGTGGATCCGCACCTTCGCCCCGGAAAAGTTTCCAATGCCTGGCTCAAAAAGGGAAGGAAATTTTTTCAGAACCCGGATACATGAGGCCTCATCGACATGTGATAGCGCTCGGATGTCATCTCAGGTCCATACGATTTTGCCCAGCCAGCTCCTTCCAAGCAGTGTGGGGCCATCGCCCGGGACAATCCAGAGTGGCAGTTCGTGCACTGTGCCCTCGTAGGTGACGTTGACCATGGTGCTGCCCAGGACAGTGATAAGCTCTTTGGTGTACGTTCTCAGTTTTGTATGGATAGGGCTCAGGGCTCGTCTGAATGCCTTGTTGCACCACAGTCTCTCAAACATCTTTTTACTCATGATGGATTGGCTAGCACCAGTGTCCAGTTCCATGGCTATGGGTAAGCCATTCAATTTTACATTTAGCATTATAGGTGGACATTTCATCAAAAATGCATGCACCCCGTGTACTTCAGCATCTGCCTCCTCTCTCCAAGGCTCGAAATTGCTTTGATCCACCATGGACCGATCTTCCTCTGCCACGTGGTGGTTAGCAGGTTTTGCAGAGCTTGCAGCTCATTTGCAAGCTCATTGGAGGTGCCCCTTTGTTCCACAGCTTTTGCCAACATACCCTTTGAAGTGGCATGAATAGGCTGAATGGAAACTTCCACAACGCCAACAAGGTGTGAATTGCCTTGCATTCATCCTTTGTTGGGGACTCTGAGTAATCTGGGTCACCTGAGGCCTGCTGGCAGTTGCAGATTCATGGTTTCTGCCCTGCACATTTCTGCTCGCAAACACAGTTCCAGTTAATTTATGAACATTGTTAGCACTTGTAAGCACTGAGAGATTTGTTTGGTGTTATCACTGGTGGACATAAACGCCTGTGCTATCACAATGGCCTTACTGAGGGTCGGTGTCTCTACAGTCAAAAGTTTTCGTAGGATGATCTCGTGGCCAATGCCCTGTACAAAAAAGTCTCTGAGCATTTGCTCCAGGTTGCCATCAAACTCACATTATCCTGCAAGTCGCCTTAGCTCGGCGACATAGCTCGCCACTTCCTGACCTTCAGATCGCTGGCACGTGTCGAACCAATACCTCGCCTTCAGCACGCTCTCCCTCGGGTTAAGATGCTCCCGAACCAGTGTACATGGCTCCTCATACGACTTATCTGTGGGTTTCACCGGAGCCAGAAGATTCTTCATGAGGCTGTAGGTCGGTGCCCCGCAGAATGTGAGGAGGACCGCTCTCCTTTTTGCAGCGCTTCCTTCTCCGTCCAGGTTGTTGGCTACAAAGTACTGGTCTAGCCGTTCGACATAGGCTTCCCAGTCCTCACCCTCCGAGAACTTCTCCAGGATGCCCACAGTTTGCTGCATCTTTGTGTTGGATTCGTATTCTCGTCGCCAGTTATTGTGTTCCTAACACAGATGAGAGTGCACACAAGGAGGTTAAAGTAACAGTGACCTCAGTCTTTAATAAGACACTCCAGAGTAAGGAACAGGCCTTAGGGGCCGGCTTATATACAGTGATTACAAGGAATGTTGGGATCCCTTGGGACTTCAGAGGGTGAGCTCCCTGGTGGCGGAACATGGGATTGCATGATTTACAGATACACAACACTGTCACCTTTCACAGAAGAAGCTATTGACGATGAGGTCCATGTAGGGGGGCGGGGGTCAGCACCAGTTCCCCCACTGAGATGGAGGAGCAGGTGCTCGCACTCGTGGGGAAGCATACCCGGACAGCTACGGAAGCATCTGCAGACCCAGAAGTGTTGCCAATTGAGTAAAGCTTACACCATTGCGTGATCTGAAGTCAATAGATGCCACACCCACTCATATGCGAACAATCATATGTGATAGGTGATTTCTAAAATTGTCACAGAAATAATGCTGGCCTAATTATAATCATTGCAATGCAAATGTATTGATGGTCATGAAATGTGATGTCTGTGATGATTTTGAAAGCGGTGGTGCTTTTGTCGTGCATATGCTGTGTCTCGCGCTGGACTCATCTTGTAACCCTAGCACCATCTTCTCCTCTAATACCTCATTTCTGTTTTACAGCTCAGCCAGCAGCGCCGCCCCAGGCAAGACCACAGAGGCCAGAAGGTGGGGGCGCAGGGCCCAACTCTCCAGATGATCCTACATCTGCTGCTGAGGAGCTCCGATTCTCTCCTGTCAATCCGCTGGGTCTGTTCTCCACGGATGAGAGCGCGGACTTCGAGGAACCTGCATCACCACGTTCCGGATGCCATTCCACCCCAAGGCCATCTAGTGGTCCTCCGGTCATTCCTGCCTACACTCTGGAGGTACCAGCCCCAAGCACCTCACCACAGGGCACCCCATTTGTCCCCAGGACGGCGCTGACTCTGCGGAGACCTCGTGGTTGCGGCACATCTGTTGCTTGAGCGCCACATGAGAGCGGAGAGATGGTACAGTTGTCCAGGAGGACTGTAGACATTGGTGACCAGCTCATCGAAGCATTGTGGGGGCATATCCCGACAGCTGGCCACCATGTCTGAGTACATTCCGCGGATGGCGGAGGCTCTGGATGAAATAGTCAGGAACACTGCTGGCACAGGCCTGCCAATGGTCCCAGAGCACGGCACTCCACCCTTAGGTTCCGCACCACCACTGCGAACAACAAATGAGAGCAAGGACCAAGATCCTACTTCTGCATCAGAGAATGTTGCCCCTCGGCACCTCCCACTCCTGTACCCGTGCAACCACTGCCTCTGCCTTCATCCCCCCCCAATGAGGCACCGCCTGAGGAGCTCCTCGACCAAGCGCCATGGAGCGAGGAGGGGAAGGGGTTGAGGTGGGGAGAAGAAGGGGAGGGGGAAGGAAAGTGAGGTGCATATCCACAGGTGATGGCTGTGTTATATCTCCATCTGGGTGTATGCAATTTGTTGTAATGTACGGGGGCAGGGGACCACCCTCCTGCTTTGCCTTTGTATTCTGTGTTGTTGGACATGTTGATCATTTGATTGATGTCAATGGTGGAAAAAGTGGAGTATAGGTGGGGGTTGGGTGTTATTGCCTGTGATATTTATGATTTCAGACCAATGTTGGTAAAAAAACATTTTTTATTGAACATAACCTTGTTGAGCATTGTCTCAGATAGCTGGAGGTAATCTGAGACAATGCGCAACAAGGTTAATTTAACTTCAATCAACGTAAAATTTAACTGGCACCAAGGTGATGGGCACCATTGATGTCTGAGCTGCACACACACAGCAGTGTGTCAGCATTATTATTCACATCAAAATTCTTTCAGGCAAATCGTTCAGACATCAGCTCCTCACATAAGAGTCTTGCAGGCCCTTTCCTGCGGTCTGGAGGGAGTCGTGGGCATGGTTGCATAGCCAGCCTGATTGTCTGACCCTAGGTCAGCATCCAGCCCCTCATTGTCCTCTTCCTTTCTCTCCTGAGGTGGAGCATCAGACCCTTCTGTCAATTCTTGTCCCCTCCTGATAGCCAGGTTGTGCAGCATGGAGCATACAACCACAAATTTACGTATTTGCTCAGGGTTGTATTGTAGCTCCCCTCCTGAGTGGTCCAGACATCTGAAGCGCTGCTTAAGCACAGTTATTGTTTTCTGGACCACATTGCGTGTGTCTCTGTGGCTCCGGTTGTATCGCTTCTCGGCCTCAGTGTGCATGTCACGCAGTGGGGTCATCAGCCAGGTTATCACCAAGCATCCAGCATTGTCCTTGTGAATGACTTTTAAAGATGTCAGAGACAGCGCTCTCAAGCAGGATGTGAGCCTCATCGAAGGTGCCCGGACATCTGACATTCACTGCCAGTATGGTCGGTTGTGGTTGACAACTAGTTGGACCTTCAGGGAGTGAAATCCTTTTGTGTTACGAAAACGCTATGAGTCCTGAGAAGGTGGGCGCATGGCGATGTGAGTGCACTGTATAGCTCCCTGCACCCTGGGGAACTTAGCAATGCGGTAGAATGCTCTAGCCCTGTCAGTCTGAGCTCCTGTGGTCATGGGGAAGCTGCTAAAGTCCATCCTCCTCGCGTACAGGGCTTCTGTAACCTGTCTAATGCAGCGATGGGTTGCATGGTGAGACAGAGGGCAAATCTCGACCGCGGAGGCCCGAAAGGAACCGGACGCATAGAAAGACAGTGCCGCGGTGACCTTGACCTCGACCGACACTGATGTCCTGATGGCAGGCTGCATATGTGGCCTGATGAGCTCACATATTTCATTTATCACCACCTTGTGGAAGCGCAGTCTCCAAAGGCAGGTGTGGTCTGACTCGTCGGGGTAAGACCTCTTTTCCCTGTATATGCGGGGTGTGTATGGTCTGGTCCTCCTCCTCATTCTTGTATGTCTTAAATAGGGGACATAATGATGTGCATCACACATTGAGCCATCTGTACTCTGCGTATTCATCAATGCAGACTGAGAAATGGCTGGCCCCATTGCAATGAAGGTATAGTAGCGATTGATCAGAAGCAATAACTTCCTCTCTAAAATACACCTAGAGTAAACCCCCAATAGTCCAGAGTCAGAAAATATGGCTGTTAAGATGGTCATTTCACCTGAGAAGAACTCCAGAGTCAATGTAAACTCCACCGAAGTTGAAGCAGCCTTTTGAATGAAGCAATCTGCAATTTTAAAAATGGCAGCCACACCGCTGGCTTTAATTCAGAACAGTTCCACTTTTTCTGGGCAGTTTTTTGGGCGAGCGATATTGTGGGCAATATGTGTGCGAGGTGGTGAAAGTGACGATGGGCGATCTCCTGGGCATTAGTTTCGCCAAAAGTGGTCTTTACGACAAAAAATAGCGGGCGGGCGGTATTATTGAATCTCGGCGTTAATTCTGTGCGGTAAGTAACGCCGGGCGATATTATGGGTGTTAATTTTGCCCATTCTGATGATTCCGCCCCAAAAAAGTGAGCGGGCGGTAATATTTTTCCCCGCGTCACACACACGGGGAAAGTAACACTCGGCGATAAGTTTCCGAAAAATGCCCGTCAGTTTCCATTTTGTGCCAAAATGGGCGCTATATGGGCGTTACACATCATTTCAGCCGTAAAATGGATGATAAGTGGAGGTTCTAGCCCATGGGGATTGTGCAGGAAAGTGGAGTTGAGGTAGAAGATCAGCCATGATCTTATTGAATGGCGGAGCAGGCTCGAGGTGCCGAATGGCCTACTCCTGCTCCTAATTCTTATGTTCTGATGTAGAATGCACTTGCATTGAAGTTATTGACACTTGTTAATGGGTGTGTGTGCCTCTTCAGGGGTAGAAGATACACATTTTACAAGGAGATTTTAGCATGATGGAGGAGAGAAGACACCAAAGGAAACCAGGATTGAATTACAGTGTCCTCCCTGCTCTTATAGATGAAGTAAGTGTGAGTTCGCCTCTAGAACGGAAATGGGCAGTCAGCCAGCAAACCAAAGGCACGCCAACAGATTGAGGTGCGCTCGCACAGCTTGTGGTGCCATCCGAGCCCTGAGTTGGATTTCTGTCCTGCAGTTGACTGAGAAATGAAAGATATCATCGGCTTATTTCCTGGAGAATGCGAAAGTGGTATCTTTTACTTTGAAACTGATTGCAAGTGTAATGTGCACTTGGCTATTTGGAGATAAACAGGGTGGAAAAGCTTTTGGTTTGATGTTTTTTGCTTGATGGGCCGCAGTTCCGCACTGCACAGCCCCACCAGCACTCCACTGCACTCTGAAGATATCATTTTCCATGAATTACCAAACAGATTGTCCTGGGAGGCACCTCTTGACAAGGGAGCTCAGTAGATGGCAAAAGATTTATCTGACCTTTGTTCTTGTTTGTTAAAAGAATTACAGCGGTGAAACAGGAAACCTCACACCCACCCACTAAAAGGGATGAGCGTCCAGAACTAAAGATACAATCTGCACAGGCGAGAGAGGAACTGCAGAGACTCAGAAGTAATACATTATACAAGATTGGCCTTTTTTTAATTTAATTTTGTTAGATTCAGCATTTATTTTAGAATTTTTTTTCACAAATTGTACAATAATTTATACAACAATGTGCAGTGTTCCATACAATACTTCCTAACAATGTTTCAAACCGGATTGAAAAATAAATTATTTTTTCATATCACCAGAAAATAATGAGAGGCTTTATGTTAAAATCTGATCCCTTCTTTAAAATCTTCTTTAAAATCTTTATGTTAAAATCTGATTCCTTCAAAACAAATATTAATACATCCTGACGTAAATCCAAATTTTCAGCACTTATTTAAGATCATGAATATTTAAATATAAATATAATCACTCAACCATTGGTGACCATGCTAATCGCTCAACCATGGGTGGCCTAGGCCCTGGGATGTGGATTTCTCTCCCTGGCCTCTCCCTCCTCCTTTGAGATGCTCCTTAAAACCTACCTCTTTGACCAAACATTGACCTAATATCTCCTTATGTGGCTTAGTGTCAAATGTTTTTTCTTATAATAATAACTTTTATTTATATAGCGTCTTTAACGTAATAAAATGTCCCAAGGTGCTTCACAACAGTCTTACAACATGTTAAGTATTTACAAGAGAGGGAAAGAGAGAAAAAGCGGGAGAAGGAAGAGTAAAAGAAGTAAAAGGCTCGGGTCCGAAGCGGAAGCCAAAATGCACACGCAGGTAGACACAGGTGAAAAAACTAACAAAAAGGCATTCAAATTACATTGTGAATAATATAATAAGGAGTATGCAACAGTAAAATCAATATAATAAAGATTAATTATAATGAAACTAAATTAAATAATATATGCAATAATTATAAATTAAGTTAAAATGAGAAAATCGGCAATTGAAGCAAATTAAATAGGTTTTCAGCTTTCCCTGTCCATTGATTCCATTAATATGAAAGAGCCAATCACTGTCCTCCATCCTTGTGATGTCATAATATCATTCCATTTTATTTCTCATTTTGTCTGGATCAACTGGGCTTGTATTAGACTGGATCAACTGGGCTTGTATTCACTGGAGTTCAGAAGAATGAGAGGGGACCTCATAGAAACGTTTGAAATTCTGATGGGTTTAGACAGGTTAGATGCAGGAAGAATGTTCCCAATGTTGGGGAAGTCCAGAACCAGGGGTCACAGTCTAAGGATAAGGGGTAAGCCATTTAGGACCGAGATGAGGAGAAACTTCTTCACGCAGAGAGTGGTGAACCTGTGGAATTCTCTACCACAGAAAGTAGTTGAGGCCAATTCACTAAATATATTCAAAAGAGAGTTAGATGAAGTCCTTACTACTAGGGGGATCAAGGGGTATGGCGAGAAAGCAGGAAGGGGGTACTGAAGTTGCATGTTCAGCCATGAACTCATTGAATGGCGGTGCAGGCTAGAAGGGCTGAATGGCCTACTCCTGAACCTATTTTCTATGTTTCTATATTTCTATGTCCCTGTACTGTGTTCTGTCAGAGTGTAGTGTATGGCGAGCGATAACTCTGATTCGCCAGCTAGCTTCAACACTACACCAAGAAATATGACTAAAGGTCAGAGCTTCAGAATCCAAATCCTTTAATAAATGTAGTGTGAAACTATTGATAAAGAATAAAGACAGATCGAGAATTCTTGCACTACAATAATAACATTTGAATAAAACCAGCAATAACTTATCTCTTACTGTACATCAAAGATAAAATATAATAATTCCAGAATGATTGGATAAGGAGAAGTTACTTACATAACTGTACTTCTGGGAAGATTTGCTACTACAGAAGATTTGTTTCTGATTAACAAAAGTTACAGATAGTTCTAGCTAAAATGGAGGCAGACCATGCTTTCTCTCTCTCTGCGCTGTCTCTCCTCTGTATTTCTGCCTGTCTGTGTCCAATTGCAAAATGCCACCCAGTGGCAGGAAAACATCATGACAGCTACGGTGGCCACAATCAGTCAAGAAGCTCCAACTATTACAGTCCCTTTGATACGTCCATTGAGGCTCCAGGCACAAGCTGCCTCCATTGTCATGGAGCAGCTTTTTTTGAAACTCCCTCCAGCTGCTCCAGGCTTGAGCTATCTCCGTTGTCAGGAGCAGCTTTTTAAAAAACTTCCTACAGCTGCTCTAAGCTTGAGCTGCCTCCGTTTGCAGGGAGCAGTTCCGTCAAGGCTTTTGGCTCCTCCTGCAATCCACCTGCCAAGTCTTGAGTGCTCTAATTTCCATATCACCTTTCCACCATCTACAAGCCACACATCAGGAGTGAATGGAATACTCTCCATCTGCCTGGATGAGTGCAGCTCCAACAACACTCAAGGAGCTCGACACCATCCAGGACAAAGCAGCCCGCTTGATTGGCACCCCACCCACCACCTTAAACATTCACTCCCTCCACCACCAGCATACCGTAGCTGCAGTGTGTACCATCTATAAGACGCACTGCAGCAACTTGCCAAGGCTTCAACGGCAGCAGCTCCCAAACCTGCGACCTCTACCATCTAGAAGGACAGCACAGTAGGCGACAGGGAACACCATCACCTCCAAGTTCCTCTCCAAGTCACACACCACCCTGGCTTGGAAATATATTGCTGTTCCTTCAGGATTGCTGGAACAAAATCCTGGAACTCCTTTCCTAACTTCACCACATGGAATGTAACGCTTCAAGAAGGCCACCTTCTCAAGGGCATTTAGATACAATAAATGCTGGCCTTGCCAGCGACGCCCACATCCCATGAACGAATGAAACAATATATCTATGCCATTGAGGGCTAATTGCACCCCAACTCTTAGGGGTAGAAATTCAGCATCGCCCGAAACGGGTCGCACCTACCGCTTCTGCTGTGTTTTCACTGCTGCTGTGGATGAGGTGGCCTCCTGCGCAAAATTCAGCTCTTTGGCAATTTCCTTGGAGCGGGTTGGAAGTCGGTCATAATGGGAGCGGAAGCATGGCAGTGAGCACTCTAGAGGGGTGGAAATGGAGGCGGGACGGAGTCCCCGCCGATGTCAGTCATCAGCCTGGTGCTGATGACATCATGAAACGTGTGCATCACCAAGGCACTCCCCTTCACTTAAAGGGGAGAGCCTTCGCCATTTTAAAACTTTGGTCCACTGGGCCGCCAGGGAGGGTTTCGGCTGGGTCAGCGGCCTGTCACCCAAGAGAGCCCGGGTGCCGGCCGAACCCAGGGGCATAATTGTTGGCCCGACCTGGCAATCGGCCGACAAAAAAAAACCATGGAGGCCGTGGCAGTGTGCCCGCCCCATGCCCACACACTTTGAGCACAGTGTACCGACAGAAAAAGCTGTCGGGGGCACCGTGCGGTGGGCCGAAGAATTTTCACGGTGAATTTGGCTGGAGGTGCAGGAGATCGGCGGTGCGCACTTTGATGATACACTTAAGGAGGGGTCGGCAGCAGTGGGGCGGAAGTGGGAACCCGTCGGAAAAGCCCCCCGAGGTGAATTTCGCTGGCGGAGGCCATTCAACCGCAAATCGGCGGCCATTCGACTCCGCCGCTTTCTGACAGTAAGAGGCCTTTTTGGGAGGCTGAATTTCGGCCCCTTATTTTCCTGGTTTTATACTCGCAGTGCATGATGGGTAACTTAGGCTGAGATTGGTAAAGCACAGCTGTTGCCAGGAGACAGGCAGAAGTGAAGAGTTTCTGAGCATGAAAAGTCATGGGAGTTGATTCGTGATTTCTGCAGTCGCACAACGCTTTTTGCAATGATTTGTTTTGCCATTCTTCTGGGCTTTTCTTCTTATTGCCTCTGAAAGAGTCAGACACATCCTACCTTCAGCGAGGGCTTCTCAGGAGCAGTTGTGGTATTCCCTGTGGCCGTTCCCTTATATGCTCTTACCATAAAAAGAAAGAAAGACTTGCATTTATATAGCACCGTTCACGTACACCGGACGTCCCAAAGCGCTTTACAGCCAATGAAGTACTTTTTGGAGCGTAGTCACTGTTGTAATGTGGGAAACGCAGCAGCCAATTTGCGCACAGCAAGCTCCCACAAACATCAATGTGATAATGACCAGATAATCTGTTTTGGTAACCTGTTTGAGAGATCATGGAGGAGGAAGGAGAGAAGCACAGAATGCAGCAAAGATAAGTCAGGCAGCATTTAAGGAGGACACACCCCACCAGATATTATCCCTCCTGCCATTGAATATACAGGCAGCACAGGCCTATGGGGACCTTACTGAGGACTGGCGCAACTGTATATAGGAACAGTGCACCTGAGCAAAGTGGAAATACGTTGCTTCAGTCACCGACCTGCAGCCAAGCTAATTTGCCCACACAGCTTTCAGTGGCTATGGAAGTGACCATGGCCCTCAATTCTACGGCAGAAACTCATTTCAGGAAACCAGAGGCAATCTCTGCACCATCAGCCAGGGAGCAGTACGGGCACACATTCATCAGGTGACCGACACCCTTTACAGCACAGCTGGAGAAATCATCACCTTTGTCATTACAGAAGGCAGCAGCGAGTTAGGGCCGTTCAGCTTCACGGGGTTGCTGGCTTCTCCAGAGATCAGGCTGCAAGTGATGGCACCCGCATTGCTTTGCAAGCTCGTACAGAACGCCCACTCAGCTACCTCAACAGGAAGCGCTTCCACTCCCTCAATGTACAGCTTGCGTGAGACAACATGCACAATGTCTTCCACGTCAATGCAGTTGTCACGATGCCTCCAACCTTCGAAATTCGATCTGCCTAGATCTCTTCCTCCACGGGGTACGATAGCATAGTGCTTATGTTAACTGTGGACAGGCCTGAAGTAATAATCCATAGACGCGAGTTCAAATCCCACCACGGCAGCTGGGGAAATTTAAATTCCGTTAATTAAATAAAAATCTGGAATTAAATAGTTCGCACCAGTAATGGTGATCATGAAACTACGGGATTGTCGTAAAAACCCAACTGGTTCACTAATGGCCTTGAGGGAAGGAAAGCTACCATCCTAACCCAGTCTGTCCTATAAGTAATTCCAGGCCCACAGCAATGAGGTTGACTCTTAACTGCTCCCTGAAATAGCCTAGCAAGCCACTCTATTGTACCGAATCACGACGACAAAGTCACTGTGGGAGTACCTTCACCACACGGACTGCAGCAGTTGAAGAAAGCGGCTCACCACCACATTCTCAAGAGCAATTAGGGATGGGCAATAAATGCTGGCCTGGCCAGCGACGCCCACATCCCAGGAATGAATAAATAAAAAAGTATAAAAAATTTAAAGAAGAAGCCAAGCCATCCAATAACGACAACAACAACTTGCATTTAAATAGCGCCTTTCAACTAGTAAAATGTCCCAAGGCAGTTCGCAGGAGCGTTATCAATTAAAATTTGACACTGAGCCACATAAGGAGATATTAAGGCAGGTGACAAAAAGCTTGGTCAAAGAGGTAGGTTTTAAGGAACATTTTAAAGGAGGAGGGAGAGGTAGGGAGGCGGAGAAGTTTAGGGAGGTAATTCCAGAGTATCAGACCTTGGCAGTTGAAGAAAATCACGTTAATGGACAACTACTGAGTGACAAAGCCTACCCACCAATTCCCATGGACGATGATCCCAGAAAGAATGGCCGCAGCTCATACTAAATTTATTTCTCTGCTGTTTTAATTCAGGTGATGATTGGACAGTTTTCATTTTATGTTTGCAAATGGAAAGGTGATTTTGGAAGCTGAGATGTTCCATGTGCAGAACCAGGGCTCCCTTCTGTCCGAAAAAGCAACAGCTCAAACATGATTCAAGCACAATTCTCCACACAGTTTCAGATTTAACCACTAAACCGCCACAGACTGCATTAATGCAGAATTAGCCGGAACAATGAAGAGAAAGATTCTTGATCAAGGGTGCTGGGTGAAGTCACAGGCTTGTTCCTGTTTTAAACCATGACTCGTCAGACAGAATCGAGCAGGACTGGAACCAAAACAAGTACTCTCTTTCTCAACGAGAAGCGCCACAAAGCTAAAAGAGGTGGGAGTTCTGACCAAACAAAAAAACAGATTAAGATCCAGTGCAAACATGGGGTTAATGGTGCAGCATGCATCCTAAGATGCCCACTGGTAGCAGAAAGTCTCCAACAAATTGGCGGACATCAAACATTCATGCTCTGGCTTACCTGGCTGTGGTGTAGACCTTTTTGTCGGCCTTCCCATTTTGACAAAGGGTCTACATAAAGAACATGAACCAATCGTTATCTTTCAGTTTCTGACACACCCGCTATCCATTTCTAGCATTTTCATTTTTTATTTCCAATTTCTAGCATTTGCGGTCTGCTCTTTTTCTCTCTTCTGGCTGTGGTAAGCCTGTGACTTCACCCAGCACCCTTGATCAAGAACCTGTCTCTTCATTGTTCCAACAACACTCGACAAGCTCTGGGAAAAATGATTGAATTTTTGACCAGTGGCCCACAATATAAATGTCCAATTGGAACAAGCTGGATAGGTCAAATGGTGTTTGTTTTATTGTGTTATTGCTGTTATGTTCTTATTAATTAGGCAGTGCATTAGGAAAGTGTCGGCCCTGGCTCAGTGGATAGTTCTCTCACCTCTGAGTCCGGAAATTGTGATTTCATAGTCCTCCTCCAGAGACTTAAGCACAAACATTTAGGCTGACACCCCAGTGGAGTACTGAAGGAATACTGCATCTTTTGGATGAGAGATTAAACCAAGGCTCAGTGCCCTCTCAGCTGGACCTAAAAGTACCCATTTGAGCTATTGAGCTGAGAGTGACTGCCCTCGACATCAAGGCAGCATATGACCGAGTATGGCATCAAGGAGCCCAAGTAATACTGAAGTCAATGGGAATCAGGGGGAAAACTCTCCACTGACTGGAGTCATACATAGCACAAAGGAAGATGGTTGTGGTTGTTAGAGGTCAATCATCTCAGCCCCAGGACATTGCTGCAGGAGTTCCTCAGGGCAGTGTCCTAGGTCTAAGATCTTCAGCTGCTTCATCATTGACCTACCCTCCACCATAAGGTCAGAAGTGGAGATGTTCGCTGATGATTGCATAGTGTTCAGTTCCATTTGTAACTCCACAGAAAATGAAGCAGTCCATGCCTGCATGTGGCAAGACTTGGACAACATTCAGGCTTGGGCTGATAAGTGGCAAGTAACATTCGCGCCACACAAGCACCAGACAATGGTCATCTCCAACAAGCAAGAGTCTAACCATCTCCCCTTGATATTCAGCAGCATTACCATCGCCAAATCTCCCATCATCACCATTGACTAGAAACTTAACTGGACCAGCCACATAAATACTGTGGAAACAAGAGCGGGTAAAGACTGGGTATTCTGCAGTGAGTATCTCACCTCCTGACTCTCCAAAGCCTTTCCACCATCTACAAGGCACAAGTCAGGAGTGTGCTGGAATACCCTTTGTTTGCCTGGATGAGTGCAGCTCCAACAACACTCAAGAAGCTCAACACCATCCAGGACAAAGCAGCCCGCTTGATTGGCACCCCATCCACCACCTTCAACATTCACTCCCTCCACCACCGGCGCACCGTGGCTACAGTGTGTACCATCTACAAGCTCTGTAGTAGCTCGCCAAGGCTTCTTCGGCAGCACCTCCCAAAACCCGTGACCTCTACCACCTAGAAGGACAAGGGCAGTAAGCGCATGGAAACATCATAAGAAAATAAGAATAGAAGAATTTGGAGCAGGAGTAGGCCATTTGACCCCTTGAGCCTGCTCCGCCATTTAATAAGATCGTGGCTGATCTGATCTTGGGCTCAGCTCCACTTTCCTGCCAGTTCCCCATAACCCTTCACTCCCTTATCATTCAAAAATCTGTCTATCTCCACCTTAAATATGTTCAATGACCCAGCCTCCACAGCTCTCTGGGGCAGACAATTCCACAGATTTACGACTCCCTGAGAGAAGAAATTCCTCCTCATCTCAGTTCTAAATGGACGACCCTATTCTTAAACTATGCCCCCTAGTTCTAGATTCCCCCATGAATGCAAACATCCTCTCTGCATCTACCTTGTCGAGCCCCCTCAGTATCTTATATGTTTCAATAAGATTACCTCTCATTTCTCTAAACTCCAATGAGTATAGGCCCAACCTGCTCAACCTTTCCTCATAAGTCAACCCCCGCACTTCTGGAATCAATCTAAACCTTTTCTGAATTGCCTCCAGTGCAAGTATATCCTTCCTTAAATAAGGAGACCAAAACTGTATACAGTACTCTATGTGGTCTCACCAATACTCTGTACAGTTGTAGCAGGACTTCCCTGCTTTTATACTCCATACACCTTGCAATAAAGGTCAACATTCCATTTGCCTTCCTGATTACTTGCTGTACCTGCATATTAACTTTTTGTGTTTCATGCACAGGACCTCCAGATTCCTCTGTATTACAGCATTTTGTAGTTTCTCCCCATTTAAATAATAATTTGTTTTTTTATTTTTCCTGCCATAATGAATAACCTCATGCTTTCCCACATTATACTCCATCTGCCAAATGTTTGCCATTCACTTAGCCTGTATATATCCCTTTGTAAATTTTTTGTGTCCTCCTTTTTGTGTCCACCATCACCAGCAAGTTCCCCTCCAAGTTACACACCATCCTGGCTTGGAAATATATCGCCATTCCTTCATCGTCGCTGGGTCAAAATCCTGGAAATCCCTGAACAGCACTGTGGGAGTATCTTCACAACATGGAGTGCAGTGATTCAAGAAGATGGCTCACCACCACCTTCCCGAAAGCAATTAGGGATGGGCAATAAATGCTGGCCTTGCCGGTGATTCCCACATCCCAGAACGAATAAAAAAATAACTATTTTGCAGAAGAGCAAAAGAAGTTCTCACTCCTGGCCAATATTTATCCCTCAACCAACAAACTAAAAAGCAGATTAGCTGGCCAATTATCACAATGCTGTTTGTAAGGCTCTGTGTGTGAATTGGTTGCTGCGTTTCCTACATTATAACAGTGACTACACTTCAAAAGTATTTAATTGGCTGTAAAGCACCTTGAGACTCCCTGAGGTTGTGAAAGACGCTATATAAATGCAAGTCTTTCTTTCTTACTAACACAATTTATCAACATTTGTACAATAGTTTCTAAAGTTAATGGAGGGGAGATTTTTACAGATTAATTTGTACAGACTTGGAAATTTCCAGGTAGGAGATGTTTCTAATGATGGTGTTTTTACTTCATGTAAATCATAAATTGTTAACGAGGCCATCAGATTTCTCTATTTTGCTATATAAATGCAGGTCTGTTTGTCTTTCTTTATTTTTGTATAGCCACAATTATACTTTCATCACTTTCATCCTGAGATTATGAAAGGCTATATAAATGTAAGTCTTTCTTTCTTACTTTCTATATGTACAGCTAAAGTAACATGGTACAACAGTTCATTCTCACCCCTCTGTGAAACTATTAACACATTCTTAGGCTTTTGCTTTGTACCTATGAGATTGATGTGGTGCATAACAAGACGAATTGCTGCAAGAGAACCATATATTGTAGGGGTGTAACATCTGGGAAAATGATTTGTAAATGGAATGGTATGTTTTCAGCAGAAGCATTGCGCAATAGAACTGAATGGGGAAAGTGTCCAGGCTTCAATAAAACTTACTCATAAATAGAACCTGCATTTTCTACAGTGTATTTTAGACCTGTACCTAAAATGTTTAATTGTATTGCTTAGTTTGCAAATAAATGAGTTACCAAAATAAACTGAGTCTAGTGTGACGAACGTAAAATTATTCTAGTTACAAACTGTGTGGCAGGTCCATCAAATGAGACTTCTTGAATTTTGTGAAAAGGTGAACATTTCGGACTAGTATCCTACTGTAAAAAAAATATGAAGATAACCACCCTCCTATTGCCTCAGAGTCTAAGTTCACTCTATGGTGCGATACATTTGACCCCTAGCCTACTTTGAGTTAACCAATCTCAGCCAAGACAGCAGCAGAGGTACACAATTGACTTCATTGCCCCTAGGCAATGGAGAAAAGAAAAATCAATCAAAATTCCTGCAGTCAATTCAGTGATCCCTGCGAGAAGTAGACAGGAACGGAAATCAGGTGAAGACTGGATTGAGCTCAGCGGAAATCGCTCCCATGGAGGAAATAATCAGCAGACGCTCACTGTTCAGGCTCATACATGTAGAATGGGCACTTGGGACTGGGTTACCATTGCTGGCACACGAGAAACACAGCATGAGTCACCAGCTTCAAGTGAGGGGCGTAAAGAGAGAACATTCCAACAAAGGAAAAGCAACTTTGCCGAGCTCTGTTCTCTCTAGCGGCCCTTGCAGTCTGTCTCTGTTTTCCCTCATATATTGTACCGTTGGCAATATTCCAATCTTGGTGTGTATAATGGTGAAAGTGAACTGAGGTCAATAAGGTTCAACAATCCAATTACTCCTTTTATAATGAAACACACTTCAGATTGCTGTAATAATCTTAAATGAGCTGTAATCAACTACTTAACTTTCCCTAACCATTTCTCTTAGCTTCTTTAAACCCTATTAAAATCATTTGGATAAGATTGTATTCACCATTTAAAGGAGCTTTGGTGCGGTAATGTTAATGGTCACCTAGTGGTTATGGCAGAATTAGAACCCGGCTTTTGTTTTAATTACAGTAAACATGCATTTTTCACATTGATTTACCGACATAATGTATTCTGCACAAGGGCTAAAATACTAACTGAGCCAACTATTATGGAATGTACTTGACTACAAGAAGGCAATGATCTGCAATTCTTTTCCTGTTGGGTATATGAGCTGCAACGCGGATTTAAGTATATTTTACATGTGTCTTCTAATGCTCATGATTAACACTCCACAAATGTTGATAATGCCCTGCCCCCAACAATTGGTTTAACTGTTGTTTTTAAGCACTCTCCGGTTATCCATCACTGAGTTTTAAGTGTTGGCATAAAATCTGATCTGGCAGTAAATGTAGCATGACAACTAGGAGCAACATAAGAGTCAGAAAAAGGATATTTGGCCCATTGAGCCAACTCCTGTCACAGACCATGTACAATGTTTCCCGCTTACGTAATGTTATCAGTGCTCCTCCCTGACCCGCAAAGGGAAGCAAGTGAAACGCGAGAGTCCACTCCCATATCACCACTATTTAATTCTGGCAGGTTGATCTTTCACAGATGACAGTTCCTTGGCCCCTTAATGTCAGGTTGACCTTTCTATTATATTAGCCTACAATGCCTGTAAGTGTTATTTTTGTGCATTGAACGACATTATATAAAAATGCATAATGTTAAAATTAACCGACTGGAATATGAGTACTCGGTTATTGTGCTCATCTTGGCGATGAAGTGAGCCAACAAACTTACAGCACAGAAGAAGTCCATTTGGTTGGTCACACCTGGATCAATTCTAATTCTTCATCTGAACTATCTGCTGTAATCCCAGTTCCTTGAACTTTCCCATCTCTTTTTTTTATAAAATGACAGAAAATATGAAAACTTTTTCTTCTTCTGGGATGAGAGAGTTGACCTATGAGGATAGATTGGGTAGATTTGGTCTATACGCTCCGGAGTTTAGAAAAATGAGAGGTGATCTCATTGTAACATATAAGATTCTGAGGGGGGGATTGACAGGGTAGATAGTGAGAGGATGTTTCCCCGGGCTGGAGAGCCCTGAGTTAGGGGGCACAGTCTCAGGATAAGGAGTCAGCCATTTAAGACTGAGATGAGAAGGAATTTCTTCACTCAGAGGATTGTGAATCTTTGGAATTCTCTACCCCAAACGGCTGTGGAAGCTAAGTCGTTGAGTATATTCAAGACACAGATCGATAGATTTTTAGATGTTAAGAGAATCAAGGGATATGGGGATTGGGTGGGAAAGTGGAGTTGAGGTTGAAGATCAGCCATGATCGTATTGAATGATGGAGCAGGCTCGAGCTGCCATATGGCCTACTCCTGCTCCTAATTCTTATGTTCTTATGTTCTTGTTGAAATTAATACATTTTTGTGGTACAGTCCCACCCATGGCCTTACTCAGTGGGCCATCTCATTTTTGTCATGCAATTAAGCAGTTGCCTTTGAAATATTATTTATTGCAGCCCAAGCATTTTGAGGTCCACTTGCTGTGGACAAGTGCTTTTATTTTGGTCTCTAGTTTGATCTGAATAAGTTTAATGACCCTTTCACAAAAATATGCAGCACATGTTCACAGAAACATTGCTCGAATCAGTTTGGTAAGCCGCTTTGTTTCAGTTCTGGCTCATACAAAAAAGGTTAGCTATGTCAATGACATCAAGTGCCACCTTTCTGATTGTTATTTCATTTGTATTAATGCACCTGATAATCCACTGGATCAGTAAATATAACATTTCATGGCATATTTACATTTATAAAAACACTAAATTCTCATCTTAGTTTACAAATCATTCCATGCCTCACCCTAGCCTGCTTCTGCAACCTAATCTCCTTCAGTCCTATTGCAGGCCATGTCCTTTGGTCTTTCTATTTTCGACTCCTGAGTATTGCCCCCCGTCTCCACTCCACCATCACCACAGCAGAACCATGAGCCATTGTAAACCTCTTTGCTTAAGTTTCATCACCTTGTTACATCTTCCCCAACCCCTTGCCACGCCCATATTCAAAGACCTCTTCAAAACCTGCCTGTTTGATCATTCTTTGGTCAGCTCCCTATAATCTTCTATATTGCTCAGAATCTACTGCTGCTCTTTGAATCACTTTGGGATATTTACTATGTTAAAAATGCAATATAAATACAATTTTTTAAAAAAGAACTTGCATTTCTATAGTACCTTTCATGACCTCAGGATGTCCCAAAGCACTTTACATCCAATTAAGTACATTTGAAGCCTAGTCACTGTTGTAATGTAGGAAACCATTTGGATAATAAAAACAGTAAATGCTGGAAATCTCAGCGGGTCAGGCAGCATCTGTGGAGAGAAACAGAGTTAATGTTTCAGGTCGATGACCCTTCGTCAGAACTCTGGAACATAAGAACATAAGAATTAGGAACAGGGGTAGGCCATCTAGCCCCTCGAGCCTGCTCCGCCATTCAACAAGATCATGGCTGATCTGGCCGTGGACTCCACTCCACTTACCCGCCCGCTCCCCGTAACCCTTAATTCACTTATTGGTTAAAAATCTATCTATCTGTGATTTGAATACATTCAATGAGCTAGCCTCAACTGCTTCATTGGGCAGAGAATTCCACAGATTCACAACCCTCTGGGAGAAGAAATCCTTCTCAACTCGGTTTTAAATTGGTTCCCCCGTATTTTGAGGCTGTGCCCCCTAGTTCTAGTCTCCCCGACCAGAGGAAACAACTCTCTAACTCTATCCTGTCTATCCCTTTCATTATTTTAAATGTTTCTATAAGATCACCCCTCATCCTTCTGAACTCCAATGAGTAAAGACCCAGTCTACTCAATATATCATCATAAGGTAACCCCCTCATCTCCGGTATCAGCCTAGTGAATCGTCTCTGTACCACCTCCAAAGCTAGTATATCCTTCCCTAAGTAAGGTGACCAAAACTGCACACAGTACTCCAGGTGCGGCCTCACCAATACCCTGTACAGTTGCAGCAGGACCTCCCTGCTTTTGTACTCCATCCCTCTCGCAATGAAGGCCAACATTCCATTCGCCTTCCTGATTACCTGCTGCACCTGCAAACTAACTTTTTGGGATTCATGCACAAGGACCCCCAGGTCCCTCTGCACCGCAGCATGTTGTAATTTCTCCCCATTCAAATAATATACCCTTTTACTGCTTTTTTTTCCAAGGTGGATGACCTCACATTTTCCGACATTGTATTCCATCTGCCAAAACTTAGCCCATTCGCTTAACCTATCCAAATCTCTTTGCAGCCTCTCTGTGTCCTCTACACAACCCTCTTTCCCACTAATCTTTGTGTCATCTGCAAATTTTGTTCCACTACACTCTGTCCCCTCTTCCAGGTCATCTATGTATATTGTAAACAGTTGTGGTCCCAGCACCGATCGCTGTGGCACACCACTAACCACCGATTTCCAACCCGAAAAGGACCCATTTATCCCGACTCTCTGCTTTCTGTCAGCCAGCCAATTCTCGATCCATGCTAATACATTTCTTCTGACTCCGCATACTTTTATCTTTTGCAGTAACCTTTTGTGTGGCACCTTATCGAATGCCTTTTGGAAATCTAAATACACCACATCCATCGGTACACCTCTATCCACCATGCTCGTTATATCCTCAAAGAATTCCAGTAAATTAGTTAAACATGATTTCCCCTTCATGAATCCATGTTGCGTCTGCTTGATTGCACTATTCCTATCTAGATGTCCCGCTATTTCTTCCTTAATGATAGCTTCAAGCATTTTCCCCACTACAGATGTTAAACTAACCGGCCTATAGTCACCTGCCTTTTGTCTGCCCCCTTTTTTAAACAGAGGCGTTACATTAGCTGCTTTCCAATCTGCTGGTACCTCCCCAGAGTCCAGAGAATTTTGGTAGATTATAACGAATGCATCTGCTAT
This sequence comes from Pristiophorus japonicus, assembly GCF_044704955.1. NCBI lineage: Eukaryota > Metazoa > Chordata > Chondrichthyes > Pristiophoridae > Pristiophorus > Pristiophorus japonicus. The sequence goes on along the minus strand of NC_091977.1, from coordinate 518,724,933 downwards.
AACTTCTGCCATCTCTTTTAATGCCCTGGGATGCATTTCATCAGGACCAGGGGACTTGTCTACCTTGTGTCCCATTAGCCTGTCCAGCACTACCCCCCTATTGATAGTGATTATCTCAAGGTCCTCCCTTCCCACATTCCCGTGACCAGCAATTATTGGCATGGTTTTTGTGTCTTCCACTGTGAAGACCAAAGCAAAATAATTGTTTAAGGTCTCAGCCATTTCCACATTTCTCATTATTAAATCCCCCTTCTCATCTTCTAAGGGACCAACATTTACTTTAGTCACTCTTTTCCATTTTATATATCAATAAAAGCTTTTACTATCTGTTTTCATGTTTTGTGCAAGTTTACTTTCGTAATCTATCTTTCCTTTCTTTATTGCTTTCTTAGTCATTCTTTGCTGTCGTTTAAAATATTCCCAATCTTCTAGTTTCCCACTAACCTTGGCCACCTTATACACATTGGTTTTTAATTTGATACTCTCCTTTATTTCCTTGGTTATCCATGGCTGGTTATCCCTTCTCTTGCTGCCCTTCTTTTTCACTGGAATATATTTCCTTAAAAGTCCTCCACTGTTCCTCAATTGTGCCACCGTTTAGTCTGTGTTCCCAGTCTACTTTAGCCAACTCTGCCCTCATCCCACTGTAGTCCCCTTTGTTTAAGCATAGTACGCTCATTTGAGACACTACTTCCTCACCCTCAATCTGTATTACAAATTAAACCATACTATGATCACTCATTCCGAGAGGATCTTTTACTAGGAGATCGTTTATTATTCCTGTCTCATTACACAGGACCAGATCTAAGATAGCTTGCTCCCTTGTCGGTTCTGTAACATACTGTTCTAAGAAACAATCCCGTATGCATTCTATGAATTCCTCCTCAAGGCTACCCCATGCGATTTGATTTGACCAATCGATATGTAGGTTAAAATCCCCTATGTTTACTGCCGTTCCTTTTTCACATGCCTCCATTATTCCCTTGATTATTGTCCGCCCCACCATGAAGTTATTATTTGGGGGCCTATAAACTACGCCCACCAGTGATTTTTCCCCTTACTATCTGTAAACTCCACCCACAATGATTCAACTTTTTGTTCATTAGAGCCAACTGCCCTAATATCTTCCTTTATTAATAGAGCTGCCCCACCTCCTTTCCCTTCTTGTCTATCTTTCCGAATTGTCAGATACCCCTGGATGTTTAATTCCCAGTCTTGGCCACCCTGCAACCACGTTTCTGTAATGGCCACCAAATCATACCCATTTGTAATGATTTGTGCCGTCAACTCACTTACTTTATTTCGAATGCTGCGTGCGTTTAGGTAGAGTGTTTTAATACTAGCTTTTAAACCATGACTTTTAGTTTTGACCCATCCTGCAGCCCCTTTATATACAAACATATTATCCCTTCCTATCACCTTGTGGTTTACACTTACAGCTACTCTGCTCTGTTGCCTCCTGCCTTTTGCATCCTTTCTTGGGGTTCTATTCATCTGAGCTCTCACCCACTCTAACTAGCTCAGAGCCCTCTCCTGGGTTCCGAATACTCCTCTCATTTAGGCACAGAGCTTTCAGGCTTGATTTTTTATTACACTTTGACCCTTTAGAATTTTGCTGTATTGTGCCCCTTTTTGTTTTTTGCCTTGGGTTTCTCTGCCCTCCACTTTTACTCATCTCCTTTCTGTCTTTTGCTTTTGTCTCCCTCTGTCTCCCTGCATTAGTTCCCATCCCCCTGCCATATTAGTTTAACTCCTCCCCAACAGCACTAGCAAACACTCCCCCTAGGACATTGTTTCCGGTCCTGCCTAGGTGCAGACCATCCTGTTTGTACTGGTCCCACCTCCCCCAGAACCGGTTCCAATGCCCCAGGAATTTGAATCCCTCCCTACTGCACCACTGCTCATCTGAGCTATCCTGCGATTCCTACTCTGACTAGCACGTGGCACTGGTAGCAATCCAGAGATTACTACTTTTGAGATCCTACTTTTTATTTTAGCTCCTAGCTCCTTAAATTCGTCTCGTAGGACCTCATCCCTTTTTTTATCTATATCGTTGGTACCAATGTGCACCACGACAACTGGCTGTTCACCCTCCCTTTTCAGAATGTCCTGCACCCGCTCCGAGACATCCTTGACCCTTGCACCAGGGAGGCAACATACCATCTGGAGTCTCGGTTGCGGCCACAGAAACGCCTATCTATTCCCCTTACAATTGAATCCCCGAAAACTATCGCTCTCCCACTCTTTTTCCTGCCCTCCTGAGCAGCAGAGACACCCATGGTGCCATGAACTTGGCTGCTGCTGCCCTCCCCTGATGAGTCATCCCCCTCAACAGTACTCAAAGCGGTGTATCTGTTTTGCAGGGGGATGACCGCAGGGGACCCCTGCACCAACTTCCTTGCACTGCTCTTCCTGCTCGTCTTCCATTCCCTCTCTGGTTGTGGACCTTCCACCTGCGGTACGACCAACTTGCTACACGTGCTACTCACATCATTCTCAGCATCGTGGATGCTCCAGAGTGAATCCACCCTCAGCTCCCATTCCACAATACGATCCGTCAGGAGCTGGAGGCGGATACACTTCCTGCACACGTAGTCGTCAGGGACACCGGAAGTGTCCCTGAGTTCCCACATGGTACAGGAGGAGCATATCACGTGACCGAGCTCTTATGCCATGACTTAACCCTTAGATACACTTAAGTTGGCAACAATAATGTTAACAGGTTACTTACTGATATAAAAAAGAAAAAGAAAGGCTACTCACCAATCACCAGCCAATCACTTACCCCTTTGGCTGTGACATCACCTTTTGATTTCTTTCTACTTCTTTTTTGCTTTTTCTCCCGGCTGGAGCTGCACCAGCTGGGCATTTATCGGCCTCACCAACACCACGAACTCCCGCCTCTGACTGCCGCTGCCTCTCGCTGCCGCTGGGCCTTTATAGGCCTCACCAACACCACGAACTCCCACCTCTGACTGCCGCCACCTCTCGCTGCCGCTGGGCCTTTATAGGCCTCACCAACACCAGGAACTCCCGCCTCTGACTGCCGCCGCCTCTCACTGCCGCTGGGCCTTTATAGGCCTCACCAACACCACGAACTCCCACCTCTGACTGCCGCCGCCTCTCGCTGCCGCTGGGCCTTTATCGGCCTCACCAACACCACGAACTCCCGCCTCTGACTGCCGCCACCTCTTGCTGCCGCTGGGCCTTTATAGGCCTCACCAACACCACGAACTCCCGCCTCTGACTGCCGCCACCTCTCGCTGCCGCTGGGCCTTTATCGGCCTCACCAACACCACGAACTCCCGCCTCTGACTGGGGTTAACTCTGGGTCTCTCCACAGATGCTGCCTGACCCACTGAGATTTACAATATTTTTATTTCAGATTCTAGCATCTGCAGTATTTTGCTTTTGTAAACCATTTGGATAGTTAGTTAATGCATCTAATTTCAGTCACACTTACCACCCAAATAGCTTTTTCAGAGGATAATCCAGCAGTACCTTATACATGCTTTTTTTGATTTATGAAGTGATTTGAGGAATAGGAAACACATAAGAAGGACATTAGCTTGGATGATGTGGAATCTATATGGATAGAGCTGCAGAACACCAAAGGGCATAAAACGTTAGTGGGAGTTGTGTACAGACCTCCAACAGTAGTAGTGATGTTGGGGAGGGCATCAAACAAGAAATTAGGGGTACATGCAATAAAGGTGCAGCAGTTATCATGGGTGACTTTAATATGCATATAGATTGGGCTAACCAAACTGGAAGCAATATGGTGGTTTTCTAGATCAATATGTCGAGGAACCAACTAGGGGGAAGCCATCTTAGACTGGGTGTTGCGTAATGAGAGAGGATTAATTAGCAAAATCTCGTTGTGCGAGGCCCCTTGGGAAAGAGTGACCATAATATGGTGGAATTCTACATTTGGATGGAGAATGAAACAGTTAATTCAGAGACCATGGTCCAGAACTTAAAGAAGGGTAACTCTGAAGGTATGAGGAGTGAATTGGCTAGGATAGATTGGCGAATGATACTTAAGGGATTGACTGTGGATGGGCAATGGCAGACATGTAGAGACCGCATGGATGAACTACAACAATTGTACATCCCTGTCTGGCGTAAAAATAAAAAAGGGAAGGTGGCTCAACCGTGGCTATCAAGGGAAATCATGGATAGTATTAAAGCCAAGATAGTGGCATACGAATTGGCCAGAAATAGAGCGAACCCAGGGACTGGGAGAAATTTAGAACTCAGCAGAGGAGGACAAAGGGTTTGATTAGGGCAGGGAAAATAGAGTACGAGAGGAAGCTTGCAGGGAACATTAAGACGGACTGAAAAAGTTTCTATAGATATGTAAAGAGAAAAAGGTTAGTGAAGACAAATGTAGGTCCTCTGCAGTCAGAATCAGAGGAAGTCATAACGGGGAACAAAGAAATGGCAGACCAATTGAACAAGTACTTTGGTTCGGTATTCACTAAGGAGGACACAAACAACCTTCCGGATATAAAAGGGGTCAGAGGGTCTTGTCAGAAGGAGGAACTGAGGGAAATCCTTATTAGTCGGGAAATTGTGTTGGGGAAATTGATGGGATTGAAGGCCGATAAATCCCCAGGGCCTGATGGACTTCATTCCAGGGTACTTAAGGAGATGGCCTTGGAAATAGCGGATGCATTGACAGTCATTTTCCAACATTCCATAGACTCTGGATCAGTTCCTATGTAGTGGAGGGTAGCCAATGTAACCCCACTTTTTAAAAAAGGAGGGAGAGAGAAAACAGGGAATTATAGACTGGTCAGCCTGACATCGGTAGTGGGTAAAATGATGGAATCAATTATTAAGGATGTCATAGCAGCGCATTTGGAAAGAGATGACATGATAGGTCCAAGTCAGCATGGATTTGTGAAAGGGAAATCATGCTTGACAAATCTTCTGGAATTTTTTGAGGATGTTTCCAATAGAGTGGACATGGGAGAACCAGTATTTGGACTTTCAGAAGGCTTTCAACAAGGTCCCACACAAGAGATTAATGTGCAAAGTTAAAGCACATGGGATTGGGGGTAGTGTGCTGACATGGATTGAGAACTGATTGTCAGACAGGAAGCAAAGAGTAGGAGTAAATGGGTACTTTTCAGAATGGCAGACAGTGACTAGTGGGGTACCGCAAGGTTCTGTGCTGGGGCCCCAGCATTATTGTACATTAATGATTTAGACGAGGGGATTAAATGTAGTATCTCCAAATTTGCGGATGACACTAAGTTGGGTGGCAGTGTGAGCTGCAAGGAGGATGCTATGAGGTTGCAGACTGACTTGGATAGGTTAGGTGAGTGGGCAAATGCATGGGAGATGAAGTATAATGTGGATAAATGTGAGGTTATCTACTTTGGTGGTATAAACAGAGAGACAGACTATTATCTGAATGGTGACAGATTAGGAAAAGGGAAGGTGCAACGAGACCTGGGTGTCATGGTACATCAGTCATTGAAGGTTGGCATGCAGGTACAGCAGGCGGTTAAGAAAGCAAATGGCATGTTGGCCTTCATAGCGAGGGGATTTGAGTACAGGGGCAGGGAGGTGTTGCTACAGTTGTACAGGGCCTTGGTGAGGCCACACCTGGAGTATTGTGTGCAGTTTTGGTCTCCTAACTTGAGGAAGGACATTCTTACTATTGAGGGAGTGCAGCGAAGGTTCACCATCTGATTCCCAGGATGGCGGGACTGACATATCAAGAAAGACTGGATCAACTGGGCTTTATTCACTGGAGTTCAGAAGAATGAGAGGGGATCTCATAGAAACGTTTAAAATTCTGACGGGTTTAGACAGGTTAGATGCAGGAAGAATGTTCCCAATGTTGGGGAAGTCCAGAACCAGGGGTCACAGTCTAAGGATAAGGGGTAAGCCATTTAGGACCGAGATGAGGAGAAACTTCTTCACCCAGAGAGTGGTGAACCTGTGGAATTCTCTTCCACAGAAAGTTGTTGAGGCCAATTCACTAAACATACTCAAAAAGGAGTTAGATGTCATCCTTACTACTAGGGGGATCAAGGGGTATGGCGAGAAAGCAGGAATGGGGTACTGAAGTTGCATGTTCAGCCATGAACTCATTGAATGGCGGTGCAGGCTCGAAGGGCCGAATGGCCTACTCCTGCACCTATTTTCTATGTTTCTATGTTTTCTATGTTTCTATGTAAGTGTTTAGGAAGGAGGATCTAGCCCAATTGGCTCATCATCATAGGCAGTCCCTCGGAATCAAGGAAGACTTGCTTCCACTCCTAAAGTGATTTCTTTGGTGTCTGAACAGTCCAATACAAGGGCCACAGACCCTGTCACAGGTGGGACACATATTCGTCGGGGGAAGGGGGGGTGGGTGGGACTGATTTGCCGCACACTCCTTCTGCTGCCTTCGCCCGACCTCTTCACGCTCGCGGCGTTGAGATTTGAAGAGCTCATCGCCCTTCCGGATGCACTTTCTCCACCGAGGGCGGTCTTCAGCCAGGGATTCCCAGGTGTCAGTGGTGATGTTGCATTTTACCAGGGAGGATTTGAGGGTGTCTTTGTAACGTTTCCGCTGCCCGTTTGCCGTGAAGGAGCTCTGCATAGAGCAATTGCTTCGGAAGTATCATGTTTGGCATGCGAACTATGTGGCCTGCCCAGTGAAGCTGATCGAGTGTGGTCAGTGCTTCAATGCTGGGGATGTTAGCCTGGGTGAGGAGACTGATGTTGGTGCGCCTGTCCTCACAGGGGATTTGCAGGATCTTGCAGTGACATCGTTGGTGATATATCTCCAGCGACTTTAGATGTCTTCTGTACATCGTCCATGCCTCTGATCCATACAGGAGGGCGGATATTACTACAGCCCTGTAGACCATGGGCTTGGTGGTAGATTTGAGGGCGTGGTCTTCGAAAACTCTTTTCCTCAGGCGACCGAAGGCTGCACTGGCGCACTGGAGGCGATGTTGAATCTCCGCATCAATGTCTGCCTTTGTTGATTAGAGGCTCTCGAGGTATGGGAAGTGGTCCATGTTTTCAAGGGCCGCGCTGTGAATCTTGATGACTGTGGGGCAGTGCTGTACGATGAGGATAGGCTGGTGGAGGACCTTTGTCTTATGGATGTTAAGCGTAAGGCCCATGCTTTCATATGCCTCGGTGAATGCATCAACTATATCCTTGAGTTCAGACTCAGAATGTGCACAGATGCAGGCATCATCCGCCTACTGCAGCACAACGACAGAGGTTGGGGTGATCTTGGACATGGCCTGGAGGTGGTGTAGGGGGCAGACATTTAAAGATCACATGTATGAACTTCAACAATTGTACATCCCTGCCGGCATAAAAATAAAACGGGGAAAGTGGCTGAACCGTGGCTTACAAGGGAAATTAGGGATAGTGTTAAATCCAAGAAAGAGGCATATAAAGTGGCCAAAAAAAGCAGCAAAACTGAAGACTGGGAGAAATTTAGAATTCAGCAGAGGAGGACAAAGAGTTTAATTAGATGGGGGGAAATAGAATATGAGAGTAAGCTGGCAGGGAACATAAAAACTGACTGCAAAAGCTTCTACAGATATGTGAAGAGAAAAAGATTAGTGGAGACAAATGTGGGTCCCTTACAGTCAGAATCAGGCGAATTTATAATGGGAAACAAAGAAATGGCAGACCAATTGAACAAATACTTTAGTTCTGTCTTCACTAAGAAATACACAAATAACCTTCCAGAAATACTAGGGGACCGAGGGTCTAGCGAGAAAGAGGAACTAAAGGAAATTCTTATTAGTCAGCAAATTGTGTTTGGAAAATTGATGGGATTGAAGGCCGATAAATCCCCAGGGCCTGATAGTCTGCATCCCAGTGTACTTAAGGAAGTGACCCTAGAAATAGTGGATGCATTGGTGGTCATTTTCCAATATTCTATCGACTCTGGATCAGTTCCTATGGACTGGATGGTAGCTAATGTAACCCCACTTTTTAAAAAAGGAGGGCGAGAGAAAACAGGGAATTTTAGACTGGTCAGCCTGATATCAGTGGTGGGGAAAATATTGGAATCAATTTTTAAAGATTTAATAGCAGAGCATTTGGAAAGCAGTGACAGGATCGGTCCAAGTCAGCATGGATTTTTTGAGGATGTAACTAGTAGAGTGGACAAGGGGAAGCCAGTGGATGTGGTGTATTTAGACTTTCAAAAGGCTTTTGACAAGGTCCCACACAAGAGAATAGTGTGTAAAATTAAAGCACATGGTATTGGGGGTAATGTTCTGACATGGATAGAGAACTTGTTGGCAGAAAGGAAGCAAAGAGTAGGAATAAACGGGTCCTTTTCAGAATGGCAGGCAGTGACTAGTGGGGTACCGCAAGGTTCAGTGCTGGGACCCCAGTTATTTACAATATACATTAATGATTTAGACAAAGGAATTGAATGTAATATCTCCAAATTTGCAGATGACACTAAGCTGGGTGGCAGTGTGAGCTGTGAGGAGGATGCAAAGAGGCTGCAGGGTGACTTGGACAGGTTAGGTAAGTGGGCAAATACATGGCAGATGCGGTATAATATGGATAAATGTGAGGTTATCCACTTTAGTGGTAAAAACAGGAAGGCAGGTTAGTAAAAGGGGAGGTGCAACGAGACCTGGGTGTCATGGTACATCAGTCATTGAAACTTGGCATACAGGTACAGCAGGCGGTGAAGAAGGCAAATGACATGTTGGCCTTCATAGCGAGAGGATTTGAGTATAGAAGCAGGGAGGTCTTACTACAGTTGTACAGGGCCTTGGTGAGGCCACACCTTGAACATTGTGTACAGTTTTGGTCTCCTAATCTGAGGAAGGACATTCTTGCTATTGAGGGAGTGCAGCGAAGATTCACCAGACTGATTCCCGGGATGACAGGACTGACATTTGAAGAAAAACTAGATTGACTAGGCTTATATTCAATAGCATTTAGAAGAATGGGAGGGGCTTTCATAGAAACAGTTAAAATTCTGATGGGATTGGGCAGGTTAGATGCAGAAAGAATGTTCCCGATGTTGGGGAAGTCCAGAACCAGGGGTCACAGTCTAAGGATAAGGGGTAAGCCATTTAGGACCGAAATGAGGAGAAGCTTCTTCACTCAGAGAGTGGTGAACCTGTGGAAATCTCTACCACAGAAAGTTGTTGAGGCCAGTTCGGTAGATATATTCAAAAGAGAGTTAGATTTAGCCCTTATGGCTAAAGGGATCAAGGGGTATGGAGAGAAAGCAGGAATGGTACTGAAGTGCATGATCAGCCATGATCATATTGAATGATGGTGCAGGCTCGAAGGGCCGAATGGCCTACTCCTGCACCTATTTTCTATGTTTCTGTGTTTCTATGTTTCTAAACAGCTTCCCACTGGTTCTGTAGTTTAGTTCCACTCCAGCGGGGAGCTTGTTGACTGTGAGGTGGAGCATGGCAGCGAGGAAGATTAAGAAGAGGGTTGGAGCGATGACGCAGCCCTGTTTGACCCCGGTCCAGACGTGGATTGGGTCTGTAATGGATCCGCTGGTAAGGATCACGGCCTGCATGTCGTTGTGGAGAAGGCGAAGGATATTGACAAACTTTTAGGGGCATCCAAAACGGAGGAGGACGCTCTATAAGCCGTCACCGTTGACAGTGTCAAAGGCCATTGTAAGATCGAAAAAGGCCATGTATAAGGGCTGGCTAGACTCTTATTGATTGATCCCAACTCCAGCTTCCTGCCTTCTCACCATATCCTATCCCCTATCTCTCTAAATAAAATGCATTCCCATTACATTGTTCAGCAGCATGATTTATTTTATTAGCAATGTTATAAGTCATAAATTTTAAAAAATAAAATTAAAGGTTGCCGAACAGATTCGCTATTTGGAGAAGTGCCACAGCGATGGAATTCCTCCCCCAGTGAATCACAGGAGAATGCCTTTTTGTCTCAATGGTTAAAGCCCCTGCTAAGGAGGTTGTGAAAACAAGCAGATTTGAAATACGCAATTTCTGAGAAGCCGATTCCATTAGTGGTGCATTAATTTTGAAGAAAAACAGATATTCTCCCTTTTTTGTGTTTGAGGAGGAATGTCAACTCCTCCCATATCCTGGCAATGCTAGTGAGATTATTTCAAGTCAGTAAGTTAGATTTTTCTTTTCAAAAGATCTTTAACCAAAGATTGCTCGGAAAGGCTCTGGAATAAAAAGAATCTCCACTAAAATTTTAATTATGGCATTTAATTCTTTTAATATCAATTTTGCAGTAATGCAATGCTCCCCAGCCAGGTTAGCTTGAACTCCCCAGGATCTGCTTTCATGTTTCTGTTTATATATTTTTTTATTCCACACTAGCTCTAAACAGATCCATCTAAACCTAAATCGGTTAGTTGTCCATCACAAATGGTCACACTCCCAACAGCTGTAAGGGATCCTAAGTGAAATTAATGTAGGCTGTCTCAATCTAATTCGGAGTTGGCACAAGCCTGCATTGCAAAGTGGAACGCAAACCAACATGGAAATACAATAAGGTTTGTCCGAGACTCCAGCTGGAATCCAACAACGAAATGTTTAATCAATTTGATGACTACTGAAGGGACAGTGATATTGCCAAAAAATGTCTTGCAATATTTCTGTACAACGATGTGATCCAGAATACGCTTTTCTAAATGTACCATCAATCACAGTTACAACACTGAAACACGAAGGGGTCGAAACTCATTTGAGAGGGGCGGCTTACGGGCGGTTAAGTCCTCACTGTCGGTAGCGACCGGGTTCCTGGGCTGACTAGAAATTTCGTTGGGTGGTGGGGGCGCAACAAGACGTACCGCTGCACGCTTGGCCGCCACTCACGTGGTGACATCATCAAGTGCGCAATGCCCCCTTGCTGCCACTGCCGCTGCAATATTTGGTAAGTACGGTGGCCTTACCGGTATGCGTCCGTACAGCCTGGGAAAGGAGGTGGGACATCGGGGATCCCGGGGCGGTAGTGTCCAGGGATCAAGGTAAGTGGTTATGATTATTTTTTTTCGCATTTGGATATTAATGGGACCAGTGGGGAAGTGTGCATGTGGGAAAGTGTCGGAAACTTTAAAAAACAATTTTTTTTAACTGGCATGCTGGCAACCAACCATCTGTAAATTCAGTCGGCCTCCTGAGTTGCCGCTCCATTGGTGCCCAAGGACGAGTGTGCAACGCCACTTTTAGTGCTGCTCTCTCATCTTTGGGCGGAAAAACTGAATTTTGCAGTTTGACGTGGCACCTACCGCCTGGCATTAAAATCAACACTCAGCTGGTTATACCGCCCCAAAAACGGCGAGACCGAATTTCGAACCCAAAGGGCATCAAAGGGATAGTTTAGAACATGCACGGTCCGCTCCGCCACCTGTTAAACACATCTCCTGGTTTTTGTTTCCAATGGAGGCAATCGAAATAAAAATCGTGAGAGGTGTTTAATGGGTGGCTGAGCCGACCGATAGCGCATGTTTTGCACATGCGTCTCAAGTCAAAATTACCCCCTAGTCACAGCGAAGAAATACAGCCGTTGCCAAAGCATATTTTTACCTCAGTGACCAGCAGAGCGAATTTTCACGTACGTTTTCTGAATGTGATTAAGTTGGCTCTTTTGTGATCTACGGTTGGAGGTCTACCAAGCATGATGTCTCTACTTCTTGATGAGGCACTAAGGAAAGAACTTGCACTTATACAGCATCATACAACAGCCCATGGAATAAAAGGACAGTGGCAGCATGGATACAAAATTGGTTAAGTGACAGGAATCAGAGGGGGCACACAATTTGAATTAAATGAAAATTTAGCGGCTGGCTAGATGGGCAGCTAAATGTCCCCCAATTGGGGTCTTTGAAACAAAAAATTCTGCAGGGTGATATCGGAGGCATAATTCGCCCCCGTGGGGCGATAGAGCATCCCTCCCTTCTTTTAAAGGGGAGGGCCGCTGTGAACTCTGCAGCTGCTTTGCGGGCGCCCACTGCACCACCATGGAGGGTTTCTGCCAGGCTAGCGGCTGCCATTGTCAGGCCGACTGCAAAGTCCACCGACAGAAAGAGATGGTGGCCGCAGCGCAAGGCCCTTCCCTTTAATGGCGGCCGGAGCGCCGCAACCACGAAAGCTACGCAACCCGCGGGGCTGTCCTTGGCATCGTCCCACGCCAGTCTCACGGCCCGTGGGGCAATTTCCCTCGTTTTGCACAAAGGGTGGTCGGCACACACAAGGATGACGTCATCGTCGGTTATGGGCAGGCCCAGCGCACAAATCGCCGGTGCTGCCGGAACAGCGCCTCCCAAACCTCTGGGCAAAAACATCATTACGCCCCATTAGCGCCCCCCGGAGGAGCTAACGGGGCTATAAAAAGTGGCAATTTCGCCCCCAGAGAGTAGTGGTGTAAAGGTTATTTTTCAGACTGGCGAAAGGTATACGGTATACAGTTCCCAAGGGGGCCGGTTCTAGGAACACTGTTTTTCTTGATATATATGAATGACTTGGATGTGGATGTACACTGCACAATTTCAAAATTTGCAGACGTCACAAAACTTGGAAGTATAGTGAACAGTGTGAATGATGGTGATAGAATTCAAGAGCACATAGACGGGCTGGTGGAATCGGAGGACACGTGGCAGATGAAATTTAATGCAGAAAAGTGCAAAGTGATACATTTTAGTAGAATGAGGAGAGGCAATATAAACTAAAGGGTACAATTCTAAAAGGGGGAGCATGAACAGAGAGACCTGGGGGTACATGTGCACAAATCGTTGAAGGTAGCCGGGCAAGTTGAGAAAGCAGTTTAAAAAGCTTACGGGATCCTGGGATTCATAAATAGAGGTATAGAGTACAAAAGTGTGGAAATTATGATGAACCTGTATAAAACACTGGTTCGTCCTGAACTGGAGTATTGTGTCCAATTCTGGGCACCACACTTTAGGAAGGATGTGAAGGCTTTAGAGAGGGTGCAGCAAAGATTGACGAGAATGATTCCAGGGATGAGGGACTGCAGTTACATGGAGACTCTGGGGTTGTTCTCTTTAGAGCAGAGAAGACTGAGAGGAGATTTGATATAGGTGTTCAAACTCATGAGGGATCTGGACAGAGTAGATAGAGAGAAACTGTTGTCATTGGCAGAAAGGTTGAGAACCAGAGGACACAGATTTAAGGTGATTGGCAGCAGAACCAGAGCTGACAGAAGGAAAACGTTTTCTGAGAAGCGAGCGAGTTCGGATCTGGGAAGGGTGGTAGAGGCAGACTCAATCGCGGCTTTCAAAAGGGAGTTGGATAAGTACCTGAAAGAAAAACATTTTCAGGGCTACAAGTAAAGGGCAAGGGAGTGGGACTGGCTGAAGTGCTCTTGCAGAGAGCTGGCACGGGCTCAACGGGCCGAAGGCCTCTTTCCGTGCTGTAACCATTCTATGATTCTATGATTGGCATGACCTAAAGCACTTTCACAGCCAAAGGATCGCTCTTGAAGTCCAGTCACTGTTACATCCCCGCAAAGAGCAAATGATGAATGACCAGGCAGATGTTGTTTAAGAGAAAATTAGGGCACTGGAAACACGCCATGCTTTTCTTCCAATAGTACCATGGGATCTTTTATGTCCAAGTTAGTATGCAGATGATGCTTTAGTTTAATGTCTCATCCAAAGGACAGCACCCCCAAATAATGCAGCACTCCCCAGTACTCATCATCATCACTACACCGAACTGTTGGACCTAAACTGGATGTTCACATCTACAATGGGACTCGAACCCACAAACTTCTGACTTAAAGGTGAGAGTGCGACCAGTGGGGTCAAGCCAACCCTTGGCAAACTGCAGTCAGCTGGGGCTGTTGCTGTGTAAGGTCAATGGACACAAGCCAAAACAGAGAGCTACTTTTAGATTTGTTACAATAATCAACAGCTTAGAAAGAAGAGAAAAAAAAACAACTCTTTAAATGTGATGTAATCTTTTTACATCACTGATCCCCAGGTAGCGTTGCATCTCTCATCACTTTCTCTGTAGTATATTGTTACTGCAGGAAGTCCAATGTTTCTTTACAGTTTAAGTTGTTAGCTTTGCTTTAAATTGCACTGCCGAGTGATGAATTCATCTATTTTCTGTGTGATTTTCAATTGCTCAGTGAGCTACTGTATTTATTTGTAAACGGCACTGAACAGCTGTGCATATTGCACAGCTCAGTGAATTCATGGAGTCTGTTTAGTGATTTCAATGCATTCAAATACCTTGTTTGAAAATAAATAACTGCTTTCTGAGGAGTTGAATAGTGGACTGGGTATGACATAAAACAGATCTGTTTGTTTTTCTGAGGTGTTGAAGCCACAGGTTCCACCAAGAGAATTTTAAACTCTTAGCCCTCGAATGTTTTCTGCCGGACTCTTTTACCTCCCACCTGAATGGCTGAGCCTGAACTGATCTATCTCAGGCATAAGGAGCACTGGCATATACCCATGTAACAATTCACATACCTCGAGCCAGTTAAACAACTTACCAATTTACTTCCCGTGTTTATGGAAAGTTTTTTAGGTGCGCTTCTTGAACATAAACCACAATTTACTCCTCCCAGGACGAAACCCTAATGCTGCTCACTGGCAGCTTTCACTGATATATTGAAATTAGTCTTAAAATGTACCCTCACCTTTAAAACTAGCTGGGCATGCATTCGGAAAAGAATTTGCACATTTTGATCCTTGGCTTTGTGTTGAGTAATTTTGTAGCATTTTTTGAAGAGGTCACAAACATGGTGGATAAGGACATGTCAATGAATGTTACTTACCTGGACTTCCAGCAGGGATATGATAAGATTGCACATAAGAGATTATTAGCAAAAATAAACGGAATCGGAGGCATCCTTGCGACGGGTTGGAAATTGGTTGGGAAGTAGAAGGCAGAGGGTAGGGATAAAGGGAATATACTCTGATTGGCAGATGTGGCAAGTAGCGTTCCCCAGGTATCTGTACTGGGGCCTCAGCTTTTCATCATATTTATTAATGACTTGGATGCAGGAATAGAGAGTTGTATAGCCAAGTTTGCAAATAATACTAAGTTGGGAGGCACAGTAAGTTGTGTAGATGGGAGCAGTGTGATATATTCTTATTATATCAATAAGAAGCACACACACACAAGATAGTTTTTCTGTGTAAGAGCCATCATGTGCTTTTGTCACATGACCCTTTATTGTATTTACATCAGTAGTCCACTGGGGGGGGAGCTCTATTACAAGCAGGAAGTTGCAAACGGACGTTGACAGATTAAATGAGTGGGCAAACTGTGGCAAATGGAGCTCGATGTGGGGAAGTGTGAGGTCTATGTTTCTATGTTTCTATGTTTTTATAGGAATGGGGTACTGAAGTTGCATGTTCAGCCATGAACTCATTGAATGGCGGTGCAGGCTAGAAGGGCCAAATGGCCTACTCCTGCACCTATTTTCAATGTTTCTAGGTCATCCACTTTGGATTCAAGAAAGACAAATCAGAATACTTTGTAAGTGGTGAGAAACTAGAAGCTGTGAAGGAGCAAAGAGATTTGGGTGTCTATGTACACAAATCAATAAAAGCTAGTGGACAGGCTGTGAGAAGAAGCTTCCCCTCAAATCACCTCTAAACCTTCCACCAACCACTTTAAAACTATGCTCCTTCATAATTGACCCCTCTACCAAAGGAAATAGGCCCTTGTTATCAATTATATCCAGGCCCCTCAAAATGTTGTACACCTCAATGAGGTCTCCTCTCAGCCTCCTCTGTTCCAAGGAGAACAAACCCAGCCTATCCAATCTGTCCTCATAGCTAAGATTCTCCATTCCAGGCAGCATCCTAGTAAATCTCCTCTGCACTCTCTCCAGTGCAATCACGTCCTTCCTATAATACGGCGACCAGAACTGCACGCAGTATTTCAGCTGTGGTCTAACCAGGGTATTATACAATTTAAGAATAACCTCCTTGCTCTTGTATTCTATGCCTCGGCCAATAAAGGCAAGCATTCTATATGTCTTCTTAACCACCTTATCCATCTGGCCTGCTACTCTCAGGAATCTGTGGACAAGCACTCGAA
Source organism: Pristiophorus japonicus (assembly GCF_044704955.1). NCBI lineage: Eukaryota > Metazoa > Chordata > Chondrichthyes > Pristiophoridae > Pristiophorus > Pristiophorus japonicus. Next base: position 518,708,908 of record NC_091977.1, on the reverse strand, counting down.
GATCCCTTTGTTCATCTACACTTCTAGGTGGCCAACCGTTTAATGTGTATACCCTTTCCTTGTTAGCCCTCCCCAAATGCATTACCTCGCACTTCTCTGAATTAAATTTTAACTGTTCTGCCCATCTGACCCGTAGATTGATATCCTCCTGCAGTACATGATTTCCCTCTTCATTATCAACCATACAGCCAATTTTAATGTCATCTGCAAACCTCTTAATCATAGCCCCTATATTCAAATCTAGATCATTGATGTAAAGCACAAAAAACAAGGGACCCAGTACTGAGCCCTGTGGAACCCCACTGGAAACATCCTTCCAGTCACAAAAACATCCATCAACCATTACCCTTTGCTTCCTACCTCTAAGCTAATTTTGGATCCAACTTGCCACTTTGCCCTGGATCCCATGGGCTTTTACCTTCGTGACATGTGAGACCTTATCAAAAGCTTTGCTAAAGTCCATATACACATCCTACATATTACCCTCATCGATCCTCTTGGTTACCTCCGTGAAAAATTCAATCAGGTTAGTGAAACACGATTTTCCCTTAACAAATCCGTGCTAACTGTTCTTGATTAATCCTTGCCTTTCTAAATGTAAATTTATCCTGTCCTTCAGGATTTTTTCCAATAATTTCCCCACCACTGAGGTCAGGCTGACAGGCCTGTAATTACTTGGCCTATCCTTTTCTCCCTTCTTAAACAAGGGTATCACATTAGCAGTCCTCCAGTCCTCCGGCACTGTGCCTAAATCCAAAGAGGACTGGAAAATGATGGTCAAGGCCTCTGCTATTTCCTCTTTTGCTTCGCTCAACATCTGGGATGCATTTTATCTGTGCCTAGGGACTTATCCACTTTCAAAGCTGCTAAACCCCTCTCTCACTATGTTTATTTCATCCAGAATTTCACACTCCTCCTCGATAGCAGTATCTGCACTGCACCTTTGCTTTGTGAAAACAGACGCAAAGCATTCATTAAGAACCATTAAGAACATCTTCCGCCTCCACACAGAGATTACCCTCATGGTCTCTAATAGACCCTACCCTTTCTTTAGTTATTCTCTTACTCTTAATATATTTCTAGAACATCTTTGGGTTTTCCTTAATTTTACTTGCCAAGAATTTTTTATGCTCTCTCTTAGCATTCCTAATATCCTTTTTAATTTTACCTCTGAACTTTCTATAATTCCTCCAGAGATTCTACAGTATTTAGCTGTCGGTATATGAAATATGTTTCCCTTTTTTCTTTATCCTCCCCCTGTAAGTCCCTAGACATCCAGAGGGCTCGAGAATTGTTATTCCCTTTTTCTTTAAGGGCAAATGTTTGGCCTGAGCCCTCCGGATCTCCTCCTTGAATGCCTCCCACTGTTCCGACATTGATTTACGTACAAATAGCTGTTTCCAGTCCACTGTGGCCAAATCACTTCTCAACTTAGCAAAGTTAGTTTTTCCCCAATTTTCCCCTTATCCATAATTACCTTGAATCTGACTGAATTATGATCACTGGCACCCAAGTGCTCCCCCACTGATACCCAGCTGCCCAGCTTCATTCCCCAAAACTAAATCCAGAACCGCCCTCTCCCGTGTTGGGCTTGTTACATACTGGCTAAAAAAGTTCTCTTGAATGCATTTTAGGAATTCTACACGCTCTATACCCTTCGTACAATATTTGTCCCAATTAATATTAGGATAGTTGAAATCCTCTACCATTACTGCCCTATGGTTTTTGGACTTCACAGAAATTTGCCAACTTATTTGCTCTTCTATCTCCCTGTGTTTGGGGGTCTATAATACACGCCCAGCAGTGTGATCACCCTTTTTTATTTTTCAGTTTGACCCGTATGGCCTCAATTGATGATCCCTCTAACATATTATCCCTCCTCATAGCTGTAATAGTTTCTTTAATCAATACTGCGACCCCCCCTAACCTGCCCCTGTCACATCACCCTGAATTATTTTTTATTCATTCCTGGGATGTAGGCCTTGCTGGCAAGGCCAGCATTTATTGCCCATCCCTAATTGCCGTTGAGAAGGTGAGCCGCCTTCTTGATCTGCTGCAGTCCGTGTTGTGAAAGTGCTCCCACAGTGCTGTTAGGGAGGGAGTTCCTGGATTCTGACCCAGTGACGATGAAGGAACGGCGATATGTTTCCAAGTCAGGAGGATGTGTGACATGGCAGGGAACTTGGAGGTGGTGATGTTCCCATGCGGATACTGCCCTTATCCTTCTAGGTGGTGGAGTTCGCGGGTTTTGGAGGTGCTGTCGAAGAAGCCTTGGCTAGTTGCTACAGTGCATCTTGTAGATGGTACACAGGTGTTGGAGAGAGTGAATGTTTAAGGTGGAGGGTGCCAACCAAGTGGGCTGCTTTGTCCTGGATGGTGTCGAGCTTCTTGAGTGTTGTTGGAGCTGCACTCAGCCAGGCAAGTGGAGAGTATTCCATGACACTCCTGACTTGTGCCTTGTAGATGGTAGAAAGGCTTTGGGGGAGTCAGGAGGTGAGACACTCGGCACAGAATGCCAGCCTCTGACCCGCTCTTGTAGCCACAGTAATTTTATGGCATTTCCAGTTAATTTTCTGATGGATGGTGACCCCCAAGATGTTGATGTTGGGGGATTCAGCTGTTATAATGCTGTTGAATGTCAAGGAGTGGTGATTAGACTCTCGCTTGTTGGAGATAGTCATTCTCTAGCACTCGTGTGGTGCGAATCTTACTTGCCACTTATCAGCCCAAGTCTGAATGTCATCCAGGTCTTGTTGCATGTGGGCATGGACTGCTTCATTATCTGAGGAGTAGCAAATGGAACTGAACACTGTGCAATCATCAGCGAACATCCCCACTTCTGACCTTATGATGGAGGGAAGGTCATTGATGAAGTGGCCTAAAATAGTTGGGCTTAGGATTCTGCCCTAGTAACTCCTGCAGTGATGTCCTGGGGTTGAGATGAATGACCTCCAACAACCACAACCATCTTCCTTTGTGCTAGGTATGACTCCAGCCAGTGGAAAGTTTTCCCCCTGATTCCCATTGACTTCAATTTAACTTCAATTGTGGGGATATAATAAGCGATAATCATTGCTACCCACAGTTTAGGGTTTATTATTTATGGTGAGCCAGATCTTTTTCTCACTCTAAATTAGTGCTAAGATATATGTAATGAAATGCTTGCCCTTAATGATACCTGGGGGTCCTGATAAATTCCTGGCATGGTCCTGCAGTGTTGGTTTGAGGAGTGCACAAACCAACATTGGATTTTTCTTGTCTTTTTTCAGTGACAGTAGAGTTCCAATGGTGGTTAATGAGTCTCTCAGGATGACAACATGCATGTTCCTCTGCCACCCCCTGAACCAATGCCCACCATAGTGCTAGGAAGCCATCTTGACTAGATTGCCTGCGGTGCTGCAGTCTGCAGCCAAGCCCGCTGAACTCAAGCTTCTAGAGGTCAACCAGATGGCATGTACTTGAATGATGGTCCGTGGGCTGGAAGTCTCTTACTGGAGGATAGATGGACTGGTTTAAATGAGCTAGGAAGGAAATAGGTGGATTTGGCAGGGGGGAGGAAGAGATTAAGCATAAGCAATGGTACATGAATATTTGGCATGCAGCTCTGGCTACAGGTTTGTTTTATTCATTCATGAGATGTGGAAAGGCCAGCATTTAATGACCATCCCTAATTGCCCTTGAGAAGGTGGTGGTAAGCCGCCGCCTTGAACCGTTGCAGTCCTTGTGGTGAAGGTTCTCCCACAGTGCTGTTAGGGAGTTTCAGGATTTTGACCCAGCGAAAATGAAGGAACGGCAATATATTTCTAAGTCAATATGGTGTGTGGCTTGGGGAGGAGCTTGGAGGTGGTGGCATTCCCATGCGCCTGCTGCCCTTGTCCTTCTAGGTGGAAGAGGTCGCGGGTTTGGGAGGTACTGCCGAAGATGTTGCAGATCTTCTGTTGTTGCATCTTCCAGCTCATCAGCTTCCTCCTCCTCATGTGATGGATGGTCCTCCTTCATCTGTCACCATCAGTAGCTCTCCCCATTGTAGGGCAAAGCTTTGCAGGAGACAGCATACCAGCACTATCCTAGATACTCTACCAGACCATCAGACCAGTTCCGGGCAGCGGAATCGCTGTTTCCACATCCCTAGGGACTGCTCGATGCTCTGGTTGAACCATGTCTACTATTGTTTCTGGTCTCTGCTGGCGTCCTTGGCTTTCAGAGCGGAAGTCGCCCACCAATTCTCCCTTGTCGCTCAGCAGCAAGCCTGGGATGTGTTACTCCTTGTCAAAGAGAGGTGGAAAGCTAGACCGCAGAAGGGCAGCCTGGGGTACGGGCACAGACCTGCACGAACCGCTGCTGGTGGTCAGATACCAGGCAGACGTTAAGGGAGTGAAGCCCTTTTGTAAAAGTACAAGGCTCATTGGTAGGAGCCATAATAACCATGTGTGTGCGGTCGATAGCACCTTGCACTTGTGGGAACCCAGCAATGGCTGCAGGCCATAGCGGGTACTTTGGATAGTGGTTATGTTACTGGACTAGTAATCCGGAGGTCTGGACTAATGACCTGGAGATGTGAGTTCAAATTCTACCAAAGCAGCTGGGAAATTTAAATTCAGGTAATTAAATAAATCTGGAATAAAAAGCTAGTATCAGTAATGGTGAACTAATGAAACTACTGGATTGTCTTAAAAACCCCATCTGGTTCACTAATGTCCTTTTAGGGAAGGAAATCTGTCGTCCTTATGCGGTCTGGCCTATATGTGACTCCAGACCCACAGCAATGTGGTTGACTCTTAACTGCCCCCTGGGATTCAAGAAGACTTGCAACCACCTTCTCAAGGGCAATTAGAGATGGGCAATAAATACCGTCCCTGCCCACATCCCGTGAACTAATAAAAAAAAATAGCATAGCCCTTTCCTGCTGGTTCCTGGGGTCCGCGGGGGAATGCAATGAAATGAAATGATTAGCTCTGGCAAACGGTGCATCAGTGACCTGCTGTACGCAGGAATGCACCACAGCCTGATTGATGTTACAAATGTCTCCAGTTGCAGCCTGATCCTGAGGCATAGAAATTCAGGGCTGCAGTCATCTTACCTGCCACAGGCAATGCAGTGCCAGCTGGAGTAGTGGCTTATGCTCCTGCTGCAGCATTATGCAATGGTCTGCCGTGAGAAGTGCAATCTTCTCCTACATTGCTCGTCACCAAAGTTTAGGTAGCTCACTCTAGGCTACAGACCCTATGAGTGCAATAAAGCCCACTGAGAGCAGCCCTCCTCCTTCTTGGACTCCTTGCAGGACCGTGTGTTGCTCCCGTCCTTCCCCTTCTGCAGCCAGGTAGATGTGGTCAATATCACAATATCACACCCAATATTACTTAAATAAAGAAAGACTTGCATTTATATAACGCCTTTCACGACCACTGGACATCTTAAAGCGTTTTACAGCCAACAAAGTATTTTTGGAGTGTAGTCACTGTTGCAATGTGGGAAACACAACAGTCAGTTTGCGCACAGCAAGCTCCCACAAACAGTAATGTGATAATGACCGGATAAACTGTTTTTGTTATGTTGATTGAGGACTAACTATTAGCCAGGACACTGGGGATAACTCCCCTGCTCTTCTTCGAAATAGTGCCATGGGATCTTTTACGTCCACCCTGAGAGAGTAGACGGGGCCTCGGTTTTAACGTCTCATCTGAAAGGCAGTGCTGCGCTCCCTCAGCACCGCACTGGAGTGTCAGGCTAGATTTCCACGCTCAAGATCCTGACGAGGGACTTGAACTCGCAACCTTCTGACTCAGAGGTGAGTGTGCTACCCACTGAGTCACAGCAGACACTTGTCGCAGTGCTGAGCGCAGTCCACGCTAAAAGGCATGAAAATGGTATTGGGGTCACATTGAGGTCACAGGACCCTGATCTGTTTCAATGAGGCTCCTGTTGGTTGCGGATGCTGGTGGCTGTACAAGCAGGCTTGTAAATGCTGCGCTCTTATTTTTGATGGCACTATCGTCTCACCCCCGCCCGAAAATGGGGAAGTATATCGACCCCATCGTGTCCAGCTCATAGTCCAGGCGCAGCACACATACTGCCAAAGCTACTTCCCATGCAGGCATACTGAAAGCATTTACTGGCCTAAGTAACTCCGTTTCAATTTAAAAGGAAGTTATTCAGCACACATCCCCACTCACCCCTCCTAATCTTCACATCTGCAGATCAGTGCTACAGTCTGGCTGGACTGTAATGAAAATCATTCCTCTCTGCTGTGCGTGTAAAATAAAAAGTACAAAAAACATTTGCTTGTATTTGAAATGTAAAGAGTTATGTTTTTTGATAGTGATCATTTTTCTTAATGCCCCTTGCCCTGGCTACAGGCTTTACAGTTTTGTATGTGAAATATGAAGGTCTGCTTTCAAATCTTTAATCATTCTTGTGGGAACAGTCTTGCATCATGTGATTTCTGTGAGCTTCAATTGAGTCAGTCGTAAATATTCTACATAAATTCCACCCATCTTGAATAAATCATTCTTATCTCAAAAATACGAGCAGCATTTTTTTGTTGAAGGTTCATATTTTATTTGCACTCGTATAATCACCCTCTTGCAAACTACAAAGTAAGAGGGCAACTCTCGTCTCTGTGTGCGTTTGGTCTGGTCAAGAGTCTGGAAACCATGACGACAGACTAGCAAACTGTGAATGATGTCTTTGATGCCTATTTGTGTCAACAGAGCACTTTGTAAAAGAGTTCAAGTGTGCTAAAGTGTCCAGTCAAATATCGGAGAGAAAGGAAGAGAATATTTGAGTGTCAAAGAGATAAACAGAGAGGGGCTGCACCAGAAAGAGAGAGAGAGCGAGACAGTGACAGAGAGAGGGAACAGTGGATCGGGAAAGAGGGACAGAGGTGAGCCAGCAATTGAGAAAGAATTAGAGGGAAAATATGAGCAAGGTAGGGAATATGATTGCGAAAGGCTTTTGACAAGGTCCCACACAAGAGATTAGTGTGCAAAATTAAGGCACATGGTATTGGGGGTAATGTATTGACATGGATAGAGAACTGGTTGGCAGACAGGAAGCAAAGAGTGGGAATAAATGGGTCCTTTTCAGAATGACAGGCAGTGACGAGTGGGGTGCCACAGGGTTCAGTACTGGGACCAGCAATTTACAATATACATTAATGATTTAGACAAAGGAATTGAATGTAATATCTCCAAGTTTGCAGATGACACTAAGCTGGGTGGCAGGGCGAGCTGTGAGGAGGATGCTAAGAGGCTGCAGGGTGACTTGGACAGGTAGGTGAATGGGCAAATGCATGGCAGATGCAGTATAATGTGGATAAATGTGAGGTTATCCACTTTGGTGGCTAAAACAGGAAGGCAGATTATTATTTGAATGGTGACAGATTCTTAAAAGGGGAGATGCAATGAAACCTGGGTGTCATGGTACATCAGTCATTGAAGATAGGCATGCAGATACAGCAGGCAATAAAGAAGGCAAATGGCATGCTGGCCTTCATAGCGAGGGATTTGAGTATAGGAGCAGGGAGGTCTTACTGCAGTTGTACAGGGCCTTGGTGAGACCACACCTTGAGTACTGTGTGCAGTTTTGGTCTCCTAATCTGAGGAAGGACGTTCTTGCTATTGAGCGAGTGCAGCGAAGGTTCACCAGATTGATTCCCGGGATGGCAGGACTGACATATGAAGAAAGACTGGATCTATTAGGCTTATATCCACAGGAATTTAGAAGAATGAGAGGGGGTCTCATAGAAACATAAAATTCTGACGGGATTGGACTCGTTAGATACAGGAAGAATGTTCCCGATGTTGAGGAAGTCCAGAACCAGGGGTCACAGTCTAAGGATAAGAGGTAAGCCATTTAGGACCGAGATGAGGAGAAGCTTCTTCACTCAGAGTTTTGAACCTGTGGAATTCTCTACCACAGAAAGTTGTTGAGGCCAGTTCGTTAGATATATTCAAAAGGGAGTTAGATGTGGCCTTTACGGCTAAAGGGATCAAGGGGTATGGAGAGAAAGCAGGGATGGGGTATTGAAGTTGCATGATCAGTCATGATCGTATTGAATGGTGGTGCAGGCTCGAAGGGCCGAATGGCCTACTCCTGCACCTATTTTCTATGTTTCTATGTTTAAGTCGAGGAATATGAACAGGAAAAAGGCAATGGCAGGCACGCAGCAATAGGCTTCAGGATGACAAAGACAGGATGGTGAAATGGGCAGAAGCATGGCAGGCGCAGTTCAATGTGGAAAAGTGTAAAGTGATAGACTTTGGGAGGACTAATATGGAACGAAAGTGGCCAAGAAATTTACGGACTTACCGCTCTCCGTTAATGCTCTCTGGAAAAAAATTGGCAGCCGCCTCACTACCGGTGCAGGACTTGGTGGCTGCCATTTTGGTGAGGGCCATAGCACCGCCATTAGCAATGCTGGTCCTAGAGATGCAAATGAGCAGAGCATGACGTCTGCAAACTTCGACCTTTTTGCTCACTTTAACACTGGGTGCTAAGCTTGCTCAGGAAAGTCTGTGTGCAGCCGACCAACAGAGACGCTGTCAGCGCTTCTTAAAGGGACACACACCTCTTTCAGGTAATCTTGGATTTAAGCTTTTAGGCTACCCCAGCGACTGCAGCATGGCCGGTGAAAGACTGCTGACTTTCAGTGGGGGACACTGCAGATGGCCTTGCAGGATGACCTCTAGGAGCCAATGGCCGGGATTGTCAAATTGAGTGACGGTGTTTCTTCTTCTTCTTTACTCGCCCCAATCTTCTCTTGGTCATACACTGGCTGGGCAGGCTGGATTTCTTGGGTGTGTGAAATGAGGAAGGCAAAAGGGTAGAGTTGTGGTGAGGAGAGGGCGGGAAATCAAGAGGTGCATGTGAGAAGGAGGATAGGGTATGAGAATACCAGCATCTTGTATAATTTCAGCCCCAATGCTGGCCAAGGGCTCAGCCATGCCCCTGCCAAGAATGGCTAGCACTGTCTCCTCCAAGGGGGTAAGGTGAAGCTAGGAATGGGAGATGTGCCTCATGATTGGTACAGATTATTAGTAGGTGAGTGATGGGTGGCGGGGAGGGGGGTGGTCCGACAATGAGCAAAATTGGCGTGCTGCATGCGACACGCCTGGATGCCCCTTCCCTGGCTTGTTGAGCCATTTGTGTTAGTGCTGAAACACACTTACCATTTTTTTGGATGTGGAAGGCAAGTTAGCTTTAGGAGCTGAAGACTGCCATTTGGGAATTATTTTAAAAAAAATTCAGAATGCAGTTGAGCTCTAAGGGCTAAAAACAGACGATTTTAAAATTATTTTCAAGTTTTTCCATTATAGAAGGCAGTTCCCCTTTAAGGGACCGACACTGTTATCTAAAATGACAGCCTAGCTTTAAAACAATGCTGTTCTTGCTTCAGGGACATTACGGCCACACTACATCGGGCTTCCTGCTGAGAGTAGCACGAGAAAAAGAGGGTTACACAGTAAGTTTAGTGATACGCTAATTTAAATTAGCAGGCGGCTGCCTTCACCATGATGTCGGGTGGCCGTTAACTTCGACCCACAGTGGCACTGGCAGGTTTTTGGCCTACTGGAATTTTTAGGCCAGTATACTATAAATGGCACAATTTTGAAAAGCGTAGATGATAAGCGTAGCTTATAATGTCATTATAAATACATTAAGAGCAAGGGGATAACTAGAGAAAGAGTGGGGCCTATTAGAGACCATAAAGTTAATCTGTGTATGGAGGTGGAAGACGTGGATATGGTTCTGAATGAAATTTTGCGCCTGTTTTCACAAAAGAGAGGGGTGATGCAGACATTGCAATCAGGGAGGAGGAGTGTGAAATATTAGATGAAATAAACATAATGAAAGAAGAAGTATTAAGGGGCTTAGCAGCTTTGAAAGTGGATAAATCTGCAGGCCCGGATTAAATGTATCCCACACGCTGTTAAGAGAAGCAAAAGAGGAAATAGCAGAGGCTCTGACCATCAGTTTTCCAATCCTCTCTGGCTACAGGTACGGTGACAGAGGACTGGAGGACTGCTAATGTTGTGCCATTGTTTAAAAAGGGAGAAAGGGATAGACCGAGTAATTACAGGCCACTCAGCCTAATCTCAGTGGTGGGATTATTATTGGAAAAAATTCTGAGGGACAGAATAAATCTTCATTTAGAAAGACATGGATTAATCAAGGACAGTCAGCATGGATTTGTAAGGGAAGGTCATGTCTGACTAATTTTTGAAGAGGAACCAAGGAGGGTCTATAACGAGCATGGTGGATAGAGGTGTACCGATGGATGTGGTGTATTTAGATTTCCAAAAGGCATTTGATAAGGTGCCACACAAAAGGTTACTGCAGAAGATAAAAGTATGCGGAGTCAGAGGAAATGTATTAGCATGGATAGAGAATTGGCTGGCTAACAGAAAGCAGAGAGTCGGGATAAATGGGTCCTTTTCGGGTTGGAAATCAGTGGTTAGTGGTGTGCCACAGGGATCGGTGCTGGGACCACAACTGTTTACAATATACATAGATGACCTGGAAGAGGGGACAGAGTGTACTGTAACAAAATTTGCAGATGAAACAAAAATTAGTGGGAAAGCGGGTTGTGTAGAGGACACAGAGGGCTGCAAAGAGATTTAGATAGGTTAAGCGAATGAGCTAAGGTTTGGCAGATGGAATACAATGTCGGAAAATGTGAGGTCATCCACCTTGGAAAAAAAAACAGTAAAAGGGAATATTATTTGAATGGGGAGAAATTACAACATGCTGCGGTGCAGAGGGAGCTAGGGGTCCTTGTGCATGAATCCCAAAAAGTTAGTTTGCGGTGCAGCAGGTAATCAGGAAGGTGAATGGAATGTTGGCCTTCATTGCGAGAGGGATGGAGTACAAAAGCAGGGAGGTCCTGCTGCAACTGTACAGGGTATTGGTGAGGCCGCACCTGGAGTACTTCGTGCAGTTTTGGTCACCTTACTTTAGGAAGGATATACTAGCTTTGGAGGGGGTACAGAGACAATTCACTAGGCTGATTCCGGAGATGAGGGGGTTACCTTATGATGATAGATGATAGAATTCCAGTAAATTAGTTAAACATGATTTCCCCTTCATGAATCCATGTTGCGTCTGCTTGATTGCACTATTCCTATCTAGATGTCCCGCTTTTTCTTCCTTAATGATAGCTTCAAGCATTTTCCCCACTACAGATGTTAAACTAACCGGCCTATAGTTAACTGCCTTTTGTCTGACCCCTTTTTTTTTAAACAGAGGCATTACATTAGCTGCTCTCCAATCCACTGGTACCTCCCCAGAGTCCAGAAAATGTTGGTAGATTATAACGAATGCATCTGCTATAACTTCCGCCATCTCTTTTAATACCCTGGGATGCATTTCATCAGGACCAGGGGACTTGTCTACCTTGTGATCCATTAGCCTGTCCAGCACTACCCCACTAGTGATAGTGATTGTCTCAAGATCCTCCCTTCCCACATTCCAGTGACCAGCAATTTTTGGCATGGTTTTTGTGTCTTCCACTCTGAAGACCGAAGCAAAATAATTGTTTAAGGTCTCAGCCATTTCCACATTTCCCATTATTAAATCCCCCTTCTCATCTTCTAAGGGACCAACATTTACTTTCGTCACTCTTTTCCGTTTTATATATCGGTAAAAGCTTTTACTATCTGTTTTTATGTTTTGCGCAAGTTTACTTTCGTAATCTATCTTTCCTTTCTTTATTGCTTTCTTAGTCATTCTTTGCTGTCGTTTAAAACTTTCCCAATCTTCTAGTTTCCCACTAACCTTGGCCACCTTATACGCATTGATTTTTAATTTGATACTCTCCTTTATTTCCTTGGTTATCCACGGCTGGTTATCCCTTCTCTTACCACCCTTCTTTTTCACTGGAATATATTTTTGTTGAGCACTGTGAAAGAGCTCCTTAAAAGTCCTCCAATGTTCCTCAATTGTGCCACCATTTAGTCTGTGTTCCCAGTCTACTTTAGCCAATTCTGCCCTCATATCACTGTAGTCCCCTTTGTTTAAGCATAGTATGCTCGTTTGAGACACTACTTCCTCACCCTCAATCTGTATTACAAATTCAACCATACTGTGATCACTCATTCCGAGAGGATCTTTTACTGGGAGATCGTTTATTATTCCTGTCTCATTACACAGGACCAGATCTAAGATAGCTTGCTCCCTTGTAGGTTCTGTAACATACTGTTCTAAGAAACAATCCCGTATGCATTCTATGAATTCCTCCTCAAGGCTACCCCGTGCGATTTGATTTGACCAATCGATATGTAGTTTAAAATCCCCTATGATTACTGCCGTTCCTTTTTCACATGCCTCCATCATTCCCTTGATTATTGTCCGCCCCACGTGAAGTTATTATTTGGGGGCCTATAAACTATGCCCACCAGTGACTTTTTCCCCTTACTATCTCTAATCTCCATCCACAATGATTCAACATTTTGTTCATTGGAGCCAATATCGTCTCTCACAACTGCCCTGATATCATCCTTTATTAACAGAGCTACCCCACCTCGTTTCCCTTCTTGTCTATCTTTCCAAATTGTCAGATACCCCTGTATGTTTAATTCCCAGTCTTGGCCACCCTGCAACCACGTTTCTGTAATGGCCACCAAATCAAACCCATTTGTAATGATTTGTGCCGTCAACTCATTTACTTTATTTTGAATGCTGCGTGCGTTTAGGTAGAGTGTTTTAATACTAGTTTTTAAACCATGATTTTTAGTTTTGACCCCTCCTGCAGCCCCTTTATATTCAAACATATTTGTCCCTTCCTATCACCTTGTGGTTTACACTTACCCCAGTGCTACTCTGCTCTGTTGCCTCCTGCCTTTTGCATCCTTTCTTGGGGTTCTGTTCATCTGAGCTCTCACCCACTCTAACTAGCTCAGAGCCCTCTCCTGGGTTCCCATCCCCCTGCCAAGTTTGTTTTCCTTGGAACAGAGGAGGCTGAGGGGTGAACTTATTGAAAAGTATAACATTATGAGGGGCCTAGATAGAATGGATTGGAAGGACCTATTTCCATTGGCAGAAGGGTCAACAACCAGGGGACATCGATTTAAAGTAATTGGTAAAAGGTTTAGAAGAGATATGAGGGGAAACTTCTTTACCCAGAGGGTGGTGGGGGTCTGGAACTCACTGCCTGAAAGGGTGATGGAGGCAGAAACCGTCACCACATTTAAGGGGTGCTTAGATGTGCACTTGAAGTGCTGCAACCTGCAAGGCTGTAGACTAAGAGCTGGAAAGTGGGATTCAGCTTCATAGCTGTTTGACGGCCGGCACGGACACAATGGGCTGAAATAGCCTCCTTCCGTGCCGTAAATTTCTATGATTCTATGAGCAGAGAGACCTTGCTGTCCATGCACACAAATCCTTAAATAGGTAGGGCAAGTTGATAAGGTGGTCAAAAAAGGATATGGGTTACTTGGGTTTCTAATTAGAAGACTAGAATATAAAAGCAAAACGATCATGCTAAAACATTATAAATCACTGCTTAGGCCTCAGCTGAAGTATTGTGGACAATTGTGGGCACCACACTTCAGGAAAGATGTAAAGGCCTTAGAAAGGGTACGGAGAAGGTTTACCAGGATGATACCAGGGATGAGGGACTTCAGTTACGAGGAGAGATTGGAGAAGTTAAGACTGATCTCCGTGGAACAGAGAAGGTTAAAAGATGACCTAATAGAAGCTTTCAAAATGGTGCGAGGTATTGATAGAGTAGATAGAGAAAAATCATTCCCTCTGGCGAGTGGGTCAATAACTGGAGATCATAGATTCTAAATCATTGGCAGAAGTTCTAAAGGGGAGATGAGGAGAATTTTTGTCACTCAGAAAGTTATCGGGATCTGGAACACTCTACCTGAAAAGGTAGTGGAAGCTGATTCCATAAATAATTTTAAGAGGAAGTTGGACAGGTACTTGAGGACGGGGAACTTTCAGGGTTACGGACAAAAAGCGGGGATGTTGGACTAAGCACAACTGCTCTTTCAAAGATTTGGCACAGGCTCGATGGGCCAAATGGCCTCCTTCTGTGCTGTACGTTTCAGTGATTCTATGATTCTATTTGAGAGTTAGCATATGTGAACAGTATAGAAAACTTCTGAGACGGAGCAAGTTTTCTTCTGGTCAGATTTGGTTTTCGATATTGCTCATTAAGCTCGATATTCCTTTTGATTGGCGGTGATGTAATACAGCTGATGAATTCGGCCCACAATTGTTCTTGGTGCATTTTTCACCATTGCTGATATCGATAGATTCAAATATTTTAAAGACTGTGGTGCCCATTAGTGGTTAACTCATACCAGTCATTGGCTGTGAGGCAGTGAAGGTATTGCACGATGGAGCTGTGCATGATTTACCACTACGGATTGTACCAGGCGATGGGCTAACGCTATTCGGCAGAAGCTGGCTAGGAAAGATCCGATGGAACTGGGACAACATCAAAGCACTGTTTTTGGTGGATGACGCCTCGTGCGCCCAAGTGCTAAACAAATTTGTTATTCAAGCCAGGCATCGGCAACTTCACAGGCGCAAATCCATCTAGTCCCTGATGCATGACCCGTTCATCACAAGGCCCGAGTGGTTCCAAACGTGAGGCGAGAGAAAGTCGAGATCGAGCTGGAGAGACTTCAACGAGAGGGGATCACATCGCCAGTCGAGTTCAATGAGTGGGCCAGTCCAATTGTTCCGGTGTTGAAAAGCGATGGGACGGTCAGAATCTGCTGGGCCTACAAGGTAACAATCAATCGAGTCTCATTACAGGGCCAGTACCCACTATCCACAGCAGATGATCTGTTCGCAATGCTAGCAGGGGGGGAAGTCGTTCACCAAGCTGGATCTAACCTCTGCTCACATGACACAGGAGCTGGCTGAACCTTAACAAAAATTGACGTGCATCAACACGCACAGAGGACTGTTCATATACTGCAGATGCCCCTTTGGGATTCGCTCGGCTGCAGCCATCTTCTAGAGGAACATGGAGAGTCTGCTGAAATCGGTTCCGTGCACCGTTGTGTTTCAAGATGACATCTTGATCACTGGCCGCAACACCACTGAACACTTGCACAACCTGGAAGAGGTTCTAAAGCGACTGGACAGAGAGGGACTGAGGCTGAAATGCTCCAAGTGTGTTTTCCTGGCGCCTGAGGTCGAATTTCTGGGGGGAAAGATTGCGGCGGACGGCATCAGACCCACGGACTCCAAGACGGAAGCCATCAAGAATGCACCCAGACCACAGAATGTGACGGAGCTGAATTTGTTCCTGGTACTCGTCAACTATTTTGGTAACTTTCTACCGGGGTTGAGCATTTTGCTGGAACCTTTGCATTTATTGTTACGCAATGGTGACAACTGGGTTTGGGGTAAATCTCAAGAGACAGCCTTTAAAAAGGCCAGAAACCTGCTATGTTCTAACAAGTTACTTGTATTGTATGACCCGTGTAAACGTTTAGTACTAGATTGTGATGCATCTTCGTAAGGGGTCGGTTGTGTATTACAGCAAACCAATGTGTCAGGCAAACTGCAACCGGTTGCATATGCATCCAGAAGCTTATCTAAGGTTGAAAGAGCCTACAGTCTGGTTGAGAAAGAAGCATTAGTATGTGTATACGGGGTTAAGAAAATGCAGCAATACCAATTTGGACTCCGGTTCGAGCTCGAAACCGACCACAAGCTGTTCATTTCGCTGTTCTCAGAAAGCAAAGGTATTAACACCAATGCTTCATCCCGCATCCAAAGATGGCATCCAATGATGCCATCAGTCAGCTACCATTGCCCACCACCGGGGTGGAAATGTTGCAACCCGCAGACTTACTTCTTGTAATGGATGCTTTTGAGAGCAAGGGATCACCCGTCCTCGCCAGATCAGGACCTGGACTAGCCATGACTCTGTGCTATCACTAGTAAAAGGCTGTGTCCTCAATGGGAGCTGGTTGGCTGCAAGACGAAATTAAGCTGTTCCACCGATACAAGGATGAAATGTCCATCCATTCGGACTGTCTCCTATGAGGGAATCATGTAGTTTTGCCAAAAAAAGGCAGGGAAACGTTTATACATGACCTTCACAGTACCCACCCAGGCATAGTCATGATGAAGGCTATCGCCAGGTCGCACGTTTGGTGGCCCGGCATTGACTCGGAATTAGAGTCATGCGCACACCAATGTAACACTTGCTCACAGTTGATCAATGCACCAAGGGAGGCCCCACTGAGTCTGTGGTCATGGCCCTCCAAACCGTGGTCCAGGATCCACATAGATTTCGCTGGCCCCTTTCTAGGAAAGATGTTCCTAGTAGCAGTGGACGCTTACTCTAAATGGATTGAATGTACAATAATGTCGTCATGTACGTCCACTGCCACCATTGAAAGCCTCCGGGCCATGTTCGCCACCCTTGGTTTGCCCAACATCCTTGTTAGCGACAAGGACCATGTTTCTCCAGCTCGGAATTCAATGAGTTCATGACCCGCAATGGCATCAAGCATGTCAGGTCAGCGCCATTTAAGCCCTCATCCAATGGTCAAGTAGAATGGGCAGTCCCAACCATCAAGCAGAGCTTGAAACGCGTGACGGATGGTTCCCT
The DNA here is from genome assembly GCF_044704955.1 of Pristiophorus japonicus. Classification (NCBI taxonomy): domain Eukaryota; kingdom Metazoa; phylum Chordata; class Chondrichthyes; family Pristiophoridae; genus Pristiophorus; species Pristiophorus japonicus. The sequence goes on along the minus strand of NC_091977.1, from coordinate 518,692,323 downwards.
GCAGACCCGGTTATCTCGGATTCTACTCAGCTACCGCACGCAACCCCACTTGCTTACCAGGGTTCACTCTGAAGAGAGCACTCAAAACCAGGCTCTCCTTAGTCCACCTAGATCTCAATGATCATGTAGAAACCCGGCGTCACTGGCATAACGTGTACCACGATCACGTGGCTGTATCACGTGACGTTGAGGTCAATGACCCTGTGTTTGTTCTTAATTATGGTCATGGTCCCAAATGGGTTGCTGGCACTGTGTCAGCCAAGGAGGGGAATAGAGTTTTTGTTGTCAAACTTTTGAATGGACAAATGTACAGAAAGCACTTGGATCAGACCAAACTGCGATTCACTGACAACCAAGAACAGTATGAAGAGGACATTACCATCAATGATCCACTCACACACACCCAACCAGCACTTAGTCTCGCGGTCAACCACGAGAATGAACCCACCATGCCCGACAGTCTGATCAGACCAGTCACACCGCAGTGCAGTAAAGATCCGACTGACTCACCCATGCCAGGACTTCAACTCAGGTGATCAATCCGGGAACACAGGATCGCCTCAAATTGTAAATAACTTGTCTCTAAGACCTTGGGGGGGAATTATGTTATGTAAGTAAACATTACCAATGTGTAAGACTTGCCACCAGGGGGCACACCTGTGGGAGACCCAAGGGTCATCTGCACACCCTAGACAAGCAGGTATAAAATGCAGTCTACTATGCTGCTTCCTCAGTCTGGAGTTACATTAAAGAGACCAAGGTCACAACAGTTTGAGCTTACAATATACAGTCTTGTGGAGTTATTCTGAACATAACACCAACAGTCCAACACTGTCTCAGTACTACACTGGAGTGTCAGCATAGATTTTGGTGCACAAGTCCCTGAAGGAGGACTTGAACCCAAGATCTTTGAATCACAGGCGAGGATGCTACCTACTGAGCCACAGCAGACAGCTGAATGATATAAAGAGCATATAAAACAATCCATGCAAGGTAAATACCATATTTAAAAATTGGAGGAATTTTTCTTCTCCAATATAAATGTCCTCAAGTTTATTAAAGTTCTCGACATAAGACCAGACATTCAACACCTAGGAAAAGCTAGTTCCATTGCACCTAATGCTTATAGGGTGTGGTAGCATAGTGGTTATATTGCTGGGTTAGCAATCCAGAGGCCTGGGCGAATAAACCAGAAACATGAGTTCAAATCCCACCATGGCAGCTGGGGAATTTAAACTCAATTAATTAAATAAATCTGAAATAAAAAGCATATCAGTAATGGTGACCATGATGGTTGTGAAAACCCATCTGGTTCATTAATGTCATTTAGGGAAGGAAATCCTCTGCTGTTACCCAGTCTGGCCGATATGTGACTCCAGACCCACAGCACACTGCCTTCTGAATGGCCTCGCAAGTTATTGTATTCAAGAAGGTGGCCCACCACCATCCTCTCGAGGGTAATAAGAACATAAGAAATAGGAACAGGAGTAGGCCATGTGGCCTCTTGAGCCTGCTCTGCCATTCAAAAAGATCACGGCTGATCTGATCATGGACGACCCCATAACCCCTTATCGTTCAAGAAACCGTCTGTTCCCGTCTTAAATTTATTCAATGTCCCAGCTTCCACAGCTCTCTGAGGCAGCGAATTCCACAGATTTACAACCCTCTGAGAGAAGAAATTTCTCCTCATTTCTGTTTTAAATGGGCGGCCCTTATTCTAAGATCATGCCCTCTAGTTCTAGTCTTCCCCCATCAGTGGAAACATCCTCTCTGCATCCACCTTGTCAAGCCCCCTCATAATCTTATACGTTTCGATAAGATCACCTCTCATTATTCTGAATTCCAATGAGTAGAGGCCCAACCTACTCAACCTTTCCTCATAAGTTACATCCCCGCATCCCTGGAATTGACCTAGTGAACCTTCTCTGAACTGCCTCCAAAGCAAGTATATCCTTTCAGAAATATGGAAACCAAAACTGCACGCAGTATTCCAGGTGTGGCCTTACCAATACCTTATATAGCTGTAGCAAGACTTCCCTGCTTTTATGCTCCATCACCTTTGCAATAAAGGCCAAGATACCATTGATTTTTCCTGATCACTTGCTGTACCTGCATACTATCCTTTTGTGTTTCATGCACAAGTACCCCCAGGTCCCGCTGTACTGCAGCACTTTGCAATCTTTCTCCATTTAAATAATAACTTGCTCTTTGATTTTTTTCTGCCAAAGTACATGACCTCACACTTTCCAACATCATACTCCATCTGCCAAATTTTTGCCCACTCACTTAGCCTGTCTGTCCTTTTGCAGATTTTTTGTGTCCTCCTCACACATTGCTTTTCCTCCCATCTTTGTATCGTCAGCAAACTTGGCTACGTTACGCTCAGTCCCTTCTTCCAACTCCCTAATAAGGGATAGAAACATAGAAACATAGAAAATAGGTGCAGGAGTAGGCCATTCGGCCCTTCTAGCCTGCACCACCATTCAATGAGTTCATGGCTGAACATTCAACTTCAGTACCCCATTCCTGCTTTCTCGCCATACCCCTTGATCCCCCTAGTAGTAAGGACCTCATCTAACTCCTTTTTAAATATATTTAGTGAATTGGCCTCAACAACTTTCTGTGGTAGAGAATTCCACAGGTTCACCACTCTCTGGGTGAAGAAGTTCCTCCGCATCTCGGTCCTAAATGGCTTACCCCTTATCCTTAGACTGTGACCTCTGGTTCCGGACTTCCCCAACATTGGGAACATTCTTCCTGCATCTAACCTGTCTAACCCCGTTAGAATTTTAAATGTTTCTATGAGGTCCCCTCTCATTCTTCTGAACTCCAGTGAATACAAGCCCAGTTGATCCAGTCTTTCTTGATAGGTCAGTCCCGCCATCCCGGGAATCAGTCTGGTGAACCTTCGCTGCACTCCCTCAATAGCAAGAATGTCCTTCCTCAGGTTAGGAGACCAAAACTGTACACAATTCCAGGTGTGGCCTCACCAATGCTCTGTACAACTGTAGCAACACCTCCCTGCCCCTGTACTCAAATCCCCTTGCTATGAAGGCCAACATGCCATTTGCTTTCTTAACCGCCTGCTGCACCTGCATGCCAACCTTCAATGACTGATGTACCATGACACCCAGGTCTCTTTGCACCTCCCCTTTTCCTAATCTGTCACCATTCAGATAATAGTCTGTCTCTCTGTTTTTACCACCAAAGTGGATAACCTCACATTTATCCACATTATACTTCATGGGCAATGAATGCCGGCCTTGCCAGTGACGCCCACATCCCTTGAATGAATTTTTAAAAAATGGCATGGTAGGTACAAGGCAGATGCTCACTCATATCTCTGCTCCTTGTTTAAGGACCATTAGCAGTGGCTATTACATGTTGTTAGGTCATCACGGGAGGCATGGAGCAGAAATGGATCCTGCATCGCAACCATATTAGTTAAATCCTAATAATCTTTTGTAGCTTATGGAAGAACCAGGTAAGAATTTCAGGACGAGGATCAGCTGGAATAAATCCAAGACACAAGAAGTTATTATCATTCACCCTTAAAAGATTATTTAATCAGTCTTATATTCTAAAGCCACAGGTTGGATCATTTATAGGAACAGAGGAACATAGGAATAGGAGCAGGCCATTTAGCCCCTCCAACCTGCTCTGCCATTCAATGAGATCATGGCTGATCTGTGACCTAACTCCAGATATCCGCCTTTGCCCCATATCCCTTAGTACCTTTGGTTATCAAAAATCTATCAATCTCAGATTTAAAATTAACAATTGACTTATCATCAACTGCTGTTGGCAGAAGAGAATTCTAAACTTCCACCAATCTTTGCATATAGAAGTGTTTCCTAACTTCACTCCAGAAAGCCTGGCTCTAATTTTTAGGAAATGTAACCCAGTCCGAGAATCCCCAATCAGCGGAAATAGTTTTTCTCTATCAACAACAACAACTGGTATTTATATAGCGTCTTTAATGTAGTAAAACATCCCAAGGCGCTTCACAGGAGTTTTATCAAGCAAAATTTGACACCGAGCCACATAAGTAGAAATTAGGGCAGACAACCAAAAGCTTGTTCAAAAAGTAGGTTTTAAGGAGCGTCTTCATAGAATCATAGAAATTTACAGCACGGAAGGAAGCCATTTCGGCCCATCGTGTCTGTGCCGGCCGACCAAGAGCTACCCAGCCTAATCCTACTTTCCAGCTCTTGCTTCGTAGCCCTGTAGGCTATGCCACTTTAAGTGTTCATCCAAGTATCTTTTAAATGTGGTGAGGGTTTCTGCCTCTACCACCCTTTCAGGCAGTGATTTCCAGACCCCCGCCACCCTCTGGGTGAAGACGGGGAATTATAGACCGGTTAGCCTGACATCGGTAGTGGGGAAAATGTTAGAATCAATTATTAAAGATGTAACAGCAGCGCATTTGGAAAGCAGTGACAGGATCGGTCCAAGTCAGCATTGATTTATGAAAGGGAAATCTTCTAGATTTTTTGAGGATGTAACTAGTAGAGTGGACAAGGGAGAACCAGTGGATGTGGTGTCTTTGGACTTTCAAAAGGCTTTTGACATGGTTCCACACAAGAGATTATGTGTGTAAAATTAAAGCACATGTTATTGGGGGTAATGTATTGGACATAGATAGAGAAATAGTTGGCAGACTGGAAGCAAAGAGCAGGAATAAACAGGTCCTTTTCAGAATGGCAGGCAGTGACTAGTGGGGTGCCGCAAGGTTCAGTGCTGGGACCCCAACTCTTTACAATATACATTAATGATTTAGACAAAGGAATTGAATGTAATATCTCCAAGTTTTCAGCTGACACTAAGCTGTGAGGAGGATGCTAAGAGGCTGCAGGGTGACTTGGATAGGTTAGATGAATGGGCAAATGCATGGCAGATGCAGTATAATGTGGATAAATGTGAGGTTATCCACTTTGGTGTCAAAAACAGGAAGGCAGATTATTATCTGAATGGTGACAGATTAGTAAAAGGGGAGGTGCAATGAGACCTCGGTCATGGTACATCAGTCACTGAAGGTAGGCATGCAGGTACAGCAGGTGGTGAAGAAAGTAAATGGCATGCTGGCCTTCATAGCGAGAGGATTTGAGTATAGAAGCAGGGAGGTCTTACTGCAGTTGTACAGGGCCTTGGTGAGACCACACCTTGAATATTGTGTGCAGTTTTGGTCTCCTAATCTGAAGGACGTTCTTGCTATTGAGGGAGTGCAGCGAAGGTTCACCAGACTAATTCTCGGGATGGCAGGACTGACATAGGAAGAAAGACTGGATCGGATAGGCTTATATTCACTGGAATTTAGAAGAATGAGAGGGGATCTCATAGAAACATATAAAATTATGACGGGACTGGACAGGTTAGATGCAGGAAGAATGTTCCCGATGTTGAGGAAGCCCAGAACCAGGGGTCACAGTCTAAGGATAAGGGGTAAGCCATATAGGACCGAGATGAGGAGAAACTTTTTCACCCGGAGAGTGGTGAACCTGTAGAATTCTCTACCACAGAAAGTTGTTGAGTCCAGTTCTTTGGATATATTCAAGAGGGAGTTAGATATGGCCCTTATGGCTAAAGGGATCAGGGGTATGGAGAGAAGGCGGGAGTGGGGTACTGATCAGCCATGATCATATTGAATGACGGTGCAGGCTCAAAGGGCCGAATGGCCTGCTGCTGCACCTATTTTCTATGTTTCTATGTTCCCTCCTTGAATGCCTCTCACTGCTCTGATACTGATTTACCATTAAGTAGCCGTTTCCAGTCCACTTTGGCCAAATCCTATTTCAGCTCAGCAAAATTGGCTTTACCCAAATTGAGAACTTTTTTTCTTGGTCCACCTTTATCCTTTTCCATAACTACCCTAAATCTTATGATCACTAGCACCAAAATGCTCTCCCACTGATATCCCATCATTCCCCCAAACCAAGTCCAGAACCACCACTCCCCCCCAACCTTGTTGGGCTTGTTACATACCGGCTAAAGACGTTCTCCTGATGCATTTAGGAATTCTGCTCCCTCTGTTCCATTTACATTGCTTTTTTCCCCAGTTAATATTAGGATAGTTGAAATCCCCTATTATTACAGCTCTATAGCTTTTGCACTTCGCAGCAATTTGCCCACATATTTGTTCTTCTGTCTCCCTCGGACTGTTTGGGGGGTCTATAGTACACTCCCAGTCATGTGATTACTCCTTTTTTGTTCTTCAATTCAAACCATGTTTGATGACCCATCTAACATATCATCCCTTCTCACAGCTGTAATTGTTTCTTTAATCAATACTGCGACCCCCCTCCTTTTTTACCCCCCTCTCTATCCCGCCTGAAAACCCTATAACCAGGAATGTTGAACTACCATACCTGCCCTTCTTTCAGCCATGTCTCAGTATTGGCTATAATATTGTACTCCCAAGTGTCAATCTGTGGTCTCAGCTCATCTGCCTTACTCCCTATACTCCTTGCATTGAACAATGTACCATTTAGTGGCGCCAAAATCCCTTGTTGTCTATTTACCAGACCTTGTTTCCCCTGTCTTCTAAATTCATATTCTACTTTTCTGCTGCCCAATTCCAGCCTTGCTTCTCTCCCCACTTAATCTATTCTCCGGTTCCCATCCCCCTGCCAAGCTAGTTTAAACCCTCCCCAACAGCACTAACAAGCCCTCCCGCGAGGATACTGGTCCCGTCTCTGTGAGGTGCAACCCGTCCGGCTTGTACAGGTCCCACCTCCCCAAGAAATGGTCCCAATGCCTCAAGAATCTAAAACCCTCTCGCCTGCACCATCTCTCCAGCCATGCATTCATCTTTTCTATCCTCCTATTTCTGTACTCACTAGCACGTGACACCGGCAGTAACCCGGAGATTACTACCTTTGAGGTCCTGCTTTTTTAATCTCTCTCCTTCTCCCTAAACTCTGTCTGCAGGACCTCATCCCTCTTTCTAACTATGTCATTGGTACCGAAATGGACCACGACTTCTGGCTGTTCACCCTCTCCCCCCAGAATGTCTTGCAGCCACTCGATCACATCCTTGACCCTGGCACCAGGGAGGCAACATACCATCCTGGAGCCATGTCTGCAGCCGCAGAAATGCCTGTCTGCTCCCCTGACAATCGAATCCCCTACCACTATTGCTCTTCCATTCTTCTTCCTCCCCTCTATGCAGCTGAGCTGCCCCTGGTGCCGTGGACTTGGCTCTGGCTACACTCCCCACAGGCACCATCACCCTCATCAGTACTCAGAACAGAATACTCGTTGGAGTGCAAGATTCACTCAGGGGACTCTTGACCTATCTATCTAGTCCTCCTCTTCTGTCTGGTGGTCACCCACTTCCTCCCTGCCTGCACACTCTTTAGCTGCGAGGTGACCACCTCTAGAAACATGCAATCCATGTAGCTCTCAGCATCGCAAATGCACCGCAGTGACTCCAGCTACCGCTCAAACTCTGAAACCTGGAGCTCAAGTTTCTGCAGCTGGAGATGCCTCCTGCACACATGGTTGTCCAGGCCATGTGAAACATCCAGGACTTCCCACATGCCACAGGATGTGCACTCCATGGTACTGAGCTGCCCTGCCATGCCTCTAGTTAATTGACTATAAACTAAACTACGAAATAAACTTAACACTCGAAGGCAAAAAAAAAAGCTCACTGGCAACTTACCAATCAGCTCCTTCCCTTTTGCCGATATTATTTTTGGTTTCTGACATCACTCCTGTGTTGAGTTGCTATTGGCGCTCCACCTGCTTGCTGCTGCTGCTCCGGTCTGCACTGTCTCTGGGCCACCCGCTCAATTTATACTCCACCCGCTCACTGCTGCTGCTGCTCTAGTTTGCCCCTCTTCTCCGAATTCGTACCCTTTCCAAATTCCCAAATAATTCACTCTGTTTCAGTCTACTCCCTTTAAGACCGCTCTGTGCAGACCACTCTGTGCTCTGAAAAACTGTTGACTTATATAATCTTAAGAGCTATACCCAATTTACAAGTGTTGACTCAGCTCCCCTTTTCTCTGTGATTAACACCTATTCAAGAAAAACACACAGCTAACTGACAGTTAACTGCCATTGGCGGGCAACTTCTGTTAACTACAGTTTTAAACTTCTAGATTTTAATCAAAATGTTAAACTAGATTTCGCTATATACAGCTTTAACTTGCTCAATACATACAAGAAATTCTCACTCTTTTCAAATTCTCAAATAAACCACTCTGTATAAGTCCACTCCCTTTAAGGCCACTCTGTGCAGACCACTCTGTCAAAGAAGGAGGGCGGGGTGGAGAGGTTTAGGGAGGAAATTCCAGAGCTTATGGCCTAGGCAGCTGAAGGCATGGCCATCAATGTTTGAGCAATTAAAATCAGGGATGCTCAAGTGGGCAGAATTCGAGGAGCGCAGATATCTCTGAGGATTGTGACACGTCTCCGGCACAGGCTCGATGGGCCGAATGGCCTCCTTCTGTGTTGTAACCATACTATGATTCTTGTGGGGCTGGAAGAGACTACAGAGATAGGGAGATCCACTCTATCAGTTCCTCTTAATATCTTGAAAGTAATAAGGTTTTTTAAACATTATGCTGAAAATAAGAAAGAAATATTGAATGTACCTAAATTGATATAGGTTATTAAGAAATTAATAAATGTTGACACCGAGGCCAATTAGAGTACTGCATACAATTCTGGTCGCCATATTATAAAAAGGATATAGAGGCACTGGAGAGGGTGCAGAAAAGATTTACAAGGATGATACCTGAAATGCGAGGGTATACCTATCAGGAAAGGATGAACAGGCTGGGTCTCTTTTCTCTAGAAAAAAGGCTGAGGGGGGAACCCAATAGAGGTCTTTAAAATTAAGAAAGGTTTTGATAGGGTGGATACAGAGAGAATGTTTCCACTTGTGGGGAAGAGCATAACTAGAGGCCATCAATATAAGATAGTCATCAAGAAATCCAATGGGGAATTCAGAAGAAACTTCTTTACCCATAGAGTGGTGTGAATGTGGAACTCGCTATCACAGGGAGTGGTTGAAGCGAATAGATGCATTTCAGGGGAGGCTAGATAAGCATATGAGTGAGAATGGAATAGAGGGTTATGCTGATAGATTTAGTTGAGGAAAGACTGGAGGAGGCTCGAGTGGAGCATAAACACCGGCATGGACTGGTTGGGCCGAATGGCCTGTTTCTGTGCCATGTATCCTGTGTAATTCGATGTAATTGTTGCAGTCTCACTGCCACCATGTCTAATTCGGCATAAATTGATGCCTATTAAATTGTATCAATAGAAACCAATCGCTTCGATATAATCCTAATTCCATTTCAAGACAATATATTTTCAGGTCGATGACCCTTCGTCAGAACTGGAAAAAGTTAGAGATGTAACAGGTTTTAAGCAAGTCCAAGAGGCAGGGAAAGAAGGGGAGTAAGGAAGAAAAGGGAAAGTCTGTGATAGGGTGGAAGGCAGGAGAGATTAAATGTCAAAAGGGATGATGGTGCAAGCGAAAAGGGACAGTAATGGAACAAGTAAAGAAACAATGATTTCTTTGTGCTTTCAAAGAACTTAGTAGTGGGCTTTGCTTTGAAGCTGCTGTCTGCCAGGATCAGGGAAGGGTGAAAAACAGGCACCAAAACTGGTTAATTTCAGCTGTTGACTTGTTACAACAGTTAGTTCCTCTTATACTGAGCTAGCTGATGTCAGCTGAGGGGGTGGAGTCATTTGACAGACACAATATTTTACTGAAGGTACATAGGGCCTGAACTCGGTCGAAGTCAAGGCCTGCCCAAGTGGCGCCCAAAGGACCACCAGTGGCCGCCGAGAGACCGGGTGGTACTTTGCCAGGAATATTCCTCTAAAAGAGGTGGCAGTACCAATCGGCGGTCAAACAACGGCTTACGCCTTCAATCTGGGCAGTAGCGGGCGGGAGCTCTCAATCTCGGCAGCAAATGCGCTTGCCGCCCAAGTGCCGCCGAGGATGGAGTCGGGCCCAGGGAGGGTGGAAGACCAGCAAATAAAAATCATAGCAAAAAAAAACACCGCAACACCTTCAGGGGACCCCATCCAGGTAAGTCGCTGTAAAAAAAAAAATTTTTTAAATATGTTCACTAACCTTTTTTCTCTGTTCTTCGTACTTACCGTTGGGGTTAGAACAGCCTCCATGCAGCGGTCCTTCCCCCTGCTGGCACCAACCCCCACCCACACCAATCTGGCAGCTCGGTGGGCGGGAGGCCACTTACACTACTTGGCCGCCAAAGGACGTCAGCGGACGGTTCCCAGCGGTAGTCCTCTCCCGACCGCTCCAGCCCATGGAAAATGGCAAAGAGAGGAGACCGGCAGCAAAACTCGACGGCAGCCGGCGGCGGTAAGGCCACCAATATCGGGGCCATGAAATCACGTCTTCGCTATAAAGTTAGCAGCCCATTTTGATGTCTCCGCTATGAATGCAGGCTCGAAGGGCCTACTCCTGCACCTATTTTCTATTTTCTATTTTCTATGAATGTGCACTTTGATCCACGCATACTTACCTCATTTGTTACTTCGATTTTTTTGAAAGAAACTTTTAAATAAACAAACATGTCAGGGGCTCTCGTTGAACAACTGCGAGCCGAGTGTTTCATGTCCGACTCCCAAATGTGGTGGTCGAGCGGTGTACTAGGAAGCAGGGAGCTGAAAACAAACACATGGTCCTTCTCAATCTTTGCTAGAGTGTAACATTTACTTAAGATCAATTGAAGTGGAAACCAGTTTCAGCTTTTAAAAAAAATTGAGTTGAATCCTGATAAAGGCCTATCTAAGTTGTCAAGCAATGTTATGGTTGGATCAGGACTTGTAAAGACTGTATCAATCATTATGTAAAAAAAGACCAGACTGCGGGGTTTGTTTCTCACTTTGTTAATGAGGTGAAATTGGTCTCCGTGATAATTGCCGCAAGCATATCATCACAGCTCATATGATCGTCTTCTGTGAGCTATTTTAAGGCATGTATTATCCCCATTTATTTTAACAGGGTTAACAAGTAACAACAAAGAATTTCTTACGAATGTCGTTATTTTGTTGCTTATAAACGTCACTGAGACCACCTTCACCCTCTCAGTTTTTCACTCGGCAATTTAATCCGAATTAAAATACGAAGCATCTTACTATTATTAAAACAGAAACAAATAAATTGTCGCTCGCGGTATTTGAGCAGGCTGTACACAGACTAGAGCAGAATGATCCACTTAAGTGTGTGACTGGATCTACTGAGTAGGAGTGAATTGGGGGGGGAAGATTTGACAGCATTGGAATGCAGCGCTCAGATCAGAATCATGCTTGTCCGGAGCCTGTGCTGTGTCTTTAGTTGCCGGTGATTAATTAATTCGCTTCTCAAAACAGCGCTGATCCATCTGACCTCACACAATAATCCACCGCGCTAAATGTGCAAGTACCAGGATCAGTGGCATCCTTTATAACATGCCGAGCATGGCTATTGTAACATTTCAAAGAGCTTATTGGGCCAGGGGTTTGTGATCTAGCTTGCCCTTTGCAAGGGCAGAGGTCAAGTTAATTGGATCAATTTACTGTGACATTTGGAGTTGGTTGGGTCTTTTCATTACCAGCAGACAGGACTGTTGTAGGCAGACACATAATTGCTTTGTGGTGCTTTGTTGGTACATCTAATGTTTATGGCTTTTCTGGGCTTCAAAGGGATACCTGTATTTTAAACCTTTTTATCCCACTTTATAGCTTTACACCACATCCAAAAGATTCTAAGGCATGTTTCCTCTAGCAATTCGCAGCCCTCCTAGCTTAATGAAAGCTCATATAATTTATCAAAGCGATTTTTGCTCCAAAGGCTTTCTCTGTGAAAAGATGACAGAACGAGCCCCATCCCTCCTCCGCAGGAGGTTGTGTAGTGGTTAAGGTACTACAAAACATTCCTGTTAATGAACGCCTTGTTAATAGGAATGTTCATTTAAAGTGACTATGCTTTATTTTAGTTTTATTTTCATTATTCATCCAGTTTTAATAAAAGTAATTAATAAAAGGATAGACTGGAGAAGCTGGGGCTGGAGGCTCGAAGGGCCGAATGTCCTACTCCTGCACCTATTTTCTATGTTTTTCCTTGGAGCAGAGAAGGTTGAGAGGGGATTTGATCGAGGTGTTCAAAATCATGAGGGGTCGGGACAGAGTAGATAGAGAGAAACTGTTCCCATTGGCGGAAGGGTCGAGAACCAGAGGACAGATTTAAGGCGACTGGCAGAATATCCAAAGGCGTTATGAGGTAAAACTTTTTTATGCAGTGAGTGGTTAGGATCTGGAGTGCGCTGCCTGAGAGAGTGGTGGAGGAAGATTCAATTGTGGCATTCAAAAGGGAATTGGATAAGTACCTGAAGGAAAAAAAACTGCAAGGCTACGGGGAAAGGATAGGGGAGTAGGACTAGCTGAAGTGCTCTTGCAGAGAGCCAGCATGGGTTCGATGGGCCGAATGGCCTCCTACTGTGTTGTAATGATTCTATGCTGGAGTGCAACCCCTAGAGTGCCCCAGTGCCACACATAAGTTGTGCTTCTTCATTTGTGAACCTGAACACTAATGAAGGTACATTAATCAGCCATGGGGTGCATCATAGTTGAACCCAATCCACTCCTCCACTCAATATCCACACAGACTCATGCTTTCCAGCAAGGGTTGGTGGATAGCAATCAGAAGTAGAATCCCTTGCTGAATTTCCCCTCATTTCCCTTGGAACATGAAGCCAATTCTCGTCCTTCTACCACAACCATTATTGACTAACACAGCACATATCATGGATCCAACCTGAGGGTAAGTTCGCAGTCCTGCGGTTCGAAATGCGGAGCCATGCTCAGAAAGAGCGCGAGTCAGAGAATAGTGGCCCCAACTGTGATTTGTGACCTTTGAGTACGGCTACCAGCTGAGAGAGGGATCAGTGAATTTACCCTCTGGGACTTGCCTGGCCTGTAAGGCTCAGTGTCGCATCATAAGGTCATCGTATACCCACAAAGCCAATTGGGAGCAGTTTCATTTCTTTGAAATTTTCTTAGATTATGACATGTTGGGGTAAAAATTGGTACCAGCTGTGCCCGTACTTTGGGCGTAACGTGGGCACAAAGCAATACCAGTTTAGCGATGGGCCAACTGCTAAGTTCATGGGGGTCCACTTCTTAGGCATCCTGGGCTGATGCCTAAAACAAGCATTGTGCCCCTTGAATGTGTTAATTAGGGGCCTAGACTGCTGAAGGACCCTGTATAAAATGTGTTCACAGTGAGCGGGACAGACGTCAGGATTTTTCAGCGGCCCCTGTGTTGGGTTGCCAACTGTGGTTGGACCTATTCCTGGAGGTGTCATCACATGACCTCCTACCTCCAACCGCCCCGCCCCCACACTCCCGCCATTGGTCGCCCAACATGTCCATCCTCATCATCCTACCTTCCTCGATCAATCAGAAAGCGAACAGGTTGTTCGTTACCCGGTTGGGTCATTTTAGACTGTCAGTCAAGCAGCCTATTTTCCCATCTCAAATGAAGCAGGGAGAGAAATGCTTGTGAAGCCTCCAGCTACCACCCGATCTCTTTACTTTGCACTTGTTATAAAGTGCTGGAGAGGCTACTATTCCACAGACTAGCCCCCATCGTCGAGCCAACCAGTCCTAAGGAGCAAGCGGGGCTTCCAGAGCAGCCATAACTGCTGCAACCAAGTGGTAGCTTTAACAATGCACATCAAAGCAGGCTTCCAGCGACAGCTCAAGACCGCCGTAGCACTCGTGGATCTGTCAGCGGCCTTTGACACAGTATGGAAGCATGGATTGCTTTTTAAGCTCTCCGCCATTTTACCCTGCAGATCAATGATCCATCTTCTCAACTCCATGCTTAGCAACCGATGCTTCCATGTGCACTCTGTCATCCAGGAGAGCAGATATAGGACATTGAACAACAGGCTCCCACAGGGTTCTGTCCTGGCACTCATGTAATTCAACGTTTATACCAGTGACCTGCCCGAAACAGAGTCCCACAAGTTCGTATATGCTGATGACATTGCCTTGGCCACGCAAAACACAAATCTGTCCATCACGGAGGAGATCCTGACCAGTGATTTACAGAGGTCAGAGGCCCACTCCTGCCAATGGCGACTCGGGCCAAACCCGCAAAAGTCCGTCCCCTCGACATTTCACCTCAACACCCATCAAGCAAATCAAGCCTTGAAAGTCTCCTTCTGCAACGCAGAGGTAAACCATGCCAAAAACCCTCCTATTTAGGAGTCACGCTTGATCGCACTCTGTCATACAGACCACATCTCCAGAACCTTGGGAAGAACCTAAAGAGTAGGGTCAACTCGATCCAGAAACTCGTCGGATCCACTGGAGAGCTGACGCCCAAACCCTCCGTATGGCAGCACTCGCCTTAGTGTACTCTACAGCGGAGTACTGCTCTCCGGTATGGCTATCAAGTCCGCATGTCAAATCCGCTGATGTCCAGCTGAATTTTACTTTGAGAATTATCATCGGTATGCTTTTATTGACATCAACACTTTGGCTCCCCGTGCTTGCAAACATCGCACCACCACACCTACAGTGTGAATATGCAGTCTCCAGAGAATACAACCGCTACACCAGCAATGATATGCCAATCCAGGCCAACTTGAATAACCTATCACCAATCCGGCTGAAATCTCGAAGACCATTTTGGACTATCGTCAAAGCCCTTTAGTGATCTCCACTCGGCCTTGATGACCAATGGCGAAATGCTTGGAAGAACTGTGACATACGGAATGGATCCCTTATAGAGGACACCACAGTACAATCTGTAGGATCAAATCTCCCTCGCAATCAGTGGACAACCAACAACCACCTCAGAACTGATCATGGTAGGTGCTACCACCTTCTCCATAGGTGAAAGATCATGCGACTGTAGAGCTCCGAATCAGAACCTGGAGCACATAATTGAGCACTGCCCTCAGAGGAAATTCACAGGCAGCCGGCAAGATATCCCCGCTGTTACACCAGAAGCTTTGGCCTGGATATCCAACTTTGATATTGACATTCGATTTGCTTTGCTACTACCATACGAAAGAAGAAGTGTTTTTCATCTACAAGATGCACTGCTTCTTCGGCAGCACCTCCCAAACCCTCGACCTCTACCACCTAGAAGGCCAAGGCCAGAAAGTGCATAGGAATACCATCACCTGCAAGTTCCCCTCCAAGTCACACATCTTAAACATGACTTCCAGACTTATTTTGGCTACATAGATCTAGGTTTATGCTTTTTAAAAATTATTTTTCTTCTGCGATTGAAAATGTATAGCATCGAGTCAACTAGAATATTAAATCAAATTGAAGGAATATTGGATGGGCTCAACTATGGGTGCTACAGCTTCTTTTGCAGCACTGCCCACATCTGTGACCACCACCTAGAAGGACATGGGCAGCAGGTGCATGGGAACACCATCATCTATAAGTTCCCCTCTAAGTTACACAACATCCTGACTTGGAAATATATTGCCATTCCTTCATCGTCACTGGGTCAAAATCCTGGAACTCTCTTTCTCTAACAGCAACATGGGAGTACCTTCACCACACGGACTGCAGTGGTTCAAGAAGGCGGGTCACCACCACCTTCTCAAGGGGCAATTAAGAATGGGCAATCAATGCTGGCCTTGCCAGCGATGCCCACATCCCAAGAGCGAACAAAAAAAATCCTGGAGGGTTGGCAAATCTACACTGCAACTTCCAACTAAAGGAAAGTCTTAATTAAAGTTTTCCTTTCCACTGAGTCAAGAGAAACAGGAGTGCTCTCCCTGACTCCACAGTCTGCAATCGCTGCCCCCTCCCTTGTTGCTTGCTAAAACCCTCCCCCTCTCCTGGAACTTACCGTAGGGCTGCTGCTAGCGAGGCGGGTGGCCTGAAATTATGGTTCCTGTTGAGGTTCAACCATCACCAGCAGCTCACCGTAATTCTTCAGTTAAGGATCTATCTTTTCTTGGACCTATTGCTTTGGGCCCAGATTCATTTTTACCCATTGTCATTTGATTTCCTCTGGTGGCTCATTGCTGATGGAATATAAAGGGGTGGAAGTTATGGCTAGACCCAATTTAGACTATCGCGTTCAGTTCTGGGCATCGCAAGTCAGGAAGGATATAATGGCCTTGGTGGGGATGCAGTGCAGATTCGCCAAAATTATATTAAAAGAGTTAAATTATTGAGACAGGTTGCATAGACTAGGCTTGTATTCCCTTCAGTATCGATGTTAAGGGATGATCTAATTGAGGTGTTTAAGATGATTAAAAGAGTTAGGGTAGATCGATACAAACTATTTCCTCTGGTGGGGTAGTCCAGAACAAGGAGACATAACCTTAAAATTAGAGCTAGGCCATCCAGAGGTGATGTCAGGAAGCACTTCTTTACACAGAGGGCAGTGGGAATCTTGAGCTTTCCTCCCCATAAAATTGTTGAGGCTGGGGGGTGGGGTGTCCATTGAAAATGTAAAAACTGAGATTGATAGATTTTGGTTCGGCAAGGGTATTTAGGGTTACAGAACCAAGGCAGGAATTAAGATACTGATCAGCCATGATTTAATTGAATGGCGGAACAGGTTCAGCAGGCTGAATGTCTTTATATTCTATTTTAACACAATTTCTACCCCGTTTATTTAAATGGCTGATTGACTGCGTTAAAATAGCGCAGAGATTGCTATGCAAACACATTAAGCGGTGCATTAAAGGAGGAAATTGAACCCCAAGGTATCTTTATCTCTCCAGAGGGTCATTTTAAAATAAAATGACTTTGATCTATTTGTGTTCAAGCTGGTGGTGGAATCACAATATTAGGACCATAATTGCTGATTAAGAATTGTGCTCATTTAAAGGCAACATTTGCTCTGTGACTGATCTGTTCCTATCCCCGTACATGGCCAGTGTGCCCTCGAGGGAACGCTTTTGTGTTTGTTTGAAAGCTTCACTCAGTACGAGCCTAACAAAAATAAAAATGAAATCTCGCCCGGTAATCTCTGTAAACGGGTTGGCGACCTGGCACTGCCCTTGACTGATGGCATGGAGCAGATGGGCTGCATGATCCCATCAGCCTGCTGCCTTGAAATGATTACAGGGCTCCCGGGGACAAGGCTTGGCAACATAAATAATAATTGATAAGAAAGTATCTTCCACATAGAAACATAGAAAATAGGTACAGGAGTAGGCCATTCGGCCCTTTGAGCCTGCACCACCATTCAATAAGATCATGGCTGATCATTCACCTCAGTACCCCTTTCCTGCTTTCTCTCCATACCCCTTGATCACTTTAGCCATAAGGGCCACATATAACTCCCTCTTGAATATATCCAATGAACTGGCATCAACAACTCTCTGCGGTAGGGAATTCCACAGGTTAACAACTCTCTGAGTGAAGAAGTTTCTCCTCATCTCAGTCCTAAATGGCTTACCCCTTATCCTTAGATTATGTCCTCTTGCTGTACATTGCTGTCTTTAAGAAAGACTTGGATTTATATAGCGCCTTTCACGACCACCGGACGTCTCAAAGCGCTTTAAAGCCAATGAAGTACTTTTGAAGTGTAGTCGCTGTTGTAATGTGGGAAACGTGGCAGCTAATTTGCACACAGCAAGCTCCCACAAACAGCTATGTAATAATAATTAGATAATCTGTTTTTAGTGATGGTGATTGAGGGATAAATATTGGCCAGGACACCGGGGATAACTCCCCTGCTCTTCTTCGAAACAGTGCCATAGGATCTTTGACGTCCACCTGAGAGAGCAGACGGGGCCTCGGTTTAACGTCTCATCCGAAAGACGGCACCTCCAACAGTGCGGCACTCCCTCAGTACTGCACTGGAGTGTCAGCCTAGATTTATGTGCTCAAGTCCCTGGAACGGGACTTGAACCCACAACCTTCTGACTCAGATAAACCCGGTTCTACAATACCCGGGAGGGCCTAGAAATTCATCTGGGCAGGTGACGCAAAATGGGTGGTGTCGGATTAGCGGCCCATTATAGGCGACTGCAATGGGACTGAATATCAGGCGCTGCGTGTAACAGGCGGCCAATCCCCCACCGCCCATTCGGCGTCAGTGCCCGAGACGAATTTCTCGGCCGGTGAGTCACACTATCGTCACCTTATGCAAACATGATGTTTGGAGTTGAATTAACGACAGGGGCATTCAGAGGACATGTTACTGCAGTGAAGAACAGTGGAAAAAACACATACTTTTAATGAAGCCTGTTTAATGGGAAGAGAATGTTATTGTTGCCACAGGCAGTGATCCTTATTAAAGGGCGTCTACTGTCATTTCTTTTTTTTTAAGTGGATCGTGCAGATGTCGAGTCACCCCGAGGGAGACTGTGGATGCTGTTTCACAAAATGATAATAGCTCTTCCTCCCCGGGGAGAGGAAAGGTGGGGTGTGAGGAGGGCGGTGGGGGTGAAGAGATAATGGTCCGTTTGCAAACTGCTTTTGTGTCTTTTCATTACTTTCTCCGAAACCGGAATGGCTGGCGCTCATCGAGTGGGGTTATTTTCTTGGCACGCAGAAAGTAACTGGAAACCTGAGGAATAGTTGAGTAAAGGATCTGATCAATGAATCAGTGCCACCATTGTCCGCGGGCAGCAGGTGTGTGCACTGCACACAGACTCAGCTCTGTTCAATACTGTCAGCACGCTGCCATTCCTGTTTTCCCTACACCTGAACACACCGCTGACACGGCCGATCTGTGCAAGCTTGACAGTAGACACCCGATATCGGATTCAGATTTTGAACTTGTACTAATAAACCTTGCAGAACGTGAGTGAGGAAAAATAGTGTATTTTCTGCAGAAGACTGCACAATTCAGTCCAAATATTGTTTATGTTTTAGTATCCCAGTGTAATTAGTTAACCGTCCAAGTCTCCTGATCCTGGATAAATAAATAAAAAAACAGCCACCCGTTATCTTTTCTCTGCCGTCCCTTTGCCTATGGCCCTTCCATTGCTCCTGAAGTCACTTATTAAATTGGTTGGGAATGACGGCTCTGCCAGAGGTGTAGCATTCCAGTACTGCCATGTGTAAGAAGTTAATTAAATGAGACAGTCAATGTATAAATCTCACTAAGCAGGACCAAAGTCAGAGATAAATAGGAATCATCCAGCTGTTACTCAGCCAGACATAAACTGGAGCTTAAGCTTGCAGATGGTAAATGTTGTTTCATTAACATAATTAGTGCTGCTTCTGACAAACTTGTATTTAACAAATGGCAAAGTTCAGATTTCAATAAAAACAGTGTTTGATTTGCACTGTAGATACTACAGGGATTCTCAGAAGTCCAGATTCAAGATAAAAACAAACAAACTAGTTATTTGGAAAACAGAAAACATTTTGGTAAATGATGGGGCCAGTGGCTTAGCAGGACTAAAACATCATGCAAGAAAAAGTGATACACATTCTCTCTCTGAGACAGAATTTCTTTTTGAGGCCACAGGTCTTATGGTATCGATCGTTTCTTACCCGGTTTTAAATACACATTAGCCAGTTTTTGTGGGGAATAAGGACATTGAATGGGGATGTTGATAATCAAGGTTAAGAAAGCAAGGCTAGATTTGAGCAAAGTCCCATGATCACACATGTGGCACGCACAAAAAATTGTCTATAAAAGAAAGTCTTGCATTAATATAGCGCCTTTCATGATGTCAGGACATCCCAAAGCACTTTACAGCCAATGAAATACTTTTGAAGTGTAGTCACTGTTGCAATGTAGGAAGCCCAGCAGCCAAATTATGCACAGCAAGCTCCCATAATGTGATTATGACCAGAGGATCTGTTTTTAGGTGTTGATTGAGGGGTAAATACTGGTCAAGACAATGGTCTATTGTTGTTAATGTAGCTTTAGTTATAGAACGGTATCATGTAATGTCATAGAAAAGCGAATTACAATTTAAATGGAGAAAAATTGCAACGTGCTGCAGTACAGTGGGACCTGGGTGTACTTGTGCATGAAACACAAAAAGTTAGTATGCGGATACAGCAAGTAATGAGGAAGGCAAATGGAATGTTGGCCTTTGTTGCAAGGAGGATAGATTATAAGAACATAAGAATTAGGAACAGGAGTAGGCCATCTAGCCCCTCGAGCCTGCTCCGCCATTCAACAAGATCATGGCTGATCTGGCCGTGGACTCAACTCCACTTACCCGCCCTCTCCCCGTAACCCTTAATTCCCTTATTGGTTAAAAATCTATCGATCTTTGACTTGAAAACATTCAATGAGCTAGCCTCAACTGCTTCCTTGGGCAGAGAATTCCACAGATTCACAACCCTCTGGGAGAAGAAATTCTTTCTCAACTCGGTTTTAAATTGGCTCCCCCGTATTTTGAGGCTGTGCCCCCTAGTTCTAGTCTCCCCTACCAGTGGAAACAACCTCTCTGCCTCTATCTTGTCGATCCCTTTCATGATTTTAAATGTTTCTATAAGATCACCCCTCATCCTTCTGAACTCCAACGAGTAAAGACCCAGTCTACTCAATCTATCATCATAAGGTAACCCCCTCATTTCTGGAATCAGCCTAGTGAATCGTCTCTGTACCCCTTCCAAAGCTAGTATATCCTTCCTTAAGTAAGGTGACCAAAACTGCACGCACTACTCCAGGTGCGGCCTTACTAATACCTTATACAGTTGCAGCAGGACCTCCCTGCTTTTGTACTCCATCCCTCTTGCAATGAAGGCCAACATTCCATTCACCTTCCTGATTACCTGCTGCACCTTTTGGGATTCATGCACAAGGACCCCCAGGTCCCTCTGCACCACAGCATGGTGTAATTTCTCCCCATTCAAATAATATTCCCTTTTACTGTTTTTTTTCCCAAGGTGGATGACCTCACACTTTCCGACATTGTATTCCATCTGCCAAACCTTAGCCCATTTGCTTAACCTATCCAAATCTCCTTGCAGCCTTTCTGAGTCCTCTACACAACCCGCTTTCCCACTAATCTTAGTGTCATCTGCAAATTTTGTTGCACTACACTCTGTCCCCTCTTCTAGGTCATCTATGTATATTGTAAACAGTTGTGGTCCCAGCACCGATCCCTGTGGCACACCACTAACCACTGATTTCCAACTGGAAAAGGACCCATTTATCCCGACTCTCTGCTTTCTGTTCGCCAGCCAATTCTCTATCCATGCTAATACATTTCCTCTGACTCCGCGTACCTTTATCTTCTGCAGTAACCTTTTGTGTGGCACCTTATCGAATGCCTTTTGGAAATCTAAATACACCACATCCATTGGTACACCTCTATCCACCATGCTCGTTATATCCTCAAAGAATTCCAGTAAGTTAGTTAAACTTGATTTCCCCTTCATGAATCCATGCTGCGTCTGCTTGATTGCACTATTCCTATCTAGATGTCCCACTATTTCTTCCTTGATGATAGTTTCAAGCATTTTCCCCACTACAGATGTTAAACTAACCGACCTATAGTTACCTGCCTTTTGTCTGCCCCCTTTTTTAAACAGAGGCGTTACATTAGCTGCTTTCCAATCCACTGGTACCTCCCCAGAGTCCAAAGAATCTTGGTAGATTATAACGAATGCATCTGCTATAACTTCCGCCATCTCTTTTAATACCCTGGGATGCATTTCATCAGGACCAGGGGATTTGTCTACCTTGTGTCCCATTAGCCTGTCCAGCACTACCCCCCTAGTGATAGTGATTGTCTCAAGGTCCTCCCTTCCCACATTCCTGTGGCCTGCAAATTTTGGCATGGTTTTTGTGTCTTCCACTGTGAAGACGGAAGCAAAATAATTGTTTAAGGTCACAGCCATTTCCACATTTCCCATTATTAAATCCCCCTTTTCATTTTCTAAGGGACCAACATTTACTTTAGTCACTCTTTTCCGTTTTATATATCTGTAAAAGCTTTTACTATCTGTTTTTATGTTTTGCGCAAGTTTACCTTCGTAATCTATCTTCCCTTTCTTTATTGCTTTTTTAGTCATTCTTTGCTGTTGCTTCAAATTTTCCCAATCCTCTAGTTTCCCACTAACCTTGGCCACCTTATACGCATTGGTCTTTGATTTGATACTTTTTTATTTCCTTGGTTATCCACAGCTGGTTATCCCTTCTCTTGCCGCCCTTCTTTTTCACTGGAATATATTTTTGTTGCGCACTATGAAAGAGCTCCTTAAAAGTCCTCCACTGTTCCTCAATTGTGCCACCGTTTAGTCCTTATAAAAGCAGAGAAGTCCTGCTACAATTGTACAGCGTATAGGTGAGGCCACACCTGGAGTACTGAGTACAGTTTTGGTCTCCATATTTAAGGAAGGATATACTTGCATTGTAGGCTGTTCACAGAAGGTTCACTAGGTTGATTCCGGAGATAAGGGGGTTGACTTATGAAGATAGGTTGAGTAGGTTGGACCTGTATTCATTGAAGTTCAGAAGGATGAGAGGAGATCTTATCGAAACATATAAGATAATGAGGGGGCTCGACAAAGTGGATGCAGAGAGGATACTTCCACTCATAGGGGAAACTAAAACTAGGGGGCATAGTCTCAGAATAAATAGCCGCCCATTTAAAAGTGAGATGAGGAGGAATTTCTTCACTCAGAGGGTTGTAAATCTGTGGCATTCTCTGCCCCAGAGAGCTGTGGAGGCTGGGACATTGAATATATTTAAGGCGGAAATAGACAGATTTTTGAGCGATAAGGGTATGGGGAGCGGGCAGGGAAGTGGAGCCGAGTCCATGATCAGATCAGCCATGATCTTATTAAATGGCGGAGCAGACTCGTGGAGTCAAATGGGCTACTCCTGCTCCTATTTCTTACAAGAACATAAGAAATAGGATTAGGAGTAGGCCATACGGAGGTATTGTTGTGCTTCCTACACCTGTCACTGGTGTCCAACCTCTCTGGCTGTCCAAATTACTTGGGACCGAAATTGTCCCCCGCCCGAAACGGGGCGCTCGCAACCCGTTTTGAGTCTTTTTACCGCCGCGGTGGTTGCGGTCGCTTCTTGAGCGAAATTCCGCTCTTTGTTTTTTAAAAATCGTATCCGGAAGTTGCTCTTAATGGGGGCGGTTGTGCGGTGGTGGCAACACTAGAGGGACGGAAGTTGGGGGGGCGGGGGGGGAGTGCGGAGTGGCCGCCGCGATGATGTCATCATGGCGCCGCGTCACCACAGCTCTCCCCTACACTCAAAGGGGGAGAGCCTGCGCAAACTTTAAATTCCAGTCCACTGGACCACCAGGGAGAATTTCGACCGGGCCAGCAGCCTGGCACACAAGAGGGGGTGCCAAGCTGCCTGTTGGTGGCCCGGCCGAACCCAGGGACATAATTGTCGGGCCGACATGGCAGTCGGACAACAAAAAAAAACATGGCGGCAGCGGCAGTAGGTCCTCCCCTTTAATTGGAGCCATGCCGTCATTGCAGAAGGCCTCAGCCTCACTGCACCACAGCTAAAAAGCTTGTTTTGGCACCGCCGGGCGGGCCGAAGATTTTCATGGTGGAATATTGCCGTCGGGGAAGTAGATCAGCGGGGCACACTGTGATGATGCACTTAACACGGATCGGCAGCGGTGGGCGTGGGGAAATAGGGCACCGCCGGGATAACATGGGAGCGGAACTTTGATAATGGCGGCCATTGCACGAAAAGTCAGCGATCATTGCACTCCGCTGCGTGGCCGTCGCTTTCCGGTGTTAAGAGGCCACAAGGAAAAGGTCAATTTTAGCCTCCCTGACGGGCCTGTTGGTCTTTCCAGCCACTCTGCTCACATTTTTCCGTCCATCTTGCTCTCAATATATCGCCATTCCTTCATCGTCGTTGGGTCAAACTCCTGGAACTCCCTCTCTAACAGCACTGCAGGAGTATCTTCACCACAAGGACTGCAGTGGTTCAAGATGGCAGCTCACCACCATCTTCTCGAGGGCAATTAGGGATGGGCGATAAGTGCTGGCCTTGCCAGCGACGCCCGCATTCCAGGAACGAATAAAAAAAAAACACTTCTCACTACTTAAATTATTTATTTATTCCTCACGTCATCAATTTTTCCCTTCACCCCACTACTACTGCCACTGACCCCACATTAAATGTTAGCACTGTCGCCATGCACCTTGCTACTTTAATTACTAATCTTCATCAAACAACATATCCACGGATTTATTGTGAGAAATGGCACAGGTGATCTAGCAAATTAAGTCATTTCTGCCTGCGTTTGAATGTCATGGCAAATCTGAACCACACGAGAAAAACATTAAAAAGTTTAGAGTGAGAAAAGTTTGCTTACATTGAGAGTGCACGTAAGATTAGTCCATAATATTTTTAGATTGGCAACATTTTCATCTAAAATCTTAACAGGAACATAGGAACAGGAATAGGCCATTCAGCCCGTTCCGCCATTCAATGAGATCATGGCTCAGCTGCGACCTAACCCCATATACTTGCCTTTGGCCGATATCCCTTAATACCTTTGGTATTAAGAAAGCAGTCAATCTCCGATTTAAAATTAACAGTTGAACTAGCATCAATTGCGGTTTGGGGAAGTGAATTCCAAACTTCTACCATCCATTTGTGTGTAGAAGTGTTTCCTAATTTCTTTCATAAGAATATAAGAAATAGGAGCAGGAGTAGGCCATACGGCCCCTCGAGCCTGCTCCACCATTTAATACGATCATGGACTCAGGTTCACTTCCCTGCCCACTCGCCATAGCCCCTTATCCCCTTATTGTTTAAGAAACTGTCAATTTCTGTCTTAAATTTATTCAATGTCCCAGCTTCCACAGCTCTCTGAGGCAGCGAATTCCACAGATCCACAACCCTCTGAGAAGAAATTTCTCCTCATCTCAGTTTTAAATGGGCAGCGCCTTATTCTAAGATTATGCCCTCTAGTTCTAGTCTCCCCATCCTCCCTTCATCCACCTTGTCAAGCCCCCTCAAAATCTTATACGTTTCGATAAGATCACCTCTCATTCTTCTGAATTTCAATGAGTAGAGGCCCAACCTACTCAACCTTTCCTCATGCGTCAACCCCCTCATCCCTGGAATCAACCTTGTGAACCTTCTCTGAACTGCCTCCAAAGCAAGTATATCCTTTCATTAAAATGGAAACCAAAACTGCACGCAGTATTCCAGATGTGGCCTCACCAATACTCTGTATAATTGTAGCAAGACTTCCCTGCTTTTATACTCCATCCCCTTTGCAATAAAGGCCAAGATTCCATTGGCCTTCCTGATCACTTGCTGTACCTGCATACTATCCTTTTGTGTTTCATGCACAAGTACCCCCAGGTCCCACTGTACTAAACATAGAAACATAGAAAATAGGTGCAGGAGTAGGCCATTTGGCCCTTCTAGCCTGCACCGCCATTCAATGAGTTGATGGCTGAACATGCAACTTCAGTACCCCATTCCTGCTTTCTCGCCATACCCCTTGATCCCCCTAGCAGTAAGGACTACATCTAACTCCTTTTTGAATATATTTAGTGAATTGGCCTCAACAACTTTCTGTGGTAGAGAATTCCACATGTTCACCACTCTCTGGGTGAAGAAGTTTCTCCTCATCTCGGTCCTAAATGGCTTACCCCTTATCCTTAGACTGTGACCCCTGGTTCTGGACTTCCCCAACATTGGGAACATTCTTCCTGCATCTAACCTGTCTAAACCCGTCAGAATTTTAAACGTTTCTATGAGATCCCCTCTCATTCTTCTGAACTCCAGTGAATACAAGCCGTTGATCCAATCTTTCTTGATATGTCAGTCCCGCCATCCCGGGAATCAGTCTGGTGAACCTTTGCTGCACTCCCTCAATAGCAAGAATGTCTTTCCTCAAGTTAGGAGACCAAAACTGTACACAATACTCCAGGTGTGGTCTCACCAAGGCCCTGTACAAATGTAGTAATACCTCCCTGCCCCTGTACTCAAATCCCCTCGCTATGAAGACCAACATGCCATTTGCTTTCTTAACCGTCTGCTGTACCTGAATACCAACCTACAATGACTGATGTACCATGACACCCAGGTCTCGTTGCACCTTCCCTTTTCCTAATCTGTCACCATTCAGATAATAGTCTGTCTCTCTGTTTTTACCACCAAAGTGGATAACCTCACACTTATCCACATTATCCTGCATCTGCCATGCATTTGCCCACTCACCTAACTTGATCAAGTCACTCTGCAGCCTCATAGCATCCTCACTGCAGCACTTTGCAATCTTTCACCATTTAAATAATAACTCCTGAAAGGTCTGGCTCTAATTTTTAGACTATGCCCCCAAGTCTTGAATCCCCAACCAGAGGAAATAGTTTTACTCTATCTACCTATCTGTTCCCCTTAATATCTTGAAAACTTCAATCTGATCATCCGTTAATCTTCTAAGCTCTAGGGAATAATTGTGTTAAGGCCCGGCTAAAAATAGTGCAAAGAAGGTATACCCGGACTTCAAAGTTAAGTTACGAGTAGAGATTACACATATTAATAGCCTCGTTCATGGCTTGAATCGCCGCCGTTAATATTATGGGTTGGAGAGCGGATTTCCATTTTCAAGATTTTAATCCCTCGCCCGACCCTTTCCTACTTGTTGTCGGGCGGATGAGCGGGGAAATGGAGGGGGTAAATTGAGACCTTTATTTCAGGCATAATATCAAAAAGTAATAAGTGCAATATGACAAAATCAGAACACTACAACTAAAGACAGATTTAATTGCAAAATACTCCAAAAGCAATATTATTTCAGCTTCATAATCACTGTGATATGCTATGATTAAATGAAAATGAATTTTTATGATGGATTGAGTTGAATTTTCTTTAAAGAAATTGTCGTTTTTCTCAAGGATTAATGTTGCTTAACCACATATTTTATTTTACCTGAACTCTTGAGTGAATCACTGCAGTAGGGCACCTTGACTTTAACCAGGAGATAAAACTGTCAGACATGATGGGCCAAATGTTCTGCGCTGAAATGGCTACAATTTTCTAAAAGCTAATAAGCCAAGGCAGTAATCTTGTTTTTTTGCTGAACGCTAACTGGAATTAGAAACATAGAAAATAAGTGCAGGAGTAGGCCATTCGGCCCTTCTAGCCTGCACCGCCATTCAATGAGTTCATGGCTGAACATGCAACTTCAGTATCCCATTCCTGCTTTCTCACCATACCCCTTGATTCCCCTAGTAGTAAGGACTTCATCTAACTCCTTTTTGAATATATTTAGTGAATTGGCCTCAACAACTTTCTGTGGTAGAGAATTCCACAGGTTCACCACTCTCTGGGTGAAGAAATTCCTCCTCATCTCGGTCCTAAATGGCTTCCCCCTTATCCTTAGACTGTGTCCCCTGGTTCTGGACTTCCCCAACATTGGGAACATTCTTCCTGCATCTAACCTGTCTAACCCCGTCAGAATTTTAAACGTTTCTATGAGGTCCCCTCTTATTCTTCTGAACTCCAGTGAATACAAGCCCAGTTGATCCAGTCTTTCTTATGAGTACCCATAAGAAGCAAAAATAAGTTGGGAAGGCTTTCTTTTATTCATTCCTGGGATGTGGGCATCGCTGGCAAAGCCAGCATTTATTGCCCGTCCCTAATTGCCCTTTACGAAGGTGGTGATGAGATGCCATCTTGAACCGCTGCAGTCCGTGTGGTGAAGGTACTCCCATAGTGCTGGTAGAGAGTTCCAGGATTTTGACCAAGTGACAATAAAGGAAAAGTGATATATTTCCAAGTCAGGATGGTGCATAACTTGGAGTGGAACTTGTAGGTGACGGTGTTCCCATGCGCCTGCTGCCCTTGTCCTTCTAGGTGGTAGAGGTCGCGGGTTTGGGAGGTGCTGTCGAAGAAGCCTTGGCGAATTGTTGAGGTGCATTTGGTAGATGGTACACACGGTGTGCTGGTGGTGGATGGAGTGAATGTTTAAGGTGGTGGATGGGGTGCCAATCAAGTGGGCTGCTTTGTCCTGGATGTAATTGAGCTTCTTGAGTGTTGTTAGAGCTCCACTCATCCAGGCAAGTGGAGAGTAGTCCATCACACTTCTGACTTGTCTTGTAGATGGTGGAAAGGCTTTGGGGAGTTAGGAGGTGAGACACTTGCTACAAAATACCCAGCCTCTGACCTGCTCTTGTTGCCACAGTATTTATGTGGCTGGTCCAGTTAAGTTTCTGGTCAATGGTGACTCTCCAGGATGTTGATGGTGGGGGATTCGGCGATGGTAATGCTGTTAAATGTCAAGGGGCTGTGGTTAGACTCTTGCTTGTTGGAGATAGTCGTTGCTTGGCACTTGTGTGGCGTGAATGTTACTTGCCACTTATCAGCCCAAGCCTCAATGTCATTCCGGTCTTGCTGCATATGGGCATGGACTGCTTCATTGGCTAATGGAACTAAATAAAATACATATTTCAGTCATACCAGTAGAGCATTGACGCCAATGTCATTCCATCAGCCATTTTCTGTTAAATATGGAAGATCTAAAATATCTTGAAAGCGTTGAGTTGTTTTGAGTAGCAATGCCAGTCACTTGCTATACCCGCATCCTGTTGGATTTGTGTAGAAGACAAGACTATTGCATTAACATTCTGATAGAACATCATCATGATGCATGTTTTTAATAGTCCCTTGCCTGTGACAGAAGGTCTGAAAAATAAAATCTACACCAAACTGCATTTAAATGCAACCAGTATTTTGTCATTACAACATATTGTTTACTATGACATATTTTCTTAATTTGATGCTAGAAAATTGAAAATCATTAAAACACCCGCTTTCCAACTTGGTTTTGATTGATAGATACAATCTTTCTAACCAAATATATAAGATTGTAGATTGGTGTGGTATGTTCTTTATGACATCATAAACACACAGACTACAAGATGGCTCTACCGAAAACTTGCCAGGTCACCTGGTCATGTGACCCTTTTATTATTATACATCAGCAGTTGCATTACCACAGTAGTTCACTAAGTGGAGCAGTAATCCACTAGGTAGAGCTCTATATTACACTTCTTCCTCCTTAATGATGGAGTAATCATAACAAAAGAATAATTATACATAACTTGCATGGTTATACACAACAAAATATATGAACCTATTTTACCATATTTACAAATCAAACCTAACCACTGGTTTTCTGTTTCGAAGAGGATATCTTCGCTCTTGAACAGAACTTCCCAAACTTGGTGTCGAACTTAGACTCTTTCTCGGCTGATCCCGAGGAAAGTTTTCCTCCAAGGGATGCTCTTGATCTACATTTGAACTTCAAACTGTTTGTTTGCCTGACTCGAACTCAGACTTAAATTCTGACTTTCTTTTGGACTTGTTTCTAGTACATCTGATGTAGGATTTGCTACTGTACTAATTGTAACAAGACTATCTGATTCATCAGAAATAATTGAATCATTCCAACTTTCAACTCCTTCCACATCTGTTGCTAAAATATGATCAATGTGAACAAACCTAACCTGTCCATGATCAAACATCTTGACCAAAGATGTGCGAGGCCCACATATCTTCACCACTCTTCCTGGTAACCACTTTAACCATTTATGGTGATGGTTCTTTATTCTCACCTTCTGATTCAATTTCACACTTCTCTCTCTTACTCTACCTCTATCATGATTCTCTTTCTGTCTTAATTGCTTCTCTTCGACTGACTGAGCCAAGTTTGGCTTTAACAATGAGAATCTGGTTCGTGGCTGTTGTTTGAGAAATAATTCTGCTGGTGTTCTACCAGTTGTTGTATGAGGAGTATTATGATTAGTAATCAAAGTTTCCCAGTTTGTGGTCCAACAACAACAGATGTTTCTTTGGTATAAGGCAGAAAATGTGGAAAATCTCAACGGGTCAGGCAGCATCTGTGGAGAGAAAAACAGAATTAACATTTCTTTTCATTTGGATCCAACATTTGCTTGATGAAACCATGTTTTACAAGTTGTACTCTGTGCTCCACTGCACCATTTGAGGGAGGGTGGTACAGTGTAACCTTGGTATGTTTCAAACCATTTTGGTCGTGAACTGTGCAAATTCTTTTGAACAAAATTGTGGCCCATTATCAGACACAATTTCTTCTGGGAGACCCTATGAAGAAAACTATCTTCGCAAATTATCTGGTGTTTTACTTATTGTTACTTTCCGCATCGGAAACACCTCTACCCACTTCGAATGGCTATCAATCACAATGAACAATTGTTGTCCTTCTAGCTTAGCAAAATCTTCAAGTAACCTTTGCCACACCCTGGGAGGCCATTTGCATGGCTGTAATGGTACTGATGGTGGTTTCTTGCTTATCAATTGACATGTTGTACACTGACTAATGATGTTCTCTATATCTTTATCTAGACCGGGCCACCATAAGTAACTGCATGCAAAACTCTTGGTCAAGCACATTCCCATTGGTCATGAAGATCTCTTAATAGTTTGGACCTGAATTTATCTGGGATAACTAATCTAGCACTCCACATGATACAATCTTTATCCACTGATAATTCATTCCTACAAATGAAGTAACGATGATTATCTTTCCCTGATACTTGGTCTGGTCAGCCATTTGCTATGTAATCATATGCCTTTGACATAACTGGGTCACGTTTGGTTGCTCTACCAATCTCTTCAGTTGTGATAGGCAGTTCATCAATGTATGAAAAATAGAACACTTCTTCCCTATTGGGTGTAACTTGTGATGGAGATGGCAACTTGGACATAGCATCAGCATTACTATCTGACTTAGGTACAACAACAATGGGTGTAGCTCAATTACTTAGATCGACCTTAGAGATAATGTTCTCAGTCTCTAGTCTTTTGAGTTCTTGCACAGCTCTTTCTCCTTGGGTGTGTATGGTATGGGACATGGCTTGCAGTAACCTGGTCTAGCATCCTTCTGTACCCTAACACTCACTTTAAAACCTCGAATCAGACTGCGTGTTTCGCGGAACACCTTCGGATATTGTTTGATGACATCACCCTTCAATGCAAATCTCGTTTCAACACGAAACATCTCATTCCAATCCAGCTTCAGTGATCCCAACCAATTTCTACCTATTAAAGCAGGCTTGTCTCCTGACACTACTAAGAAACATAGAAACATAGGAATCTACAGCGCAGAAGGAGACCATTTTGGCCCATCGTGTCTGCGCCGGCCGACAAAGAGCTACATAGCCCTCGGTCAGCAGCCCTGAAGGTTACATATAAATCTATGAATAATGAACAATGGCGGAAAGGTAAAGAGCACCCAGCCCAACCAGTCCGCCCCACACAACTGCGACACCCCTTGCACTGAAACATTCTACACTCCACCCCAACCCCCGGAGCCATTAGATCTCCTGGGAGAGGCAAAAACCAGATAAAAACCCAGGCCAATTCAACAAAAAAAAAATCTGGGAAAATTCCTCTCCGACCCATCCAGGTGATGCAAGGTCTGAAACTGATCCTTGTATTTCACCGGTACAGTGATACGTCCTACCACAGGGATTTGCTCTCCTGAGTAGCCTCGCAGCTCTATCTTCGACTTTTCCATCGAAAAATCACTCAACTTGTCGAGATATAGCAATTCTGGTACTATGCTCACGGATGCATCAGTGTCGATTTCCATGGGTATCCTGGTTCCTGCAACGTCTCCTTGGATGATGAGACTTCGTAAATCATTGTTAGGTATGCTCGTGCTCCTGATGACATGTATCTCCAGAACCTCCTCATCCTGTTGCTTCAATGCTGTGTAATCTCTGGCAATTTCTACTTATAACCTTGAAAGTTGGTTTACTCTTCAGTCGGCATAAGATGCACAGTTTTCACACAGAAGAAACACTCTGCTTTGACATATGGACAACTTTGAACAATGTGTTGTCCCAGGCACTGATAGCACAATTTTAATTGACTGTTACCGTGGCCAGTTGCTGAGACCTTGGGGCCAAACTGCCTTTTACTTCCAACCTGCAGGCAATTCACCTTGATTGTCTGACGATTGGAAATGGCACAAAATTCTCAGGAGTATTGATTGGCCATATCCATTGACACAACAGTCTGACAAGCTAAATCAAAAGTCAAGTTAAGGGATTGTCAACAACTTTCTTCTGATTGCTTCCTTTTTCATCCCACAAGCAAAGCTGTCAGGCAATGCTCGGTGCTGAAATTTTCCAAAATGACAGTGAATGGATAGCTTTTGTACTCACTGATACTCTCGTCATTTAACTGATCTCGTATTCCAAAACGATAGCTTTCAGTAATTTCCAGGGGCTCAGGACTGTAGTTCTGTCTCTGTCAATGCAACCGCTTTGAGTACTGTTGGGGGGGATGACTCATCAGGGGAGGGCAGCAGCAGCCAAGTTCATGGCACCGTGGCTGGCTCTGTTGTACAGAAGGGCAGGAAAAAGAGTGGGAGAGCGATAGTGATAGGGGATTCAATGGTGAGGGGAATAGATAGGCTTTTCTGCGGCCGCAACCGAGACTCCAGGATGGTATGTTGCCTCCCTGGTGCAAGGGTCAAGGATGTCTCGGAGCGGGCGCAGGACATTCTGAAAAGGGAGGGAGAACAGCCAGTTGTCGTGGTGCACATTGGTACCAACGACATAGGTAAAAAAAGGGATGAGGTCCTACGAAACGAATTTAAGGAGCTAGGAGCTAAATTAAAAAGTAGGACCTCAAAAGTAGTAATCTCGGGATTGCTACCAGTGCCACGTGCTGGTCAGAGTAGGAATCGCAGGATAGCGCAGATGACTACGTGGCTTGAGCAGTGGTGCAGCAGGGAGGGATTCAAATTCCTGGGGCATTGGAACCAGTTCTGGGGGAGGTGGGACCAGTACAAACCGGACGGTCTGCACCTGGGCAGGACCGGAACCAATGTCCTAGGGGAGTGTTTGCTAGTGCTGTTGGGGAGGAGTTAAACTAATATGGCAGGGGGATGGGAACCAATGCAGGGAGACAGAGGGAGACAAAAAGGAGGCAAAAGCAAAAGACAGAAAGGAGATGAGGAAAAGTGGAGGGCAGAGAAACCCAAGGCAAAGAACAAAAAGGGCCACATTACAGCAAAATTCTAAAAGGACAAAGGGTGTTAAAAAAACAAGCCTGAAGGCTTTGTGTGTTAATGCAAGGAGTATCCGCAATAAGGTGGATGAATTAACTGTGCAAATAGATGTTAACAAATATGATGTGATTGGGATTATGGAGACGTGGCTCCAGGATGATCAGGGCTGGGAACTCAACATCCAGGTGTATTCAACATTCAGGAGGGATAGAATAAAAGGAAAAAGAGGTGGGGTAGCATTGCTGGTTGAAGAGGCGATTAATGCAATAGTTAGGAAGGACATTAGCTTGGATGATGTGGAATCTATATGGGTAGAGCTGCAGAACACCAAAGGGCAAAAAACGTTAGTGGGAGTTGTGTACAGGCATCCAAACAGTAGTAGTGATGTTGGGGAGGGTATCAAACAGGAAATTAGGGGTGCATGCAATAAAGGTGCAGCAGTTATAATGGGTGACTTTAATATGCACATAGATTGGGCGAGCCAAACTGGAAGCAATACGGTGAAGGAGGATTTCCTGGAGTGCATAAGGGATGATTTTCTAGACCAATATGTCGAGGAACCAACTAGGGGGAGGCCATCTTAGACTGGGTGTTGTGTAATGAGAGAGGATTAATTAGCAATCTCATTGTGCGAGGCCCCTTGGGGAAGAGTGACCATAATATGGTGGAATTCTGCATTAGGATGGAGAATGAAACAGTTAATTCAGAGACCATGGTCCAGAACTTAAAGAAGGGTAACTTTGAAGGTATGGGGCGTGAATTGGCTAGGATAGATTGGCGAATGATACTTAAGGGGTTGACTGTGGATGGGCAATGGCAGACATTTAGAGACCGCATGGATGAACTACAACAATTGTACATTCCTGTCTGACGTAAAAATATAAAAGGGAAGATGGCTCAACCGTGGCTATCAAGGGAAATCAGGGATAGTATTAAAGCCAAGGAAGTGGCATACAAATTGGCCAGAAATAGCAGTGAACCCGGGGACTGGGAGAAATTTAGAACTCAGCAGAGGAGGACAAAGGGTTTGATTAGGGCAGGGAAAATGGAGTACGAGAAGAAGCTTGCAGGGAACATTATGGCGGATTGCAAAAGTTTCTATAGGTATGTAAAGAGAAAAAGGTTAGTAAAGACAAACGTAGGTCCCCTGCAGTCAGAATCAGGGGAAGTGATAACGGGGAACAAAGAAATGGCAGACCAATTGAACAAGTACTTTGGTTCGGTATTCACTAAGGAAGACACCAACAACCTTCTGGATATAAAAGGGGTCAGAGGGTCTAGTAAGGAGGAGGAACTGAGGGAAATCTTTATTAGTAGGGAAATTGTGTTGGGGAAATTGATGGGATTGAAGGCCGATAAATCCCCATGGCCTGATGGACTGCATCCCAGAGTACTTAAGGAGGTGGCCTTGGAAATAGTGGATGCATTGACATTTTCCAACATTCCACTGACTCTGGATCAGTTCCTATCGAGTGGAGGGTAGCCAATGTAACCCCACTTTTTAAAAATGGAGGGAGAGAGAAAACAGGGAATTATAGACCGGTCAGCCTGACCTCAGTAGTGGGTAAAATGATGGAATCAATTATTAAGGATGTCATAGCAGTGCATTTGGAAAATGGTGACAGGATAGGTCCAAGTCAGCATGGATTTGTGAAGGGGAAATCATGCTTGACAAATCTTCTGCAATTTTTTGAGGATGTTTCCAGTAAAGTGGACAGGGGAGAACCAGTTGATGTGGTATATTTGGACTTTCAGAAGGCTTTCGACAAGGTCCCACACAAGAGATTAATGTGCAAAGTTAAAGCACATGGGATTGGGGGTAGTGTGCTGACGTGGATTGAGAACTGGTTGTCAGACAGAAAGCAAAGAGTAGGAGTAAATGGGTACTTTTCAGAATGGCAGGCAGTGACTAGTGGGGTACCGCAAGGTTCTGTGCTGGGGCCCCAGCTGTTTACATTGTACATTAATGATTTAGACGAGGGGATTAAATGTAGTATCTCCAAATTAGCTGATGACACTAAGTTGGGTGGCATTGTGAGCTGCGAGGAGGATGCTATGAGACTGCAGAGTGACTTGGATAGGTTAGGTGAGTGGGCAAATGCATGGCAGATGAAGTATAATGTGGATAAATGTGAGGTTGTCCACTTTGGGGGTAAAAACAGAGAGACAGACTATTATCTGAATGGTGACAGATTAGGAAAAGGGGAGGTGCAACGAGACCTGGGTGTCATGGTACATCAGTCATTGAAGGTTGGCATGCAGGTACAGCAGGCGGTTAAGAAAGCAAATGGCATGTTGGCCTTCATAGCGAGGGGATTTGAGTACAGGGG
This sequence comes from Pristiophorus japonicus, assembly GCF_044704955.1. Classification (NCBI taxonomy): domain Eukaryota; kingdom Metazoa; phylum Chordata; class Chondrichthyes; family Pristiophoridae; genus Pristiophorus; species Pristiophorus japonicus. The sequence continues at coordinate 518,657,045 of NC_091977.1, read as the reverse complement.
CAGGGAGGTGTTGCTACAGTTGTACAGGGCCTTGGTGAGGCCACACCTGCAGTATTGTATACAGTTTTGGTCTCCTAACTTGAGGAAGGACATTCTTGCTATTGAGGGAGTGCAGCGAAGATTCACCAGACTGATTCCCGGGATGGTGGGACTGACTTATCAAGAAAGACTGGATCAACTGGGCTTTTATTCACTGGAGTTCAGAAAAATGAGAGGGGACCTCAAAGAAACGTTTAAAATTCTGACGGGTTTAGACAGGTTAGATGCAGGAAGAATGTTCCCAATGTTGGGGAAGTCCAGAACCAGGGGTCACAGTCTAAGGATAAGGGGTAAGCCATTTAGGACCGAGATGAGGAGAAACTTCTTCACCCAGAGAGTGGTGAACCTGTGGAATTCTCTACCACAGAAAGTAGTTGAGGCCAATTCACTAAATATATTCAAAAGGGAGTTAGATGAAATCCTTACTACTCGGGGGATCAAGGGGTATGGCGAGAAAGCAAGAAGGGGGTACTGAAGTGCATGTTCAGCCATGAACTTATTGAATGGCGGTGCAGGCTAGAGGGGCTGAATGGCCTATGTCTGCACCTATTTTCTATGTTTCCTATTTTCTATGTCTTTTGGCTTGACAGGAACAAGCAAATCTTTCAGGGTTTCAAACATCTCGGGGCCTGCTTCCGTCAAGAAATCAACCTGTTGTCCTTCTAACACCACCCGGTTATAATTTTCATCATCGGGGACTTCGACGATACTATTTGCAGTGAAAAACATTTTTAGCCACTCCACATATGCTCCAAAAGTCTCTCGGTCATGATGCAACTTACCCAAGCGCCGAATTATTCCCATAGGTGCGGCCATCTGGACTCTGGCAATGTCAACAGTGTGCTTGAAACTCACCTTGGACTTTTTAGCTGTTCTGCAAAACAAAGAACATCTCTGTCTCTCTGTTATGTGGCAGGAATCATCCATGAACACAAATTTCAGCTTGGGAATCCAATAACCCTTTCCTCACGCGTCAATGTGATATCTTCTTTACGACATCATACGCACATAGACTTCAAGATGGCTCTACCGAAAACTTTTCTGGTGTCCTGGTCAAATGACCCTTTTATTATTATACATCAGCAGTTGCATTACCACAGTAGTCCACTGGGCGGAGCTCTATATTACAGTTGGATCCCAGCCTATCTTGAGTAAGCTGGTCTAGCCAGGCAGTGGTACAAGATCTAGAAATGCCTTCAGTCCTCTTAGGTGAGCAATGGAGAAAATCACCCAGGGTTCCAGTTCCTGATCACTTTCCCCCTACATTGGGAATATATGTGTGTGAATGTCAAGTGAGGAGAGGTTAAGGTTTGATTGTGAAGCCCTGAAGCAGAGGCAGGAAGAAAATATGACGTGCATACTATCGACCTTCTTAAAACTAATTGTCATCGTACATGGACATATACAGTTACAATTATTTATAAGCAGCACAATAACTGTCTTCATATTGTGCGAGCACTTGGACGTCCATGACATCTGATGATGCTGGCGGAATTCCTGAATCGTTTTAATGTCAAGCACGAGCAGTCAGCTTTGGCACCTTGGCCATTGAGAACGCGGGAAAGTTAGAGGTGCTCCGGCAATTTAACAACTGCTGTCAACTCGTATAAGTAAACATTTTCATGGCTTAACATTGGAAAAGCAGGAAATGGCTGCAGCCAGGGCTATGGATGGTGCCGTGAAGGTTCTGGTAGAGCAAATTACCAATAAGAGGGACGTTCTTTTCCTGTCAGGTGCGCAGGAAAATTGGGCAGCAGCAATGAAGAGAGGTGAATGTGACCAGAACATGGCAGCAATGCTGCAAGAAATTCAATGACCTGACCAGAGCTGCTACGGTATGACTCCTGATTCACATCTGCTTTAGTCTCTGCACAGCCCTGCACCACCCTACATCAGCCTCGGCACTACCGTCAGCTGTGGCTCAGTGGGTAGCACCCTCGCCTCTGTGTCAGAAGTGGGTTCAAGTTCCACTTCAAGGACTTAAGCACATAAATCTAGGCTGACACTCCAGTGCAGTGCTGAGGGAGTGTTGCACTGTCGGAGATACTGTCTTTCGGATGGAACGTTAAACCAAAGCCCCATCTGCTCTCTCAGGTGGAGGTAAAATATCCCATGGCAATATTTCAAAGAAGGGCAGGGGAGTTTATCCCCAATGCCCTAGCCAATATTTATCCTACAACCAACATAACAAAGAACAGACTAGCTGGTCATTATCACATTGCTGTTTGTGGGAGCTTGCTGTGCGCAAATTGGCTGCCGCGTTTCTCACATTACAACAGTGACTACACTCCAAAAGTACTTAATTGGCTGTAAAGCATTTTGATGCGTCCGCTGGTTGTGAAAGGCACTGTATAAATGCAAGTCTTTCTTGTTTTTTTCTAAGCCTTTCCTCCTCCGCTTCCCATGCTTCTCATACAGAAGCAGCAGTATACTTCCCTGCACCTCATTCTGCCACCACCTGAACACTCAACACTTGCCACGACCCTCACACGCAGTTCCCCGATTTCCCTAAATCTGCAGTTTCTTCCTTGAAATGTGCACACTAACCTCAGCTGCCTCACACATCTTCCCAAGCTGGCACGCAACAGGTTGCAACTGGCAAGATCTGGGAAGGCCCGTTGTATGTGCAAGTGCCCACGTCAATGAAGAAGGCTACTATCAATATCATCAGCAGAGAGAGGAGTTCACAGTGTTGTAGAAGGAGAGGTTGAAGGATGTATGCATCAAGGTGTCAGGGCATCTCCCATGCCTTCTGTCCTTGTACTGAACTCTCTTCCTCACACACTCCGCATAACATCCTGGTGGCGACTATTGCTTCCATCCATCTGCGACTGCTTAGTCTTATCTGTTAACTCGTGTCCTTCTTCCTTCTTTCCAGGTCCAGCAGATGTCCCAGACCATGCTTCAACAGAAAAGAAGGAGTGGTGCCCGACAGATGACGCAGCTGCATGCGTTCTGATCCTTACAAGCACCAGCTCAGAAATTGGCACCCTGCGAACTATAGAGCGGGAGTTGGAATGGCCTACCACACAGAAGTGAGCAGCAGCTGCTGTGGGCATAGAGGGATGGCCTAGGAAGCAGAATACCCGAAGGCAAGCTCGTGCCCCATTTCTACTGCAGAGGAGGAAGATAAAGGCCTTGGGCCCTGCCGATGAAAGAAGGATGCTTGCTGTGCATCATGAGCTCTGTGAGGTATTGGAATGTCAGCCATAGAGCTTGTGCAGCATCTTGCCCAGTGTGGGGGAGCCCACGGCCAATTTCTGCAAGGTTCGATCGTGTGGTATTGATACCCTGAAGACATTATTGGATTGTGTGGTCAGCTCAAAGAAAGCTCCAGCTCATCCTCTTCATGCAGGAATCTCTGGCATAAGCCGTAGTATCTCCTGGGGATGCTTATACTGGTACCATACAATCTTTGGTTTCCACTGCCTTGGTCACTGCCTTAGGGGTATGATAGCAGAGTGGCTATGATATTGAACTGGTAATCGAGAGGACTGGACTAATGATCCAGAGACATGAGTTCAAATCCCACCACGGCAGCTGGGGAATTTCAATACAGTTAATTAAATAAAATCTGGATTAAAAAGCTAGTATCAGTAATGGTGATTGTCATTAAAAACCTATCTGGTTCATTAATGTCCTTTAGGGAAGGAAATCTGGCCTCCAGACCCACAGCAATGTGGTTGCCTCTTAAATGGCCTAGCAGTCAGTTATACTAAACCACTGCACACACAACCACCACAAGGACTGCATCAGTTCAAGAAGGCAGCACACCATAACCTTCTCAAGGGGAATTATGGATGGTCAATAAATGCTGGCCTTGCCAACAATGCCCGCATCCTGTGAATGAATAGGAAAAAACCAGGAAGACCATGTGGAAAGGTGCCTGAAATCTGCTCTTCTGCACATCAGTGGCAGTAGTGCTATCACTCAAGATGACAACCCACCTGCTCTCTCACCACCCCTTCAATCAAATGTTGCCAGGATGTCAGCTGTGTCTGACTGCCGTGGCACCCGACGAAATGCTGTGGTCTCCAGCTGGGCCTTCTTGGGCAGGAGCTCCACAACGGACATCTCGGGCCTTCGTGTGAGCCACTGTAGCCTTCGATCTTCCATGCTCCAGTCACTGGGGAAGATCCACATAGCAGCATCAGCATAGCCAAGAGAGCATATAAGACAGGCAACAAGGAAGTTCACCAGGATGATTAGTTTGAGAATGTGTTGATTATTTTTGAAAATTTAAGGATTGAAAATAATCTGCGTCTGTGTTGAATGTCGTGGCACAATTTTAACTTGTTTGATTGGCACTCCATCCACCACCTTAAATATTCACTCCCTGCTCCACTACCACACCATGGCTGCAGTGTGTACCAAATTGGCTAGGATAGATTGGCGAATGATACTTAAGGGGTTGACTGTGGATGGGCATGGGTGAACTACAACAATTGTACATTCCTGTCTGGCGTAAAAATAAAAAAGGGAAGGTGGCTCAACCGTGGCTATCAAGGGAAATCAGGGATAGTATTAAAGCCAAGGAAGTGGCATACAAATTGGCCAGAAATAGCAGCGAACCCGGGGACTGGGAGAAATTTAGAACTCAGCAGAGGAGGACAAAGGGTTTGATTAGGGTAGGGAAAATGGAGTACGAGAAGAAGCTTGCAGGGAACATTAAGGCGGATTGCAAAAGTTTCTATAGATATGTAAAGAGAAAAAGGTTAGTAAAGACAAATGGTCAGAATCAGGGGAAGTCATAATGGGGAACAAAGAAATGGCAGACCAATTGAACAAGTACTTTGGTTCGGTATTCACTAAGGAGGACACAAACAACCTTCCGGATATAAAAGGGGTCAGAGGGTTTAGTAAGAAGGAGGAACTGAGGGAAATCCTTATTAGTCGGGAAATTGTGTTGGGGAAATTGATGGGATTGAAGGTCGATAAATCCCCAGGGCCTGATGGACTGCATCCCAGAGTACTTAAGGAGGTGGCCTTGGAAATAGCGGATGCATTGACAGTCATTTTCCAACATTCCATTAACTCTGGATCAGTTCCTATCGAGTGGAGGGTAGCCAATGTAACCCCACTTTTTAAAAAAGGAGGAAGAGAGAAAACAGGGAATTATAGACCGGTCAGCCTGACTTCAGTAGTGGGTAAAATGATGGAATCAATTATTAAGGATGTCATAGCAGTGCATTTGGAAAGAGGTGACATGATAGGTCCAAGTCAGCATGGATTTGTGAAAGGGAAATCATGCTTGACAAATCTTCTGGAATTTTTTGAGGATGTTTCCAGTAAAGTGGACAAGGGAGAACCAGTTGATGTGGTATATTTGGACTTTCAGAAGGCTTTCGACACACAAGAGATTAATGTGCAAAGTTAAAGCACATGGGATTGGGGGTAGTGTGCTGACGTGGATTGAGAACTGGTTGTCAGACAGAAAGCAAAGAGTAGGAGTAAATGGGTACTTTTCAGAATGGCAGGCAGTGACTAGTGGGGTACCGCAAGGTTCTGTGCTGGGGCCCCAGCTGTGTACATTGTACATTAATGATTTGGACGAGGGGATTAAATGTAGTATCTCCAAATTTGTGGATGACACTAAGTTGGGTGGCAGTGTGAGCTGCGAGGAGAATGCTATGAGGCTGCAGAGTGACTTGGATAGGTTAGGTGAGTGGGCAAATGCATGGCAGATGAAGTATAATGTGGATAAATGTGAGGTTATCCATTTTGGTGGTAAAAACAGAGAGACAGAATGGTGACAGATTAGGAAAAGGGGAGGTGCAACGAGACCTGGGTGTTATGGTACATCAGTCATTGAAGGTTGGCATGCAGGTACAGCAGGCGGTTAAGAAAGCAAATGGCATGTTGGCCTTTATAGTGAGGGGATTTGAGTACAGGGGCAGGGAGGTGTTGCTACAGTTGTACAGGGCCTTGGTGAGGCCACACCTGGAGTATTGTGTACAGTTTTGGTCTCCTAACTTGAGGAAGGACATTCTTGCTATTGAGGGAGTGCAGCGAAGATTCACCAGACTGATTCCCGGGATGACGGGACTGACTATCAAGGAAGACTAGATCAACTGGGCTTTTATTCACTGGAGTTCAGAAGAATGAGAGGGGACCTCATAGAAACGTTTAAAATTCAGACGGGTTTAGACAGGTTAGATGCAGGAAGAATGTTCCCAATGTTGGGGAAGTCCAGAACAGGGGTCACAGTCTAAGGATAAGGGGTAAGCCATTTAGGACCGAGATGAGGAGAAACTTCTTCACCCAGAGAGTGGCGAACCTGTGGAATTCTTTACCACAGAAAGTTGTTGAGGCCAATTCACTAAATATATTCAAAAGGGAGTTAGATGAAGTCCTTACTACTCGGGGGATCAAGGGGTATGGCGAGAAAGCAGGAAGGGGGTACTGAAGTTGCATGTTCAGCGATGAAATCATTGAATGGCGGTGCAGGCTAGAAGGGCCGAATGGCCTACTCCTGCACCTATTTTCTAAATTTCTGTCGAAAAGATGCACTGCAGCAACTCGCCAAGGCATGTTCGACACACCTCCCAAACCCACGACCTCTACCACCTAGAAGTAAAAAAGGCAGCAAGCACATGGGAACACCATCCCCACCTCCGAGTTCCCCTCCAAGTCACACACCATCCTGACTTCGAAATATATCGCCATTCCGAGGCCCGAGATCACAGCGAAGGCGGGACCTGAGCAGCGGGGATAAAAGGAGTGGGGACCCAAGGCCCAAGATCACAGCGGGAGATTGAGGCCGAAGGTAAAACAAAGAAGTAAAAAGAAATCGAAGTGTGACATCACAGCCAAGCGGGTAAGTCATTGGCTGGTGGATTGGTGACCCATGTCATGCTCCTCCTGTGCTATGTGGAAAGCCAGGGACGCTACCAGTGTCCCTGACTGCTATGTGTGCAGCAAGTGCATCCAGCTGCAGCTCCTGACAGACCGCATGGCGGCAATGGAGCTGCGCATGGATTCACTCTGGAGCATCCGCGATGCTGAGGATGTCATAAATAGCACGTTTAGTGAGTTGGTCACACCGCAGGTAAAGGTTACTCAGGCAGATAGGGAATGGATGATCATCAGGCAAAGCAGTGGAAGGAAGGTAGTTCAGGGGTTCCCTGCGGTCATCCCACTCCAAAACAGATACACCACCTTGGGTACTGTTGGGGGGGGGATGACTCATCAGGGGAGGGCAGCAGCAGCCAAGTTCATGGCACCATGGGTGACTCTGCTGCACAGGAGGGCAGGAAAAAGAGTGGGAGAGCTACAGTGGTAGGGTAAGGGGAATAAATAGACATTTCTGCGGCCACAATCGAGACTCCAGGATGGTATGTTGACTCCCTGGTGCAAGGGTCAAGGATGTCTCAGAGAGGCTGCAGGACATTTTGGAGGGGGAGGGTGAACAGCCAGTTGTCGTGCTGCATATAGGTACCAACGATATAGGTAAAAAATGGGATGAGGTCCTACAAGCTGAATTTAGGGAGCTAGGAGTTAAATTAAAATGCAGGTAGTAATCACAGGATTGCTACCAGTGCCACGTGCTAGTCAGAGTAGGAATAGCAGGATAGCTAAGATGAATACGTGACTTGAGGAGTGGTGCAGGAGGGAGGGATTCAAATTCCTGGGACATTGGAACCGGTTCTGGGGGAGGTGGGACCATACAAACCGGGCGGTCTGCACCTGGGCAGGACTTGACCCAATGTCCTAGAGGGAGTGTTTGCTAGTGCTGTTGGGGAGGGGTTAAATTAATATGGCAGGGAGATGGGAACCTATGCAGAGAGACAGAGGGAAGCAAAAGGGGGGCAGAAGCAATAACAAGAAAGAAGAAAAGTAAAAATGGAGGGCAGAGAAACCCAAGACAAAAATCAAAAAGGGCCAAATTACAGCAAAATTCTAAAGGGACAAATTGTGTTATAAAGACAATCCTGAAGGCTCTGCTCCTCAATGCGAGGAGTATTCATAATAAGGTGGACGAATTAACTGCGCAGGCAGCTTTTAATGAATATGATATAATTGGGATTACGGAGGCATGGCTTCAGGGTGACCAAGGCTGGGAACTCAACATCCAGGGGTATTCAACATTCAGGAAGGATAGACAGAAAGGAAAAGGAGGTGTGGTAGCGTTGCTGGTTAAAGAGGAAATTAACGCAATAGTAAGGAAGGATATTAGCTTGGATAATGTGGAATCTGTATGGGTAGAGCTGCGGAATATCAAAGGGCAGAAAACGCTAGTGGGAGTTGTGTACAGACCACCAAACTGTAGTAGTGAGGTTGGGAACAGCATCAAACAAGAAATTAGGGATGCATGCAATAAAGGTACAGCAGTTATCATGTGCGACTTTAATCTACATATAGATTGGGCGAACCAAACTGGTAGCAATATGGTAGAGGAAGATTTCCTGGAGTGTATCAGGGATGATTTTCCAGACCAATATATCGAGGAACCAGCTAGAGGGCTGACCATCCTAGACTGGGTGATGTGTAATGAGAAAGGACTAATTAGCAATCTTGTTGTGCGAGGCCCCTTGGGGAAGAGTAACCATAATAAGGAAGAATTCTTTATTAAAATGTAGAGTGACACAGTTAATTCAGAGACTAGGGTCCTGAACTTAAGGAAAGATAACTTCGATAGTATGAGACGTGAATTGGCTAGAATAGACTGGTGAATGATACTTAAAGGATTGACGGTGGATAGGCAATGGCAGACATTTAAAGATCACATGGATGAACTTCAACAATTGAACATCCCTGCCTGGAGTAACAATAAAACGGGGAAGGTGGCTCAACCGTGGCTAACAAGGAAAATTAGGGATAGTGTTAAATCCAAGGAAGAGGCATATAAATTGGCCAGAAAAAGTAGCAAACCTGAGGACTGGGAGAAATTTAGAATTCAGCAAAGGAGGACAAAGGGTTTAATTATGAGGGGGAAAATAGAGTATGAGAGGTAGCTTGCTGGGAACATGAAAACTGACTGCAAAAGCTTCTATTGATATGTGAAGAGAAAAAGATTAGTGAAGACAAACGGAGGTCCCTTGCAGTCAGAATCAGGTGAATTTGTAATGGGGAACAAAGAAATGACAGACCAATTGAACAAATACTTTGGTTCTATCTTCACGAAGGAAGACACAAATAACCTTCCGGAAATACTAGGGGACCGAGGGTCTAGCGAGAAGGAGGAACTGATTATTAGTCAGGAAATTGTGTTAGGGAAATTGATGGGATTGAAGGCCGATAAATCCCCAGGGCCTGACAGTCTGCACCCAGAGTATTCAGGAAGTGGCCCTAGAAATAGTGGATGCATTGGTGATCATTTTCCAACAGTCTATCAATTCTGGATCAGTACCTATGGACTGGAGGGTAGCTAATGTAACACCACTTTTTAAAAAAGGAGGGAGGGAGAAAACGCGGAATTATAGACCAGTTAGCCTGACCTCGGTAGTGGGGACAATGTTGGAATCAATTATTAAAGATGAAATAGTAGCGCATTTGGAAAACAGTGACAGGATCAGTCCAAGTCAGCATGGATTTATAAAAGGGAAATCATGCTTGACAAATCTTCTCGAACTTTTTGAGGATGTAACTAGTAGAGTAGACAAAGGAGAACCAGTGGATGTGGTGTCTTTGGACTTTCAAAGGCTTTGACAAGGTCCCACACAAGAGATTGGTGTGCAAAATTAAAGCACATGGTATTGGGGGTAATGTATTGACGTGGATAGAGAACTGGTTGGCAGACAGGAAGAAGAGTCGGGATAAACGGATCCTTTTCAGAATGGCAGGCAGTGACTAGTGGGGTGCCACAGGGCTCAGTGCTGGAACCACAGCTATTTACAATATACATTAATGATTTAGATGAAGTAATTGAATGTGACATCTCAAAATTTGCAGATGACACTAAGCTGGGTGCAGTGTGAGCTGTGAGGAGGATGCTAAGAGGCTGCAGGGTGACTTGGACAGATTAGGTGAGTGAGCAAATGCATGGCAGATGCAGTATAATGTGGATAAATGTGAGGTAATCCACTTTGGTGGCAAAAACAGGAAGGCAGAATATTATCTGAATGGCGACAGATTAGGAAAAGGGGAGGTGCAACGAGACCTGGGTGCCATGGTACATCAGTCATGGTTGGCATGCAGGTATAGCAGGTGGTGAAGGCGGCAAATGGTATGTTGGCCTTCATAGCTAGGGGATTTGAGTATAGCAGCAGGGAGGTCTTACTGCAGTTGTACAGGGCCTTGGTGAGGCCTCACCTGGAATATTGTGTTCAGTTTTGGTCTCCTAATCGGAGGAAGGACGTTCTTGCTATTGAGGGAGTGCAGTGAAGGTTCACCAGACTGATTCCCGGGATGGCAGGACTGACATATGAGGAGAGACTGGATCGACTGGGCCTGTATTCACTGGAGTTTAGAAGAATGAGAGGGGATCTCATAGAAACATATAGAATTCTGACGGGACTGGACAGGTTAGATGCAGGAAGAATGTTCCCGATGTTGGGGAAGTCCAGAACCAGGGGTCACAGTCTAAGGATAAGGGATAATTCATTTAGGAACAAGATGAGGAGAAACTTCTTCATGCAGAGAGTTGTTAACCTGTGGATTTCTCTACCGCAGAGAGTTGTTGATGCCAGTTCGTTAGATATATTCAAGAGGGAGTTAGATATGGCCCTTACGGTTAAAGGGATCAAGGGATATGGAGAGAAAGCAGGAAAGGGGTGAAAGATCAGCCATGATCTTATTGAATGGTGGTGCAGGCTCGAAGGGCCGAATGGCCTATTCCTGCTCCTATTTTCTATGTTTCTTTCATCGTTGCTGGGCCAATATCCTGGAACTCTCTACCTAACAGCGCTGTGGGAGCACCTTCACCACACGGACTGCAGCGGTTCAGGAAGGTGTCTCACCATCACCCTCTCAAGGGCAATAAATGCTGGCCTTGGCCAGCAAAGCCCATATCCCAGGAACAAATTAAAAGAAGAGTCTCGAGTCAATGTCTTCAGTAACGCAGTCCAAGTGCGACGCCCCTTTTGCGATGCAAACTGACACAAGTTGTATTTCTTCCCCCACTGTATTCATTCTCAAAAGAGAATTAGGCCTTAACTACAAGGCTTAGTTGATGGAAATATGTGGAAGCTTAGAGGTTATATCTTCTGTAGATTTGAGCATGCAGTTCCAGAATAAAACAACTCTGTCCTTAAAAATTGCTGTAGAGAACTGTGATCTGGAAATGCTCATTAGCCGAATTTTACTTTAAATAGCTCTCCAGTGAGGTCCAGAACTGGGTTGAGGTAGAGAAATGTCTTGTTTATAATTGAGTAAGCACAGTAACTACTTTCCCTCAACCATCAATGGTATTCATCAGGCCTTGAGGAACTATAGCCCCAATGTTGCCTAAAACCTTCACACTTATTCGACAGTGATTATATCTTTGTGATATTTAAATAGCTCATATTTACCCGACTAGATGTATTTATGGGACATAAAATAGTGGCCATTGCCCTTCATTGATAATTAGCAGTAGATCCATCTCTCTCGCTATCTTCAGCTGACATGATACGAAAATGACTTGCACGATACTTTTTCTCAAAGTAGTACTTCATGTGAACTCTAACAGGAGCATTTAGTACTTCTCACTCTGGCTCATGTAGTTCTGTGAACATTGATCTTATCCCAATAGCCTGAAAATTTAGTTGGGTCTGGCAATAATCTACGTTTGTTGAATTTTCCGTTTCCAATCCTCAACAGCTTCAAACTCAAGATGCTCCTCCTGCATCCACATGTTAGATTCTAGAGTTGCAGTGGTTGACTAAGTTGACTGCAGGCAACTCTTTTGATTATCCGGGTCCCTCGGGGATTGGGCTATGCCAGGTAAACGATTTCTCCGTTAGAGCGAGTTGACATTAAAAAGTTAAAACTTTAATGAATAAATACTGTGCAATCAGCTACAAACAGTAACAAGGCAGTTAAGTATGGACTTTACCAGCATGCATGTAGGTGGCCTCGAGGAGGAGATTGTCTAACTCCGGTGTTCCGGAGCACGCTGCCTTCCCGGACTGACAGGACTCCGACGTCAGCGACCTGGTGCCTTCCCGGGCCAAAAGGACTTCGAACGCACCGGCCCGATGCCTTCCCGATGTCAGCAGCGGCCGCGAGAGACAGCGGCTGCAGCAGCGTGCACACACACGGAATTTTAACTGCCATTACAACGGTTTCCCATTGCATCCGTGTGCGGATAATCAAGAGTTGCCTGTATTTTCTTTCCAAAGCAAATTATACATAAGTCTCAGCACTTTTCTTTTGCAGCACATAGATATTACCATCTAATGCTAAATAAGGGAAATGTTGGACCTAAATATCTGTTAAGAGAATATGGTAGTAAAAACCTAATTATGGATTCCAAACACAAATCTTCTGGACTAACGACATATTGGGGCAGAAATTCCTCTGGGGGTCTTCCCGTGGGCAATTGCCTCCTCACTGTAGATTTTTTTACAAAAGCACCTGGTGTTCTAGGAGGCGACCTGCATTCCGTTGGGGAGGCCTTCTCCTCCCGCGCTGCGAAGCGTGCTCCCGCCCAGAGGATTCCCACGCAGAAGATGCAGTCACGTGTGACTGCTCAGCCAATCAGGTAGGTAGTTCACAGATTCCCATTAATAGCACTTAGACTCCCATAGCTACGAGTTTTCAGTGCTATTAACGGGGGAAAAAACAAACACACACTGATAAAAAAATAAAAAACAGTCCTCACATAATTAAAATTAATTGAAATTAAAGTTAATAAATGCCTTAGAAAAAAACAATATATTTCCGATTATTTTATAGTTTTGTAATTCGGGTTAAAAATAAACTTACTTTAGTGAGCAGAGTTTTTAACAATACAATGTGTTTATTTTATTTTATTTTATGCGCCAGCTTTTTCAGGGGCAAAATCTTTGAGGACATTTGCCGGGCAAGATATGGGTAAATAGCCCAATCTTGCCCATACAAATGTCCTCGCTCCCGATCTGTCATCCTCGCTCCCGATCTGGCTATGATCTCTCAAGCTCCAGCTTGACAGACCGGAAAAGCCGATTTTCAGCGCATGCACATTGCGCACTGAAAACCAGCTTTTCCCATGCCTTCCCAGGTCCATAGAAACTTTGTATGGGCCTGGGACGTCGGAATTTTGGGGCCAATGGCTTCTCCAAGCATTTTTGACATGATGTACTATGTGTCAGCTGTGGCTCAGAGGGCAGCACTAACGCCTCTGAGCCAGAAGGTTGTGGGTTCAGGTCCCACTCCCACTTGAACACAAAAAGAATCTAGGCTGATACTCCAATGCAGTGCTGAGGGAGTGTTGTACTGTCAGAGATGCTGCCTTTCAGGTGAGATGTTAAACCGAGGTCCCATCTGCTCAATCAAGTGGATGTAAAAGATCCCACGGCACTATTTTGAAGAAGAGCAGGGGAGTTATCACTGGTGTCCTGGCCAATATTTATCCCTCAATCAACATAACATAAAACAGATTATCTGGTCATTATCATATTGCTGTTGGTGGGAGCTTGCTTGTGTGCAAATTCACAGCCGTGTTTCCTGCATTACAACAGGAACTACACTCCAAAAGTACTTCATTGACTAAAGCAATTTGAGACATTCGGTGGTTGTGAAAGGTGCTATATAAATGCAAGTCTTACTTTCTTTACCTTCTTAAATTGCTCATAAACTTAGTTCATGGCACATATATTAGATACTGTCCCTGCTAAGGTGGGACAGAAATGCACTAGTTCATGGTAACTTAACCTTGTAACTTAGTATCCCTCCTGGATCTAATGATAATTTTTCTTTATCATTTTTCAAAAGCTGTTAAGCATTCATAGTGGTATTATGTGACCACATTTCACCCTTGCTGTTCTCAAAAGAAGAATTACAAGGAACATAATGCATCAGTTTGGATAATTTTCCCAGTTAGACTGGTCCTTTGATTCATTTTTTCTGACAATTTATCATCATTGTATGAATTATGAATCCTCTATGCAAAGAGCCTCTTCCTATTGAACTAGGCTAGGGTGGGTTAACATGGGATTTTTCCTGTAACTCCTTACTTGATGTGTTGTGAATCCAAGGGATGTACCAAGCAGAGGTGAAGCACTTCCACACAGGGAGAGACAAAACCTAGAGGGTGAGTTAACTCAGTTCACCTATTTGCTGATTAGCGGCATTTGCATCAGCCTGGGATTGATTGTGGATCAATACATGCCTAAAAGAGGAGCCAAAAAAAAACAAGCTCCCTAAAAGGTTTTTAGCCTTCTATCATCCACTATTTTTGTTTGGAAAGTTATTTTTTGAAGTCAATTTAAAGGAAGATCTGGATAAGGGGGGACCGGTGGATGTGGTGTACTTGGATTTGCAGAAGGCATTCGATAAGGTGCCACATAAAAGGTGACTGCACAAGATAAAAGTTCACGGGGTTGGGGGTAATATATTAGCATGGATAGAGGATTGGCTAACTAACAGAAAACAGAGAGTTGGGATAAATGGGTCATTTTCCGCTTGGCAAACAGTAACTACTGGGGTGCCGCAGGGATCGGTGCTGGGGCCTCAACTATTTACAATCTATATTAATGATTTGGATGAGACATATAAGATAATGAGGGCGCTCAACAAGGTAGATGCAGAGAGGATGTTTCCACTCGTCGGGGAATCTAGAACTATGGGGCATAGTTTTAGAATAAGGGGTCGCCCATTTAAAACTGAGATGAGGAGGAATTTCTTCTCTCAGAGGGTTGTAAATCTGTGGAATTCTCTGCCTCAGAGAGCTGTGGAGGCTGGGTCATTGAATATATTTAAGGCGGAGATAGATTTTTGAGTGATAAGGGAGTAAAGGGTTATGGGGAGCAGGCAGGGAAATGGAGCTGAGCCCATGATCAGATCAGCCACGATCTTATTGGATGGCGGATCAGGCTCGACGGGCCAAATGACCTACTCCTGCTCCTATTTCTTATTTTCTTATTTTCTTAAAATTGGACAGGGTGTATAATAGAAACATAGAAAATAGGTGCAGGAGTAGGCCATTCAGCCCTTCGAGCCTGCACCACCATTCAATAAAATCATGGCTGATCATTCACCTCAGTACCCCTTTCCTGCTTTCTCTCCATACGCCTTGGTGCAGCCTATTTACGACTGTCTGTTTTGCACCCTTGCTGAAGTTGAATTTTACCCCTGTAATGTATGCACCGATGAGTATGCTCACAGGTTTGTAGAGCTGTTGAGTTGGGAGTGGATTAGCCAGTCACATGATGTTCACAAGACTCAATAAAACCCCAGCCAGTTGGATTCAGGGGATCCACGATGAAGCAGGTGGTTGTGAGCCTGGTGGATGAACTGGTAATATGTAGTGTGATTGTTAAACCTTTGCTAATAAACCAACTAGTTCTTAGTAGCAAGCAATGTGTTGTTATGAATTCTTAAGCAAAGAACGCAAGAAACAAATGTATTCCAACTCGCATATACTAATATCTGGGAAAGTATTATCATGTCGGCAAAGATAAATGCCTTCTATGGAGTCTCAGGGTAGAGGTCAGCATTTCTGAAAGTATATTTTTGGAAATAAATCATTGTGTTATTTTCTTCCACAGGTTCCTCTTCAACGTGTTAATAAATCAGAGATCCCCCTCTCATTGCCTATGGGTGAGTACTTTATTTCGACTTTCACTGGCATTTATTATCCTGGTCCTTAGCAAAATGGTACTTAACAGCCTGCAGTCTGGTCTGTCTCAAATAAACCATGTATTATTCACATGAACATGCTCACGATTGGTCACTGGTTGATGAACTGCACCATATAAATGACTTATGACTTAAAGGAGAAGAAAACTGTAGTTAGAATATAAGAACATAAGAAATAGGAGCAGGAGTAGGCCATATGGCCCCTCGAGACTGCTCCGCCATTCAACAAGATCATGGCTGATCATCGACCTCAACTCCACTTTCCCGCCCAATCTCCATATCCCTTGATTCCCCTACAGTCTAAAAATCTATCGATCTCAACCTTGAATATACTCAGAGACTCAGCATCCACAGCCCTCTGGGGCAGAGAATTTAAAAGATTCACAACCCCCTGAGTGAAGAGAATGCTTTCAATGTAAGGTGGATAAATATGAGAAAATCGATTGAGAGTCTATCCAATGTATTTCAGTGAGGGGAATGAGGAAATAAGCTGTGTTCAGGTAGGAGATTTTCCTAATTTGGGTGTTTTTACTTCTTGTAAATGTTCACATCAGGGTTCATAGGGGAATCCCAGTGAACCACGAGGTCATCGAATTTCTCTCTTTTTTCTGTATTTATTGAGTTACTAACACATTATTTTTGATACTGTATAATAACAAACCTGTAGCAATGTCGCTATTATTTTTTTGAGTAGCTGTCAATGGGATTCAAAAGTAAGGGCAGGTGATCACTGAGAGTGAGCCAATATTTTCAAAAAAAAGCTGTCCAGCTGGTGTAGAATTAGCAAAATCTTAGTTGCCCAGCAACACAAGAAGGAGACCATTGAGCTTCCATCCAAAACTCAAACCCGGTTTGATAATGACCTCAGTTGCCAAGATGTAGTAGTTGCCTGCTGGGCCGCAGGGTGGATTACTTCATGGAAGGCCATCTCAGAGTGGGAAAACTGTTAAGACCCGGTGATTTCTGCCGGTTGGTAACAGAAGTCACTATTTTGCGTGAAGGGCTTTATTTGGTAGTTTTCAAAAGATGGGTTCAATTTGCTCTGTTTCATTACACTACATTTCATAATAAAGCAGCTGTTAAGAATCTAGTAGTTTACACATAGAAACATAGAAAATAGGTGCAGGCGTAGGCCATTCGGCCCTTCGAGCCTGCACCACCATTCAATAAGATCATGCACAGTACATCAAAAAAGCACAATCTGCATCATGTTGTAATGTTTTTTCAATGCTTACGACAAAGATATTTTGGTCTTCCACCGACGACCAGTGCAAAGGAATCACTTATCACATGTATTTCCATCGGACAATTTGTTGAAATTAATAGTGCAGTTACTGTTTATTAACACACATATTGAATTTTTTTAAATCAATTTCCGTTTCATTCAACTCCGTCCATTTAAAAACCTTGTAAGATTGTTTTGACACTTAACAAGGTTTATCAAGATGTTGATTACATAGCTCGCATTAACATTTCTACAGCAAAGCGCAACATGAAATCAAGATATTTGAATAAAGGTAGCATTCATCAATAATATTTGATAGTTAAACTAGTGCAAGCAAGCCACAAATCAACACCCATTTATATTGATTTTAATTTTGATCAATATTAAGATGTTCCAGTAGTTACAGCATATTGAACATTTAAACTTGATAGAAAGGGATACACTGTTCAAATATGCACAGTAAAAACAGTTATTCTGAATAACTAATTTGGTGGGTATAACTGGTATTAGGTTACTATAAATTCAGTCAAGAGGTTGTCATTATATAATTGCAAAAGCAATTTCTTAACATCAGCAGAATCCTGAGTTTGACTTACAGCCTTAAGCCCACTACTATGAATTATAATTTACAGTATATTGAATATAATTGAAGGAGAATGCAACATCAGACTTTGTACGGTGCATGGTAATCTAACTCTGCATGATCACCATGTAATTTCTTTTCCCCAAAAGTTTGTTAAATACTTACTATTTCAACAGCATTGTTAGTCCTCCATTTGATCAGTGAAACAGATTATACTCCAGCGATGATAGCTAGGAGGATTCCTTTGGCACAGGCCTGCTTTCTGCCATTAATGTTAGTTTATTCTGTTTGTTTTTAGACCGATTTGGAACTGTCTCTTTTTATTTCCCTGAGAATCCATTGGCCTTTTGTTTAATGTAAAACAGTGAAATGGTAATGAAACCATAACCAATGTTTCAAATGTCAACTTGTGCGAGAGATGGATGACGAGTCGATAGGTCGGCTAGGAAGGAGTTCCAGGTGAGTGGTCCGGATTGGTAGGGTGTTTAATGCACCCCAGGATATATTACCTGGTCCTGAAAGAGACAAGTGCAGACACTGGAGGAAGACCTGGACCAGATTAGGGCAATTAGGAATGGGCAATAAATGCTGGCCTAGCCAGTGACGACCACATCTTGGAACAATTTTTTTTTAAAGGTGGGTGACACAGCTTTGCTTGTTTACTGCCCAAGTGGTGACTGTGTGAATTACCCCCAATTATCCAGTCTTAAGCTAATTTGAGTAATTATTCACAACTCCAGATGGGTCTAGGATGACACAAGTGATGGCACAAGGAAAACTGTGCATACATTCAATTTAAAGGAATGGGAAGAATTAAAGGGTTGCGTCACTTTGGGAAGACTAAAATTCTGCAAAGTTTTGGAAAGCCTTAAAAAGCAACTCAACCCGTCAGTAGGCTTTGTCAAGGCTGAAGTGGCAGGTAAAATTGAAGGAAAGCAGGAGCTCTCGATCAAGTCAAGTGATAGTGCAGCCTAGCCAACCTATTGGCTGCAAGAAATCAGGGTGATGCAGCAGGAGGTTTTTGTAAGGAAAATTGCTGTCTGTGACAGTCCCCATTCACCATCCCCATTGGCCAGTATTGCAGCATGGCTACATGGAAATCGAGCCAGTTTTCAGCCCATAGTTGATCATCGCTGTTCTTGCATGTGCCAGCCCCATGCACAGCAGATATCCTTGCAGTATCTGACTGTCTGCTGATCGACACGCTGAGAAACAGGCCCCTCCGTCATTCGAAGTAGGCGTGCCAGGGCCTGCAGCTATGGATTTTGGGGGTCGAAATTGACCCTTCCTTTAAGGCCTGTTGCCGCTGGAAATTGCCGGCCACGCTGTGGAGTGCAATAGCCGCTGATTTCTCGTGTAATGGCCGCCATTTTGGAACTTCTGCTTCTGTGGTATCCCGGCGGTGACCCACTCCCCCCCACTACCGCTCCGCTGCTGCCGATCTGTCCGAAGTGCATCATCAGAGCGATGTTCCCCCCGCCCGACGGGGAAATTCCACCGAAAGAATCTTGCTCCCGCCACGCAGTGCCAAAAGCTGCTTTTTTCTGCCGGTGCAGTGAAGTTGTAGTCCTTCAAAAATGGCGGTGCAGCTCCCATTAAAGGGGAGGACCTACTGCCGCTGCCGCCATGTTTTTTTTTGTTGGCCGACTGCCATGTCGGGCCGACAATTATGCCCGGCCGAAACCCTTCCTGGTAACTCAGTGGACCGAACTTAAAAGAATCGCGCAGGCTCTCCCCTTTAAGTGAAGGGGGGGAGCCGTGGTGATGCGGCACCGTGATGACGATGACGTCATCAGCGCTATGCTGATGACTGACAGTGGCAGCCACTACACTCGCCCCCAACTTCCGCCACTCTAGACGGTGAACTTCCGCTCACCACCGCATCCGGCCCCATTATGACCGACTTCCGGTCCACCGAAGAAGAAAGCCAAAGAGCGGAATTTCGCTTAAGAGGCCACCACATCCACCACGCCGGTAAAATCAACAGAAACAGGGTAGTGCACCCCGTTTCCAGTGGTGGGCAATTATGACCCCTTGTTACCTTAGTGGTTGCTGCAATCAAGCTCTGCTGGTTCCTGATCACCCTGCCATGCCTTCCTTCATGCAGTGCCATATAAAGTGTGAAATGATCTGTTTGAGGGTGCTTTTGAGGAACTTTTTTTATTCGTTCCTGGGATGTGAGTGTCGCTGGCAAGACCAGCATTTATTGCCCATCCCTAATTGTCCTTGAGAAGGTGGTGGTGAGGCCACCCTCTTGAAATGCTGCAGTCCGTGTGGCGAAGGTACTTCCATAGTGCTGCTAGGGAAAGAGTTCCAGGATTTTGACGCAGCGACGACGAAGGAACGGCAATATATTTCCAAGTCAGGAAGGTGTGTAACTTGGAGGAGAACTTGCAGTGATAGTCTGCTCCCCTTGTCCTTTTAGGTGGTAGAGATTGTGGGTTTGGGAGGTGCTGTCGAACAAGCCTTGGCGGGTTGCTCAGTGCATGTTATAGATGGTACACACTGCAGCCACGGTGCACCTGTGGCACAGGGATTGAATGTTGAAGGTGGTGGATAAGGTGCCAATCAAGCAGACTGCTTTGTCCTGGATGGTGTCGAGCTTCTTGAGCGTTGTTGGAGCTGCACTCATCCAGGCAAATGGAGAGTATTCCATCACACTCCTGTCTTGTGCCTTGTAAATGGTGGAAAGGCTTTGGGAGTCAGGAGATGATACACTCGCCGCAGAATACCAAACCCCTGACCTGCTCTTATCGCCACACTATTTAAGTGGCTGATCCAACCTTTGAGCATAACGGTTAGTCAGGCCTTCACATCTTGTAGTGATGGCGCCAGGGTCTGCTGACACAACCTCCTTTGCGAAAAGGAACATCTACCAGCACAACATCTGTCAAAGTGAGATTATATCACCCCTCTTGGTATGTGCAGGATAGGCCCTTTGAGGGTCCCCCTTGTAAGGGTGCCGATCCACCAATTTTATTTTTAAAACTCACACAATTTTTGGAGGTGGAGGCCAATTTTTGGGACTTCCCTCTCCCCTCCCCCTTCCCCATGATGGGGCCCACTTTCACCTTTCTTCAGGCCAGTGCACTTCATCTCTCTCAGCTACTGGCCTCCAGTCTCATGCCGGGTTGTGTCTGGGTCGGGCGACTGAAAACTGCCAGCATAGGGAGTCCCTGCCTCCGGCTTCACCCCTTGGGGTCACTGGTCTTGTAAAGGATGGCCCGGAGGTTCCTCCCTTTTAGAAGGTTGACTGGGAGCTCCAAGAGCCGACAGAGGACCCGTTGTGTCCGGATCCCTGCCGGTTTCTGGTAGCCTTCCTGTAGAGTTACAGCTGTGGATCTCACAAGCAAACAGGGGGTTCATGTCTTCAGCAATTCGATCGGAACCAAAGACCTTATAAACAACAGCATTCACTTCTTGGCATCTAACGACCAAGAAAGTTTTCTGGCAATGTCACGATATACACATGTGCTGCACATGTAATCTATAAGGACATGCTGTATGTTGCATTCTGCGCAATCTGCCAGAAGGTTATGGGTTTCCTATTTCTTACCATTTCAGCTCCATGACTCATGGATGATGAGCAGATAATTGCAAATTCCAAACAATACCTCATTTGCACCTGTATAAATACATTGCAAATTTGCATGGGGCAAATGACAATTTTTAAAAACTGGAAATGAAGCAAAATGCTCGATGGCAAAAAAAAATCAAATGCAGCTGGCAGCTTTGAAATAATTGCAATCGTATGGTTCGAAAAAATAATACTTTACAGTAGTATGTTAAAGAAATTTAATGAAAGTGCAATTGCAGAAGATCGAAGATGCAACAAAGAGGCTGAATTGCAGAGCCTCAGTGTACAGCAGCCAAATGGACACAGAGCGGTCATCACTGAGAGGCATAACCCCACACATGGGACACCAAACACTATGGACAGATGCTGATGAAGTTGCGTGTACTGAAGTAATTGTGGTTTGGAAGCGGAGGATGGGGTAAGACTTCAATTGGCAATAATCTTTGATTCCATTTCAGTTATTCCAGTCAGCTCGTTTCCTGAATATCCAAATTTAGTCCGGTTAAGATATTTTAAATTTGAGCTTCCATCACGAGACAGATTTTGTCTTTACCACAAGATCGTTAAGCATTTCCCTCACAGATGGCAGAGAGGAAAATTAAATGGGAAGGATTATTTTTAATAATTTTTTTCTATTCATTACGGGTTGTGGCTGTCGCTGGCAAGGCCGGCATTTATTGCCCACCTTAAATTGTCCTTAAGAAGGTAGTGGTGAGCCGCCTTTTAGAACCGTTGTAGACCGTGTGGTGAAGGTACTCCCACAGTGCTGTTAGGGAGGGAGTTCATAGAATCATGGAAATTTACGGCACGGAAGGAGGCCATTTCGGCCCACCGTGTCCGCGCTGGCCGACAAAGAACTATCCAGCCTAATTCCACTTTCCAGCTCTTGGTCTATAGCCTTGTAAGAGCAGAGTGTTGTCCTGTCTTATGGGCAATGTTTTCCTCTCCACTAGCACCAGCAAAAACAGATGAATTGTTACTTCATCGCAGTTTCTGTTTCACTTGTGTGAAAACTGGTGTGATCGGGGCACAGGAGAGGCATGAGTGCGGGGCCAGGGGTCCAGGGGCAGCACGGGCCAGCCCACACTGCGATATGTGTGCGCACTAGGTCCATGCAGCAGAGCAGGTCTCCAGTCGTCTTGGATAACCCTTGCCACTGGACCAAGAACTAGCTCTGTCAAGCCCGTGTGGTGGCTGGTGTGCAATGGCCACCACACATTAAAAAAAATCCACGCACAGGCATCTTCCACCCTTCATGTAGTTCAGGACCTGGAATATTAGGTCCTTCATTGAAACACCTGTGAACTCATCCTTTTTTGGCGTGGAAGCAAGTCATCCTCGTTTCGAGGGACTGCCTATGACGATGATGTAGCTTACGGCACTTCAAGTGCATATCAAGTACTTTTTAAATGTTTGCTTTCTGCCTCTGAGCCAATTTTGGATCCAATTTGCCACTTTGCCTTGGATCTCATGGGCTTTTACATTCGTGACCAATCTTCCATGTGGGATCTTATTAAAAGTCTTGCTAAAATCCATAAACACTGTATCAAACGCACTACCCTCATCAACCCTCCTTGTTACCTCCTCAAAAAATTCGATCAAGTTAGTCAGACATGACCTTCCCTTAACAAATCTGACTGTCCTTGATTAATCCATGTCTGTCTAAATGAAGATTTATCCTGTTCCTCAGAATTTTTTCCAATAATTTTCCTATCACTGAGTTTAGGCTGACTGGCCTGTACTTACCCTGCCATCTCTTTCTCACTTTTTAAACAGGAGTTCCAGGATTTTGACCCAGCGATGATGAAGGAACGGCGATATATTTCCAAGTCAGGATGGTGTGTGACTTGGAGGGGAACTTGCAGGTGATGGTGTTCCAATACGCCTCCTGCCCTTGTCATTCTAGGTGACAGAGGTTGCAGGTTTGGGAGATGCTGGCGAAGAAGCCCTGGCGATTATACACCCATAGTTGAGCCCATCCAATGTTCCTTCCATTCGATTTAATATTTTAGTCGACTCGATGCTATACATTTTCAATCGCAGAAGAGAAATAATTTTTTAAAAGCATAAATCCTAGAGCTACATAGCCGAAATAAACCAGGAAGTCATGTTAAAGGTGTGCAATGCTGTGGTCATACTTTACCTTGAGCACTGGTTACTCAAGACACAAACCTGGAGGCAAAGATGGAAACACTGGAGAAAATTGGGCTTGTCAAACTTGAAAGATGGTAACTGAGAGGAAACCACTTGGAGGTATATAGGTAATAAATGGGAAAGAAAAAATAAATCTGGAGCAGTGTTTCAATCTAAAATGAGACTTTGTTACTTCTAGACTTGACTATTCCAATGCCCTGCTGGCTGGCCTCCCATCTTCCGCCCTCCATAAATTTGAGCTCAACCAAAAACCTGCTGCCCATATCATAACTCGTACCAAGACCCGTTCACCCATCATCTCTCTGCTCGCTGACCTCCATTGGCTCCTAGTTCGGCAACGCCTCAATATTAAAATTCTCATATTGTTTTCAAATCCCTCCTTGGCCTTACCCCTCCCTATCTCTGTAACTTCCTCCAGCCCTACAAGCCTCCAATATCTCTGCACTCATCTAATTCTGGCCTCTTGTGCATCCCCAATTCTAATCGCTCCACCACTGGCTGCTGTGTGTTCAGCTGCCAAGACCCTAAACTCTGAAATTTCCTCCCTAAACCTCTCCGTCTTTTAACTCTCCCTCCTCTAGAACACTCCTTAAAACCTACCTCGTCTGTCCTAATATCTCTTCATATGACTTGGTGTCAAACTTGCTTTTGTATTGGGAGAGCTAAAGTGATAGGGGATTCAATTGTAAGAGGAATAGATAGAAGTTTCTGCGGCTGCAACCAAGACTCCAGGATGGTATGTTGCCTCCCTGGTGCAAGGATCAAGGATGTCTCGGAGCGGGTGCAGGGCATTCTGAAAAGGGAGGGTTAACAGCCATTTGTCGTGGTGCATATAGGTACCAACGATCTAGGTAAAAAACGGGATGAGGTCCTACAAGACGAATTTAGGGACCTAGGAGCTAAATTAAAAAGTAGGACCTCAAAATTAGGAATCTCAGGATTGCTACCAGTGCCACGTGTTCGTCAGAGTAGGAATCGCAGGATAGCTCAGATGAATACGTTGCTTGAGGAGTGGTGCAGAAGGGAGGGATTCAAATTCCTGGTACATTGGAACCGGTTCTGGGGGAGGTGGGACTCTCCAGTCGTTTGCCGCATTTGAGCCAAGATTTTTGCCATAAATCATTCTGGTCTCTTCCTCCCCTGAGATAATTGTCTGGGCTATCATAGCCGCCTCTTCCAAGGTCAAGTCTTTGGTTTCAATCAGTTTCCTGAAAACCCCAGCGTGCCCGATGCCCTCAATAAAAAAGTCTCGCAGCATC
The DNA here is from genome assembly GCF_044704955.1 of Pristiophorus japonicus. Taxonomy (NCBI): domain Eukaryota; kingdom Metazoa; phylum Chordata; class Chondrichthyes; family Pristiophoridae; genus Pristiophorus; species Pristiophorus japonicus. Next base: position 518,632,509 of record NC_091977.1, on the reverse strand, counting down.
TCCGCTCTGCATGCATCTGGGAACTTACATAGGCTCGCCAGTCATAGAAACATAGAAAATAGGTACAGGAGTAGGCCATTCGGCCCTTCGAGCCTGCACCGCCATTCAATGAGTTCATGGCTGAACATGCAACTTCAGTACCCCATTCCTGCTTTCTCGCCATACCCCTTGATCCCCCGAGTCGTAAGGACTACATCTAACTCCTTTTTGAATATATTTAGTGAATTGGCCTCAACAACTTTCTGTGGTAGAGAATTCCACAGGTTCACCACTCTCTGGGTGAAGAAGTTTCTCCTCATCTCGGACCTAAATGGCTTACCCCTTATCCTTAGACTGTGACCCTTGGTTCTGGACTTCCCCAACATTGGGAACATTCTTCCTGCATCTAACCTATCTAAACCTGTCAGAATTTTAAACGTTTCTATGAGATCCCCTCTCATTCTTCTGAACTCCAGTGAATAAAAGCCCAGGTGATCCAGTCTTTCTTGAAATGTCAGTCCCGCCATCCCGGGAATCAGTCTGGTGAACCTTCGCTGCACTCCCTCAATAGCAAGAATGTCCTTCCTCAAGTTAGGAGACCAAAACTGTACACAATACTCCAGGTGTGGCCTCACCAAGGCCCTGTACAACTGTAGTAACACAACCCTGCATCTGTACTCAAATCCCCTCGCTATGAAGGCCAACATGCCATTTGCTTTTTTAACCGCCTGCTGTATCTGCATGCCAACCTTCAATGACTGATGTACCATGACACCCAGGTCTCGTTGCACCTCCCCTTTTCCTAATCTGTCACCATTCAGATAATAGTCTGTCTCTCTGTTTTTACCACCAAAGTGGATAACCTCACATTTATCCAAATTATACTTCATCTGCCATGCATTTGCCCACTCACCTAACCTATCCAAGTCACTCTGAAGCCTCATAGCATCCTCCTCGCAGCTCACACTGCCACCCAACTTAGTGTCATCTGCAAATTTGGAGATACTACATTTAATCCCCTCGTCTAAATCATTAATGTACAATGTAAACAGCTGGGGTCGCAGCACAGAACCTTGCGGTACCCCACTAGTCACTGCCTGCCATTCTGAAAAGTACCCATTTACTCCTACTCTTTGCCTCCTGTCTGACAACCAGTTCTCAATCCATGTCAGCACACGACCCCCAATCCCAAGTGCTTTAACTTCGCACATTAATCTCTTGTGTGGGACCTTGTCGAAAGCCTTTTGAAAGTCCAAATACACCACATCAACTGGTTCTACCTTGTCCACTCTACTGGAAACATCCTCAAAAAATTCCAGAAGATTTGTCAAGCATGATTTCCCTTTCACAAATCCATGCTGACTTGGACCTATCATGTCACCTCTTTCCAAATGCGTTGCTGTGAGATCCTTAATAATTGATTCCATCATTTTACCCACTACCGATGTCAGGCTGACCGGTCTATAATTCCCTGTTTTCTCTCTCCCTCCTTTTTTAAAAAGTGGGGTTACATTGGCTACCCTCCAAGTCGCCAGAGATCTGCCACGAAGTCTGGAACGCTTTGCCCTTCTTGCCGCCGGTGCGTGTAAAACCAGTGTCTCGCCATGTGCGTGCTGCTCACCGGTTTAAGGTGTTCCCCGATCAACTTATTGAGCTCTTCGAACGTCTTGTCCGCCGGCTTCTCTGGCGTGAGAAAGTCCTTCATCAGGGAGTACGTTCTGGATCCACAAACAGTCAGGAGATGAGCCGTGCGTTTGTCGGCCGAATCCTGTCCCAACCATTCCTTAGTGACAAAACTTTGCTGTAGTCTCTCAACAAAGTCGTTCCAATCATCACCAACACAGTACTTCTCTCCTGTGCTGCTAGTGGCCATGCTCGTGTGGTTTAAATCCCACTTTCCCATTGCCAATAAGATGTCCTTACTATACAGTATAAATGCACACGAGGCCTATACTTGAGAAAAGATCACTCTGTGACCAGTTACCTTTATTACTAAGACCTCAAGAGACAGACGGTGGGTGGAGCTTCCCCTTTTATACCGGTAAGTCCAGGTTAGGAGTGTCTCCCACAATTTCGCCCCCTGTGGTCAGTGTTCTCAAGGTATACAACTTAGGTCAGCTTATACATGGGTTACAATGACAGTTGAATACATGGCACATGCAATAAAGGTACAGCAGTTATCATGGGTGACTTTAATCTACATATTGATTGGGCTAACCAAACTGGTAGCAATGCAGTGGAGGAGGATTTCCTGGAGTGTATTACGGATGGTTTTCTACACCAATATGTCGAGGAACCAACTAGGGAGATGGCCATCCTTGACTGGGTGATGTGTGATGAGAAGGGACTAATTAGCAATCTTGTTGTACGAGGCCCCTTGGGGAAGAGTGACCATAACATGGTAGAATTCTTTATTAAGATGGAGAGTGACACAATTAATTCAGAAACTAGTGTCCTGAACTTAAGGAAAGGTAACTTCGATGGTTTGAGGCGTGAATTGGCTAAAATAGACTTGCAAATGATACTTAAAGGGTTGACGGTGGATAGGCAATGGCAAGTATTTAAAGATCACATGGATGAACTTCAGCAATTGTACATCCCTGTCTGGAGTAAAAATAAGATGGGGAAAGTGGCTCAACCGTGGCTAACAAGGGAAATTAAGGATAGTGTTAAATCCAAGGAGGAGGCATATAAATTGGCCAGAAAAAGCAACAAATCTGAGGACTGGGAGAAATTTAAAATTCAGCAGATGAGGACAAAGGGTTTAATCAAGAGGAGGAAAATAGAGTACGAGAAGATGCTTGCCGGGAACATAAAAACTGACTGCAAAAGCTTCTCTAGATATGCGAAGAGAAAAAGATTAGTGAAGACAAACATAGGTTCCTTGCAGTTGGACTCAGATGAATTTGTAATGGGGAACAAAGAAATGGCAGACCAATTGAACAAATACTTTGGTTCAGTCTTCACGAAGGAAGACACAAATAACCATCCGGAAGTACTAGGGGACCAAGGGTCTCGTGAGAAGGAGGAACTGAAGGATATCCTTATTAGGCGGGAAATTGTTTTAGGGAAATTGATGGGATTGAAGGCCGATAAATCCCCGGAGCCTGATAGTCTGCATCCAAGAGTACTTAAGGAAGTGGCCCTGGAAATAGTGGATACATTGGTGATCATTTTCCAACAGTCTATCGACTCTGGATCAGTTCCTATGGACTGGAGGGTAGCTAATGTAAAACCACTTTTTTAAAAGGGAGGGAGAGAGAAAGCGGGTAATTATAGATTGGTTAGCCTGGCATCAGTAGTGGGGAAAATGTTGGAATCAATTATTAAGGATGAAATAGCAGCACATTTGGAAAGTAATGACAGGATCGGTCCAAGTCAGCATGGATTTATGAAAGGGAAATCATGCTTGACAAATCTTCTGGAATTTTTTGAGGATGTAACTAGTAGAGTGGACAAGGGAGAACCAGTGGATGTGATGTATTTGGACTTTCAAATGGCTTTTGACAAGGTCCCACACAAGAGATTGTTATGCAAAATCACAGCACATTATATTGGGGGTAATATATTGACGTGGATAGTGAACTGGTTGGCAGACAGGAAGCGGAGAGTCGGGATAAACGAGTCCTTTTCAGAATGGCAGCCAGTGACTAGTGGCGTGCCGCAAGGCTCAGTGCTGGGACCCCAGCTCTTTACAATATACATTAATGATTTGGATGAAGGAATTGAGTGTAATATCTCCAAGTTAGCAGATGACACGAAACTGGGTGGCGGTGTGAGCTGTGAGGGGGACGCTAGGAAGCTGCAGGGTGACTTGGACAGGTTAGGTGAGTGGGCAAATGTGTGCCAGATGCAGTATAGTGGATAAATGTGAGGTTATCCACTTTGGGGCAAAAACGCAAAGACAGAATATTATCTGAATGGCTGCAGACTAGGGAAAGAGGAGGTGCAACGAGACCTGGGTGTTATGGTTCATCAATCATTGAAAGTTGGCATACAGGTACAGCAGGCGGTGAAGAAGGCAAAAATGGTATGTTGGCCTTCATAGCTAGGGGATTTGAGTATAGGAGCAGGAGGTCTTACTGCAGTTTTACAGGACCTTGGTGAGGCCTCACCTGGAATATTGTGTTAAGCTTTAGTCTCCTAATCTGAGGAAGGACGTTCTTGCTATTGAGGGAGTACAGCGAAGGTTCACCAGACTGATTCCCGGGATGGCCGGACTGACATATAAGGAGAGACTGGATCAACTGGGTCTTTATACATTGGAGTTTAGAAGGATGAGAGGGGATCTCATAGAAACATATAAGATTCTGATGGGACGGGACAGGTTAGATGCAGGAAGAATATTCCTGATGTTGGGGAAGTCCAGAACCAGGGGACACAGTCTTAGGATAAGGGGTAGGCCATTTATGACTGAGATGAGGAGAAACTTATTCACTCAGAGAGTTGTTAACCTGTGGGATTCCCTGCCGCAGAGAGTTGTTGATGCCAGTTCATTGGATGTATTCAAGAGGGAGTTAAATATGGCCCTGATGGCTAAGGTGATTAAGGGGTATGGAGAGAAAGCAGGAAAGGGGCACTGAGGGAATGATCAGCCATGATCTTATTGAATGGTGGTGCAGGCTCGAAGGGTCGAATGGCCTACTCCTGCACCTATTTTCTATGTTTCTATGTCAAATTTTGTTTGATAACGCTCCTGTGAAGTGCCTTGAAAGAAAGACTGGGATTTATATAGTGCCTTTCACGACCACCGCACATCTCAAAGCGCTTTACAGCCAATTTGGAGTGTAGTCACTGTTGTAATGTAGGAAACACGACAGACAAATTTGTGCACAGGCAAGCTCCCACAAACAGCAATGTGTTAATGACCAGATAATCTGTTTTTGTTTGAGGGATAAATATTGGCCAGGACATCAGGGATAACTCCCCTGATCTTCTTCGAAATAGCGCCATGGGATCTTTTACGTCCATTTGAGAGAGTAGACGTTTTAACTTCTCATCTGAAAGACGGCACCTCCAACAGTGCAGCACTCCCTCAGCACTGCACTGGAGTGTCAGCCTAGATTTTTGTGCTCAAGTCCCTTTAGCGGGACTTGAACCCACAACCTTCTGACTCAGAAGCGAGAGTGCTACTGACCGAGCGACAGCTGACACCTTGGGATGGTTTACTATGCGAAAGGCACTAAATAAATGCAATCTGTTGTTGTTGAGACAGTAGGATAAGGAGGACACAGACCCAAACTAGCTAAAGGTAAAATTAGGACTCATATCAAGAGATTCTTCTTTACGCAAAAGCTGATTAAGATATAGAATGGACTTCTAGGTATGGCAGTGGGGATGGGGGCAAGAAAACCGAAATCGTTTAAGGAGCAGTTGCCATGATGTGGAGAGTGTAAGTATGCTGTCAGCTGTGGCTCAGTGGGTAGCACTCTTGCTTGTGAGTTCAGGTCCCACTCCAGGGACTTGAGCACAAATATCTTGACCTACACTCCTGTGCAGTGTTGAGGAAGTTCTGCAATGTTGGAGATGCTGTCTTTCAGATGAGATGCTAATCCAATGCCCTGTCTGCCCTCTCAAGTGGACATAAAAGATCCCACGGTACTATTTTAAAGAAGAGCAGGGGAGTTATCCCCAGTGTCCTGGCCAATATTTATCCCTCAATCAACATAACAAAAAATGGATTATCTGGGCATTATCACATTGCTGTTTGTGGGAGCTTGCTGTGTGCAAATTGGCTGCCGCGATTCCTATGTTACAACAGTAACTACATTTCAAAAGTACTTCATCGGCTGTAAAGCACTTTGAGATGTCCGGTGGTCATGAAAGGCGTTATATAAGTGCAAGCCTTTCATGCTTTCTGGAAAGTATGCCAAAGATGTGCCTTTTCATAAAGAGACTGTCCCTTTTAAAATCTAACTTTAGGCTTTGGATTCAAATTTCAAATCATTCAGTCAAATCCAATGCTAAATTTACCCAATATCTTACTGAACAGTAAATCCAAATTGATCCATATACTCTCATCCCTGCTCTTGAAGTTTTTAATATTAATTCCACAATGCCCTGGTTTGATGCTGTCTATGCTACTGAAGAATATTTACCCTGAAGGCTTTTAAAATTGCATTGCTACCCTCTGAGCCACAGCTGACTTGAAGGGAACTTCAAGGGAGGGAATTTATATTAACAAATGTGCAATTTTGACTTGGAGATCTGCAACCGAACTATTTAAAGGCAAATTTCAGTTCTGGTCTGGCCACATTTAGATTGGCTTCAATCTTTGGTCCAGTTCCAAAATCGTTGCTCATCAACAGTTTTCCATTTGTCTTTTTTCAAAAAAATCTATATTTCTTTTGAGCATGATTTTAAAAAAACCCAATGATTTTTCACCACAGCTCACATAAGTACTCATTTTGTGTAAAGCCTGGTAGATGCTGTTTATATTATGAAATTACCATTGCAGTAGAGGAAGAACCTCCCAGAGGCCACAGATGTACCTAATAAACAGGGCTTAATAATGTTCAGTAACTTGTCAGCTGTGAAATATGTCCATCCTGGCAAAATTCTTAACATTAGCATTCGTAACATTTGCAGATATTTTACTCATTTAGGTTAAACTTTAATATGCAAGCAACAGATTGGTTCAGCCAAAGGTTCCACGGAGCATTGGATGAGCTGTACAAAGGCACATTTTAATTGGATTAGTCATGCTGCTGATTGCGAGCATCACGTGTTGACAGGCGTGAATTTAGTCCCTCTGCACCATGTAGGATTTGCTAAGACCCCAAGAACCAACAGGTTCCCAGCAGCTGTCACAATGTCCATTGAATGTTATCATAGTAAGTCATAACACCAGCTTCGCGAGCCAGCTGTCCAGATAAGCAACAACTGAGCACAGAACAGGGCTGTCATTTGAGTGCATGAGTTCACTGGGTGCGAGTGACTATACATCAGAAAAGCCACCCTGCATATCAATATCCTGGTTGTTTTTAATGGTGGAGCCATATAGGACAGAAAACTGCCAGCGTCAATCATTGGTCTGAGTTACAACAACTACTTGTATTAATATCGCGCCATTTGTCATGTATTCAACTGTCATTGTAACCCATGTATAAGCTGACCTAAGTTGTATGCCTTGAGAACACTGACCACAGGGGGCGAACTTGTGGGACCTGGACTTTCCGGTATAAAAAGGGAAGCTCCACCCACTGTCTGCCTCTTGAGGTCTTGGTAATAAAGGTGATCTTTTCTATAGTATGGGCCTCGTGTGCATTTATACTGTATAGTAAGGACATATTACCATTAACATAGTAAAACATCCTAAGGGGCCTCACAGGAGTATTATAAAACATAATCTGATGCCGAGCCATGTAAGGCGATATTGGGGCAAATGACCAAAAGCTTGGTCAAAGAGGTTGGCTTTATCATCATCATAGGCAGTACCTCGGAATCGAGGAAGACTTGCTTCCATTCTTAAAAATGAGGTGGCTGAACAGTCCAATACGAGAACCACAGTCCCTGTCACAGGTGGGACAGATAGTCGTTGAGAGAAAGGGTGGGTGGGACAAGTTTCCTGTACTCTCTTTCCACTGCCTGATTTCTGCATGCTCTCAGCGATAAGACTCGAGGTGGCTTTAAGGAGCGTCTTTAAAGGAGGAAAGAGAGGTAGAGAGGTAGAGAGGTAGAGAGGTGGAGTGCTTTAGAGAGGGAATGCCCAAACTTAAAGCTTTGGCAGTTGAAGGCATGGCCAGCAATGGTTTAGCGATTAAAATCAGGGATACTCAAGAGGCCAGAATTAGAGGAGTGCAGATATTTTGGGGGGTTGTTGGGCTGGAGGAGATTACAGTGATAGCTGAGCTTAGTCTGATTGGTGATAGGAAAGCTACAGCTGGACTCGACGTACACGGGTTAGGGATTGGAAAAATCATCCAGGGTTCCCAGCACTGACTGCTCTCTAGTGACCCTTGCTGGAAATGCGCATATATGGATGTTGAACCTGGGTCAGCTGAGATGGCTCCCACAATCAAACAGCCCACCAATACTCACCATCAAGGTTAACAGATGGTTACTTGGGTGAGGTACCATAGGGTGAATGGTGCTTGAGGAAATGTACCCCAGCAAGGAGTTCATGCCCATCAGGAGAAAAAGAAAAAGACTTGGATTTATATAGCACCTTTCACAACCACTGGATATCTCAAAATGCTTTACAGCCAATAAAGTACTTTTGGAGTGTAGTCACTGTTATAATGTAGGAAACATGGCACCAATTTGCACAAAAGCAAGCTCCCACAAATATCAATGTGAGAATGACCAGATATTCTGTATTTTTTTGGTATGTATATTGAGGGATCAATATTGGCCAGGACACCAGGGATAACACCCCAGCTCTTCTTCAAAATAGTGCCATGGGATCTTTTACGTCCAGTTGAGAGAGTGGACAGGGTCTCATCTCATCTGAAAGACAGCACCTCTGACGGTGCAGCGCTCCTTCAGCACTGCACTGGAGTGTCAGCCTAGATTTTATTGTGCTCAAGTCCCTGGAGTGGGACTTGAACCCACAATCTTCTTCCTCAGAGGCAAGACTGCTACCCACTTAGCCACAGCTGACAGTATGGTGAAAGGATAATTGGTGAGGGTCATCGACCTGAATCGTTAACTCTGCTTCCTCTCCACAGATGCTGCCTGACCTGCTGAAATTTCCAGCATTTTCTGTTTTTATTCCAGATTCCAGCATCCGCAGTATTTTGCTTTTGTACATACATTTAGAGACTTTTGAAATGGTCCAGATTCACCCATTTTAGATTTGATTCCAATTAAAACAAAATTTTGATACTCGACCTACTATGTTGAAAGCACCATTGCTGCCCCATCTCCTATACTCTACCTCATTCTCAGAATCTCAAAAACTGCGGAAGGCCTTACTTCCCTCCTATAACCTACAGGCTTTTAAACAGGCAATATTGGCTCCAGTAGTTCTTCCCTCACTTCATCTCATTTTCAACGCTGTGATGTCCCACACTATCCATAACGCTGATACAGTCCGCTGCTTACATATCTTTAGGCTAATGGATGGGACAACTTGGGCCGGATTTTCGGGTGGTTTGCGACCGGGTTTTCGCCGCGATTTGACCCTCCGCAGCGAAAACCCGGTCGCAAAGCCCGGGCGGGATCCTTGGGTACCTGTTTGCGGTGGCGCTTCCAAGTACCGCCGGAGAGAGATGCGCCGATGTGCAACGACTCCGATTGCATTTGCGATCGAGTTTTGGCACTCTCCCGACCTGTACGCCGCGCCCAGACTAGCGACAGGTCAAAACCCGTCGTTGCAGCCCTGCCAGCAGCGGTAAGTACAAAGACTTGCAAAAAAGGTAAGTTAAAGTTTTTCTTTTTTACAGTTTTTGCAGCGATTACTTAGTTCAGGATCGTGTAAATGTTTTTGGAATTTTTTTTCCCCCACCCCCTCCCAAGGCCTCTCTCGCAGCGCAAACGACCCCGGACTAAAGTTGTCGAAACTCGCGTTTTGCACCGCGAATAATCTTGGAATGCCTCCCTTACCGGCGCATACCCCAAAGGCCGAAAGTTCGGTCTAAAAACGGTAGCGCAGCGAAAACGGTAATTTTCACATATCGCTACCATTTTGCCGAAAAACCCTGAAAGCCAAAAATCCGGCCAAAGGCCTTTTAACAGCAGCAATGATGGCTGGTAATAACTTACTTCAAATTAAACACTTGTCAACCAAGGTACTCAACACCATGAGGAGTATAAATGTAATCTTTTTTTTATTGGCATGTGTGCTCTACGCCTCTCTACCTCTCTTTCCTCCTTTAAGATGCTCCTTAAAACCTACCTCTTTGACCAAGCTTTTGGTCACCTGCACTAATTTCTCCTTATGTGGCTCGATGTTGAATCTTTTGTCTATAATACGCCTTGGGACGTTTTATCATGTTAAAGGCACTATATAAATACAAGTTGTTGTTTTTGTTGTTTCGCACACCGTCAAGACACGAATTTGTCTGTTATTGTATTGTTGTTCAAGTGTCTCGCCGCACAGAAAAGCCTGCAAGCTGACATCTGGCAATGATAACTTTTGTTTGGTAAGTAGTCTGCTTCCACCCAGATGAAAAATGAATTTTCACGGATGTTCCGAGTTTCTGGCTGCCAGAAGGACACCCTGGGCTTCAAGCGAAATTGCCTGTCATTTGATCTTGCCATACAACCAGCTGAGATGAGTTATGTATCACTACTCGGAACCTAGAAAAATAAAATTGCCGAAGCTGTGCGCTCTTGCTGAATTGAAAACAAATGCCACAGCTTCTCCGCTGGCCTCTTTGAAATCAAATTTTTTCCAGCTCTTCCCGATAATCTCCCACGGGAGACAGAATTCCTTTCCTGTCTCTGCCACTTTATTTGCTGTGGCAGGCTAATTTCTTTAACTTTCTTCTTTTCCTCTCCCCATCAACCCCGTACCTCCCCTTTTCCTCACCCCAATCTCCCCCTGGCTCCCATCCTTCTCGGCCACATCATAGAACTGCCCCATGTGTTAACTATCTCCTCCCATCGAGCCACCAAGTTTAGGAAAGTCAATGCAAATGTATTGGTTAATTGAAGCATTTTTTTCCCCCAAAAAAAATCAAATGAGATGTATATGGGACTTGCAGCATGGTCTTGTATAGTCAGCAGTGCTGATATAAATCTTTAACACTGCACTGCCACAGCCCACCTGTAAACCCTGCAGCAATTTTATTAGGTCACTTCAATACCTGTTTTATTGACTGCAACTTTTAAACTAAAGCAGAAGGGGGAAATGACCTTTGTTCCAAGGGGTATATTCATACAAGAAGCTGCAATATTTGGGGGAGGGGGGCGGGGGAAGCACGATTTATTCCAGTGAATTCTTCCAATAATGATTTGGCATGGTCCGCAATCGAATCCATAAAGCAATATGTCCACGACATTGTGGTTATTTGAAGCTGTTCTGGGCAGTTTTATAGGGCTCAATTTTTGTCACCATTCTGCACCGTATTTTTTGGCGTCCGCTGATTTTTTTTGGAGCAAACTAAAATCTGCCAGTTTCACCAAAGTTTCTACGCCATCGTAAACTACTTACGGCCGATTTTGTTAGTTCCCGATTTTTTGACGTCACTGGGGGTGCCGGCCGCACCAATTCTGCCCATTTAAGCGAGTTTGGCCAACTAGGATTTTTTTCAAAAACGGCATAGTGCATGGTTCTGAAAAATGTTATGTGAACTTTAGAAAATCTGCGCAGAAATTTGAGTTCCATGGCCTGGGATAGCAGTGACAGGGGCCTGGGGTGGGGCCTATTGGCCCGGGATAGGAGCGCCACAGCACCGGGCGGGGGGCCATTCAGCCTGGGATAGGAGCAGCACCGGGGGCGGGGGGCCATTCAGCCCGGGATAGGAGCAGCACCGGGGCGGGGGGTCATTCAGCCCGGGATAGGAGCGGCACCGGGGCGGGGGGTCATTCAGCCCGGGATAGGAGCGGCACCGGGGCGGGGGGTCATTCAGCCCGGGATAGGAGCAGCACCGGGGCGGGGGGCCATTCAGCCCGGGATAGGAGCAGCACCGGGGGCGGGGGGTCATTCAGCCCGGGATAGGAGCGGCACCGGGGGCGGGGGGTCATTCAGCCCGGGATAGGAGCAGCACCGGGGGCGGGGGGCCATTCAGCCCGGGATAGGAGCAGCACCGGGGGGCCATTCAGCCCGGGATAGGAGCAGCACCGGGGCGGGGGGTCATTCAGCCCGGGATAGGAGCGGCACCGGGGGTGGGGGGCCATTCAGCCTGGGATAGGAGCGGCACCGGGGGTGGGGGGCCATTCAGCCTGGGATAGGAGCAACACCGGGGGGAGGGGCACCTTTCGGCCCGGGATAGGAGCGGCAGCGGGGGCGGGGGGCCATTCAGCCCGGGATAGGAGCAGCACCGGGGGGAGGGGCACCTTTCGGCCCGGGATTGGAGCGGCAGCGGGGGCTCTACAATTGCTTATGTCTTGTTGTATGTTTCACTTTGCAGCCTCAGCCCTTCAGTGTGTCCCTCGTTACCCGGGCAACCTCAGTTTTTCGGCACACACCTTAAGCTTCACCCACAGAGCTTAAAGACAATCTGCGGCGCTCCAAAATGAAAGTTTATTCCGGCGAAACATGCAAGTGTTTTTTTGGTTCAGTCGGCCGCTAAAAAATCGAACGTACCTCTACAACTGCACCAAAAATCGGCATTGTGGAAAATTGTACCTTGCCTTATGCTGGCACTGATAGTTCCGCATGGTGCACTGAGCTGTTCAACAATCGTACGATTATGTGAGCCTTATAGCATAGCAACTACTGGATCATGTGCGATACAATGGTTTGGTGCTAAAGCACCTCATCAGCTGGACTCCAAAGAGCATTAATGAATGCGCGCAGGATAGCATTTGCAAAACGTGGCAATAGCTCGTCCTTTTTTTATTGGGACAGGTGGGCAGATGTTTTGCAGCTCTGATTCTTGCTCTTCCGCTGAAGTGCATGATTCTCTTCAAATGAGCCGCGATCCTTGCTTTGTTGTGCATCCTGGTAAACTAGGTTTACTTTTTTGGGGCTGTCGACGACGAGACTGAAAGCAAGAAACAAGGATGTGGCCAGCTTGCTGACCTGTAGGTCTGGTAACATGGTAATCTCTCCACCCCTCCACTCGTGCTTTCACTGTCGTAGCTGTCATCTGAGCCATGAGATTAGATCACCACCTTGAAATAACTTGGGGGTATGTCTTACTTTTTTAATTAAAGATATGGTAAACTTTATGAAGTGATTTAATTCTGTGTGGTGCCAACAGCAACTGTCCTTAAGCACATCAGTTGCCATTGCACTCACTGACATTAATGCAGGATAATGTTCATGCTTGAATGTCTTAACAATTGCAAGCTTATCAACAAGCAATTGTGAGTTGATTCCACTGCAAATATATTCAGTATTGTACAATTTTAACAGGTACCAAAAGCAGAGCGGTAAACACCCAAATTCTAGCAGTTCTGATAAAGTGCAATCTAATAGTAAAATCCTCATATATAAAATGTTATTTGCAACAACATAATGCAATTTCTTTATAGAGACAACTAATACTGTACAACATTATGGAACACGTATTGCAGTATGTAAAGTGTTTCCTATTTGCCTGAAAGTTAAAGGGGGGCAGTGGAGTGGGGAATTGCCCTCCGCCCCATTTTGGACGGATAATTCGAATTATTATCATCTGGCGGGAGTCGGAGGGAAGAGGCAGAAAATTCAGCTCTTTAACTGTGACGCCTGTTGGCGGCCCAGACAAACCAGCAGCCGCCATTGTCGGGCCGACTCAGGAGTCGGCCGACAATTGGAAGAAAATGGCGGCCGCGGTGGGGCGCCTTTCCCTTTAAGGGGGGCTGCACCGCCCAGCCACCTGCAGCTTCCTGCCCCGCAAAGCTGTTGGGGGAACCGACCGGCGGCAACTGTGCTCCCGTGGGGGCAATTTCCTCCCCGGAGTGGAAAAGGTAAGAGGTCGGTGCACCAGGCGGGACAGAAAGTTGTTTCTGCTGCCTCCCGGCCCGGGGGGCAATTGCAGATGGGTCGTACCCTCTGCCTGCCCCCAGTCGGTAAGGCCTTACCACCCCATTAGGTGGCAACGGCCCTTAAAAAGGGGCAATTTTGGTCCCAAAACCTTTTGAAACGTTAGTCAAACTTTTGTAAGATATAAAATATTAAATAATGCTTGCATTTATATAGAATTACATAGAATTTACAGCACAGAATCAGGCCTTTCGGCTCAACTGGTGTTTATGCACCACATGAGCCTCTTCTAACCCAATTCAGTAGTTTCTTCTTTTCCTTGCTCCCTCATGGACTTATCTAACTTCCCCTCAAATGCATCTGTGCTATTCGCCTCAACTACTTCCTGTGGTAGCGAGTTTCACATTTTCACCACTCTCTGGGCAAAGAAATATCTCCTGAATTCCTTATTGGATTTCTTAGTGGCTATCTTATATTTATGGTCCCTAGTTTTGGACTCCCTCACAAGTGAAAACATCTTCTCTACCTCCACCCTATCGAACCCCTTCATAATTTTACAAACTTCTGTCAGGTCACCCCAGTTTTCACCACAGCCTGTTCAGTCCTGAGCACTTTATCAAATCAAAATGTGTCAAACTGTTTTGCACAATGTACTTCAAATGGAATTCACTGACTGTTGTTATGTAGCTAAAAACTGAACTTGAAATCAAAACCTTCTAACATTACTATGGTATATTTTTGCACGGCTTGTGTTCCCGGCACAGAGCCTTGCTCAATGGGAGTATGGATCGGAGAATCAAATGACTAAACAATCAGGAGCACTGTGAATTGGGTGAGCTCTGATGGCAAAATGACTCTCCAATCTGTGCTCTCCATTGGGAGCGGATCCGCACTTTGCAAAATTCAACCTTATATTTTTCACTTTTTTTTGTCATTTAACTGCAGGCACATTATAATGGGAGGCACAACACTGGCTCGCAAGCGGAAGTCAATCTGTTACCGTTATTGAGATTCCTTTTGAACTTAAAAGATTGATTCCACTTGAAAGGATCACATCTGTTATGTTTAGAGAAACAGAAATGTTTGAAATGCACCAGCCTTTCAATGAGCAACTGACGGGAAAAAGATATGCTCTTGTTTGGGGTGTGATCCCGCAACAGAACTTGCCAAATAAACTGCTAATGGAAAACCGCTAAGGACTTACGAAAGCAAACAATCCTGAATCAACTGTCTAGAGAATCTGACAATAAGAGGTGAACTTATCAAATCAATGGAAATGCTTTTGAATAGAAAATTCCCATTTCTCTTTCCATTAGTAGGAGGGATAATTACAGCATGACCAGTTTGGAAAGCCAGACATAGGGGTTTATAATGGCAAAGTTGACACAGGAAGTGTATGCAGGTGTAATATATTTAATGTATTACTAGTCGATGTCCCCTGTGGTGTTGCACACAGCAATTTGGATCCCCTTTATCCATCTCTACTTTCTTCATGTTGCTTTTTCTGCAAACGAGCCAAAGGTGGGCAGAGGAAACATTTCAAAGACACCCTCAAAGCCTCCTTGATAATGTCCAACATCCCCACTGACACCTGGGAGTCCCTGGCCAAAGACTGCCCTAAGTGGAGGAAGTGCATCCAGAAGGGTGCTGAGCTCCTCGAGTCTCAACGTCGAGAGCGTGCAAAAACCAAGCACAGGCAGCGGAAAGAGCGTGCAGCAAACCAGTCCCACCCTCCCTTACCCTCCGTGATTGTCTGTCCCACCTGTGACAGGGACTGTGGTTCTCGTATTGAACTGTTTAGTCACCTAAGAACTCATGTTTAGAGTGGAAGCAAGTCTTCCTCGATTCCGAGGGACTGCCTATGATGATGATGGTTTCTCTGTCACTCTTCTGCTTCTGTCTCTCTCTTTCTCTTCACATCTGCTTATAGAGCCATAGGAAGTTACAGAGATAAGGAGAGGGGAAGCTATGAAGGCATTTGAACACAAGGATGAGAATTTGATATCAGAGGTGTTTAGGGGCCAGCAGCCAAAGTAGGTCAGTGAGCACAGGGGTGATGGGTGAGCAGGAATTTGTGCTGGCTAGGATATGCGCAGCAGAGTTTTGGATTAGCTAGTTTATGAAAGATGGAGGCTATTGGAATAGTCGAGCCTGGAGGTGAAAAAGTTTGGATAAGAGTTTCCGCAACAGATGGCTGAAGCAGGAGCAAAGCTGAGCGATGTTATGGAAGAGGTATTAAGCGGTCCTTGTGATGAGAGGACCTGGAGTTGGAAGATCAACTTAGGGGTCAAATAGGATCCCGAGGTTGCGAACAGTCTGATTCAGGTTGAATCAGAAGAGGAATCTGGATAGAAGATGGAATTGCTGGTGAGGGAATTGAGTTTTTAGAGGAGTGGAGGGGAGGGGGTTGAGGGGGCAAGGCCAAAGACAAATACTCAGATCTTCTCAATATTTAATTGGAGAAAATTGCGGCTCATCTAGGATTGAGTATCGAACAAGCATCCTAGAGATAGTGGAGAGATCAAGAGAGGTGGTGGCAAGGTAAAGCTTGGAATCATCAGCGTACATATGGAACCTGATGCCATGTCTTCAAATGATGTCACCAAGGGGCAGTTTGTAGATAAGGAATAGGAGGCGGGGGTGCGGAGAGATCCTAGGGCTACTCCAGAGGTAACACACTGTCAGCCCATTGCTAGAGATGCTCTGGCTAAGATTGGACAGGTAAGAGTGGAACCAAGCGAGGGCAGTACCACATAGATGGACAATGAAGGAGAGGCGTTGGAGGAGGATGCTGTGGTCAACCGTGACCAAAGTCTGCAAAGTGGTCGAGAAGGATAAGGAGGGATAGTGCACCATGGTTGCAGTCTCAGAGGATATCATTTGTGACCTTGATTAGTGCTGTTTCTTGTTGTGGCGGGACCAGAAACCAAATTGGATAATTTGAAAAACATGGAGTTGTGGGAAAGCTGGGTGTGGATTTGGGAGTCAGCAACACATTCAAGGACTTAGGAGAAGAAAGTGAGATTGGAGATGGGGCAGTAGTTTGCAACGACGGAGGGTTGAGGATGGGTTTTGTGAGTGGGGTTGATGACAGCCATTTTGAAAGGGAGGCAACCTGAGATGAAGAAAATGTTCACCAATGTCATCGAGCATGAGGGCCAGGAAGGGATGCTGAGTGGTCAGCAGTTTATTGCAGATGGGGACGATAGAGCAGGAGGTAGGCCTCATGTACAAGGTAAGCTTGGAGAAGGCATGAGTGGAGATGGGAGAGAAACCGGAGAAAGCCATGGATTCAGGGCTAGGGTGGGGGAAACTTGGGGTCAAATGGGGGCATGGGGAAGGGATGATACAGTAGAGCCAGCTGAACAGATTGTCTCCATCTTAGTGACAAAGACGTCCATCAGCCCCTCACACTTGTTGTTGAAGGTGAGGGTGGAGGAGGCAAGGGAGAGAGGGGCACAAGGAGGTGGTTAGTAGTGGAGAAAAGAAGTCTTTACATTCCAGAATTATCCTGGAATAGTGAACGGTTTTGGCAGAGGAAAGCAGTGCCCTATAGTGGTCCAGTCAGATCTGCCAATGAATGGCTAAACGTGTTGTATGCCAGGTACGTTCAATTCTGCATCCCTTGGATTTGAAGTACACGGGGAATGACCAAATGGCATAAAAGACAAATAAATTGATAAATTTAATTATTTTAATATGAAATATGTAATTTGTTGAATTCCTCACTGTGGTTAAACCCTTATTTTAGACATTAGACATTTTAGTTACTGAGGGGGAAAAAATGACTCAGGAAAAACTGGGGAAATGGTTTTTTCAACCTTGAAATCAGGTGGTTTTATGGAGAAATATAAGATTGTAGACAGTGTGGAAAAGATAAATCTGGAAAATTACGTTGAATTAAACTGGGAAATGGACGTGTGGCCGCAGGTTTAATCAAACGTAATTTTTTCTTCACACAAAGAGATTATTGCATTGCATGTAGTGCTGGATTGAGTAATGGAGGTGAAAATCCTGGAATCACTTAAAAATCAATTGATGATGTAATGGGGGGAGGGAATGGAAGGACTTTTAAGATTATTTTGAATGAATGACCGAAAATAAGTTGAATGGCCTTCCTCATCTGTAATTATCTTAGCAAATATATATATACAGGTCCGATCTCTCAAATCCGGAAAACCCGGGAACAGAACCGGCCCCGATCCAACACCACATTGCTTCCGATTCATCCAGCAGCAGCCTCGAGGCCCAAGCAGCCGAACGCATCCGCCGAGCCTCCAATAGCGCCCAGCCTCCGAGTCTCCATGAGAACATAATAAATAGAAGCAGGAGTAGACCATTTGGCCCATCGAGCCTGCTCCGGGCCATTCAATAAGATCATGGCTGATCTGATCATGGACTCAGCTCCACTTCCCTGCCCGCTCCCTATTGCCCTTTACTCCCTTATCACTCAAAAATCTGTCTATCTCCGCCTTAAGTACATTCAATGACCCAGCCTCCACAGCTCTCTGGGACGGAGAATTCCACAGATTTACAACCCTCTGAGAAAATAAATTCCTCCTCATCTCAGTTTTAAATGGCCCCTTATTCTGAGACTATGTCCCCTAGTTTTAGTTTCCCCTATGAGTGGAAATATCCTCTCTGCATCCACCTTGTTGAGCCCCCTCATTATCTTATATGTTTTGATAAGATCACCTCTCATTCTTCTGAACTCCAATGAGTACAGGCCCAACCTACTCAACCTATCTTCATAAGTCAACCCCCTCATCTCCGGAATCAACCGAGTGAACCTTCTCTGAACAGCCTCCAATGCAAGTATATCCTTCCTTAAATACGGAGACCAAAACTGTACGCAGTACTCCAGGTGTGGCCTTACCAATACCCTGTATAGTTGTAGCAGGACTTCGCTGCTTTTATACTCCATGCCCCTTGCAATAAAGGCCAACATTCCATTTGTCTTCCTGATTACTTGCTGTACCTGCATACTAACGTTTTGTGTCTCATGTACAAGTACCCCCAGGTCCCTCTGTACTGCAGCACTTTGCAATTTTTCTCCATTTAAATTGTAAAATTTGCTTTTCTATTTTTTTCTGCCAAAGTGGATAACCTTACATTTTGCCACATTATACTCCATCTGCCAGATTTTTGCCCACTCACTTAGCCTGTCTATATCCCTTTGCAGATATTTTGTGTCCTCCTCACAATTGGCTTTCCCACCCATCTTTATATCATCAGCAAACTTGGCAACATTACACTCGGTCCTTTCATCCAAACCCATCGACCGGGCCCCGAGCCACCCGCAATGCCGCAAGCCACCGAGCCCCGAGCGGGGCGAGAGAGAAGAGGGTCGGCGGGGAGAGAGAGAAGAGGGTCGGCGGGGAGAGAGAGAAGAGGGTCGGCGGGGAGAGAGAGAAGAGGGTCGGCAGAGAGAGAGAGAAGAGGGTCGGCGGGGAGAGAGAGAAGAGGGTCGGCGGGGAGAGAGAGAAGAGGGTCGGCGGGGAGAGAGAGAAGAGGGTCGGCAGAGAGAGAGAGAAGAGGGTCGGCGGGGAGAGAGAGAAGAGGGTCGGCAGAGAGAGAGAGAAGAGGGTCGGCCAGGAGCAGTTCATTTCTCAGGAGGGAGATTTGGTACATGCCATCGTAAGCAGTTTTCACTCCAGTTACAAAGTCTGAGCTCTCCATAGTTACCAGTTATCTCAGCAGCTGTTTACTCTACGTGAAGAGTCAGCGGCACCTTAAAGTGCTCCATGAGGAGAGAGACACGGGGTAGAGAGAGCCTGGGGTGGGGAAGGGGGAGCGGGAGGGGGAGAGAGACACGGTGGAGAGAGAGCCTGGGGAATTGCGGTGGGGGGGGGGGGCAGAGTCTAAGGGGGGTGCGGGGAGATAGACAGAGATGGGGTGGAGAAAGAGAGAGAGCCTGGTGTGGGGTGGGGGAGGGGGCAGGGGTAGAGAGCCACAGGGGAGAGAGTGTCTGGGGGTGGAGGAGAGAGAGACACGGGGGAGAGAGAGCCTGGGGGTGGGGGGGGGGGGAAAGAGAGAGACACGAGGGATCGAGAGCCTGGGGGCGGGGGGAGGGGCGGGGGGAGAGAGAGTCTGGCGGAGGGAGAGACAGAGTCTGGGAGAGTGGGGAGAAAGAAAGAGAGACACGGGGGGGAGGATCGGGAAGGATCGGAGGGGAGAGAGGGAACTCGGGGTAGACGGATCACGTTCTTCCAACCCTCTGGTGCGTGCAAGCTCGATTCGTGTGTTATAAGGGACATCTTTGGAGCGGATGAAATCCAGAAGTCACGACACTGTCACTATTTACTTCATACCCAATAAACCTGTTAATAATCCATACACAATGCCCCATCTATGGCGGGGGTTAAGGGTCTTCAGCTAGGGGAGGGATGCACTTGCGCTGGGGTAAGGGACTTCGGCTGGAACTTGGTGGCTTTTGGGGAGATTTATTCTCTGTGGCTTCTGAAGTCAAAATGGATCAAATAACAAATTGGAAAGTCAATCAGAACTTGGGCTGGGCGGTTCCAGTTACACATTCCAGAGGAACTTCAGGGTGTGGCTTATCCACCAAGGGGACCAATTAGCAATAGATCATGTGATGGTGGAGAGCCAATCAAAGAAACGGCTACCTTTCAGTTAGTACAAATCCTTAAAAAAATGTCTGGATTTCGGAACATTTCCCGGATTTCGATCAGTGCAATGTCCGGATTTTGGAACATTCCAGATTTTGGAACTCTGGATTTGGGAGACCGAACTTGTATATATAACTAAGATAATTACAGATGAGGAAGGCCATTCAGTTTATTTTCGGTCATTCATTCAAAATAATATTAAAAGTCCTTCCATCCCCTCCCCCCATTACATCATCAATTGGTTTTTAAGTGATTCCAGGATTTTTACCTCCACTACTCAATCAAGCACTACATAGATTCTACCAGGTAAAATCTAGCCATTTGTGATTTTTAATTTAATAAAAACTATTAATCAACAATATGGTTGTTATGATCTGGAATACACTACCTCAAAGGGCGGTGGACGCAGATTCAATCATAACTTTCAAAAGGGAGTTGGATTTATACTTGAAAACAAAAACATTTCAGGGTTATGGGGAATGAGCAGAGGGAGTGGGACTAATTGGATAGCTCTTTCAGAGTGCTGGCATAGGCACCATGGGTCAAATAGTCTCCTTCTGTGCTGTGATTTTATGATCAAACAATGCTGAAATAGTCAACATTGTTCATTGCACTTTCTCTAACTGGAGCAGACTAAAGTAGCTTGAGGCTAGTATTATTTTTCGAACAGTTAGAATTATTTGCACTTGTAATCAAACCAAATGCCCCCTGTGCACATTTTCCTTGTGTAATTCAAAGAAAGTGATCTTGTGCAGCCGGTAAATGTTTCTGAGCGAGTTACATTGAGATGACATAATTCAATTATGGGAGTATAAATATTCATGTCTTTGTAACACAATAATTTTAACAGGATGAATTATAATAGTTAAAAGGAAATTTGTCCTCTAAGGTTACAAAGACTGAACTTTTCTAGGGCACAGGCTTATTTTACATCATTTAGATCTTTTCAATAATAATGTTCAAATTATCCCCTCGGTGTCGTTCCAAGTTGAAGTGAAAGGTAGAAGAGAAACGAGTGGCCACAGCAACAAGCCCTAGTTCTGGATTATAGAAGAACGAGTTGCAGTGAGGCTTTCCTTATTCTTTTTTTGTTGTCGTTTTACTTCGTCCCAATTTCTGTTTTTTTTCTTCAAAGGGCAGATACATGGTGAGATAATGGGCTGGAATTTGCGATGGGTAATAACGGCGAACTGTCAGCGTTCACTGGCGTTACCCCTCGGAGACTGACCGCAACTTCAGGATGTAGCGTACGCGGGATGCCCTGAAGCTACAGTCAGTCATTCACTGCTCCGACACTGACTGCGCTGTGCCAGCAATCAATGAAATCAGTGAAACTGACAAAAACATGGGCTTTTACGCAGTAATATCTTTGTTAAATACCCCCTCCAAAGTTAGCACTTGTTGGATTTGGTGTAACTGGGGTTTAACAGTGTATTGACTGTTAAACAAACATTATAGCTCTGAAAAACTAGTTTTAATTTTGTGTCAAATATCTCCATTGTAATAAAAACTATAATTTTTAAGAAACTTAAAAGAAAAATGATTTTATATGTTTTAAAAGTTTGTTGCTATTTATTTCAGGTTCGATCTTATCCCCATGTGAGAGCTCCAATCTTTGTTTTGCTCTCTGTAACATTTTTTTTTAAGTCAGGATAAAAGCAGCTTCTCATTTCCTGCTTCCCTGCCTGAGAATTCTACAATGTGATTGGCTACTTAGACAGCTTGTTGACTCCACAGCAGATCATGGCAGGAATTAGAGAGCGCTGCAGTCTCTTATGCATCAAAAAAGGTAAACTTCTCGCCAAATCGCGAGATCTTTGTGGGCAGCTTTCTTCGGGGTCAGCAGCGAATGCCTTTGCTTCACGGGCAACTGTGTCACAAGTGCCAGGAGCTATCTGCTACCTTACTTAAGTCACTACTCTTCATGTACAAGTCAGGACAGTGAGAGTTAGTAATCTATTTGACCCTGAGCGACATCACAGTCAATTCGAACCACGCCCTCACCTAATATCTGCATTCATACATTTCCTGACAGTTGACACTGGAACGTAATCAGCAACAGAAACATTGGATGAGCTCCCAGCCCTTCCTCCAATCACCGCACCCCCCACCCCCGCTCTGCCCAACCACACACACACACACACACACACATACATACCCCTAGCCCAAGGTGCTGAGGCTGATTTTAGCATCTCAACTGCAGCCCCAGCTAGGATCAACAAAAAGCACAGGTTGGAGATCAAGCCTGGCACCTCAATCAATCATCATCATAGGCAGTCCCTCGAAATCGAGGAAGACTTGCTTCCACTCTAAAAGTGAGTTCTGAGTAGCCATTGGCAGTTTTCTCATTCTTAAACTCTTTTGGCCCAAAGAGTTTTTCTGGTATTCATCTTCACATTTGCATGTTCCACCTGAAATATTTTCTAAAATCCATACTTTTGTCCTTTTGTCTCACAGTGTCAGCCAGTGGCACAGTGGGCAGCACACTCACCTGAAGGTTGTGGGTTCAAGTCCCACTCCAGAGACTTGAGTACATAAATCTAGGCTGACACTGCAGTGCTGTGGGAGCACTGCACTGCTGGAGGTGCCATCTTTTGGATGAGAGGTTAAACCGAGGGCCACATCTATCCACTCAGGTGGACGGAAAAAAATCCCTAGGCACTATTTTGAAGAAGAGCAGGGCAGTTATATCCGGTGTCCTGGACAATATTTATCCCTCAATTAACAAAATAAAAACATTATCTGGCCATTATCACATTGCTGTTTGTGGGAGCTTGCTGTGCACAAATTCGCTGCTGCGTTTCCTACATTTACAACAGTGACTACCTTCAAAAGTACTTCATTGGCTGTAAAGCGCTTTGAGATGTCCAGTAGTCGGGAAAGGTGCTATTAAGTCTTTCTTTCTGCTGGATTAAGATATATAAAGATAGCACAGCTCGGGACGTTAAATACCAGGCTATCTGTATGACGTCGCCAAAGTAAAAAGCGGGTGAGTAGCAATTTAAACAAAAACTTTTGGCAAAGAAAGCTCAAATGAAATGAAAATTTGTTCCAGCCTTATGGCAGTTTTTAAAGTTCTTGTACATATTGCATTGATTTTTTTTCCATATGAACCAATGAGTAAAATAAGCATTAACAGACACTTAATGGCAATAGTGTGTAAAAGTTTGTGATCAGAGTGATTTTTGAAATGTTATAATGTAGCAACATGCCCAGCTCTGAAGCCAGGACCAGACAGGTTAGCTTTTGCTGTAGTTCGAATTGTAAAGCTGTCAGTTCAGACCCATTTCTGAGCCTGAAACCTGAGCCCAGAATGTTCAACCTGTTGTTGTCTTCAGAATGCTTCCTTGATTGCATCAATTGTACGTGTCAAGTCTGTAGCAGTGTTGGACAGAATCCAGGTTATGCTGAAGGCTCTTAATTTTTTTCCTCCCTTAATTTTCTCCCCTCCTCTGTGAAAGCCTGAATTTTAAATTTACGAACATGAATTAGATTATCCTAATGAGAAGAGTGGGAAGAGACCTGTTATGCCAGATTTGAAACATAGAAAATAGGTGCAGGAGTAGGCCATTCGGCCCTTCGAGCCTGCACTGCCATTCAATAAGATCATGGTTGATCATTCACCTCAGTACCCCTTTCCTGCTTTCTCTCCATACCCCTTGATCCCTTTAGCCGTAAGGGCCATATCTAACTCCCTCTGGAATATATCCAATGAACTGGCATCAACAATTCTCTGCGCCAGGGAATTCCACAGGTTAACAACTCTCTGCGTGAAGAAGTTTCTCCTCATCTCAGTCCTAAATGGCCTACCCCTTATCCTAAGACTGTGTGCCCTGGTTCTGGACTTCCCCAACATCGGGAACATTCTTCCTGCATCTAACCTGCCCCGTCCCGTCAGAATCTTATACGTTTCTATGAGATCCCCTCTCATCCTTCTAAACTCCAGAGTATAAAAGCCCAGTTGATCCAGTCTCTCCTCATATGTCAGTCCAGCCATCCCTGGAATCAGTCTGGTGAACCTTCGCTGCACTCCCTCTATAGCAAGAACGTCCTTCCTCAGATTAGGAGACCAAAACTGAACACAATATTCCACTGAACACCTATTTTGTGCATCACACTCATTTCCAGAGTGGGTGTGGAAATCCTGCACCAGAACCCGTTCACCCGTCACCCCTGTGCTCGTCGCCAATGGTGGAGCAAATGTAGGTCAGCAAATAGAGGGGTGATGGGTACATGGGAAGTGGTGTGAGTTAGGATACAGGCAGCAGAACTTTGGATGAGTTCATGTTTATGGAGGCAGAACGTGAGAGGCCGGCCAGGAGAGCATTGGAATAGTCAAGTCTAGAGTTAACAAAGGCATGGATGAGGGTCTCAGCAGCAGATGAGCTGAGGCAAGGGTGCAGACTGGCGATGTTATGGAGGTGGAGGTGGGTGGTTTTGGTGATGGAGCGGATATGTGTTCGGAAGCTCATCTCAGGGTCAAATAGGACGGCAAGGTTGCGAACGATCTGGGTCAGCCTCAGACAGTGGCCAGGGAGAGTTTTTGATGATTATTGCCAGATATGTGCACAAAACCCGACAACGATGGCCAGTGGCATCTTGAGAGATGTGGCCAAAGGCTACACTGGCTGGTAATCACCCTGGCATGCCTTTGTTCATCATCATCATCATAGGCAGTCCCTCGAATCGAGGACGACTTGCTTCCACGTCACAAAGTTCACAGGTGTTTCAATGAAGGACCTAATATTCCAGGTCCTGAAATAAATCTTGAAGGGTGGAAGAAGCCTGTGCATGGATTTTTTTAACGTGTGGTGGCCATTGCACACCAGCCACCACACGGGCTTGACAGAGCTAGGTGTTGGTCCAGTGGCAAGGATTAACCACGACGACTGGAGACCAGCTCAGCTAATAGGACGGCACGGTTGCAAACCTAATATGCACATATATCGCAGTGTGGGCTGGCCCGTGCTGCCCCTGGGACAACGCCTCTTCTGGGCCCCGAACTCACACCTCTCCTGGGCCCTGATCACATCGCTCTGTAATCTCTTGTCGCTCCTTCGCCCCGATCTCGCCGCTCCTGCTGTACCTGCCCACGCTCCTATCACCAACCTGGATCTTGAAGACGTCCCTCTTCACTGCCGCCGCTCTCCTGCTCCAGCACGTGCTGCTCCCTGGAGTGGTACGCCGCCACACTGCTCCTTCCGCTCCCCGGCCTGCTCCGACGATGCTCGCAGGCCTGGGGCCGCTCAGCCTGCTGGGGCAGGCCACCACGCTGCTCCTTCCACTCCCCGGCCTGCTCCGATGGTGTTCACAGGCCGGGGCCGTTCATGCAGTGCCACTGAATGCGGGATTGGGATGCCTTCGAGGAAGCATCTAATATTACCATCAGCCAAGATGTCATATATTTTAGTAGTGCCACTGAGTTTGCTGGCCAGGGTCCTTTGGGAATAGGACCCTACACCTTCCCTGAGCCTCTCCAAAGCCAGTTATGTTCACCTTTGTCTGTTGGCATGTGGGCATCAGTGAGTGGGTAGAGAGCGCCTTTCATTCAACTCGATCTGTCTAGCATTCCTCCATAGGTCCTCCTCAGCTTTCAAGCACCTGAGATTGGGGGATTCCAATTGGGCAATCTATTGAGGCCAGCAATAATGCTGGATGCAAACATAAATAATCTGCAACAATTGACACAAAGCTTCCTAAGAACCTGTACTAGCGGGAAAAAAATGAAAGGAGAAATAGGTTAAGAAATTACTGGAATACACTTAACTTAACATTACCGCCTGTCACTTTAATTCTCCGCTCCACTCGCACTTTGACCTCACTGTCCTCGGCCTATTGCACTGTTCCAATGAAGCTCAGCGTAAGCTCGAGGAACAGCATCTCATCTTCCGATTAGGCACTTTACAACTTTCTGGACTCAACATCGAGTTCAACAATTTCAGATCATAACCTCTGCCCCCCACTTTTCAGGTGGCAGCTGTTGATGATTCTACCATTCCCATTTACTCCTCTTCTGGACCCAATTTTTGTTTCTTTACTTGTCCCGTTTCCACCTCTTCTTGTTTTGTACAATCGTTCCTTTTGTCATTTAATCTCTCCTGCCTTCCACCCGGTCACAGATCTTCCCTTTAGTTCTTTCCTTTATGCTTTATGCGGAGCTCCTTCATGGTAAACGAGCCAAAGAAGGACAGCGGAAACGTTACAAGGACACTCTTCCTGGTAAAGTGCGACATCACCACTGACACCTGGGAGACCCTGGCCGCAGACCGCCCGAGGTGGAGAAAGTACATCCGGGAGGGCGTTGAGCTCTTCGAGCCTCAATGCAAAGAGCATGAAGAGACCAAGCGCAGGCAGAGGAAGGAGCGCACGGCAAACCAGCCCCACCAACCCCTTCCCCCGGCGAATGTCTGTCCCACCTGTAACAGGGTCTGTGGCTCTCGTATTGGACTGTTCAGCCATCAAAGAACTCACTTTGGGAGTGGAAGCAAGTCTTCCTCGAATCCGAGGGACTGCCTATGATGATGATGAGTTATTTCCTCCCCTCCCCCCTTCCCCTGCAATTGCTTAAACTCAGTTACATCTCTGACATTTTCCAGTTCTGACGAAAGGTCATCAAGCTGAAATGTTAACTCTGTTTCCCTCTCCACAGATTCTCTCTGACCTGTTGAGTATTTATAGCATTTTCTGTTTTTATTTAACATTACCGTGTCCTTTCCACGACCTCCCGAATAAACGCCATTATCTAACACAGGACGTATATTTCACACTGGCAGTGTTACTGTCTGATATCCTGCGCTTCTGAATGAAAAAATGTGTCTTTCACGTCCTCAGTATGTTCCAAATTGCTTCACATTCACTAAAGGACTTTTGAAGTATAGTCACTGTTGTTATGCAGGTAAATATCGCAGTCAATTTGTGGAGAGCAAAATCCCACAAACAGTAATGAGCTAACTGTCCAGAGAATTTTTTTTTGGTTTAGGGATAAATATTGATCAGGACAAAGGGGAGCTCCCTTGCTCTTCTTCAAATGTTCCCATGGGATATATTACAGCCACCTGAGACGGCAGATGGGGCCTTGGCTTAATTTTTCATCCGAAAGATAGGACCATCAACAATGCAGCACTCCCTTAGTACTGCACTGAAGTATCAGCCTAGATAATGACCCAGATGTTGCTGTAATAATAATGGCGAGGCTATCAACACTCACCGTTATTACAGGGTACTGGCATCCACACATGTGCAGTTAAATGCAGAAATACAGAATTTGCTCCTCCAGAATTTGCTCGGCACTGAAATCACTGTAATGGCATGAACTTCAGGTACTTACCCACTAGTTCCACATTAAAAACTGCTGAAAATGTTAGGGCTCATGCATTTAGGAGTAAGTAAGTTTTTCATAGTGCTAAATTACTGCTGAACAACCTCTCTGGTCCTGAAAAATAATTCATGTTTCCTATTTTTTATTTCCTGGTTTGGACTAAACATGCATCCATGAGGGTATCTCAATCTGATTGATTCAAGAGCCTTGCCATTGCTTGCCCTGTTCACAGGCACCACAGATCCCCTGTTGAGGGCGCCACACTGAAACAGGCGCCAGATTTGTAGAAATCTTCGCTGACAAGCCTGTGAAAATCTTGGGGCAGTTGTACACAGTTGTTTCTGCTGAGAGAAAAATCTGTGCCTATGTGCACAAGTCTATGGAATTGGGGCTTAGCTGCAGAACCTTTAAACTCAAAAGATGAGAGTGCTACTATTGAACCCAGACTGAAATCTAATTGGAAACCAACAACTCATTTTCATCATGAATATAAATGATAAAAATCATGCCTAAAATATGAGCCCAGCAAAAGAAAAGTATTTTGGGTTTGCTAATTCACAAAGAACAAATTACATTTTATTTTATTAGTGTAAATGTGGATATTGGGTAACCTTATAGTCAAAGAGCCTGCCAACACTCACTGTCAACACTCACTTAGATGAGATACTGGATGGTGGTTGCTGCTCATGGAACTGTATCCTACCTTCAGGAAAGATGGAAGGAACGTTGGAGGGAGAAAAATATCTTTTCAAAAAGTTGGCCCAGCTATTATTATTACAAGGGTGAGTAAATTGTTGTGACAAGTGACTTATTATTGCTCAGATCTGCTTAAAAATTGGAATCTTTATGACCTCTGGAACTTGATATGCAAAGAAAGTGGTACTGAGGGAGTAAAATGTGTTAAATGTTGTAAGCGCAAAACTTTGACTGATAGGTCACAGGATGTAATATCATCTCAAATCATTTGTCCCAATGATCTAGGTGTGGAAATTTCTATCAGTGATGTTATCATACACTCGTATCAAATTACTCTCACTGCTATTTTAACAAAGGTATTAACGCATTTACTTTGTAAACTAATATGACATTTCCTGTGGTTCTGCACATTACTTTATAGTAATATAGAAAAATATCCTAATTTAGATCCCTTCACCACTGCCTCTGATTGTGTCCAACTCAAATACATTCTGTCAGCTGGAGTGAAACTTGGCCAATGAGAGCGGTCTTGTTGAAAGAGGAGTCGAGACTGGATTTCAATTTGTTGGTCTCTGGGTTTGGATTTCTGGAGTCCAATACTTTGCCAGTATAACCATATGCTGCCTATATAACTAACTACGGAGGAATCTCCCTATTATCAGCCACTAGGAAAGTCGTCGCTAGAGTCCTCCTCAACCTTCTCTCCTCCTGGAGTCACAGTGTGGATTTTGTCCCCTACGGGGCACAACGGACATGTTCTTTACAGCTGCAGGAAAAATGCAGGGAACAGCACCAGCCCTAATACATGGTCTTCTTTGACCTTACAAAGGCTTTTGACATAGTCAACCACGAGGGTCAATGGAGCATCCTCTGCCCATAAAAGTTCAACACCATCCTCCGCCTGCTTCACGACGACATGCAGGCTATGATCCTTACCAACAGATCCATTACAGACCCAATCCATGTCTGGACCGGGGTCAACCAGGGCTGTGTCATCGCCCCAACCCTCTTCTCAATCTTCATCACTGCCATAATCCACCTCACAGCAACAAGCTCCCCGCTGGAGTGGAACTAAACCACAGAACCAGTGGGAACCTGTTCAACCTTCGTCAACTCCAGGCCAGATCCAAGACCACCCCAACATCTGTCGTCGAGCTACAGTATGCGGATGATGCCTGCGTCTGCGCACATACAAAGGCTGAACTCCAAGTCATAGTCAACGTATTTACTGAGGCGTACGAAAACATGGGCCTTACGCTAAAAATCCATAAGACAAATGTCCTCCACCAACCTGTCTTCGCCACACAGCACTCCCACCCTCCCCGCCCATCCCCCTCCCCCCATCATCAAAATTGTCATTGAAAGTTGGCATGCAGGTACAGCAAGCAGTGAAGAAGACAAATGGCATGTTGGCCTTCATAGCAAGGGGATTTGAATATAGGAGTAGGGAGGTCTTACTGCAATTGTACAGGGCCTTGGTAAGGCTTCACCTGGAATATTGTGCTCAGTTTTGGTCTCCTAATCTGAGGAAGGACATTCTTGTTATTGAGGGAGTGCAGCGAAGGTTCACCAGACTGATTCCTGGGATGACAGGACTGACATATGAGGAGAGACTGGATCGACTGGGCCTGTATTCACTGGAGTTTAGAAGAATGAGAGGGGGTCTCATAGAAACATATAAAATTCTGATGGGACTGGATAGGTTAGATGCAGGAAGAATGTTCCTGATGTTGAGGAAGTCCAGAACCAGAGGTCACAGTCTAAGGATAAGGGCTAAGCCATTTAGGACTGAGATGAGGAGAAACTTCTTCACTCAGCGAGTTGTTAACCTGTGAAATTCTCTACCGCAGAGAGTTGTTGATGCCATTTCTTTGGATATATTCAAGAGGGAGTTAGATATGGCCCTTACGGCTAAAGGGATCAAGGGATATGGAGAGAAAGCAGGAAAGGGGTACTGAGGTGAATGATCAGCCATGATCTTATTGAATGGTGGTGCAGGCTCGACGGGCCAAATGGCCTACTTCTGCACCTATTTTCTATGTTTCTATGTTTCTATGTTTCTAAATCCACAGCGTGGCCCTGAACAACGTGGACCATTTCCCATACCTCGGGAGCCTCTTATCAACAAGAGCAG
Organism: Pristiophorus japonicus; assembly: GCF_044704955.1. Taxonomy (NCBI): domain Eukaryota; kingdom Metazoa; phylum Chordata; class Chondrichthyes; family Pristiophoridae; genus Pristiophorus; species Pristiophorus japonicus. The sequence continues at coordinate 518,602,234 of NC_091977.1, read as the reverse complement.
ACATTGATGACGAGATTCAACACCGCCTCCAGTGCGCCAGCGCAGCCTTCTGCCGCCTGAGGAAAAGAGTGTTTGAAGACCAGGACCTCAAATCCACCATCAAGCTCATGGTCTACAGGGCTGCAGTAATACCCGCCCTCCTCTATGGCTCAGAGACATGGACCATGTACAATAGGCACCTCAAGTTGCTGGAGAAATATCACCAACGATGTCTCTGCAAGATCTTACAAATCCCCTGGGAGGACAGACACACCAACGTTAGCGTCCTCAACCAGGCCAACATCCCCAGCATTGAAGCACTGACCACACTTGATCAGCACTGCTGGGTAGGCCACATCGTTCGCATGCCAGACACGAGGCTCCCAAAGCAAGCGCTCTACTTGGAACTCCTTCACGGAAAAGGTGGGCAGAGGAAACGTTACAAGGACACTCTTAAAGCCTCCCTGATAAAGTGTGACATCCTCACCGACACCTGGGAGTCCCTGGCCAAAGTCTGCCCTAAGTAGAGGAAGTGCATCCGGGAGGCCGCTGAGCACCTCGAGTCTCATTGCCGAGAGCATGCAGAAATCAAGCGCAGGCAGCGGGAAAGAGCGTGCGGAAAATCAGTCTCGCCCACCCCTTCCCTCACCAACTAGCTGTCCCACCTGTGACAGGGACGGTGGTTCTCATATTGGACTGTTCAGCCACCTAAGGACTCAATTTTAAAGTGGAAGCAAGTCTTCCTCGATTCCGAGGGACTGCCTATGATGATGATGATGAAATGATGTGTTGGACATGTACTTCAAATAATTCACACCGGGATCCAATTAAAGAAATATGTTGGGTCATCTGATTAATCGTCAATTTGAATTATTTCACATCAACAGAAAAAGAGTTTATCCTCAAAGCGGCTGAATGCAAATTGATATTTTCCTGAAATGGGGTATTGACAACAATTAACAGCACATGCGCCCTTTTAAACAAGCAAGTTATGCAATCATTGATAAGGAAAATGTCCTCCTACTTCTGCCATCTTTAACCTTGCCTTGCTCTACACAGCTGATATAGGGTAGACGCAGAGAAGATGGTGTATAAAAGTAGGGAAGTCTTGCTACAACTATACAGGGCGTTGGTGAGACCACACCTAGAGTACTGCATACAATTTTGGTCTCCTTATTTAAGGAAGGATATATTTGCATTGGAGGCAGTTCAGAGAAGGTTTACTAGGTTGATTCCTGAGAAGAAGGGGTTGACTTATGAACAGAGCAGGTTGGGCCTGTACTCAGAAGAATGAGAGGTGATCTTATTGAAACATATAAGATTCTGAGGGGGCTCGACAGGGTAGATGCTGAGAGGATGTTTCCCTTCATGTGGGAATCTAGAACTAGGAAGCATAGTTTCAGAATAAGGGTTGCCCATTTAAGACGGAGATGAGGAGGAATTTCTTCTCTCAGAGGGTCGTGAATCTTTGGAATTCTCTACCCCAGAGAGCTGTGGAAGCTGAGTCATTGAATATATTCAAGGCTGAAATAGACAGGTTCTTGAACTACAGGGTTATGGGGAACAGGCAGGAAAGTGGAGTTGAGGCCAAGATCAGATCAGCCATGATCTTATTAAATGGTGGAGTAGGCTCAAGGGGCTTTAGGGCCTACTCCTGCTTCTATTGCTTATGTTCTTATGTTCCACTTTTGAGGAGTCCAAAACTAGAGATCTTAAATACAGGATAGTTACTAATAAATCTAGTGGAGAATTCAGGAGAAAATTCTTTACCCAGAGAGTGCTTAGAATGTGGAACAGGGTACAGTTGAGGCAAATAGCCGAGATGCATTTAAGGGGAAGCTAGATACAGTACATGAGGGAAAAAGGAATAGGAGGATATACAAATGGGATTAGATGAAGTAGGGTGGGAGAAGGCACATGTGGAACATAAAAACCGGCATAGACCAGTTGGGCCAAATGGCCTGTTTCTGTGCTGTAAGATCTAAGTAATTCTATGAAATCTACGTCATACCACTTTGGTGTCCTTTGACCGCAGTGCTTGTTTGCTTTGGAAACTGAGAGACTACCAGCTGCCCTGCATTTACATTGCTAACTGTGTTTTCTTGTTGCCAATGGCAGAATCGTCATTGTGCACCTTCTTAGCACGGTCTACGTTTGCACTATTTATTTTGGAAAACATAGTAACTCTTTGAGCATTTATATAGCGCCTTTCATGACCACCGGACGTCTCAAAGCGCTTTACAACCAATGAAGTACTTTTTGGAGTGTAGTCACTGTTGTAATGTGGACAACATGGCAGCCAACTTGTGTACAGAAAACTCCCACAAATAGCAATGTGATAATGACGAGACAATTTGTTTTTGTTATGTTGATGGAGGGATAAATATTGGCTAGGACACCGGGGATAACACCCCTGCTCTTCTTCGAAATAGTGCCATGGGATCTTTTACATCCGAAAGACGGCCCTCAGCTGGATTCACATTAGCTGTGGTGAGAGCCTGAGTGAAAGGTCATCTACCCATCTCAGGTAATGGTAGGTGTTGCAGGGAGACCTGTGAATGGAGTAAGGGAGAAAATACTTGAAAAAGAAACAATTACATGAAAAGTATAATCTAGAGGGGAAAAAATGGATACGGCAAAAAATGAATTAATGCCATCAAGGCTGAATTACTCATGATAATTCAAATCAGGCAAGAGTAGGCAATTCTTAAAGCATCAAGGCAAATGGTTTAGCTGCCAATTTTGAGTTTCCAGCTGTAATGTTCCTAATATTAATGCAGCAAAATTAAATACTATCCATCTATGTGTGCAGTATAAAAGCAGCCTTCTGTGTTCATCATATTCATGCTCACGGTGATGTTTCTTTGCTTTTTAAAATGTTTGAAACAGAAACTTTATGTTTGCTTTAAAAAAATGGCTTATACCTTTTCCCGTTTTGCTTTTCTATCAAAATGGATCAAGATAACATATGCTATATTATATCATTTTGACCTTTTTTTTATAGATTTTCACAGAAAACAAATCCAATACCTAAATATGTTTGCAGCACACGGAATTCACCCTCACTAATTTGGTTTAGATAATCCAGACTCTACTGATTTGACTGTATATTTTGTTTAGCTGTGAAGTGGTTTTAGTGCTGGAAATAGATCTCAGCCTTGGCTCAGAGGGTAGCACTCTCGCCTCTTAGTTGGAAGGTTATGGGTTCAAGTCCCATTCCACAAAATCTAGGCTGACACTCCAGTGCAGTGCTGAGGGAGTGCAGCACAGTCATCTTTCGGATGAGACGTTAAATCGAGGCTCGTCTGCCCTCTTAGTTGGATGTAAACAATCCCATAGCATTATTCAAGGAAGTGTAGGGGAGTTCCCCCCAGTGTCTTGGTCAATATTTATCCCTCAACCAACATCACTAAAACACACTATCTGGTCATTATCACATTACTGTTTGTGGGACTTTGCTGTGTGAAAATTGACTGTTATGTTTCCCTACTTCTTCTTCTTAGGCAATCCCCAGGTGTCGAGGATGACTTGCTTCCACACTAAAATTTGTTCTAAGGTACCTGATGCCAGGTCCCGAACTTCATTATAAAGGGTGGAAGATGCCTGTGCGTGAATTCTTTTAACGTGAGGTGGTCGTTGCACACCAGCTACCACATGGGCTTGACAGAGCAAAGTCTTGGTCCAATGGCAAGGGCATCCAAGATGACTGACCACGCTCTGCTGCATGGGCTTAGCACATAGATAAACCATAGGGAATGCTTCTTACCCACTTCTGAAGCTGATTTGTAAGGTTCTCTCTGATGGGATTGTTTTCTTTGAAATATTTTTATTTAAGTTTTTGTGGACAACCGAATTTGAGGAGGACATTCCATAATCCCTCTCGGTTCATAGAGTCGAAGGCCTTTGTGAGGTCAAAGAAGGCCAGGGAGATTACAGAGATAGAGAGGGGCGAGGCTAGGGAGGGATTTGAAAAGGATGAGAATTTTGAAATGTTTCCCAACATTGATTGAGAACTGGTTGGCAGACAGGAAGCAAAGAATAGGAGTAAATGGGTACTTTTCAGAATGGCAGGCAGTGACTAGTGGGGTACCGCAAGGTTCTGTGCTGGGGCCCCAGCTGTTTACATTGTACATTAATGATTTAGACGAGGGGATTAAATGTAGTATCTCCAAATTTGTGGATGACACTAAGTTGGGTGGCAGTGTGAGCTGCGAGGAGGATGCTATTAGGCTGCAGAGTGACTTGGATAGGTTAGGTAAGTGGGCAAATGCATGGCAAATGAAGTATAATGTGGATAAATGTGAGGTTATCCACTTTGGTTGTAAAAACAGAGAGACAGACTATTATCTGAATGGTGACAAATTAGGAAAAGGGGAGGTGCAATGAGACCTGGGTGTCATGGTACATCAGTCATTGAAGGTTGGCATGCAGGTACAGCAGGCAGTTAAGAAAGCAAATGGCATGTTGGCCTTCATAGCGAGGGGATTTGAGTACAGTGGCAGGGTTGTGTTACTACAGTTGTACAGGGCCTTGGTGAGGCCACACCTGGAGTATTGTGTACAGTTTTGGTCTCCTAACTTGAGGAAGGACATTCTTGCTATTGAGCGAAGGTTCACCAGACTGATTCCCGGGATGGCGGGACTGACCTATCAAGAAAGACTGGATCAACTGGGCTTGTATTCACTGGAGTTCAGAAGAATGAGAGGGGATCTTATAGAAACGTTTAAAATTCTGACGGGTTTAGACAGGTTAGACGCAGGAAGAATGTTCCCAATGTTGGGGAAGTCCAGAACCAGGGGCCACAGTCTAAGGATAAGGGGTAAGCCATTTAGGACCGAGATGAGGAGAAACTTCTTCACCCAGAGAGTGGTGAATCTGTAGAATTCTCTACCACAGAAAGTTGTTGAGGCCAATTCACTAAATATATTCAAAAAGGAGTTAGATGTAGCCCTTACTTCTCGGGGGATCAAGGGGTATGGCGAGAAAGCAGGAATGGGGTACTGAAGTTGCATGTTCAGCCATTGAATGGGGGGTGCAGGCTCGATGGGCCGAATGGCCTACTCCTGCACCTATTTTCTATGTTTCTATGTTTCTATTACGGCAGTGACTATCCTTCAAAAGTACTTAATTGGCTCGAAAATACTTTGGGACGTTCTGAGGCCCTGAAATGTATTATATAAATGCAAGTTCTTTCTTCCTTCAGCCGAACTGACAGTAGTTTGTACCTTGCATAAAGTGTAATACTACCCTGACAAGCTAGTCCTATGTTGCTTCCATAAACTTATAAATCTTTAAATTTAATGTTTAAAAAGAGCCCAAAGGTATCCTCGCCAGCTTGCTTTACGTAAAGTTCATTGTTCACAGCTATTATTAATATTCAACTTGTGCATGGGCAGATTCATTTTTCGGATTTATAACAAGTTCAATATTCTTCACGAGCAGTTGGTCATCTTAAAACCCCTGGCATTGAAAGTGTGAGGTTAATCTAGCACACGCATGTGTTCTGTTTGGAGTGAAGTAATGTGCTTCTTTTTGGTTCATAGGAACATAGGAACATAGAAAATAGGTGCAGGAGTGGGCCGTTCGGCCCTTCGAGCTGCACTACCTTTCAATAAGATCATGGCTGATCATTCACCTCAGTACCCCTTTCCTGCTTTCTCTCCATGCCCCTTGATCCCTTTAGCCGTAAGGGCCATATCTAACTCCCTCTTGAATATATCCAATGAACTGGCATCAACAACTCTCTGCGGTAGAGAATTCCACAGGTTAACAACTCTCTGAGTGAAGAAGTTTCTCCTCATCTCAGTCCTAAATGGCTTTCCCCTTATCCTTAGACTGTGACCCCTGCTTCTGGACTTCCCCAACATCGGGAACAAGCTTCCTGCATCGAACCTGTCCAGTCCCGTCAGAATTTTATATGTTTCTATGAGATCCCCTTTCATCCTTCTAAACTCCAGTGAATACAGGCCCAGTCGATCCAGTCTCTCCTCATATGTTAGCCCAACATCCCGGGAATCAGTCTGGTGAACCTTTGCTGCACTCGCTCAATAGCAAAAACGTACTTCCTCAGATTAGGAGACCAAAACTGAAGACAATATTCCAGGTGAGGCCTCACCAAGGCCCTGTACAACTGCAGTAAGACCTCCCTGCTTCTATACTCAAATCCCCTCGCTATGAAGGCCAACATACCATTTGCCTTCTTCACTGCCTGCTGTACCTGCATGCCAACTTTCAATGACTGATGTACCAAGACACCCAGGTCTCATTGCACCTCCCCTTTTCCTAATCTGCTGCCATTCAGATAATCTGCCTTCGTGGTTTTGCCACCAAAGTGGATAACCTCACATTTATCCACATTATACTGCTTCTGCCATGCATTTGCCCCCTCACCTAACCTGTCCAAGTCACTCTGCAGCCTCTTAGCATCTTCCTCACAGCTCACACCACCACCCAGCTTAGTGTCATCTGCAAATTTGGAGATATTACACTCAATTCCTTCATCTAAATCATTGATGTATATTGTAAATAGCTGGGGTCCCAGCACTGAGCCCTGCGGCACCCCAGTACTCACTGCCTGCCATTCTGAAAAGGACTAGTTTATTCCGACTCTCTGCTTTCTGTCTGCCAACCAGTTCTCTATCCACATCAGTACATTACCCCCAATACCATGTGCTTTAATTTTATACACCAATCTCTTGTGTGGGACCTTGTCAAAAGCCTTTTGAAAGTCCAAATACACCACAGCCACTGGTTCTCCCTGTCCACTCTTCTAGTTACATCCTCAAAAAATTCTAGAAGATTTGTCAAGCATGATTTCCCTTTCATAAATCCATGCTGACTTGGACTGATCCTGGCATTACTTTCCAAATGCGCAGCTATTTCATCTTTAATAATTGATTGCAACATTTTCCCCACTACTGATGTCAGGCTAACCAGTCTATAATTACCTGTTTTCTCTCTCCCTTCTTTTTTAAAAAGTGGTGTTACATTAGCTATCCTACAGTCCATAGGAACTGATCCAGAGTTGATAGACTGTTGGAAAATGATCACCAATGCATCCACTAGTTCTAGGGCCACTTCCTTAAGTACTCTGGGATGCAAACTATCAGGCCCTGGGGATTTAAAGGCCTTCAATTCCATCAATTTCCGTCACACAATTTCCCGCCTAATAAGGATTTCCTTCACTTCCTCCTTCTCTCTAGACCCTCGGTCCCCTAGTATTTCCAGAAGGGTTCAACCATCACCTCTGTGCTCACTGACCTACATTGGCTCCAGGTCTAGCAAATCCTCAAATTTAAAATTCTATCCTCGCATTCAAATCCCTCTATGTCTTCGCCCCTTCCCAATTTCTGTAATCTCCTCCAGCCCCACATTCTTCCGAGAACTGTGCGTTCCTCCAATCCTGGCCTCTTGTTCATCCCCAATTCCCTTTGCCCCACCATTGACGGCCGTGCCTTCAGCCATCTAGGCCCTAAGCTCTCGAATTCCCTCCAATATCTCTCCGTCTCTTTCTCTCCTCCTTTTAAGTCACTCCTTTAAACCTACCTCTTTGACCACGACTTTTGGTAAGCTGTCCTAATAGCTCCTCAGTGGGACTCGGTGTTGAATTTTGTTTGATGACGCTCCTGGGGCATTTTACTACGTTAAAGGAGCTCTATAAATACAAGTTGGTGGTCTTATAAAACCTTGCAAACCCTTTTCTGATGGCCTTTGTGTTGAGTTTCAGTCCAAATGTGCAGAACAGGGCTTCTTTGATGAGGCCTCGGTGTGAGCGGAGGCACATGACTCAGTGGTGTCTGATCACAGGACTCTTAAAAACCATACCAATGTCAAACCGTCGCAGCTAAACCCCAAACCTTCCATTCATCTTGATGGTGGGCTGCGGGGATTATTTGCCCTGCCCACTAATCTTTTCTGTCAGATGAGCAACAAAGCCCATTCCGACTTCAATGGCACATGACCCGAGTCGCTTGTCGCCTGCAGGGTTGTGTTCAACAGCAAGGCAACAAAGCAACCAACCAAAGCTGATCATGATTGGCCTGAATTCTTTTTTTTTTCCCCACCTTGACTAAGCAACCGGCGCACAATTAAGCAAAACATCAAATACAAAGCTAATCCTGTTCAGGGAAAATCCCAGCTCACAATAATCCCTCAATTCTGAATGAGCAACAATTTCACTCTTTAATCAGTGCCTTGAATAGAACAGGATTAGGATGAAGTGAGCCTTTGCTTTTAAGGCATTCCTCCTGCCCCCCTTCACCGTCCCCCCGAGGTAAAAGAACAAAAAGTCTTCCCTGATCGAATGTTAACCCCATCCCGCCTCCCATAAAACGAAAGTAATCAATAGTAGGGATTGTGTAACAGGTGGAAACAAACTGTGCTGTGCCTAAGATCATGGGAGCTGACTGGAAATGTGTCTTTTTGCAGAGAACAACATTCTTGACTGATTTAAAAATTACTTGTAGATCATCTATGGAGTAGTTCACAGTTAGTCCAGGACCTGGAGGGTGGCTTGTGCTCACTGACCTACATTGGCTCCTGGTCCAGCAACGCCTCGATTTTAAAATTCTCATCCTCGTTTTCAAATCCCTCTTTTGCCTCGCCCCCTCTCTATCTCTGTGAGCTCCTCCAGTCCTACAATTCTGGCCTCTTGCGAATCCCCGATTTTCATCGCTTCACCATTGGCGGCCGTGCCTTCAGCTGCCTGGGCCCTAAGGTCTGGAACGCCCTCCCTAAACCTCTCCGCCTCTCTCACCTCCTTTAAGATTCTCCTGAAAACCCACCTCTTTGACCAGTCTTAATATCTCCTTGTGTAGCTCTGTGTCAAATCCTGTCTGAGAAAGGCACCTATGAAGCGCCTTGGGGTGTTTTACCATGTTAAAGGTGCTATATAAATGCACGCTGTTGTTTACTGGTCCTGCTGCAACTTAAACGCACTGCTCCTCCCATTGCTGTATTGCAAAACATTTACTAAAGCAATATCTCACATGACTGATTCAAGGTAAAAGTATTACATACGTTACCAGTACTGACAAATACAGGCCCTGCAGTCTGAAGAGGGGAGGCGGAGCAATAGGCCAGTACAGAAAGCACTGCCGGCACCTGTGCACATGCTCAGTGAGGGCTGCGCGCATGCCCCTGCCCTCCCAGCGCGTCCTGTGGGCTGTGAGCAGGAACCGATGCTCGCAGCCCCTATCCCCGGCTGAAGGGACGCCCCGATCTCGCCGCACCCTATCTCCGGCCGAGTGGCCTCCCGCAACGGCCGGCTGGCCCACTGAATTCCCAGGCAAGGTAGGACTTCGGTTCTATTTTTTATTTAGTGGCTGTGCTTGAGACTTTTTATTTGGGGGGGGGGGGGGTGGAGAGAAAGAGTGCATTGGGGGGGGGGAAAGTTTTGGGGGCGGAGAAAGGATGTTTTGGGGGAGGGAAGGGGGCGGGGGGAGAATATTTTGTATACCAGTATCTCCCTTTCTCTCTCTGGCTACCCCCACCCCCCCCACATCGTGGCCAGCAGCTCGCATTTCTCTGGTAGGATTTACTTCATTTTTATTAGTATTTTAATTATATTAGCTTTTCCTTGCAATGTTTGGTGCTTGGTTGTTGAGGTCCTCTCCAGTTCTCTTCCCTCCTCTATCCCTGCCCTAATGTCTGCCGAATGTGCACTGCTTTTTCTTCACTGCCCGCAAGTTTTTTCAGAGTTGGCCACATACGCTGACCCAAGTCGATTTGCAGTAAGTTTTTGCTGGCCAAAGTGGCATAAATGGCCAAAACTGGCGTAAGTGTCTGGGAACGCCCCCTTTTGAAAAAAAAAACTGAGCTAAAAAAAATCATACCTAACTGACTTAGTCTGGAGCAAATTCTTGGGGGAAAATGGCATTTTTTAACTTGCGCCAGAAAAAACAACTTACTCCAAAAAAATTGATGCAAGTCATGGCCAAAATTGGGCCCATAGTAACTGTTGTTGTGTGGGTTAATGCAGCAGACAGTTTGTCCAGAGCAAGGCCCTGCAAATAGCAGTGAGAAGAATTAGCGGTTAATCTGTTTTCAGCCTGAGGGATGAAAGTGGGCCAGGACAACAGGGCAACTCCCGGCTCTCTGCAAAAAAAAATTGCCATGGGATCTTTGACATCGACCTGAACAGACAGAAGGGCCCTCGGCTTGATGTCCCATTTGAAAGATAGTACCTTAGGCCATAAGAACATAAGAACATAAGAAATAGGAGCAGGAGTAGGCCATACAGCCCCTCGAGCCTGCTCTGCCATTTAATACGATCGTGGCTGATCTGATCATGGACTCAGCTCCACTTCCCCGCCTGCTCCCCATAATCACTTATTCCCCGATCGGTTAAGAAACTGTCTATCTCTGTCTTAAATTTATTCAATGTCCCAGCTGCCACAGCTCTGAGGCAGCGAATTCCACAGATTTACAACCCTCTGAGAGAAGAAATTCCTCCTCATCTCAGTTTTAAATGGGCAACCCCTTATTCTAAGATTATGCCCCCTATTCTAGTCTCCCCCATCAGTGGAAACATCCTCTCTGCATCCAACTTGTCAAGCCCCCTCATAATCTTATATATTTCGATAAGATCACCTCTCATTCTTCTGAATTCCAATGAATAGAGGCCCAACCTTTCCTCATAAGTCAACCCCCTATCTGCAAAATTTTTGCCTGTCTGTCATTTTGCAGATTTTCTGTGTCCTCTTCACACATTGCTCTTCTTCCCATCTTTGTATCATCAGCAAACTTGGCTACGTTACACTCAGTCCCTTCTTCCAAGTCATTATTATAGATTGTAAATAGTTGGGGTCCCAGCACTGATCCCTGCGGCATCCCACTAGTTACTGATTGCCAACCCAAGAATGAACCATTTATCCCAACTCTCTGTTCTCTGTTAGTTAGCCAATCTTCTAGCCATGCTAATATATTACCCCCAACCCTGTAAACTTTGATCTTGTGCAGTAACCTTTCATGTGGCACCTTGTCAAATGTCTTCTGAAAGTCCAAATACACCACATCCACTGGCTCCCCTTTATCCACCCTGTTTGTTACATCCTCAAAGAATTCCAGCAAATTTGTGAAACATGACTTCCCCTTCATAAATCCATGCTGACTCTGCCTGACCGAATTATGCTTTTCCAAATGCCCTGCTACTGCTTCTTTAATAATGCACTCCAACATTTTCCCAAACACAGATGTTAGGCTAACTGGTCTATAGTTTCCTGCTTTTTGTCTGCCTCTTTTTTTAAATAGGGGCGTTACATTTGCAGTTTTCCAATCTGCACATCTTTGATAGCACATAGGATATGGTAGCATGGTGGTTATGCTACTGGTCTAGTAATCCAGAAGCCTGGATTAATGATTCGGAGACATGAGTTCAAGCCACCTTGGCAGCTGGGGAATTTATTTGCAGTTAATTAAATAAATCTGGAATAAAAAACATGCATTAGTAATAGTGACCATAAAACTACCGGATTGTTGGAAAAACGCATGTGATTCACTCCATCATCATCATCATCATCATCATAGGCAGTCCCTCAGAATCAAGGAAGACTTGCTTCCACTCCTAAAGTGAGTTCTTTGATGGCTGAACAGTCTGATATGAGAGCCACAGACCCTGTTACAGATGGGACAGAGATTCGTCGAGGGAAGGGGTCGGTGGGGCTGGTTTGCCGCGCGCTCCTTCCGCTGCCTGTGCTTGACCTCTTCGCTCTTTGCGTTGAGACTCAAAGAGCTCAACGCCTTCCTGGATGCACTTTCTCCACCTCGGGCGGTCTTCGGCCAGGGTCTCCCAGGTGTCAGTGGGGATGTTGCACTTTATCAGGGAGGCTTTGAGGGTGTCCTTGTAACGTTTCCGCTGCCCACCTTTGGCTCATTTACCATGAAGGAACTCCGCATAAAGCATTTGCTTAAGGAGTCTCGTATCTGGCATGCGAACTATGTGGCCTGCCCAGTGAAGCTGATCGAGTGTGGTCAATGCTTCAATACTGGGGATCTTAGCCTGGACGAGAACACTGATGTTGGTGCGTATGTCCTCCCAGGGGATTTGCAGGATCAGTAATACAAAAGCAAAATACTGTGGATGCTGGAATCTGGAATAAAAACAGAAAATGCTGGAAATTTCAGCAGGTCAGGCAGCATCTGTGGAGAGAAAGCAGAGTTAATGTTTCAGGCCGATGATCCTTCGGAAACATTAACTCTGCTTCCTCTCGACAGATGCTGCCTGACCTGCTGAGCTTCTGTTTTTACATCTGGTTCACTAATATCCTTTAGGGAAGGTACATAAGAAAGTAAGAACATAAGAATTAGGAACAGGAGTAGGCCATCTAGCCCCTCGAGCCTGCTCCGCCATTCAACAAGATCATGGCTGAGCTGGCCGTGGACTCAGCTTCACTTACCTGCCTGCTCCCCATAACCCTTAATTCCCTTATTAGTTAAAAATCTATCTATCTGTGATTTGATTACATTCAATGAGCTAGCCTCAACTGCTTCCTTGGGCAGAGAATTCCACAGATTCACAACCCTCTGGGAGAAGAAATTCTTTCTCAACTCGGTTTTAAATTGGCTCCCCCGTATTTTGAGGCTGTGCCCCCTAGTTCTAGTCTCCCCGACCAGTGGAAACAACCTCTCTGCCTCGATCTTGTCTATCCCTTTCATGATTTTAAATGTTTCTATAAGATCCCCCCTCATCCTTCTGAACTCCAACGAGTAAAGACCCAGTCTGCTCAATCTATCATCATAAGGTAACCCCCTCATCTCCGGAATCAGCCTAGTGAATCGTCTCTGTAACCCCTCCAAAGCTAGTATATCCTTCCTTAAGTAAGGTGACCAAAACTACACGCAGTACTCCAGGCGCGGCCTCACCAATACCCTGTACAGTTGCAGCAGGACCTCCCTGCTTTTGTACTCCATCCCTCTTGCAATGAAGGCCAACATTCCATTCGCCTTCCTGATTACCTGCTGCACCTGCAAACTAACTTTTTCGGATTCATGCACAAGGACCCCCAGGTCCCTCTGCACCGCAGCATGTTGTAATTTCTCCCCATTCAAATAATATTCCCTTTTACTGTTTTTTTTTCCAAGGTGGATGAACTCACATTTTCCCGACATTGTATTCCATCTGCCAAACCTTAGTCCATTCGCTTAACCTATCCAAATCTCTTTGCAGCCTTTCTGTGTCCTCTACACAACCCGCTTTCCCACTAATCTTTGTGTCATCTGCAAATTTTGTTGCACTACACTCTGTCCCCTCTTCCAGGTCATCTATGTACATTGTAAACAGTTGTGGTCCCAGCACCGATCCCTGTGGCACACCACTAACCACCGATTTCCAACCCGAAAAGGACCCATTTATCCCGACTCTCTGCTTTCTGTTAGCCAGCCAATTCTCGGTCCATGCTAATACATTTCCTCTGACTCTGTGTATGTTTATCTTCTGCAGTAACCTTTTGTGTGGCACCTTATCGAATGCCTTTTGGAAATCTAAATACACCACATCCATCGGTACACCTCTATCCACCATGCTCGTTATATGCTCAAAGAATTCCAGTAAATTAGTTAAACATGATTTCCCCTTCATGAATCTATGTTGCGTCTGCTTGATTGCACTATTCCTATCTAGATGTCCCGCTATTTCTTCCTTAATGATAGCTTCAAGCATTTTCCCCACTACAGATATTAAACTAACCGGCCGATAGTTACCTGCCTTTTGTCTGCCCCCTTTTTTAAACAGAGGCGTTACATTAGCTGCTTTCCAATCTGCTGGTACCTCCCCAGAGTCCAGAGAATTTTGGTAGATTATAACGAATGCATCTGCTATAACTTCCACCATCTCTTAATACCCTGGGATGCATTTCATCCGGACCAGGGGACTTGTCTACCTTGAGTCCCATTAGCCTGTCCAGCACTACCCCCCAAGTGATAGTGATTATCTCAAGGTCCTCCCTTCCCACATTCCCGTGACCAGCAATTTTTGGCATGGTTTTTGTGTCTTCCACTGTGAAGACCGAAGCAAAATAATTGTTTAAGGTCTCGGCCATTTCCACATTTCCCATTATTAAATCCTCCTTCTCATCTTCTAAGGGACCAACATTTACTTTAGTCACTCTTTTCCGTTTTATATATCGGTAAAAGCTTTTACTATCTGTTTTTATGTTTTGCGCAAGTTTACTTTCGTAATCTATCTTTCCTTTCTTTATTGCTTTCTTAGTCATTCTTTGCTGTCGTTTAAAATTTTCCCAATCTTCTAGTTTCCCACTAACCTTGGCCACCTTATACGCATTGGTTTTTAATTTGATACTCTCCTTTGTTTCCTTGGTTATCCACGGCTGGTTATCCCTTCTCTTACCGCCCTTCTTTTTCACTGGAATATATTTTTGTTGAGCACTATGAAAGAGCTCCTTAAAAGTCCTCCACTGTTCCTCAATTGTGCCACCGTTTAGTCTGTGTTTCCAGTCTATTTTAGCCAACTCTGCCCTCATCCCACTGTAGTCCCCTTTGTTTAAGCATAGTATGCTCGTTTGAGACACTACTTCCTCACCCTCAATCTGTATTACAAATTCAACCATACTGTGATCACTCATTCCGAGAGGATCTTTTACTAGGAGATCGTTTATTTTTCCTGTCTCATTACACAGGACCAGATCTAAGATAGCTTGCTCCTTTGTAGGTTGTGTAACATACTTTCCTAAGAAACAATCCCGTATGCATTCTATGAATTCCTCCTGAAGGCTACCCCGTGCGATTTGATTTGACCAATCGATATGTAGGTTAAAATCCCCCATGATTACTGCCATTCCTTTTTCACATGCCTCCATTATTCCCTTGATTATTGCCCGCCCCACCTTGAAGTTATTATTTGGGGGCCTATAAACTACGCCCACCAGTGACTTTTTCCCCTTACTATCTCTAATCTCCACCCACAATGATTCATCATTTTATTCATTAGAGCCAATATCATCTCTCACAGCTGCCCTGATATCATCCTTTATTAACAGAGCTATGCCACCTCCTTTCCCTTCTTGTCTATCTTTCCGAATTGTCAGATACCCCTGTATGTTTAATTCCCAGTCTTGGCCCCCCTACAACCACGTTTCTGTAATGGCCACCAAATCATACCCATTTGTAATGATTTGTGCCGTCAACTCATTTACTTTATTCGAATGCTGCGTGCGTTTAGGTAGAGTGTTTTAATACTAGTTTTTAAACCATGATTTTTAGTTTTGGCCCCTCCTGCAGCCCCTTTTATATTCATACATATTGTCCCTTCCTGTCACCTTGTGGTTTACACTTACCCCAGTGCTACTCTGCTCTGTTGCCTCCTGCCTTTTGCATTCTTTCTTGGGGTCCTGTTCATCTGAGTTCTCACCCACTCTAACTAGCTCAGAGCCCTCTCCTGGGTTCCGAATTCGCCTTGCATTGAGGCACCGAGCTTTCATGCTTGCCTTTTTATTACAATTTGACCCTTTAGAATTTTGCTGTACAATGGCCCTTTTTGTTTTTTGCCTTGGGTTTCTCTGCCCTTCACTTTTACTCATCTCCTTTCTGTCTTTCGCTTTTGTCTCCATTTTGTTTCCCTCTGTCTCCCTGCATTGGTTCCCATCCCCCTGCCATATTAGTTTAACTCATCCCATACAGCACTAGCAAACACTCCCCCTAGGACATTGGTTCCGGTCCTGCCCAGGTGTAGACCACCCGGATTGTACTGGTCCCACCTCCCCCAGAACCTGTTCCAATGCCCCAGGAATTTGAATCCCTCCCTGCTGCACCACTGCTCAAGCCACGTATTCATCTGAGCTATCCTGCAATTCCTACTCTGACTAGCTCGTGGCACTGGTAGCAATCCTGAGATTATTACTTTTGAGGTCCTACATTTTAATTTAGCTCCTAGCTCCTTAAATTCGTCTCGTAGGGCCTCATTCCTTTTTTTACCTATAACGTTGGTACCAATGTGCACCATGACAACTGGCTGTTAACCATCCCTTTTCAGAATGTCCTGCACCCGCTCCGCGACATCCTTGACCCTTGCACCAGGGAGGCAACATACCATCCTGGAGTCTCGGTTGCGGCCGCAGAAACGCCTATCTATTCCCCTTACAATTGAATCCCCACTCTTTTCCCTGCCCTCCTGTGCAGCAGAGCCAGCCACGGTGCCATGAACTTGGCTGCTGCTGCCCTCCCCTGATGAGTCATCCCCCTCAACAGTACTCAAAGCGGTGTATCTGTTTTGCAGGGGGATGACCGCAGGGGACCCCTGCACCTACCTTCGTTGCACTGCTCTTCCTGCTGGTCTTCCATTCCCTAGCTTGCTGTGGACCCTTCACCTGCGGTAAGACCAACTCGCAACACATGCTACTCACGTCATTCTCAGCATCGTGGATGCTCCAGAGTGAATCCGCCCTCGGCTCCAATTCCGCAACGCGGACCGTCAGGAGCTGGAGGCGGATACACTTCCCGCACACGTAGTCATAGTTCCCACATGGTACAGGAGGAACATATCACGTGACCAAGCTCTCCTACCATGACTTAACCCTTAGTTACACTGAAATTGGCAACAACAATGCTAAAGTTTACTCACTGTTATCGAAGAGAAAAAAGAAAAACTACTCACCAATCAACAGCCAATCACTTACCCGCTTGACTGTGACGTCACCTTTCTGTTTCTTTCTACTTTTTTGCCTTCTCCCTGTAGCTGTACAAGAACGTCTCTCCATGCACCTCCTCGACACTGGGCCCTGGACTCCCTGCTGTGCCTTTTATAGGCCTCTCACCGAAGTCCCGACTGTCTCTCCACGCAACTTCGACACTGGGCCCCGGACTCCCTGCTGTGCCTTTTATAGACCTCTCACCGAAGTCCCGACTGCCTCTCTACGCACCTCCTCGACGCTGGGCCCCGGACTCCCTGCTGTGCCTTTTATAGGCCTCTCACCGAAGTCCCGACTGCCTCTCCACACACCTCCGACGCTCTGCCGTCCTTACATGATCTGCCCTGTATGTGACTCCAGACCCGCAGAAATGTGGTTAACTCTTAACCAGCCTCTGAAATGTCCTAGCAAGCCACTCAGTTGTAACAAAACCTCTACGAGAAACAATAATAAAACCAGATGGACCACACTGCATCAACTTCGGCACCGACTACAGATACGACAACGGCACACCCAGCCCAATCGATCCTGCAAAGTCCTTCATACCAACATCTGGGGACTTGTACCAAAATTGGGAGCCTAGTCAAGCAACAGCCAGACATAATCTTACTCACAGAATCATACCTTTCAGCCAATGTCCCAGACTGCTCCACCACCATCCCTAGGGTATACAGCACTGGGACTCCTCAACATTGACTCTGCACCCTATGAAGTCTCATGGCTTCAGGTCAAGCATGGGCAAGGAAACCGCCTGCTGAGTACCACCTACCACCCTCGATCAGCTGATGAATCAGTACTCCCCCATTGCCCCAAAACAACAATGGCAACTGAAATAATGCCATAGGAAAATCAATACCGGTGCGCTAAAAGATCCTTCTAAGAAAGCCCTATTCAGGCAGCGCCTCGCTACCAACCTGACGACTCCCAGTGGCCCAGAGATGTAGAGTGTCCACAGTGCCTAGTCAACCCTCAAGGCTTCCATAATCAGCACCTGCGAAGAGACGCTCGGTCACTTGACCAGGAAACACCAAGACTGGTTCGACAAGAACGACCAGGAGATCCAGGAGTTAATATGCTGCAAGGCATTCTTGGACTTGAAGCAGCAACACAACTCGAGGGCAAGAAAGCAGCTCAACAGGCGCATGAAGGCCGAGGTCCAACAGAAAACCCGCGACCTAAAGAACAGATGGTGGGTGGAGAAAGCTCAAGAAATCCAGCAGCTATCCGACAACCATGACATGCGAGGATTCTTCAGTACAGTCAAGACAACCTACGGCCCAAGCAGCCAAAGTCCTACCCCACTGCTGGCCAAGAACAAAGAGGTGCTCATCAAGGTCAGAGAGGCAGTCAGTGCCCGCTGGAAGGAGCACTTCGAGGATCTCCTCAACCGAGACTCTGTCTTCGACGTGAGTGTCTTCAACTCCATCCCGCAGCATGCCACCCGCCACCATCTCAGCACAACCCCAGCCCAGCACGAGGTTGAAAAGGCCATCTGACAACTGAAGAACAACAAGTCATCAGGAGCAGATGGAATCCCCACCGAAGCACCAAAATATGACGGAGAAGCATTACTGGCGCGGATTCGTGACCTCATCTTTCTTATCTGGAAGGAGGAGATCATGCCAGGAGATCTCAGAGACACTGCAATCGTGACCATCTTCAAGAAAGGTGACAAGTCCCACTGCGGTAACTACAGAGGAATCTCCCTGCTGTCGACCACCGGGAAAGTCGTCGCAAGAATCTTCCTGAATGCCGCCTTCCTATGGTTGAAGAGCTCCTCTCAGAGTCGCTATGCGGATTCCGATCACGAAGGGGCACAATGGACATGATCTTCACCGCGCGGCAGATACAAGAGAAATGCAGCACCAACCGTTGTACATGGCCGCCTTCGACATCACAAAAGCCTTTGACATGATCAATCGTGAGGGATTATGGAGCGTCCTCCTCCGATTCGGCTGCCCTGAAATGTTTGTCACCATTCTCCGCCTGCTCCACGATGACATGCAAGCCATGATCCTGATCAACGGACCCACCACAGACCCATTCCACGTTCGGACCGGGGTCAAACAGGGCCGCGCCATCGTACCAACGCTCTTCTCGATCTTCCTTGCTGCAATGTTCCATCTCACCCTCAGCAAGGTACCCGCTGGAGTGGAGCTAAATTACAGGACAAACGGGAACCTGTTCAACCTCCGCCATCTCCAGCCCAGATCCAAGATCATCCCATCCTCCATCATCGAACAACAGTATGCAGATGACGCCTGCATCTGCGCACACGTGGAGGACGAACACCAACCCATCGTCAACATCTTCACCAAGGCATATGAGAGCATGGGCCTTGCACCAAACATCCGTGAGACAAAGGTCCTCTACCAACCTTACCTCGCCACATTGTACCGCCCCCTGATTATCAAAATCCACGACGAGGCCTTGGACAATGTGAACCATTTTCCATACCTCGGGAGCCTACTGTCAACAAGGGCAGACATCGACTATGAGGTCCAACACCGCCTTCAGTGTGCCAGTGCAGCCTTCGGTCACCTGAGGAAGAGTGTTTGAAGACCAGGACCTCAAACCTGGCACCAAGCTCATGGTCTACAGAGCAGTGATGGTACCCACCCTCCTATATGGCTCAGAGACATGGACTTAGTACAGCAGGCACCTCAAAACACTGGAGAAGTGCCACCAACGTTGCCTCCGCAAAATCCTGAAAATCTATTGACAGGATAGGTGCACCAACGTCAGTGTCCTCGCTCAGACCAATATCCCCAGCATCAAAGCACTGACCACACTCGATCAGCTCCGCTGGATGGGCCACATCGTTCTCATGCCTGACACGTGATTCCCAAAGGAAGCGCTCTACTCGGAGCTCCGACATGGCAAGCAAGCTCCAGGTGGTCAGAGGAAATGCTTCAAGGACACCCTCAAAGCCTCCTTGAAAAATTATAACATCCCCACCAACACCTGGAAATCCCTAGCCCAAGACCGTCCAACGTGGAGGAGAAGCATCCGGGAAAGCGCTGAACGCATCAAGTCTCCTCGCCGAGAGCAAGCTGAAGCCAAGCGTTGACAGCAGAAGGAGCGCGTAGCAACCCAGGTACCCCACCCACCTGTTCCTTCAACCACCGTCTGCCCTATTTGTGACAGAGACTGTGGGTCCCGCATTGGACTCTTCTGAGAACTCATTTTTAGTGTGGAAGCAAGTCATCCTCAACTCCGAGGGACTGCCTATAATGTGATGATGATGATTCCTCCATGTTGAACACCACTTGGAAGAAGCACTGAAAGTAGCAAGGGCACAGAATGTACTCTGAGTGGGGGCCTTCAGTGTCCATCACCAAGAGTGGTTCGGTAGCACCACTACTGACCGAGCTGGCCAAGTCCTGAAGGACATAGCTGCCAGACTGAGCTTGCAGCAGGTGGTGAGAAAACCAACACAAGGGAAAACCTACTTGACCTCGCCCTCACAAATCTACCTGTCGCAGATGCATCTGTCCATGACAGCATTGGTAGCAGTAACCACCGCACATAATTAGATGAAGTCCTTACTACTAGGGAGATCAAGGGGTATGGCGAGAAAGCAGGAATGGGGTACTGAAGTTGCATGTTCAGCCATGAACTCATTGAATGGCAGTGCAGGCTAGAAGGGCCGAATGGCCTACTCCTGCAACTATGTTTCTATGTTTCTATGTTTCATTATGGAGACGAAGTCCCGTCTTCATACTAAGGACACCCTCCATTATGTTGTGTGGCACTACCACCATGCTAAATGGAATAGATTGAGAACAGTTCTAGCAGCCCAAAACTCGGTATGCATGAGGTGCTGTGTGCCATCAGCAGCAGCAGAATTGTATTCCACCGCAATCTGTAACCACATGGCCCGGCATATCCCTCACTTTACCATTACCATCAAGCCAGGGGACCAATCCTGGTTCAATGAGGCATGTAGAAGAGCATGTAGAAGAGCATTCCAGGAGTAGCAGCAAGCATACCTAAAAATTAGGTGCCAACCTGGGGAAGCTGCAGCTCGAGACTACATGCATGCTAGAAAGTGGAAGCAGCATGCCACAGACAGGGCTAAACGATCCCACAATCAATGGATCAGATCAAAGCTCTGCAGTCCTGCCACATCCAGTCGTGAATGGTGGTGGACCATTAAACAACTAACGGGAGGAGGAGCCTCAATGATGGCGGAGCCCAGCCAGCACATCAGTGCAATAAAGCAAGGTTGAAGCATTTACAACCATCTTCAGCCAGAAGTGCCGAGTGGATGATCCATCTCGACCTCCTTCTGAGGTCCCCACCATCACGGAAGCAAGTTTTCAGCCAATTCGATTCACTCCACATTATATCAAGACACTGCTGAGTGCACTGGATACAGCAAAGGCTATGGGTCCTGACAACATCACAGCTGTCTTGCTGAAGACTGTGGTCCAGAATTAGCCATGCCTTTAGCCAAGCTGTTCCAGTACAGCTAGAACACTGGCATCTATCCGACAATGTGGAAAACTGCCCAGGTATGTCATGTCCACAAAAAGCAGGACGAATCTAATATGGCCAATCACCACCCCATTAGTCTACACTCAATCATCAACAAAGTGATGGAACGTATTGTCGTCAGTGGTATCAAGCGATACTTCTCTGACCACCAGAAACTTAACTGGAACAGCCACACAAATTCTGTAGCAACAAAAGCAGATCACAGGCTGGGTATTCTGGGGCAAGTGTCTCACCTCCTGACTCCCCAAGCCTTTCCACCATCTACAAGGCACAAGTCAGGAGTGTGATACATAGAAACATAGAAAATAGGTGCAGGAGTAGGCCATTCGGCCCTTTGAGCCTGCACCACCATTCAATAAAATCATGGCTGATCATTCACCTCAGTACCCCTTTCCTGCTTTCTCTCCATAATCCTTGATCCCTTTAGCCGTAAGGACCATATCTAACTCCCTCTTGAATATATCCAATGAGAGAGGCTGGGGCGGGGGGTGGGGGTGAGAGGGGCTTGGTGGGGGGGGGTGAAGAGAGAGGCTGGGGTGGGTGGGGGGCTGGGGGAGAGGAGGAGAGAGAGAGAGAATGGTGATAGACACGGGTGAGGGTGGAAACAGATCAAGGGACATCATTGGGGTGGATGAAATTGAGAAGTCACGACACTGTCACTATTCACTTCATACCAAATAAACCTATAAACCTATAAACAATCCGAAATCAATGCCTGCCCGATCTATGATGGTGGGGAGGGGGGTCGGTGGGGGGGGAGGGGAGGAGCATACACTTGCGCTGGGGTAAGGCACTTTGGCTCTACTTGCCTGGATGAGTGCAGCTCTAACAACACTCAAGTAGCTCAACACCATCCAGGACAAAGCATCCCGTTTGATTGGCACCCCATCCACCTGAACGATTCACTCCCTCCACCACTGGTGTACCATGGTTGCTGTGTGTACCATCTACAATATGCACTGTAGCAACTCGCCAAGGCTTCTTCGGCAGCATCTCCAAACCCACAACCTCTACCACCTAGAAGGACAAGGGCAGCAGGGACATGGGAACATCACCACCTGCAAGTTCCCCTCCAAGTTACACACCATCCTGTCTTGGAAATATATCGCTGTTCCTTCATCGTTGCTGGGTCAAAATCCTGAAACTCCCTCCCTAACAGCACAGTGGGAGCACCTTCACCACACAGACTGCAGCGGTTCAAGAAGGTGACTCACTGCCATCTTCTCAAGGGCAATTAGGGATGGGCAATAAATGCTGGCCTTGCCAGCGACGCCCACATCCCATGAACGAATTTTTAAAGAAATGTCAGAAGCGTTGGTGTGGAAGGTGAATTTGATGGAACAGATGTGACCGAAGCAGAGAAACTTGGAGAATGGAATGCGTGAGAAGTTCTAATTGTCATGATCACACACAATAATATTCAAGTATCAGCATGTGGCCCACCATGGGTGCGATGACGTTTACGTATATCCTGAAGCTACATTAGAGTGAGTGTGTGAAGACTGACGGCTGGGGGAACAAGGTGCACCCTCTTGCATAATGTAGATGCATGTTAAAGTATGAAAGTACTTTACAATCTTCTGAGGGGAAGAAAATTGTAAATGTCATAAAGACTCACATTCTATTAACAGAAGGTAGTGGTGGGCTTTCATACCTTGGTTGTCCCAAGAACATAAGAAATAGGAACAGGAGTAGGCCATTTGGCCCTTCGGGCCTGCTCTACCATTCAACAAGATCATGGCGGATCTTCAACCTTAGCTTCACTCTCCTGCCCCATCCCCATATCCCTTGATGACCCTAGAGGCTAAAACCTATCGATCTCAGTCTTGAATACACTCAACAGCTGAGCATCCACAGCCCTCTGGGATAAAGTATTCCAAAGATTCACAATCCGCTGGGTGGAGAAATTTCTTCTCATCTCGGTCCTAATTGGCCGACCTCTTATCCTGAGACCATGCCCCCCTAGCTCTAGACTCTCCAGCCAGGGGAAACAACCGCTCAGCATTTACCCTGCCAATTCTCCTCAGAATCTTATATGTTTCAATGAGATCACCTCTCATTTTTATAAACTCTAGAGAGTATAGGCCCACCTTACTCAATCTCTCCCAGTAAGGTTATTACACGTCCGACACTGCGGTCAGATGTGCTGTACAGTGGAGGTGACAGTCACACTAGTCGTCACCTCACCCCATTCTCTCTGTGCTTCCTGTCTTGGGTCCTGTACTGCTCAGTGCCGAGAGGTGCAGATAACAGGCCAGTCTAGTACAGAGATCCTTCCAGGCATTTTATCTCCAAAAAAGCTTGCAGCCTTGAAACTGATGAACCACTATATTTGCCCCTTTAAGCATGCTACAAGCAACGTTGCCCCTAATGTGCACAGGCGTATGGCCGCACATCATTCCGGAGGTCCCACGCAAACTGCTCACGAGCTGTTGCTACTAGAAATCACACCTTGCTCTGTTCTCCTACTCCTCCGGCACTTTCTCATCCTTTTGAGCATCTCACCTTATTCCACCCCCTCACCTCTCATAAAATTCTCGTTCTCTACCGCACATCCAAGTACCATAAAAAATGTATTTCCGAGATATCTTCACTGCTTTACTCCCTCAGCCTCTGAACCCAACAACTTATCCTCGGTGATTTCAACCTCCATCTCAATTCATCATGCTCTCTCTCCTCCTGAGTTCAGTAACCTCCTATCCTCCCTTAATCTCTCCCTCCATGTAAACTCCCCAACCCGTATTCACGGCCACCCTCTCGAACTTGTCATCTCCCGTGGCCTCGCTACTCCCATCGTGTCAATCACTACCACCTCTCACAACCCCTCCACGGTCTCTAAATTATCAGACTGCTTGTCCGACATCCAGTTTTGGATCAGAAGAAATTTTCTCCATTTAAATAATGAGAAGACCGAAGTTCCCTAGCCACTGACTCCATCCCTCTGCCCAACATCTGTCTGAGGCTGAACCACACTGTCCACAACCTTGGTGTCATATTTGAGCCTGAAATAACCTTCTAACCACATATCCACCACACAACTAAGACCGTCTATTTCCACCTCCATAACATCGCCCGACTCCACCCTTTTCTCAGCTGATCCGTTACTAAAACCCTCATCCATGCCTTTGTTACCTCTAGACTTGACTATTCCAATACGCTCCTGGCTGGCCTCCCACATTCTACCCTACGTAAATGTGAGGTGATCCAAAACTCAGCTGCCCATGTTCTAACTCACGCCAAGTCCCTCTCACCCCTGTGCTCGCTGATCTACATTGGCTTCTGGTTAAGCAACACCTCAATTTCAAAATTCTCATCCTTGTTTTCAAATCCCTCCATGGCCTCACCCCTCCCTATCTCTGTGACCTCTTCCACCATTACAACCTCCCCGACATATCTGCGCTCCTCTAATTCTGCCTTCTTGAGCATCCCTGATTATAATCGCTCAACCATTGGTGGCCGTGCCTTCAGCTGCCTCGGCCCTAAGCTCTGGAAATCCCTGCCTAAAACTCTTCGGGCCCGAAATTGTTGGCCTTACCGCCTGCTGCTGCCGACTGCCAACGAGTTTTTTCGGCGGTCTCCCCTCGGTGAGAGATTCCTCATGGTCTGCTGCCGGAGGGAGGGGAGTACTGCTGGGAACTGACGGCCGATGGCGGCCAAGTCACGTAAATGACCTCCCGCCCGCCGAGCTGCCATATTGGTGTGGGCGGGAGTTGGCGGGAGTCAGCGGCAGCAGGGGGGAGGACCGCTGTGTGGAGGCCGGCCTAACCTTGACGGTAAGTATGAAGACCTGCAAAAAAACTTAGTGAATATGTTTTAATTTCTTTTCAGTGTTTTACCTGTTTGGGGTCCCCTGAAGGCATTCTGGTGGGTTTTTTTTGTGAAGATTTTTATTTTTCAGTGTTCCCCTCTCCCTGGGCCCGACTCAATCCTCGGCGGCACTTTGGCGATGATCGCATTTGCCGCCGACATTGAGAGCTCCCGCCCGAGCTGCCCAGATTGATGGCGTAAATTGTTATTTGGCCGCCGGACGGTACTGCCAACTCTTTTAAAGGGATCTTCCTGGCAAAGTACCGCCCGGTCTCTCGGCCACCATCGGCGGTCATTTGGGCGGCACTTGAGTGGGCCTTGGCTTCCACCACGCTCGGGCCCTTCGCCTCTCCTTTAATATGCTCCTTAAAACCTACCTCTTTGACCGAGCTTTTTGTCACCTGCCCTAATTTCTCCTTATGTGGCACATTGTCAAATTTCTTGGGGCTGAAATTCGGTTGCTAATGCCAGCTGTTACTGCCTGGGAGAGGCTGCAACGGGGCGTAACTGGCTGGGCGCCAGCGGTAGTGCCACCTGATGGGAAATTGGGTTCTGCTTTTTCAAGGGCGCAAAGAATTGCCGTCTCGCCGTCTAACGCCATGGAAATCCCGACGTCAAGGTCCTGGTGCCAATGTCAGCTTCAAGGTATGTCTGCAGGAGGTGGCAATCTTTAAAGGGATTTGCAGTCGGCCCACAGAGGTCGCGGTCAGTACTGCATTCTCTCCTCTCAGAGCGCAGAGGTGGCGTGCTGCGACTACTCAGCTTCACAACCAGTATTTCGTAAATATTGGTGGGTTTCAGGTCAGATCCGTTTGCGACAAGCATATCGCGGCTACCTTCTGCAACTTAATGGGGGCAGTGATGGCACACCATGTCGCACTGCGGAGACGACGACAAAGGTGCCGGCTACAGAGACGGCTTCAGGCCAATGTGGGTCCACACCAGAGGAGAGGCAGGAGGCCGTACACTCGCAGAGTTTACCATGTGCATTACTCTTACCTTGATAGCGCATAAGAAGGCTGCGGTTTCTCAAGGAAATGGTCACCAAGTTCTGCCACCTCCTGCAGACATACCTTGAAGCTGACATTGGCACCAGGACCTTTGCTATCAGTGCC
Source organism: Pristiophorus japonicus (assembly GCF_044704955.1). NCBI lineage: Eukaryota > Metazoa > Chordata > Chondrichthyes > Pristiophoridae > Pristiophorus > Pristiophorus japonicus. The sequence goes on along the minus strand of NC_091977.1, from coordinate 518,576,193 downwards.
AGTGAAAGTAATAGTAGCCCTCAACTTCTACATTACCGGGTCCTTGCAAGCTCCTGTAACATTTCACAGTTTCCAGTACATTGCTGCATTCGACAGGTGACTGACTCTCTCGTCAGGTGACTGACACTCTCGACAGGTGACTGACACTCTCGACAGGTGACTGACTCTCTCGACAGGTGACTGACTCTCTCGACAGGTGACTGACTCTCTCGTCAGGTGACTGACACTCTCGTCAGGTGACTGACACTCTCGACAGGTGACTGACTCTCTCGTCAGGTGACTGACTCTCTCGACAGGTGACTGACTCTCTCGTCAGGTGACTGACACTCTCGACAGGTGACTGACTCTCTCGTCAGGTGACTGACTCTCTCGACAGGTGACTGACTCTCTCGTCAGGTGACTGACTCTCTCGACAGGTGACTGACTCTCTCGTCAGGTGACTGACTCTCTCGACAGGTGACTGACTCTCTCGACAGGTGACTGACTCTCTCGTCAGGTGACTGACACTCTCGACAGGTGACTGACTCTCTCGACAGGTGACTGACTCTCTCGTCAGGTGACTGACTCTCTCGACAGGTGACTGACTCTCTCGTCAGGTGACTGACTCTCTCGACAGGTGACTGACTCTCTCGTCAGGTGACTGACACTCTCGACAGGTGACTGACTCTCTCGACAGGTGACTGACTCTCTCGACAGGTGACTGACTCTCTCGTCAGGTGACTGACACTCTCGACAGGTGACTGACTCTCTCGACAGGTGACTGACTCTCTCGACAGGTGACTGACTCTCTCGACAGGTGACTGACTCTCTCGTCAGGTGACTGACACTCTCGTCAGGTGACTGACTCTCTCGACAGGTGACTGACTCTCTCGTCAGGTGACTGACTCTCTCGACAGGTGACTGACTCTCTCGACAGGTGACTGACACTCTCGTCAGGTGACTGACTCTCTCGTCAGGTGACTGACTCTCTCGACAGGTGACTGACTCTCTCGTCAGGTGACTGACTCTCTCGACAGGTGACCGACTCTCTCGTCAGGTGACTGACTCTCTCGACAGGTGACTGACTCTCTCGTCAGGTGACTGACTCTCTCGACAGGTGACTGACACTCTCGACAGGTGACTGACTCTCTCGACAGGTGACTGACTCTCTCGTCAGGTGACTGACTCTCTCGACAGGTGACTGACTCTCTCGTCAGGTGACTGACACTCTCGTCAGGTGACTGACTCTCTCGACAGGTGACTGACTCTCTCGTCAGGTGACTGACTCTCTCGACAGGTGACTGACACTCTCGACAGGTGACTGACTCTCTCGACAGGTGACTGACTCTCTCGTCAGGTGACTGACTCTCTCGACAGGTGACTGACTCTCTCGTCAGGTGACTGACACTCTCGACAGCCGCCGAATGGACTACACAAAGTTCAGCATGTCCGGGGAGAGCCAGTATGAGTACTCCTGTGGCTTTGCCAGGATAGCGGGCTTCCCCAGGGTTCAGGGGGCCACTGATTGTTCGCATGTGGCATTGCGGGCCCTGCTTCACAATGGAGAGGTGTTTCGGAATCGAAAGGACGACCACTCCCTCAACGTTCAGCTGGTATGCGATCACAGGCAGATGATCCTCGCTGTCAACACCCGCTATCCTGGCAGCTGCCACGGTGTCTTCATCCTGTGGGGGAGCAGTGTGCCACGACTGCTCGAGCCACCGCATGAAGGCTGTGGCTGGCTCATCGGCAACAATGAATATGGTCTCGCCGCCTGGCTGATGATACCCCTCCGCAATCCCACCACTCCTGCCGAACAGCGCTACAAAATCAGCCATACCGCAACCAGGACCATTATAGAGCAAACTATCGGGGTTCTGAAGCAGCATTTCTGCTGCCTTGACCACTCTGGAGGGCATTTCAGTACTCACCTGATAGTGTCCATCTTCACCGTTGTGTGCTGCATGCTACACAACCTGGCCATTGTTATGTTCAGAATAAATCCACAGGACTATATTGCAAGCTCAAACTGTTGTGACCTTGGTCTCTTTATTCAGACTCCAGAGTGGAGAAGCAGCATGGTGAATCACCTTTTATACCTGCTTGCCCCAGGGTGCAGGAGGTGACCCTTAGGTCTCCGACAGGTGTGCCCCCTAGTGGTGAGGCTTACATAAATACATAACATCACTCCCGCCCCCCCCCCCCCTCCCCCTAAAGTCTTATGTGCAAGTTATTTGCAAGTTGAGGCGATCTGGTGCCCCGCGTCACCGGGTCGATCGCCTGGGTTGAAGTCCTGACATCGTGGGTTCATCATCGTGGTTGACGGCAAAATTGATCGTGTTAGTGGGTCGCTGGGGGCCAGGTCCTTTCACAGTGGTTCCTAGTTATCTGTGGTTCGCAGTTTGGTCTTGTCCAACTGCTTTACTTGTTAGCCCAGTACATGGTTTCACAATCAAATGCTCCGTTTTCATCACATACACTCCATTCCCCCCCCCTTGGCTAATGTGGTGCTAGCGGCCCAACTGGGGCCCTGAACATGGTCTACATCACTTATTCTGATTTCGGGTGGAAGGGCCATGCAATTATGGTACATTCTCTGCTGATGGCATACGGAAGGCTCGGTTCTGAATGATTCTGTCTGGTGACTGTGTAGCACCCAGGATAGCCAGGTCTGTAGGGAGTCTACCGTGACACACGTGGTGCTAGGATTAGTGATTTGGGCTGCCTGCTCCAGGCTATTGTCGCTGACCCTGAGGTCTGGCAAGCCCAGGATGGCCGCAGTGGCCTTGAGACTTTCGGTAGTGGCGGGAGACCTAGTGGTCCTTGGGCCGTAGTATGGGGAGCATGGACCACTGACTGTGTGTAGCCGCCCTGCCTTACTTTGCAACGTTGGGATGGGTCTTTCATCTCTGCATGGATAGGTTGCCACATCCCGTCTAGCAGTTCACCTTTGGCAGGTGGTAACGTGGGATCCTGGCTGGTCCAGGTCCTAAACTGGGGAGTGTTACGGTTGACCCCTGGCTTTCTAGCACTTCCATGATCACGAGTGGGTCTGCAAGCTGCACTGTTTCCATCCCGGTGGTGGGCAACGGTAGCTAACTGAGGGCATTAGTGCCGCTCTCAGTGCCTGGCCCGTGGCGGATCATGTTACAATGCACAGACAGAGTTAGACATTCTCGAAACAACGCATCGATAATGGTGTCTCTGCTCTCCCAAGCTTGTGGGATGAGCAGCTTGTCTGTGTCGAGCACATATTGGGACACTCTTTGGTACGTCTCTAGTCCCGTGATCACAGGCTGCTGCTTTGTTTAACTTATTGGATACATGTTCAATCATTTGGGGCTCACCCGCTACTTTTGCTTGCTGCACAACACTCCCGACCCCATGCAGTAACATCTCACTTGCTACGAATATATTGTTAGATACGTATACAACTGGTTGGGGTTCGCCCGCTACTTTGGCTTGCAGTACAACACACCCGACCTCGTGTGATAACATATCACTAGTTACAAGTACTTTGTCAGATACATATACGACCGGTTGGTGTTTGCCCGCTACTTTGGCTTGTTGTAAGGTACCCCCAACCCCATATAATGGCACATCATTGGCCGCGATAGACTGCTCATAAGGGTTACATAGTGCACACAATTTATTTGAGCGTAGTGAATTCCGGGCCTTCACAGCGGCCGCCCCTTTACCTTTGACCCAAACCCAGTCGTCTTCCTTGCTGGGCAACACATTCCTCCGTTCCGTTGCGGCGACCACCTGTGGTCTGGACGCACTCTCGTCCCGTGGTCTGGACGCACTCTCGTCCCGTGGTCTGGACGCACTCTCGTCCCGTGGTCTGGACGCACTCTCGTCCGTGTCCGTGATGCCGACTGCCGTGTTCTTCCTTCCCAGGTGAGGAGAATCGCCCTGCACTTGATCTCAATGAAGGCTTCCCAATCATCACCCTCAACAGATCTCTCAAGAATACAATGGCAAAATAGATTTTTAACCAATAATGGAATTAAGGGTTACGGGGAGTGGGCGGGTAAGTGGAGCTGAGTCCACAGCCAGATCAGCCATGATCTTATTGAATGGCGGAGCAGGCTCGAGGGGCTAGGTGGCCTACTCCTGTTTCTAATTCTTATGTTCTTCTTATGTTCTTCTTACCGCGTGAAAGTTCGTGATCCGTTACTCGTCGCCAATTTTTTATGTTCAGAATAAATCCACAGGACTATATCGCAAGCTCAAACTGTTGTGACCTTGGTCTCTTTATTCAGACTCCAGAGTGAGGAAGCAGCATGGTGAATCACCTTTTATACCTGCTTGCCCCAGGGTGCACAGGTGACCCTTAGGTCTCCCACAGGTGTGCCTCCTGGTGGCATGTCTTACATTTTGGTAAGGTTTACATACATACATAACAGCCATCATGAGGGGCCAGCCATTACCAGCAGGGATGGATAATCCACCTCAGGAAGACGACAGTGATGAAGAGGAAGATGAGGAGCTTCAGCCAAGGAGGAGGCAGCCTGACACTGTTGCGAATGCAAGAGCTGCTCATCAGAGATTCATCGCGCATCAATTCCAGTGAATGATGCAAGATGTGACGAATGGCCAGCCTATTCACCTAGCAATCTACTGAAGACATTGCGCCCCAACCTCCAGACTCCATGTATATAAATGGCAAGACAAAAATGTGACAAATCAAAATAATTTTTATTTGCAACAAAAACCATAGTATGCTGAAAAGAAGCAAAAAAGGACACCATCATCCACAGCCAATAATAATGGAAACCAGACCCCTTGAAACATTCTCACTCACACCCACGTGCAAATATTTACATGAGTTCATATTCAAACAAGGACACCATCTCTTGCCACTATCACACACATCTTTAGTGCGTCATCCAAGTGCAACTATTTACATGAGTTCATAGTCGAGCAAGGCCACCATCTCTGGCCACTATAACTCACATTTTTAGTGGCTCTTGCTCAGTGCTTCCCCACCCTTTCCCTTTACCCCCCCTCCCACACTAACTGCTCCTCCTCAATGGGGTTTCAGTGCCTGCAGCAAGGCTGGTAGAAGATTGTTCTGTATGTGCCGCGGCCACAGCTGATGGCCGAGCAGGACGTTCCCCAACAGCTCGGGCCCTGGAAGGGCCGGCTGCAGACTGCATCACCTTAGCATAGGTGGCAGCACTCTGTGGCGGATGGGTTGCAGAGAGCGGCAGGGGCAAGGACGGAATGATGTTGTCCTGAGACGGGACATCACATTGCAACAGGTCCGACGTGCTGTTACTCCTCCGGGGCACAGCCTCAGCATCTGGATCAATCTGGGTGCTTCTGCAACGTTATGTCCCCGTTGAACTGATGGGGCCCCAGACACGATGCAGGAGTCAGTGCCTGCCTGGCATCAAGTTAGCTCTGCATAAGCACAGACTGTGACTGTAGCACACCACAGAGCTGATTGATGCCACCACGAACTGACAACATGATAGTCTGTAGGCCTACCGTGGCGTAAGCCTGGTGCTCAACGGCTACTGCCACGTCAACCATAGCCCATGCCACCATGTCTGGGACCCCATGGTCACTTGTCGCATCCAGCATCCGTTGGTATCTACCAAGGATGGGCTCGGTGGGCTGCTGAGAGGCATGTGTGATAGTTGAGGTGGACTCCGCCATCCTCACAGCGAGTGCATCGAGACTTTCGGGAACTCTTGCCAATGAACCCGGTAGATCGTTGTGCATCCGCAATGACTGACTTGCGACATCCTCTAATTCGGGCTCCTCATCAGAGTGCAGCTGAGCATTACTCAGATGCGCAGTCACCCTCCGGGGAGCTGGCTCCGGGGCCTCTGTAAGGGGTGGTTTGTAGGGGGTCAGCTTTCCCTTCTGACCTTATATGAGCGGTTCCGAATCACTCCCACACCCTTGGTTCTAGACACTGGAATTATGAAGGGACGGTGACAGACTTGGACAGACAATCGGTTTCAAGGTAGGAAGCAAGTATGGCTTTATTGTGTTTAAAAAGAAGTAAAAGGCACACCTTTAATAACACACACAGACCAATACACACTGAGGGGTACAACACATTGAATAAAATGTCAAATTACAGTCTGTGGGGAAACGAATACAGCTTAAACTCTAAATGGGGTAAAAAGGCGAATGCAGATACATTTACACAAGTTCTCCCAGCCTCCCTCCTCCTAATTCCCCTAACTAACGAAGTTATAGCTCTGGGGATTCAGGGGCTATGCTCACCAATCCCTTTTGACAGTTGCCGGTGAATCGTGGTTTCGGGGTTCGCTGCACTTGGCCTTCTAGGCGAGCCGTACCCCGGTCGGAGGAGAGGACTTCGGACTGCGTAGTCTTCGGTTGGGGTGCGTCCGTTGATGCGGTAAGTTGCGTTTTGGATGTATGGGGTAAGTACCCACTTTCTTTGGTTAGGAATAGTTTAGTTAGTCCCTTTTGGTAATTTCTCACCCATTGGTCATTCCGAAGTAGATTGTAGAGTGGAAATAAATGTCGATTCTTCGGTTTTTGCTGAGTTGGTTTCGGTTGGTCGTTTCGCTGGTTGTGGTGGCCCGGGTTGTCAATTTGGTTTTGTGGGCCTCGTGCTCAGTCAGTTCTTGATGAGTTCTAGTAGTTTCCTTCACTGCTCCATTTCTTCACTCCCCAGCTCCGGCTGCTTGTGTCTGTGTCTGTGTTCCAGTCTGTGTGCTGCTCCTTGCTCGTCTTTCCTTGTAAAACTGGGGGATAGATATATTCCAAAAAAAGGCTCCGTTATCTCCCATCAAATCTCTTGGGCTCTGTTTAAACTGTACTGTCCACTGATTTTCAAATGTCTCCTTTGTCAGCAGTAACTCGATTAGGGTGTGAGAATGTGATATCGCTGGTTTTGCATTGTTTTAGAATTGTCCAGTTTCTTGACCATGATTTCCATTGTGCTTGATTGGGTAATTCGATTATCTCTTAGAGGGTGAATAGTTCCCCCAGACAGTCTGGGGTCTTTAATATACGAATTTGGCCCCACCTCCTGTATTTGGTAACTCTTTTTTTTTGCAGCCAAAATGTTGTAGAATCTTAAAATTGATATGCTCCTTCCCATAGATGTTTAGGGGATCTCAAGCTTCTGTAATTTAGGTCCATTTTGAATTACCTTTCCAATGAGTCCAAACACTGGGGAGGGGGGGGAGGGGGTCTCCATGAATGCATCCCCTTTTATCCCCCGCAGGCTTCGTCTGCCCCTTTAAACTCATTTTAAAAGCCCAGAAAGGGATTCTTCTCCTCTGCAGGGGAAAGGTACCTGGAATCTTTGCGAGATATTGGTAAATTCTACATTCCCCCCTGTGATACCATATCATTTATGGTATTATTCTTCGAGGTGAGCAAAGTTCCTGACTCCCAAGAGATAACCTTCCCCATAAATTAGCTAAACTAATACCCAAAATGCATTACACTTATGCAACATCACTATAGATGCACACTTTTCCCTTTACAGGTACAAACTTTTTATATTTATACCCTCCCAGCTTGGAGGGGGTTCAATCACTGCAATTGAATGTCTGGATCCTGCCCTTGAGAACTGCTCTCAGGCTGGCTGACACACAAGACAAACTCAAAATAATCACCTAAACATTTCTGCAATATTACCCTCAATTCTAAACTAAACCTTAAAATATCCTTAAACTAAAATTAGAGCTATGTACAAGCGCCATCCGTCTCTGGATGGCATGGTTAGTCCCTGTCAGGCCCATGCATTGTGCGGCCTGATAGCCGCCTGGATGCTAGGGTTTCCCCGCAGCCGGTGAGCTGGAGACCCTTGTCTCTGGGACAGCTCGTTGCTACTGCTCCTGTGAGTCCCTCACCGCTGGAGGCGGCTGGCTGGTGGTCCCTACTCTGAGCGGCCTCTGTACTTCTGACCTTCGGCCTTTCCTGTCGGGCTGCCCTTCCCCTAGGGTAGAATCGCTGAGGTTCAGATGCCGGTGACCACGGTATCTTTGGCCGTGGTGTACGGAGGGTCCTTCTCAGGGCTTGGGTTCCTGGGGGTGCGTCCGAATCCCAAACGATGGGTGGGATAGCCCCTCCAGTACTGCAATTCACCGCCCCTATAGACACGGTTTCTGAGCCTGCCACATTCCCTGTGGGCCCTCCACCATCGGGGGCAGCCAACGGAGGGTCCCTGTCCTGAGGACGGTTCACCCCTCCCGGCTGCCCTCTGTGCTTGGCTGACCCTGGGTTGTACAGCTTGCACTGGTTGATGTGGAACCACTTAGTACGGCGGGGCAGCTTTATGACATAGACCATCGGGCTTGCCTTGTCCACAATGCTGTATGGCCCCATATATAATGCTTCAAAAACCCCGACCCGAGCATAGTTCCTCACCATGACCTGGTCCCCTATCTCCCATTCGTGGTGTTTGCTGGGTTCTTGCAGCAATCAGTTACTCTGATGCTGTCTGCCCATGTTACTAGCAGCCTGCCAGTGAATCTGTTTGAGGTGTTCAAATAGGTTCCTGACAAACCGGTCCTGGTTCACCTCTCTGAGCTGACCTTCTGTGAGCACCGGGGCTAGGACATGGGTGGGGGTCCGCATGATCCGGCCAGTCATGAGCTCATATGGGGAATACCCGGTGCTCTTTGACTGGCTAGCTCGGATCCCCATTAGGACCAACGGTAAGACCTCCACCCACTTTTGGGGTGAGTCTCCCGTTTCCTTCCGCAACCTTTCTTTAATGGTGCGGTTTAAACGCTCCACAATACCAGATGACTGTGGATTGTGGGCAACGTGCCATTTCCCCTCAATGCCGAGCACCTTAAGGGTTGCCTGCATTACCTGCCCGGTGAAATGGCTCCCCTGGTGCGACTCCACATACTGTGGGAGTCCCCACTGGGAGAACACTTCCCTCACTAGAATCTTAGCTGTCCCTAGTGCGGTGGCTGTTCGGCAGGGGAAGGCTTCAACCCATTTTGAGAACATGTCCACCAGGACTAGGCAGTATTTGTAGCCTCCCTGGGCGGTGGGTAGGGGCCCGATGTAGTCAAGTTGGATTGACTGCCATGGTCCCTCTACCCTCCTGACGTGTCCTAGGGACACCTTACTTTTCTGGGGGTCAGGATTGTTCGCAGCACACACCAGGTAATTTGCACAGAACTCGCGGACGTCCTCCCTGAGTCCCGGCCACCATCCTGCCTGTTCCACCCGTTGCCAGGTGGTCTCAGGCCCGGGGTGTCCCGCTCCTGGACCCTCATGGGCCAGTTTTAGGAATTCCCTCTGGTGCTGCTGCAGCACGACCCATTGTCCCTCTTTAAACAGCATGCCTTCCTTAACGGTAATGGCTGCTGTGCCGTACGGACCTTCTACTCTCTCTCCTCTAGCTAGCGCGTTCAGGACAGCTTTCAGGACCGGGTCCTGTGCCTGAAATGTTTTTAAGTCCGGGGCCAAAGCTATCCCTGTACTCTCTGCTGCCCTGTTCTTATTCTTGACCGCTGCTATGCGGCCGGTGTCATAGGGGTCCCAGAACTTTCCCATGCGGGCACCTTCTTTGGCCAGTTTGTCAGCCTGTTGGTTTCCCTCTGCACGGGTTCGGGTTTTGAATGGGCCTTCACCTTATGTATGTAGACCTTTCCTTCTTCCCCCACCGCTGTCATGATTTTCTCCAGCAGGAGCTTGATTGCCAGGGGTCTCCCGTCAGCGAACGTGTATCCGCGACGGGACCAGATAGCCAGTTACTCCGTACATGAATTGCAGGTGAACGTACTGTCCGAGCAAATCGTGTACGGGGTAGGGAATTCCTCGGGGTGGGTCACCACGTACATTACGGTGGACAGTTCAGCGTGCTGGGCGCTCATGGTGCTGGGGAGCTTGATTGCCAGGGCAATACCTGTCCTTGGGTCATAGACTCCGCACCCAGTGAGTCGCTTGCCAGCAGATACCGTGCTTGACCCGTCCACGTAGATGTCCCGGCCTGTAGGGTGTAACCCTGCCCGAAGGCCAATGTTTACCTCCCATACCCCTTCTATGGAGCACCTGTGGGCTTTCCCTGGATAGATTAGGTTGGCTGCAAGCCTTGGCTCGCGGGGGCCTTCTACTCTGAGGTCCACCTGGGAGAGGAGCAGGGTCCAGCGAGCAATGCGGGCACTGCTCACCGTCCCGTCCTTAATCCTCCCATCTAGGAGCATCTGAGTAGGTGTGTGGTGGGTTAGGAGTGTTAGAGGAGACCCTCCCGTGAAGATCAAGGATCTTTTCACTGCCCAATGTGTGGCTAGGAAGTGTCTCTCACAGTTGGAGTACCCTTTCTCCACATCTGTGAGGATCCTGGAGGAGTAAACCACCGGTCTCAGCTGGCCGTGCCGCTCTTGAAGCAGCACTGAGCTCAAACTGTCCCCGCTGGCTGCCACCTCCAGGAAAAACTCCTTTCCTACATCTATCGCTCCTAAGGCTGGCGTGGTCTGCAAGTCCTTCTTCAGCTGATTAAATGCTGCCTCGCAACCCTCATCCCAGTCCCACTCTACCCCCTTGTGTAGGAGCCTGAGCAGAGGGGCTGCGGTGGCTGCATAATCCTCAATGAAGTCTCTGCAGTACCCGGTGAGTCCTAGAAAGGACCTTACCCCTGTCACTGTGTTGGGGGCTGGTAACTCCTGTACTGCCTCCCTTCTAGCCTTGTCTATGGCCCTTTCCCCAGCGCGCACAGTCAGCCCCAGGAATTTGACTTCCTTCTGGCCGATCTGTGCCTTCTTGAGGTTTACTTTAAACCCTTCTTCTTTTAGCAGCTCCAGCAGCTCAGCCAGCAGTGGGCCATGTTCCTCCCCCTGATCGGTGAACAGAAGCAGGTCATCCACATACTGCACCAACTGCTGGGGTCTGCTAAAGCCCTTTAAACAGTTCGCCATGCATTGGTGAAAAATGCTGGGACTATTGTGGAAGCCTTGGGGAAGACAGTTCCACGTGTATTGTTGGCCCTTAAAGGTAAAGGCGAACTTATACTGGTCCTCCCGTTTTAAAGGAATGGACCAGAACCCATTTGAAATATCCAGCACCGTGAAAGTGGTCGCAGATGCTGGAATACTCCCTATGAGATCCGCTACGGCTGCTACAGTGGGTGCACAGGCAGGGATATTCTTATTTAGTACTAGATAGTCCACGGTGGCCCTCCATGAGTTGTCCGGTTTCTTAACCGGACACAGTGGAGAGTTCACATGGGTTGCTATCGGTCTTAACACCCCTTGCTCTACCAGTGATCCCAGTGCCGTTGTCAGGTCTGCCTCTGCCTCCCTGGGGAAGTTATATTGCTTTTGTGGTCGGGTCATGGGGTACCCTACTATACTAACTTCCACCCCCGTTACCCTACCACAGTCATGTTTGTGGGTGGCAAATGCTGCAAGGTGTGCCCGTACATATGCCTGGTACTCCACTGGGGTGTTACTGACCAGTAATTCCAAGTCATAACCCTCCTTTGGCTTCACGGTACACAAGGTTCCCTTGGCCCCTTTTTCTGGGATCACCGCCACCTCACCTTCCCTGTCAGTCACTATGGCTCCCCATAGACAGTGGTTCCTGAGATCCACTAGGATCTGGTGGCCAATGATAAAATCAGCTCCCAGGATCCCTTTTCCCTCTGCTCCCATTTCATCAGGACACACTTCCATTTGGTTTTGAGTGTCCCTAACTGAATGGTGAGCGGGATGGAAAATGAACCAGTTTGCTCATTGCCTGTGAACCCCACTAGACTGTACGGGACCCCGTTCGATAGAGGTGAGGTAGCTGGGTTATCTGCATATACAACCAGTATCTAGCAGGTAGGTCCCTTTCACTTTCTCCACCTCCATCGTAACGCACGGTCTCTTCCAGGCATCGTACTCTAGGGAACACAGGTACACAGGCTGCGCTGGCTCTAGTCAAGCATTTGGGTGGGTTGGAGCAGAGGGTTTTACCGTACTGGCTACTGGACCGGTTGCGATAGCTACTGCTCCCTGTCCGTTTATGAGTGTCTGTAGGGCGGCTACGAGTGTCTCATGTGAGTCGGGTGTTTCTGCCCCTGCCTTACGGGCTGGGGCTGGAGTGGCCTTTCCCTTAGTCTCTTTCCAGGGGTTCCTACAGTCCTTCCTCCAGTGCCCACTTTTCCCACACCCAAAACACTCGCCCCCTTTGTGGGGAGGGTTTCCACCTTCCTGATGCCACTCTCTCTTGCCTTGGCTGGATTTAATCTCATGGACCCTCCCTTTAGAGGAGGGTTCCTCTGTCCCTCTACTGTTCCGGTAAGCCAGGGTCAACTGCCTGACCACTGTCTCCTCGGTGGTTCTGGGATCTCTTGGATCGAACCAGACCTCGGCTTTTGCCTTTACTCCAGGTAAGCTGTTTGCCACCAGGCTGCGGAGCCAGTGAGCCAGCTCGTTAGGGTTCAGGTGGGCCCGGTCAAGAACCCCACTACAGGCTCTTTCGTAGACCGGCCACAACCTGTCGGCGAAAGCCTGTGGAGTCTCCCCATCGAGCTGCACTGTCTTCTCCACTCGGGAGAAAGGACTCCCGTCGTTCATATCCATGGCCTCTAGAACCTCCTCCTTAACCGTAGCGTACGTGTTTCGCCCCTTTCTGCTGTCTGCAGAGAGAGAATGGCACAGCTTGGTGTCTAGTGAGAAGAGCAACAGCTTAGCCTGCTCCGAATCATCGCACCCGTTAATATCCCCTGTGTGTTCCACTTCCAGGAAGTGTACCGAGGGATCCTCCTGTTGGGTGAGCTTACTTAGATGGCCTATCATAGCCCTCAGTTTTTGGGTGTCGTGGGGGACTACGAAGTTGCTTTCTAGGGGTCCTGCTGCCCCATTGGCATCAGTCGGGCCAAACTTCTGCTGCCGGACCGGGTGCATTGGCCCTGGTTCCGGCCCTCCTTGTATTGGCTCGCCCTCTTCCCCCTGCTGCCAAGCTGAGTTAAAACTCGGGGCTGCCGGTGTTGGTAGTTTGCAATCCTTGCCTGCCCCGCACTCTCGCTGACACCTCTGCTGCCCTGGGCCATTCCTGGGAGCTGCAGGCGGTGACTGAGGGGTTTCTCCTTGCCCAACCAGGTGTTCCTGGGCTAAATCCGGGTTTATAAGACACACCATGCCTTTAGCCCGGGATAGAGCAAGGTTCAAGCTTTGGATCTGCTGCTGGCAGGGGCCTTGGTCTCCTGCCTCAAATTCCCTGGCACTGGCTACCTTATCGGCTACCTGAATGTCTCTCATCCTCTCCCTGTACTCTTTAACTTGCTTGGCGAGGCAGGAATTCTCTTCCCGCAATGCCAGTTCGCTATTCTTGGCTTCAATAATCTGACACTGTAAGAGGTCCAGTTGGGTTTTGTGCCTTTCTTTAGTGAGCTCTCTACTTTCCTTTAACTGTCCCACCTCTGTCCACAGCCTTTCCCCGACTGTGGCCCTTGCGCTGGACCTCTCTTCTGCCTGCCTCAATACTTCCTTTAATTTCTCATTCTCCTCATCTAGAAGCCGGATCTGTTGCTGAAGGCAAATTAGCCAAATGGCCTTCTCTATTGACATTTTATGGTCCTTGCTCTCGGTCCATTGAGCTGCAGCATCTTCTGGACGCTCAGCATACAATAGATCGAGTATCTACTCCTTAGCCACATTTACCCTCTTAAACACATACGAGGAAATCCCCTCTTCCATTTTGCTTCGTTTCCTGAAACCATTCTCTCTCTTATCACGTCCCTTGTACCAGTGTCCAATCTGGGTCGCCATTATGAAAGGGGTGGTTTGCAGGGGGTCAGCTTTCCCTTCTGACCTTATATGAGCGGTTCCGAATCGCTCCCACACCCTTGGTTCTAGACACTGGAATTATGAAGGGACGGTGACAGACTTAGACAGACAATCGGTTTCAAGGTAGGAAGCAGGTATGGCTTTATTGTGTTTAAAAAGAAGTAAAAGGCACACCTTTAATAACACACACAGACCAATACACACTGAGGGGTACAACACATTGAATAAAATGTCAAATTGCAGCCTGTGGGGAAAAGAATACAGCTTAAACTCTAAATGGGGTAAAAAGGCGAATGCAGATACATTTACACAAGTTATCCCAGCCTCCCTCCTCCCAATTCCCCTAACTAACGAAGTTATAGCTCTGGGGGGTTCAGGGGCTATGCTCACCAATCCCTTTTGACAGTTGCCGGTGAATCGTGGTTTCGGGGTTCGCTGCACTTGGCCTTCTAGGCGAGCCGTACCCCGGTCGGAGGAGAGGACTTCGGACTGCGTAGTCTTCGGTTGGGGTGCGTCCGTTGATACGGTAAGTTGCGTTTTGGATGTATGGGGTAAGTACCCACTTTCTTTGGTTAGGAATAGTTTAGTTAGTCCCTTTTGGTAATTTCTCACCCGTTGGTCATTCCGAAGTAGATTGTAGAGTGGAAATAAATGTCGATTCTTTGGTTTTTGCTGAGTTGGTTTTGGTTGGTCGTTTCGCTGGTTGTGGTGGCCCGAGTTGTCAATTTGGTTGCTGACAACCTTCCGTTTCGTGGGCCTCGTGCTCAGTCAGTTCTTGATTAGTTCTAGTAGTTTCCTTCACTGCTCCATTTCTTCACTCCCCAGCTCCGGCTGCTTGTGTCTGTGTCTGTGTTCCAGTCTGTGTGCTGCTCCTTGCTCGTCTTTCCTTGCAAAACTGGGGGATAGATATATTCCAAAAAGAGGCTCCGTTATCTCCCATCAAATCTCTTGGGCTCTGTTTAAACTGTACTGTCCACTGATTTTCAAATGTCTCCTTTGTCAGCAGTAACTCGATTATGGTGTGAGAATGTGCTATCGCTGGTTTTGTATTGTTTTAGAATTGTCCAGTTTCTTGACCATGATTTCCATTGTGCTTGATTGGGTAATTCGATTATCTCTTAGAGGGTGAATAGTTCCCCCAGACAGTCTGGGGTCTTTAATATACGAATTTGGCCCCACCTCCAGTATTTGGTAACTCTTTTTTGCAGCCAAAATGTTGTAGAATCTTAAAATTGATATGCTCCTTCCCATAGATGTTTAGGGGATCTCAAGCTTCTGTAATTTAGGTCCATTTTGAATTCCCTTTCCAATGAGTCCAAAC